>NW_027361739.1:2500-1202500 GCF_039654945.1 Dendrobates tinctorius | reverse complement strand
TGTGAGAAAAAACACAGACAGCTGGGGCAGCTGCTCTCAGAAAACCAGGCGGCGGCGGGTGGTTTATAAATAACATGGAGAGGTGGCTTATATATGCATATTTGTGATCAGGGCTTTTTTTTCTTTGCCTTAATTTTACATTCACCTGAAATGTTCTTCCACATTTCACAGTGAGGAAACAACAACTGCTGTAACGCTGCTTATGCTGATTAATGCAGTCCCATTCATACCCAGCGAGCCCGTGTTTTAGCAGCAGAAGTCTATTACACTCTAGCCCAATCCTAAAGAGCAATTTATGCTGACTTTGTGATGGATGTCTCGCTTTCTTTCTTCAGTAGCAAACCACTCCTTAGCCTCCTGGCTTCATGCTTGCCGGGGCAGGTAGTGTGCTTCTGAAGATTGACAGTACAGACCAGATGCATGGTCCCGCCGCTGGTCAGAAGTGCGAGAACGGAGAGGATTTTTTTAAAGAGGTAAATCACAAAGTTGCTTGTTTTTACAAGCACTTTGCAATTTTACCAATTCATCAAGATGAAACAACCACTTTAATAAAGATATGTATAAAAAATACAACAAACTAGCAACAAGATGCAAATCTAAGCCATTTTATCTAATTTATTATACCTATTTATATCATATTCATCTGACTGCAGAGACCAACATTTTAACATTTACTAATGGCCTCCAAGCAGCTGCCCTTGGCCAAATAACACATATCATGAATTCTGTTGTGCGTCTAGCTTCAAACCCTTGAGCTTGTGCTTTGTGGTTAGTTTCTCTGTCTGCCAAGCCACAGCAGATACACCTTTTCTCTGGGTGATTAGTTTCTGTTATCCGTGCTTCAGTCTTTTTAAGAAAACAGGTATTTTCATTTACTCGTTTGTCTTCCTTATCACCTTTCGGGTGCGGCTTTAAATACTTTCCCCTTGTTGGTATTTCTTGCTGGTAATAGTCTCATTTGGATGTCCAGCCATAGTGCTGTAGTTTAATCCAGTCAGTGAAAGACTAGCTAATGTTACACTCTCTGTTTATGTTCTTTACCCTGTAGTTTAATCCAGTCAGTGAAAGACTAGCTAATATTACTCTCTCTGTTTATGTTCTTTACCCTGTAGTTTAATCCAGTCAGTGAAAGACTAGCTAATGACACTCTCTCGGTTTATGTTCTTTACCCTGTAGTTTAATAAAGTCAGTGAAAGAGTAGCTAAGGTTACTCTCTCTGTTTATGTTCTTTACCTTGCACCTAGGCAGCATATACTATAACAGTATGTATTTAATCCTTTATTTTGTATTTTGTGGTTTGTTTTACTCACTCTGGGATCTATTTCTATTTCAGCACACTTTCCCTTCTGTAGGTAATTTCCGCTCTTCTCTGCCCTCCTGTTCTTTAGGAGGAAAGTGAAGTGCTCGATGGCCCTTCAGACAGCATAGGTCCGAGTTGCCATTTTCTAGTCTGTGGTTAGCGCTACCTCAGCTCATGCAGGAATCGCTAGGGACTAAGAGATCAGGATCCCTAGTCTGTACAGGAACCGGCAGCGTCAGAGATGTGTACGGAGCGGAGCCGCTTGTGTATGGAGCTGAGCCGCATGTGTATGGAGCAGAGCCGCACGTGTGTGAGGTGTACGGAGCGGATCAGCACGTGTGCGAGGTGTACAGAGCGGAGCAGCGTGTGTGCATGGTGTACGGAGATTGTGATGGAACCATGGAGGCACTTCAGGGAATGCTTCAGATCCTTCATCGTGTCTTCCTCCAACAGCGCGGACAGCAGGATCGCCTTGGGCTCGGGGATGCCGGTCATGTGAGCGGATCATGATATGTTCTGCATCGGGAGGCTCAGGGGGGGGCACTACAGTGGGAGCCGGGCTGCTATAGTATCTTTATAGAATCTTTCTTTCTCTCTCTGTTTCTTTATCTCTCTAATCTTTCTTTTTTTCTTTCTCTCTCTCTGTTCTTTCATTCTCTCTCTGTTTCTTTCTTTCTTCTCTTTCTTTCTCTCTCTCTTCTTTCTTTCTTTCTTTCTTTCCCCTCTTTCTTTCTCTCTCTGTTCTTTCTTTCTTTCTCTGTTTTCTATTCTCTCTCTCTGTTCTTTCTTTTCCTCAGTACCAGTCAGTGTGCCCACAGTACCAGTCGAATAAGAGGGGTAGGAAACTAGGTGGCACTGGTCACGTTGAGCCTCTGATACTTTTTACTGGTGTATAATCATATGCCGTGAGCACCCCCATAAAGAGGACCAGCCCAAGACAACAGGGTACAAACAAATCATTTTTACAATCAGTCCAAGCGGACAATTATATACACAAAGTTAATGATGTCCCTGTGCTAAGCAGTGCGGAGGATCAGAATACATTGAGGACACCAGCGCAGCGGGGTTTGGGAAGAAGAATTATATGGGGTCCATTCATTATACTGTATTAAGTAATATATGGGGAACATTCAGTGGCGGATTAAGTGGACTATGGGCCCGGGGCTGTTCATAAAACCTGGGCCCCTGTACCCCCCTTCCCACCTGAGCGCTGCGGTCCCCGTGCGGGAATTGACAGCCGTACGGACCGCAGCACTTGGTTTGCTGCGGGTCCATACGGAAAACCCGCCACCATTCCACCACGTGTGGACATGGCCTAAAAAGACGTTGCACATAAGCTGTAGGCCTACGGCCAATACGCACAAAATCGCCCAACGTGATCCTGGCCATAGGGGATCCACTTTAATGTCCCCACTTTAATTTGAAGTCCCCTTACTTCATCCATTGCAGTCCCCTATCACCCACTCACTTCATCTGCAGTGCCGCTTCATCATTTGCAGCCCCTTATCCCCCCTTCCATTTTATCATGTGCAGTCCCCTTCCCCCCCAACTTCATGTGCAGCCCCACTACCCCATCATCATGTGCAGTTAATTTTAACCCCACATCATGTGCAGTCCCCCTTACCCCCAATTCATCATGTGCAGCCCCACTCCCCCCCTTCATCATATGCAGCCCCACTCACCCCCCCTTCATCATGTGCAGCCCCACTCACCCCCTTCATCATGTGAAGCCCCCACTCATCCCCCCTTCATCCTGTGAAGCCCCCACTCATCCCCCCTTCATCCTGTGAAGCCCCCACTCACCCCCTTCATCCTGTACAACCCCAGTCACCCCCCCCTTCATCATATACAGCCCCCAGTCACCCCCCCTTCATCATATACAGGCCCCAGTCACCCCCCCTTCATCATATACAGCCCCCAGTCACCCCCCCTTCATCATATACAGGCCCCAGTCACCCCTCCTTCATCATATACAGGCCCCAGTCACCCCCCTTCATCATATACAGGCCCCAGTCACCCCCCCTTCATCATATACAGCCCCCAGTCACCCCCCCTTCATCATATACAGGCCCCAGTCAACCCCCTTCATCATATACAGGCCCCAGTCACCCCCCCTTCATCATATACAGCCCCCAGTCACCCCCCCTTCATCATATACAGGCCCCAGTCACCCCTCCTTCATCATATACAGGCCCCAGTCACCCCCCCTTCATTGTGTACAGCCCCCACTCACCCCCTCCCCCATTTAATTCATTTTATAAATAAAAAAAAATAAAAAAAGTTCCCCATACTTACCTCACAGCCGGCTCGCTCCCCAGCAGCGCCTCTGCTTTCAGCATCCTCCGGGACATGTCGGTGCATGCACGATGACGTCATCGCGCACGCCCGACATCTGACCCGGAAGTACAGCCGGAGCTGAGCAGCCGTCAAGGTGACGGCCGTGCACAGCTCCCGGCCCCTCATAGAATGTGACGCGGGCGGCTGTCTGCTGCCGGCGGCGTCACAGCACAGGGCACGGCCGGCCCTGTACAGGTGCTGGGGGAGCGGTCCGGGGGGCATTTGCCTCTCTGCCACCCGGCCCAGCCCGCCCCTGCCCCTGCCCCTGGGCCAGAGGCGTATCTAGGCTTTCTGGCACCCGGGGCAAGAATTTGGTTCGGCGCCCCCCCCCCCCCAAGTACATATGCGACTTGCACAGTTAGTCATGTACCCACGAGCTGCTCTCCCTAATGCTCTCAATGTTCAGTAAAAAACTGAAAGCAGGAAGAGAAGCTCGTTGTCACAGGACCATAACTATGAAAATCGCATATGAGTGAAGTGTCCATGTGATGAGTACTGGAACCTGCAGAGCTGAATCCTGACGTTGCAGCTTCTGAATTCTCACAACGAATGCACTGCACACATTTCGGATTCTCCCTTGCCGATATACAGTCATGTCAACACAAGTATGTGATTTGTATACTTCTGGCCACATTCCAACTAGACGTGCCCGGCCTCGCTCCGTTCACTTTCATTGAGTGAGGCCACACATGTCTAGTCAGCATGTGACCGCATGTATGTAAATTACCAGCACGAGAGAATCCTGACAGCATTCAGTGAGCACTGTGAGAATTCAGAAGTCTGCAGTCACATAGAATGTCTGCAGACTCAGCACAGACCTGGACAACCCCTGTAATGCTCCTGACATAAATAAAAAACATGAGAATTAGTCAATATCACAAATAATATTTACATCCAGGTACCTTATAGATGACGTCATCTCTGGAGTCGTTCTCCTTTTCTTCTTCTTGTCCAGACCCCAATATGAGTTTGCTCATCCACATCTCGTCTCTGCAGACTTCCATCTTCTCCGGTCTTCTGCAGCAAATCTCCACACGATCCCCTTAAAGATAGAAGTGTCATTATAATGCCCCTAAATACAAATATCTGCAATATACTGTCTCCTCACACTATTCCCCTCCCTCCTCATACTGTCTCCTCATATATTTACCCCCTCACTCTCTATACTGTCTGCTCACACATATCCCCGACTCCCCATACTGTGTCCACATGCATTCACCCGTTCGCACCCCTTACTGTCTGCACCCATCCCCCATACTGTTTCCTCATACATGCCCTCATACATACTCTTCATTTTGTGTCCTCAAATCTCCCCACATACATTAAATACCATCCCCACTCCAAATCCCCCCCATCCCCAATCCCCCACACACATTAAGTACCCCCATCCCCACTCAATAACCCCTCGTACCTACTCCCAAATCCCCCCACACATTATGTACCCCCACTCCATATCCCCCCACACATTATGTACCCCCACTCCAAATCCCCCCACACATTATGTACCCCCACTCCAAATCCCCCCCACACATTAACCCCCATCCCCACTCATTAACCCCTCCACACATTAACCCCCATCTCCACTCATTAATCCCCCATCTCCACTCATTAACCCCCATCTCCACTCATTAACCCCAATCCCCACATTAACCCCCCACATTAATCCCATCTCCACTCATTAACCCCCATCTCCACACATTAACCCCCATCTCCACTCATTAACCCCCATCCCCACATTAATCCCATCTCCACTCATTAACCCCCATCTCCACTCATTAACCCCCATCTCCACTCATTAACCCCCATCTCCACTCATTAACCCCCCTCTCCACTCATTAACCCCCACCCCCACATTAACCCCCCTCTCCACTCATTAACCCCATCTCCACTCATTAACCCCCCTCTCCACTCATTAACCCCATCTCCACTCATTAACCCCCACCCCCACATTAACCCCCCTCTCCACTCATTAACCCCCATCTCCACTCATTAACCCCCATCTCCACTCATTAACCCCCCTCTCCACTCATTAACCCCCATCTCCACTCATTAACCCCCACCCCCACATTAACCCCCCCTCTCCACTCATTAACCCCCATCTCCACTCATTAACCCCCCTCTCTACTCATTAACCCCCATCTCCACTCATTAACCCCCACCCCCACATTAACCCCCCTCTCCACTCATTAACCCCCCATCTCCGCTCATTAACCCCCATCCCCATCTTCGGTGGTTCTTCAGCTCCACAGAGGAGCACACTTACCACCAGCGTTCGCTCTGGGCGCCGGGAGTGACGTCAACAGCGTGATCACATGACCTGATCACGCTGCTGACGTCTCTCTGACCCGGCGGTCAGAGCTTCAATTGTACTGGCGTCTATAGACGCCAAGTACAATTGCTACATGGGAGTCGGCGCGGCCTCCTTCTCTGCGTCGGCTGTCAGCTTGACAGCCGACACAGAGAACCGCCGACTCCCAGGACTGGTAGCGGCAGAACACAGCCGCCGGGGGGGGGGGAGATACTGGCATACTGCGGACCGCTGCATTAGGCGGCCGGGCGGCTCGACTGCGCCCCCCCGCTGCGGCGCTGCCTGCCCCCCCTGGATACGCCACTGCCCTGGGCCCCCAAAAAACCTTGGGCCCGGGGCGACCGCCCCATCCGCCCCTATTAAGATCCGCCATTGGGAACATTATACTGTGTGAAGTAATATATGGTGCCCATTATACTGTATGAAGTAATATATGGTGCCCATTATACTGTATGCTGTAATATATGGGGCCCATTATACTGTATGAAGTAATATATGTGGCCCATTATACTGTATGAAGTAATATATGGTGCCCATTATACTGTATGAAGTAATATATGGTGCCCATAATATTATATGCTGTAATATATGGGGCCCATAATACTGTATGAAGTAATATATGTGGCCCATTATACTGTATGAAGTAATATATGGTGCCATTATACTGTATGAAGTAATATATGGTGCCCATAATACTGTATGCAGTAATATATGGGGAACATTTTACTGTATGAAGTAATATATGGTGCCCATAATACTGTATGAAGTAATATATGTGGCCCATTACACTGTATGAAGTAATATATGGTGCCCATAATACTGTATGCAGTAATATATGGGGCCCATAATACTGTATTGCGCATTATGACTTGCACTGTGTGCTGCCAGGGAAGGCTGAAGCAAGAGGCAGGAGGGGAAGGATCTGGCTGAGACTGGGGGTGGTTATGACAGCCAAGCAGGAAAACTTGTTGGTGACTGAGCTGCTCCTCCAGAGGAGGTTTTGCTCTTATTTTATTCCCTGTGCTCACCTAAGTATTCCTCTTTTTCTTTTTAAAATTCCAAAATACAGTTCCAGAAATATGAGACTTTTTAATTAGTATGCACAATATGCTAATTTGTACAGTCTGGGTGGGGCGTGGCTCACAGGATTCTCTGATTGTGTGTGTCTCCAGGCTGCCCTACATAGATAATTACCTGTGTGCAACGCCCCATTGGTAAAGATCATAAGTATTAGCATATTGGGAGAACTAAATAGATGGGAGCATCTGTGGAACCTTATGGTGAAATGTAAAAAAAAAATGAATAAGAAATGGAATTCTAACGGTAGCAGCAGGAATGACATAAAAAACTGTTCCCTTTTCATCTGGTGAAAGTTTCTCTTTAAATAAATTCAGACAGATTTTTTTTTTAAATCATTTTTATACTTAAAGGGAACCTGCCATGTCAAAAAAGCTATTAACCTGCAGATATAGGGTTAATCTGCAGGTTAATAGCGTTCTAAAGGCATGCGGCGGCCGCACTGAAAGCCCGGCTACCTAGAGGAAATGAACTTAATTCCTCCCAGCAGCCTCCTGCTTTTAGCCAGCGCAGTTTCAATCACTGCCCAGTACACAGTGAACAGTGGCTGTAACCATGCCCCAGCACTGACTGACAGCACTGACGTGCAATGCTGTGCCAGCTGTCAGTCAGTGTCGGATTGTAGTTACAGCTGCTGCTCACTATGTACTAATATGTACATAGCAACGTATGTGTGAAGGAACTGGGTCGCCCTCACACCCAGGGCTGTGGGGTACTCGGTACCGGGCCGGTGTCAGGGGGAACGTGTCACAGCAGCAGTGACCCGGTCCGTGGCCCTGGGTGCCCAATGTCAATGGTGGTTTGTAGTTAATGGAATGGAATAGTTTGTGACGCCACCTGTGGTGTTTGGCAAGTAAGATGTTAAGCCAACGCTGCGTGCAGATCCTCTGTGTTGCAGCATAGATGGTATAGCTCCCCACAGGTGAAGCTGTAGCCCCAGGGCAGTGTGTAGGTGCAGGTAGTGTAAAGGATGATACCCAGATGTAGCGGTGCTGACAGTGTTGGCGCACAATGACTGGAAGACACCAGGGCTTGCAGTTTCAACGCTTTACTCACAGTTCTTGGTAACCACTGGTGCCCGCTTCCATGCCGTGTCCTCCGGGGCAGAGACTCAATCAACCTCCCAGGCAAGTTAGGCTTCTCCTCTCCAACACTCCGCCAACATGTACCTTTCCTGAATGACTCCTCTATTGCGCCTTTTAGTGTGAAGAGCTCCAGTACTGTGGTTACTCTGAAGTTCCTCCTGTCAGATGTTCCTAACAACTCTACTTGTATGACATACAGCTGTAGCCTGATCAGGGACCTCCTGGATCCCGGCTCTCTATCCGTGTTGCTGTTGTGTCCCAAGTCTTAGATGGGAGTAGTGCATTTACAGCCAACTACTCCACCGGTGTCTGCTGCAGAACCATAAGTGTCCATACAATCTCGGGGACCGGGCCCCGGCCTTGCGCTGAGAACCTATAGGCAGGGTTCCTCTTCCAACCCACAACTCCTCTCTGTTCTCCTACTCCTTCGTTCTGCGCTGTTCCTTCTCTCTCTTATGGAAGCTTAGGTTGCAGTTCTACGTCTTTCTCCTTCTGTTCTCTTTCCATTGCCAGCTGGCTCAGGTCACTGAGGCAGCTGCAGCACTCCTTCCACAATCCCTCTTCCAGGTACCCTCAGTCCTTTCTGAGTGACTTCCTACTCCTCTGACCTTCTGTCAGACTGACCTGTAATTCTAAGCTTTCCCACTCTTTTATATCTAACTCCACCCACCTCCCAGCACATCTCGTGTTACGAAGCAAGGAATCACCAGAGGTGCTCTGCTACCCTCTAAGCATGAGCCGCAATGTGATCAGTGCTGAACTATCCTGTGTTTGGGATGCAGGTGTTGGAGTGTGGAAAGGAGTTCCCATCTTACCTAGTTGGTGGGGCACTACACCTTAGGAGAAGGTGCAGTACCTCTGTGGCGACTGAGCCTCAGGGGCGCAACATACCCCCCCCCCGTTAAACACAGCACGTCCGCGGGCTGCAAGATAACAAGGTACACAGCAAAGAAACATGCAAAAATTTTGTAATGCATAAACATTTCTTATACTAATCTTCTTAGTATAGGAGGTACTCATCTTGAACGTTACAAACAATTCTATCTAAGATTATATCTAAAATTTTTAATTCTAAGTGCAATTCTCAATTCAAAGTGCTATTCTCTGTAACACATTTTCTCTCATTTTTCAGTTTCCTTCTCTAGTGCACATTTATTTCTCTACTTTCACTGTCTCTTCTAGACGCAAGACGCTGACCGCAAGTACCTGGTCTGTCACCTGTCTACTTTCAATTCTTTATTCACATCACTCCTCTCTATATCAGACATTCCTAATTCTTCTATAAAAGCCATTTCTCAGTTACTAATATTCTCATAAAACACATTATCAAATACTTCACAGTAAAACATTCAACAATTATTCTTGTAAGGTGCTGGACACCACTCCCAGCCGGGATCACTTGCAGTGTCCTTTGAAGTAGACATCATCTTCGAAAAGTGTCCATGCAAAAACATTATCTTTGCAAAGTGTCTTTTTATGTAAAACCAAGAAAGGGCACCTACAGAGGTGCAACTATTTACAATAAAAGTTTTTGGATCACTCCAAGTTCATGATCGCTAGTTCAAATTTGAAGAACGCTGCCAATCAAACAGGGCAACAAAAGTGCTACCAGAAAAACAAAAACATGATAGCAAAAATAGAAAAAGGCACAACTGGTGCAAACAAACCCTCCTGGGTAACGAGATTTGAAAAGTATTTCTTAATTGTGGTCCCCTCCTGGGGTTCCGGAAGCTGAACTGGGACTGTCCTCACCCTGATTCTGGTTTCTCTCTAAAGGACCTTGAAGCTATGGCAAATGGAACCCATGATGTATCTCAACGCCCACCAACTGCTCCTCCTCAATAAGCGGTTCCGCTGTACTGGTACGAGGTCTAGCTCCTAGGGCTTCTACATCTTGGCGGCGCTGAAAAGCAACTACCTGGGGACTGGGCAGTGAGGGAATCCCAAAATCACCATCCCAAAACGATCCAAATCCCCCTCTTTCCTGTAGATGTCGAATCGGGTGTGCCTGCTCCAACCGTACTCCCAACAGCAGAGTCCTCCTCCGCCTCCCCATCAACCCATTAGGAAGGCCGGAGTATATACCTGGGAGTTCCCGACGGTGCGGCCTCTGCTCCGGTTCAGGCGTGGTGGCAATAGGCGCTGTCCGGTGAGACACCAGGGATGGCGGTAGAACCAATAGCAGCTCCGGTTCTGCGGGAGTTGTGGGCGGGACCTGCGCAGCCGTGCCAGGTCCGGGCAGGAGCTTCTCTTCCTCTCTTTCAGCTCCCTCGTCTGTGTACAACTCCTCCGGTATTAGCGGCAAAGAGGGAACAGAGTATGCTGCTGGTGGCATGGCAGCGGCTCCAAGCTCCACAAGGTCTGCCAGGAAAAGATCCGGAGCAGCAGCGGCGGGTACCGGTGTCGCGGGTACCGCAGGTGTAGGCCCCTCCTGGGCGCACTGCCGGCTCAGTCTCTCCAAGGCCTCCTGCCTCAGCCGCAATCAGGTGGTCAGCTTGACTATTTCTTCTTCCAAATGCCGGCGGTTCATCTCGGAGTTCGGGTTGGAGCCGTCAGCCATGGCACCAGGGAGATCCGTTTCCCTGCACTCCACAGGCCTCCTTCCCTCACTCTCCAAAATGGCGTTCTGGCATTCTTCCTGCCTCGGCCCCTTTCCCGCCACTGGCTTCTTCTGCCCCTCCTTCCGGGGGCGGCGTCTTCTTCCAGCGCCTCCATACCAAGCCAGTATACGAACCCCTTGGGGGGTGGGCCATGCTGCTGTCACATAGTAATTCAGGCAGGGAAGGCCCAAGACTCTTCGCGGTCTTTTTCTAGGACCTCCCATCTCTTCACTCCCTTCTTCTCCGCGCCAGCGGCCATTTCTAATGTCCATTTTACAGTCTATTAAATCAGGTCTTCTGCACATTTTCAGAAGTACAAAGTCTCACAAATTTCAGGCGCACAGAACCCGATGGCATCGGGTCTCGCCATCCTGTTCGTGACGCCAAAATTGGGTCACCCTGACACCCAGGGCTGTGGGGTACTCGGTACCGGGCCGGTGTCAGGGGAATGTGTCACAGCAGTAGTGACCCGGTCCGTGGCCCTGGGCACCCAATGTCAATGGTGGTTTGTAGTTAGTGGAATGGAATAGTTTGTGACGCCACCTGTGATGTTTGGCAAGTAAGATGTTAAGCCAACGCTGCGTGCAGATCCTCTGGGGCTGATGGTGTGTTGCAGCATAGATGGTATAGCTCCCCACAGGTGAAGCTGTAGCCCCAGGGCAGTCTGTAGGCGCAGGTAGTGTAAAGGATGATACCCAGATGTAGCGGTGCTGACAGTGTTTGGTGCACAAAGACTGGCAGACACCAGGGCTTGCAGTTTCAACGCTTTACTCACAGTTCTTGGTAGCCACTGGTGCCCGCTTCCATGCCATGTCCTCCGGGGCAGAGACTCAATCAACGTCCCGGGCAAGTTAGGCTTCTCCTCTCCAACACTCCGCCAACATGTACCTTTCCTGAATGACTCCTCTATTGCGCCTTTTAGTGTGAAGAGCTCCAGTACCGTGGTAACTCTGAAGTTCCTCCTGTCAGATGTTCCTAACAACTCTACTTGTATGACAGACAGCTGTAGCCTGATCAGGGACCTCCTGGATCCCGGCTCTCTATCCGTGTTGCTGTTGTGTCCCAAGTCTTAGATGGGAGTAGTGCATTTACAGCCAACTACTCCACCGGTGTCTGCTGCAGAACCATAAGTGTCCATACAACCTCGGGGACCGGGCCCCGGCCTTTCGCTGAGAGCCTATAGGCAGGGTTCCTCTTCCAATCCACAACTCCTCTCTGTTCTCCTACTCCTTCATTCCACACTGTTCCTTCTCTCTCTTATGGAAGCTTAGGTTGCAGTTCTACGTCTTTCTCCTTCTGTTCTCTTTCCCGTGCCAGCTGGCTCAGGTCACTGAAGCAGCTGCAGCACTCCTTCCTCCATCCCTCTTACAGGGACCCTCACTCCTGTCTGAGTGACTTCCTACTCCTCTGACCTTCTGTCAGACTGACCTGTAATTCTAAGCTTTCCCACTCTTTTATATCTAACTCCACCCACCTCCCAGCACATCTCGTGTTACGAAGCAAGGAATCACCAGAGGTGCTCTGCTACCCTCTAAGCATGAGCCGCAATGTGATCAGTGCTGAATTATCCTGTGTTTGGGATGCAGGTGTTGGAGTGTGGAAAGGAGTTCCCAACTTACCTAGTTGGTGGGGCACTACACCTTAGAAGGTGCAGTACCTCTGTGGCGACTGAGCTTCAGGGGCGCCACAGAACTATTAACTAAGCTTTACTGGCATTAAAACTTATAATTGCCACAAATATTAAAATTAAGTTTTTTTGATTTATGGACTTATTGGAATCGGCATTTATCATACTGAATTAATTCACTATTGATGTTTTTTACTGTCTCTTATCACCGTGCAGGACTGTGATAGGCTCATTTAATAGATAGCAATTAACACACATGGATACATCTATCTAGTAATTGAGAGACACATATTGCAGTTGTTGCAAAGTGGTTCCCAACGCTAGAGTAGTAAAACTTAATTTTAATATTTGTGGCAATTACAAGTTTTAATACCAATAAATGTTCATAGTTACTACTCACATCCTTTGCTCTGTACATATTGACTAGTGAGACTACAGATATCTTTGAGTAACATAAATTCATTGCTTGCTATCTATTTCACTATGTACTGAGCGGCTGCACCGACCCTGCCTCCATGACTGAAAGCAAGCCGGAAGCTGCTGGGAGGAACAAAACTAATTTCCTCCCAGTAGCCAGACTTTTAGTATGGCAGCTTTAGAACGCTATTAAAAGGGTTTTACTAGAGATCAGCAGATCGTTTGAAATTAAATTTTGACGCATCAGCGATCTCACTAGCGGTCTCACTTAATGTGAAGTACCCCTTAGTCAGTTGTAGATGATGACATCACTTTCTGAGCTTCATCTCAAGAAATATTGGTTACATTCAAGTAATTGGAGCTCATAGAACTCTTGGTACAGCCATGCATGCTTAGTAATAAGTAGAGCAAGGGGCGGACACACCATTGGTGCAACCTGTGCAGCTGCACAGTTCCCAAGAGGTAAGGGGAAAGCAGCAAGAAGCTTCTGTCATGGACAGAACTATTCGAATGTAAAGGACCCATATCCTGTTCTTGCACAGGTAGAATAGAGCACAGTTCATTTTGCGCATGCGCAGGGCACGGAACTACCAAACTGAAGAAGGGAAGCATTGGACTGCACAGACTCAGCCGGACAATCATCAAGTGAAGGACAAATTTCAGGTTTCATACCAACGTCCTGGAATTTTGACATACATTCAAGGAAATTTTATACCACATGTGAACAGAAAACCGTTTTAAAGTTATTTAACTTAGATTTCACAAACAAACATTGAAGTATTAAAATATTACATTTGATGTGTCTATAAATGTGGCACTTCCATTAATACAGTATGTGTTACATTTTGCGCCACCCACTCATGATTTAAATAAAATTTATGCAATTGTTAAAGTAGATATATCTTTCTTTAGAATTTTACCAATGTATTTTAGCCCTTTATGCCTTTTTTTATAGCTCTTGCAGGTACTACAATGCATTTTTAGCAATACTATTTTTCTCTCATTGAAATGAATATATTATCTATAGTTAGATGTAATAAATTATAAATGGCTGAGATATATGGCTTGTCATATTGCATTGCTCTCAGTCGTGCCGTAGGCTCATCATGTCATTAATGGGTGACACCAAAAACTTGAAGTCTTTTATCATTCTTGATTAAGTGTTCTGTAGAACAGTCCACGGCAATATCTCTCTCATAATATATTGTATGTCTAAAGGGATTTGTGTAATCAAAAAATGTCCTATTGTCTAAATCAGGTTTTAAATTATGTGTCTGTTTTTCTTTTTTGTTTTTTATCCAGTTTTCCACATCAGAATATACACAATAATCACTATTTTCACCTTGCCCACTAACACTTATAACTAGACTTATAGGGGGTATTCCCATCTCCAAAATCCTGTCCCAATGTGCAGCAGGTGACATAATAAGAATATTAGCCAATACCTCCAGATAGAAATGTAGTATAGTTCTTCTGATTCCCTATGTCGCTTACTCCATTTTCAGGGCATTGCACTAGACTTAGGTATCCATGGTTACAATCACTAACAACTAACTAATTAATTAACTATATGAGTGGTCATAACCATGGACACCTAAGCTACTGCAATGCCCTGCACATGGGATAAGTGAGATAGCTAATCACAAGAACTATACTACATTTCTAAAATGGAGGTATTTGTTAATATTACTACTACACCTACTACATATCGTGATAGGCTCTTGGAAATGGGAATATCCCTTTAAACTTGCTGTTCTGTACAGATTACTTTTAAGTATTTCACTCTCATTATCATAGCAGACCACATTACAAAGAAAGGGAACACCTCTATAAACAGAAGATAACACAGGATCCATCATTAACAATAGCCGATGGCATAGCACACCTATTCCCCCTACCTGCACAATGACCTTTTTCCAGATTACAGCATGCTCAGATAACCCTTCTAAACAATCAAATAGGCTCTATTTTTCCTAATGCTCATGGGAAGAGCATAAATTAGGAGTCTAATATTAGACCTTGTGACCAGTTGCAAGATATTGTTTTTAAATATAGATACTGTAATGAAAAAAAAAAAAAAATGCATCAACACCTGAGTTACGCCATAGGTTCATATCTGATGACACATTCCCTTTAGTAGCATTTTTGTACTATGGGAACCTTTATAAGTTAGAATTAGCATGCTCCCAATCTGTACATGGCATAAAAGTAAACGTTCTCATTTTAACCCTGTCCAATATTTTTTTTTGTCCAATATTTTATGTAGATTTTTTTTTTAATACACCTTTACATTGGACCGAGCTTCATTTTTCTGACACACAACACAGAGTTAAATAACATCGCGCTGTCCCTAAAAGCAAAGAGATGAAGAGCAGTTCTAAAATCTGCCTCCGGAGGTTTCGCACAGATTGCAGGAGATTGTAATGTGTGCGAAACCTATGCTAAATAGTTGGAAATTCAAATTTATGTATGAGCTAGCCTAGATGACTGTCTATAAAAAAAAATGCTGCTAGTCACACAATCAATGCAGTAGTGGATGGTGAGATATGGAGTCCGAAAGTCAAACGTTCCAAACATTGTCACCCTTTTGGTCATCAGTGTAACTTTCAAGGACCTTCATGTCCAGAAATGCAGTTTGGGGGGGATAATCTTACTGACAGATTCCCTTTAACGATATAAAGATGCCCTATAGTACAGTGTGCAAAGTAAAAAAAAAAATGAAAACATGAAAGAAAAAGAAAATTTCAGCTTTATTCTAAATAAATAGAAGAAAAATAGAGAGCATACAACTTCTGAAAAAGAGATGAAAGAGATTGGTCCTGTTACAGTTTAGAAGCTGAGGTCCCTGAAGACTATAATTCATCAGTATTTATACTGGGTACTAAAGGAGCACTAGCCTAGTTGTCCATTTCATCCAGTTGTGGAGGTAACAGATGGCTCACCTTACGGCGCAGGATCAAACAGAAGGCTTTACCCAGCAAGGATGATAGCTGTTGTCAGCTGTATCTACATTAACCTCTGAAACACCTGCCAGTGAAGTCTATTTCTTGAAACACCTTTTGCATAACCCAGGATAATTCATTTTACTTTTGCCGTTTAGTATTTTTCATGGAAGCACAGATTATAACCAGACAGAGAAGGGAGGCAGAAATGAGTTTGGATACCATTCGGAACATTATACAGCCTTTTTGCTTAATAATAGTATCTTCTTATTTAAAAGGGTTTTCTCGGCACATAGGTTAAAGCATTGCGAAACCTATTAAATGAATACATGATATGACTCGCTGATCCCGTACAGTACAATGAGCCTGTACGTGTACAGGGAGTCTGACAATAGCACCTACTAGTTGAGGTGGGAGGAATATTAGGAAGAAGCAGTGATTTATCCATCTTGAGACTGTATAGGAGTCTCAGGAGGGTGCTTTGTAGGTGAGTACAGAGGGTAGGAACGTGTGAGCTGTGTGCATCTTGGCGCTGCCTCCTGTGAAATGTAGTCTAGAACAGTGGTCCCCAACCTTTTTTGCACCAGGGACCGGTTTCAAGCAAGACCATTCTTCCATGGCCCGGCAGGGCGGGGATGGAGGTGTGTCAGGGGCGGGGCTTTGGTCATAAGGGGGCGGGGCTATGGACACGGTTGTAGTGTAGCAGTGCATACTTATAATTAAATAACATTTATAATGTGACTCAACTCACCATAGGTTTTGAATAAGTGCTCCATCACCCCCTTCTCCCCATCATTGCCTTCACCCCATCACTCCCTTCTCCCCATCATTGCCTTCACCCCATCACTCCCTTCTCCCCATCATTGCCTTCACCCCATCACTCCCTTCTCCCCATCATTGCCTTGACCCCATCACTCCCTTCTCCCCATCATTGCCTTCACCCCATCACTGCCATCTCTCCATCATTGCCTTCACCCCATCACTCCCTTCTCCCCATCATTGCCTTCACCCCATCACTCCCTTCTCCCCATCATTGCCTTCACCCCATCACTCCCTTCTCCCCATCATTGCCTTCACACCATCACTCCCCTCTCCCCATCATTGCCTTCACCCCATCACTCCCTTCTCCCCATCATTGCCTTCACCCCATCACTCCCTTCTCCCCATCATTGCCTTCACCCCATCACTCCCCTCTCCCCATCATTGCCTTCACACCATCACTCCCTTCTCCCCATCATTGCCTTCACCCCATCACTCCCTTCTCCCCATCATTGCCTTCACCCCATCACTCCCTTCTCCCCATCATTGCCTTCACCCCATCACTGCCGTCTCTCCATCACTCCCCTCATGGCCTTCTCCTCATGTCCCCATCTCCTCCAGGGCCAGGCTACACAAACACAGACCAACACACACATACATACACACACACACAGACAGACATACACAACACACACACATTATACATACACACACAGACACCACCTCTCTCCTCTCACCGGTCCGCAGCATCGCCCGCGCTTCCTCGCTCTGACACAGCAGCGGCGCGCTCCTCTCTGTGTCAGTCAGAGACAGGAAGCGCGGGCGGCGGGCAGGAAGCTGGACGGGTCCTTGCAGCTCCGCTCCTGCTATTCCCTCTTGCAGGCAGCGGAGCTGCTTGGATCGCTCCCTGGCCGCCGCTAGAACTGCTGCACGCCGCCCCAGCCCCCGCTACGCCACTAACCGCCCCTGGCTCCCCTTGTGTCCGCGGACCGGCAAGGGCACTGCAGCGGCCCGGTGCTGGGCCGCGGACCGGCGGTTGGGGACCCCTGGTCTAGAAGCACAGAGGGTTATGTGGCAGGAAGGGCTGAAGGGGCGCTATAAAAGGAAAATAAAAGAAACATTGAGCTTTTGGGGGAATGATCTCCTTCTTAAGGTGCTGGTAATAGGCATATATATGGAAAAATACTAAAAAATAAAAATTAAGTTTGCAAATTAAACTCACGCAACGGGATGGTGTCATACCACATAATGAAATAAAAGCCCAAACAGAATCACGGCCACTGATTTCAACATGTCGGGCAATCCCACTTTCAAGGGTACTGCATAATTGCATATATTTTTGAGATAATTACAGCTAGCAGTTTAACGTTAAGTGTCGGTGGCCAAAGTACAATGAAATGGCCTGATGGAGAATGACCCAGTTGTTGTTACCATGCATTTTGGTAATGGAATTTAAAAAAAATGTAGTATGTCCTGTGAGCAACTGTTTCAGCCCTTCAGCTGTCTTGCTCTGTGGATTTTTTTGATTTTTTTTTTAAAGATTCTGTCTCTCACAGTTGAAGTGTCCCTGCGATAAAAATGACAGACCTCTCCATTCTTTGTAGGTGAGAAAACTTGCAAAATGGACAGTGTATCAAATACTTATTTTCCCCACTGTATGTATATAATTGCTAAAAATAAATGTTAATTCCATTACCACCTTTTTGGCTCAGTAGTCAAGATTGCCATCATAATGTAAATGGTGAGCAAATATACAGTAAGCAGTTCCAAAGGAATTTCCTACCCACGAGAGATGTCGGCGCAGCATGCCAGGTGTCAGACCTCCACAGATCTATCACAGGGATACGTCATCATCAACATGTGAGTCCTGAACAATCCCTTTAAGTCATGATGTCATCTGCAGATACAGAATAGAGTTTTTGGTTGGCATTCTTGGGTTTAATGGAGGTGCACAGTGGTAGGATGCAAATCTGTAGTACGAGTTAATACATAAGGCGCAATTTTTTCCGCACAAAGGAACTCAAAGACATACCTCTGCTTCGTGCATGCATCTATGTCAGACGCCGTTTTGGGAGATTGCCCTCAGATGCTATCTGGATATTAGTTCAACCTTTCCTAAAACACCACCAACATCCCAAAGAAAGACAATAAAACAGGAAGTATTACTTTTGGAGAAACCCTGGTATATGCAGCAAAGGACCATGACAAAAGAAAAATTGTGAGTTTGACACATGTCAAAAGTACTGATGCTTGGATCAACCTTTTACCATGGGTGCCGAACATTGGCGGACACAGAGAGAACAGGGCCCCTCTTCAAGAACAATACTTGGGTCCTTTCCAGTCCAATATCCCATCATAATGCACAATTCCACCTGCTTTGGAGGTGGTAGTGAGCCCCCCTACCTCCTGGACCCCTGTGCGACTGCACAGGCAGCACCAATGATATGTCCGCCACTGGTGCTGGAGCCCGCTGGTAAAGACCAACATTCATGTTGAAAAGTGAGAAAAGTACATTAAAAAAAGGACATTGACACTAAAATTCCTGCAATTTCTGATGATATGTTTATTGATGGGTCAGGATAAGTAGGAGATTCCTTATAGACAATAGACAGCCGACGTTTTGGTTCCTGCTGGACCATGGTGTTGTTCTCTATTTAGTGAGATACTATGATGTCGGCCTGCAGTAAAGTTGCTTGCACCAGACGTCTAACTTTCCTGCTTTTAAGTATAGACTAACGTATTTTCGGTCTGAGTGTGATCCTACAAAACACCGAATCGCACTCGGACCAATGTTATTCTATGAGTGCCGTGTACATGTCTGATTTTTTCCTTGGACCAAGACTGTCGTAGAAAAAAATTGCAGCATGCACAACTTGCATCCAATATTCAGATTGCACTCGGCCATGTAAGTCAATGAGTCCATGGAAAACATTAGATTGCATTCGGATGACATCTGAGTGCAGTCCCATTTCCGTTGATTGACAGAATGAAGAAGAGTAAGACTTTTTTTCCATCTTGTTCACATAATCAGTAGTTAGCACTGTTGCTTTGCAGTGCTGGGGTCCTGGTTTCAAATGCTACCAAGGACAACATCTACAAGGAGTATGCATGTTTGTGTGGATTTCCTCCAAGTTCTCAGGTTTCCTTCTACACTCAAAAGACATACTGATAGGGATTTTATATTGTGAGCCCCAATGGGCACAGTCGCTTTATAAGCAAGTAAAATAAATAAATGCATTAGTGTACACTGGGTCTTGCAGCAGTTTCAGTGCTTCCGTATGGTGCCTCCTGATGACGCTGTCTTCTCCTCCTAGAAGAAATAATTCATAATACAGTATCCAATAAAACATTTTCTCTCGAGTTTTAAAAAAAAGTGTGTGAAATCAGCGGCACTAGTACACTGCATACATTTCTTCCCAGCAGCAGTGTCACTGACGTGCTTTTTATCTGCAGACCGTTATCCGTAGCCAGGATTGTGCTCACACACCATGTGCAGAGATCCATAATTTCCGACAATCAGCCACAAGCCATAATAATATAGTAATAATGCCCTCATCTTTTCCCGGGTGTCACTTGCTCTGCAGCACCATTACGATAGTCTGTATGGCCAGATACCGTATACATTTGTTTTATTTAGATTTGTTCTTCGCCAAAGTACTTTTTTTTTTCCCTCTAGAAGAACGATGTCTATTAGCGTAAAATGGAAACAAACATAATTACACAATGATAAAAATAAATAGGTTGGGAGGACGAGCTCAGAGCAGCAATTACAGGGCTCGAGTTTCTCCATTAAGGGCTCGGTCCACTTGTGGGTATGGCAGGATTTACTAAACATTTCTTGGTGCTTTCAGGTACTAAAAGTCATTTATAGCACTAAAAAGTGCATGGACCTACCAGTGTAAGAACGTTGTCAAGACTGCAATATCTGAAACAATGGAATTGCGTTAAAAGATGTGTACCACGCAGTATACGTCATGTCAGCGGTATACAGCTGAGCTATCCATTGGAGGTATACTGTGGGAAATCTTCAGATCTTCAGCAGCTATACCTCTGACGGAAGGCTCAGATGCAGTATGCACACTGTCTGTCTGCCATAACTGCTCTCATGCTTTTACGGTCTTCTGGTCATCACTTCACGTAATACCCAATCTTCCTGGCTATAAAAAATTTCTCTTTCTATCTTTTTATCAGTAGCCCTACTAAAGTCCTATGGACCCCAATGCAAAATTTTGATAATTGCTAAAAGCGTGTTTTCCATTAATTTTGAAGCATAACTTTCATTCTATGCAAAACCAGAGTAAAATGCATGGTGTGTTGACCTCATCCCCCACAAACTGTATTTGTCCAATAGTTCCAGAATCTTATGCTCTATAACTTTCCATCTACTCTTTTGGAGCAGGTGGTTATTCAGAATTGGTATTCTGCCAGCACTATATGTACTAGAACTTCATCTCCCTCACTTGCCAGAATACATTGCTTCTGCCATTGCCTCAACTGAAAGCCTAGCTTTCCTTTCTGACTGCTCAACGTTTGACAGTCAGTAGATTACAGACAAAAACCCACTCACACTTACTATAAACCCCCAGAGGGTCTCTGCTGCTAGATGGATTAGACTTGACAACAGGCAGTGGACAACAAGATATATAGAAGGGAGATACCTAGTGGCTTAACTTTGGAGCATTTTTTAGGCTAAGAAAAAAGTCAAGAACAAATTTGTCAGTCATTGTATTAGTAACGGTATGCCTCCAACAGATGAGCCTTCTGTTGGAGGTACATGCTCAGGACTGAAAGCTCGGACATATGACAATGTATACTGATGCAAGAGTACACGTTGTCCACAATGTCATGTTGTAACAAAACTCTTCATGGTATACTTTTTGTTTTGTGGTCCTCAGCACAGTTATAAAAGGTGTAATGTATTAAACTTACAAAGAGGATACACTTATGGCCTCCAGTTGGTGAATGGGACACCTATGGAAACATTAAAGTGTAGGCTGGGAGCTTTTCTCTGTCAGGTACATTTACCCTGTGTATCTCTTTGGTGAGCCGTGAAATAGCTCTTTGGCAAGTGAATGGGACTCCATAGAAACCCCATATAATTGCTTTGTTGACAGTGCTCAGAAGACGCGTACTTTGGAGTTCATCAATAAAGTCTACAGTAAATGATAAAGTCTATGGGAGCACAAGCAGGAATCAGTATCACAACAACTAAAATCATGTCTTCAGTAAGAAGATAAACAGCTCTGAAACATCTGTCCCATAAGGCTTTTAACATCAAGTTATTTTCGCATAAATTACTCAGAATGGTGTTGTTTCTCCAGACTATTGTTGTGAATGTGGACCTACCCTTAGCAGATTACTTGATACTATGGAGACACTGGAACCTTTAATGCACCGTTCAGCTAACATGAAATTTATCTCTGTGACCATCAAACCTAAATATGAGACGAGAAATTAACCTGGTCCTTGTCACACAAAGGTTTTTTTCAAAGATTCATATCCTGGGGTAAATATGGAATGCAATTTAATCAGAAGAAATACATTTGGGGATTTCTTTTTCATTATTATTTTATTTTTACTGTCATATTCATAAGGTATATAACAATGAGGTGATACGGGGCCACACCGAATCTCCGACAAGACCACCATCCAGGGCCAAATGCAATAAACTAATGTTTATATCCCAGACCCACTATATCTTTGAATACCATCATCTTATAAGCAAAAAATTAGGAACATCGTACAGGCATTCATTTTCATATTGAATGCTGGTAAAAACTTCTCCAAGGTGTCAGAGTCTTGCTTTATTCAGTTGTGTAACTTAGGCACAACTCTGTAGGATAGTAAAATATGGATATTAAAGATGACCAAAAAGATTTGCAGGACCCTGATCTAGCAACTATGTCACAGGTCCATAGCTACCGACCCAGAGCCCTGTAAACCTCCTAGTCCTACTGGCATCCCTGGTGCCTCCTCTTATTAGCAGGCTGGGCTCATCATCATATGGGCATTGTGATGCAATCTAAGGACATTGTAGTGCCTAATAACCGGAAAAAGCACAAAAGGTAAAAAGTGTGTGGTACTAGCAGGTACGCAGGATGCAGTGACGAGTCGTGAGACGGTTTGGTGCTTTTGTAATAACGTTTACAGGCCTAGAGGTGACTTTCCTCAGGCTCAGCCTGACCGACCAAAAGGGGTAACAAGGGTTGCCCTCGCAGGAGCTCAATACAAGTAAACACAAACAGAGTAGAACACGACTACATCCGGCGAGAGCCGGTCACTATAGGGCCGCGGTATGGCCGACTACGGGTCCTCAACTATATAGTCAACTTAGCCGTCCTGACGTCCCTCGGCGTTCTGGACGGTGGTTTTTCGGCGGAGCAGCCGCTGGGCCCAGCTGCTGAAGAGTTGGCGTAGTCTTCGAGCGTTCCGCCGCTAATGTGGTGCTGGGGCACCTCCGGCCCTGGAGGAGTCCTTGGACGAGTAGGCCGCAGCCCCTGGATGGGGGCAAGTGGCAGCGATGCGGGGTGGTGGGTGACAGGCCACCTGTGCAGCTAGCAGCTGCGATGGGGAATCCGCGGCAAGCAGAGGCTCGGCCCCTGCTGCGGATCGGAGCGGGACAGTGGTGGCCGCCGACGGCACTTGGCTTGACGCGAACACGGGTGAGGGCAGAGCGGCTGCGGGCAGAGGGAGACAGGTCGCAGCCGTGGGTTGGAGTGAGGTGTCAGCAGCCGCTGGTGTCTGCGAGCAGGAGCGAGGCGGCAACGTCGGCTCGTGACCGCAGGCAGGCCGCAGTCGTGGGCAGGAAGAAGGCGGCCGCTGGTCGACGCGGGGCAGCGGTTTTCGGACGGTCATCTTGGCGCCGTCCCACTGATGTCCAGGGGAAGTATCTCTCCTGTCTCTGGCCTCCTTCCTGGCTCTGGTGAGTCGTTCTGGCTCTCAGTTGCTACCACGATCTCCTGCTCCTTCTGTCTCATTCTGCTGACTCACTGTTCTTGTTCCCCGCCCCTTTTATATTGGCTCCTCCCCCAGTCCACCTGTCAGTCTCCACGGTCCGTCCCTGAACTCTGTCCCCCGGAAACAGCTTCCCCCGGAACCCAGGTGACGGTCCCCTTAGTTCCGACCCGGACACTCGACGGGGACCCTCTCTCCCACACTCCCCCACCCTGTATGCTCACCAGTCCTCTAGCGAGGGCTTTAGTAGACTCGAATTAGTCTTTGGAGACGACAGTTCTTGTCGCCATACGAACTGGTCCTGTTCGTAACGTTCAGGGGGTTTGCCAGCTGTTTACTGCTCGGAGCGTCTAAGTTCGACCGGGGTGGAGCTTTCTGGGGTGGTGGATGGTGGTGGATAGGTTGATTCTGGCCGGCTGACTGGGTCTGCTGTAATGTCATTACTTGGAGGGCCTGCAGATGTGGCTGGGAAGTCATCTTCGTCATCCAGGTCCCAGACCGTTGATGGGGGGTCGGGGACCTGAGTGATCAGCTCGGGTCGCATGGGATCCGTGGATGCACAGGGGCGCAACATATTTCGGTGCACAGTACGAGTGAGAGGTGCACCATCTATTTCCGATTGTATTTCATACACAGGCCCGTCGGGGCTTATCCGGCGCAACACTCGGTACGGGTTCTCCTCCCACCATGGTTCTAACTTGTTTTAGGGGCGCTGATCTAGTTTGAGTACCCGATCCCCAGCCTGGAAGTCAATTGGTGGGGACAGCGCTCCCCCCGGGTGTTCTAGATCCTGGAGCTTTGTATGGACGATTCGGTGGAGGGTCTGCAGCAGGTGCCGGAGGTTTCGGACCCACGAGGATACTTCGGTCCAGGGTATAGGTTCCTCCGGGTTTAAGTCCACTTCCGTGATTCCTTTGCCCTCCCGTCCAAACAGCAATGAGTAGGGGGTGTAACCAGTCACCCGGTGCACCCGGTTATTATATACCCACACCAGCTCAGGGACGTATTCAGGCCAGCGGGCCTTTCGGTCGGTCTCCAGGGTACGCAGCATTTGGATTAGTGTCCGATTGAATCGTTCGCAGGCTCCGTTTCCCTGCGGGTGGTATGGTGTAGTCCGAGACTTATCGATACTGTAGAGATGATGTACTTTTTCCATGACTCTTCCTAGGAAGCACGCTCCTTGGTCCGAATGTATTCATTGCGGGCAGCTGTACACTTGGATAAAGTTTTTACAAATCGCATAGGTGGCCGACTCCGCTGTCTGGTCTCGGGTGGGGGTGACCACGGCGAACTTGGTGAAATGATCCACCATAACGAGACAATGCTCATACCCCTGGTAGGCAGGACCTATGGTCAGATAGCCTACCGTGAGAAGCTCGAGGGGAGCTTATGTTACAATTGTCTGCACCGGGGCTCGTTGCGCGGGAGGTTTAGCGAGCTCGCACGGGCAGCAGGTTCGGCAAACTTCTTCCAAAGCAGCGTGTAAGCGTGGATGGTACACTATCTGCTGCAGCCATTGCAAAGTCTTTTGAGCACCAAAGAGAGCCCCTTTTTGTGGGCTTCCCGAGCCAGTTGGCTGAGATGGGTTCCGGGCACGATCACCTGCCATGCTGTCACAGACACAGACGTTGTTCGTGACACGGCTCTCCGATATAAAAGTCCCTTTTTGATGACTAGTTTCTCCCACTGGTGCAACATATCCTGGGTCAAAGTCTGTCTCTGTGAGCCAGTGGGCAATTTGCCGGTGGCCACCCATCGGCGCAGGAGTCCAATTTCTCCATCTTCCTGCTGCTGCTGGATCCACTTGTCGCGCAGCTGTTCCAGCATTCCCCCTAAGGGTCCCGGCTTCTTGCGCGGTAACTGTAAGCGCAGCGGTAGTGAGGGCAAACGGCGTCTCTTCTCCTTCTAATTCGTCACCTCGATTCCTCCCTGGGGTGGTGTGTCGGATTCTGGCATCGTCGTGCACGTTTTCAGCTCCCCGTTTGTAGACGATCTTGTAGTTGAACTTGGCTGTTATGAATGGGAAACCGAGGAGGAAAAAAAGACAAGCTAAGTCTCAGAAAACCAGAGAAGTTGGTAACTATGCAGATTGCAGATCCCTGATCTTACCCGCACAACTAGCAGCAGTCGTGGAGCGTTCCTACGTTGGTCCTAGATGCCTCGTCACAACCGGAGAACTACATAAGCCTAAAGCAGGAAAAGAGGAAAACTAACTGCCCCAGAGCAGACCCCAAAGGAAAGACAGTCCCCCCACATGTATTGACGGTGAAACAAGATGAAAATACAAACAAAGGCAGGAAAATAGGCTGAGCAAACGATGGGGCCTGGCTAACTAAAAAGGACAGAATAGGAAAGACACTGTCTGCAATCTGCCCAAAAAAACCTACAAAAATATTGTCCAACACTTCTGATAGCAAAATTAACCCTGAAGTCACTAGACTTCTAAACCTATATCAGCACTCTGAAATATTCTGAGACAGAGCAAAAAAGAGACCAATCTAATAAGGGACAAAAAGCAGATTGGCAAATACTGATTAATAGGAAGCGGAATTTCAGCATAGCCCCAGCAGGGGCAGGCTGATTACACAAAAAACTGAATTGACCAACAAGCGCAAGAGTGAACAATAGCAAAAAACAAACTTAACTTGAGAAGACTTGAAGAGAGCTGAAGTCCAGGATCTGAGAAGCAGACTGAATCACCAGCACCCAGATAGGGCGTCGGCTGTCTTATATCCAGTCTGATACTCCAGAGATCCAATCGTTATCTTCCTCTTCAGGAGGCAGATCATTACCACTTAAACCAACCGCACTACCTCCTGTCACCACCAGAGGGAGAACGGAAGGGGAACTCTCAACTGGTGGAGCAGAAAATGAGTTCATGACACTTGGCCATCTGAGCCACCCACCGCTGCTCTAGGGCCCCTAGTTTGGCATTCTCCAAATGGGCCAATGGGTTGTTATCAGTCCGCACTACTACCTCGGAGCTCGCCAGGTACTCTGCGAACTGCTCCGTCATTGCCCACACTACCGCAAGGAGCTCGAGCTTAAAGGAGCGGTAATTGTCCGGGTTGCGTTCGGAGTCATGCTGCGACCGGCTGCCGTAGGCGATCACTTTCTCTCGGCCGTCCTGCACCTGTGACAACACAGCTCCTTGTCCCTGGATGCTCCCGTTGGTATGCAGGATGAACGGTTGCAAGAAATCCACAGACGCCAATATCGAGGCGTTCGAGAGTGCGGCTTTGAGATATTGAAATGCATCCTACTGGGGCTGCTGCCACTGGATCTTCCATCCATTCGCCCCGGCTGGAGTCCCTTTCAGCAGGTCCTGCAGGGCTCGGGCTCGGCGTGCGAAATTATTTATGAACCGACAGTAGTAGCCGGCCAGTCCCAGGAAGGCCGGCACGTCTTTCACCGTTTCGGGGGTAGGCCACCCCTGAATGGCAGCAACCTTTTCCAGGGATGGTCTGACACCTTCTGCCGAGACGGTATGCCCCAGATATTCGATTTGGGTGCGGAACAGGTGGCATTTCTGGGGCTTTACCTTCAACCCGTACTTCTGCAGCCGGCTGAGCACCTGCCCCAACCGCCGCAGGTGGTCCTCGAACATGGCGGAATAGATGATAATATCGTCCAAGTATATCAACGTGGCTTCAAAGTTGAGGTCTCCCAGACACCGCTACATCAACCGCTGGAAGTTTCCTGGGGCGTTGGCCAGCCCGAACGGCATCCGATTAAACTCGAACAGTCCCATTGGGAGGATAAATGCCATCTTGGCTCTGTCTTCTTCCGACATCGGCACCTGCCAGTACCCACTGGCCAGGTCTAAAGTTGAAAAGTACATTGCGTTCCCCAAGGCGGACAGAGATTCTTCTATGCGGGGCAGTGGATACGAATCCTTGATGGTGCAGGCATTCAACTTTCAATATTTAACACAGAACCGCAGAGTGCCATCTTTTTTACGAATCAGGACAATGGGGGCCGGCCAAGGGATCTGGCTTTCTTGTATGACCCCCTTCTGAAGCATTTGGGCTAATAGGGTTTTCACTTCCTGGTATAGCTGCGGTGGTATTTGCCGATATTGCTCCCGGATGGGGGCCGCTCCTGCCATTGGGATCCCATGCGTGATGGCCATGGTGCATCTGAAGTCATCCTCATGACTAGCGAAGACACTGTAATATTG
This sequence comes from Dendrobates tinctorius, assembly GCF_039654945.1. Lineage (NCBI taxonomy): Eukaryota > Metazoa > Chordata > Amphibia > Anura > Dendrobatidae > Dendrobates > Dendrobates tinctorius. Next base: position 1,174,914 of record NW_027361739.1, on the reverse strand, counting down.
TCCAAGAAGCGTCTCTACCTGGAGAAGTTGGGCTGGCGTTAGGCCGGAGCTACCACGGTCTGCCCTGGAGGAAGCACGAGCGGGGGGGCCGCCGGTGCGATGACCTTGCCCAGCGCCTCACCCTCCTGGCACTCCTGGAGCACTCGCGCCTCCCGCACCAACCGCTGGAAGACCTGCTCTTGGGCCGTGCGAGAACCCCAGTGGCTCAGAGTCTCTTGTGTGGGTTCATTGAGGAGGAGGTTGCCGAACTCTCGTAGCATGTTCATACCCAGAATAACCGGATGTTTGCTGTTTGTGTCTCCCTGGGTCAGGAACACTCCCCAGCGGACGAGTGATTTGCTGCTTATCAAAATCTGCATCCAGGCTACTCCGACGACAGGAACTGGTAGCTGGTTGGCGGCTACCAACTTTATCACTGTCCCCCACTGAGGTCTCACTGCTTCGGGAAAATGCTGCCGAAAATAAGTCTCTGGCATGGTCGTAACTTGCGATCCCGTATCTACTAGGCATCGCACAGCACGGCCTTCGATCTCTGCCCATACCACTGGGCACCGCGCGACTAGGTCTTTGTGATTTCCTCCACCCCGTGTGATGGGCTCCAGCTCCAGGCGGTGTCCCCACGGCTCAGGGTCCTCTGCTCTTCTTGGCCAGTGGGGCAGGTTTCCCCTGGAACCTGGGCACTCTCGGGCGAAGCGTTCCAATTCTCCACAATCGTAACAGGCAAATGGTCGTGGGGACCGACTTGGGTGGGGGCCGCGATGGTTCATGCCTCCTTTACCCAGTCCTGGCCGACTAATTTTGGCCGCTTTCTTGGCTTCGGCCAGTTCTCCTTTAATACTCTATCTCTTGCTTCACCTCTTGTACCCAATGGGGTTCGCTCAGGGCGCTTACGGATGGTTCGATACTCTGAGCCATCCCCACGGGGACCGTCACCTCTTGCTCCTGCTCCCAAACCCGTGCCTCCTTCCCTATCTCTGAAAAGGTCAGATGTGGGTCCACTAGCACCCGCTCTCGCAAAGCCTGTCTTGTCAGGGTGTCTCGTAACCCGGTCACTAACAGGTCATGTAATGTTACGTCCACGGTCCCCACGCCGACTCCATCCTTCCTTTCAATGGCTAAAAACAGTTCCTGCAAAACATTCATATACTGGGTCACTGTTTTCCCCTCTTTCTGCATGCGTCTAAACATCTGGGTTCTCAGTTCCCCCACATCGGTCGGGTCCCTATAGGCCTCTTCTAAGATCTGTAACACCCTGACGAAGGTGTTTCGCTGCCCCCGGGGCCTCAACATTACGGTATCCCGGGCTTCCCCGTCCAACGCCATCAGGGCCACTTCTTCCTCTAGGTCAGGGGTAAGCGGATGCATCCTGAATAACCCACGTATTCGCTTCGTCCATTTCCACAGCATAGTATTGCTGCCGGAGAACCTGGGTAGATTGCTTAGCATAGTCCCCAAAGAAATGCTGGGCCGGGGGCCCTCATTATCCGCGCTCGGAGACTGCATCCTGCCGACTATGCCAAATGTGGTACTAGCAGGTACGCAGGATGCAGTGACGAGTCACGAGACGGTTTGGTGCTTTTGTAATAACGTTTATAGGCCTGGAGGTGACTTTCCTCAGGCTCGGCCTGACCGACCAAAAGGGGTAACAAGGGTTGCCCTCGCAGGGGCTCAATACAAGTAAACACAAACAGAGTAGAACACGACTACATCCGGCGAGAGCCGGTCACTATAGGGCCGCGGTATGGCCGACTACGGGTCCTTAACTATATAGTCAACTTAGCCGTCCTGACGTCCCTCGGCATTCTGGACGGTGGTTCTTCGGCGGAGCAGCCGCTGGGCCCAGCTGCTGAAGAGTTGGCGTAGTCTTCGAGCGTTCCGCTGCTCCTGTGGCGCTGGGGCACCTCCGGCCCCGGAGGAGTCCTTGGACGAGTAGGCCGCAGCCCCTGGATGGGGGCAAGCGGCAGTGATGCGGGGTGGCGGGTGACAGGCCACCTGTGCAGCTAGCAGCTGCAACGGGGAATCCGCGGCAAGCAGAGGCTCGGCCCCTGCTGCGGATCGGGACAGTGGTGGCCGTCGACGGCACTTGGCTTGCCGCGAACATGGGTGAGGGCAGATCGGCTGCGGGCAGAGGGAGACAGGCCGCAGCCGTGGGTTGGAGTGAGGCGGTAGCGGTCGCTGGTGTCCGCGGGCAGGCCGCGGGCAGGAGCGAGGCGGCAACGGCTGCTGGTAACCGCGGGCAGGCCGCAGCCGTGGGCCAGAAGAAGGCGGCGGCCGCTGGTCAATGCGGGGCAGCGGTTCTTAGACGTCGTCTCGGCGCCATCCCACTGATGTCCAAGGGAAGTATCTCTCCTGTCTCTGGCCTCCTTCCTGGCTCTGGTGAGTCACTCTGGCTCTCAGTCGCTCCCACGATCTCCTGTTCCTTCTTTCTCGTTCTGCTGAATCACTGTGACTCTTATTCCCCGCCCCTTTTATATTGGCTCCTCCCCCAGTCCACCTGTCAGTCTCCATGGTCCGTCTCTGAACTCTGTCCCCTGGAAACAGCTTCCCCCGGAACCCAGGTGACGGTCCCCTTGGCTCCGACCCGGACACTCGACGGGGACCCTCTCTCCCACAAGGGCTTGAAGTGCACCAGTCATCAGTCAGAATTTATATAAGTACAGGTACAAAGCATTATTGAGTACATGGATGGTGTGGAAACAGGTGATAGAAGGGGGAAATGAGAGCAACACTTAAAACTGTGGGTACTGATAGGTAACGAGATTGCCTGGAGAAGTTCCAGAGAACTGGCACGGCACAAAACTCTTGAAGATGAGAGAGGGAAATTCGGATTATAGAGGAGGCTAGTCTTAGAACATTTTCAGGATGAAAAGCATGGGTATAGTGTGTAGTGCGACAGATAAGCAGGGACCACAGAAAGTTCAACATAGGCCACATGTATTTCTATGCAGCAGCACACTCCGGTCATGAGTGCGGACGGCAGTGCCAGGTATTGAGGAGCGAGTTACTCGCAATTCACTCACAAGTGTGACCTCGGCCATAAACAAGTGTCTTTATTCGCCGAACTCACACATAGGAGTGAGGTCCTCTGGATCGCAGCCAGGTTTCTACGGTATAAACACAGTCCAGAACTCAAAACCCATTGCTGTGGACAATGACACTGCCGTGTCTTTTCGGTGCATCAGCCACCTGTAATTCCCTGGTTCTGTGTTAGCTCCACACATACCTGGGTTGCACAGAGCGACCTGCTCTGCAGCTAGCAAACGCTAACACTGACACACCCAAAGCAAAACTGACAGATTTAAATGGAATTGTGGCTATAGAGGAAGTTCCAAAACCTGGAGTGGAGAGAGGGATTTGCCCCACTACCAAACCTGCAAATCTCTCTAAAAATAAAAGCCCTTAACAGGTTATTGTAAAAATCTGACCAAGTAACTACTTGGACCCAATCCATACTTTCTTTTATTTTACCTTGTGACTCACAGGCATCCTACTGTGAACATAAGGCACTCCAGCTGCTTTAATAGGACTCCATCCACATCCTGGGGAACACATATCGACTCTCACATATGAGCCCCATTGCTGCCTCACAAGTGGTAGACAGAGATTAGGAAGGAGATATAGGGCAGTGCAGAACTATGAAGATCTTGGTGGGTGAGTGATAAATTTATATTGTATTCTATAGCTGATGGGTAACCCGTGCAATGGCTGGCACAGAGGGGAAACATCGGTGTAACAGAAGGCTTTTACATTCAGAATAGATTGGAGAGGTGAGAGTTTTGTAAGAGACCAATAGGTAGAGAATTACAATAGTTCAGACAAGGATAAATAAGAGTAAGATTAATATTTTTTTGCAGTTTCAAAGGTAAAAAAAAAATTGAGTTCTGGTTATGTTTTTGAGGTGCAGATAACCTGAGAGAGCAAGTGATTGTATACATGGAATGTTGAAAAGTTCAAAGATAAATATAACCCACCACAGTGAGTGAGCAGCTTAGGAGTTATGGTTGAACCACACACCCAGAAATGGAAATATCAGATTTAGGCTATGTGCCCACGGTGCGTGTTAAAACGCACACCAAAAACCGGACTCCTTCCCAGAAATTGCGCGTTTTTTTTCGCGCGATTTCACCGCGATTTTACCGCGATTATGATCGTGATTTTGCCGCGATTTTCGTGTGCGATATTCAAGCACTTTCCAAGCGATTTGAAGCATCGCTTGGAAAGTGATTGACAGGTTGGTCACACTCGTCAAACATAGTGTTTGACAAGTGTGACCAGGTTTTTACTATTGAGGCCGCCTATGCGGCATCAATAGTAAAAGATAGAATGTTAAAATGCTAAAAAAAATAAAAAAATCGGGGTATATTTACCTTCCGGCGTCCCGCGCTGCATTCCCGGGCCACAGCGTTCCCAGTAATGCCTTGCCAGACCTGTGATGACGTAGTCTCGCGTTGCTATAGCGATCTCGCGAGACCGCTAGAGTCACGCGAGACTACGTCATCACAGGACCTTGCCGCAAGGCATTACTGGGAACGCTTAGGCCGGGAATGCAGCGCCGGACGCCGGAAGGTAAATGTACCCCGATTTTTTATTTTTTATTCTTTTTTTTACAGGGGTATGGTACCCAGGGCCTGGAGGACAGTCTCCTCTCCTCCACACCGTGGGTACCAACCGCACATGAGACGCTTCACTTCCCGCATGGTAGGCATAGCCTCATGCGGGAAGTAAGCGGTTCTCATGCATTCCTATGGGTGCGGAATCACGGCAATTCTTTGCGATTCCGCACAAAAGAATGAGCATGCTGCGATTTTTTCCGCGATGCGATTCCGCCGCGGAAAAAAGCGCAGCATTAGCACAGCATGTGCGGAATGCCATAGGAATGCATGGGGGGCGTTTTGTGCATGATTTTTAAACGTTTTTGCGCCGAAAATCGCGGCAAAAATGCTTAAAAATCGCTACGTGGGCACACAGCCTTAAATAGGTTAGTAGAGGGAGGAAACTCAAGAAGTTTGATTTTTAAAAGATTCAGTTTTAGGCCAGTGTTTATCTAGGGGTATTCGTTTTTCTTACTATGGGCCTAAAAACTTATATGTAGGTAATTGCTGCCTACCTGCTTGTTGTGCCAGGAGCTGATCTCTGCAAATGTAAGGGGATGGGGAGTCAAAGGTGCGATTCATCACTTGCGACCAAATGTCGCCATCTGATGAGCAAACCAAGTAAGGTGGAACCGGAAGATGGAGGAAGTATTTCTGAGGGAATAAAGTTGAAGGGAGCACAAAATCACATGGTAAATGTGGCGCAGTTACCAAATATAAAAAGTCAGAGCAGCAAGGCAGGAGAGTAGTTAGCGCCAATCAATGAGAGAATGAGGACATGTAAGCGGTGGAACGCAGAGGCAGAGTGACCGAGACCAGCGGGACATTGTAGGTTAAGCACCAAAGTCCAGACCACACCGGTCAAGACCCAGAGCCCAGACTGCTCTGGTCAAGACCCGGAGCACAGACTATGCCAGTCATGGCATGATGTCCAGCCACCACAGATCAAGCACCGAAGGTCGAACTCAGGCCATCGAGAGGGGTTCAGCGTCTGCCGTGGTGACCAGTAGGCATGAGAGAGTATGACCCTTACTTCCAACGTACACACATGGTACTGGGTGGGCGATGGGGCTGCACAGCAGAAGGGACCAGGGCCAGCCAGTGTGAGGACTACTATAAATTGTTATGTTGCTGGCTACTGTAGACTTGTGGCCTAGCAGGAAATACAGGTGACCCCCATTAGTGCCAGTTTAACAACTGAAACTAATTGAAAGACTTGTTGCAGTGACGGGCCTACTGTTGTGAGCACAACCAGTCCAAGCTAAAAAACAGACATTAAAATGTCTTTAACATCGAGAGATAGTTCATTCGAAATGTGAATAGAATATTGAAACTGTTAAATTGCTGTTATTTCCATTACTGCTGACATTATGTGACTATTTACAATGTATCGAAATAACTGACTGTTTACCCTTTCACATTTGTTTTAGTAAAATAAATAACTTAGCTGGTTACTTCCACCTCGTCTTCATCTGCATGTTGCATATTAGTAACCTGTTCACAACAGCACAGAGTGGTCACAGACTGCTCCTTCCGATGATTCAACTGCTTCCTCTGACATCACATCAACAGAGCGATAACTTCTCTTCTGCTCTGTTAGAGGGGCGTGACTGCCAATGTCATGTTTTTTGATAGCCGGCTCCCTGCTGCCTAACTGTGGAAAGACAGCTGTCAATCAGCAAGATACTGGTAGTTACACTCCTGTCGAAAGAGTAACCCAGAAGTGGAAGAGCTGCTTTCTTGACATTGAGCAGCTGAATAGCTGGCAGGAGCAGTAAAGTAACACGCAGGTAGTTAGCAACCTGCCAAGTGGTTTTTAGACCCATAGTAAACAAAAATAAATAATCCTAGATAAATCCTTTAAATACTGGAGATGGACAGATTTATTCAAGTGGAATTGAATTCTACTTGAAATTAACAAAAGTCAGTGTTTGCCAGAATTCATAATTTTTGCAATACGCTTGGCGCCAATTCAGCAAAATGATGAATGAATGAGACAGCCATGCTAAACGGTAAAAGACAGGAGAATGGTTAAAAAACCCCAAAGACTAATATTCTCCTCACTGCTCACCTCTCCGGCCGCCCCAATGCTCACTTCCTGATGTCCGGTTCTCATGGTCTCTTTTATGCCACCTGTTACAAGTATATCGTGGCACAACTGTGTTGGTGCACAAAAGAAGATTCCCACACCAGAATAGATACCAGAAAAAATTTTTTGGCACTCAACTTTTTGTCATAAGTGAAGAGTTTTATTTGCAGTCACATATAAACGTTTCGGTTGTAACAGTAAGCCGTCATCTGTACACAAGACTGCTCTTGTTCACTAAACTGCTGAACGTTAAGATAGGGAGCCACTGTAATAATGGGAGTGATGAGTAAGTAATGTGCCATCCACACTGGATTACGAGGCCTAGAGACCTAAGAGAGAGGGGACGTTAGATCAGTGTCCACAGCAAATGTAAAATAGTGGAATCAATCTTCTATGAGGTCCACACTAGCGGTGGATTCCGCGCACTCTCCAGGTCACACGGCGCCACCACCCACCAACGAAACAGCTATTCATTTAATTACATGTACATGAACATGGCCATCCATATATTCATACTTGTTCCTAAGGCCGCTTAGCTACATCTGAGTCCATTCCATCCCCATACTAAACGTGGACCTCATAGAATATAGATTCCACTATTTTACATTTGCTGTGGACACTGATCTAGCGTCCCCTCTCTCTTAGGTCTCTAGGCCTCGTAATCCAGTGTGGATGGCACATTACTTACTCATCACTTCCATTATTACAGTGGCTCCCTATCTTAACGTTCAGCAGTTTAGTGAACAAGAGCAGTCTTGTGTACTGATGAAGGCTTACTGTTACAGCCGAAAACGTTTATATGTGACTGCAAATAAAACTCTTCACTTATGACAAAAAGTTGAGTGCCAAAAATTTTTATGCCACCTGTCACGCTCACGCCCTGACTGGTGGGCGTGAGCCAGGGGGTTGTGGCCCCCACTGTGCCACAAACCAGACTACCCTGGAAGAGGCGTGACTAGGACAGCTGCCTTGGTTTTCACTGGAGCCTCCGATGGTGAAGTCAGGCTTGTGCAGCAGTCAGCTGCCAGGTGCCACTCCAGGGTGTGTCTGGCTGTGACTGCTGATCCCACTTGGAGAGACGGTGGCATGGCTGAGACACTGGCAGGCAGGCACGGCAGAGACATGAGAAAGCAGATACGGATGAGACACAGGCAGGCGGGCACGGATGAGACACAGGCAGGCGGGCACGGCTGAGACACAGGGAAGGCAGGCACGGCTGAAACACAGGGCAGGCTGGCACGGCTGAAACACAGGGCAGGCTGGCACGACTGACACACAGGGCAGGCTGGCATGGCTGAGACACAGGGCAGGCGGCATGGCTGAGACACAGGGCAGGCTGGCACGGCTGAGACAGGGCAGGTAGGCACGGCTGAGACACAGGGCAGGTAGGCACGGCTGAGACACAGGGCAGGTAGGCATGGCTGAGACACAGGGCAGGCAGGTATGGCTGAGACACAGGGCAAGCAGGTATGGCTGAGACACAGGGCAAGCAGGTATGGCTGAGACACAGGGCAAGCAGGCGTGGTGTAAGAAGGAACAGGTAGAGACCTGTTCACACAGCAGGGGCTAGTACTGGTACAGACAGGAAAGAGTGGAGTATGACGGAACAGGTTTGGACCTGTTCACACAGGAGGAGCTGGTACGGGTACTGACAGGAAAGAGTGGAGTATGACCGAACAGGTTTGGACCTGTTCACACAGGAGGAGCAGGTATGGGTACTGACAGGACAAAGTGGAGTATGACGGAACAGGTTTGGACCTGTTCACACAGGAGGAGAACCACAAGGCTGCGTAGAAGAGTTGTAGAGCAGCAAGAGGTTCTGCAGCAGCAGAACCAGAACCAAGCAGAACCGCAAGACTACGGAGCAAAGGCAGAGCCTAAAGAGTACAGAGCAGGCAGAGTTGCAAGAGAGCGGAGCACGAGCAGAGCCGCAAGACTGCGGAGAAGAGTAGCAGAGCAGCAAGAGGTTCTGCAGCAGCAGAACCAGAACTGCAAGAGTATGGAGCAAAGGCAGAGCATAAAGAGTACAGAGCAGGCAGAGTTACAAGAGAGCGGAGCACGAACAGAGCCGGAACACAAGCAGACAGGGAGGACACAAGGAAAGACACAGCAGGGAAAGAAGCCAAAGACAAGGAAACAGACAGACAAAGGTAGGACAGAGTTCGGACAGGGTAACAGTATGCGGTACAGGACCAAGGACAAAGGGACAAGAGTATACACAGGTACAAAGCAAGGCTAGAACAAAGACACAGATACCAGGATATTCTGCCTCCTGGAGGGCAGACAGAGAAGTACCAAGCAAAGCTAGGAGTAAAACCTCCAGAAAAGGAGAAACACAGAGCAATACCTAGCAGCTCAGTAGCAAGACACTAACTGAGTTAACACATTGCACAGGCCAGGTTCCACTCGGTTGAACTGCCCTAAATACTAGAGGGCTCTTGGTAATTAGTGTGGGACACATTAGATAGGTGCACCCTGACTCCATAAGAACCAGAGAGTTCTGGTGCCGCCCCCCTATGCACACAGCCAGGAAACATGCACAGAGCAGATAGGAGACAAGCGGCACAGAGCATGGAGCTGGCAGCAGACATAAATCACAGCATGGCCTGGAGCAGTGAGCAAGTTGGTGTGTGGGGGATGGGAGGCCAAGCAGTGATGCCAGCAGAGTTGTTACACCACCCTTGCATGCCGCATGTCCTGTGTCTTCACTCTAAAATGGAACTTACAGTCATGACCACATCTTTGAGGTCACTGAGCATTGTAAAGTTGTGGCGCACTTTGTGATGTTATGGCGTTGAAGTTACGCTGCTCAGGGACATCCGACACTTTGTCTTGAGCTGACCAGAAGTCCTGTTCTGGAGTGAGGATGTGGCGGAAATAAGAGGCTCTTAGGACTGCATAGTGGGCAGGGAACAGTGTGGTGGCTGCATAGGTGAGCAGTCGGGTGAATATTAGTCTTTGGGGTTTTTTTTTTTACATCTTGTGTTTATTATGCTCTAAGGCAGTGTTCCCCAACCCCGTTCCTCAAAAGCCACAAACAGGTCATGTTTTCAGGATTTCCTCAGTATTGCACAGGTGTTTGAATTCTTGCCTGTCCAGGTGACGCAATTATCACCTGTGCAATACTAAATAAATCCTTAAAACATGACCTGTTGGTGGCTCTTAAGGACTGGAGTTGGGGAACACTGCTCTAAGGTCTGAAGAGACCCCAGAGCATAATAAGCAAAATATAATTTGTGGAGAATAACTTCAAATCCACATGAATTTCCATATTTGAATTTTGTCATCTCTCTTAAATACTGTGCCCACTTTTTTTACTTTTGCGAAATCAATAGATTTACAATGAAAGCAAACATTTCTCTTTAAGCTTATCCTACCAACTTGTGTCCACAGTTCCTATGCAGAACTCTGTGTCTCCATGGTTACAGACTACAAATAAAACTGTGTAGTCTGATCTTGCACTCATACTATCTTGATAAGTTAGCATGCAGTAGGAAGTCGAGTGGAGTATGATGGCAGGATCAGACTTCACACAGAATTAGCTTTTAATAACCATAGAGACACATAGCCCTGTATCGGAAACAGTAGGAGATGACCAAGCTTTCATCACAATCATCAAACTGGACATAAAGGTATCTGTCTTGGAAACTAAGAAGCAGTTGGAACAACAGAACACTTTTGTACTATGTAATGACCATTTATCACTATTTGCTAAAACACCATCCTTATTCATGATGTCATGTCTTAATTAGCATGCTGTGTCTGCTTAATTACCACGCTGTGCCACTGACATTTATTAATTATTTAACCTATAAAGACATAAGTATTATTTTACCCTTTATTGTCATATCTGAAGTGGAAAAATCCCTGATTAAACCTATTTATAATGTATGCCAAGGACAGATGAGCAAAGATAATTTGACTCATGTATAATAATATGTGTATGCTACTCATATACTTATATATTGGGGAAGAAATGCTAATGACCCCATAAAATGGACGAAAAGTGTAAGAAAACTCAACAAAAAAACCCTACACTGTTCATTTAATATTTCCCTGCTGACATTTGGTGCACTGTTTCTCTCCACAAAAAAACGCTGCGCAAAGTACTGATTGAAATGCAGCAAACAACAGCAATTTTGCTGAAATCACCCCTAAAATAGCATGCGTATGAAACATAGCTGGATGTACTTAAATAAATCTGAACTTTATCCAGCAAAATTCTGGGTATAAACATAATATAGTGACACATAGAGGGGGAATTTATCAAGCAATTTGCACTACTTTAGTGGCATAAAAAAGCTGTAAATTGTGCTGTAATCCATACTGGAGAAAAAATGGGGGAATTTTCTTGATACTTACAAATTTAAAAAAAGTGGTAATGAAAGGGTTTACCAGGATGGGGAGTGGTCAACAATTTCCCGACAGCTTTGTTATCATGAAAGTCAGAAAATAGAACAAATGTAATTTTCTATCTCTAGGACAGTCCAAGATACGTCAAAATTACTAAAAGGCAAGTACTGTTTGGTGCATTTTATTGCAAAACTTTTATTTAGGAATAGCCAGCCTTAAAAATGGCTCCTATAGCTCCTTTGAGCAATCTATGTCCAACAGTATGATGTCTATGTAAGAGATTCTGCAATAACATAACAGTATGTCTCTTGTATGTAATCAGATAATGCAGTATTGATAAAAAAGTATATTTTATTTCTTTCTCTGCAGGTCGTAAGTTCCTAATAGCCAATGCCCAGATGGACAACTGTGCTATAATCTATTGCAATGATGGTTTTTGCGACATGTTTGGCTACTCCAGGGTGGAGGTCATGCAGAGACCTTGTACTTGTGACTTTCTAACGGGTCCAGAAACAACCCACAACAGCATCACACAACTCACTCAGGCCCTACTTGGATCTGAAGAGCGAAAGTTGGAAATCTTATACTACAGGAAGGAAGGTAAGAAAACTATGTACATAAGACACTGGATACAGCAAACCCTCATCTTTAAAATCTAAGCAATAATCAGAAGTAAGTCCATTTAAGTAGGACAACCTAAAGGGCTGACATATATCACTTATTTGCTGGACGGTTCCTTAGACCCTCATTCTTCCCACCTCCGGACAGGATTGGATGGAGAGCAGTGGCATAACTACAAAGTTATGGGCCCTGGTGCAAACTTTCAAATGGGGCCCCCCATGCCAAAATACACGCATATCTCCGCTCCGTACATCTCGCACCCACGCGGCTCCGCTCCGTACACCTCGCACCCACGCGGCTCCGTTCCGTACACCTCGCACTCACACGGCTCCGCTCCGTACACCTCGCACCCATGCGGCTCCATTCCATACACCTCGCACTCACACGGCTCCGCTCCGTACACCTCACACCCATGCAGCTCTGCTCCGTACACCTCGTACACACACGGCTCCGCTCCGTACACCTCGTACACACACGGCTCCACTCACCTCGTACACATACAGCTTCACTCACCTCGTACACACACGTCTCCGCTTCATACACCTTGTACACACACGGCTCCGCTCCGTACACCTCGTACACACATGGCTCCACTCCGTACACCTCACACCCACGCGGCTCCGCTCCGTACACCTCGCACCCACGCGGCTTCGTTCCGTACACCTCGCACTCACACGGCTCCACTCCGTACACCTCGCACCCATGCGGCTCCATTCCATACACCTCGCACTCACACGGCTCCGCTCCGTACACCTCGCACCCATGCGGCTCTGCTCCGTACACCTCGTACACACACAGCTCCGCTCCGTACACCTCGTACACACACGGCTCCACTCACCTCGTACACACACAGCTCCACTCACCTCGTACACACACGGCTCCGCTCCATACACCTTGTACACACACGGCTCCGCTCCGTACACTTCGTACACACGCGGCTCCACTCTGTACACCTCGTACACACACGGCTCCACTCCGTACACCTCGTACACACACGGCTCCACTCCGAACACCTCGTGCACACACGGCTCCACTCCGAACACCTCGTGCACACACGGCTCCACTCCGTACACCTCGTACACACACGGCTCCATTCCGTACACCTCGTACACACGCGGCTCCACTCCATACACCTCGTACACACACGGCTCCACTCCGTACACCTCACACCCACGCGGCTCCGCTCCGTACACCTCGCACCCACGCGGCTTCGTTCCGTACACCTCGCACTCACACGGCTCCACTCCGTACACCTCGCACCCATGCGGCTCCATTCCATACACCTCGCACTCACACGGCTCCGCTCCGTACACCTCGCACCCATGCGGCTCTGCTCCGTACACCTCGTACACACACAGCTCCGCTCCGTACACCTCGTACACACACGGCTCCACTCACCTCGTACACACACAGCTCCACTCACCTCGTACACACACGGCTCCGCTCCATACACCTTGTACACACACGGCTCCGCTCCGTACACTTCGTACACACGCGGCTCCACTCTGTACACCTCGTACACACACGGCTCCACTCCGTACACCTCGTACACACACGGCTCCACTCCGAACACCTCGTGCACACACGGCTCCACTCCGAACACCTCGTGCACACACGGCTCCACTCCGTACACCTCGTACACACACGGCTCCATTCCGTACACCTCGTACACACGCGGCTCCACTCCATACACCTCGTACACACACGGCTCCACTCCGTACACCTCGTACACACACGGCTCCGCTCCGTACACCTCGTACACACACGGCTCCGCTCCGTACACCTCGTACACACACGGCTCCGCTCCGAAAACCTCGTGCACACACGGCTCCACTCCGTACACCTCGTACACACACGGCTCCATTCCGTACACCTCGTACACACGCGGCTCCACTCCGTACACCTCGTACACACACGGCTCCACTCCGTACACCTCGTACACACACGGCTCCGCTCCGTACACCTCGTACACACACGGCTCCGCTCCGTACACCTCGTACACACACGGCTCCGCTCCGTACACCTCGTACACACACGGCTCCGGTCCGTACACCTCGTACACACACGGCTCCGCTCCGTACACCTCGTACACACACGGCTCCGCTCCGTACACCTCGTACACACGCGGCTCCACTCACCTCGTACACACATGGCTCCGCTCCATACACCTCATACACACACGGCTCCGCTCCGTACACTTCGTGCACACATGGCTCTGCTCCGGTCGCAGTGGCGACCGCTGCGACTGTGGTAGTTACGCCCCTGATGGAAAGGCAAGGTTGCACAAACCCTCTGTTGCCATTTCACTGTCTATGGGGCCGACAAGGATAGACTAGCAATGAATTCAGATTTCTCACCTTCAGTCCTACAGACATTGAATACAAATAACAGAAATAACCTAGTGTCTTACACAGACTCAGCAAGGACTTAGCGGAAAAGATTTAAATTCAGTAAAAAAGTGAATCCACTTCTTAGGTGTTACTAAATTCCCAAAACAGGTTATATTTCCTTTTATTGCACCTCTCCTGGAGGTAAAATTATTCAGCTTAACCTTCTTACAACAAATATAGAGAACATAAGCTAAAAAGACCAAAATAGTGAAGTACTGAGATACAGAGCTTCCTTTTGCAAAGTATTTAATCGTGCTTACAAAATATCTATAAAACACAGCATATATAACATCATGTAAAGCCTGACTCAAGTTTCACCACTGCGGCTTCTTCTGGGGTATGGATAGTGTTGAACTCCACAACATATTTATACTAATCATCCGTGTCCACCCCAAACACATATATACAAAGGTTTTTCTGTATAAAAAAAATCACTAAATGACATCTATCTTTATCATGCCTGAACATAAATATCTGATGATGTAATGAAAATATATCAATGAATAATGTCAATCTAAAAAATAGGAATATAGCCGTGTGAATTTTTGGCTCATGTGAAACCAAATCTTATGGACAAAAAAAAATTTTTTTTTAATTAGGTTAAAACTTAATTGGATGATGGCACATATGATTGTTTATGCCACTCAATCCAGTCAGAAGTGAGGATAACAAGTGCTGGGGGCTTAGGATCCCATTCTAGTGATCAGCAGCAGTCGACGCCCCTCTGCTGTCTGTTTAATTCTTTATTTAAATTCTGCGCTGGCAATGTCCTAGCCACTGGCGGCGCTTGTGCAGATTGATCTCTCAATGACTTTCAATAAAAGGGTGAGATCTCAATCTGGGCATGCGCCACCTCCAGCGCTATTTTGCCGAAGACTGCCAGAAGATGAATATGTACATGCACCATTACCGGCACCATTTTATTAAAGTGTATTGAGAGATCAATATGCAAAAGCACCACTGTGGATGGGATGGCGCCGGTGCAGAAATTAAAAAAGGAAGAAGATAGACAGCAGGTTCTCTTTAACTGCAAACATCAAAAACATATTTTAGTCTTGTTGAGGCTTGTGTACTTTCTTTGAAAATCCATGTCAGAGTGGCTGTATACGGTAATCCTGATATTAAGATGAACATTTTATAAGCCCAGCTATAGAATGACATAGCTGATGTGCTTGCATCAATTCAGTCTCTGCCCACCTACCCTGCCTGCCTGACAGTTGCAGCTTGTACTAAGCAGTGTGAGATTTCAACAGCAGCAGGGAGGAAGGACAATGAAGAGGAAGTGATCAATCAGGCAAGTAGATTGAGTGTACACCTTCAGAAAGGATTATTTAGCCAGTCTGACCTGGATTTTCATGGTAAGTATTCTAACTTAATCAGTTCTAACTATTAATTTAGCAATGCATGTAATTTATAATGTGAAATCATTTGACGGTTCACCTTTAATGTAATAATTATTACAAATTAAGAGTATATAGTAGTACAGATCTTTGGAGAAAGCATTGTCTCTTGGAAAACATTCTGCAAACTGAAGGTGATGGGATATAATGCTTTAAGTTCCTTCTTGCGGAAAAATCCCATTAGAAATGCTTGTAATATAATATGAAAATATATTTAATATATATATCGATAATATGTAATTGCATACACATATATGTGTTTACTAACACTATATAAAAAGACACATATGCATGTTTTTCTCAATATCTGAATGAAATCAGAAAAAACCTTTTCCGTTTTAGGTCAATTAGGATTACCATAATTATTAATACTTTTCAAATGCCAGAATAATGAGAGAATGTTTTATGGCATTTACCATATATGTACAGCATATATATATATATATATATTTATATATGTATATCAGCCTGTCTAGTTATGAAGCAATACTTGTGTTTGTGTATATATATACAGCATGGGACCTGTTGAAGTGCATTGTGCACGAAACGGCTGTCGTCCGTCTTTTTGCATTTCTCCCATGCCATTGCCTATGCTTTATTAACATGAAATAAAGTGATTCATTTCAAGAGAACGGTGAGTGCCATCCTGCTGTCTTTTTCTACTATGATATTTCATGTTTTTTCTTCACATGGATAGAGCACCCGTTCAGCAAGGGTTACAGGTGTCACACTGATAGCGGTTATAAGTGACTTTGCGGGTATTTCTTTCTCAGGGACAGTGCCGGATGTTTCTTTTTTCTTTGACTGACTATATATATATATATATATATATATATATATGTGTATATATATACACACACTACTCAAAAAAATAAAGGGAACCCTGGACACTATTACTGAGCAGGCACATGGATGTTAGTGACCTTCCTATCTTTTCTAAATGTTGTTTATTCCATTTGCACAACAGCAGGAGAAATTGAATCACAATCAGTGCTGATTTCACAGAAGTGTGACTGACTTGGAGTTACATTTTGTTGTTTATTTGTTCTCTTTATTTTTTTGAGCAGCATATACTACCGTTCAAAAGTTTGGGGTCACCCAGACAATTTTGTGTATTCTATGAAAACTAATACTTTTATTAATCAAATGAGTTGCCAAATGAATTTAAAATCTAGTCCAGACATTGACAAGGTTCAAAAAAAAGATTTTTATTTGGAATAATAATTTTCTCCTTCAAACTTTGCTTTTGTCAGAGAATGCTCCCTTTGCAGCAATTCCAGCATTGCAGACCTTTGGCAATCTAGCAGTTAATTTGCTGAGGTAATCTGGAGAAATTTCACCCCATGCTTCATGAAGCCCCTCCCACAAGTTGGTTTGGCTTGATGGGCACATTTTGCATACCATACGGCCAAGCTGCTCCCACAACAGCTCAATGGGGTTGAGATCTGGTGACTGCGCTGGCCACTCCATTACAGATAGAATACCAGCTGCCTGCGTCTTCCCTAAATAGTTCTTGCATAATTTGGAGGGGTGCTTTGGGTCATTGTCCTGTTGTAGGATGAAATTGGCTCCAATCAAGCGCTGTCCACAGGGTATGGCATGGCGTTGCAAAATGGAGTGTTAGCCTTCTTTATTCAAAATCCCTTTTACCTTGTACATATCTCTCACTTTACCAGCACCAAAACAACCCCAGATCATCATATTACCTCCACCATGCTTGACAGATGACATCAGGCACTCTTCCAGCATCTTTTCAGTTGTTCTGCATCTCACAAATGTTCTTCTGTGTGATCCAAACACCTCAAACTTAGATTCGTCTGACTATAACACTTTTTTCCAATCTTCCTCTGTCCAATGTCTGTGTTCTTTTGCCCATATTAATTTTTTCCTTTTATTAGCCAGTCTCAGATATGGCTTTTTCTTTGCCACTCTGCCCTGAAGGCCAGCATCCCAGAGTCGTCTCTTCACTGTAGACGTTGACACTGGCGTTTTGCGTGTACTATTCAATGAAGATGCCAGTTGACCTGTGAGGCGTCGATTTCTCAAACGACAGATTCTAATGTACTTGTCTTTTTGATCAGTTGTGCAGCGGGGCCTCCCACTTCTCTTTCTACTCTGGTTAGAGCCTGTTTGTGCCCTCATCTGAAGGGAGTAGTGCACAACGTTGTAGGAAATCTTCAGTTTCTTGGCAATTTCTCGCATGGAATAGCCTTCATTTCTAAGAACAGGAATAGACAGTCGAGATTCACATGAAAGTTCTTTTTTTCTGGCCATTTTGAGAGTTTAATGGAACCAACAAATGTAAGGCTCCAGATTCTCAACTAGCTCAAAGGAAGGTCAAGTTTATAGCTTCTCTAATCAGCCAAACTGTTTTCAGCTGTGCTAACGTACTTGCACAAGGGTTTAAGGGTATTCTAACAATCCATTAGCCTTCTTGCACAGTTAGCAAACACAAAGCACCATAAGAACACTGGAGTGATGGTTGTTGGAAATGGGCCTCTATACACCTATGAAGATATTGCATTACAAACCAGACATTTGCAGCTAGAATAGTCATTTACCACATTAACAATGCATAGAGTGTATTTCTGAATCATTTAATGCTGGCTTCATTGGAAAAAACTGTGCTTTTCTTTCTAAAATAAGGACATTTCTAAGGGACCCTAAACTTTTGAACGGTAGTGTGTGTACAGTTAGGTCCATATATATTTGGACAGAGACAACATTTTTCTAATTTTGGTTCTAGACATTACCACAATGAATTTTGAACAAAACAATTCAGATGCAGTTGAAGTTCAGACTTTCAGCTTTCATTTGAGTGTATCCACATTAAAATTGGATGAAGGGTTTAGTAGTTTCAGCTCCTTAACATGTGCCACCCTGTTTTTAAAGGGACCAAAAGTAATTGGACAGATTAAATAATTGTAAATAAAATGTTCATTTCTAGTACTTGGTTGAAAACCCTTTGTTGGCAATGACTGCCTGAAGTCTTGAACTCATGGACATCACCAGACGCTGTGTTTCCTCCTTTTTGATGCTCTGCCAGGCCTTCACTGCGGTGGTTTTAAGTTGCTGTTTGTTTGTGGGCCTTTCTTTCTGAAGTTTAGTCTTTAACAAGTGAAATGCATGCTCAATTGGGTTGAGATCAGGTGACTGACTTGGCCATTCAAGAATATTCCACTTCTTTGCTTTAATAAACTCCTGGGTTGCTTTGGCTTTATGTTTTGGGTCATTGTACATCTGTAGTATGAAACGACGACCAATCAGTTTGGCTGCATTTGGCTGGATCTGAGCACACAGTATGGCTCTGAATACCTCAGAATTAATTCGGCTGCTTCTGTCCTGTGTCACATCATCAATAAACACTAGTGACCCAGTGCTACTGGCAGCAATGCATCCCCAAGCCATCACACTGCCTCTGCCATGTTTTACAGATGATGTGGTATGCTTTGGATCATGAGCTGTACCACGCCTTCACCATACTTTTCTCTTTCCATCATTCTGGTAGAGGTTGATCTTGGTTTCAACTGTCCAAAGAATGTTCTTCCAGAACTGTGCTGGCTTTTTTAGATGTTTTTTAGCAAAGTCCAGTCTAGCCGTTTGATTCTTGATGCTTATGAGTGGCTTGCACCGTGCAGTGAACCCTCTGTATTTACTTTCATGCAGTCTTCTCTTTATGGTAGATTTGGATATTGATATGCCTACCTCCTGGAGAGTGTTGTTCACTTGGTTGGCTGTTGTGAAGGGGCTTCTCTTCACCATGGAGATTATTCTGCGATCATCCACCACTGTTATCTTCTGTGGGCGCCCAGGTCTTTTTGCATTTATGAGTTCACCAGTGTTTTCTTTCTTTCTCAGGATGTACCAAACTGTAGATATTGCCACTCCTAATGTTGTAGCAATTTCTCGGATGGGTTTTTGCAGCTTAAGGATGGCTTGTTTCACCTGCATGGAGAGCTACTTTGACTGCATGTTTCCTTCAGAGCAAAACCTTCCAAATGCAAGCACCACACCTCAAATCAACTCCAGGCCTTTTATCTGCTTAATTGAGAATGATATAACGAAGGGATTGCCCACACCTGTCCATGAAATAGCCTTGGAGTCAATTGTTCAATTACTTTTGGTCCCTTTAAAAACAGGGTGGCACATATTAAGGAGCTGAAACTCCTAAACCCTTCATCCAATTTTAATGTGGATACCCTCAAATGAAAGCTGAAAGTCTGAACTTCAACTGCATCTGAATTGCTTTGTTTAAAATTCATTGTGGTAATGTCTAGAACCAAAATTAGAAAAATGTTGTCTCTGTCCAAATATACATGGACCTAACTGTATATATATCTATATATATATACAGTGTATATATATATATATATATATATATATATATATATATATATATATATATATATATATACAGTATATATATATATATACATACATACACAGTACAGACCAAAAGTTTGGACACACCTTCTCATTCAAAGAGTTTTCTTTATTTTCATGACTATGAAAATTGTAGATTCACTCCGAAGGCATCAAAACTATGAATTAACACATGTGGAATTATAGAATTAACAAAAGTGTGAAACAAATGAAAATATGTCTTATATTCTAGGTTCTTCAAAGTAGCCACCTTTTGCTTTGATTGGCATTCTCGTGATGAGCCTCAAGAGGTAGTCACCGGAAATGGTTTTCACTTCACAGGTGTGCCCTGTCAGGTTTAATAAGTTGGATTTCTTGCCTTATAAATGGGGTTGGGACCATCAGTTGTGTAGTGCAGAAGTCGGGTGGATACACAGATGATAGTCCTACTGAATAGACTGTTAGCTGCTTTTTTCTTGCCATAATACAAATTCTAAGTAAAGAAAAATGAGTGGCCATCATTACTTTAAGAAATGAAGGTCAATCAGTCTGAACAATTGGGAAAACTTTGAAAGTGTCCCCAAGTGCAGTGGCAAAAACCATCAAGCACTACAATGAGACTGGCTCACATGAGGACCGCCCCAGGAAAGGAAGACCAAGAGTCACCTCTGCTGTGGAGGATAAGTTCATCCGAGTCACCAGCCTCAGAAATCGCAGGTTAACAGGAGCTCAGATTAGAGACTAGGTCAATTCCACACAGAGTTCTAGCAGCAGACACATCTCTACAACAACTGTTAAGAGGAGACTGTTAGGAGTGGCGGAAGGCACTAAATAAAAAATAAAAATAAAGTGCCTTCGCCATTTGGGGTCCACCGTGCAGTAGATGGAGAAACCGCAGCTAGATGAGGACAGAGCACAATGGCGGTAGTGTGCACGGGGTTTGACGTCACCCAGGTGCACAGGGAAAGCTCTGTTAAATCACAGAGCTATAACACAAAGCATAAACACCATAACTCTGAGCCTGTTAGCGTCACAGGTACTCAGAGTAACTAACACGGTATTGCAGTCACAGAACTAGCCCCAAATGGCGGGACTACGTCCGTCTAGACTTACCGTAGTTAGTAGTGTATAGAGCGTTGCAACCGCAAACGCAACAAATAAGCTGCTACTGCAGCGCGGCGTGGATAATGCCGCAAGGTGATACCGCTGGAGAACGCAGGCGCGATGTCAGACGCTAGCAAGTGTGCCTGGAGCATAGGCGCGCTGGCGCTGGTACTGGCTCTAACTTAATCCCTCACACATTCGTAGTATCAAAGGAATGGGGTTTCAAATGAGTCATTCACCAGATCATGCATCCATCAACATACACACTGCAGCAAGAATGACTATACTAGCGCATGGCGGAACAGCCATGCGTGCTTTTTATAGCAAACTGGACCTTCCAAAGGCTTCCAGATCTCTGAGCTGAGCCAATGGAATCTGGAGCAGGACCTGAGCACCTGACTCCTGAGCTCCAATGGGCGATTGTCCCATGAGCATGCTCAGAAGAAGGGACGAAGGACTTAGCCTCCAGAGAGAGTTGCTGTAAAGCAATCTCCTTTGCATTAAAGTAGACAAAGAGCAGGAGACTGCAGCATGTGAGGGTCTAGATTCCTGCCTAGTAATGGCCGAAATCTGAGTCCTAACAGAGACTTTGTGCAGCATGCCTTCATGGTAAAATAGCTGCTAGGAAACCACTGCTAAGGACAGGCAACAAGCAGAAGAGACTTGTTTGGGCTAAAGAACACAAGGAATGGGCATTAGACCAGTGGAAATCTGTGCTTTGGTCTGATGAGTCCACATTTGAGATCCTTGGTTCCAACCACCGTGTCTTTGTGCGACGCAGAAAAGGTGAACGGATGGACTCTACATGCCTGGTTCCCACCGTGAGGCATGGAGGAGGAGGTGTGATGGTGTGGGGGTGCTTTGCTGGTGACACTGTTGGGGATTTATTCAAAATTGAAGGCATACTGAACCAGCATGGCTACCACAGCATCTTGCAGCGGCATGCTATTCCATCCGGTTTGCGCTTAGTTGGACCATCATTTATTTTTCAACAGGACAATGACCCCAAACACACCTCCAGGCTGTGTAAGATCTATTTGACCAAGAGGGAGAGTGATAGGGTGCTACGCCAGATGACCTGGCCTCCAACGTCACCAGACCTGAACCCAATTGAGAAGGTTTGGGGTGAGCTGGACCGCAGAGTGAAGGTAAAAAGGCCAACAAGTGCTAAGCATCTCTGGGAACTCCTTGAAGACTGTTGGAAGACCATTTCCGGTGACTACCTCTTGAAGCTCATCAAGAGAATGCCAAGAGTGTGAAAAGCAGTAATCAAAGCAAAAGGTGGCTACTTGGAAGAACCTAGAATATAAGTCATATTTTCAGTTGTTTGACACTTTTTTGTTAATTATATAATTCCACATGTGTTAATTCATAGTTTTGATGCCTTCAGAGTGAATCTACAATTTTCATAGTCATGAAAATAAAGAAAACCCTTTGAATGAGGTGTGTCCAAACTTTTGGTCTGTACTGTACATATATATATATATATATATATATATATATATATATATATATATATATATATATATATATACACATATATGTTTGTTTTGGATGCCATTATTTTATACCATTTTATCCTAGTAATTTGTAGCCATGAGTAAGTTTAGGTACAATATATCAGTCTGGATGGTATAGTTCATCCAGGACTGTGTCTTCTGTAGGGCAGAGATTCTTGACAGGTTTTGAAGCCAATTACCTATTTTATGTCCTGTTAGTATGTGCACAGGCCTTTCCATAAAAAGTCATGTTAATCAGTGACTATAACATTAAGTAGTCCTTCTGACCCGTACCACTGGGACTTTCACAACGACGACAAGCCGCTCTTCCAGGCCTCATCATAATAGAACATCGGGAGGAACATTACAGCAATGGGGATGGCCTGGTAATGCGGCCCAGGGGAGGCTTCTATGTGTGCCTGGCTATGGGAACATATTAATGGCAGGCAGAGAGTCCCACCAGACCTCGGCTTACTATTTAGGGCAGGAAAAGAGAAAGTCACGTTAATTGTTGTTTCTAAATTAGGACCCAGAATAAAAGAAGTGAAAGAGAAGGACGGACAAGACTCTTCCATTCCATAGTTGTGCTAGTCGTCATCTCTCGAGAGTTGACAGATATGCCACTCGTCATTTCTGAGAGAAATATATTGCGACCTTCACAGTTGTAGCCCAGGTTGCCCACAATACATTTTACTCATAAAAGTTTCAGACTACAGTTGTGGCCAAAAGTATTGACACCCCTGCAATTCTGTCAGATAATACTAAGTTTCTTCCTGAAAATGATTGCAATCACAAATTCTTTGGTATTATTATCTTCATTTAATTTGTCTTAAATGAAAAAACACAAAAGAGAATGAAGCAAAAAGCAAAACATTGATCATTTCACCCAAAACTCCAAAAATGGGCCAGACAAAAGTATTGGCACCCTCAGTCTAATACTTGGTTGCACAACCTTTAGCCAAAATAACTGCGACCAACCGCTTCCGGTAACCATCAATGAGTTTCTTATTATGCTCTGCTGGAATTTTAGACCATTCTTCTTTGGCAAACTGCTCCAGGTCCCTGATATTTGAAGGGTGCCTTCTCCAAACTGCCGTTTTTAGATCTCTCCACAGGTGTTCTATGGGATTCAGGTCTGGACTCATTGCAGGCCACCTTAGAAGTCTCCAGTGCTTTCTCTCAAACCATTTTCTAGTGCTTTTTGAATTGTGTTTTGGGTCATTGTCCTGCTGGAAGACCCATGACCTCTGAGGGAGACCCGGCTTTCTCACACTGGGCCCTACATTATGCTGCAAAATTTGTTGGTAGTCTTCAGACTTCATAATGCCATGCACACGGTCAAGCAGTCCAGTGCCAGAGGCAGCAAAGCAACCCCAAAACATCAGGGAACCTCCGTCATGTTTGACTGTAGGGAACGTGTTTTTTTCTTTGAATGCCTCTTTTTTTTCTCCTGTAAACTCTACTTTTGTCTCATCTGACCAGAGAACATTCTTCCAAAACGTTTTAGGCTTTTTCAGGTAAGTTTTGGCAAACTCCAGCCTGGCTTTTTTATGTCTTGGGGTAAGAAGTGGGGTCTTCCTGGGTCTCCTAACATACAGTCCCTTTTCATTCAGACGCCAACGGAGAGTATGGGTTGACACTGTTGTACCCTCGGACGGCAGGGCAGCTTGAACTTGTTTCGATGTTAGTCGAGGTTCTTTATCCAACATCCGCACAATCTTGCGTTGAAATCTCTTGTCAATTTTTCTTTTCCGTCCACATCTAGGGAGGTTAGCCACAGTGCCATGGGCTTTAAACTTCTTGAAGACACCGCGCACGGTAGACACAGGAACATTCAGGTCTTTGGAGATGGACTTGTAGCCTTGAGATTGCTCATGCTTCCTCACACAAGTCCTCAGACAGTTCTTTGGTCTTCATTCTTTTCTCCATGCTCAATGTGGTACACACAAGGACACAGGACAGAGGTTGAGTCAACTTTAATCCATGTCAACTGGCTGCAAGTGTGATTTAGTTATTGCCAACACCTGTTAGGTGCGACAGGTAAGTTACAGGTGCTGTTAATTACACAAATTAGAGAAGCATCACATGATTTTTTGAACGGTGCCAATACTTTTGTCCACCCTCTTTTTTATGTTTGGTGTGGAATTATATCCAATTTGGCTTTAGGACAATTCTTTTTGTGTTTTTTCATTTAAGACAAATTAAATGAAGATAATAACAAAGAATTTGTGTTTGCAATCATTGTCAGGAAGAAACTGAGTATTATCTGACAGAATTGCAGGGGTGTCAATACTTTTGGCCACAACTGTATATACATATTTTACACTGAGCCTTTGAAGCCAGATCCCAGTGATCACATATGATATTTAAAGACTCGTTTGTCAAACCAAGGTCGTGCCTGCTTTTAACACAACTCCCGTGAGACGTCTATCCCAGAATGCATCTGGAAACATACTCTAATGGGTGTAAATGTATGGTGTGAAGAGGGCAGCTGGTCATAGTGGTTACTGGATTCATGCAGGTCGGACTGCCACGTGATGTTTTGCTTCATTTTAGCATTTACACCAGATATTGTGAAAGTCTGTTGGAGCCATAGTTTATAATCATTTTGTTTCATGCAAGAAAAAGTATATTACTAAATCACTTGATAGAATTTTCTTCCTTTAGGATCACAACCCTTTTATATTGCATCTATGTAGATTATAACATCTGGTGGTCCATGAGGAGAGAACTTTATTCCTCTTCTATACAAGGAAGAGTCAGACGGCCATATAACTCAGACTCAATGCTTGGGTCTGTCCGGCAACTCTCCGCATCTGAGAGTGACAGCATGGTCGCAGCTAGTCTGAGCATTGCATTGCGATCCCCGTCCGAGTTATATGGCTGTCTGACTCTTCTCTTAGGATGAGAGGAGGAATTGTCAACATAGTATGGGAAATTTTGCACTACACCCCAGCAGGATTAAGCTACTATCTCATACATTGGGGGGTCTCTCAAGGTATTTTGGAAAGTTGGATACAGGAGCAATCAGCTGACAGATAGTGAAGGCACAGGCGCCCTAACACCTTCACTCACCCTCGATGTACAGTACATGTTGTCACGACTACAACCGTGTACGCGGACGAGCCGACGCCTCCACGTCGCGCGACCATGACGACGTGGGGCGAGCGTCCCAGGTGGGGACAGAATGTGGACCCACTGGAACACAGAAAGGAACCTGGACCTACCCAGATTAGGGAAGGGCAGCGAGCAGGGTCTTTGGCAGCTGCACATGTGGACGAGGTGGCAGAACTACATGACACCGCATAACTTCAGGTATGAAGAAACAAAGTTTACTCAAACAGAAACACAGTACATGAACGAAACATAATTATGCCAGGCTCCCGATTCCGCACATCAGGGAAAGGTACACATCTCAGGATAACAGATGAAAGCATGAGGTCATCACGGGTTGATGCAGTCCAGGGTTACCTGGCACGGGCATACTAGGACGGCCTCTCTCTCAGGCCTCAGGCGTAGCACAGGCTCAGCAGGAGAACATCAGACACCAACGGCGGATAGACGTCAGACGATGGCAGAGGTCATCACGGGTTGATGCAGTCCAGGGTCATCTGGCACGGCATACTAGGACAGCCTCTCTCTCAGGCCTCAGGCTTAGCACAGGCTCAGCAGGAGAACATCAGACACTGACCTCGGATAGACGTCAGACATTGGCAGGGGCCATGTCGGGTTGATGCAGTCCAGGGTCATATGGCATGGGTATATCAGGATGGCTTCTCTTTCAGGCCTCAGGCATAGCACAGGCTCAGCGGGAGAACATCAAACACCGACCCAGGACAGACGTCATCACAGGGTGGACCCCAGGGAACCAGCGGAACATCGGGACACAGGCCGGACAGCAACAGGAACACCAGCATGGCAACACAGGTCATCGGCTGGTTAGATCCAGGCAGAGCCGTCACCGAGAAACAAGGCTGGAGACTCCCCAGAAACACTGGCGGGACCGACTCTGGAACACAGGCTGGACCACCAGGACCACGGACCAGCCATCAAGACACAGGCTGGACAACCAGGACCACAGACTGGATATCGTGACACATCAGGACATCAAGACACAGGCAGGACATCAGGACACAGGCAGGACATCAGGACATAGGCCGGACATCAGGACACAGGCCGGACATCAGGACACAGGCCGGACATCAGGACACAGGCCGGACATCAGGACACAGGCCGGACATCAGGACACAGGCTGGACATCAGGACACAGGCTGGACATCGGAACTTGAGCCGGACATCAGGGAACAGGCAGGACATCGGACACAGGACATCAAGGCACCAGGCGGACGTCAGGTCATCAGGAAGGACATCTAGACATCAGGACATCAAGGCACAAGGCTGACATCAGGTCTCAGACAGGACATCTGTACAAAAGGACATCAGGTCTCAGGCTGGACATCAGGATTCGGATCTCAGATAGAACATCAGAACACTGGCATCGGACTCCGGACATCTGGCAGCGATCGGCAGGCTCCGGACATCTGGCAGGGAAGCATAGGTTCCGAACATCTGGCAGCGACCTAAAAAGGAACCCTAGCGGTCTGGTGCAAGCCCCGCCGGGTTGGACTGGAACCAGCCAGGGATTGCACTGAATAACAAGCTGAGCACAGAGTAGGAGAAACTCAGCAGACAGACCAGACTCCTACTTCCAAGATGAACCCAGGTTAGATCACAGAAAATCAGTTAGCAAAGAATCACAGTCTTTGGGCACAGGATTCAAGACACAGAAGGACCTCAGGAACATAATACAGAGGACACAGTTCAGACAGGGTAAGGTACAGGAACAGATCCAGGATCAAAGATTCAGAATACAAGACACAACAGGGACGGGCCTGGATATGCAGCCTCCAGGAAAGGCGATCTGAGCATTCTGCCCCTAGAGCAGGCGGAGAAACAAGACACAGTTCAGACAGGGACAAAGGGCATCAGCTCTCCCAGAACTGATCGCAATTAGAGCAGGAGCTGAACACACAAACACATATGGCTAGGTTCAGGAACTCAATGCGAAGCTTTGGCAACGCCCCACAGGGCAGGGAAACTTTATATAGGAGCTGCCTCACAGCAATAGACTGGAGCAGCAATTCTGGCACACACCCATTCCTCATAAAAGCAGGGGAGGTGTGGCCGCACGCACCCTAAGTACAGCCAGACCCAGGAGCTGGAAGCCTGAACACACATGGTAAGTCATGCACAGTGCAGATGACCTTTCAACC
This sequence comes from Dendrobates tinctorius, assembly GCF_039654945.1. Classification (NCBI taxonomy): domain Eukaryota; kingdom Metazoa; phylum Chordata; class Amphibia; order Anura; family Dendrobatidae; genus Dendrobates; species Dendrobates tinctorius. Next base: position 1,147,231 of record NW_027361739.1, on the reverse strand, counting down.
CGCAGATAGCTTTCCACAGCGGCAGCCAGGGACCGCACAAGAGGGTGGTCATGCAGCGCAACGGAACCACACACGCATGTACGGCTATGCAGCAAAGTCGGGAACTGAGCAGCATTCATATAGGTAACAGACAACAGTATCCCAGCTAATTAGGGGGAAGGCGCAAAGGGTTAATGCAGAGTAACGCCGGGGAAACAAGGTACAAACACACCGGCATTACACCTGTTTCGCTTCCACCATCTTCACTCACCCTCGATGTACATGTTTGGCTTCGACTACCTTCACTCCCCTTCGATGTACATGTTTGGCTTCGACCACCTTCCCTTACCCTCAATGTACATGTTTGGCTTCGACCACCTTCACTCATCCTCGAGGTACAAGTTTGCCTTTGACCATCTTCCCTCACCCTCGATGTACATGTTTTGGGTTCAACAGGATGCAAATGTATGGAGCAGATGCCAGTTATATTATACAGTACAGACAGCACTTGTCTTTATCATTATTAATCAATATTGATCTCTGATATTTAACCATTTACTGTAGATGCTGTTGTCAATCACTGGACTGTGGCATTTAACTGGTTCCATTGCTGATGCACATGCATTCTGGTACTCATCTACTGCTACCTCCCGCAACGCGATTAAAGAATGCTGATGGGTCATCGCCCATATGTGCACTGCCGGTCTTCACAGCAGACCAGTAAATATGGCAAAAAACTGTGTGTCCCAAAAGGATATCATTGATACCTACAACTTGCCACGCTAAAAACAAGCCCTCATACAGCTTGACAGACAGAAAACTAAAAAAGTTAAAGGTCTGGATAGTTTTTAATTTTTTTTTACACATACAAAAAACCTTTAAGAGGGTTGTCCACGCTTGTGGCCAAAGTCTGAAGTCACTTTATATGACTGCAGACTTATGGATCTTCAAAGTACACACAGTGTGGGCTGTTAGGATTCACTGTTGCCAGGAGGGAAGCAGATAGTCATTTGACTACAAGTATGTAATTTGCATAATTCCAGCTACACTCTGACTAGACAAATACAGCCTCAATCAATCTGCACTGTCTAACCACATTGCTGCCAACCATGGCATAAAAGAGATTAAACCGCTGCTAATAAAGATTGTATTTGTTTAAAGGGTTAAAGAAATGAAGTCCTGTCTAGTATGTCTACATGTGAACTCTGCTGTCAATCACATGCTTATTTCAAAGCATTACTGTAGTCATTACTCTGCTGAGAGAAGCTAAAAAAGAGACAGATAAAAGACATACAAACTCTCTTGTCAGACCAACAGCATGAGCTCACTGAAAGACTCTCTGTAACTCATTCTACAACCGGCAATGGACAGTGCAACACAGAAGATATTGAAGGCAAATAGTGCAACATCTATATATATAAAGCTGAGGGTATGTATGTGTGTGTATGTATCAAGCCATGCCCACTCCACATAGCCCCACCCACTGGTGGGTGGAGAGCGGGGCTGAAGAAGGAAAGTGTAGGACGCGGGTGGCGAGCAGAGCTGCGAGGGAGAGAGCGAGGCACGGATGGAGAGCGGGACTCTGAAGGGATAGAGTGGGATGGCGCATGGAGAGCGAGGCTGTGGTGGAGGGAGAGAGCGAGACTGTGTAGGGAGAGAGCGGGGCTGTGGAGGGAGAGCGGGACACGGATGGGGAGCGGGGCAGTGAAGGGATAGAGTGGGATGGCGCATGGAGAGTGGAGCTGTGGAGGGAGAGAGCGGGGCTGTGGAGGGAGAGCAGGACACGGATAGAGAGCTGGGCTGCGGAGGGATAGAACGGGACAGCGAATGAAGAGCAGGGCTGCAGAGGGAGAGAGCGGGACGGTGGGTGGAGAGCAGGGCTGCGGAAGGAGAGAGCGTGATGGTGGGTGGACAGTGGGGCTGTTAAGAGAGAGCGGGATGCGTGTGGAGAGCTGGGCTGCGAGGGAGAGAGCGGGACGGTCAGTGGAGACAGGGGCTGCAGAGGGAGAGAGTGGGATGAGTGGAGAGTGAGACAGCGAGTAGAGAGCGAGGCTGTGGAGGGAGAGAGCGGGACGGCCAGTGGAGAGTGTGGCTGTGGAGGGAGAGAGCGGGATGGCCAGTGGAGACAGGGGCTGCTGAGGGAGAGAATGGGGCTGTGGAGTGAGAATGCAGTACAACGATTGAAGAGTGGGGCTGTGGAAGGAGAGAGCGTGATGGTGGATGGAGAGCTGGGCTGCGGAAGGAGACAGTGGGGCTGCAGAGCGAAAACGGGGCTGCTGAGGGAGAGAGTGGGACAGCCAATGGAGGCAGGGGCTGTGGAGGAAGAGAACGGGACGGTGGATGTAGAGCGGGGATGCTGAGGGAGAATGTGGGATGGCAGATGGAGAACTGGGCTTCAGAGGGAGAAAGCAGGATGGCAAGTGGAGAGCAGGGCTGGGGAGGGAGAGAATGGGATGGCCAGTGGAGACAGGGGCTGCGGCGGGAGAGAGTGGAGTGGTGAGTGGAGAGCAGGACAGTGAGTTGAGAGCGGGGCTGCCGATAGAGCGAGCGGGACGGCCAGTGGAGTCAGGGGCTGCTGAGGGAGAGAGTGAGGTTGTGGAGGGAGAATGTGGGACGTCGATTGGAGAGTGAGGCTGCAGAACGAGAGAGCTTGACAGTGGATGGAGAGCTGGGCTGCGAAAGGAGACAGCGGTGCTGCGGAGCGTAAGCGGGGCTGCTGATGGTGAGAGCGGGACGGCCAGTGGAGACAGGGGCTGCAGAGGAAGAGAGGGGGATGGTGGATGGAGAGCAGGGCTGCTGAGGATGAATGCGCGACAGCGGGTTTAGAGCTGGGCTTCGGAGGGAGACAGTGGGACGGCAAGTGGAGAGCGGGACTGTGGAGGGAGAAAGCGGGAAGGTATATCTCCTGTGGCTTATACCACTATACTATGTGGATGATACTTCTATACTATATATCCTCTATGGATGATACTACTATCTACTATATAATCGTCTAATTCTGTCTGTCTGTAACGGAAATCGCACGTCGCTGATTGGACGCGCCTCGCCGACAGGCGCAGTCCGGCCGCAAGTTGGCACGGCTTTCGAACAACGCACACCACCGCTACCGTCAGGAGGTCTGCGGCGCTAACCGCTGATCTCCCAACGGTTGCTGTGGGTCATCTCCTGCCGCACGGAGGTAAGCGGCAACGCAGCCGGGAGATGACCAACGCAGCGCTCAATGTGCGGATGGTACACAGGGTCCGGAGGAGAGGAGACTCTCCTCCAGGCCCTGGGTACCATAAACCTGTAAAAAATAGAATTAAAATAAAAAATAGTGATACACTCACCTTCCAACTGCCCCTGGACTCTTTCCCTCCTCTCACCACGCGCCCGGCATCTTCCGGTCCCAGTAATGCTTTGCGTGAAAGACCGCTGATGACGTCGCACTGGGACCGGAAGATGCTGGGAGCGTGGAGAGGAGATCGGGGGCCGTCGGAAGGTGAGAATAACCTTTCTTTTAATTTTTTTTATTATTTTTTACATTCTATCTTTTACTATTGATGCTGCATAGGCAGCACCAATAGTAAAAAGTTGATTACAATTGTCAAACACTATGCTTGACAAGTGTGACCAACCTGTCAATCACATTCCATGCGATGCTTCAAGTCACTTGGAATGTGCTTGAATTCCACACGGCAGCGGGAGTTGCGGAAATGTTGCGGAAATTTCAACGTGGGTACTTAGCCTCAGTGTGACACGCAGCAGCGACCAGGCCCCCGCTGTGAGATCACCGATCATGGTGGATCATCCTGGACCATCTTTTGAACGACGGTCTCCCGCTGGCCGTATTCTAGAATACCTGATGCGTTAGAATTGGGCCACCATCTAGTATTATATATCCCCTGTTGCTGATACCAAAAGGAGAAGAGTGAGGTGCAGGAGTAGGCTGTGTAAAAAAACCAGAAACATGAGGTTTATCAATACTTGGGTAATCATATAGCTAATTTGTGTTGCAAATCTGTAGTGTTGAATATATGATGTGAAATGTTTTTATGTGCAATATAATCATTAGAATTTGTTATAACTAACCACAGTTAGTTACTATGCCCGGGCAACACCGGGCTCTTCAGCTAGTCAACTATATAATCTTCTAATTCTGTCTGTCTGTAACGGGAATCCCGCGGCGCTGATTGGCCGGGAGCGACCAATCAGCGCTTTCGAACGACGCACTCCTCCGTCTGGAGATCTGTGGCGTGGAGAGAGAGTGAGAGAGAGAGAGACTCTAGAATACCCGATGCGTTAGAATCGGGCCACCATCTCGTTTTTAATAAAACCCAAATGCAAAAATTATTTTTAAACCCAAAGTCATGCATTTAAGTATAAATCTCACATTGGGCAGTGTGATATTGTGGTCCCACATAGAAGCAATTATAAAATGACACATGTGGCACTTAAAAAAAAAAACAAAAGCATTATTAACAAGCTATTGCTATTGATCCAATTTACTATAATGGAATTTTTTCATTTTTAGTAGAAATCGTTATGACTGAGCATGGCAGTACTTGAAGTATACGCCTAATTTCCTGCTGGATACTTTCTACACTTACATGATTACCTAATTATGTCTACAGCTCTGCCACTTCTAGCTACACCATCTGGCCGCTACCATGATGACCATTAACTATGTCAACATTTCTCTGTATTTACACCCACTCTTCAGTGTTACAGCACCTGTGCCTATGTCCTTACCGAAACAAAGCACAGGAAAAGATATAGAGGTTGTTCGCTTCATGATATCAAATCAAATGTTACCTTGTTTAACAATGTGCAATACGTAAAGAGGTTGTCCACCTTTGGGAACATTTTTTTTTACTTGAATGCGTATTAGGGATGAGCGAGTATACTCGTTAGGATTTGGTACTCGGCGAGTAATGCGGTACTCGTGGTACTCGAATCCTGGCGAGCATTTCACTACTCGCCTCGCAATATTCGGTACAGCCAAGCACACAGTCCCCGCACAGCCCAGCATAGTCCCGCACAGCCCGGCACAGTCCCGCACAGTCCCCACACAGCCAGGCACAGTCCCCGCACAGCCCAGCACAGTACCGCACAGCCCAGCATAGTCCCGCACAGCCGGCACAGTCCCGCACAGTCCCCGCACAGCCTGGCACAGTCCCTGCACAGCCCAGCACAGTACCGCACAGCCCAGCTCGGTCCCCGCACAGTCCCCGCACAGCCCAGCACAGTCCCGCACAGTCCCCACACAGCCAGGCACAGTCCCCGCACAGGCCAGCACAGTACCGCACAGCCCAGCATAGTCCCGCACAGCCGGCACAGTCCCGCACAGTCCCCGCACAGCCTGGCACAGTCCCTGCACAGCCCAGCACAGTACCGCACAGCCCAGCTCGGTCCCCGCACAGTCCCCGCACAGCCCAGCACAGTCCCGCACAACCCAGCACAGTCCCGCACAGTCCCCTCACAGCCCAGCGCAGTCCCGCACAGTCCCTGCACAGCCCAGCACAGTCCCGCACAGCCCAGCACTGTCCCGCACAGCATGGCACAGTCCCCGCACAGTCTCGCACAGCCCAGCACAGTCCCACACAGCCCAGCACAGTCCCGTACAGCCCATTACTCGCATTTCCCATAGATTTACATTGGACTCGCTACTCATTACGAGTACCCGAGTATTAGGAGGTACTCATAACGAATACAGCGAGTCGAGTATTTCACTACTCGCTCATCCCTAATGCGTATATTTATTATTATTATTATTATTTATTGTTATAGCGCCATTTATTCCATGGCGCTTTACATGTGAGGAGGGGTATACATAAAAACAAGTACAATAATCTTAAACAATACAAGTCATAACTGGTACAGGAGGAGAGAGGACCCTGCCCGCAAGGGCTCACAATCTTCAAGGGATGGGTGATAATACAGTAGGCGAGGGTAGAGCTGGTCGTGCAGCGGTTTGGTCGATCGGTGGTTACTGCAGGTTATAGGCTTGTCAGAAGAGGTGGGTCTTCAGGCTCTTTTTGAAGGTTTCGATGGTAGGTGAGAGTCTGATATGTTGTGGTAGAGAGTTCCAGAGTAGGGGTGATGCGCGAGAGAAATCTTGTATGCGATTGTGGGAAGAGGAGATAAGAGGGGAGTAGAGAAGGAGATCTTGTGAGGATCGGAGGTTGCGTGCAGGAAAGTACCGGGAGACGAGGTCACAGATGTATGGAGGAGACAAGTTGTGGATGGCTTTGTATGTCATGGTTAGGGTTTTGTAATAGAGTCTCTGGGCAATTGGGAGCCAGTGAAGGGATTGACAGAGGGGAGAAGCTGGGGAATAGCGGGGGGACAGGTGGATTAGTCGGGCAGCAGAGTTTAGAATAGATTGGAGGGGTGCGAGAGTGTTTGAGGGGAGGCCACAGAGCATGAGGTTGCAGTAGTCAAGGCGAGAGATGATGAGGGCATGGACTAGGGTTTTTGCAGATTCTTGGGTGAGGAATGAACGGATGCGTGAAATATTTTTGAGTTGAAGTCGGCATGAAGTGGAAAGGGTTTGGATATGTGGTTTGAAGGAGAGATCAGCGTCAAGGATTACTCCGAGGCAGCGAGCTTGTGGGACTGGGGAGAGTGGGCAGTCATTTACTGTAATTGATAGGTTCATAGGGGGGGTCACGTGAGATGGGGGAAAGATGATGAATTCTGTTTTGTCCATGTTGAGTTTCAGATATCTAGTGGAGAAGGATGAAATAGTGGACAGACATTGAGGGATTCTGGTTAGTAGGGAGGTGATATCTGGTCCAGAGATGTAGATCTGTGTGTCATCAGCATAAAGATGATACTGAAAGCCATGAGATTCTATGAGCTGTCCCAGGCCAAAGGTGTAAATAGAGAACAGCAGGGGCCCAAGGACTGAACCTTGTGGGACTCCGACAGATAGGGGGCGAGGTGAGGAGGTGGTGTGTGAGTGGGAGACGCTGAATGTCCGGTCTGTTAGGTATGATGAGATCCAGGAGAGGGCCAAGTGTGTGATGCCGAGGGATGAGAGGGTCTGTAATAATAGGGAATGGTCCACTGTGTCAAAGGCAGCCGACAGGTCCAGGAGGAGGAGGACAGAGTAGTGTCGCTTGCTCTTGGCAGTTAAGAGGTCATTGGTGACCTTAGTAAGGGCAGTTTCAGTGGAGTGGTGTGACCGGAAGCCAGATTGTAAGCGGTCGAAGAGGGAGCAAGAAGAGAGATGGGAGGACAGTTCAAGGTAGACGTGTTGTTCCAGTAGCTTGGAGGCGTATGGGAGAAGTGATATAGGGTGATAGCTAGATACAGAGGATGGGTCAAGAGAGGGCTTTTTGAGGATAGGTGTGATGGAGGCATGTTTAAAGCTTGAGGGGAAAACACCAGTTGTTAGTGATAGGTTGAAGAGATGGGTTAGGGTTGGGATGAAGACTGTGGTGAGGTTTGGTATGAAGTGGGATGGGATCGGGTCGAGTGCACAGGTGGTGAGATGTGATCTTGAGAGTAGAGTGGAGAGCCGATCTTCTGTAATGGTGGAGAAGTTGGTTTTGAAGGTGGAGGGCTGGGAAATCGGGAGGAAGGGCTCTGGGGGTTGTTGACCAAAACTGTCCCTGATGTTATCAATTTTCTGCTTGAAAAATGAGGCAAAGTCTTCAGCTGAGATGAGTGGGGAGGGAGGAGGTGCTGGGGGGCGGAGGAGAGAATTGAAGGTGTTAAATAACTGTTTAGGGTTGTGAGACAGGGAGGATATGAGAGATGAGAAGTAGGTTTGTTTAGCTGTGGCGAGTGTGGTCTTGAAAGTAGTGAGGGACTGTTTGAATGCGATGAAGTGCTCGTTGGAGTGGGATCTTTTCCATCTGCGCTCAGCAGCCCTGGAAGCTCGCCTCAGCTCTTTGGTCAGGCTGGTGTGCCAGGGCTGTCTGTTGATTTTGCGAGTTTTGGTATGTGTAAGTGGGGCAGCGGATTCCAAAGCTACAGCTATTGTGGTGTTATATAGAGTGGCAGCGTCATCCGCATTGTGTAAGGAACTTATATCTGTAAGAGGGAGGAGGGATTCAGAGAATGAGTGTAGGTCAAGGTGTTTAAGATTCCTGCGAGGGTGTGAAAGTTTGTGGGGTGGGGATTGTAGACATGGAGTGAAGAGGGAAGAGAATGTGAGCAGGTTGTGGTCAGAGAGAGGAAGAGGTGAGTTAGAGAGGTTAGATAGGGAGCAGAGGCGGGTGAAGATGAGGTCCAGTGTGTGGCCATCTTTGTGGGTGGCTGTAGAAGACCATTGAGTGAGGCCGAAGGAGGAAGTGAGAGATAGAAGTTTAGTGGCAGCTGAGAGGGAAGTGTCAGTGGGGATGTTGAAGTCGCCCATGATGATGGTAGGGATGTCCGCGGAAAGGAAATGAAGTAACCAGGTGGTGAAGTGGTCAAAGAAGGTGGTGGCTGGCCCTGGGGGGCGGTAGATGACAGCCAGTTGGAGGTTGGAGGGGGAGTAGATGCGCACAGAGTGCACCTCAAAGGAAGGGAGGGTAACAGAGGGTGGCAGTGGGATTGGGGTGAAGGAGCAGGTATCTGACAGGAGAAAACCAACTCCTCCACCATGTTTGCTGCTGGGGCGGGGGGTGTGAGAAAGGTGGAAGCCGCCATACGAAAGTGCAGCAGGAGAGGCTGTGTCAGAAGGGGTGAGCCAGGTTTCGGTGATGGCGAGGAAGGAGAGTTTGGTAGTAACAAAAAGATCATGGATGTAGGAAAGCTTGTTGCAGACAGAGCGAGCGTTCCACAGAGCTCCTGTTAGTGGGACTGGGGAAGCGGGGGCTGGGTGAATGGGTATAAGGTTGGAGAGGTTACGGAAGGTTGTGATAGAGCGTGGATGGGAGGTAGAAATGACTGTGGGAATGTGGTGAGGAGGACCAGGATTTGGAGAGATATCACCAGCAGTGAGAAGGAGCAGAGAAAGTGTTAGCAGGTGGGAGCAGGAGAGGGCATGAGGGGGCTGTCTGTGTTTGCAGACAGAGGATTGTATGTTAAGGAACAGTTTTGAGGCGGAGGTGAGGTGGATGGGGAGGATTGAAGAAGAGATGAACAGTTCCTTACTAGGAGGTCGCAGTTGGGTTTCAATAAAAAATTTCCACCGTTTGGCTTTTACAAACTAAATGCTTCCCATCACATTCAACTTTGATTTGATACGAGTTCATAAATCGGCAGAAAAGAACTCCGAAAAAAAACGGATAAAAAAACTACCGACCTTCCTGAAAGGCAGTCAGCATGAGTGCACTGATGCATTTTCAGTTAACTCATTTTGCAGTCAGTCAGCAATAGTCACAATACAAGACAGAGGCTATAGAAGGCAAATGGTACAAAACTTTTAAAATGGCAAAATTAAGTTTCAGCCCTAATTAGACTATGTTCACATGTTGCTTTCTGTAGCATTTTTTAAAAGCAAATTAAAATCTGCTTTTTACAGTATCCACAAAAGCTATGGGATTTCAGAAATCTCATGCACATGCTTGTCTTATTTTTTTCTTGATTAAATTGAACAAACTGCTGCATTTTTTTAAAACTGCACCATGTCAATTTTTTCAGCATTCTTGCAGTGTTTTTTCATCAATAGAAATCTATGAGTAAGTGCAAAAAATCAGCAAAAGTTCTGCTATCAGTTTTTGCAGTGGTTTGGGTGAAAATACAGGTACAGCAGAATGTGAAACCCATTTATTTCTGTGATTTTCCCAAATTTTTACAGTTTAATTAAATTAGTGATATGTGTTAAAGTAACATCCCCTATGCTTTATTATGATTATGGTATACATACTGTAAGATATGTTTTATTATGATTATTGTATTGTATTTCTGTACAGATTAGGGTAATATAGTTCTTCCTTTGGGAACATTAGAGGAGGGCACTTATAGTATAGAGTTCAGAGAATAGGTAAGCATAGTTTTGGAACAGGCCACTAGATGGGGCATACTAGTAGGCCTTATTAGGTATAGATGTTAGGAAGTTTCTAGATGGCTTAGTAAGAGCCCACACATAGTTAATTGTAGGAGGAGCTGCTGTGGGTTAAGCTAGTGTAGGTTGTAGGAATTAGTCAGAAGGGCGAGCATGCCCGACAGATCCACAAGGGCTCTAAGCCCGGGACAACATAGCAGCTACGCAATGTTGTTTAAGTGAAGAAGCACAGGCAGTCGGGTGCTGGATAAGACCGGAGCACCCGGGGAAGTTACAGTTCACGTGAGCAGCAGGAACAGAGAAGGAAACGGGGTCAAAAAGTCATGCAGGACGCAGAATGTTCATGATGTGGCAGATTCTCAATAGGCCTGAAGCTGACAAGTCCGGGGCGAAACGGATGAGCGGGATCCCTCATGCACTGAGGTCTTACAGTAGTGAAGCTGCGGAACCGCCAGAAAGTCAGAAAAGTGCAGAAGGAATGCTTTGTGGACTGCAATCTAACTGATGTGTCCGGGACCGTTGAAGAAGAAAGTAAAAGCGTTAATTTTGCATCAGAACTGGTATCTGTGTCCGTTATTTCATCTTCATGCACTGGAAGCAGGTGTGCAGGAGCTGGGTTGCACCGCAGTGGAATACCTGACTGTGCACCAGCAAAAAGAACAGGTACACCGGTAGATGCTGAAAGTATTTCTGTGGGAGGAGGTCAGGACACCAGAGCCCCGGTGTCCTCAGCTGCGACTACCGGCGTCCTGCCCTTCTCTTACATTGTCAAAAGATCAGGTTTTGGCTGCAGAAAAAAAGCAGAAAAAAAGCAGCACAAAAGCAATGTGTGAACATAGCTTTACATAAATTTGAGTAAAAAATTGTCACGAAACTGAACAAACCCCTTTAAACATTGTTTATAATTAACTATTGAAAGCCTAGAGCAAGAAAAGTACTAGAGAGGTTACACATCTTACCCACTTTGTTATGTTGGGTGAGAAAAGAGTCAGGGAACAAACTGGAAGCTTTTTTGATAAGGCCACATTTACACGTTCAGTATTTGGTCAGTATTTTACATCAGTATGTGTAAGCCAAAATCAAGAGAAGAGTGGTACAATCAGAGGAAAAGTATAATAGGAACACATCACCACTTCTGTTTTTTGCTTACAAATACTGATGTAAAATATTGACCAAATACTGAACGTGTGAACGTGGCCTAAAGGTGTTTTTGAGTCCTGGATTTTATGACTTCTCTTCCAGTCTGGGCTTTGATAATGATTAGCTCAGAATCATCAGCACCAGGAATGTCTCATGGACTGTCCATGAAGTTGTCATTTAGAGATGAGCAAACTCAATTTGTTACAAATTTCAGCCAAAAAATCCGATTTGCCAGAATTATTTTTTTTTGGAATTTGATTAGCTTACATTTTGCGAACTGGGAAGGGGTTAAAAATGGTTAATATATCATACTCACCTCTCCCCTCAACTATCCTGCTGTCTGAAGGTCAAGGAGTCTGCACTAATACCCCAGAGCGAGCGAGAGAAGGACCAGGCAGGGAAACTGTGGCGGCAGGAGACAGGTGATGAGCAAGGCGGGTATAATATTTTGGAACCCCTTCCCAGCCCTATGTTTATTATGCTCTGAGGTCTGGAAACAACTCATGGCATAATAAATGTCTTTTAATGGCAATCGGGTACTTTTTCATCTCATTGATTCATTCATTTATAATGTCATCATCAGTATCACACCCCACTCAGATCTTGACACTAGATGTATCAAATTTTCCATCTTACGCCCCTGGCGTACACATCCACATTGCGCAGAATAGGACAGATCTAGCAATAATCCTGCTGGGATACATTTACTACTATAAAAAAAATCCTGCTAGTTATTGGAGTAATGTTTATAATGACACTCAGCTCATGATAAACCCGCAACCACGTTACCAATGTAGTAATTTACCGGCGATGCTAAAACATCACCTATGATGCGGCTTTGGAGAAATGTCTTGGCTGTTTCATGGATCGAGGGTTCATCATATTTTCCAGTCTCGCTTCCGCCACTGTTGCACCTTCAGCACATTGATAAATGTGTCATAGTACGCACTGTAGGTGACAAAAAGGAAACTTTCTCCACAGAAGTGTGTTATGTCACATCAGCACAAACCTCTGCTACATCAGGACATTAAAAAAAACCCTGCATTTGCCAGAATTACTAAAGTACAGACTTATTTGCAAGGGATTCACAGCGTCTGCTCCTCTTTGCAGTCTCCTGTATTGATGGCTAAGTGTAGCGGCACAGGCACAAAGTGGAGCATAAATAAATCAAGAAGTACCTGGAGCAAAATGAACGGCAAGAGACACTGCAAAAGCTCGACACTAAAACTTGTCTTGTCCGCTGCATTGTGATCCCCCAGAGCTCCGAGTACATTCTGGTTTATTAATTATTGGGGACACCACTTCAGTTTTTGGGGGTAGAGTTTAAGATATAAGAGCAGACTTGTGTAGTGTCATATTATACAATGGGACTTAGATGGCAAAGATGTGTACTAAAACCAAGATTTGATTATTGAGGACTAGAGTTGAGCGACTTTTGGTTTTTTAGGGACGAGTTTCGTTTCATGAAACCCGACTTTTCCAAAAGTCGGGTCGAGCAAAATCGGCCGACTATAGGGAAAAGTCGGGGTTCCGACCGAAACGCGAAACCCAATGTAAGTCAATGGGGAATTAAAGTCGGCAGTGAGAGGAGGACAGGAAACACACCAACAGTGCCCATTTGAATGCCAAAAGCATCAATTCTTATTACTTAAGCTTGTCAACCTTAATTAACTTCATAATACAAGTTACGCACTGAAAAATGGGGGTTATTTGGCTACAGTTGTGGGGGGGTAGGGCTGGCTCCAGGTTTTCGTGGGCCCAGGGCCAAATAGCGCCCCTTTAACACATACCACAACTCATGATGCTCCGATACGGCAGAGAAATAGCAGTATAGTACAATGAAAAATACTTCACTTCTTACATCTCATGACTGATATCCATTTTAAATTCTCCAATACCTCCAAAAACGGACAGTATATAACTCCATACAGTATTATGGCCAGCGCTTAGTGCGCTATACAGAGTAATGAGGCCCATATATTTCTCCATATGGAATCATTGATCCCATATAATGTTTCAAACCGTATATGATGAGCTCCACATAATGCTATAGTATATGTTGGTCCCAATGGATGAAGCTCCACTGTCTTATGGGCCCAAATAATGCTCCATATATAATGGGCCCCATTTCTACTGCTCTAGTGTATAATGGGCCCTGTAAATGCTGCTCCAGTGTCTGATGTCCACCTTTGGAATGCTCCAGTGTATGGTGGGCCCCATATATCATTCACCAGAGTATAGTGCTCCCCAAAAATTGCTGTCCCAACATTGAAAACAATTACATAAGTCTCCTTGCTAGGGAATCCCAGCAATACTCTGAACTCCTTGTCGTCACCATCTTCCATCTCACTGCACTTGGCTGTTTAGGCCCTCCCACCGGCAGAGACACTTTTGCGTACTATGCGGCGCCCTGTGCCAGTGCCATCGCACATGAGTATGCCCCCCACCTGCTCAAGGAACCTGCACTTTCATCTGCACCTTCCTCTTTGTCACCGTGTAAGGTGGTATAGCATGTGGGAAGGGGAACCTGAGTTTCCTCGGGTCAGATTCTGGCAGTGTAGAGTGCGAGGGAAATGTAGTGGTCTGGGTCAATGTACCAGCAGCATCATCCAGCAGTGGCTGGGCCTCAGTGCACTTGTGGCGTCCCCAAGAGTACGGTCGCCACTGTGGCATTACCTTCCTCCTAGGGAGTGTGTTGTCAAGCTTGGGAGCAACGAAGGATCTCTCTAGCAGTGAAACCAACGCACAACACATTTCCCACTCCAGGCTAGCAGGGAGACCTCTGAACCTGACTGCTGAGGAGCTGCTCTCTGTGGTCGGGAGGAGGTAAGTTAGGGCACTCTGTGCAGGGAAGGGGAAGTGTTTGGACGTGAGAAGGGGAACTGGAGGATGAGCAGAGTTAAGGCTCACTCCTAGCTGGAGCGCATGGTCCCGATTCCGGTCTCCGAGTTTGTAGGGACACTGACGTTCCTGCAGCAGAAACCGGGGGAAGTAGCAGCTATAAATGCTCTGTACCTAACTAAGGCTCGGAGGCCCCAGCATCGATGTGTGGGAGCCAGAAGGAAAAGGCTACAGCTGTCTGCCATACAAGTAAAGTCTGAGGAACATCTGTTAAACAGGAGGCGCTTCAGTGAACCACGGTCCTGTGAGTGCTTCCCACACAAGCGCTAGAAAGGAGACGTTCAGGAAGGTACATGTTGGCGGAGTGTTGGAAGGGAGCTTTCTATGTTGGTCCCGGAGGTTGGCTGAGGTCCTGACCTGGAGGACACAGCACGGAGGCAGGCATCTGTGTAACCTGCAGACTGTGAGTAAAGCTTTGGAACTGCACGCTCTGGTGTCCTACAGTTATTCCAGCACCGCTACATCTGGGCACCAGCACCTACACCGCCTGTGCCTTTCCCCCATCACTACATCTACACTTCCCTGGGACTCCAGCTCTACCTGTGGGGAGCTTCACCATCTTTGCTGCACAACATTAGTCCCAGAGGATCTGCATGCAGCGTCGGCCTAACATCTATGTTGCCGAACACCACAGGTGGCGTCAAACTAGCTATATAAACTCTTTACCATTATACCACGCCATTTACATGGGCGCCCAGGGCCACTGTCCGGGTCACCACTGCTGTGACACATCCCACTGACACCGGCCCGGTACCGAGTACCCCACAGCCCTGGGAGGGCGACCCATATGCCGACTGCTGATCGGGCGGCGTTATTCCCACGAACCTCCAAACAGCGTCCATGAAGGCAAAGTTTTTGGTTTCCGGGGGCAGTATGATTGCAAAGCTGAACCTTAAAGGAATGTCCAAAAGGGCACCACCAGGAGTGGAGCCTGTGGCTTAGTTGGACTCCACCTGGGAAACCACAACCATGCCACCTAAAGAAAAGATGCACATTTTGAAAGCGGTGTCGATTCTGTGTGTGGTGTGGTATGTGTGTTTGTAGTTGTGCTAGCAATTTCTCAGCTTTATTCCGTTAACAACCGAGACTCCGGCATGCCCCCGCAGTACGCATCATGCTTACTAGAGGGATAAGCGAGGCTCTGGCACGTAAGATCGAGCAATAACAGGTCTAGCATTCCCATACATGTCCAGGGCTGCATGCACGCTACACTGAAAGGACCAGCTTTTGTCGCTTACAGATGCAGATAACCTGCTGAACTCCGTTAGTGATGGGGATCTGGGATTCAGATAATTCCCCGCGAATGAACGATGATTTCCCAGTAAGTTCAGGTCAACCGCAATTCCGGAGTTAGGCCTAACCGTCATTCCTGAAAAAATTACGTGTCCAAACCACAGGTGCTGTAGCTTGCTTAACAGCTCGGCAGCCGTTCTCAGGCCCAGTATGGATTCAACAACATTGTAGAAAGTTGATAAAGGGTACCGTTTCACCAGATAACACGTATATATGTAGCCTAGTTTACACATTAAAAATATATGTCTATAGATCAGGAGGCAGACTCAGATGTTATCAGGCCTAGTATGGATTTGACCAGATTGTACAAAGTTGAGAAAGGGTACTTTATCACTGGATAGCAGGTATATATAGCATAGTTTAAACATGTAAAATCTACGTGTTCTCAGTATGGATTACACAGCAATCTAAAAAGTGGAAAAAAGGAAATGCATTTGAGGCGTACACAACTATATACTTTTGGTGTTATTTTTAAATCTTCATATATATTTCTGTCTCAGTAATACAGTCCAGCCTCTCCGCAATAGGAAATGAGATGCATACAATTACTGACATAAAGGCTAGTGATTGCAGAATTCTAGGAATTACTATTCACGGGAAAAACTTCCGTCACAATTCTCATAGGCGATGCTGACCCTCAATTAATTTGTGTGTTCAGACAGTGAAAAAATTTTTTTGTGAATAAAGTCTTGCTGTATCGTACTTCCGTTGATTCCATCACTGTTACTCATCTCAATCAAATTTTTATCACAGGGAGCGATGTAAACATGGTGCTCACTGGCTATCATGATCTGTCATGTAACTTTGGAGTGCAAAAGACAGAAGCCACAGGCCGTAGGCGATTCTATTTGATTGGCATGAGAGGGCACATTTTAAAATGTGCGCCGGAATGTCACACGTTTGTGAGTAAGAAAACAGTGAAAGCTGATGATAAACCACCACTGCATGTCATTGTGAGTCGACATCCATAAGAAATGGAAGCCATTGATCATCTGGAGCTAGAGCCCGGCCAGGAGGACAGGGCATAGCTACATCTTAACCATCATCTTTCAGTTCAATCAATTTGTAGTGGCACTCCCAGTGAAGGATTTGACAGCCCAGACTACACAGCGGAGGAGCAGGGAGAGGTAAACATTGCAAATGCTGGGGCCCTGCCCAAGCTAGGGGGGCACACTCGTGGGCGTCGGTACTGGCACTGGGCCTCTCATAGTACGGCGGTGTGTCTGACGGCAGGTGTGCACCACCACCGTCAGAGACACTTGATTGCACTATGAGGGACCCTGTGCCAGTGCCCGCGCCCAAGAGTCGGCCTACCCACCTGTCCAGGGCAACGGCACTCGCACGGTTTCATGTGCTAGGTGGTGACCCCGGCCATGGGGGGGGGGGGGCAGCCCAGTTAGGGCGGTTTACAAAGTGGCATATGTTGATGTGGGACATTCAGCTGCTGCAAAAGGCGAAATAGGTCAAGTTCGCGGAATAGGAGGAGGACCAAAGTAAGCCATTTTTCTGGCAACCTATGTGTCATCAAGGGAAGGTGGGACAAAATCCTTGGAAACCCATGCATGGTTCATTTTAATGAAGGTTAGATCATCCACATTTTGGGTTGACAGACGGGTCCTTTTTTCTGTCAGGATTGATCCAGCTGCACTGAAGACTCTTTCCGATAGCACACTTGCAACTGGGCAAGCGAGCTCCTGTAAGGCATATTGTGCCAATTCAGGCCAGGTGTCCAGTTTAGCGGCCCAATAGTCAAAGGGGAATGACCTATGCGGGAGAACATCGATATGGGATGAGAAGTAGTTTGTAACCATAGTTGACAACTGCTGTCTCCTGTCACTTTCCATCGATGCAGTATTACCAGTTGTGTGAGCGGTACTGGAAAAATCAGTCCACAACATTGTCATGAAACCCCTGTCTCCAACGCCACTTCTGCTGTGTGCACCACGAACACCTCTGCCCGTACGGCTCGTGTGAGAACCATCACCGCTGCTGTGTGCTGGGAATGCCTCAACCAACCGGTTTACCAGAATTGCTTGTTTATTAGCTAATATTAGGTCAAGGTTCTCGTGTGGCATGATGTTTTGTAATTTGCCCTTATAGCTTGGATCCAGGATGCTGGCCAACCAGTAGTCGTCATCGTTCATCATTTTGGCAATGCGGGGGTCCCTTTTTAGGATCTGCAAGGCATAATCTGACATGTGGGCCAATGTTCCCGGTGTCAATGATGCAATGCGAGTGCTGGTTGGAGGAGCACTTTCTGGCATATCCACATCCCTCCAGTCACGCACAAACCCTGTACCAGACCTTGCCACGCCAACATTTTCACTTTCCCCACGAGATGCATCCTCCTCCCCTAAGTAATCATCCCCATCATCATCCTCCTCCTCCTCTTCTTCCTCCACCTCGTCCAGGAGAGGTCCCTGAGCAGACAATGGCTGAATGTCATCAAGGATTCCCTCCTCCTCTTCCTCCTCGTCAACATTGGCTGCAGACGTCTGCTCCTTAAGGTGCATCAAAGTTTGCATGAGCAGACGCATAAGTGGGATGCTCATGCTTAGGATGGCGTCGTCTGCGCTTACCAGCCGTGTGCATTCCTCAAAACACTGAAGGACTTTACAGAGGTCTTTCAGCTTCGACCACTGCACACCTGTTAACTCCATGTCTGCTCTCAAAGTGCCTGGCCGTGTATCCTCCCACAAATGCATTATGGCCTGCCTCTGTTCGCACAGCCGCTCAACCATGTGCAGGGTGGAGTTCCACCTTGTTGCAATGTCGATAATGAGGCGGTGGTTGGGAAGGTAGAGCAACCGCTGCAGCTTGTGCATACGAATGGAGTGTACAGGCGACCGGCGGATGTGCGCGCACAGTCTTCGCACCTTCTGGAGCAGGGCTGTTAACTCCAGATAATTGTTGAGGAAGCACTGCACCACCAGGTTCAAGGTGTGAGCCAAGCAAGGTATGTGGCTGAGTTTTGAAAGGGCTATGGCTGCCACAAAATTACGGCCGTTATCACTAACTACCTTGCCTGCCTCAAGATGTACACTGCCCAGCCATGACTTAGTTTGTCGCTGAAGGCTTTCCACTAGCTGCTCGATAGGGGGACACCTCGTGTGCAACAGTGGCAGCTGCAGATGGAGTGCTCGTACGACTGTGCTCTGTGGACGAGCTTTCGCTTCTGGAGGAGGAGGAGGAGGGTCGAACGCTTAGAGCCAACTGTTTCCTATACTGTGGGCTAGGCAGCACTGTCCCACCACCGCTGTCCCCTGTGGACCCTGCATCCACCACATTAACCCAGTGCGCAGTGATGGACACGTAACGGCCCTGGCCATGCTGACTGGACCATGCATCTGTTGTGAGGTGCACCTTTCCACTCACTGACTGCTTGAGTGCATGGACAATGCGATCTTTCACATGATGGTGGAGGGCTAGGATGGCTTTGCGAGAGAAGAAGTGGTGACTGGGTAGGTCATAGCATGGTACTGCATTGGTCATGAGTTCGCGGAAAGCTGCGCTTTCCACCAACCGATAGGGCATCATCTCTAACGAGATTAGTTTGGCAATGTGGGCGTTCAAACCCAGTGTACGCGGATGAGAGACTGAGTACTTTCTTGACCTACTCATAGTCTCTGGGAGGGTGAGCTGGACTTGAGAGCTGCATATGGTGGAACTAGCGGTGAACAGGGCGGACTGAGAGAGGGTTGATGATGGTGATGGAGTTGGTGTTCTTTCTGATGGCCTAGATTCAGTCTTTCGTTGATATAACAGTGGGATTCCCTGACTGCTTTGGCCTTGCAATGACACCTCAACATTTGCTGCTGTGCTAACCGGTGGGCTTACAGTGGGGGAAACAATGTAGCGTTACTGACTACCTTCTTTGTGATCAGTTGCACATGTGGTACTTGAGGTTTGGTGTTGTGTCCACGCTTGCAAGTGCATGGTGGTTAAATGTCTAAGCATGCAACTGGTATTCAAATTTTTCAGATTTTTCCCTCGGCTAAAGGTCTTTGCGCACTTCTTACAGATAAACTTGGCCTGATCATGAGGATTTTGTTCAAAAAAGTGCCACACTGCACTCTTCCTACTTTGGAAGAAATTTTGCGGCCTAGCACGCTGTGCTATTTTGACCGTCTGGACAAGCTGTCCAGCAACTCTTTTGATTTTTGGAACTTGTCTTTGGAGTGCTCCGGGCCTGCCAGATAACAGCTGTTGCGATGTCGATGTCTGCTGTGGATGCTCCTCCTCCTCATCTGAGCTATTGGAAGCAGCACCCTCTTCCCCCAATGGATGCCAATCTGGGTCAACAACTGGGTCATCCATCACCTCCTCTTCAACGTCATGTGCACCTTCCTCTGTGTCACTGTGTATGGTGGTATAGTATGCGGGAAGGGGCACCTGAGTCTCATCAGGGTCAGAATCTGGCTCATTACACTGCGAGGACAATGTAGTGCTCTGACTGAATGTACCAGCAGAATCTTCTATCAGTGGCTGTGCATCAGTGCACTCCATGTCAGATTCATCTTGGCCTGGGTAATTCACCATTTCACTTGATAACCCAGGCATGGTATGTGAAAACAGCTCCATGGAGTAATCAGTTGTATGGCCTGCGTCATCCTTCAATCTTGGTTGGGGTGAAGGACACAAGGAAAGGTGTGGTTCATGAACATGAGCCTCCAATGACGACTCAGTGCTTTATTTTTTACAACTTCAGAAGAGGAGGCGATAGAGCTGGAGGATGAGTCAGCAAGGTAAGCCAAAACTTTTTCCTTAAGCTCTGGCTTTAAAAGCGGTTTGCCAACTCCTAGAAAACTAAGCCTTCGAGGCCTTGTGTAGCCAGACGATGACGCAGGCTCAACACCTCCTGCATTCGGTCCTATTTTGCTTTTGCCACTACCATCAGATCCACCACCAACACCATCATTACCAGCTGGCAACCCCCGCCCAATTCCACGGCCTCTTCCACCAGCCTTCCTCATTTTTGGTAAAAATGTACACAAAATCCCACAAACTATATAGTAATGTAAAACAAGGTACAAGGTGTATATAGGACAGGGGAGATGTAGAATTTCTGAACACACTTGTGGACACTGTTGGATTGTGTGAGGCCCAGTGAATATCACACCGCTATGTCACAGGCTCAATGTCGCAGGTGTGAAAAATGTCACTATAGGACAGGGCAGATGTAGAATTTCTGAACACACTTTTGGACACTGTTGGATTGTGTGAGGCCCAGCGAATATCCCACCGCTATGTCACAGGCTCAATGTCGCAGGTGTGAAAAATGTCACTATAGGACAGGGGAGATGTAGAATTTCTGAACACACTTTTGGACACTGTTGGATTGTGTGAGGCCCAGTGAATATCACACCGCTATGTCACAGGCTCAATGTCGCAGGTGTGAAAAATGTCACTATAGGACAGGGGAGATGTAGAATTTCTGAACACACTTGTGGACACTGTTGGATTGTGTGAGGCCCAGTGAATATCACACCGCTATGTCACAGGCTCAATGTCGCAGGTGTGAAAAATGTCACTATAGGACAGTGCAGATGTGGAATTTCTGAACACACTTGTGGACACTGTTGGATTGTGTGAGGCCCAGTGAATATCACACCGCTATGTCACAGGCTCAATGTCGCAGGTGTGAAAAATGTCACTATAGGACAGGGGAGATGTAGAATTTCTGAACACACTTGTGGACACTGTTGGATTGTGTGAGGCCCAGTGAATATCACACCGCTATGTCACAGGCAGAAATTGGCTAGTGTATGACAAACTACAAGGTCTATATAGAATTGGGCAGAATAGGAATCTCCCTAGAGTGGAGGTCTGTAAGAACGGAACATGTCCTCGACTTATTCTTACAGAGTCACACACAGATAGCTCACTGTGGCCGTGATAACAGCCGTTACACGGTACTGAGAGAGGAGCGTGCACGTACACCACTGTCCGGTGTCCGTAAAATTGTCAAGCTCCGTGTTTTTTAAGTATATGGACTGACACACGCTGTCTCTCTATAGTTTTGAATGTGATCAAACAGCAAATCTACTTAACTGTTTGAAAAACAGACAAAACTAGAAGGTGGAGGTCTGTAAGAACGGAACATGTCCTCGACTTATTCTTACAGAGTCACACACAGATAGCTTCACTGTGGCCGTGATAACAGCCGTTACACGGTACTGTGTGAGGAGCGTACACCGCTGTATGGTGTGAACAAATGCACGCTTAGTATCTCACCAGGACAAAAAAAAAAAATTTGGATTGCTTTTAAAAAAGCAGTTTGCAGAGCAGTGGGAAAACAGCAATGCAGCTATCAGGAAGCCTTATAAGGCAGCCTAACAACCAACACAGCTGATCCTGCAAAATATAGCCTCCACTTGCACTGCACAGTAACTAGTGTGTTGTACAGGCAAAATCGCTAGCAGCAGAAGCAGTTTTTGGTGTCTTCTTCCCTGCCTAACGCTCTCCCTACAGAATCAGCAGCAGCAGCAGCTCTCCCTATTCTGAGATCAGCATGAGTAACATGGCGGTCGGCGTGCACGCCCTTTTATACCCCCTGTGACGCCCCCCAAAGCAAGCCAATCACTTGCATGCCCTTTTCAAAGATGGTGGTGACCCCTGCCTATGTCATCACGTTGCCCACAGTGTCCGTGGATCCTGATTGGCTGAAAAAGGGCGGAAAACAAACTTTTGAAACGCGACTTTGGCGCTAAAGTCGCCGAGCTCGTGGCCAACCTTACCCTAGGGTTGGGTTTCGGTTCATGAAACCCGACTTTACCAAAAGTCAGCGACTTTTGAAATTTTTCAACCCGTTTCGCTCAACTCTATTGAGGACGACTTACCATTGTGTCACTCAACCAACGTAATGCAGTTACTTTGCATATAGGCACCACTGCTGCTATCCAGGGACTCTACTGCATTGAGTTTTGTAGGACATGCTCTCTCAGCTGGTGGTAGCTGGGGATCCGCACAAGACAATGGCATATCAGATAGGAGACCTATGGATGCACAGAGCAACTCCCATACTGGTTGACTAGCACAGTCGGACAAATGGCTTGTTCATGCCTCTGATTTTCCTGAACGAGGGCCAACCATGGCTTTCACAGATAGCACTCATACCTATGATACTGTATGGGGCTGTGCACATGTCCATTTTTTTCCTCGGACCAAGTGGTCCACATAAAATATTTTAGCCATGTTCGATTTTGAGCCAAATCAGAATTGGCAATGCAAGTCTATAGGTCAGTGAGAGAAATCATACCGCATTCGAATGTCATCCAAGTGTGGCACAATTTTGGAGGGAAGCACTCTGATTAGGAAAATTGGACTATGTCTTCCAGTATGAACAATGACCTAAACCCAAATTCTGCTTTTTATTAGCTCAAGGTTACACCCACAAACCTCCTCTTGATGAGTTCATGTAGGGGCTGTTTGTGGGATGTGGTCAGGCCTTCATAATTTTATGAAATACCAAACTTACATGATATCTTTGCCCCTGGAAATCCCAGACGTTAGATATTGTCATCATATTTCTTATAGCGATTTTACATTTGCAAAGAGATCACACCTGACCTGGATAGCATCAACTATTGGACCGTTATTAAGTTAAGGGGTTAGAATGGCCATACAGTGATGCGATTGAATGCGTTCTGTTCGTCCCTTCACTATGACGCTTAAAATCTCTCTCATAAATATCTAAGAAAAAAATGGACCAGCACACTACTTGGTTAGTGGTTGCACAGGTCTCCCCAGCAGTCATCCAATACTTGCCAAAATATAGAAATCAAAAAGGAAGGCAGCACTCCAGTATTATTTTTTTTTTAAAAAAAGTCATGTGGACTTTATTAGATCCACATGGTGTGACAACGTTTCTGTCATGGTCCAGTCTGGAGTTTATCTTCTGCTGTCTTCACTCCGGACTGGTCATGCGGGGGTTAATCTCCTCAGCCTCGTTCTGGAGCTAGCTGGGCTATTTAAATCCCTCACAGCCTGCTGACCAGTGTTAGTGCTAGCTCAAGCTTGCAGTTTAGAGCTGCTGACCCTTGTACCCTGGTGATCCTCCTGCCTTTGACTGATATTCACGTGTATGACCCGGACTGATTTCTGACCCCGTCTCTTGGTATTCGTCTCTGCTGTTACGTTCCCTCTCTGGCATCTGACTCCCTGCCTTGTACCCCGACCACGTATTTCGTCTCACGTTTTGGACCCCGTGCTCATATTCTGGCTTTCTGACTCTCGGCTTTGGCATTTTGACTACGTGTATTGCTGTTCCTTCTGGTACGTCTGCTCCTGTTAGTTTCTGACTCGGTTCGTCTGACTATTCTCTCTCGTTACCTGTGGCACCTGTGCTGTTGCTCAGGGTTGCTGCTCTTAGTGTATAACCTCTCATCCCTCACCAGCTCCCCCTGGTGGAGGTTTCACTACATTATCACTAACCTAAGACCCTGTGCCTTCTTTTCTAAAAAATGTTCCTCTGCGGAAAGGAATTATGATGTGGGTAACCGAGAGTTGTTGGCCATTAAATTGGCTTTTGAAGAATGGAGGCATTTTTTGGAGGGGACTGTCCATCGTATCACTGTCATAACAGATCACAAGAATCTGTCTTACATCGAATCCGCCAAACGTCTGACTCCGAGACAGGCAAGGTGGTCACTTTTTTTTTCCTGATTTCAGTTTTCCATCACTTTCAGACCAGGTTCCAAGAATGTGAAGGCGGATGCCTTGTCTCGCAGCCTAGATCCGGTATCGCCTCCGGAGCCTCCTTCCTCCATTCTTCAGCGTGGGGTGGTGGTGGCTTTGGTGTCCCAGAGATTGGAGCAGGATATTCGTGAGGCCCAATCTCTTGCTCCCCCGTCCATACCGGAAAATAAGCTCTTTGTGCCTGTCCAGTATCGGTTAAGAGTGCTTCGGGAGTTCCACGACTCAGCTCTGAGTGGGCATCCAGGAATCTCGGCCACTCGTAAAGCCATCACTAGGCTGTTCTGGTGGCCCTCGTTGACTTCTGACGTCACTGGTTTTGTGTCCTCCTGTGAAACTTGTGCCCGCGCTAAAGCCTCCCACAACCGGCCGGCCGGGGAATTGGTGCCACTGCCAATTCCGGATAGACCGTGGACCCACCTGTCCATGGATTTTATCACCAATCTCCCACCCTCTAATGGCAAAACCGTGATCTGGGTAGTTGTGGATAGGTTCAGCAAACAAGCACATTTTGTACCCTTAACGGGCCTTCCTAATGCTGAGACTCTATCTAAGCTATTCATTGAGCATGTGATTCGGTTGCATGATGTGCCTGTCAGTGTGGTGCCTGATAGAGGGGTGCAATTCGTGTCAAAATTCTTGAGAGCTTTTTGTAAAAGGCTCGGCATCAGTCTGACCTTTTCATCGGCCTACCATCCGGAGACCAATGGTCAGACTGAAAGGACCAATCAGTCTTTAGAGCAGATCCTGCGGTGTCTTGTCACATCCAGACAGGATGATTGGTGCTCTATGATACCTATGGCGGAATTCGCCTTCAATAATCGTGTCAATCAGTCTACTGGTACTTCTCCTTTCTTCTGCAACTATGGGTTTCACCCTCATTTTGGTGAATTCTCCAGACTAGATTCGGAGTGTCCAGGGGTGATTCAGCCTTTTTGCGGTTGGAGGAGGTTTGGAGGGAAGTTCAGAGAAACATTGGGGAGGCTCAGGGCAAATATAAGTTTTTTGCAGATAAACGACGCTCGGTGGGGCCGACTTATCAGGTGGGGGATAAGGTATGGTTATCCACCAAAAACATAAGGCTGAGAATTCCCTCTGCTAAGTTGGGTCCCAAGTTTATTGGTCCGTATGAGATTTTAGAGGTGATTAATCCTGTGGTCTTTCGCCTGTGGTTGCCTCGTCATTACGGATTCCTAATGTGTTCCATAAAGCGCTTCTGAAGCCGTCGGTGCCTTCTTCTGACGAGTCTCCCTCGCACCCGCCGCCTGTTATGGTAGATGGGCAGACCGAGTACGAGGTGGAACAGGTGGTAGATTCTCGTATGCTCCATCGTTCACTTCAGTACTTGGTCCATTGGAAAGGATACGGTCCTGAGGATCGGTCATGGGTGCCGGCGCGTTCGGTCCATGCGGATCGGTTGGTCCGGGTCTTTCACGCTCGTCATCCAGGGAAGCCATTGTGAGGGGGGTACTGTCATGGTCCAGTCCGGAGTTTATCTTCTGCTGTCTTCACTCCGGACTGGTCATGCGGGGGTTAATCTCCTCAGCCTCGTTCTGGAGCTAGCTGGGCTATTTAAATCCCTCACAGCCTGCTGACCAGTGTTAGTGCTAGCTCAAGCTTGCAGTTTAGAGCCGCTGACCCTTGTACCCTGGTGATCCTCCTGCCTTTGACTGATATTCACGTGTATGACCCGGACTGATTTCTGACCCCGTCTCTTGGTATTCGTCTCTGCTGTTACGTTCCCTCTCTGGCATCTGACTCCCTGGCTTGTACCCCGACCACGTATTTCGTCTCACGTTTTGGACCCCGTGCTCATGTTCTGGCTGTCTGACTCTCGGCTTTGGCATTTTGACTACGTGTATTGCTGTTCCTTCTGGTACGTCTGCTCCTGTTAGTTTCTGACTCGGTTCGTCTGACTATTCTCTCTCGTTACCTGTGGCACCTGTGCTGTTGCTCAGGGTTGCTGCTCTTAGTGTATAACCTCTCTTCCCTTACCAGCTCCCCCTGGTGGAGGTTTCACTACATTATCACTAACCTAAGACCCTGTGCCTTCTTTTCTAAAAAATCTTCCTCTGCGGAAAGGAATTATGATGTGGGTAACCGAGAGTTGTTGGCCATTAAATTGGCTTTTGAAGAATGGAGGCATTTTTTGGAGGGGACTGTCCATCGTATCACTGTCATTACAGATCACAAGAATCTGTCTTACATCGAATCCGCCAAACGTCTGACTCCGAGACAGGCAAGGTGGTCACTTTTTTTTTCCTGATTTCAGTTTTCCATCACTTTCAGACCAGGTTCCAAGAATGTGAAGGCGGATGCCTTGTCTCGCAGCCTAGATCCGGTATCGCCTCCGGAGCCTCCTTCCTCCATTCTTCAGCGTGGGGTGGTGGTGGCTTTGGTGTCCCAGAGATTGGAGCAGGATATTCGTGAGGCCCAATCTCTTGCTCCCCCGTCCATACCGGAAAATAAGCTCTTTGTGCCTGTCCAGTATCGGTTAAGAGTGCTTCGGGAGTTCCACGACTCAGCTCTGAGTGGGCATCCAGGAATCTCGGCCACTCGTAAAGCCATCACTAGGCTGTTCTGGTGGCCCTCGTTGACTTCTGACGTCACTGGTTTTGTGTCCTCCTGTGAAACTTGTGCCCGCGCTAAAGCCTCCCACAACCGGCCGGCCGGGGAATTGGTGCCACTGCCAATTCCGGATAGACCGTGGACCCACCTGTCCATGGATTTTATCACCAATCTCCCACCCTCTAATGGCAAAACCGTGATCTGGGTAGTTGTGGATAGGTTCAGCAAACAAGCACATTTTGTACCCTTAACGGGCCTTCCTAATGCTGAGACTCTATCTAAGCTATTCATTGAGCATGTGATTCGGTTGCATGATGTGCCTGTCAGTGTGGTGCCTGATAGAGGGGTGCAATTCGTGTCAAAATTCTTGAGAGCTTTTTGTAAAAGGCTCGGCATCAGTCTGACCTTTTCATCGGCCTACCATCCGGAGACCAATGGTCAGACTGAAAGGACCAATCAGTCTTTAGAGCAGATCCTGCGGTGTCTTGTCACATCCAGACAGGATGATTGGTGCTCTATGATACCTATGGCGGAATTCGCCTTCAATAATCGTGTCAATCAGTCTACTGGTACTTCTCCTTTCTTCTGCAACTATGGGTTTCACCCTCATTTTGGTGAATTCTCCAGACTAGATTCGGAGTGTCCAGGGGTGATTCAGCCTTTTTGCGGTTGGAGGAGGTTTGGAGGGAAGTTCAGAGAAACATTGGGGAGGCTCAGGGCAAATATAAGTTTTTTGCAGATAAACGACGCTCGGTGGGGCCGACTTATCAGGTGGGGGATAAGGTATGGTTATCCACCAAAAACATAAGGCTGAGAATTCCCTCTGCTAAGTTGGGTCCCAAGTTTATTGGTCCGTATGAGATTTTAGAGGTGATTAATCCTGTGGTCTTTCGCCTGTGGTTGCCTCCGTCATTACGGATTCCTAATGTGTTCCATAAAGCGCTTCTGAAGCCGTCGGTGCCTTCTTCTGACGAGTCTCCCTCGCACCCGCCACCTGTTATGGTAGATGGGCAGACCGAGTACGAGGTGGAACAGGTGGTAGATTCTCGTATGCTCCATCGTTCACTTCAGTACTTGGTCCATTGGAAAGGATACGGTCCTGAGGATCGGTCATGGGTGCCGGCGCGTTCGGTCCATGCGGATCGGTTGGTCCGGGTCTTTCACGCTCGTCATCCAGGGAAGCCATTGTGAGGGGGGTACTGTCATGGTCCAGTCCGGAGTTTATCTTCTGCTGTCTTCACTCCGGACTGGTCATGCGGGGGTTAATCTCCTCAGCCTCGTTCTGGAGCTAGCTGGGCTATTTAAATCCCTCACAGCCTGCTGTCCAGTGTTAGTGATAGCTCAAGCTTGCAGTTTAGAGCCGCTGACCCTTGTACCCTGGTGATCCTCCTGCCTTTGACTGATATTCACGTGTATGACCCGGACTGATTTCTGACCCCGTCTCTTGGTATTCGTCTCTGCTGTTACGTTCCCTCTCTGGCATCTGACTCCCTGGCTTGTACCCCAACCACGTATTTCGTCTCATGTTTTGGACCCCGTGCTCATGTTCTGGCTTTCTGACTCTCGGCTTTGGTATTTTGACTAAGTGTATTGCTGCTCCTTCTGGTACGTCCGCTCCTGTTAGTTTCTGACTCGGTTCGTCTGACTATTCTCTCTCGTTACCTGTGGCACCTGTGCTGTTGCTCAGGGTTGCTGCTCTTAGTGTATAACCTCTCTTCCCTCACCAGCTCCCCCTGGTGGAGGTTTCACTACAGTTTCGTCTCACATGTGCCTTCTCAAGTATGTTAAATTGTAGTATCACAAGGATATTTGATCAGATGTGATAACTGCTTCTATATAAGTCAATTTCACCACCAATTAAATTGCTGAACACTTTAGTCTGGTTTACACTTCAATCTGGGCAATGTAAAGAAAACCATGCTGGTTAATGCAATCCTTCACAGTGATCTTTTAGAGCATTCTTGACACTTACTATTTATTAGACACCTCTGGCATAAAACTGAACAGAGTAATTACTGCAATTTTAGCACAACTAAATATATAATAACTGCCTGGGAAACAATAACAAAGCACCATATCAATGTAAGAAGTCGTAGAAATACATGCATTAGTTACTTGAATTCCAAGAATAGGATACAAATAAAAGCAGTAATGATGTATTAATAAAAGCTTCAGCTTACAGGAAAAAGATCTACATTCTTTTATGTAGCAAAATGGTAAATTGTGGCACTTTATGCCACACGAGCAATGACATTTTAGTATGCTTCACACTAAGTTATATAGAGAGCAGAACAAACTGTAAGATTGTACCAGTTGTGAAGACAAGATTTCAGATGCCCTGATAAACAGTTTTGAATTTGCTCCTATTTTGCAATTTTTTCATGCTAGCTTGTCCATCCTAAGAATGCATGCTGGATGTGTGACCTGTGCTTCTAGGTTATTGCTGTCTTCAATAGCTCTCATGTATCAACACAACTTCATTCATTTATTGCTTTACCTATCTGCAGTCCATGATGATATTTTTCATCCTTGTGATGATATGCACTCACGCCAAGGATTGAGCAATTGTAAGAATGTGAGAAGTAGCTTAAGGAGACATTGTGGCAAGTGAGTTTAATTTGATAAAAGTGTTTTGTTTGCATATGATTGATATATATATATATATATATATATATATACACACATACACTGCTCCAAAAAATAAAGGGAACACTTAAACAACAGAATATAACGCTAAATAGATCAAACTTCTGTGAAATCAAACTGTCCACTTAGGAAGCAACACTGTTTGACAATGTTGCAAATGGAATAGACAACAGATGGAAATTATTGGCAATTATCAAGACACCCTCAATAAAGGAGTGGTTCTGCAGGTGGGGACCACACACCACATCTCAGTACCAATGCTTTCTGGCTGATGTTTTGGTCACTTTTGAATGTTGGTTGTGCTTTTACACACTCGTGGTAGCATGAGACGGACTCTACAACCCACACAAGTGGCTCAGGTAGTGCAGCTCATCCAGGATGGCACATCAATACGAGCTGTGGCAGTAAGGTTTGCTGTTTCTGTCAGCGTAGTGTCCAGAGGCAGGTCTGGATTTGGAATGATACTCAAAATCAAAGTGGAAAATCAAATTACAGGCTGATCCAACTTCAGTGGAAATGCCTCATGACAAGGAAAAGATGCTCAGTAGTGTGTGTTGCCTCCACGTGCTTGTATGACCTCTCTACAACACCTGGGCATGCCTATGATGAGGAGGCGGATGGTCTCCTGAGGGATCTCCTCCCAGACCTGGACTACAGCATACGCCAACTCCTGGACAGTCTGTGGTGCAACATGACATTGGTGGATGGAGCAAGACATGATGTCCCAGATGTGCTCAATCGGATTCAGGTCTGGATAACGGGCGGGCCAGTCCATAGCTTCAATGCCTTCATCTTGCAGGAACTGCTGACACACTTCAGCCACATGAGGTCTGGCATTGTCCTGCATTATAAGGAACCCAGGGCCAACTGCACCCGCATATGGTCTCATAAGGGGTCTGAAGATCTCATCTCGGTACCTAATGTTAGTCAGGCTACCTCTGGCTAGCACATGAAGGGCTAGGTGGCCCTCCAAAGAAATGCCACCCCACACCATTACTGACTCACTGCCAAACCGGTCAAGCTGAAGGATGTTGCAGGCAGCAGATCGCTCTCCATGGCGTCTCCAGACTCTGTCACGTCTGTCACATGTGCTCAGTGTGAACCTGCTTTCATCTATGAAGAGCACAGGGTGCCAGTGGTGAATTTGCCAATCCTGGTGTTCTGTGGACAAATGCCAAGCATCCTGCTCGGTGTTAGGCTGTAAGTACAACCCCCATCTTTGGACGTCGGGCACTCAGAGGAGTCGGTTTCTAACCATTTGTGCAAACACATTCACATTTGTGGCCTGCTGTAGGACATTTTGCAGGGCTCTGGCAGTGCTCCTCCTGTTCCTTCTTGCACAAAGGCGGAGGTAGCGGTCCTGCTGCTGGGTTGTTGCCCTCCTTCGGCCCCCTACATGTCTCCTGATGTACTGGCCTGTCTTCTGGTAGCGCCTCCAGCCTCTGGACACTACGCTGACAGACACAGCAAACCTTCTTGCCACAGCTCGCATTGATGTGCCATCCTGGAAGAGCTTCACTACCTGAGCCACTGGTGAGGGTTGTAGAGTCTGTCTCATGCTGCAACAAGTGTGAAAGCCCAACCAACATTCAAAAGTGACCAAAACATCAGCCAGAAAGCATTGGTACTGAGATGTGGTCTTTCGTCCCCACCTGCCGATTGTCACGTCTGCCATGTCTGTTTGTCTCAAGAACTCCTGGAGCGATGTGCATGCACATGCTTTGTCTGCTGTCCTGCATGTCCCCTAGAGCAGTGTGCACACTCACCTCATGTCTGAGCTACAGGATGCCTGCGTTTCTGCTCTGCCTTCTGTGATTTTCTCGTCATGTCTGGAGTCCTTGATCATGTGACATTTCTTAAGATCCTGCACTGTCTGGTTCTGCAATCATCTCGTCATGTCTAGAATCCCGGATCATGTGTTCTACCTAGGATCCTGCACTGGTTGGTTCGGTGATCATCTCGTCATGTCTGAAACCCTGATCATGTGACGTTTCCTAAGATCCTACACTGTCTGGTTCTGCAATCATCTCGTCATGTCTAGAATCCCGGAAGTGCTCCCCTGGTCCTGACCTGAAGGAGGAGGTGCTATGCCCTATATCAGGCCGCCTCTTCCTATGCTCAGGGCCTGATTATTGTGTTGCTTCCTTGCAAGGCTCTGGGTCTGTGGGGTTGCTCCCTCTATTCTGTGCCCTTGCACTTTGCTCTGTAGTGCGTCTCTGCACACACTCCGTGCTCGTATTCCGCCTCTTGTCTTGTGCAATGTCTTGTGTTGTCTCTCGTGCCATGTTTGTCTTTGCCTTGCTTTGCCTTGTAGTCCTTCTGCTGTTCTTTGTCTTAGTCTGTTTTGCTATGTCTCGCCTTAGCTATGCTTTGACTTGTAGTCCTTCCTGTGTTCTCTGCCTTGCTATTCCTTGCTTTGTGTTCCTCCCTATGGTCTCAGTCTTTGTTTGCTCTGCCTCGCTCTCTCCTATGGTGCTCTGTAGTGCTCCCTGGCACACGCACCATTTCTCCTCTCCTTAGTGCTCGTTTCTATGTCTAGTCCCAAGGTCTTCCCTTGGCCCGGCTCTGGGCTTCTGCCTACGCTCCGCTGCTAGACTCTGTCCTCGCTCTGACCTGGCTCTGTTTCTGCTTGTTCCTTGCCTTGTTCCCTGCCTTGTCCTTGCATTGAACCCCGGCATGGGTTCCCCTTGGCCGTCTCCTGTGCCGTGGTAAGTGCCACGTGTTTGTGTACAGCCGTGTGCACTGGCCAGTGTGGCGTGCCCCCTGTGTGGCTCCTAGCACGCAGCCCTTCCTTGTGCCCTGGCGTGGCTCCTAGCACGCACCCTGCCTTGAACCCTGGCGTCGCTCCTAGCACGCACCCTGCCTTGAACCTTGGCGTGTCTCTACACGCACTCTGTCTTGTACCTTGGACCCTGGCGTGTCTCTACACGCACCCTGTCTTGTGCCTTGGCGTGTCTCTACACGCACTCTGTCTTGTACCTTGTGCCTTGGCGTGTCTCTACACGCACTCCGTCTTGTGCCTTGGCGTGTCTCTACATGCACTCTGTCTTATCCTATGCTTTGGCGTGGCTCTTCACACGCACCGTGTCTCGTTTGTGAACCTTGGCGTGTCCCCTACAAACGCACCTCGCTTTGAACCCTGGCGTGTCCCCTACACACGCACCTAGCCTTGAACCCTGGCGTGTCCCCTACACACGCACCTTGCCTTGCACTTAGCCTTGACCCCTGGCGTGTCCCCTACACACGCACCTAGCCTTGGACCTTGGCATGTTCCCTAACACGCTCCCTGCCTGGATATCTTCGTGCCTCCTTGCCTGGACCCTGGTTTGCCTGCCGGATGCCCGGAACCTGTCGATCGCTGCCAGAGATCACGAGCTGGATGACTGCGGCCTGAGCTCCGGAGCTGATGTCCGCAGCCTGATGCCTTGATGATGTCGATCGTTGCCAGCAGTCCGGAGTCCGATGCCATCATGCCATTACCTGTACCTAGGCGTGCCACCTGGCACGCACCATGTTATAGACCTTGGCGTGCCCACGCGCGCACCTTGCACGTTTTGCTTGTTTACACTGTATGCGATCCTGAGTTATTCTAATGAAGTTACCTTGCACCTACGTCTTGTCTCGTCTTGCTTCCTGCTCGTCCTTGTCGTCAGACACTCGTCTAGTGTCCCCTGAGCCGGCTGTCTGGTCCCAGCAGTCGTGGTGACTCACCCCCTTGGTCTTGCCCCTGACACTCCCTGTATAGGGGGTGGATTCTCACAAGGTTAGCTCGCCCTCGGTGGGTGCCACGACCCAGAGGGTCCACTCAAAAAATGGGCTCAGCAGGAGCTGAGTCCGTCACACCGATCCACTCCTTTATTGAGTGTGTCTTCATAATTGCCAATAATTTCCATCTGTTGCATATTCCATTTGCACAACAGCATGTGAAATTGATTGTCAAACAGTGTTGCTTCCTAAGTGGACAGTTTGATTTCACAGAAGTTTGATTTACTTAGAGTTATATTCTGTTGTTTAAGTGTTCCCTTTATTTTTTTGAGCAGTATATATATGATAGGGAGTCTCAGACAATGTTAGTGAAAGGTTTATGTTCAGTCCACGTACAAGCTACGATGGACCCTAATAGTACTAAGCTGCCAATCACCAGGAGGATGTATCGGAAGCCTAGCACAGATCCTTGTATGGTCCGGGGCCTATGGCCCAGAGTAGGCATTGGAGTGCATGTCTCATGCTCCCTAAGAGGAAGAGGCCAGTCGGGGAAGAGCGTGAGGGATTGGTGGCAGATCTTGGGAAAGCTGGGTTACTGGATGGGGAGTCCCTGGTACCTGGAAGTCACTGAGGTGGAGACAGTTTGGGCAGACCGGAAGCAGGAACTTGAAGCATACTGTTTAACTGGAACATCAACCTGAGGGGGCTCTGCCCCATACTGTATGCCGCAGCCAAATGTATCTGAACTGTATAGTAAAACTGAACCTGTTTAACCGGACCCAGAGTCTCCTGGTGTGTGTGTTACTAATCTCGGTCCCAAGGACAGAAATGTCGCAGAGGCTTCAGGCCTACATGTAGGAGCAGAGGGTATGTAACAGCACAACACACCTAGGAAAAATATCAGTTTACAAGCGGGGTTTCTGGGTGAAGAGAAGTGAGAACTGGCCCACAGAACCGGCCCTGAGCCCCCTTCACTATTTTCCCCTTTCCCTGTAGTCCCACAGTGATACTCTGCCTTACTGTCTATACTTATGTACATGCTGTTTGTCTTCTTCCTCATCACCAATTAAAACTGACATGTATGTGCTGTCCTTCTTATCTACAGCCAGTGTGATCTGCCTTCTCTGGAAAAAAAACCTCCTTCCTGCTGTTTTCTTTAAAGAGAACCTGTCACCAATTTTTTCGGATGTAACCTACTGCCACCACCTTTCAGCCCCATGTGACAGCATTCTATAATGCTGTACATATGACTTCAATTTTCCCAGCAAGGCAAAAAAAGACCTTTTATTATGCACACATATGGGGCGGTCTGTCCAATGGGCATAACTCGTCTTGGTCCGGTGCCTCTTTTTTGCTTTGATGCCGTCCTTCTGTGCTTCGTGTGGATGATGCATCCTACGCCACCCACAAAATGTTCACCATCGTGCTTCTGTGCAGGCGCCCTGCTGATAGCTGAGCAAAGTACTGTTTTGGCTTGCAGGGCGAATTGGAGTCATATGTACAGCATTATAGAGGGCTGTCACATGGGGCTGAAAGGTGGTGGCCATAGGTTATATCGGACAAAAATGGTTACAGGTTCCCTTTAAAATTGGGATCCAATGGATGTATGAAAAAAAGGGGTTGGGCATGGTGACAAATTGCAGACATGACTGGCTCCAGGTGCTTGTCTGCATAGGAGCTGCCTAAATTTTCATGTACTGATCTGGTCCGTTAAATGAACTAGCCTTGTCCATAAAATGAAAAACAAGTCTGTGTCTCTGATGAGCTATACTGAAAAAATATTATATTTGCCTGAACTATTGATTTATGAAAAGTTTTTTTTTTTAAGATGACAGTGACTACTAAAGCCCTTTCAGGAAATAAAGTTTCAAGTGTTCTTAAAGAGAAACTGTCACCATGTTTTTTGCTCCCTCATGTGAAAGCAGCATAATGTAGAGAAAGAGACCCTGATTCCAGTGATATATCACCTTGATTACTGGGTACAGCAGTTGTGATACAATCAAAGTTTTCAGATGTATCATGTTGCAGAACTTAGAAAGTTGCCTCGCCCACACCCCTGATTTGCAGCTTTGTATATAGACAGAAAGCTGCCAATAAGTGGTGGAGACGTGGTTGGAGCATGATGCACGGGGGCACCTAGTCCAGCAGTGATAATCTCCTGCTGGTAAAATACTAACTGTATTTAAACAACACACAGCCTAATAAATAACCCATGGCTGAAATCAGTGTCTCAGCCCCTACGCCATGCTGCTCTCAGATTATAGCAAAAACTGCTGACAAATTCCCTTTAAATCCAGCTAAAAAGTTAGACACTTCTATCTCTCTAGAAACCAAGCAAAATACTGCTCTTTTACCATATGTAAGGTGAAATACCATGATCTTGTTTTAAGTCTGATCTACTTGACCCAAAATTCATTTACCAGGATTTTATCTACAGTATGTAGCCCCATCCTCCGTCCATTCCCAGCATCCCACCACATCGCTACCATGTACATAGCATTTTAGTAGGTGACACAACTTCACCAGCTGGACGACTATTCTCACAGCTTCGATCCCAACCACACCTACTAATGAATAATGTGGCAACATTCTATAACATGTAATATACTGTATGTATCACGCCTTTCTGTTCTTTTGGATCTTTCACCGATAAGTTCTTTAAAAACTGTATACTGTTCTTCTGCATCAGTCATAGCAGCAACATACAGAGCCATTCTTTTCCAGCCGTGATATTTGGCCTCTTGTGACCTGTATAAACTTCTGTATAAACTGCTTCTGTAGATTTGTTGTGCAAAGCCGAACCACAATATTAGTAGGTATTGGCTTCAGTGCTTTATCTGATTTCTGTTTGTGTAGATTACTTTTGTAAGTTATTAGCTTGTCTTTTTTTTGCTAGAACTTCTGATTTTGGAACAATGGTCCACATTTATCAACAATGGTATAATTGGTACCAATGCTTGAGTGCGGCCACTTCAGATCTGCCATTCCATATTTATTAAATGTTGTTCCTTAATAATAATACTACATTTGGGCAAATTACATCACAGCAATATGGTAGTACCAATATGTGAAATGTTGCATGTAATTGCTGAATTTTGGGCAAATTGCTGCTTAGCCCACACCATACTTAGCAGAGCTTACTCAGCCATGATCTCCATGTAAGAGCAGCGATCAGAGCTAGGCTCAGTTTGCTGCTTAATAATAAATGCTACTTTGAATCTGTACCAGTGGCACATAAGGCATGCAGTCCGAATGGCACACCATTCTGTGTTCACTCCACTCATGTGATCAAAAAAGTTGCCAAGGTGGGTGGGAGCTAGCGGAAGACCCGCAAGGCTGCCATGTTGGTACTAATGTGAAGCCCAGCCCAGGCATGGCTTCATAAGAGACTGTGATGTTACCTATATACTGCAATACAATTGTAGTGTAGCTCATAAAACAAGGAATCAGATGATCGCAGGCTCTCTATCGACTTTAAAAAAGAAAACACTCCCTGCATTCTAACAAGCCCTTTATGTGCCTTTGCAATTGCTGATTAATGAAAATGTAACGTTGAAGCTGTGCTTGCACTATGAAAATTAGTGGGTGAGTAGTTGGGAGGTTGTTGACTACCCCGAACCAGAGGCAAAGCTAGGGGTTCACATCAGGGGGAGCGAAGCATCTGAGTGGGTCACTAACTAGCTAACCATGATTAAAACTACAGTGGATATAGGAGAACCTCAGCAGATGACTGCACTGTTATTGAAAATAAATCTGTATACAAAGACCAGCACTGATATTACCGCCATATGGTGAGATATAGTGGTAGATACCAGTGCTGCAGAACATAAGAGATTACAGTACAGTTACAGATGGTGACGTTTTTTTCTGATGGAGTCGTTCACTTTTCCCATCTTTTCCATCTGGCCCAGACCAACATGACAACTCCAGCCAGGACTCATCTGCAGAGATTATTCAAAGACCATCAACGTCCACATCTATTTCCAACTTCCACAAACTCCTTATTCTGCTGATACCCCAATACTGAGCCGCTGCTGCCATATGTGTCCCTATTACTACCCCTGATGTTTGGGTCAATAACAGCACTCCTCTTAGTGCCCCACTTACAGTAGTAATGCCTACCACTGTGCCCCCTACACAGTAATAATGCCTTTTTTGTGCTCTCTAGAACAGGGGCCTCAATCGGACCCTGAGGCTGCTTCATGCGGCTCGCAGGCCGGGCGGGCATTAGGGGGTGGCAGACCAAGCCACTATGGGGCCCGGCATCACGCCGCCCCCTGCCCCCCCCGCATTCAACTTATCGGCATCATAGACACCGATACAGTTGAAAGCAGAAGATATTCCCTCTCCCATCACTCCTTCTCTGCTTCTGATTCAGTGGTCGCACGATGACCTCACTTCATTGTGTGCCACGCTGTACCATCAGTGGAGCTGATGAGACGTGCTACAGAAGTCAGAGTATCAGGAGAACGGAGAGACGTAAGTATTCTGTGTGTGTGTCTGCATTATAGTATGTGTAATATGGCTGGGCTGTGGGGCTGCATTAGTGTGTGTGTGTGGGGGGCTGCATTATACTGTGTGTGTGTGTGTGTGTGTGTGTGGAGGGGGGAGGCTGCATTTTACTGTGTGTGTGTGGGGGGGGGCTGCATAATATGTTGGGGATGATGGGACCATGCATACAAGGCTAGAGATGAGGAAGCCATGCATACCTGGATGGGGATGAGGAAGTCATGCATACCAGGATGGGAATGAGGGGGCTATGCATACCAGGATGGGCATGATGGGGCCATACATATAAGGATGGGAATGAGGGGACCATGCATACCAGGATGGAGATGAGCGCCATGCATACCGGGATAAGGATAGGGATGGAGATGGGCACCATGCATACCAGAATAGGGATGTTCTGATCATGCATACCAGGATAGGGATGATGGGGCCATGCATACCTGAATTGGGGACATACATATACCAGAATGGAGTATATTAGTACAGCATTGATCACAATTTTTGCTCTACTTTTTTTTTCTATTGTCCTCCTCTCAAACTTAGGGACATAACTACAATATCAGGACCTGGATGGGGACATAACTACAATATGGGGACATGGATATGGGGACATGACTACAATATGGGGATCTGGATGGGGACATACTGTATCTACAATATGGGGACCTGGATGGGGACATAACTACAGTATGGGGACCTGGATATGAGGACATAACTACAATTTGAGAACCTGGATGGGGACA
Organism: Dendrobates tinctorius; assembly: GCF_039654945.1. NCBI lineage: Eukaryota > Metazoa > Chordata > Amphibia > Anura > Dendrobatidae > Dendrobates > Dendrobates tinctorius. The sequence continues at coordinate 1,109,131 of NW_027361739.1, read as the reverse complement.
AAACTACAATATGGGGACTTGGATGGAGACATAGCTACAATACGGGGACCTGGATTGGGACATAACTACAATATGGGGTCCTGGATACGTGGACATAGCTACAAAATAGGTACCTGGATGGGGACATAATGGGGAAATAACTACAATATGGTGTCCTGGATGGGGACATAACTATGATGGGCCCACAGCTATCCTATACACAATATAATGCCCTCACAGCTCCCCTATACACCGTATAATGGGTCCACAGCTCCACTATACACCTTATGATGTCCCCACTGCTCCCCTAGACACAGCATGATGATCCCACAGCTCTACTATACACAGCATTATGAGCCCAAAGATCCCCTATACACAGTAAAATGCTGACAGACCTCCAGTATACAGATTACAATGCCCCCAAGGGCTCCTCTATTCACAGTATAATGAGCCAACAGCTGCCCTCTACAAATATAATGCCCCTACAGCTCCCCTATACACAGTGGTGTGTATATGGTGGGTCCACAGCTCCTTTATACACAGTATGATGGGCCCACAGCTCCCCTACATACATTATGATGTCTCTGAGTTCCTCAATACATAGAATGATGTCCCCACTGCTCCTCCTAAAACAAAGTATAATGCCTCCCACAGTAGTCCTCACACTTTATGATAGCCCACACACTGTAGAGGCTACTATGGAGGCCAATATACCATGTTCTCACAGTATTCCCCATAGTGCATAATGGATTCACACTTCATAATAGCTACCACAGTAGTTGCAACACCTACAAAGTACTTGCCACACTGTATAATGGCCCTCCCATTAGCTCCCATACTTTATAATGGCCCCCACAGTAGTACCTGTCACTCGTATATGAGCTTCCAAATTGTATGATGGCATTCAAACTGTATAATGGCTCTCTTGTTAGCTCCCACTGTGTATAATGACCCCTGCACTGCATGATGCCCCCACAGTAGCTCCCAAGCTGTATAATGGCCTCACACTTTAAGTACCCCACACTATATATTGTCCTTACAATTTATGAGGCCCGCGACGCTGTATGACGGTCCATCATACTTTATGATTCCTACGCAGTCACAACACAAGTTTATGCTAAAATGAAAGATATTATATACTCCCCTAATCCAGGATCCTGGCAAGTCCATTAGCAAGGCACAGGTGTACCAATGTGCTGAAGTCAATGTGCAGTGCTATGACATCACCCACTGCAACTCTGACATTTTCTGCATGCACTGGGACTCTGTCAGTGCATCAACCTTCTGTTGTAAAGATCACAAACTTAACGTGACCTGCGGTCTGCAAAACGGAGAGCGGTAGTGCATGGAGATCATCTCTCCTTGCTCTACTGCAGAGTTTAAAGGGAACCTGTCATGTAAAGTAACCCTATTAACATGCAGATATGGGGTTAATCTGCAGGCTAATAGCGTTCTGACACTGTTCGGCACCCGCACTGAGAGCCCCGCTGCTGGGAGGAAATTAACTTTATTCCTTCGACAGCCTCGCTTTTCCAGTCATAGGGATGGCGCCGGCGCTATTTCAATGATCATTCGTGTATAGAGTGGCGTCTGTAACTGCACCCTGACACTGACTGACAGCCCGCTCATCACCCTCCGCCAGCTATGCTACTGGTGCCTCTATAAACAATATTGCTCCTTAAGGCTAGTTTCACTAGCGTTTTTCTGCGCTGCTTTTGGTGCGCACATCAAACGCATGACAAAAACGCATACAAACGCTTGTAAATGCTGCGTTTTTTTGTCGCATTGTCGTGCGTCGTAAGGCAAAAAAACGCAGCGTTTGTATGCGTTTTCAAGCGTTTTCCATGCGTATGTGTTTTTTTATGCGCATGGTGTCATAATCACAGGAGGAAAATTCTAGAAAAATTCTTGCATCAGACACCACCAATGGGACAGCAGTGGGCTTGTGTTATGGAAATTCTTTATATAACCCCAGTTTACAGCTGAATTCTTCACATTTGCTTGGATTTTCTCTTGACAACATGGATCTGCGTTGGAAGACTTTTTACTTCAACTAGGATCTGGACATCAGGATGGCTTAGGCTTATGCAGTTGCTTGCCATCAACAAAGGGAGAGAGAGAGACAGTGAAGACGGCAGCGGCGGCGTTTGTGGATACATCCGATTGTTGACCTCTGGGAGAGCCGTGGAGCGTACCACACCCTCTACAGCGAGCTCCAGGCAAACCCGGATAAATTTACTGATCACACACGGATGTCCCAACAAAGCTTCATGTATTTGCTAGGTCGTGTCCAAGATGCCATCCGGAGACAGGACACACATCTCCGTCGTGCGATTCCTCCTGAGGAGCGGCTCCTGGTCACCTTACGGTACGTAGTATTTAAAAAACAATGCCTGCCTAATTTTATTTGTTCTCTCAGATGTACTATGAATTATTGTTCTTCCATGTACTTAACCAAAGGCTGCAGCCTTATTTTTATGCCTTGTAGTAAAGAAAAGGCTGCATATTTAAGTTTATGCCTTTTTTTGGTTTGTAATTTTATTTTTTGGTTTTGTAAAAATTCCAGATACACAAATATTAATTTTTGTTGTTTCTCTGTTTCCCAGATTCCTGGCTACTGGAGAGACCCTCTCTTCACTGCACTTCCTGTACCGTCTTGGAATCTCCACCTTGTCGGGAATAGTTGCGGACACCTGCCGGGCTTTGTGGGATGTTCTCTGTCCCGAATTTCTGCCCCTCCCCACCGTGGAAAAGTGGATTGAAAATGCAGAAAGATTCGGGACAGTCTGCAATTTCCCCAACTAATTGTGTGCGGTGAATGGGAAACACATCCGGATTATAAAACCAAAAAGAACTGGATCAGAGTACTATAATTACAAAAAGTACATCCCTAACTATTTATGACACCTAAAAACACTGAATATCCATATTAGTTGTATTTGCATCACTGTGGCCAGTTTAGAACTCAAGACTGTAGACATAATAAAGTTGATACAACTTCTACAATACCCAGGCCTGGTGTTATGCTGAAGTGAGGACGGCAAAACTAACGCATCCACACTTCAGACGCTTATCACACATTGTCAGGAGAATACACATACGAGGTTAACTGCAGCTGCGCTACAGTCTGAGTTATATATATGCAGACTGAAGCGACGCTGCTGGTTACAACTCATGTGTATTCACCTGCCTAGGTGTGATCGTTATGATACAAGGCCAGGGTATTGTACAATTGGCGGGTATTTTCAACATCATCTACTCAGTTTATCCACACACACTGAATAGAGGATGAGGTTAATTACAAGGTCTAGCTATAATAACCTTGGATTGTATCCAAAAACGTTAAATGATGTTAAAAAACACCATAGTGAAGTTACTGTTTTGGATACAAACCAAGGTGACAATAGATAGGCCGTGCACTCAACACCATCTTCTATTCAGTCTGTGCTTTATTACCTGACTGAAGAGACTGGTGTGGAAAATACAAGTCATCTAGATTTCTTGTTTTGACTACACATATCTCCAAGATTGACACGCGTAAACGTGTCATTAATGGAGCTATGTGTTGACAAAAAAAGAAAAATGTACGGCGCAGTGTGTGTACGGCGCAGTGTGTGTTGGCGGCGAGAGACACATTAAACCAAACTTTTTTTGAACCAGAAAAATTGCACATTTATTTTGTAAAACTAAAAAAAAGGTTATTTTAATTTTGAAGGATGCTTGGGTGAAGAGTGGGATACTTTGGGGGTGTGGAGAGATGAGGAACGGCTGGAAATTGAGGAAGAGGTTCTAGGTGAAGGGGCTACTAAAGTACTGGAGGAAGGGAGATTAGGCATGGAACTGGAGGCTGGTTGAGAAACGTTGGAAGGAGAGGGGGGACTGACTAACAAAGTCTTTTGTTTCTTCTTCTTTGGGGCAGGAGTCACCTGCCTGTACCGACTACCACCCTGTGACCGCCTTACAGTTGCTGCCTCAAGTTGTTGGACCATGTCTGTGAAGAATAAAATATGAAGTGTGGGTCTCCCCTGGGCTGCTCGGTGGAGGCGCTGGCGGTGCTCCTTGCAGGAGAACTTGTGGTGTCGGTGCTAATTGAAGGTGAAGTGTGCGCGGTGCTGTCACGCGGGGCTTCGGACAACTAAGGCAGAAATACCCGGGGCCCCTGTGGTGTCCCTTTCACTAGGGGAAACCCTGTCTGACCCTCAACCCAGGGTTTTTGCTGAAGGTGCAAATGCCTGAGCCTCCACCCTTTCCTTATCTCCTGCTCAGCCCTGCACTTAACCCTCCACCCAGTGAGGAGACACACCACCAAAGCTCCCACACAAATAAGACAGACAGGGAGAACTTAAACTGCACTGCGCCGCACACACACAGGAATATACAGTAATGTGAACAGGGCACAACTAAACACAAATATGGGAAGGAGAAAGGATAACGACGGATCATACGACACCAGATACGAATCTCTCTCTCTGCAACACCTCCACTCCAGACCGGAACCACTTGGTATGAAAACACAAGCTATAATCGGCGACGCCCATATGCCAGTATGACTATTTAAAGACCGTGGGCGTGACTAACCTTCCAACCTGGTCTCCAGCAGGATTAACCCCCGAGAGCCTGAAGATCAAGCCGGCGCCACTGAGGCTATAGTGGCTGGAGGTGGAACTACCTCTGCCTGCCGGACGCTGTGGTGTGAACAGCGTCCGACATGACAGTACCCCGTCTTCTACGAGGGACCCCAGGGCCCTCAAGACTCCTAGGACCCGGCTTGTCCGGATGACGACGGTGAAAAGAACTGACCAGCCGATCCGCATGTACTGTATGTCTGAGGCTGGAACCCAAGACCTCTCCTCCAGACCATACCCCCGCCAGTGCACCAAATACTGAAGAGTACGGCGTACTACTCGAGAGTCCACTACCTTGGTGACCTCGAACTCTAAATCGCCATCCACCATGACTGGAGGTGGCATCGGCGTCGGGTCCACCAAGCCTACCACCTTTTTCAATAAAGCCCTGTGAAAAACGTTATGTATTTTGTACACCGCAGGAAGTTCCAACCGATAAGCCACTGGGTTAATGATGGCAGAAATCCTAAAAGGCCCAATAAACCTTGGACCCAGTTTTAAAGATGGAATTTTTAGTTTTATGTTCTTCGTAGCTAACCACACCCATTCACCCACACACAGGTCCGGACCTGGCACGCGTCTACTGTCAGCCACCCGTTTGTACCTGGCACTCATGTTCAACAAACGCTGTTTCACCCGCCTCCAGACTGATGACAATTGGGCTCCTAGCTGATCCTCCTCCGGGACACCCCCGGAGTCACCCTGACGTAAGGTACAAAACTGAGGATGTTGACCGTACACACAAAAGAATGGAGACTCTCCTGATGACTCTTGGCGGTGATTATTTAACGCGAATTCGGCCAGAGGAAGGAAAGTAGACCACTCCTCCTGGTTGTCGGACACAAAACATCGTAAATACTGTTCTAGATTTTGGTTCATGCGCTCAGTTTGTCCATTAGACTGTGGATGAAACGCCGATGAATGTGACAACTTGATCCCCAACCTTGAGCAAAAAGCTTTCCAAAACCTCGCCACAAATTGCGTACCCCTATCAGATACTATGTCAGATGGTACTCCGTGGAGTCTGACCACCTCCTTCACAAATACCTGAGCCAACGTCTTAGCATTGGGCAAAGAAGACAACGCCACAAAATGCGCCATCTTTGAAAAACGGTCAACCACCACCAGGATGACCGTGTTCCCTGCCGAGGCTGGCAAGTCAGTGATAAAATCCATGGAGATTTCTGTCCATGGCCTATTGGGTACCCCCAGAGGCTGTAGCGTGCCAGCAGGACGGGTTCGGGGTGACTTAGCCCTAGCGCACGTGATGCAAGCTGCCACGTACGAGACCACGTCCTGCCGGATTTTGGGCCACCAGAAACGACGTGATACCAGCTCTAAGGTGCCCTTCACCCCTGGATGACCAGCCAGTACCGAATCGTGGTGTTCCTTCAACACCTTAAGCCGAAGATGCAGGGGTACAAATGATTTGTTGGCGGGAAGTCCTGGTGGTACCTCCTCTTGGGCCTCGGCAATCTCCGCCTCTACCTCCGTCGTGAGAGCCGAGACCACTACCCCTTTCTGGAGGATGGGTACCGGCTCTTCCCGAGGTTCTCCCCCCGGAAAACACCTAGACAAAGCATCCGCCTTGGTGTTTTTAGCCCCGGGACGGTACGTCACAAGAAAATTGAAACGAGTAAAAAACAATGCCCAGCGAGCCTGCCTAGGAGACAGACGCTTGGCCGACTCCAGATAGAGCAGATTCTTATGGTCGGTGATAACTGTGACCTGGTGAGCCGCCCCCTCCAAGAAGTGTCGCCATTCCTCAAAAGCCAGTTTGATGGCCAACAACTCCCTGTTGCCGATATCATAATTCCGTTCGGCCGGCGACAGCTTCTTGGAGAAGTAGGCGCATGGATGCATCTCGCTCAAGGATGAGCCTTGAGACAGTACTGCCCCCACTCCCACCTCCGACGCATCAACCTCTACCACAAAAGATTTAGACACGTCTGGTTGCACCAGAATGGGGGCTGAAGCAAAACTATTCTTCAGACGCTCAAATGCACGTATAGCCACCTCAGGCCAGTTCGCCAGATCGGCACCCTTTTTTGTCATGTCCGTGAGCGGTTTGGCGACAGTCGAAAAGTGTTTTATAAATTTCCTATAATAATTCGCAAACCCAAGGAACCGCTGGAGTGCTTTCAGACTCTCCGGCCTCTCCCATTGCAGCACCGCTTGCACCTTAGCGGTGTCCATTTTAAAACCGGCTGCGGACACAATATATCCCAAAAAGGGCAACTCCTGGACAAAAAATAAACATTTTTCCAGCTTAGCATAGAGCTGGTTCTCCCGGAGCAACTGTAACACCTGCCTAACATGCTCCAAATGAGTGTCCCGATCGCTAGAATAAATGAGGATATCATCCAGGTATACAATCACAAATCTCCCCAGGACATGAGCAAATACATCATTAATAAAATGTTGGAAAACGGCAGGCGCGGTGGTCAACCCAAACGGCATAACCAGACTCTCAAAATGACCCTCAGGAGTGTTAAACGCCGTCTTCCACTCATCCCCCTGACGGACCCTTATGAGGTTATACGCCCCCCTGAGGTCCAGCTTGGAAAACCATTTCGCCCCCGCTACCTGGTTGAACAAATCCGGGATCAACGGCATTGGGTAGGGATCACGGATAGTAATCTGGTTTAACTCTCGGAAATCCAGACACGGGCGTAACCCCCCATCTTTCTTCTTAATGAAGAAAAACCCCGCGGCTACAGGCGAGGACGAAGGCCGGATGTGTCCTTTGCTCAGACTCTCCGCGATGTAGTCTTTCAGAGCTTGCCTCTCAGGACCAGAAATATTAAACATCCTGGCCTTAGGTAATTTGGCCCCGGGTTTTAACCTAATCGCACAGTCATAGGCTCTATGTGGAGGCAGTTCTGAGCAACCCTTCTCAGAGAAAACATCCGCGAAATCCTGCAAAGCCTCCGGCAGGCTGGGCGTCACGGCGGACACACATGTGGCCAAGCAATTGTCTTGGCAGAAACCACTCCATTGCACTATGTCCTGAGTTTTCCAATCAATTACCGGGTTGTGCCTGGACAGCCATGGAAAACCCAGGACCATTTGAGCTGGGAGATTACGGAGGACCCTACATGTAACCGACTCAGAATGTAGGACCCCAATGTGGAGTTTCACCTCTGCCACAAACTCAGTAATCTCCCCTTGAGGGAGGGGAACAGCATTAATGGTCACCACCTGTATGGGGTGAGGAAGTTTTTTGATCTTAAACCCGGCGGTGTGTGCAAACTCCTCATCTATGAGATTGGTAGCGGAACCGCTATCCACAAACACTGATATAGGTAGCTCTCTGCCGGCGATAATAACCTTGGCAGGGAGCATACATTGAGATACCATCATGGAGGATATGCATACGCTCAGTTGGGTCTCCTCCATACCCTCTGAGCTTAACAGTTTTCCGCCGATGTGACCCTCTTAGGTAGTACCGGGCAAACGTTAACATAATGACCTCTTTTACCACAGTAGAAACATGCTCCGGGCTTCCGGAATCCCGGAGCGCGAGGCTGAACCTGTGCCACGCCAGCAATCTGCATAGGTTCAGGGGGCTCATCTACTTCAACCACACCTGCACCTCTGCTTTCCCCCAGAGGTAGCGTCTCCTGTGCCCCCTGGCGAAAACGGCGATCAATACGTATCACCAAACTCATGGCAGACTCCAATGATGCCGGAGTCTCATACATCAGGAGGGCTTGTTTCACCCTCCCTGATACCCCATGAATAAACTGGCTCCGCAGTGCTGGGTCATTCCACTGTGTGTCTACAGCCCAGCGGCGAAATTCCGAACAATAGTCCTCTGCCAAGCGCTCCCCCTGGCGGAGGGCGCGGATTTTAGATTCCGCTAGAGCCAGTCGGTCAGGGTCATCGTAAATGAGCCCGAGGGCAGAAAAAACATTATCGACCGAATGAAATGTAGCAGAGTCAGCTGGTAAGGAAAATGCCCATGCTTGGGGGTCACCACTCAGTAATGACAACACCAGCCCTACTCGCTGGGCCTCATTACCTGAGGAGATTGGCCGCATGCGGAAGTATAATTTGCAGGCCTCCCGAAATACGACAAATTTGCTGCGATCGCCTGAAAATCGTTCTGGCAGCGGAAACTTCGGCTCTGCACCGATACCTGCAGATGCCGTTTGCACCTTTGCTACTACCAGGCCCTGCTGCTGAACTGCCCCTTTCAACTCGGAGACCTGTAAGGACAGCGCCGCCAACTGGTGGGTTATGGAATCCATGGGATCCATGGACTCCTGAAAAAATGTGGGCCGATTATAATGTCACGCGGGGCTTCGGACAACTAAGGCAGAAATACCCGGGGCCCCTGTGGTGTCCCTTTCACTAGGGGAAACCCTGTCTGACCCTCAACCCAGGGTTTTTGCTGAAGGTGCAAATGCCTGAGCCTCCACCCTTTCCTTATCTCCTGCTCAGCCCTGCACTTAACCCTCCACCCAGTGAGGAGACACACCACCAAAGCTCCCACACAAATAAGACAGACAGGGAGAACTTAAACTGCACTGCGCCGCACACACACAGGAATATACAGTAATGTGAACAGGGCACAACTAAACACAAATATGGGAAGGAGAAAGGATAACGACGGATCATACGACACCAGATACGAATCTCTCTCTCTGCAACACCTCCACTCCAGACCGGAACCACTTGGTATGAAAACACAAGCTATAATCGGCGACGCCCATATGCCAGTATGACTATTTAAAGACCGTGGGCGTGACTAACCTTCCAACCTGGTCTCCAGCAGGATTAACCCCCGAGAGCCTGAAGATCAAGCCGGCGCCACTGAGGCTATAGTGGCTGGAGGTGGAACTACCTCTGCCTGCCGGACGCTGTGGTGTGAACAGCGTCCGACATGACAGGTGCTTCTGGTGGGAGAATAGGTGGCGGTGCTCCTGTCAGGCCAAGCGGTGGCGGTGCTCCTGTGATGAGTGGTGGTGGTGCTCCGAGTAGGTGAAGCGGTGGCGGTGCTCCTCTGAAGAGTGGTGGTGGTGGTGCTACGATGAGGAGAAGAGGTGGCAGTGCTCCTCTGATGATGAGTGGTGGAGGTGCTCCTGGAATGATGAGGAGTTGTGGCTGTGCTGCCATGCTGATGATGCGAAGTGGTGGTGCTCCATTCCGTAGATGATGTAGTCTCTGTGGTCCGAACAGGAGAAGATGTGGCGGTAGCCCAAGCAGATTTTGCACTGGAGGTGTGCCACGATGTGGAAACTGTGGCAGTATTGGTGCTCCAGACAGGAGCAGCGCTTGACATGGTGGTGGTGGGGGTGGAGTGTCCAGCAGCACTCGGCATTGGTGTGGTGTAGTGGTGTCCGGCTTGGCTAGGAATGCAGGTGGCCGTGCTGTGGTATGCAGCAGAAGTCGGTACTGTGGTGAAGTGAGTCAGTGGTGGCACAGGTGGGAATGACACCACTGACTGCTGCACGTACTGATTCTGCTGCATAGCCTGCAAGAAAGCAGTGTTGCAGGCGTGTAACACATTCAGCTGTTGCTCAGGACTAAGGTGATCCACCATGCCCCGTTCAATTTTACTAAAGAAATGCTGCGCTGGTCTATTGAGGTCGGCCTCCAGCCATTCAAAGCGCTGGTCGGAAGAGTGGAAGAGGTGTTCCATGTGGTTAAAACCACGTTCCATTAATGAAAAACCACTTTCCACTCTTTTGGCCAGCGTCTTGAGGCAGGCATGAAAGGCTTCGCTCAAGTGCATAAACTCGGGCATGACATTCCTGTCCGAGGCCCTATGCCGCTGGCGGGTAGTGCCCGCATAACCAGTAGCAAGAGACCTGGGACAGGGGAACACCTGATTGACCAGCATCCTGGTCACCAGCTGTCTGTGCTGCTGACCTGCAACTTGCTTCCTGGCTGTCGGAGGGCTGGGACGGGTCCGAGGTCGATCGATGAAGAACCGCACCAGGGACAGGTTGCAGGGTGCTGCTCCAGGTGCTGTGGAAACAAAAGTAAAAAATTAGTATCATGCATTTACAAGAAGGATCATCTGTGGAAGATAAAATCACCGATTATGTTCAATGAAAACACACAAAATAAAAAAAAGGAAATTATACTTATGCTGTGGTGGCAAGGACTGGTCGTAGGAATTCCAAAGCACGATGATATCGGTACTTGGTTCTGCTCCTTGCCGATGAGCCACTGCGAACCTGTCCCTCAGCACGAACATCAGTGTTGAAGCGGTCCTTCAACGAGCGCCAACGTGTGCGGACTTTGTTCACAGTTGAAAAAATAAGAAAATAAACATTATACAATGCACAGCTGGCAACATCTTGTATAATCACGCACACCTGATTTCCCTTGTCAAACAGTCAATACGGCATCAAAAAAAAAATCAATACACTATGCATTGACTGTTGAACCTGAGGACACTTGTGTGTTCACTGCAAGAATATATCTTGCAGGAAATACACAAGTATCATCGGGTGCAAGAGATAAAGCATGAAGAATACAGCATTAATAATCACAATGCCTTTACTGCTGAACCTGAGGACACTTGTGTGTTTACTGCAAGAATATATCTTGCAGTAAACACACAAGTATCATCGGGTGCAAGAGATAAAGCATCAACAATAGAACATTACAATTCACAATGCAAAGACTGTTGAACCTGAGGACACTTGTGTGTTCACTGCAAGAATATATCTTGCAGTAAACACACAAGTATCATCAGGTGCAAGAGATAAAGCATGAACAATAGAACATTACAATTCACAATGCAAAGACTGTTGAACCTGAGGACACTTGTGTGTTCACTGCAAGAATATATCTTGCCGGAAACACACAAGTATCATCAGGTGCAAGAGATAAAGCATGAACAATAGAGCATTAAAAATCACAATGCAAAGACTGCTGAACCTGAGGACACTTGTGTGTTCACTGCAAGAATATATCTTCAGTAAACACACAAGTATCATCAGGTGCAAGAGATAAAGCATGAACAATTCAACATTACAATTCACAATGCATTCAATCTTGTTCCTGAGGACACTGTTATGGTCCCTGATAGAATCTATCAGGAAACAAAACAGTATCCTCAGGACAAAGACTCAATGCGGCATCACAGAACAGTGAAATACTTACTAAACGCCTTCTTTAAAGTTGCAGAGGCGCTGTCCCAGCCCTCCATCAACGCAGTGGCCACCTCATTGCATAGCTGCCGGGTCACCAAAATGTCCTTGTACTGCTGGTCACGGCTGTCCCACAACGGGACACGCTCCTGGGCAAGGATGATCAGTTGCTCATTGTCAATGTACAGGTCTTCATCTCGTTGTGGAACCTAGAAAAGAAATACATTTAGAATTGTGGAAATTGTGGGAATGGTATAGAAAAAAAAAAAATAGAACATGAAAAACAGGACATAAAAACAGGAATAGGAAACAGAATTTAAAATAAAAGGTAACTTTAAATAATGGATACTTACATTGCGTCTCCTCCCCGCCGGGACTTGTGTACGCTGCTCCGGCTGTTCCGGCTCAATTGGCTGGTCCAATGCCGAGGTCTGTAAAAAAGAACAGAAATATTTACCCATTTCTAGAGGCCGGTATACTTACACAAAGGCAGCAAAATAGTCACCTCACGCTCTGCTTCTTCCAATTCTTCCCTGGAAGGACTGTATTGGGATCCAGAAGACATGCTGGAAAAAAAAAAAAAAAAACATTAGTACATAATATATTTTAAAGGACAGGCTCACATAAATTGATTTTAGAATACTCACATTATAGCTGCTGTGTTCTCCAAAGTAGTGGATTGTCTCTGGCTGGGTGGGTGTTGTCTTGTCTTCTTTGTCTTGCAGTCTGTCTGGAGAGTAATGATCTGGCACTACAGACCCCTTGTTTTATCTACCCTCCTCCAAAACAATGTTGCTTGTTTAGGGGGTGTAACAAGTGTCTAGACATTGTTTACTCTGAAATCGGGCGCGCTCACAAAGCGCTGACATGCGCACTTCGCAGCGCACGTCAGCGACACCATAGACTATAATACTATTTTTTTGCGCATTGCGTGCACTGACGCATGCATGCGAATTTTTAATGATATTGGGCGTAACAAAAAATGCAACATGTAGCGTCCGGCATGTCTGGTCGCACACCTGGAAAATACGCAAATGCTGAGGCCCGCGTGCAATCGCTGGATACTGCGCCTGCCATTTTAAAGATAGGGGACAATTGCACGTGCGACCGATAGCGCACAATGTGCTGCGCGATAAAACGCAAGTGTAAAACCATCCTAAGTGCCTACTTAATATTTAATATTGTCCCCTGAGCTCCATATAATGGCCCCAGTGTCAGTGATGTGAGCAGCCGGTCATGTGACGACTCTTTCGGCTTCTCTTAATTCTCTTCTACTGAGAGAAGTCAAACTTATCTAGTTGACGCATTCAAATAGCAAATAGGTGGTCGCATGACTGCCTGCTAAAACTAGTGCAAAGTTGTGCACCCTGTAAAAAAATTCACTGTTTTTCATGTCTCAACAGGTGTTGATTTCCTCAATGGGTGTTCAAATCTCCTGCTTTCTATAATACTAGGCCATAGACTTTGGAAAATTATAAGAGAAAAAAAACATACCAATACTCACACTCCCGGGGTCCTGAATGGCACCAGCAGCAATAATGTCTTGATTACAGTGCACGACACCGCAGTAGCCAATAATTTCACTCAATGACACAGACAGTATGAGGACCCCCAGAGCCCCACAAACAGTATTTGGACCCCCACACACTATATCCCCCACAGCTCTCACAGCCAATATGAACACTCCTGCAGTCCCCACTCAGAATGAGGGCACCCACTGCCCCAGCACAATATAAGGACCTTCACAAACTGATGGCCCACAGACTCCGCCACACACACACTATGATGCCCCCCACAAGGCTTCATGTCTCCCACATGTACTGTCAATTAAAAAAATACAAATTACTCACTTTTCACCGCTCCCCCGATGTCTGCTCTAGTTAGTGCTGAGGCTCCGTTTGTACAGGAGGCGCAATCTCAGTCACTCTCAGTCCCCTGATGCACCATTCCATTCAACAGTATCTGCATCCCATGGATTCAGATATTGTTGACATTGCGAAGACTGGAAGAGGCCGAATTGGACGTCTTATATTGATTAGCTTTTTAACAAAAGGATGAAAATGATCTCCTCGCAGGGAGTTAAAATAAACAATAAACAGGAATCAAGGGAAGTAAATAGTTGTTGCCACAGTCAGATAGTTAAACGGCACTTATTGTAGTCTTCTCTGACCCTCATCCACATACACATAGCTCCCAACCGTCCCGATTCTCGCGGGACAGTCCCGTTTTTGACACCCCCAACCCGCGTCCCGCTCGGGACTATTTTTCCCACATTGCACTGAGCCGCCACGCCCCTATATGCACCGACCCCATCCACGCCGTCCCAGAGAGGGCCACTGCAGCCTGCAATGATGTGGCTAGGCTGTTCTGTGGCTGCACGCACAGGAACAGTGATGAGGTCACAGGAGGGGAGGAGTCAGGGGTCACATGATCGGAGCCTCCATGTCTGCAGGACTCTGCTGTGCTGGTTGTCATGGTGCTGGATGAGGTAAAGTTTCTGTGTGGGGTCAGGAGGGGTTCACAGTGTGGATGTAGCAGAGCTGTGTGTGTTCGAGGTGTTCAGAGCGGAGCCACGCGTGTACGAGGTATACGGAGCTGAGCTGTGTGTGTACGAGGTGTACGGAGCAAAGCCATGTGTGTACAAGGTGTATGGAGTGGAGCCGCACATGTGCGAGGTGGACAGAGCGGAGCTGTATGTGTACGAGGTGAACAGAGCAGAGCCACGTGTGTACGAGGTGTACGGAGCGGAGCCGCGTGTGTATGAGGTGTACGGAGCAGAGCCACGCACGTACGAGATGTATGGAGCAGAGCCACGTGCGTACGAGGTGTACGAAGTAGAGCCACGCGCATACGAGGTGTACGGAGCGGAGCCACATGTGTACGGTGCGTACGGAGCATAGCTGCGCGTGTACGAGGCATACGGAGCGGAGCCGCGAGTGTATGAGGTTTATGGAGCTATGTGTGTATGTGGTGTATAGAGCGGAGCCACATGTGTACGGGTCATACGGAGCAGAGCCGTGTTTGTATGTAGCGAAGCCGTGTGTGTATGGGGCATGCAAAGCGGAGCCATGCGTGTACGATGCGTACGGAGCTGAGCCGTGTGTGTACGAGGTGTATGGAGCGGAGTCACGTGTGTACGAAGCGGAGCCGCGTATATATGAGGTGTACGGAGCCACGTGTGTATGAGGTGTACAGAGCGAAACCGCGTGTGTATGAGGTGTACAGAGCAGAGCCATGTGTGTACGGGGCATACAGAGTGGAGCTGCGTGTGTACGAGGTGTATGGAGCAGAGCCGCACGTGTATGAGGTGTACGGAGCGGAGCCACGCATGTATGAGGCGTACGGAGCGGAGCCGCGTTTGTACAAGGCACACAAAGCGGGCTTTTCCCACAGACACAGGATTACACGATGGAGCCACAAGGAGCACTTTAAAACTCGCACATGGCGGTCCACTGGAAGTGATGTGCTGGAAGCTGACCGGAAATTAGGTAATTTCATGAGGAGATTGTGACGGAACCAAGAATGCTTCAGATCCATCACCATGTCCTCCTCAGACAGCGCAGACAGCAGGATTGCCTTGGAATCGGGGATGCCGGCCATGTGAGCGGATCATGATATGTCCTGCACCGGGAGGCTCAGGTGGGCATTACAATGGGAGCTGGGCTGCTATAGTATCTTTATAGAATCTTTCTTGATTTCTTTCTTTCTCATTCTCTGTTCTGTCTTTCCCTCTCTTTCTTTCTCTTTCTCAGTTCTTTCTCTAATCTTTCTCTCTGCTCTCTTTCCCCCTCTTTCTTTCTCTCTCTGTTCTTTCTTTCCCCTCTTTCTTTCTCTCTTTTGCTCTGTTCTTTCTTTCTTTCCTGAAGAAGGTGTGTCCGAAACGCGCGTTGGGGCGGGCCCGGGGACCCCTCTGTTGCCAGTATCGTTTGCTACTCAGGTATATTACCAAATACTGGTGTGATTGCGATCGACCTCATGCGGTGTCTGTTTCCATTTTGGGATGAGAATAGTAACACGTGTTTATAATAATTCTTGGTGGTCCTTATCGCTTTCATCCTGTTGTAATTATGTCTTATGCTTTACTTGACAATACTTTTATATTGCTTGCATCATGGTACCCTGGGTCCTGATCTTATTTCTGACCAACCAGTACTTGCATGTTTTTTAGCTATTTGTTCTTTGCATTACCACTTAATAAAAATCTTTACACTTTGACCATTTGTTGCTGTTCTTGGATTCGTCCTTCTCCCCCTTTCAGACCAGCTCTGTAGGACGGGTTACTGCTGTCACTTCTGGGTCAGCAATAGCAGTGCAGGCTCCTGCAGCAAGCCACTCCAGTGGCTAAGTCCTATCGTCGCGCTACTGGGCATGCTCACTAGACGATCTCCCATTGGAGATCGGGAGTCACATGCTCAGGTCCTTCTCCTGATCTGATTGGTCCATCCCAGAGATCTGGAAGGTCCCGCATGGCTATAAAAGGTCTGCATGGCCGCTCGGCCATGCGCTAGTATAGACTATACTTGCTACTGTGTGAATGATGATGGATGCATGTACCTGCGAATGACTCATTAAGATCCCCTCCCTCTGATATTACGGGTGTGGATAGGGACTTGGTCTTAGAGTCAGCGCCAGTCAGTGGCACACTTCAGGCCACATTGCACTTCTACACAGTGCTAGTGTCCGACAGTGCGCTCCCTCTTGGGCATTGTCGTACAGCGGCTGGTTCAGTCGCCACACTGCAGTCAGCAGCACTTGGGGCATCAACGGTAGTGACGCCGCACGCACGGTAGGTCTAGACGGACACCGACCCTGTGTCTTGGGCCCGAGTCCTGTGACCATATACCGTGCGTGCACACCGCTGAAACCTGTGAGTTCAACAGGCTCGGCATTTATGTTTATGCCTTAAGGCGCCTCTGTGAACATAACAGAGTACGCCCAGGGCACACCGGGTGACATTCAACCCTTGTGCGATATACCGCCATATTGTGCGTCTGCCATTATATAGCAGCAGTTTAACACCTTTGCACGGTGGACCCCGGGCGGCGAACGCACTTTCTATTATTTTATATTTAGTGCGTTCCACCATCCCTAACATTATACTAGCGCCAGGGTCTGGCTAGTAATGGCGGACCTGCAGCAGCTACAGCGGTAAATTCGGCAGCTGGAGAGCAGGTTGGTGGCTATTGAGAGCTCCACCTCCGCTGCGAATGCTACTATGGCCGCTGCCCAGACAGTCGCAGAGGCTGTCTCGCGTGTGCCCACATCCACGCCTGTGCCGACAATGTCCCGCCTCCCGTTGCCCGATAAATTTTCTGGTGACAGCGCCACCTGCAGGGGTTTTGTGAGCCAGTGCTCTATTCAGCTTGAGTTACTGGCCGCGCAATTTCCTACAGAGCTGGCGAAAGTGGGGTTTATCATCTCCCTCTTGTCAGGCAGGGCGTTAGAATGGGTCACGCCGTTGTGGGAGCGTGGTGACCCCGTGGTTCTGAGCGCTGCTCAGTTCCTAACCTCTCTAAAACAGGTCACTCACGACACCTCTCTCCAGTTATTAGCTTTAACACAGGGCTCCCTCTCGGTTAGCCATTACGCCGTCCGTTTTCAGACACTGGCTTCCGAGTTGGAGTGGCCTGATAAGGCACTCGTCCCTGTGTTCTGGAGGGGTTTAGCGGGGCATGTCAAAGATGCCTTAGCTACCAGGGAGGTCCCTATATCTCTGGAGGAGCTGATTGCTATCTCCACGCGCATTGATCTCCGTTATTCGGAGCGCGGGTTGGAGCGAGCTCAATCCAGACAGAAGGTTAGGTTGGCTCCAACCTTCTCTGTACCTCTTGTACCCATGGAGGTGTCTCGCACTGGCTCCTAGTTGAGTCCAGCGCTACTGGGCATGCTCACGAATCCAGCACTACTGGGCATGCTCACGAGACGATCTCCCATTGGAGATCGGGAGTCATGTGCTCAGGTCCTTCTCCTGATCTGATTGGTCCATCCCAGAGATCTGGAAGGTCCCGCACGGCTATAAAAGGTCCGCATGGCCGCTCGGCCATGCGCTAGTATAGACTATACTTGCTACTGTGTGAATGATGATGGATGCATGTACCTGCGAATGACTCATTAAGATCCCCTCCCTCTGATATTACGTGTGTGGATAGGGACTTGGTCTTAGAGTCAGCGCCAGTCAGTGGCACACTTCAGGCCACATTGCACTTCTACACAGTGCTAGTGTCCGACAGTGCGCATCCTCTTGGGCATTGTCGTACAGCGGCTGGTTCAGTCGCCGCGCTGCAGTCAGCAGCACTTGGGGCGTCCACGGTAGCGACGCCGCACGCACGGTAGGTCTAGACGGACACCGACCCTGTGTCTTGGGCCCGAGACCTGTGACCATATACCGTGCGTGCACACCGCTGAGACCTGTGAGGTCAACAGGCTCGGCATTTATGTTTATGCCTTAAGGCACCTCTGTGAACATAACAGAGTACGCCCAGTGCACACAGGGTGACGTTCAACCCGTGTGCGATATACCGCCATATTGTGCGTCTGCCATTATATAGCAGCAGTTTAACACCTCTGCATGGTGGACCCCGGGTAGCGAACGCACTATTATTTTATATTTAGTGCGTTCCGCCGTCCCTAACACGCTCTCTGTTCTTTCTTTCTATCTGTTCTCTCTCTGTTCTTTCTTTCCCCACTTTCTTTCTCCTCTTTCTTTCGCTCTCTGTTCTTTCTTTATCTGTTCTTTTTTTTGTCCCCTCTTTCTTTCTCTCTGTGTTCTTTCTTTTTCTTTCTTTTTCTCTGTTCTTTCTTTCTTTCCCCTCTCTTTCTCTCTCTGTTCTTTCTTTCCCCTCTTTATTTCTCTCTATGCTCTTTCTTTCGCTCTCTGTTCTTTCTTTCCCCTCTTTCTTTCTCTCTCTGTTCTTTCTTCTTCCTCTCTCTGTTCTTTCTTTCTCTCTCACTCTCCTTTCTTTCTCTCTGTTTTCTTTCTTTTCCTTAGTACCAGTCAGTGTGCCAACAGTACCAGCCACTGTGCCCATAATGCCAGCCACTGTACCCTCAGTACCAGTCAGTGTGATCAGCAGTGCTAAATGGGTGCGGTTGGACGTGGACATGGGTGTGACTAGTTGTGAAATGGGTGTGGTCAGGGTGTGGCCTAAAATTTGCAGCAGCATGCTGTGTGCACCGCAGCCTTTGTCCCTCTTTCCTTCTTCAAAAGTTGGGAGGTATGCATACAGTTTTATGAGAGTTGGAGTACCGGCAACAGCCGGTGTGGTGTCCTCAGATGGATCCTAAAGAAACACGGTCCAGGCTCTCGGTTTTGCCCGCTAAGCCCCTAGTCCATAAATCTGTGCAGACAAAGAGGGGAGTGCTGCAGTAGTCTCTGTCTCACACATGCGCTGCAGGTTCGGCTGCAGCTGCGCATATATCAGCAATGGGGAACGCACCTCAGGGTCCTGCACCTGGCCCCTGCTCCTCCGCATGAGCACTGCACTTAGCGTCTAAGTTCTGCCGGGGCAATGCTCTGCCCCGTAACTTTAGAGTGCACCGCACACTTCCCTCTGCTCTCACCAGCAGGAAACTGAGGGCTCCTTCCCGCACTTACCGCTCACTGCCTGGCATGGACACGCCCCCTCTCCCTGGGTCATGGGACCTGTGCGGTTCCCAATTCTTTCCCCCCTGCAACACTGCCGGGAGGGAAAGAATGGACGCAGCCTCAACAGTTCCGGACTTGGCATAACGCAGGTACCCGCAGCCCGGTCTTCCATATTTATTATGATTATTTTTATTTGTTGTAGTATTTATCTCCAGTTTTGGTTTTATATTAGTGTACTGCAACATATGACTATTTCAGAGGAACTGAATATGCAGAGATCTCCGGTTTGGCTCATGAGAAAACCTAGAGTGAGGTATTTTTAGCATCTTACCTAGATATAATTTGAATAAAATCCATGGAAAGCAAATAAAAGATGACAACAAAACGATAAGAACATTAGCATGTGCGGTGATTGGAAGTAACAAGTATGGAACACCACTTTAGATACTTGCTTGAAAAGACATCAAATAGTCACATTTATTTTTATGAGAAGTCATTTCCAGAATAATGCTCTTTATAGTTCCTACAATTTGGTTGCCTGTATTCAATATTTTCTTGCCTCATTGCTTATTTATTCTTAGTCATCCGAAGTAATAACTCCCAGGTTTCTTCGGTCTGTTCTTGTATCCAGAAGAGTGCCATTAATCATATCTTGTGGTTTTAGACTGTCCTAAATACATTATTTTACACTTGCCCGGATGGAAGCGCAATTTCTCATTCCCGTAAATTGTTCCTATTTCTGATAATATTCATTCAATCTGTTTAGATGGTCGCAAAGGTTAGAAATACTGGGTCATCAGGATAAGCAGGACTATGCGGCATCTAATATGATTCACATTACAGGAGAAAGTGTTCTTATAGAAAATAAAATTACTGTAAGGCTGTGTGCACACGTAGCGATTTTTAAGCGTTTTTGCCGCGATTTTCGGCGCGAAAATGCTGCGAAAACACTTAAAAATCGTGTACAGAACGCCCCCATGCATTCCTATGGCATTCCGCACATGCTGTGCTAATGCTGCGCTTTTTTCCGCGGCGGAATCGCATCGCGGAAAAAATCGCAGCATGCTCATTCTTTGTGCGGAATCGCAAAGAATTGCCGCGATTCTGCACCCATAGGAATGCATGAGAATCGCTTACTTCCCGCATGTGGCTATGCCCACCATGCGGGAAGTTAAGCGTCTCATGTGCGGTTGGTACCCACGGTGTGGAGGAGAGGAGACTGTCCTCCAGGCCCTGGGTATCATACCCCTGTAAAAAAAGAATAAAAAATCGGGGTATATTTACCTTCCGGCGTCCCGCGATGCATTCCCGGCCTAAGCGTTCCCAGTAATGCCTTGCGGCAAGGTCCTGTAATGACGTAGTCTCGCGTGACTCTAGCGGTCTCGCGAGATCGCTATAGCAACGCGAGACTACCTCATCACAGGTCTCGCAAGGCATCGCTGGGAACGCTGAGGCCCGGGAATGCATCGCGGGACGCCGGAAGGTAAATATACACCGATTTTTTATTTTTTTTTAGCATTTTAACATTTTATCTTTTACTATTGATGCCGCATAGGCGGCCTCAATAGTAAAAACCTGCTCACACTTGTCAAACACTATGTTTGACGAGTGTGACCAACCTGTCAATCACTTTCCAAGCGATGCTTCAAATCGCTTGGAAAGTGCTTGAATATCGCACGTGAAAATCGCGGCAAAATAGCGATCATAATCGCGGTAAAATCGCGGTGAAATCGCGCCGAAAAAAACGCGCGATTTCTGGGAAGGAGTCCGGTTTTTAGTAAGCGTTTTAAAACGCTACGTGTGCACATAGCCTAATTCTCTAAAAAAAATGACAGTTTTAGTTGTTTACAAAGCCTGAATATGAAAATATCACTTACCGTATTTTTTGGATTATAAGGCGCACCCCAAATTTTGAGGAGAAAAATAGGATTTTTTTTTAATAAAGTGGTGGTGCTTCTTATAATCCATGCGTCTTATTGCTTACCGGGGGTGGTTACTGCCGTGAAACGGGGTCCCAGGGTCGCTGCTGGAGGAGGCATGAGTGGGGTGATGCTGCAGGCCGCAGGCTAGGTTGAGGTGGTGTCCAATGTGCAGTGCGCCACTGCAGGTGTCTGGTGCTGCGGGTGTCCGGTGCTGCTGGGGTGCCTGGCGATGCTGCCCGAGGTGTCCAGTGCTGCTTCCCGGGGTGTCCGGCGCTGCAGCATGGGGCATCCGCAACTACAGGGGGACTCTGCCTACATTTTGTGAAAGGCCAGAGCCCCCCGCAGTTCCATGGTTTCCTGTGTGGCAGACTCCGGGAAAATGCTCGCCGGGGGTTGGCGCATGTGCAGATGGAGATCTTGGCATCAAGATCTCGGTAGGTGTGATCTCAGAGCTGAAATCTCATCTCCCGAGCTCTTGATGCTGAAATCTCCTTCTGCGCGTGCACTACCCCCCGGTGGCCATTTTCTCGGAGTCCACTGCACAGGAAACCACGGAACTGCGAGGGCTCTGGCCTTTCACGAAATGTCGACGGTGCCCCCCTGCAGCAGCGATGGACACCCCGGGCAGTAGCGGCGGACACCCTGAGCAGCACCGCCGGGCACCCCCTCATTCCCCAGCCTGCAGCAACAGTACCAGTAAGGTACATACGCATTATAAGACACACTCCCATTTCCCCCCCAAAATTTGGGGGGAAAACGTGCGTCTTATAATGCATAAAATATGGTATATTCCACTTTGAAGTGATCTGTTTTGGGAGTAAATGTAAAGTTATAATTTTGGTTGTAATCAAAATTATTCAACCCCCATTGCAAATTAGGTTAATAGCAAAATTTACAAACGTTCTGCTGTTTGTAATAAACCAAATACGAACAGTGTGTTTCAACAAAACTAATATAACAAGTGGTGTAGTGAAATATGTACTGTATATGTATGCATGTATGACCAGCAGTAAATTAACATCTGTACTTACACTGCAGATCTCCACACAGGTCATGACCTCATGTTAGCCTGAGAAGGCAGTCTCCTGTCTCCAATCTCACCAGGGGGCTATACTGAGAACCACACAGTGGTAACATTTCTCACCTCTTAGTGTCTTTGATGGAGAGGCCAATTGCAGCCTGACACTACAATATCTCTCTATGAGAAAGGTCACACAAATAGTGTTCAAAGAAAATAATGTATTCATTGGTAAAGTAACCAAGGTCCAGTCACAAACCAAGGATTAGAATATTAACATGAGAGGCTAGTCTAGAAATCTGATCTCCCAGTTAATCTATAAAATAGGCCTGTACACATAGAAATCTGTTCACAGTGAGGGGCAGCCTAGCTATTGCGCTCCATTCCATATTCCCCACTCCCTCGGGGACAGAATACCAGACTGCAAAGTTCAATATTTCTGTAAGTTTTCTCCTTTTTATTTTATCACTGTTTTTGCATATTTGTATGTCAGTTTTTATTTCTATTTTTATATCCATTTTAATGTAAGCACTGTACCTTTTATATTAAAGCTTAAAACTTTAATAAGTCTGAACCTTGTTGCTCTAAAGAATCCATAGCCTTAGAGTGTGTGCTCCTGGTGATTGGTACATAGTAGTAGTAGCACTTCCGGGACTCATCGCCCGTGTGTTCTGTGAGTGCTGTCAGCGTGTATGAGTGGGGTGTGTGGTTTGTGTTGGGGTGTAATTTATGCTCCCACTGCAGCATAGAACAGAGGTTGAATGCTGGACTGAGTGAGAGGAGATAGATTAACCCTTGCAGGCGCAATCTCAAGTCATGTGCTGAGAAGCGGGTACGTGACAAGTGGTGTCTCCAAATTCAACATAGCATGCCACTATTATTGACTGTTTAGCCCTTTTGGCTGTTATGACCTGCTGCAAACATGATACATACATAGACACCAGTCTGTTTAACCCCTTCTGCTCTGATCCGCTATCCTCCTGGTATTCTGATCTCGTAACGTTACCTGACTACGCCTTTATCTCTTCCTTCTGCTTATGACGTACCCTCCTGGTTTCTGATCTTGTACTCCTTGACTATCCTGACTCACCATTTAGCCGTGAGATGTGACTCCACTTAACACCTAGCCAGTGCCATGCTTCACTGTAGGCATCACTGTACCACTGCTATGCTTCACTGTAGGCATCACTGAGGTGCTTATATGTTTCACTATGGGCGTCACTGAGTCACCACCATTCTTCATTGTAGGCTCCACTGAACCAACGCTGCTTCACCGTAGGCATCACAGAGCCATTGCCATGCATCACTGTAGGCATCACGTAGCTTTCGCTATCTTTCAATTTAGGCATCATTGATCCACTGCCATGTTTCACTATAGGCATCATTGAATCACCCCCATACTGCACTAAAGGCATCTTTAAGTTACCACCATAATTCACTGTAGGCATCACTGAGCCTAGAAACTATGTAAAGCAGTCAACACAAGGGAAGATAGTATTCTGCTACAGATGGATCTTGATAAGTTGGAAACTTGGGTCAAAAGGTGGCAGATGCGGTTTAACAATGATAAATGTAAGGTTATACACATGGAAAGAAGGAATCAATATCACCATTACACACTGAACAGGAAACCACTGAGTAAATATGACACGGAGAAGGACTTGGGAATCCTAGTTAATGATAAACTTACCTGGAGAAGCAAGTGCCAGTCAGCGGCTGACAAGGGTGCATCAAAAGAAGTCTGGATACACATGATGAGAGCATTATACTGTCTCTGTACAAATCCCTGTTTAGACCACACATGGAGCACCGTGTACAGTTTTGGGCACCGGTGCTCAGGAAGGATATAATGGAACTAGAGCGAGTACAAAGGAGGGCAACAAAATTAATAAAGAGGATGGAGAAACTACAATATCCAGAGAGATTAGCAAAATTAGGATTATTTAGTCTAGACAAAAGACAACTGAGGGGCGATCTAATAACTGAGGATCTGTTTATACCAAGGAAGGTCTAAGGGTTAAGGTTTCTTCTTGTGGAGAGTGCCATACCAGCTCCAGCTTGTCAAGGTAAGGAGGCTTATTCGCTGTGCAATGCTCCCCTGGGAAAATAATATGCAAATTGCCTCTTCAGAGAGGAAGAGGACTTGAACTCTATAGCGCCACCTGTTGGTAGTAGCCATCCTACAAGTCACAATCAACCCTTTAACTAGTCTTGTAATATGACTTAGGATAAAAGCCAAATCAGAATCTCAATTTGCAAGCACGGTGATTCGGGCTATTGACCCTCGTCAGTGCAAAGTATGAGAACTGATTTGGCTAGGTGAGAGGCTCTGGACTGAGGTCTATAGAGTTCAAGTCTTCTTCCTCTCTGAAGAGGCAATTTGCATACCAAGGAAGGTGACAGTCACAAGGGGGCATTCTCTGCATCTGGAGGAGAGAAAGTTTTTCCACCAACATAGAAGAGGATTCTTTACTGTTAGGGCAGTGAGAATCTGGAATTCCTTGTCTGAGGTGGAGGTGAAGGCGAACTAAGTTGATGGGTTCAAGAGAGGCCTGGATGTCTTCCTAGAGCATAACAATATTGTATCTTACACTTATTAGGTTCTATAGAAGGACGTAGATCTGGGGATTTATTCTGACGGAATATAGGCTTAACTGGATGGACAAATGTCTTTTTTTGGCCTTGCTAACAATATTACTATGTTACTATATTACTAGGAGCCACAGACATGTTTCACCATAGGCAGCTCTGGGCTACCGCCATGCTTCACTGTAGGCATCACTAACTGCAGACTTGTGTATTCTCACATCGCTCACTGTCAAGCTTCTCCACTGCCAGTGCCAGGAGTGGGTGATGTGCATGCCACGCACGTCTAGTCAGAATGTGGCCGGGAGTATGCGTATCGCATAATAGCGATGATATGACTGCACGTTCCTCGTGCTGGCGCAGGAGAATCCTGATGGAACATGCTGTGTGTTGTGATGTGAGGTCTCCCAAGTCTGCGGCCACAAAGAGTGACTTCAGACTTTGTGCCAAACCTGGACAACCCCTATAAGACACTTTTACACTTTACAATCCTTCAGATTCTAACATTAACGACCCATCATTTATGATAATTGTGTAATATGAATGGGTTGAGTGAATGAATGATGAATCCAAAAATGCTCCTTCATGGTGTATGAAATAGTGTAAAGCATTCTTGTTCATCTTTGAAAATTGTATAGAAAAATGTAGATTTTTCGCTCATTCGACAATTAGACCAGCAAAAAGGAGATGTGAAAAATTAAGTCCTAAATTGGTCTGACTTTCAGTGACTGGATGATTGATAATTGTTCAGCAGAACTTGAAGCACTGGAACGAGTGCATATTCATGTCATATTGTCATCGTTGTTATTGCAGATGCTGCTGTTCATATACAACATTGGGACTGATTATCAAACATAATATCATTAAACTCCTGCTTTAATGCTACCCTAAATAACAGAAAACAACAAATATTCATCTCCCAGCCCAGAACCATTCAAGTTTTGTTGGTGCTATGTCTCATGATCCTCAACTGACATAGTTGTGTAAAGTGGACACAGCAGCCTATCAGTGGCCATTGAGGGCTGTAGTCTTCAAGTAGTCTGCAGCACTCATGTGACATAGGGGGCACAGCGCTGGAATGGCACTTTTTGCATTATTGTTATTCTGTGTGCTACGGCGTCCCCTATACGGTATTTTGCTTTTTTATCAACTGTATTTTTATTGAATATGAACTAAAAAATTGTTTTTATATAATTGGGATCTCTTCGTTGTCCTATATAGCGGTGTATGGGATTTTTTGTGGTAAATCTTATGTGAAGTGCCCCTAGTAATTGTAATTGGACACTGGTTGATTAGTATCACCTAGAAGACGTGGCTACCCTATAAGTCAATGTAAGACCCTTTTCACGGGCTTGACTAAATGACTAGGACTAAATAACATCCAGAAATTCATCTACAGACAGCCTGTTTCGGGGTGCTTATCCAGGTCATGCTGCAAGGCTTATTAAAGGATGGGACATTGATGTATAGGGTAGCTACCATACTGTACTTTGATACATGTCCCCTTGAGATTCATTATAAATCCATCTTAGGGCGAATCTCCAGGACCAAACAATTGATGGCTTACATGCTTTTACTGCATTATCTAGGTAGAAAAGACTAAAAAAGAAAGCTGGTGTTGTTTGCAATGAGACTCTGTAACTTTAATTATTATTCTTCCATTTTTTTTTCCTTTAAACCTAAGTTAATTTAAGTCTCTGCTGTTACAGTATAGTTATCACCAAAGGAAATCCGATTAAAAAGAAAAATGTAACAGAAAGGATGTGCAGTCAGGAAGCTGATGATCGATACTGCCTAATATCTCACTAATTATGCTCTGAATATTCCATATACTGGGGATTTTGGAAATACATCTTCAACTACTGTGTCCAAGTTTTTTTTTTTATTTTCTTTAACAAATTTGTTTTCCTTTTTTTTGTGGGGGTTGGGAGGTTAGGGAGTCGGTGAGGGGGGGTGGATTTAATTGACTTTTGTATTACTCCAATGTATCTTTCAAGCAATAATGACTATTGAGCACAAAATAATCTGTTACAATTCAACCCTTATTTGAAAATTGTCCTAGAGGAAGTGATATTCCTCCATGTATTGTGGATATAACTTCACTATTAACATATTCTAAATTGCTATACATCAGTAAAAGATATATTAAAAACATGCTTTTCTCCCAAAAGTCTTATATACTGCACAAAAAAATAAAGGGAACACAAACAGCCTGTTGCAAATGGAATAGTGTTCATGTTCCCTTTATTTATTTGAGCAGTATATATTCCCTTTTTTAGGATTAGACCGGGGTCACACTTGCGAGAAATTCGTGCCGGGTATTGAGACGCGAGACTTGTGCGAATTTCTTGCAAGTGTGATCCCGGCCTTAGTGGCACTGTATCAAATTGACTGTGTTTTGTGGCATGTCTGCTGAACATGCTACTCACATTATCATTTAATAGGGGATTCTGATCATCAAAAGTCAAAAATACAGCCCCTATACTTTTAACTACCGTATTCTGCGGTTTATAAGACGCACCAGATTATAAGACACATCACAAATTTGGCTTATTTATGCCTAATTTGCCCCGTCTACCCTTATGAGTGGGTCTCAACACTAGGGCACATTCATGCCCTATTTACTTTATTTTATTTTACTTTATTTTCTTTCCTAAAATAAATACTAACTCAAATTGGGGTCATATGGACTTTTGTCCTCAAGTGCGGCATTTGCGCTCCTGTGTGCTAACCCTGATCGTGGGTCCGCTGCGCCCGCTGGTTATTACATATGCCAGTTTCTTGATTCAACTATGCACCCTCCCGCGCTTGCGCTTTATGCCTCCTAACAACACTTGTTTATTTCAGGGGTCACTTTTGTGCGCACGCGCTGACCTGATGTGTACGTCATAGTTCTCTTTCCTGACTTGCGCATTATGAGCCTTCCCTATCATCATTGTTTTGAGAATGCCCATTCATAGCGCCACTGTACGCATGCGCGGTCTGGATGCACACGTCACCAACTCCCCTATGCATGACAAGTCTCTGTACCACCGCCTGCTCACTGGAGACACTAGCGCATGAATCCATCCTGGCCAGGATGTTATTTCCAGTATTTCACACACCGCTCGCTTGTATCTCCCTGATTGACTGCTCATCATTTAACTTCCCCTGACGAAGCTGCGTCTAGCAGCGATACGCGTGGGGCTTCCTACACCACCCTGATTCCGGGACTATTCTCTGCTGACTCCCTGACTACTGACGCCTCCTATTGGACAGTCCTTGATGGTGATTTATCGCCATTCCATTCACCTCACCTGCAATTTTTGGGTAATCGTTCTCCCCTTTCATTGCTGTTGTATATTCCAGCTTATTTCTCTACCTTTACATTAGATGGGCTATTGTTCATTTCCTAATGGGTCGCTTATTGATTCTTATATAGCACTTTATAGGTTTATTGTGGCCTATTTTGGGTGAGTGCTTGTATCCTATTGATTTTCTGGGGACGCCCAGAATAGGGGGTCAGGGTGTCATTATTAGCACTTTAGTCTTTATTCTACATTTGTGGTTGTATGTTTCTTGCAAATAATATTGTATTGTGAATAATATCATAGCTATATGGGACCATTAGGGGTGTGCCTTGCTTTTTAACTGCTTTTGTTGTGAGATTTTCTGTCTTCTAATAAAATTTACTATATATATATATATATATATATATATATACACACACACACACACACATTTTTTTCTTCTATTGATTAGGGTGTGCGCCGGCTATGCCTGGTCTTTTTTTTCCCTTGATATTGTCTCTTCCTGTGCATTGTGCAGCATCCCTTCATTATGGTAGATTTGGTTATTTACATGCCCAGTAGTAGTGCTCCCTACCCCCTTTTTTTTGTCACGTCTCAATACCAGACACTGCCGCCGGCACTCGGACCGGAGCGCTCAGCGGCAGAGAAATACATGCAGCCACACACTCCGCTCCCGAGTGCCGGCGGCAGTGCCGGGTATTGAGACACGAGACTTGTGCGAGTTTCTCGCAAGTGTGATCCCGGCCTTAGTGACACTGTATCAAATTGACTGTGTTTTGTGGCATGTCTGCTGAACATGCTACTCACATTATCATTTATTAGGGGATTCTGATCATCAAAAGTAAAAAATACAGCCCTTGTACTTTTATCTACCGTATTCTGCAGTTTATAAGACGCATCGGATTATAAGACACATCACAAATTTTGAAGAGAAAAATAGGAACAAAACTTTTTTTTTAATAAAATGGTGGTGCTTCTTACAATCCATGCGTCTTATTGCTTACTGGGGGTGGTGGCTGTGGTGAATCGGGGTCCCAGGGTTACTCTTGGTGGAGGCAGGAGTGGGGTGATGCTGCGGACCCCAGACTTGGAGAAAGGGGTGCGACGCTGCGGGTGTTCAGTAGTGCAGGGACTCCGCCGACATTTTGTGAAAGCCCAGTGCCCCTATACTTCCATGGTTTACTTGGCGGTGGACTCTGGGAAAATGGCCGCCGAGGCGGCGCATGCACAGGTGGAGATCTGGGCAGCCATTTTCCCGGAGTCCACCGCAATGTAAACCATGGAAGTGCAGGGCTCCCGGGCTTTCACAAAATGTTGGCGGAGCCCCCGCACTACTGAACACCCGCAGTGTCGCAACTCCAAACACCCCCTCATCTCAGCCTGTGGCCAGCAGCAACACGCCACTCTTGCCTCCTCCAGCAGCGACCCTGGGACCCTGCTCCACCACGGCCGGTAAGGTATATTCGGATTATAAGACTCACCCCCAGTTCCCAAATTTAGGGGGAAAAAATGTGTCTTATAATCCAAAAAACACGGTATATTATTTATTCTGTTATCAGTTTGTCACTTACCGTATATTTTTTATTGCTTGACAACAGTAAATGGATGCAAGAACATTTCTTTATAGGTCTTATATATATGTGAATATTTGACCCATTTTAGATTTCATACCTAGGCTCCCTGTGGTTTTACTGAACTAAATCTACATAGCTGTAAATTTCACAACAGCGGATCTGTGTGTGTTACATTACAAATATGGAATATTTTAAAAGAACTGTCCAGTCATCAGCTGCAAAAATGATATGTACAGTTGTGCTCAAAAGTTTACATACCCCAGCAGAATTTGTGCTTTCTTGGCCTTTTTTCAGAGAATATGAATGATAACACTTTTGATGAGGGTCATTTGGATGTTTTGGGTAGTCATTTTGATTTAAAAAGAGAAAGTACAGTAGTTTGACAATAAATGGCTTCACCCAACCACTAACCATGAGTGGAGAAAAGTTTTGGTATTATCATTCATATTCTCTGAAAAAAGGCCAAGAAATCAAAAATTTTGGAGGATGTCATTGCTAGAAGATGGGAGGCGCAGGACCGGACCGCGCCACACCCCCTGGTGAGTATAATCTAACTCGTTTGTCTTATCTTTCAGGTTACATCGGGGGCTTATCTACAGCATGACAGAATGCTGTAGATAAGGCCTGTTTCACACATCCGTTTGTGTCCATCAGTCAAAATCCGCCGTTTTGCAAAAAAAACGGATCCGCTACTTTTCTTGGCGGATCTGTTTTTTTTCCCATTGAGTTGCATTACCGGCGGATCTTGACGGATGGCCATCCGTTGGATGCGTTTTTTTGCGGATCCGCCAAAATTTTGACGTCCGCTGACATGCCCGAATGGACCATGCAACTTTTTTCGGGCGGCCAGATCCGCATTTCTCACTGCGCATGCCCGAAAGACTTCACTCAGCCGCAAATTTAACCTTAAACTCTGTTCTGGCGGCTGAAAAACTCTCTCCCTCTCCTTCCCCAGGCAGCGGTTCCTTTAAAATCCTTCCTTTGACGGATCCGTTAAAATAACGGTCCGGTGCCAAACGTTGTGGTCAGTACAGGAATGGATCCGTTATCCGCCATTTTAGCGGCTTTTGACTGACCAACAAAACTGATGTGTGAAACAGGCCTAAGCTCCTGATGGCTGTGGCCGCATCTCATAGGCCAAAAATGAGGTGACAGATTCCTTTTAAAAGATCATCGTTCTTCATGGAATATCGTCCATTGTAAACAGAAAATGTGCGGCAGAAACAATGGCAGGCTATGTGCACTGAGCAATCTATTACTGAGGTTCTTTATGTTTTATGATGCACTCAGGCTTTCTTAAATGATAACCAATCAGCCAACAAGTAGCTCACTGGCAGTCGATTATTGGCGCTAGTTGAGTTATGTAAACCCTCCTTAAAATTTCACTTACTCTAGGTCAGTTTTTGGTGACAAATTATTGGCACAACATGGAGGAGCAACTCAAGTCATAACCCCTTTGCCTGGTAAGGTGGAAAAAGTATTAAAGTTTGGCAAAAAGATTCACAGGACAGTAGTCTGTGGCAACCAGACCGGCGCAATAGGTGCCTCTTACTACTTACCAACATCTGTGATACTTTTTCTAATTAGTAGACCAGGTGAGATGCCATGCATGGACAGTCCACAAATCAAAACAGCAGATGTGTTCTTAATTTGGTTCCGCTGCGGAAATGTAGGAAAAATGTATGTAAACTCCACATGACTATCAATAAAGTTTTGTCAAATACCAGGAAACATAAAAAACAAAGCAGCTTTATTTAAAACATGACGTGCCAAAAAGAGACAAACACCGCAGCATCTAAAACACGATAAAACCGCATGCAAACAAGCGCAAGTAACCTAAAAGGTGCAGAAAAATTTGCAACATGAATAACTCGCCAACTACTTATTGTAGGACCGTGACCTTAAATGTTGTGTGTAGAAAATGCACCCAAATTCTGGCTCCATTTTTCTTAGCAGCTACAGTTCGCTACAGCAAGTGCTTCTGGAATGAGATTTTATTACAGTTTAATGTATTTTCCATATTGTTGTATAAAAAGCTCTAACGATTTTACTGCTCAGCCGACAACACAAAATAAATGGCATTAATAAGAAGAAATGGTTGTTCATCCCCAGAATCTGCAGGTACCAAGAAACATCTCTGTGGAATTAATTATAGGCGGAATAAATTGAGGGGCAAAATCGCAGACCTACTGTTCATCCCCGGGGGTGCTCAGACACTTTACAAAGTATAGTGTAATATGATTGTATCATACATTATCAGCTAATCATCTCCTTTCTGAAGTCGTTCATGAATTGTGCCTCCCTATCCCAGAATTTGGCACAATGGCACCGAACCGCAGCAGTACGGTGTCTACGCCTCCATAGTGCCCAAGTACCAATTTTCAGTAAATATAAATGCTATTTCTTGTATTGTAGTAACGCGTTCACATCTCTCCTTCCGATACTAAGATGAAAGCTCCTTTTTGTTGACAACGGTATATACGCCACAAAGGTGGATTGTCTAATAACCTTGCAAGTATTGAAAATGATAGCTCTTGTCTAAGTACCGTAGCAGAGTGCAAATAAAAAGTACACATATAACACATCTTTTTCTTGTTCAGCAATCAGCTTGACATTAATGGTGCATATGTGCCTTGATCTTTTCTTTTAAAACTGAAAAAACTGTGCTAAAATGCAAACTTTGTCTATAAATGTATTTAAAAACAAGAAAATAATGAATTCTAGTATAAAGCTGTGAAGAATAATAGTCATTTTTATGTTGCAGTAATGATGGTACAGTGTTAAAGGTCCTTCTAGTAGCCCTTGTGCACAGTTATATACCATTAGCATATTGTCATTGCCACCTCCTGAGTTCTTATTTCCCCCAAAAATGTATTATTGTGAAAATTAGCAGACATCAAGGGAACACATAACATTCCGGTCAATTACGGACCTAAATATGCCTGTAAGGCTTATGATATCTTACTAAGTACAGTGTGTGCAGCAGCCAGTTAAAGAAGGTAGTCCCATTGGTCACAATCACACATTTTAATTTCAGATTTGATCACATTGGATATGTAATGTGACCTAAATAAGTCAGATCTACATTATATATCGACAGACTGGTGTCGTCCTAGATCAATGATGATGTTTAGTATATAGTGAGCATCTCTAACTACCAGGACAGATCTCACTGTAAAGATTAAGTCATTTTGGGAACATGGCAGCTTTGTGTGTGCTGTAGATTTCCCATGTTCAAAACTACCAGGAACAAAATTAGACAGAGTGTTAGTTTATCATCTACTTCCAAATCCATTTAAAATCTGCTTCCAATACTCCATGAAAAAAACTTTAATATGAATTTTGAAGAGGATAAAGCTTCAAAATCCATGTCTAAAACTGTCCTGGTTATACAGTAATCAAAAACTGTATGGACTGTACTTTCCTGTCAACGACTGATGTTTAAGCAAAAGAACACTATTATTCATCTACAAGAAAATCTAGTTGCTTACTCTCTCGTAATGAAAAAAAAGAGGGAAACCTTCCAGGATATGGCCACCAAAGAAGGCAAGTCACCAGTGACAGAGTCCCTTTAAAGAGTAGTTAAAGGCTTTTATTTATTATCTTCTAGGCATTGCAAAGTTATGAATTTTTGTAATATACTGTACTTCATTACCTTATTTTGCTTCCTTCTATCCCAAACATTATGCCCCAGTTCTGTTCCACATGGACAGTTCATACTTCTGTAGAAACTACTTTCAACTGCTGCTTAGTCAAAATCCATACTCTATTTCCTAATACAGGTATTACAGGAGTCAAGGGCAGGTGAGGACTGGAATCTAGGGTAGAATGGCTCAGATTGCGAAAGTCACTTATTCTGGTTATTTGTAATTCGAGTATGGATTTTGGCTGAGCAGCAGTTGAAAGCAGCTTCTAAAGGAGAATAAATTAACCATGTAAACCTGCAGCAAACTACTTGGAAGAATAGGAAGCAAAATAAGAATGGGAATTATAATACAAAACTGCATAAATTTACAATGCCTAGAAGATAATTAAAAAATAGTTTAACTACTCTTTATTAGCGCATCAAAACTAGCAAACCAGTTAAAAAAATTAAAAAGCATTTTCACTTTTTTTTAATTTTTCTAACCTATTAGTCCGTACACTGCTCTATGTGTGCGCTCAATGCAGGAGCAGAGGTTTCCTGCTTGAGGATCATTGCACATGTGACAAGTGCTTTGAACGATTGATGGGTGTCCAAGCACTCGGACCCCGCCGATCTCGAGGGCATTTCTTGCCAGGACACAAATTTTAAGTACTATTTAATATACACATTAATTTAAAAGTGCATCAATAATGCTTGCAATTATCTTGAATATAATGCTGTTTGCAGGGAATGCAGGACAAGCTTTAGAAGAGTTCATGTCATGATCACGTGTGTCAGGACGCAGATGTTACCGCAAGGCGGACCCATAACACACGTGACCCTGGATACACCGCCTCCAGTGGGGCGCATTTAAATAATAAAAACGTGCAGGTGGATACGCCGCCTCCACCTGGCGAATTTAGGTATTACACGTTATACATACAATATCGGAAAACACCGCCTCCAGTAAGGCGCATTTAAATAATAAAGGAGGGAACCTGGGTAACTTTAACAATGGTGGGCCCTGCGATAGGGAAAAGGGAATTGGAGACCTCCTGAGCTCCCCTGAGCCAGTGTCCCTGCACTCCTAACGTTCCCTATGCCGGTTTCGCACCGGGCGCCGCACGCGTACCTCAACGCCCTTGCTCGCCCTGACCCTAAACCCTCACTAGGGAATAGGTCAGTGCGGAAACTAATCCCACCACTGCACTAACAACACACATGAGGAAAGAGACAATACAGGGGAAACACCACTTAGCTTTGCTCTGTTGCGTGCGCTCCTAGCAACAGAGCCCTCCACCTGAGTGCATCTTCTCCTCCACCTGGATCCATCACCATAACAGGATCCTTCACCTTAGTGCAGCCTTGGAGCAGAGTCCAAAACCAGTTGCAGCTGCTTAGTACCAGAGTCCCAAGGAAGAGTTCAGCTGCTGACACGAAGTCGAGCATGCTTGAGTCCAGCTCAGCGGCCAAGTCCCACATGGTGAGTGCCACTCTCCATAGTCGCCACTCCACCAGCCCATGCAGACACTTCCCGCTGACACCATCACTGCGACTCCACCACGCCATGCCAGCCCTTCGTCCAGACACCATAGCTGAAACACATCCCCCCTGGCTAAGCTGCGCAGGACTCCTCACCAGCTCCATCCTTCATCCAGGCTCTCCAAAAACAGAGTGAACACACTCTCACAATATCACAGGCAGTGATTGCACACCTCTAGCACACCTTTATAGGGTGTAACACCTGATCCATAATTAAGTGCAAAAAACCCTAAAGTGCAATACCACTCACCACCACCGGGGACAGTCAAGACACCTTGGAACTTTCCAAAGTAAAAAAAGTTCACTTTGTGCTTTTAATACCGCCAGATCCAACACTGGATCATGACAGTACCCCCTCCTTAATGAGGGGCCTCTGGACCCTCAAGACCACCCCTCATTAGGGAAACACCTACAGCGGGGACGCCCAGATCCTGAGTTCACCCCACCATTACCTGACACTTCAGGTTCATGACAAACACCGCTGGAATTGGCAATACATGTTCATTTTGGAGGCACCACTCATCTCCACAGCGCCGACCTGGGGAACGAGATTATGTATGTGTATGTATGCTAAGAGCTGATCAGACTCC
Organism: Dendrobates tinctorius; assembly: GCF_039654945.1. Lineage (NCBI taxonomy): Eukaryota > Metazoa > Chordata > Amphibia > Anura > Dendrobatidae > Dendrobates > Dendrobates tinctorius. The sequence goes on along the minus strand of NW_027361739.1, from coordinate 1,073,686 downwards.
ACAACACATTTCCAAGATGTTTTTTGGTGGCACACATACACACTCGTTCACACACAGGTCCAGACCTGAACGTTTATTACACACATTCGTTTGTCATTTTTTGGTGAACTCACTCTGGACTTGACAACAGAGGCGTCCCCCTGTGTCACCACACTCACACCCCCACTATTCATCAAGGGACACCACCCTCCAACCCTTTCACCATGAGGACTGCGCCTCTTAGGGTTGGTTAATGGCGAGGGTAGAGATTTGTCCCTACTCCCCCGCAGCACACCTGCTGCACACACCAGGAGGAGAAGGGGACCGGGAAATGAAGGAAATATACTCTCGCTGGTCGCCTCCACACGACCAGGAGGGCGGCTTCTTCGATGGTATGAAGATTTGGCGTAAAACCCCGCGGACTCACACCAGTCAGCTCACCACAGGGGCGTACCCCTTCACCTCGGGGAATACCAGGCAGCTCCGTGGGGCACCATTCCTCCCACCTGCCTGGGTGCGCCCGCCTGCATGAACCAGTCCTGCTCCCCAGCAGCGACTCTAGGGGGTTTTAGTACCATAGCCGCAGGAATATGGAGGAAAATATATATATACTCGCTGGTCGCCTCCACACGATCAGGAGGGGCGGCATCGAAGATTTGGCATGAGCCCCGCGGACTATACACCAATCTGCTCCCTACAGGGACGTACCCCTTCACCTCGGGGAATGCCAGGCAGCTCCGTGGGGCACCATTCCTCCCACCTGCCTGGGTGCGTCCCCTGTAAGAGCAAGTCCCGCTCCCCAGCAGCGACTACACACCTAGTCTGCTCACCACAGGGATGTACCCCTTCACCTCGGGGAATACCAGGCAGCTCCGTGGGGCACCATTCCTCCCACCTGCCTGGGTACCTCCCAGTGCGAGAGCAAGTCCCGCTCCCCAGCAGCGACTCTAGGGGCTTTTGCCAGACCGCAGCCGCCATTTTTGTTTCTCTGGTTATCTGAGCAGAGGCCCCAGACCCTGATAACTGCTGCTGCAGCGGCTTAAACACACCTTGCCGCTCCCCACTCTCCTCAGTGAGGCCCGGCAGCAATTACTCAGCGGTCTCCACATGGCCAAAGCTCACCAGAAAAAAAAAGTAAGGGCTGGTGATAATGTCATGATCACGTGTGTCAGGACGCAGATGATGTCGCAAGGCGAACCCATAACACACGTGACCCTGGATACACCGCCTCCAGTGGGGCGAATTTAAATAATAAAGCGTGCAGGTGGATACGCCGCCTCCACCTGGCGGATTTAGGTATTACACGCTATGCAAACATATCTGGAAACACCGCCTCCAGTAAGGCGCATTTAAATAATAAGGGGGGAACCTGGGTAACTATAACAATGGTGGGCCCTGCGATAGGGAATGGGAAAATGGAGACCTCCTGCACTCCCCTGAGCCAGTGTCCCTACACTCCTCACATTCCCTAAACAGGCTCCGCACCTGTCGCCGCACGCGTTCCTTAACGCCCTTGCTCGCCCTGACCCTAAACCCTCACTAGGGAATGGGTCGGTGCGGAGACTAATCCCACCAATGCACTAATAACACACATGAGGAAAGAGACAATACAGGGGAAACACCACTTAGCTTTGCTCTGTTGCGTACGCTCCTAGCAACAGAGCCCTCCACCTGAGTGCATCTTCTCCTCCACCTGGATCCATCACCATAACAGGATCCTTCACCTTAGTGCAGACTTGGAGCAGAGTCCAAAACCAGTTGCAGCTGCTTAGTACCAGAGTCCCAAGGAAGAGTTCAGCTGCTGACACGAAGTCGAGCATGCTTGAGTCCAGTTCAGCGGCCAAGTCCCACATGGTGAGTGCCACTCTCCATAGTCGCCACTCCACCAGCCCATGCAGACACTTCCCGCTGACACCATCACTGCGACTCCACCACGCCATGCCAGCCCTTCGTCCAGACACCATAGCTGAAACACATCCCCCCTGGCTAAGCTGCGCAGGACTCCTCACCAGCTCCATCCTTCATCCAGGCTCTCCAAAAACAGAGTGAACACACTCTCACAATATCACAGGCAGTGATTGCACACCTCTAGCACACCTTACCTTTATAGGGTGTAACACCTGATCCATAATTAAGTGCAAAAAACCCTAAAGTGCAATACCACTCACCACCACCGGGGACAGTCAAGACACCTTGGAACTTTCCAAAGTAAAAAAAGTTCACTTTGTGCTTTTAATACCGCCAGATCCAACACTGGATCATGACAGTTCAAGCCAGTAATGAAGTGAGGCTTCAAGGGAGACCAAAAGCAATAAAAAAAGATTTTGGGGGTATGTCGAAAGCAAAAGGAAAGTCAAAGATGCTATAGGATTTTTGCAGGATGAAAAGGGTGAAATGGTAAAAAATGATGGTGAAAAGGCTGATCTTTTCAATTCTAATTTTGCATCTGTGTTCTCTAAGAAAGCAATTGTAACTTCAACTGATCTTCACTGTACCATCAGAGGAATAAAAGAATCCACACTATTCTTAAACAGAGAGATGGAGAGGGAACACTTAGCTAATTTAAATTAATTTAAATCTCCTCGTCCACATGAATTACATCCTAGGGAACTGAAAGAATTATCAGAGGAAATTGCAGAACCACTAGTCAGAATCTTTGAAAAATCCTGGAGAAGTCCCAGAAGATTGGAGAAGGGCAAATGTCCCTATCTTCAAAAAATGAAAGTGTCAGGGTCCTGACAGCGCCGGCGTACAGCCTCCGCTAAGCAGGGACTCACCCGCACCGTAGGGACCCCTGGGGACAAGAACAGCCGGAAAATAAAGATGCACAGGACCTGAATGTAGAAGTTTAGCAAGCCGGCACAGGACCTACGGTCATGAGAACGGTCATGTGACTGCAAGGGGGCGGGGCTTAGCATCCTGCTTTCAAAGAAGGTAGAAAACTCAAAGTCGGGCAAAGCGGGGGTCATGCACAGTACAGGCAAGCGAGGTACAGGAGGGATAAACAGACGTGAGGTCAGACAAAGCCAAAGGTCATACACAAGATATCAGTAAAGTACCAGGGATGAGACAGAACGGATAGTCAGGGCCAAGCAGAGATCAAAACCAAACAGATGTAGAAGGTAACAAGCAGAATCTAAAGCAATATCCAGAGAACAGACCGAGTCATACACAGAGAATCAAGCAACCAAAACACAGCACTAACACACTCAGGGGTCACCACACAATGCCAAGGGCGAAAGTATAACTGACGGGGGATGGGAGCTTCCTGAGGCTATAAGAAGCCTCCCCAGAACCAATGGGAGGCCACCATAATAGGTCCCAGGTGTGCAGGTGAGAGTCTGTACTGAGGTCAGAACATTAACCCCAGCAGTGCCGGTCACTCAGCATTGGTATCATGACAGAAAGAAGATGGAGTCAGGAAATTACAGGCCAGTGAGCCTTACTACTATAAAAGAAAAGATCTTTGAACAAATTATTAAGCAGCATGTATGTAAGTACTTGGATAATAACACAGTAATTAACCAGAGCCACCATGAGTTTGTAGTAAACAAGTCATGCCAGACTAATCTAAGTTTCATCTTGGATGGAATCACTGACTGGGTGGATCAGGGAAATGCAGTAGATATAGTATATCTTGACTTCAGCAAAGCATTTTACAAAGTATCTCATACTATCCTTATTGAAAAAATGACTAAGTTTGTGATTGACAAGGCTATGGTTAGGTGGATTCATAACTAGCTCAGTGATCGTACTCAAAGAGTGGTAATAAATGGTAGCCAATCCAATTGGAAAAGTGTTTCAAGTGGAGCACCACAAGGCATTGTCCAGTGTTGTTCAACATTTTTATTAATGATCTAGATAAGGGAACTGAAGGTTCTGGGCACCATGTTTTAAAAAAGACATTGTAAAACTGGAGCAAGTTCAGAGAAGAGCTGCCAGGATGGTAAGTGGACTGCAAAGTAAATCCTACGAGGAATGGTTAAAGGATCTGGGCAAGTTTAGCTTGCAAAAAGGGAGGCTAAGAGGAGACTTAATAGCTACACATATCTGAAGGAATGTCACAGTGTAGAGGGATCATCATTATTCCCATTTGCACATGGAAACACGAGAAGCAATGGAGTGAAACGGAAAAGGAGAAGATACAGATTAGATTTTAGAAAAAACTTTTTGAAAGTGAGGGTGATCAATGAGTGCATGTAGCTGAGATTTATTAAAATGTCATCCACGATTTGTAAGCTGCTTTCAATGTTTTGTGCACTAAACTGCACAAAAAATTCACTGACCCTCCTGGACGTAACCAATGAGTGGCTTTTGCTCTGGAGATCTACCACAGCCATGCATTAATTTTGCTAAGCTGGTGTATGACAACCCTTTTCACATTTGGATGCATACATACATTGTAATGAAAAAGGGTTAAAGTGGAAGATACTATAAACAGTAGACTATATAAACTGTTCTACAATCATGGCTAAAAGAAAAACAGGTTTATTTATGTTTTTGTGCAAATGTTTGGCCCCCATTTCAACAAAGTCTAAAAGGTGAAAAACTGATACATATGAACCACGTTCATTATGTCTTTTAATTAGAGGACTGGACGTATTAAAGTATGCTATTTCATTCTGACTAGCCTCGTCGTAATCATTGTCATCTATTATAGAGTGCTAGGGCCATAGTGGTGAACTTCTGGAAAAAAATGTCCTTCTCTATGCAGTGTGATTATTAACTGTAAGCCTCATTATATTTAAGATTATTTCAGTCCGAGCTTGCATTTAATTGATTGAACAGAAGAAAACAGCAGGATGTCTTTTGTTCTCTACGTTTAATGAGGCTTCTGATCTGCGGGAACAGAAAAGCTAGGAGAGGGGAATCCTTCATGAATAAGAATTCACCAGTAAATGTGAATAAAAGACTTTGTAACAGAGTTATTGTCCCAGTCAGCATATACTCCATCAGTTATCTCAAATGGGACACAAAAATAATGTGTTAACGCTTTAGATATCCTTGACAACATTTTCAGTATCACTACCGTAGTTTCTATAGTGCCTAAAGGCCTGAAATCCTGATCTTCGAACTGTACTGATGACAAGAATGACTGACATCTAATTACGTCAGTACCCTCGGTATCTCCAGTATTAGATCAGAAAGACAAGGTGGACAGCAGTGTGAGCAGCCTCTTCTTACCTCACCACCACTGGAATCTCAAGTATTAGATCAGAACGATAAGAAGGACAGCAGTTTGAGCAGTTTCTTCTTACTTCTGCATCCCTGGTGTCTCTAGTATTAGATCAGAAAGATAAGGACAGCAGCGTGAGCAGTTTCTTCTGTCCTCTGCATCCCTGGTGTCTCCAGTATTATATCAGAAATATAGGGCTATAGGGAGGACAGCAGTGTGAGCGGTCTTTTCTTATCTCAGCGCTCCTGGTATCTCCAGTATTAGATTAGGTAGATGGCAGTGTGAGCAGCATCTTCTTACCTCAGCACCCCTGTTATTTCAAGTTTTAGATCAGAAAGATAGGGAGGACAGCAGTGTGAGCAGCCTCTTCTTACCTCAGCACTCCTGGTATTTCCAGTATCAGATTAAGTAGATGGTAGTGTGAGCAGCCTCCTCTTAACTCTGCAACCCTGGTATCTCCAGTATTAGATCACAAAGACAGGGTGGACAGGATGTATGTAGCCTCTTCTTACTTCAGCACTCCTGGTATGTCCATTAGTAGAGCAGAAAGACATGTTGGATAGCAGTGTGAGCAGCCTCTTCTTACCTCAGCACGCATGGTATGTCCTTTATTAGATAAGATTATGCACATCTTCCTACACTTGATAGAAGCTTCCTACTGCACATGCTCACAGACATCTATCTGTTCTATTACAATAGAATTCTGTCAGTGTACAAGCCATTATAATTTTATAGTGAATACCTCCCTAGACCAAACAACTATTTTTAAAGGTATTTAGGAATTCATTGATATTTCCTTTCTATGTTTATTTTTTTTTGCTCCCAGAGAACACCTTTAAGTTCAGGTCAATAATGCCTTTAAGGCAAGGTTCCCCAACTCCAGTCCTCAAGGCCCACCAACAGGTCATGTTTTCAGGATTTCCTTAGTATTGTCCAGGTGATAATTGCATCACCTGTGGAACACAAGGGAAATCCTGAAAACATGACCTGTTGGTGGGCCTTGAGGACTGGAGTTGGGGAACCTTGCTTTAAGAGATTGCCCACTAACTTCTCAGTTGCTATATTACTCTGTGTAAAATTAAAGCAGCTGTTTTTCACCTCTGGTGGCTGCTCGAAGAGTGAACATGTTACTTCTTTTAACCTCTTCATGGTTTCCCAACCCTGCAGCATTAAAACAAGGTACATAAGATGGAACATGTGCACAGCAATGTTGTTTTGACATTGCTGTGCAGTATGTTTATTTTATGGGGGTTTTTTCATCCCTCTAAAAAAGACGTCATGTGCACACACCCATTGGCTCTTGTGCACACAGTCTCTTTTCAAGAAACTGAGCAGAATCTCCAAGTTTTGAAGAGTTTTTAAATTTTTGATGATAATTTGTAGAGTTTCCTCTCAGTTGGCTATGTGCTCACAAAGTCATTTATACTCAGGCAAACACAAGTTTTTCAAACAGAAGATGCTTCAGAAAATTCTTGAGTTTTTTTCCTGATGGATTTTTTGTGTTTTTTTCAGTCATTTCCTGAGCGTTTTTCTGTTGGTTTTGGCCACCAGGGGTTTTTTTTGGAGATTTTCCCATGGTTCTTTTGCAGACTTTTTTACCTTATTTTTCTAGTCTGTTTTTTCACTCCATTGAATAATAAAGAAACCTCAAGCGGTTTTTTTTTAAAGCAAAAATATGGCAAAATGCTCCACAAAGCATTTGGTCATCTTCTGAGCTTCTTGAGATTTCACTTTGATTTATACTGTATAGTAGAGAGTGTCTTCTGAGCGGAAAACACCGGTGGCAAAAAGATATTCAAAAGCTTGAGCATGTACACACTAAGTCGTTTTTACATAAAATTGCATATGTCCATTCTTTGGAGCGTTTTCTGTTTTTTCAGTTAAGGGGGTTTTACACTAAGCAATATCGCTAGCAATATCGCTAAAACGTCACTGGTTTTGTGACGTTATAGCGATATTGCTAGCGATATCGCTATGTGTGATACTTACCAGCGACCGGCTCCCCCGCTGTCCATCGCTGATCGCGCGAGAATGTCCGGCTCCATTTCTCGTCGTCTGCTTCCTGCTGAGACTTCCTGCTGTGACGTCCAGCGACGCGTGGAGGCGGGTTGGAGGACGCATGATCGCTGTGTGTGAATGGTAAGTATCGTGCCCTGCGTCGCTGCTGCATCACTGTGAGATCTTTCTGTATGAAAGCTCACTAGCGATCATTTAGCAATGCACCAGCGATCCTGACCGGGTCGGATCGCTGGTTGGATCGCTGGTGCATCTCTAAATGTAAAAGGGCCTTTAGTTTCCATGGCTATATGCACACAAAGTCTTTTTGGAGTGGAAAAATTAACAGAAACTGAGAGGAATTTCTCAATCCTACTTGAAAATGCAAAATTCATCAAAAACTTGGAGGTTCTGCTCTGTTTCCTAAATGATACTATGAAAAAAAGACTTTGTGTGCACATAGCCACTGTGGATGTGCCCATGGAGTCTTCCTGCTGACTTTTCTGCACAAAAACAAATTTTTGAGATTTGGATTTGGGATTGAGAGTTTCTGCTCAGTTTTCACTTAATGGCTATGTGCACATATAGTCTTTTTGGAATGGAAACTGAGCAGAAACTGAGAGGAAACTCTACAAATTCTCCCAAAACACTCAACACTCCAGAAACTTGCAGTTTCTGGTCTAAAAACTCCTTGGCAAACTCTGTATATATACAGTGGCATGTAAAAGTTTGGGCTCCCCTGGTCAAAATTACTGTAATAGTAAACAGTTAAGCTAGTTGACTATGAAATGATCTCTAAAAGGGCTAAAGTTAAAGATGACACATTTCCTGTGTATTTTAGGAAAAAAATTGAGATTCCTGGGTCGTTTTGCATGCACTGCTGTTTTGAGGTCTAGCCACAGATTTTCAATGATGTTCAGATCAGGGGACTGTGAGGGCCATTGTAAAACCTTCAGCTTCTGTGTGTCTGTTTTGGATTTTGACATGTGTTTAGGATCATTATTCATTTGTAGAAGCCATCCTCTTTTCAACTTCAGCTTTTTTTTACAGATGTTGTTATGTTTTGCATCAAGAATTTGTTGAAATTTCATTGAATCCATTCTTCCCTGTACCCCTGTAATGTTCCCCTTTCCATTGCCTGCAAAACAACCTCAAGGCATGATTGATCCACCCTCATGCTTAATGGTTGGCGAGATTTTCTTTTCCTGAAATTCTGTGCCCTTTTTTCTCCACACATACCTTTGATCATGGTGGCCAAAGATTTCTATTTTAACCACAGAACTTGTTAACAAAATGCATCAGGCTTGTTTAGATGTTATATTGCATACTTCTGATAATAAATTTTATGGTGAGGAGGACACAGGAGAGATTTTCCCCTTATGACTCTTCCATGAAGGGCATATTCATACAGGTGTCTCTGAACAGTATAGCAATTTACCACAACTCGAGAGTTTGCTAAATGTTTTTGAAAGTCTTTTGCAGTTAAGCGAGGATTCTGATTTGCCTCTCAAGCAATCCTACGAGCAGCTCTCACTTAAATTTTGCTTAGTCCTCCAGACCTTATCTTGACCTTATCTTAACTGCCATTTCTGAATTATATTTCAAAATGAGGAAAGGGTAACTTGAAAATGCTTTGCTATCTTCTTATAACCTTCTCCTGCTTTGTGGGCCTCCACCATTTTCATTTTCAGAGTGCTAGGCAACTGCTTAGAAGAACCCATGGCTGCTGTTTTTTGGCACAAGGTTAGGGAAGGCTGTTTCTTTATAAAGCTGGGAAATTTACATCACCTGGCCTTTCTTAATGATGATAGTGAACAAACCATAGCCCTAACAGGCTAATTAAGGTCTGAAATCTTGGTCAATGTTATCTGAACACACAAATCTTCAAGGGTGCCCAAACTTTTTCATAGGCCCATTTTCCTTTTGTAATTTTTATAATGTAGAAAATGACAATATTTTTATGTTTTAATTACAAAGGAAATGTGTCATGTTTAACTTTAGCCCTTTTAGAGATCATTGCATCTTCTATTAGCTAAACTGTTCACCATAACAGTAATTTTGACCATGAGTGCTCAAACTTTTACATGCCACTTTAGCCACTTTCTGCTCCAAAAGGTCCTCAAAATACTCTGTGTGCACATAGCCTTTTTCTACTCAAAAAGCTCAGCAAATAGACTACATGTGCACATAGCCTTAGGAGTCTCTTTGAGTTTTTGGAGATGAAGTTGTTAGCTATATGCAGATGGAGACCCCATTGGACCTGTCGGAAAAACCAGGGGCGGACCTAATGCCCGTGCAGCCCGTTCATTGAACGGGGGCCCTGGGGGAGAGGGGGCCCCTCTAGCCTCCAGTACCGCATGGCTAATTCATGGCTCCCAACCTCCCGATTCCCGCGGGACTGTCCATTTTTGAAACCCCCCTCCTTCGCCCCCTTCCCGTGTCCCGCTCGGATGCTAGTTTTCCAGCATTGCACTGAGCCGATAGACCCATTGCAGCCTGCCCTGCAATGATGTGGTTGGGCTGTGTATTTTGTGCGCACAGGACCTGTGAGAGGGGAGGAGTCAGGGGTCACATGATCAGGGGCCTCTGTGTCTACGTGTCTATGTGGCTGGGCTATGTGTTCTGTGCGCACAGGACCTGTGAGAGGGGAGGAGTCAGGGGTCACATGATCAGGGGCCTGAGGCTCCATGTCTATCTGTACTCTGTAGAACTCTGCTGCGCTGGTTGTCATGGTGCTGGTCTGGATGAGGTAAAGTTTCTGTGTGGGGTCAGGAAGGTTTTACAGTGTGGATGTAGCAGAGCTGTGTGTGTTTGAGGTGTACGGAGCGGAGACACGCATGTACGAGGTGGACAGAGCGGAGCTGTGTGTGTACGAGGTGTAAGGAGCGGAGCCGCGTGTGTACGAGGTGTACGGAGTGGAGCCGCATGTGTACGAGGTGTGGGGAGCGGAGCCGCGTGTGGACTAGGTGTACGGAGCGGAGCCGCGTGTGGACGAGGTGTGGGGAGCGGAGCCCGAGCGTACGAGGTGTACGGAGCAGAGCCGCATATGTACGAGGTGTACAGAGCGGAGCCGCGTGTGTATGAAGTGTACGAAGCGGATTCGCGTGTGTACGAGGTGTGGGGAGCGGAGCCGCGTGGAGCCATATGTGCACTAGATGTACGGAGCGGAGCCAAGTGTGTACGAGGCGTACAAAGCGGGCTTTTCCCACAGACACAGGAGTACATGTTGGAGCCCAGAGGAGCACTTTAAAACTCGCAAATGATGTTCCACCTGAAGTGATGTGCTGGAAGCTGACCTGAAATGAGGTAATTTCATGAGGCGATTGTGACGGAACCAGGAATGCTTCAGATCCATCACCATGTCCTCCTCCGACAGCGCAGACAGCAGGATCACCTTGGAATCAGGGATGCCGGCCATATGTGTGGATCATGATATGCGCTGCACCGGGAGGCTTAGGTGGGAATTACAATGGGAGCCGGGCTGCTATGGTATCTTTATAGAATCTTTATTTATTTCTTTCTCTCTTTCTGTTTCTTTCTTTCTCTCTGTTTCTTTCTCAGTCTCTGTTCTGTCTTTCCCTCTCTTTTTCTTTCTCTCTGTTCTTTCTCTCCCTAATCTTTCTTTTTTTCTTTCTCTCTCTGTTCTTTCTCTCTCATTCTTTCCCTCTCTTTCTTTCCTCTTTCTTTCATTTTCTCTGTTCTTTCTTTCTTTCTTTCTTTCTCTCTCTGTGTTTTTTCTGTCTCTCTCTGTTCTTTCTTTCCCATCTTTCTTTCTCTCTATCTCTCTGTTCTTTCTTTCCCCTCACTCTGTTCTTTCTTTCTTTCATTTTTTTCTCTTTCTTTCTCTCTCTCTGTTCTTTCTTCCCCTCTTTCTTTTACTCTCTGTTCTTTTTCTTTTTTCCTCTTTCTTTCTTTTTCTTTCTCTCTCTCTATTCTTTCTTTCTTTCCCCTCTTTCTTTCGCTCTCCTTCTGTTCTTTTTTTCTGTCCCCTCTTTCTTTCTCTGTTCTTTCTTTCCCCTCTTTCTCTCTCTCTGTTCTTTCTTTCTCTCTCTGTTCTTTCTTTTTTCTTTCCCCTCTTTCTCTGTTCTTTCTTTCCCCTTTTTTGTCTCTTTCTGTTCTTTCTTTCTATCTGTTCTTTCTTTCCCCTCTTTATTTATGTCTCTCTGTTCTTTTTTTCTGTCCCCGCTTTCTTTCTCTGTGTTCTTTCTTTCCCCTCTTTCTTTCTCTCTGTTCTTTTTTCTTTCCCTTCTTTCTCGCTCTGTTCTTTTTTCTTTCCCCTCTTTCTTTCTCTCTCTGTTCCTTTTTTCAGTCCCCGATTTCTTTCTGTGTTCTTTCTTTCTCTTTCTATTTCTCTGTTTTTTCTTTATTTCCCCTCTTTATTTTTCTTTTGTTTCTTTCTTTCCCTTTCTTTCTCTCTCTGTTCTTTCTTTCGCTCTCTGTTCTTTCTTTCCCCTTTCTTTCTCTCTGTTCTTTCTTTCGCTCTCTGTTCTTTCTTTCCCCTCTTTCTTTCACCCTTGCTCTCCTTTCTTTCTTTCTCTCTCTATTTTCTTTTTTCTCTCTTTCTTTTCCTTAGTACCAGCCACTGTGCCCAAAATGCCAGCCACTATGCCCCAGTACCAGTCAGTGTAATTAGCAGTGCTAAATGGGTGTGGTTGGGCGTGGACATGGGTGTGACTAGTCACAAAATGAGTGTGGTCGAGGGCATGGCCTAAAATTTGTCCCTCTTTCCCTTCTTCAAAAGTTGGGAGGTATGGCTAATTATTTACCTATTCAAATTTACCATGTGGAGCACTGCGGGGGCCCTGGCCTGGAGAGAAGCATGGCCTGGCTGCTCATGAATGGGGGGGCCCTGGCCTGGGGAGAAGCATGGCCTTGGCTACTCATGAATGGGGGGCCCCTGGGGGAGATGCTTGGCTGCTCATGAATGGGGCAGCTCATGGGGGGAGAAGAAACACAAGAAGAAGCAGCATAAACTGGGGGGGTGCATGGTGAGAAGCAGCATAAACTGGGAGGCCACATAGGGTGAGAAGCACTATTCCAAAAGTAGACCGCATATGGGGGAGAGCATTATGAAACAAAGGGAAATGGGGGGTGCTTGTATATATTACCTGGAAGCTGTCTTGGGCTGTATATATTACCGGAAGGCTATGCTGGACTGTATCTATTACCTTCAAGATATGCTGGACTGTAGATATTACCTGGAGTGGAGGCTATGCTGGGCTGTATATATCACCTGGAGGCTGTGGTGGGCTGTAAATATTACCTGAAGGCTGTGCTGGGCTGTATATATTAACTGGAGGCTGTGCTGGGCTGTATATTTTAACTGGAGGCTGTTTTGGGCTGTATATATTACCTGAAGGCTATGCTGGACTGTATCTATTACCTTCAAGCTATGCTGGACTGTAGATATTACCTGGAGTGGAGGCTATGCTGGGCTGTATACAGTCATATGTTAAAGTTTGGGCACCCCTATTAATGTTAACCTTTTTTCTTTATAACAATTTTGGTTTTTGCAACAGCTATTTCAGTTTCATATATCTAATAACTGATGGACTCAGTTATATTTCTGGATTCAAATGAGGTTTATTGTACTAACAGAAAATGTGCAATCTGCATTTAAACAAAATTTGACCGGTGCAAAAGTATGGGCACCTCAACATAAAAGTGACATTAATATTTCGTAGATCCTCCTTTTGCAAAAATAACAGCCTCTAGTCGCTTCCTGTAGCTATTAATGAGTTCCTGGATCCTGGATGAAGGTATTTGTGACCATTCCTGTTTACAAAACAATTCCAGTTCAGTTAAGTTTGATGGTCGCCGAGCATGGACAGCCCGCTTCAAATCATCCCACAGATGTTCAATGATATTCAGGTCTGGGGACTGGGATGGCCATTCCAGAACATTGTAATTGTTCCTCTGCATGAATGCCTGAGTAGATTTGGAGTGGTGTTTTGGATCATTGTCTTGCTGAAATATCCATCCCCTGCGTAACTTCAACTTCATCACTGATTCTTGCACATTATTGTCAAGAATCTGCTGATACTGAGTTGAATCCATGCGATCTTCAACTTTGACAAGATTCCCGATGCCGGCATTGGCCACACAGCCCCAAAGCATGATGGAACCTTCACCAAATTTTACTGTGGGTAGCAAGTGTTTTTCTTGGAATGCTGTGTTTTTTAGCCTCCATGCATAACGCCTTTTTGTATGAGCAAACAACTCAATCTTTGTTTCATCAGTCCACAGGACCTTCTTCCAAAATGTAACTGGCTTGTCCAAATGTGCTTTTGCATACCTCAGGCGACTCTGTTTGTGGCGTGCTTGCAGAAACGGCTTCTTTCGCATCACTCTCCCATACAGCTTCTCCTTGCGCAAAGTGTGCTGTATTGTTGACCGATGCACAGTGACACCATCTGCAGCAAGATGATGCTGCAGGTCTTTGGAGGTGGTCTGTGGATTGTCCTTGACTGTTCTCACCATTCTTCTTCTCTGCCTTTCTGATAGTTTTCTTGGCCTGCCACTTCTGGGCTTAACAAGAACTGTACCTGTGTTCTTCCATTTACTTACTATGTTCCTCACAGTGGAAACTGACAGGTTAAATCTCTGAGACAGCTTTTTGTATCCTTCCCCTGAAAAGCTATGTTGAATAATCTTTGTTTTCAGATCATTTGAGAGTTGTTTTGAGGAGCCCATGATGCCACTCTTTGTTGGAGAATCAAATAGGAGAACTACTTGCAAGTGGCCACCTTAAATACCTTTCCTCATGATTTGATACACCTGGCTATGAAGTTCAAAGCTCAATGAGGTTACACAACCAATTTAATGTTTCAGGAAGTCAATAAAAAGTAGCTAGGAGTGTTCAAATCAAGAAAATGATAAGGGTGCCCATACTTTTGCACCGGTCAAATTTTGTTTAAATGCAGATTGCACATTTTCTGTTAGTACAATAAACCTCATTTGAATCCAGAAATATAACTGAGACCATCAGTTATTAGATATATGAATCTGAAATAGCTGTTGCAAAAACCAAAATTGTTCTAAAGAAAAAAGGTTAACATTAATAGGGGTGCCCAAACTTTAACATATGACTGTATATCACCTGGAGGCTGTGGTGGGCTGTATATATTACCTGAAGGCTGTGCTGGGCTGTGTATATTAACTGGAGGCTGTGCTGGGCTGTATATTTTAACTGGAGGCTGTGCTGGGCTGTATATATTACCTGGAGTCTGTGCTGGGCGCTGTATATATTACCTAAAGGCTGTTGCTGGACTGTATATATTAACTGGAGGCTATGCTAGGCTGTATATTTTATTTGGAGGCTGTGCTGGGCTGTATAGAATAACAACTAGAGGCAATGCTGGGCTAGTGGGCTATATATGTTATTTGGAGGCTGTGCTGACCTGTATATATAATTTGGAGGCTGCAACAGGCAAATAATAAATACAGCCCAGCAGCACCCTACAGATATTATATCCAGCCCTGCATAGCCTCAATATTAGTTTAACAGCAAATAACAAATAACTGTGTTGCTCTAAGAAGGGCGGAGGGGGGCCCGAAAAATTTCTTGCACAGGGGCAAACTACAATCTGTGTCTGCCCCTGGCAAATCCAAAGGTGAAGCCGCCTCAGAGAAACGAACAGTGGCGGCTTTCACTCTTTAATGTGAAGTACAGTGAATGGGGGTGGCTTTCAAGCTGAAGCTGCCCAAAGAATGAGCGTGTCACTAATTTTAACCACTTCAGGTTTTCTGCATTATGTTCATTTTATGGGGCGCTTTTGCAGAATCCGCCTGAAAAAGACATTGTGTGCTCATAGCCTTATAGGCACTATATAAACAAAGGGAAATAAATACCATGTACATTAAATTGAAAAGGAGATTTTGAAGCATAGTAAAGGAAATATTATTGTATAGTTATAGTCTGAGCTATTGTATGAGTTAATGTGTACATTATTTGTAGGGATTTATGTATGTATTTTCTTAGTGACAGATCATTTTATGCCAGGGGAACCATTACAATAATGTGCCTGCCAGTTCACCAGTGTATGAGCCCGAGTGGAAGACATGTCTCAGGACGATATGACACCTTTTTGAGTTCTTGTACAATAGAGAATGCCATGATTCTGCCTTTCAGATCAAATAGGTGTATGGCATAAATCAAGCACATGTGATATTCGTGGCAGGTGGATAGTGAAATTTGTTCTTTACAGCTGCCAGCAAATAGCTTGGAATTGGCATCCATGTCTATTCAACCTTCCTAATTGTAATTGTAATGTGACGGATAAGACTGAGGGATAAAACAGTGGATGTTGGTGGGTTTTATCTGGCAGCCAGGCACTGACAGAGGTATTCTGACAGATAGTTAATTACAATAGAGGAAACTGCAGATGCAGCAGTCAGAAGCTGTACCGTCATACGTGAGGGGTATGTGACCGCAGTGTGGGGGGCACTGAAAGAATAGGCAATGGCAGGGAAGGATCAAGATAGAATAAGTAGAGCAGACAGTTATTTATGACTAAAAGACAAAATCGGACACAGTGTCAGTATCACGAGTCACTTAAAAGAAACTAAGCCACAATTTGAGAATGAGGAAAATTCAGGTGCTCCACAATCCATTTTCCTGGCAGCAGATGTAAGGAAAACTGTAACCTGGCCTCTTCTATACATCAGTGCTTCATCTCCCAACAGACACCATCTTTCTCTCTCTTAGCAACCACCGGCACAAGGCTATCTTCTTCTGCTTGTTCCCTCTTCTAGTCCTTGACACATCTTCCCTTGGTTCACATTCCATCGCCAAGTTTGCAAAATCTCACCTATGAAGATGGTGTCCAGGATTGTATTTCAAGCTTTACTTCAGGCAAAAAGTCCTCATACACAATAGATAGTTGTCGGCTCAATGAACATTCAGCCAACAGATATATCTCTTGACTTCCCTCTATACAAAAACACTCGGCCTCGCAAAACATTCCTGTTACCAGTATGGGTGAGTCACTGCCACATTCCAGACATTTAGCAAATCGGATCTTTCTATTCCCCTACTTCATATGTTAGAGAAAAGTCAGAAGTTTCACATATGCATTAGATCAGTGTTCCCCAACTCAAGTCCTCAAGCGCCACCAACAGATCATGTTTTCAGAATCTCCTTAGTATCGCTCATGTAATAATTCCATCCCCTCTGCAGTGCTAAGGAAATCCTGAAAGCATGATGTGTTGGTGGCTCTTGAGGACTAGAGTTGGGGAACACTGCATAAGATGATTGGGCAATACCGGCAAGATCAGAAGCTTCGGCTATTTGATGTATAATGTGTATGGAGCCTTTACGTTAAAAAGGTTATTAGTTACCATCATGTATGCTTATGTAAAGAAGAGAGGTTCGTTGGATGCAATGAAGAGCTGGAGGCAGAGAAGGGGTTAACAGGATTTACTGAAAAGGTGATTAAACAAGGAATACTCCACGCAGGGAGGCAAGAATAATAATGGCAATGACGGGAATTGCACACAAACACAATGCAGGAGAGAAAGATATACAAAACCAATGTAACTTATCGCTTGCAGTCCTTGCAGGGAAAGGCTGGAAAATCTCCCGATGGCATCGCAAATCGTGGACAAAGTCTCTGGATCTGTTACGGAGGAACGAGAAGCACAGTTTCCCAACGGTGCTGACGAATCCGGTTTGGTTTGGTTTGAGTGCGTTGGGATGTGGAAACAGTTTTTTGTGTAGATTCCTAAGGGATGGCGCCGAACAAGAACCATGGGCACACTCACAGAACACGCCAGCGGGTGGTCATCTGGAGTAGTCTCTAGGAACAGAGCAGGTCAGCTTACCTTTAACTGCAGGCAGGAAATAGCTGCCCAAAAAGGCAGGGTCAGGCGATAACTCAGTAGTGTAACAGTCAATCTTAGAGTCAGTACACTGAGGGATGAATGGCATGGAGTTATCAGTCGGAGCAGCGGAGAGGGAGTCAACCTTCTACTGTCGCTTTTCCGCCAAGTCTGACCCGTTCCTGCGCTCAGTCCTCTTTACATTCCCCGCACCCCCTGCTGTCCAGCGTGAAGGTCCTTCCCTCCCAGAAGAAGCCTCCCCCAGCAACAGTGGTGACAGTCCCGATATTTCTGGCCTCAAAGGGCACCAGAAACCACTGACTCTGTCTCAGCTCATCTTCTTACACCTATGGCATATCAACGGTACATGCCATAAATGTATAATACATCCAGTGGCGTAACTTGTAGCTTGTGAGCAGCAATGCAAAATCTACAACCGGGCCTCCAACTACCATGTGTCATTAATGGAATTGGTCTTCTTATCTTGGCTGAAGGATTCTTTTCGTCTTCTCTAGGATTCAGGACTCGGGAGCAAGTGCATCCCTTGCACTCACTATAGTTACAACCCTGATATATACAGGGCCCACCACTGAGAGCCTAATTTACGTTAAGAAGACCATAAATTAAGTATTATGTTAAGACCAAAAATTGATGAATATGAAAAGATGGGAATAACCCTTTAATTAGGGTCACAGAAATAACTTGAATCTGACAAAAGTAATAATAAATCAAAAATCTATGAAAATGAACAAATGAAAGTCAGACATTGCTTTTCAACCATGCTTCCACAGAATTTAAAAAAAAAGTAAAACTCATGACACAAGCCTGGACAGAAATTATAGTACCCATGAAAATAATGTGACAAAAAGGGCATGTTAAATCAAGGTGTGTCGACTATTTAGCATCACAGGTGTCTACAATCTTAGAATCAGTGTGTGGGACTGTCATACAATGGTCCATGCAAATTGTCTCTTCAGAGAGAAAGATGACTAGAACTCTAGTGCCAACTATTGGAAGTAGCAATCCTAAAAGTCAATGTCGACCCTTTAACGAGTCTTGTCACATGACTTAGGATAAAAGCCAAACCAGAATCTGAATTTGCAAACACTGTGTTTCGGGGTACTGCCCTTCATCAGTGCAAGGTGTGAGATCTGGTTTGGCTGTGTGAGAGACATCTGACCGATATCCAAGAAGTATCATTTCTCCTTGCAGAGTTTGTAATGTAAGCATGTGTGGCGCCCCCAGGAGTATGGTCGCCACTGTGGCCTTACCTCCCTCCTAGCGAGAGTGATGTCATGCCTGGAAGCAAGGAAAGGATCACTTTATCAGGTAGTTCCAGCATACAACACAGCTCCTGCTCCAGGCCAACAAAGGGAGCTCTAAACCCAACTTCTGAGAAGCTGCTCTCTCTGGTCAGAAGGAGGAAGGAGTTAGTGAGTTGAAGTATTGAAAGGGAAGAGTGAGGACGTAGGAAGAAGAGCTGAGGGGATTGGCGCTAGAGCAGAGCTCATCCTCAGCTCAAGCGCGGAAAACCGGACGCCAGAGTCCGAGGCTGTGTGGATGCTAAAGGACCCACAGCAGAAATCGGAGGAATAGAGGATACAAATCCTCTGTTCCCAACTAAGACTCGACGACACAGCAGCACTTGTGTGAGCCGGAGACGCCATAGTGGCGCGGTCTTTGAAGGAGGCTACAGCTGCCTGTCATGCGAGTGGCGTTCTAAGTAACAGAGAGAGAAAGAGGAACTTGAGTGGAGTTTACAACCGCAAGTACTTCATAATAGTGTTAGAAAAGGAGACCTCACAACCCACCTGTATAGAGAGATTCCCAAATTGCTTCCAGTCTGACCAACTACTGTACCAATTGCAACTTGAACCCTGGACTGTACCTACAAAGCTCCATAAAAGGTAAAGGAAACTGCAATCTGTTGTGTCCTTAGAATTCTTCCTGTGTTACCTTCTGAGCACTGCTACATCCCTTGCTCCACACTACATCAATATCTATCCCTCAACATCTTCCATCTGCCCTGGGACTCAGCTCTGCCTGTGGAGAGCTTTGCCACCTCTGATGCATCACCATCAGTCCCAGCGGATCTGCACAGCAGCGCTGGTCACTATTGATCAGACACCACAGGTGGCGTCACAAACTCTTTTACAAAAACTCTTTATTTTTCATTCCCTTGTAAATACACCCCTTTTATTGGACGCCCAGGGCAACGGACTGGGTCACCGCCACTGTGACACTGCCCCTTTAAGAAGCGGCCCGGGTACCCCACTGCCCTGGCGGGCACTCCACATGCTGAGATGAGGAGACTTAAAGCTGCAATGCTCCTCTGGGAAATATGCAAATTGTCTCTTCAGAGAGGAAGAGGACTTGAACGCTACTGCCACCTATTGGAAGTAGCAATCCTAAAAGTCAATGACGATCCTTTAATGAGCCTTGTCACATGACTTAGGATAAAAGCCAAACCAGAATCTCAATTTTCAAGGCACAGTAAATATATATGTACATCTACATTTTAGGAAGACATACTGTATCTGTGCTCCCAGATTCCCAGAAAAGAAAGTCAATAAATGGATAAAGTTTTGAGAGGAAGAAATTATATTTATGCATGACTTTTGGCTATGGGATGGACCCCCACTACACTTTAACACAACCATAACTACTGTAAACCTAGACTCTGGAATAAATACACAAAACTCATTATTTTGGTTGTCAAACTGGCTACAGCTTTATTGAAATCGCAGGATTAAAACAATCATAGCAGGAGTCAGGTGAAGTGCTAGTACATTGGGATTCATGAGTACTGTGTTATCCCCAGCTGTCTGACATACAGCACCATGACATAAAGGGGACACACGTGCTGGAGGCCATTCAAGCAGAGCCAGTAAACTTTCAAGGCACCAATGACCCTATTATTCTCACTCCTGTGCTTAACCACTAATCCACTGATGTTTCCTCCAGTTCTTCTGATGAGAGAAAAAGGGAGAGAGAGATAAGAAAGAGTTACATCTTCTATACCATCTCCACCCTCCCATACAGTAACACACCAGACACAGACATACTGTGTTCCTTCCTCTTAAAGCAGAGTCACTCTTGTTTAAGGTCTACGCAGTTATACAAACAAAGCTGCAAGAGTTAAAGGTCCACCCCTCACAAAGTCATGTTCCCCTCTGCTTAGTGTCCAGGGGTTTCTTAACAACCAAGGATGTCTTACAGTTAGGCTGAGTTCACATGTGGTGTTTTTTTGCGTTTCCGCGGCGATTTTAACCGTGCGATTTTGCCGTGAAAAATAAGCATCCCATGCATTCCTATGGGATTCCGCAATGCTGTGCTAATGCTGCGGTTTTTACCGTGGCGGAATTGCTTCGCGGTAAAAAACGCAGCATGCTCCTTAATTTCGCGGAATCGCGGCGATCCCGCACCCATAGGAATGCATTGTTCTGCTTACTTTCCGCATGTGACTGTGCCCACCATGCGAAAAATAAGCTGAACAGTTGCGGATGGTACCCACGGGCCGGAGGAGAGCAGACTGTCCTCCGGGCTTTGGGTACCATATCCCAGTAAAAAATAGAATTTAAAATAAAAAATATTGTTATTCTCACCTTCCGACGTCCCGCGCAGCCTTCCCGCCTCTCTCCACGCTCCCGGTCCCAGTAAGCCTTGGAGAGCGATGATGTCCGTTCTCGCGGGATCGCGAAGTCTCGCGGTCATTCGCGCGACGTCATCGCGAATGACCGCGAGACGTCGCGATCCCGCGAGAACGGATGTCACCGCGGTAATTGTCGCAAAGGATTACTGGGACCGGGAGCGTGGAGAGAGGCGGGAAGGCTGCGCGGGACGTCGGAAGGTGAGAATAACAATATTTTTTTTTTCTTATTATTATTTACATTCTATCTTTTACTATTGATGCCGCATAGGCGGCCTCAAAAGTAAAAAGTTGGTCACACCCGTCAAACACTATGTTTGACGAGTGTGACCAACCTGTCAATCAGTTCTCCAAGCGATGCTACAGATCGCTTGGAAAACGCTAGCAATTCTGCAAGCTAATTATGCTTGCAAAATGCTAGTTTTTCCACAGGTATTTAAAATGCGATTTTCCCGCGGAATGGAATTCCGGAATTCTCGCGGTAATTTCCGCGAGAGTTCCGCTACTTGTGAACCCAGCCTTACACTTGACAGATGCAAAGAGTTAATCCAAAAACCAAGCAAATTGTTGTGAAGTTCCATTTTCGTAGGGATCTCCAAAAACAAGGACTTCATGACTTACATTATTGGCCAACTGTAGACATGAGTGTTCATGTTTTTGCAAAGCTATTAACTTTAGAGACAGGAAAGATATATATCTTTGTACCGTGTTAGCCAGTAGATAGAAGAATATTTAGAATTGAGAGTCCTCAGTGGTTGATACCTTTTAATGGCTAACTGAAAAGATGGTAACAAATTGCAAGCTTTCGAGACTACTCAGGTCTCTTCATCAGGCTAGACTAATACAACATTGAAGAATCACATATTTATACACAAGATAGCACAGAAATAATGCAATAGATAAGACAAGTGATGTGAAGCAGAATTGTCATCATTGGAGAGGGTTAAACATAAATATTGGAGCAGTTCATAGATAAGGAGCCTAAAAGTTTTATTGCCCTCTGATTGGGGTCTGGTTCTGTGTTGTGTGATGACCCCAGAAGGTCTGAAGAGCAAATTCCTTAATTGATGTAAAAAGACATAAATCCATGCAATACATTCATTCCTGCACTGAATGTGTCGAAAGTTTTCATAAATGTGTACTCTGATATTCTTCTCTCTCTGAGACTTGAAGTTACCTTTTAATACAAGTAATTTAATGTCCATCATACTATGACCAGGGATACAAAAATGTTTTGCCACAGGTAGATCCATTCTTTTTTCTCTATATTCATCCAAGATGAATTCTCAACATCACACAATAAGAGAAAAAAGAATGGATATACCTGTGGCAAAACATTTTTGTATCCCTGGCCATAGCATGATGGACATTAAATTACTTGTATTAAAAGGTAACTTTAAGTCTCAGAGAGAGAGAAGAATCTCGGAGTACAAGTTTATGAAAACTTTCGACACATTCAGTGCAGGAATCAATGTGTCGCATGGATTTATGTCTTTTTACATCAATTAAGTAATTTGTTCTTCAGACCTTCTGGCGTCATCACACAACACAGAACCAGACCCCAATCTGAGGGCACTAAAACTTTTAGGCTCCTTATCTATGAACTGCTCCAATATTTATGCTTATCCCTCTCCCATGATGACAATCCTGCTTCACGTCACTTGTCTTATCTATTGCATTATTTCTGTGCTGTCTTGTGTATAAATATGTGATTCTTCAGATGTTGTATTAGTCTGGCCCGATGAAGAGACCTGAGTAGTCTCGAAAGGTTGCAATTTGTTGCCATCTTTTCAGTTAGCCATTAAACGGTATCAACCACTGAGGACTCTCAATTCTAAATATTCTACTAACTTTAGAGAGACATTTTGGGTTGATGCAGAGGCCAGGACTGATGGGCTGAGCCTTAACTGTTGAGAAAGGGTGAGGAAGTATACAAAGGCAGAAGCCTTATGCTGCAGTGACTTTGTTGAGCAGAAAGCAGATGGCATGTTACTACAGACTGCTGTGACCCTAACCATTTTACTCCCATGAAGTGACACCACAACATTTCTTATTAAACACAACTGCTTTATTGTGGAGAAATTTTACAACAAAGAACTCTCATCTTTTATGTGGATAAAATTTTGGTCACAGCTCAAAATAGGCAATAATTTGCCAACCAATTGGGTGTAGGGAGATTATCTGCCTACGGGACTCCTGGTTCAGGTTTCATCACCACCAAATTCTCCACCCATTCCGCAGTTGCAACTTGAAACACACAACCAACATGGGGAGGGAGGGCAGAAAACAGGTCCGTGAAAGGGTTGCGTTTTCCTCTGGGCCATCAGTCGTAACCATGAGTCTGTGGCCTTGACCCCCTAGCCCAATTGTGGGTTAATAGACAGGCGGCAGATATCCTCATCGTACTTCCACCAGGACGATCCCCTGTGTGCCTTGTAAGAATTATAAATATTGTCCAAATAAATAATTCAGAACACCTCTCCAGATGTTTTTCACCCATAACGCATCCAAACATGGCGAATGCCTGTAACCAGTTATTAATGGTTTTGGCTACTTTGGACTTTCGTTCGTATACTTTATCTCCTGCCCGACACTCCTTGTCAATTTTCCATCTTCTCCTTTCTGCCAGACTGTTAAAAATGTGACTGCAGGCAGATGTTTTCCACCCCACATCGACTTGTATGGCCGAGTGTGATCCAATAATCGGATCCAACTCTGGCATGTTGCCATCCCTTTCCTCGTTCCGGCTGGGTCCAAAAAAAAAAATCGTATATCTGCACGACCTCATAGAAAAACATTGGTCTGAGTGCGATCCCATGTTTTGCACTTGAACCGAAAATACGGACATATCACGAGCCCTTAAACAAACTGCTTATCTCTATCTCATCTTAGCCCCTTCAGAGCCTCCAGCTATTCTCCTCACTATATAACCCTAACACCATATTTTCAGTGGACACCTAAGGGCACCTAAAGCCCACTCATCACTCTGTCCTCTCACACTTACCACTGACATTTCTGCAAGTTTAGCAGGCAGGTCGTCGGTGGCATGTCATCGCCGCTATCTGCTGTGGTTACTAAACAGGCGGGCGGAGGGATTAACTGTAAATTTTGTGTTATCTCTGAGCACTTCTGAATTTTCGTATGAGATGCAGCGCTGCACCCGGCAGTTTTACCTCTCATGTCATGGTTTACTTTTTCAATGACATCTGTTATGTCATAGTCGCTGGATAATTCCATGTTCATAACAATTACAATAACAAGGTAGTGTAGAGACAGACGGGAACTAAGCGTGACACACGCAGTAGTGAGAAATGTCTGTGGATTTTCCTTCTTGCTGTGATGGGAGGTGATGTTAGAGAGGAACTTATACTGTAACTGCAGTCTTCCCTTATTCATTGTGACAGTCGCCAAAGACAGATGACAGGGTAAACCTGTGACTTTTGTAAAACAACAACATTGGCAGGACATGCTGGGAGATGTAATTTCACAACGTACTCTTAGATGCAGAATTTGGCTCTGCTCATGTCACATTTCACTTTGTCGTGAGTCGTGACTGTTCACATCGGTGCTACGTTCTATACTGTCAAGATGAGTTTGAAATATGTAACTGGAATATGTAACTGGAAATATATTGTAGTCTGCAGCAGCATTTTGGCAATCCACGTCTGTCACCATATTTGTCTTGGCTCCGGAAAAATTGTAAGCTACGTTATATAGACCAGTGGTCCCCAACGTCTCTTACCATGAGAGTGTGGCGCCCCTGAGGGTTCAGTCGCCACAGAGGTACTGCACCTCCTCCTGAGGTAGTATCCCACTCCCCAGGTAAGATGGAACACCTGACCAGACTCCACCACTCACATCCAACACAGACACCTTAGAACAGCAGAGCACACTTTATGGCAGCTGCTTTGGTTCATGAAGGGTGCTGGGTGGTGGGTGGAGCTTAGATTACACTAGAGGGGAAAGCTGACAGGAAGTTAGGTCAGAATCCCCTGAGGGGGATGGAGAGAGGATGTGTTTGCAGCAGCCTCCTGTGAGCTGGAGCTTCTTGCAAGGAAAGAGAAAAGAGAAGGATCAGTTCAGAAGAAAGATAGAAAAGTACGGAACATGAGGAGGAGAGAGAACTGGGATCGGAGCTAGAACAGAGCCCTTTCCTAAGTTTGATGCGCCAAAGGCAGGGCGCCGGTATCTGAGGCTGTGTGTGATACTAATGATCCTACAGCAGAAACCGGAGGAATAGAACTTGTGACCACTTTATTCCCACCTAAGACTTGAAGACACAGCAGCAACGTGTGTGAGCTGGGACATGTTGTTATGGAGTCCCCGAAGCAGGCTACAGCTGCCTGTCATACAAGTGGAGTTATAAGTAACAGCAAGAAAGAGGAACTTGAGTGTAGTTCATAACTACATGTACTTCAGATTAGCGCTAATAAGGAGACGTTCAGAAAAGGCATATTTGGAAGGGAGTGCTGGAAGGGTGTATTCCATCTGCCTGGGAGTTTGCTGAGCCCCTGACCTGGAGGACACGGCACTGAAGCGGGCATCTGTCTATGCCAGAAACGTGAGTAAAGTATCTTTACTGCATTCAGCTGTGTCATTGCCTTCTTCCTGCACCAACCTAACATAGTAACATAGTTACATAGTTTTGAAGGCTGAAGGAAGACCTTATGTCCATCTAGTTCAGCCTATTTTTAGTGCAGCTGTTCTGCATTGGTGATCCTGGGGAAGGCAAAAAACCCACAGAGTAGAAGCCAATTTTCTCCATAGGGAAAAAAATTCCTTCCCCTAAGCTGGGTCAACCATCTACCTATAATATTCTGTTATTCGTAACCTTCTATACTGTTACTCACAAGAAAAGCATCCATTCCTTTCTTAAATTCATTCAGTGAGTTGGCCATCACCACTTCCTCAGGAAGAGAATTCCAAAGCCTCACTGCTCTTACCGTGAAGAACCTCTTCTATGCTGGTGCAGAAATTGTCTTCAAACGAAGAGAATGCCCCCTTGTTCTTGTCACAGTCCTTGGTACAAACAGTTCATTGGAGAGATCTCTGTATTGCCCTCTGATATACGTGTACATATATATTAGGTCTCCCCTAAGTCTTCTCTTTTCTAGAGTAAATAGACCTAATTTTGATAACCATTCTGGGTATTGTAGTGAACAACTCCATTTATCATTTTAGTAGCCCGCCTTTGAACCCTTTCAAGTTCAGTAATGTCTTTCTTGAGCACCGGCATCCAAAATTGCACACAATACTCCAAGTATGGTCTGACGAGTGATTTGTACAGAGGGAGAATTATGTTTTCATCTCGTGTCCCCAGACCTCTTCTAATGCATCCCATGACCCTATTTGCTTTGGTGGCAGCTGCCTGACACTGGGCACTCCAATTTAGCTTCTTATTGACTAAGATGCCTAAGTCTTTTTCCATGTCTGATTTCCCCAGCAGTTTCCCATTTAGTAAGTAATTGTAGCATCTGTTTCTCCTTCCCATATGCATAACCTTACACTTATCTGTGTTAAACCTCATTTGCCATTTTTCAGCCCAATTCTCCAATTTACTCAAATCTGTCTATAGTTGCAAACTGTGTTAACTACCTTACATAGTTTTGTATCATCTGCAAATACTGATACTTTACTGTGTAAGCCATCCACTAACCAACCTACTCAGCACTGCTACATCTCTGTGCCTAACACTACATAATCTACCTCAAAATCTACTACCACTGCCCTGGGACTACCGCTGCCCTGGGACTACAGCGCTGCCTGTGGAGAGCTACTACATCTTTGCTGCATCACACCATCTGTCCCAGAGGATCTGCACTGCAGCGCTGGTCACTTCTGACCAGATACTACAGGTGGCGTCACGAACTACCTACAAATAAATTGTATTCAATTCCACCTATTTTGCATGGACACGGACCGGGTCACCGCCACTGCAACACTTCCCCTTTAAGACTCCGGCCCGGTACCGAGTAAATCCCCACACTTGCCCTGGGGGTGATCCAAGAGACACATTGAGCTCTGAGAGATGGACACAAGCAGTGTCGGACTTGGGTGCCAAGGGCCCACCAGTAACCAACTCCAGGGGCCCACTTTACAACTACATGTAAATGTGACATTATCCTCAATCACAAATGTATATAACAATGAACTGGATAGATTGGTAAATGAAAAAGATGCTGCCTTTGCCCAGGTGCTGATGCCAGCCTTGAAATAGATAGGCTTTTTACAAGATTTTGGAGGTGTCTGTGGGAATATTTGCCCATTCATACAAAAGAGCATTTGTTAGGTGAGGTGGCTTATGTTGGATGAGAAGCTCACAATATAAGCTATAGTTTATCCCAAAGGTGTTTGTTGGGGTTGAAGTCAAGGCTCTGTGTAGTGTGGTGTAGTGACCACTGTGTCCGCTAGGGGGCGCTGTGTGGATGTCCCAGGGCAGGTGTATAAGCATTTCCAGTGTCCTGATAGGAGTAGGATGTTGAATTATCGTAATGTATCTCATGGTGGGTGGCCTTGAGATGAAGGCTTGCTTATGTGCTGATCAGCAGAGCTGATCTTTCGTGTCAATGTGGAAGGGAGAAGCCTTCAGGTGACTGGAGAGATGGGCGGAACCAGTTGCCTACAAAACCATCCAGGGGTGTGTCTAGAACGCCATACTAAAGAATGTATGAATGCTTGTAGGACCTGTGGTGAGGTCATAGACATGTGACTCGGTGGGCGTGGCTACGGACCATGTAAGGTGGCCAGGGTAGGTCACATGGGTGAATGCAGGGACCCGGTTGGTCCGTTGTGGAAGGTCCCGCTGGAAGATGAGGCTTCCTGCCTAACAGCACGTGGAGTGGCTGTGTGTAATGGCTGCACGTCTCAGAGAGTTCCCAGGGAGAGGGAATGAATGGCTGCAGTGTGGAGTATGAAGCAACCATGAGGGAACCCTGATGGGTAAGATAACTGTGAGGCTTGACAGCCTGTGTGCTGGACATTGCACAACCTGTATGACTACAGGATAAGCAGAGGGGAGCTCTGTCATGGACGCTATGCTGTTTGTATGAACTTTATGTTGCTGCTGTGGGTTCATGATGCCAGAATAAACCGCATGGAGTTATTGTTTAATGGAAAACCCGTGCTGGACATGATTATTTGGCTGCCAAGCGAGTGTCCCCAACCTTGAATGACAGCGCTACCTCACAGCAGCTTCAAGTTCTTCCTCAAACTTACCCAAACATGCCTTTATGAACTTTGCTTTGTGCACTGGGCACAATCATGCTGAAAAAGGGCATTCCCCAAAATGTTCCCACAAAATTGAAAGCTAAAATTGTCCAAAATGTCTTCTGTGCGGAACCATTATGATTTTCCTTGGATCCAAGAGTCCTAAGCCAATCCCTGGAAAACAACCCGATAGCATTATCCTTCTGCCTCTGCCGAACTTCACAGTTGACATAATGTACTTGACAGGTTAAGTTCTCCAGATTTTCCTCAAACCCACACTCATCTATCAGACTGTCAGATAGAAAAGTGTAATTCGTTATGCCACAGAACAAATTTGCACTGATCCAGTCGAGTCCAGAGGCAGCAACTGTACACCACTCCGTCCGACATTTTACATTGTGCTTGGTGATGCAAGGCTTAAGTACGACTGTATGGTCTGATAGGCAGCAGATCTTTTAGGATTTGCATGTCGATTATCTGTTGCCCATAAAATTTTCTACTAAGTGGGTGAAATATTATCCACACACTTTAGAGAAAACTGTCAATTTATACCATGGATTTTCGCCACTGATTTTACGTTTTGCACAGCCTGAAGTCTGTGGCAAATATACAGCATTTCCAAAACAAAATCCAATGTTTTTTGGCAGTGGACCCATATGCTGCAGACAAATGTCTATACATCTACATATGTCTTCCTTTATGAAAGAATATATACCGTATTGCCTACACATTTCAGCACTGTAATAAAAACAAGTTTATCAGCTAAACGTATGTAAAAATAACACTGCTCTTTATAAGTGAGGTCCATGGAAGTGTATGAGACATTACGATATGTGTCTAGATACGTTACCCTACAACACAGAGCTTATTTTATTGATACTGGATGTCAGGATCCTCTGGGTGACCCTCTCCTCATCTCTTCTGTGATAAGCACTTGTGGATGACCTTTCAGGCTGCTGTGTCCAGTTACTTTCTCATCTCCTGCCCTCTTTTCTGTTATATAACATTGGTACAGAATTAACTACTGAGAATCCCAAGGATTAATTCTACTAGACGCCGTCACGCCGAATGGAGGAGGGGCAGCCCGCAGTGCCCAGGGTGGAGTCCATGAATGGATTTCTTTATCTAGTAATGTCTACCATCAGTCTGGTGCTTTCAGGACGGGTCTGATCTCCACCTGAGTCAGTTTTCCCTTCGTTCTTGCACAGTGAACATTAATATCCACAGCAGTAATTAGTAGGCAAGCAATGTGAATACAAATTATTTACATTTATTTAGATTTCCCTCATGTGCTGCCCATATGTTACTCATGGCTAGAGTTGAGCGACTTTTGGTTTTTTAGGGTCGCGTTTCGTTTCGTGAAACCCGACTTTTCCAGAAGTCGGGTCGAGCAAGATCGTCCGATTATAGGGAAAAGTCGGGGTCGTCCCGAAACACGAAACCCAATGTAAGTCAATGGGGAATAAAAGTCGGCAGTGAGAGGAGGACAGGAAACACACCTACAGTGCCCATTTGAATGCCAAAAGCATCAATTCTTCTTTCTTAAGCTTGTCAACCTTAATTAACTTCATAATACATGTTACGCACTGAAAAATGGGGGTTATTTGGCTACAAACTGTGGGGGGGGAGGGCTGGCTCCAGGTTTTCATGTGCCCTGGGCGAAAGAGCGCCCCTTTAACACATACCACAACTCATCATGCTCCGATACGGCAGAGAAATAGCGGTATAGTCCAATGAAAAATACCTCACTTTTTACATCTCATGACGAGGCCCATCTATTTCTCCATACAGAATCATTGGTCCCATATAATGTTTGAAACAGTATATGATGAGCTCCACATAATGCTACAGTATATGTTGGTCCCCATGGATGAAGCTCCACTGTCTTATGGGCCCAAATAATGCTCCAAACATAATGGGCCCCATTTCTAATGCTCTAGTGTATAATGGGCCCTGTAAATGCTGCTCCAGTGTCTGATGTCCACCTTTGGAATGTTCCAGTTTATGGTGGGCCCCATCTATCATTCCCCAGAGTATAGTGCTCCCCAAAAATTGCTGTCCCAACATTGAAAACAATCAAATAAGTCTCCTCGCTAGGGAATCCCTGTACTTGTCTGGACAGGTGCAGTAGCTTGCTTAACAGCTCGCCAGCCGTTCTCACGCCCAGTATGGATTACACGTGATTGCACAAAGGTGAGAAAGGGTACCGTATCCCCAGATAACATGTATGGATAGCGTACACATTCAAAATATATGTCTCAGGAGGCAGGCTCAGACGGTGTTAGGCCCAGTATGGATTGCACGTGATTGCACAAAGGTTAGAAAGGGTACCGTATCACCGGATAACATGTATGGATAGCGTACACATTCAAAATATATGTCTATACAGCATGAGGCAGGCTCAGACGGTGTTAGGCCCAGTATGGATTGCACGTGATTGCACAAAGGTTAGAAAGGGTACCGTATCCCCAGATAACATGTATGGATAGCGTACACATTCAAAATATATGTCTCAGGAGGCAGGCTCAGACGGTGTTAGGCCCAGTATGGATTGCACGTGATTGCACAAAGGTTAGAAAGGGTACCGTATCCCCGGATAACATGTATGGATAGCGTACACATTCAAAATATATGTCTATACAGCATGAGGCAGGCTCAGATGGTGTTAGGCCCAGTATGGATTGCACGTGATTGCACAAAGGTTAGAAAGGGTACCGTATCACCGGATAACATGTATGGATAGCGTACACATTCAAAATATATGTCTATACAGCATGAGGCAGGCTCAGACGGTGTTAGGCCCAGTATGGATTGCACGTCATTGCACAAAGGTTAGAAAGGGTACCGTATCCCTGGATAACATGTATGGATAGCGTACACATTCAAAATATATGTCTCAGGAGGCAGGCTCAGACGGTGTTAGGCCCAGTATGGATTGCACGTGATTGCACAAAGGTTAGAAAGGGTACCGTATCACCGGATAACATGTATGGATAGCGTACACATTCAAAATATATGTCTATACAGCATGAGGCAGGCTCAGACGGTGTTAGGCCCAGTATGGATTGCACGTGATTGCACAAAGGTTAGAAAGGGTACCGTATCCCCAGATAACATGTATGGATAGCGTACACATTCAAAATATATGTCTCAGGAGGCAGGCTCAGACGGTGTTAGGCCCAGTATGGATTGCACGTGATTGCACAAAGGTTAGAAAGGGTACCGTATCCCCGGATAACATGTATGGATAGCGTACACATTCAAAATATATGTCTATACAGCATGAGGCAGGCTCAGACGGTGTTAGGCCCAGTATGGATTGCACGTGATTGCACAAAGGTTAGAAAGGGTACCGTATCACCGGATAACATGTATGGATAGCGTACACATTCAAAATATATGTCTATACAGCATGAGGCAGGCTCAGACGGTGTCAGGCACAGTATGGATTTGACGGCCCAGATTACACAGCGGAGGAGCAGGGAGAGGTAAAGATTGCAAATGCTGGGGCCCTGCCCAAGCAAGGGGGGCCCACTCGTGGGCGTCGGTACTGGCACTGGGCCCCTCATAGTACAGCGGTGTGTCTGACGGCGGGTGTGCACCACCACCGTCAGAGACACTTGATTGCACTATGAGGGACCCTGTGCCAGTGCCCGCGCCCAAGAGTCGGATTACCCACCTGTCCAGGGCAACGGCACTCGCACGGTGTCATGCGCTAGGTGGTGACCCCGGCCATGGGGGGGAGGCAGCACAGTTAGGGAGTTTTAGAAAGTGGCATATGTTGATGTTGGACATTCAGCTGATGCAAAAGGCGAAATAGGTGAAGTACCAGGAAGAGGTGGACCAAAGCAAGCCATTTTTCTGTCACCCTATGTGTCATCAGGGGAAGGTGGGACAAAATCCTTGGAAACCCATGCGTGGTTCATTTTAATGAAGGTTAGATCATCCACATTTTGGGTTGACAGACGGGTCCTTTTTTCGGTCAGGATTGATCCAGCTGCACTGAAGACTCTTTCCGATAGCACACTTGCAGCTGGGCAAGCGAGCTCCTGTAAGGCATATTGGGCCAATTCAGGCCAGGTGTCCAGTTTAGCGGCCCAATAGTCAAAGGGGAATGACCTGTGTGGGAGAACATCGATATGGGAGGAAAAGTAGTTTGTAACCATAGTTGACAACTGCTGTCTCCTGTCACTTTCCATCGATGCAGTATTACCAGTTGTGTGAGCGGTATTTGAAAAATTAGTCCACAACATTGTCATGAAACCCCTGTCTCCAACGCCACTTCTGCTGTGTGCACCACGAA
This sequence comes from Dendrobates tinctorius, assembly GCF_039654945.1. NCBI lineage: Eukaryota > Metazoa > Chordata > Amphibia > Anura > Dendrobatidae > Dendrobates > Dendrobates tinctorius. The sequence continues at coordinate 1,041,559 of NW_027361739.1, read as the reverse complement.
CACCTCTGCCAAGCTGCCCCCGGCCCGTACGGCTCGTGTGAGAACCATCACCGCTGCTGTGTGCTGGGAATGCCTCAAGCAACCGATTTACCAGAGTTGCTTGTTTATTAGCCAATATTAGGTCAAGGTTCTCCTGTGGCATGATGTTTTGTAATTTGCCTTTATAGCGTGGATCCAGGATGCTGGCCAACCAGTAGTCGTCATCGTTCATCATTTTGGCAATGCGGGGGTCCCTTTTTAGGATCCGCAAGGCATAATCTGACATGTGGGCCAATGTTCCCGGTGTCAATGATGCACTGCGAATGCTGGGTGGAGGAGCACTTTCTGGCAAATCCACATCCCTCCAGTCACGCACAAACCCTGTACCAGACCTTGCCACGCCAACATTTTCACTTGCCCCACGAGATGCATCCTCCTCCCCTAAGTAATCATCCCCATCATCCTCCTCCTCCTCCTCTTCTTCCTCCACCTCATCCAGGAGAGGTCCCTGAGCAGACAATGGCTGAATGTCATCAAGGATTCCCTCCTCCTCTTCCTCCTCATCAACATTGGCTGCAGACGCCTGCTCCTTAAGGTGCGTCAAAGTTTGCATGAGCAGACGCATAAGTGGGATGCTCATGCTTAGGATGGCGTCGTCTGCGCTTACCAGCCGTGTGCATTCCTCAAAACACTGAAGGACTTTACAAAGGTCTTTCAGCTTCGACCACTGCACACCTGTCAACTCCATGTCTGCTCTCAAAGTGCCTGGCCGTGTATCCTCCCACAAATGCATTATGGCCTGCCTCTGCTCGCACAGCTGCTCCACCATGTGCAGGGTGGAGTTCCACCTTGTTGCAATGTCGATAATGAGGCAGTGGTTGGGAAGGTGGAGCAATTGCTGCAGCTTCTGCATACGAACGGAGTGCACAGGCGACCGGCGGATGTGCGCGCACAGTCTTCGCACCTTCTGGAGCAGGGCTGTTAACTCCGGATAATTTTTGAGGAAGCACTGCACCACCAGGTTCAAGGTGTGAGCCAAGCAAGGTATGTGGCTGAGTTTTGAAAGGGCTATGGCTGCCACAAAATTACGGCCGTTATCACTAACTACCTTGCCTGCCTCAAGATGTACACTGCCCAGCCTTGACTCAGTTTGTCGCTTCAAGTACTCGGCCAGCACCTCGGCGGTGTGTCTGTCGCCCAAACACATCATCTGCAACACAGCCTGCTGACGCTTTCCACTAGCTGCTCGATAGGGGGACACATCGTGTGCAACAGTGGCAGCTGCAGATGGAGTGCTCGTACGACTGCGCTCTGTGGACGAGCTTTCGCTTCTGGAGGAGGAGGAGGAGGGTCGAACGCCTACAGCCAACTGTTTCCTATACCGTGGGCTAGGCAGCACTGTCCCACCACCGCTGTCCCCTGTGGACCCTGCATCCACCACATTAACCCAGTGCGCAGTGATGGACACGTAAAGGCCCTGGCCATGCCGACTGGACCATGCATCAGTTGTGAGGTGCACCTTTCCGCTCACTGACTGCTTGAGTGCATGGACAATGCGGTCTTTCACATGATGGTGGAGGGATGGGATGGCTTTGCGAGAGAAGAAGTGGCGACTGGGTAGGTCATAGCGTGGTACTGCATAGGCCATGAGTTCGCGGAAAGCTGTGCTTTCCACCAACCGAAAGGGCATCATCTCAAACGAGATTAGTTTGGCAATGTGGGCGTTCAAACCCAGTGTACGCGGATGAGAGACTGAGTACTTTCTTGACCTACTCATAGTGTCTGGGAGGGTGAGCTGGACTTGAGAGCTGCATATGGTGGAAGTAGCGGTGGACAGGGCGGACTGAGAGAGGGTTGGTGATGGAGTTGGTGTTCTTTCTGATGGCCTAGAATCAGTCTTTCGTTGATATAACAGTGGGATTCCCTGACTGCTGTGGTCTTGCAACGACACCTCAACATTTGCTGCTGTGCTAACCGGTGGGCTTACAGTGGGGGAAACAATGTAGCGTTGCTGACTACCTTCGTTGTGATCAGTTGCACATGTGGCACTTGAGGTTTGGTGTTGTGTCCACGCTTGCAAGTGCATGCTGGTTAAATGTCTAAGCATGCAACTGGTATTCAAATTTTTCAGATTTTTCCCTCGGCTAAAGGTCTTTGCGCACTTCTTACAGATAACCTTGGCCTGATCATGAGGATTTTGTTCAAAAAAGTGCCACACTGCACTCTTCCTACTTTGGCAGACATTTTGCGGCCTAGCACGCTGTGATCTTTTGACCCTCTGGACAAGCTGTCCAGCAACTCTTTTGATGTTTGGAACCTGTCTTTGGAGTGCTACGGGCCTGCCAGATAACAGCTGTTGCGATGTCGATGTCTGCTGTGGATGCTCCTCATCTGAGCTATTGGAAGCAGCACCCTCTTCCCCCAATGGATGCCAATCTGGGTCAACAACTGGGTCATCCATCACCTCCTCTTCTATGTCATGTGCACCTTCCTCTGTGTCACCGTGTATGGTGGTATAGTGTGCGGGAAGGGGCACCTGAGTCTCATCAGGGTCAGAATCTGGCTCTGTACACTGCGAGGACAATGTAGTGCTCTGAGTGAATGTACCAGCAGAATCATCCATCAGCGGCTGTGCATCAGTGCACTCCATGTCAGATTCATCTTGGCCTGGGTAATTCACCATTTCACTTGATAATCCAGGCATGGTATGTGAAAACAGCTCCATGGAGTAATCAGTAGTATGGCCTGCGTCATCCTTCAATCTTGGTTGGGGTGAAGGACACAAGGAAAGGTGTGGTTCATGAACATGAGCCTCCAATGACGACTCAGTGCTTTTACTTTTTACAACTGAAGAAGAGGAGGCGATAGAGCTGGAGGCTGAGTCAGCAATGTAAGACAAAACTTTTTCCTGATGCTCTGGCTTTAAAAGCGGTTTGCCAACTCCTAGAAAACTAAGCGTTCGAGGCCTTATGTAGCCAGACGATGACGCAGGGTCAGCACCTCCTGCATTCGGTCCTATTTTGCTCTTGCCACTACCATCAGATCCACCACCAACACCATCATTACCAGCTGCCAACCCCCGCCCAATTCCACGGCCTCTTCCACCAGCCTTCCTCATTTTTGGTAGAAATGTAGACAAAATCCAACAAACTATATAGTAATGTAAAACAAGGTACAAGGTGTCTATAGGACAGGGGAGATTTTGAATATCTGCACACACTTTTGGACAGTGGACACTTTTGGATTGTGTGAGGCCCACTGATATCTCAGCGCTATGTGTCAGGCTCGATGGCACTGCTGTGACAAAAGTGACTAGAGGATAAGGGAGATTTTGAATATCTGCACACACTTTTGGACACTGGACACTTTTGGATTGTGTGAGGCCCACTGATATCTCAGCGCTATGTGACAGGCTCGATGGCACTGCTGTGACAAAAGTGACTAGAGGATAAGGGAGATTTTGAATATCTGCACACACTTTTGGACACTGGACACTTTTGGATTGTGTGAGGCCCACTGTTATCTCAGCGCTATGTGACAGGCTCGATGGCACTGCTGTGACAAAAGTGACTAGAGGATAAGGGAGATTTTGAATATCTGCACACACTTTTGGACACTGGACACTTTTGGATTGTGTGAGGCCCACTGATATCTCAGCGCTATGTGACAGGCTCGATGGCACTGCTGTGACCTAAGTGACTAGAGGATAAGGGAGATTTTGAATATCTGCACACACTTTTGGACACTTTTGGATTGTGTGAGGCCCACTGATATCTCAGCGCTATGTGACAGGCTCGATGGCACTGCTGTGACAAAAGTGAGTAGAGGATAAGGGAGATTTTGAATATCTGCACACACTTTTGGACACTGGACACTTTTGGATTGTGTGAGGCCCACTGATATCTCAGCGCTATGTGACAGGCTCGATGGCACTGCTGTGACAAAAGTGACTAGAGGATAAGGGAGATTTTGAATATCTGCACACACTTTTGGACACTGGACACTTTTGGATTGTGTGAGGCCCACTGATATCTCAGCGCTATGTGACAGGCTCGATGGCACTGCTGTGACAAAAGTGACTAGAGGATAAGGGAGATTTTGAATATCTGCACACACTTTTGGACAGTGGACACTTTTGGATTGTGTGAGGCCCACTGTTATCTCAGCGCTATGTGACAGGCTCGATGGCACTGCTGTGACCTAAGTGACTAGAGGATAAGGGAGATTTTGAATATCTGCACACACTTTTGGACACTGGACACTTTTGGATTGTGTGAGGCCCACTGATATCTCAGCGCTATGTGACAGGCTCGATGGCACTGCTGTGACAAAAGTGACTAGAGGATAAGGGAGATTTTGAATATCTGCACACACTTTTGGACAGTGGACACTTTTGGATTGTGTGAGGCCCACTGTTATCTCAGCGCTATGTGACAGGCTCGATGGCACTGCTGTGACCTAAGTGACTAGAGGATAAGGGAGATTTTGAATATCTGCACACACTTTTGGACACTGGACACTTTTGGATTGTGTAAGGCCCACTGATATCTCAGCGCTATGTGACAGGCTCGATGGCACTGCTGTGACAAAAGTGACTAGAGGATAAGGGAGATTTTGAATATCTGCACACACTTTTGGACAGTGGACACTTTTGGATTGTGTGAGGCCCACTGTTATCTCAGCGCTATGTGACAGGCTCGATGGCACTGCTGTGACCTAAGTGACTAGAGGATAAGGGAGATTTTGAATATCTGCACACACTTTTGGACACTGGACACTTTTGGATTGTGTGAGGCCCACTGATATCTCAGCGCTATGTGACAGGCTCGTTGGCACTGCTGTGACAAAAGTGACTAGAGGATAAGGGAGATTTTGAATATCTGCACACACTTTTGGACACTGGACACTTTTGGATTGTGTGAGGCCCACTGATATCTGAGCGCTATGTGACAGGCTCGATGGCACTGCTGTGACAAAAGTGTCTAGAGGATAAGGGAGATTTTGAATATCTGCACACACTTTTGGACACTGGACACTTTTGGATTGTGTGAGGCCCACTGATATCTCAGCGCTATGTGACAGGCTCGATGGCACTGCTGTGACCTAAGTGACTAGAGGATAAGTGAGATTTTGAATGTCTGCACACACTTTTGGACACTGGACACTTTTGGATTGTGTGAGGCCCAATGAATATCTGAGCGCTATGTGACAGGCTTGATGGCACAGCTGTGACCTAAGTGACTAGAGGATAAGTGAGATTTTGAATGTCTGCACACACTTTTGGACACTGGACACTTTTGGATTGTGTGAGGCCCAATGAATATCTGAGCGCTATGTGACAGGCTCGATGGCACAGCTGTGACCAAAGTGACTAGAGGATAAGGGAGATTGGATTGCTTTTAAAAAAGCAGTTTGCGGAGCAGTGGGTAAACAGCAATGCCAGCCTGTCAGGAAGCCTTAAAAGGCAGCCCAACAACCAACACCACTGATACACCACTATATAGCCTCCCCTTGCACTGCACACACAGTGACTGGTGTGTTGTGCAGGCCAAATTGCTATCAGCAGCAGAAGCATTTTTTTTTTCTTCTCAGCAGGACAAAAAAAAAAAATTGGGATTGCTTAAGCAGTTTGAGGCCCAATGAATATCTGAGCGCTATGTGACAGGCTCGATGGCGCAGCTGTGACCAAAGTGACTAGAGGATAAGGGAGATTGGATTGCTTTTAAAAAAGCAGTTTGCGGAGCAGTGGGTAAACAGCAATGCCAGCCTGTCAGGAAGCCTTAGAAGGCAGCCCAGCAACCAACACCACTGATACACCACTATATAGCCTCCCCTTGCACTGCACACACAGTGACTGGTGTGTTGTGCAGGCCAAATCGCTAGCAGCAGAAGCAGTTTTTTTGTCTTCTTCCCTGCCTAACGCTCTCCCTACAGAATCAGCAGCAACCTCTACCTATGCTAAGATCGGCAGAAGTAAGATGGCGGTCGGCGTGCACGCCCTTTTATACCCCCTGTGACGCCCACCAAAGCAAGCCAATCACTTGCATGCCCTTCTGAAAGATGGTGGTGACCCGTGCCTATGTCATCACGTTGCCCACAGTGTCCGTGGATCCTGATTGGCTGAAAAAGAGCGCAAAACAAACTTTTGAAACGCGACTTTGGCGCGTAAGTCGCCGACCTCGTGGCCGACCTCATCCTAGGGTCGGGTTTCGTTTCATGAAACCCGACTTTGCCAAAAGTCTGCGACTTTTGAATTTTTTCGACCCGTTTCGCTCAACTCTACTCATGGCTGCTAACAAGGCTGGTGCGAGGCAGACATATTCTGCTCGTTTTATGGAATTGCAGTAATGAAAAAATAACCTAAAGAGTGATCCAGTCACTATAACTAAAGACCTCTGCTCCGCTACCGCTCGTTCCATGTCTGAGATCAGTGCCCCATTCTCATGTCCAAAATGACCACTGTGGAGACATGAGGAGTGCTGTGCAAAGTCTGAACCACGCCTCCCCTGAATTGTTCTCCATGGACACAGCATCTTCGTTACCAGCAATGAACCATTCAGCATCAATGGAAAGGCAGGAGAGGCACAGAATAACTCATAGTTGCCAAAGGTTCTGGATCTCCTGGGCCAAAAGGAGGAACAGTTATATAAAGAAGAGTTTTGGGGTGGGTCAAGACAGGACTAGTGATGAGCGAATATACTCGTTGCTCGGCTTTTCCCGAGCGTGCTAGGGTGTTCTCCGAGTATTTTGGTGTGCTCGGAGATTTAGTTTGTGTCTGGAGCGCCCTCGGTCACCAGGGCAATAGGGTACTCGGTACTGGGCCCGTTGATCTCAATGGGGAATGTCACGGCAGCTGTGACCCGGCCCGTGGCCCTGGGCTGAATTGTAAAAGGGTAATAAAGTCTATTGATGATTCGTGACGCAACCTGTGGTGTTCGGCAAGGGAGTTGTTAAGCTGACGCTGCATGCCAATCCTCTGGGACTGATGGTGTGGTGCAGCAAGGATGTTGTAGCCCTCCACAGGCAGGGCTATAGTCCCAGGGCAGTGTAGTAATTGAGGAGATGGGGGATAGGCGAAGACAGTGTAGTGAATGGCACCGAGATGTAGCCGTGCTGAATGTGCTGGTGCAGGAATAAGTGGAGGACACCAGGGCATGTAGTTCCAAAGCTTTACTCACAGTCTGTTGTACAAACAGGTGCCTGCCTCCTTGCCGTGTCCTCCGGGTCAGGGACTCAGTCAACCTCCAGGCCACATGGAACACTCCTTTCCAACACTCCGCCAATATGTGCCTTCTCTGAACGTCTCCTCTTATAGCGCCTAAGAATGAAGTACTCTCAGTACTGAGTTACATTGGAGTGCCTCCTGTCAGATGTTCCTATGAACTCTACTTGTACGGCAGACAGCTGTAGCCTGCTTTGGGGACTCCTTGCTACTAAGTCCCGGCTCACTATTAAGTTGCTGTTGTGCCCCCAAGTCTTGTGTGGGAATAAAGCGGTCACTACTTCTATTCCTCCGGTGTCTGCTGCAGGACCATTAGTATACATACAACCTCGAGGACCGGGCCCCGGCCTTGTGCTTAGAACTTCTAGGAAGGATTCTCCTCTAACCCAAGTCCTCTGTTCTCTTTTCTCCTCACGTCCCGAACTAATCTTTCCTTCTTATGGAGAATTAGGCTTTCAGTCTTTGTCGCTCTCTCACTCTTCCTTTCCTGTGCCAGCAGACCCAGGTAACTGGGATCTGCTGCACTTCCATCCAACCCTCTCTCTAGGGATCCACTCAGCCACGCTCGCTGGCTGACTGTTCACTCTCCAACTCCGACTACCAAAAGGCCCCCAAAACTTCCCTCTCTTTCAATATATTCTAACTCCACCCGCCTCCCAGAACGTTTCGTGTTCCAAGCAGGGAGCCACCAATGGGTGCTTTGCTATGCTCCAAGCAGGGAGCCGCCGAAGGTGCTTTGCTACACTACTTTGTGGTGTGGGGGTGCAGGTGTTGGAGTGTTGTCAGGAGTCTCCACCTTACCTGGATGGTGGGGCAACACACCTAAGGAGAAGGTGCAGTACCTCTGTGGCGACTGAGCCTCAGGGGCGCCACATGTCAACGCAGCTGCATGATTTGCGGCTGCTAGACAGCCTAAATACATGTGGGGATTGCCTGTTTGTTAGGGAATTCCCACATGTATTCATGCTGTCTAGCAGCCACAAATCATGCAGCTGTGTCGACACAAACTAAAGAATGCTAGGGAAAACCCGAGCAGCGAGTATACTCGCTCATCACTAGACAGGGCTCAAACACCACGGAGAAGTTGCCCACTATGCTCATCACAACGAGTCTGATGCCTCTGTAGCAGCCATTTTCGGGCCGTAGTAAAATGAATTACGGATCTCAGACATGGCAGCATCAGCAGCTATAATATATTGTATATTTAATTAATTTTCGAGATACTAAAGTAATAGAGAAAAAAACCAGTATTTGCACTGTTTCTGGGTTTTGTTTTGACAGCATGCGGTATAAATTATATTAACTTTATTTCATGGGTCAAATGATTTCAGCAATAAAAAAATGGATGTGAGGTCTGAGTATTCACAATGCTGCTTTCATCACTTGCTTTAATATATCAGCACAGCTTCTATCCTGCACTTATTTCCTTTCCATGTTTTTTCTGCATTGTCTATAGCTTGTTTTCTGTGACCTCCCTGAGATACTTTCTCACCTCTCTACTGTAGATCTATGTAACAACCCTCCTCCTCTCTTCTGCTATCACTAATACTAGGAGAATGGAGGGTGGACCAGAAAGAATTGTCAGGTGAAGCAGCTCTGACAGATTTGTATTTTTTCTTTTTTGAAGATCACTTACAAAGATAAAGAGCTTGCAGATACTTAGCAGCAGCAAACTGGGAAAAAAAGTACAGTAGTTAGAAAATTGCTCAAATTGGCATTTAAAAAGCCAAATGACAATAAAAAATTCTAGGCAAAGGTGTACATAGCCTTTTAAAATTTATTGTCACGGCTGTGTCAGGCGTGACAGACAGTCATACTGTATCCAGCTGTAGAAGGTAATTGCGATTAGCTCAATTTCCCTCTGTCAGGTTGGAAGTACTAGCAGTCAGCTAGTGTCTTCTTGGAGTACTCTTGGAGGATTGCTAGTGTGATATCTCAGTGGTCTTCTCAAGCTAAGTGTATCTCCTCATTTGTTCACCCTTTCTGTCTTTAGTTGTAGTGGGGGCTGACTAGTTTTCACTCCATCCCCTCCCTATCCAGGGTCAAGCAGGGATTAGGTTCCTACTTGGTGAAAGGTGCGGAACCTATTTAGGGACGTCAGGCGAGACAGGGTGTTGTTCGATCTGCCTAGGGGTCTCCACTCCCCCTTTCCCTAGTGCTTGACCTTCCTCTCCCTCTTCCCGTTGTTGTGCACTTTGCTTCTCCCTCATCCAGCGTGTCAGTTACTCCCATAATTAAGAGGTAACTCCTATCTAAATGGTAGATGACAACTTGCAGATCAGTTGGTGTCCAACTTTTGGGACCTATCCCAGGAATGGGGCTCTGAAATGCCCAATCAGAATGGAATAATGGCTGTGCGTACTTGTACTTGCTCAATTCTTGTTCTGTTAGACTGTATTGTAAGGGTTCCAATGGATTGTAATGAATAAGAAAATGCTCACACAAGAATTGAATTTACTAAATTGATTTACTTAATAAATGAATAAACAATATAAAACTATAAATACATATGCATTAATCAGAAACAAGCATTATTCATACGTTACATTATTCAGATAGACGTCGACCAGTCATCCTCCAGGAGCCAAGAGAGCAAGTACATGTGTCCTGGTGCTTTTAATGTCCAGCTAAAAGGTGTGTCCAGCCCCACCATGTGGGGAATGATGTCACAAGTCTATTGTCCATTGGCTATAAACACATCCCCTCAATACCTGTTTTAACCAGTATATAATACAGGAAGCTAGAGGAGGGGGCCTCATGTATGTCACATGGCAGAAATACAGCAAGCTGGAGGAGGGGCTTCGGAGCACAAGATAACATCCTTGGGAACGTTTACACACCCAATCTAATTAGGGGAGTTGCCTTGAATATCAATGGTCCTTTGTTGATGAATAAACAAATGACCAGTAATTTACATTCCTTTATTTTAAGCAAGTTTCATTGACCTTTTGCTTACCTCGCTGCAAGTAAGGATACAGTATATATTATATTAAACGGATTGAAACCATTAAAAGTAACTCCTAGTATACATAGACGACCAGAAAAAGCTTTGCTATCGGCCTCATACATGACTGACCACCATTTCACCCTGACAGGGGCATTTCAAAGCCCCATTATCGGGATTTGTAGACTCCGACTGCTGGGATAGGTGACAACTTTTAATATTGAGAATAACCCTTTAATATAGAATGAATAATGTGTGAGAAACGATTTAAAACCTTCACTTATAACTATGCATAGGTACTGTAGGTCTCATCTTGCCTCAGATTTAATCAAAGGTCATTGCTTGCTAATGTCAGGAAAATGTCCCACAATTTTTTGTGATAATATGGTCAGAATTTCTCAGGCGTCTTGGAATGATCTTTTGACACAGTTTCCAAGGAAAAGTATGTAATAATATTAAATTGAAACGGCATCCATAAAGTGTACTCTGTAGAACTGCAGAAATGAAAGCTAACGTTATTATAGGAGCTCGTCAAATGAAATGTCATTTCCTGAACCCCAAAATGATCCCTCGGCTGATAGTCATGCAGAGGCTCCTACCAGGTGAAGATGTTGCCCAACTAAATACAGGCATATCCTATGTACAGCCAGTGGGACCATAGATAAGATTTGTGGTATCTACAGGTTTCTTCCTCTGCCCATTTTTTTTATTCCATTACATGAGCGGTAATACACATGGCATATTAACAGTGTGGTAACGCAGTTGAGAATGGTACTAGAATACGAAGAGATCTGGCACAGCTTGTGAACATGCTGTAAGGACGTTGCATATTCATCAAGTTCAATTGTGTAACGTATCTGTGTCCCGGCTGGGTTCTCAAGAATAGGGCAGTGCTCGTAACATGGACTCTACAAGACAATATTAGTATGTATTCTTTTGTAGCTTTATAAATATATAATATGTAGCTGATGGGAAGCTATCAAATGTTGGGGAGAGTAGAAAGTGAACTATAGAATAAGTTTTTGTAAAGTTTACTAACAATTTTTACATTTCACTTTTAAAATCTGCATGTGCCCTGTACAAGCTTTTCTGTATCAGCCATGAAATATTTTAGATCCACGTCAGGCCTCACAATTAACTGGTCCAAAATCCACTGTCCTCATCTGGACGCATCTGGTCTATTCCTTTTCATTTTAGAGAATATGAGAACTTAAAGGGAATCTGTCAGTTGGATTAACACTCGGAAGACGTCTATATGGGCATGCAGGTCATAGAAAGTTGATTAAAATGATACTTTGATATCTGCAATCCAATGTATTATTCCAGAGAAATCCATATTTTTCTTAATATGTAAATTAACTGTTCGGATCTATGGGCTGGACATAGATCTCCATGAGAATCTGCCTCTAGAGATTATTTTAAATTAAAGTGGGCGCTAACAGTGTGAGACATGTAAATCATGAAAACAGACTGTCAGTCATCTCATTTAAAATACGGTAAGATTTGAAGGCAGATTTTCTGTGATATTTGTTTTGGTTCATAGAGAAAGGGGTGTTGGGTGGCAAATAGAGCTGGAGTGACAGAGGCTTCAGATCTACAAAAAGCTCTTCAGCCTCATTTTCATATCAATTCAAACATTGATTTCTCAGTAACAGAGGAATTAACTGTCTATGTAAAGGTTATATGACTTGTCTTTGGAAGAGCTGCCCATATAAAATAGTTTGGGTTGTGAAATCCTGATTACAGATTCCCTTTACAGGTGGAAAATGATATGAAATGATTCTTCTTGGTATTCTTTTTTTTTTTTTTTACATGACAAAAATCTGGCAGTTTAACAGGAATGTGCAGACTTTGAAGATACAGTGGATACATATACAATGGATAAGATTTACTTATCCGACTCAACAGGATGTGTCCTGATTACAAAACCTGCCCAAAATGTCGTACAAATAAGGTGAGGTGGCCTTGCACAAAAACAACAAGAAAAATAGATGAAAAAAAACAGTACAAATAGTAGTGAGCACACCTAGAAAATAGAGTTATAATGCCTTATTGAACTATAAAAACAGTCAAAATGTACAGTTATGTGCAAAATAATAGCCGTGTGTTAAAAACAACTGAAAAAAGCTAAATCCTGATAACACTTATTTCCATATGCACAAAGGCTGCACATTCAATTCCAAGTGAAAACCTTAACAATATATCAATTTTTTTAGCTGAAAATTTAGAAAAAAGAATAATGCAAAAAAAGGGCTGGACGATTTCCTCGATACACATAATATTGCGAGTTATAGTTAATTTAGTGACACAATGTACAATTGGTGGAGGAAGGTTGAACTTGAAGGACCTAGGTCTTTTTTCAACCTATGCAACTATGTGCTGCTCAGAACAGCAGTGTCTGCATTTTCATTTACAAACTTAAATCTTTACACTATAAACTTTAATTTGTTTCCAGACTTGGCTTTTCTCTTAATCAGTGACCTAATATTTAGTTGTATAACCTTTATTTCTGATAACAGTTTTACATGTGTGTGGCATGGAGTCAACTAACATCTGACACCTGTGATCAAGCTGCGTGGACTACATTCTACAGTTCTTTTGCATTCTTAAGTTATTGTATCAAAAACAGCATTTTAGATGTCACTCCACAAGTTCTCAATCGGACTGAGGTCTGGAGATTGGTCTGGCCAATACATAGTATCAATTTTATTGGTGTGGAGCAAGGATGTTGCCCACTTTCTTGTGTATTTGGGGTCGTTGTCCTGCTGAAACACCCATTACAAGGGCATTTCTTCTTTAGCATAAGGCAACACGACCTCTTCTAGTACTTTGATATACGCAAACTTGTCCATGGTGCCTGGTATGTGATAAATGGGCCCAACTCCAGAGTATGAGAAACATCCCCTAAGCATTGTCCTCGCTCCTCCATGTTTTACAGTCTTCACAGTGTACTCTGAACAGAATTCAGTGTTTTTGGGTCATCTTTAGACCCAATATGAAAAATCTTGCTCTCATCTGTCAATAGAACGTTGTGCCTCTTCTCTTTAGGCCAGTTGATGTGTTCTTTGGCAAGCTAACCTTTTCAACACGTAATTTTTTTCAGCAATGGTACTTTGAGAGGGTTTCTTGCAAATACTGTAGTTTTGGCTTCATGTCGGCATCGTCTGATGATTGCAGGACTCACAGGTAACTGAAGATCTTCTGTGACCTCTTTAGAGCTGATCATTTGATGCTTTTTTTGCCATTCCTGTGATTCTATGATTTATGCGGATGGTAGCTTTTATTTTCCTACCACGTCTTTTGGGTTTTGTTTGCCATTTTAGAGCATTGAAAATCTTTTTAGCTAATCAGTCAAGTAATTTTTGCCCTTCTTTATACGTTTTCACCTCTCAATCAACTTCTTGATCAAAGTTCTTTCTCCTTCAGTACAATGTCTGGAATGACCCATTTTAGTCACTGAGCAAGGGCTAAAACTGTCAGGTACAACATTTGCTGGCCTCCATTAAATAAAGGTTATAATTGACACCTCTTTCAATGAGTGACCTCACTAATTGAACTCCAGACTGTTAATAATTATAATTACAACACCTCAATTTTATTAAATGAGACAATTACACCCAATTAGCAGTGTGCATATCATGACTGTTAATTCTCATGGTTGCTCATTTCTCGCCTACACCTAGTCATAATTTTTTTCCCATGTTGTATGATCTTTTCTGCCAAAAACAGTAAGTAAACACATTATAGATGTTAGAATGCTACTATTTTGCACATAACTGTACAAAATAGAATTAAATACTCTAATAAAGCTAAAAATACTTTAAAACCGTATAAAATATTAAGTCAGTAACAAATTTATATTGTAAACTGAACATCATCATCCCTTATGACAATAAGGTCATCCATGAAAGGATTCACTAAAAAGACCATACAACAATCTCTGTAAAATAAATGGACATTAAGAAGATATAATAAAACCAATTGATGATTAAACATGAAACAGATATTTCTTATAACCACAAAAAATAAATCGTAATAAAAATAGAATTTCACATATACAATAAATAATGAAATATTCAACGCTAATATCATCAGTCAATATGTAAATCATGGTGTTGATAGAGAAAAAAAAGAGTAAGAACAAAGAAAAAACTTGTTTCGCTTCAAACTTTAGCTTCATCAGGTGTACACACTATTTTTGTGCTTTCCTTTTTGAGTTACGCATTTTGTGTTACTTGTAATATAAGTGTAGCACCTCAGTTTGATTTGTGTGGCTGTGCCCATCTGTTAGTCTACAAAATAATAAAGGCGTAAAGTCAACATAACAGAATGAAAAATTCAAAGAGACCTAAAAACAGCAGCAAACATTTCAATGTTTAGTGTTAAATATTACAACATATTAGTTTAGCTTACATAAAACGCAAAGTCTAGTTGACCCACACTCAGCACTGTTCTTTTTGATCCTTCCCTATAACTGAAACATGGGTTGTAACTACAGCTGAAAATCATTAGTAGACTTTCTTTTATAACTTCTAGAGCAAAGACCTTTCTCTCGCTCTCTCTTTATTACAGGGTTAAATAATTTCAGTCATCAATCTTTTTTTTATTTTTAAACTATTAACATAATTCGCCTCTGGGAAGGAAACCTGCTCCTGAATTAGCCTGAGACAGATCATAAATGAAAGTATAAAAAATGCATGGGTTACACTGGCCATGCATAACCCCAAAGCTGCACACGGGAGTCTACTCTAATTACATATCATTATATCTGTGCCTCATAAAAGCATGAAAAAATAATTAACATAAGAAATGTGATTTATATTATCTCATACAGGTGTTCTGAATGTACTGAGTGAATGGGGTCTATATTTTAAAGGATATAGTCAATCTGTCCTGTAGGTAACTTTGCAACATCGACAGCGCTGCAGCCAATAACTGAGTTCAGTGGGACCACTCAAGTAGACAGCATGAACCACTCAGAGTCACTAAGCTCACCGCTGCTAACATAACATCAGAGCTGCAGACAGAAAAAACCCTTTAGGGTACATGCCCATGATCAGGAACAGCAGCATTTTGGATGCAGCGCACTTGCGCTTGCTCTGTGTTCAAACTTCTGTGTTCTGTGATACTAGCACATTGGATGGGATTTATAGAAATCTCATGCCCACTCTGCTTCTATTTGACGCGGCGTAAATTCACCCGCTGTGCGGGTTTACGAGCCGCAGCATGTCAATTTCTGTTGATGAAACGTGAGAAATTTCAACAATAGAATGTACTAGATGCGTTAAATCTGCGTGATTGAATTCAACGTTTTGGACAGCGCAGTTATTTCCTGATGGTGGGCACATAGCCTTGAAGACAATTCTTGATTTTAATTTTGATTTTCTAAATTTTTTTTCCTTTTTTCAAACTAAAAAATACCTAAACATTGCATAAATTAATTACATTCACAGCTGTTTATATATACAGGAGATCAGGTCCGTCGGGTGCAATGCGGCATCACTTTTTCTTACGAAAAGGACAATTCTGGCAACCAAAATTCAATAATTCTTGTATATGCAATTACCTCTTATAAAAGAATGTAACCTATTCTAATGCTATTACCAGAGCATAACATCTTTGGTGGCTTACTTTAGAGAGTATTTTGCACCAGAACCGTGACATAGGTCACTATAAATATGGCACATTTTAGGACAACGCTTTGCTATCACCCCTTCTTCTAGACATTTCCGTGGTTTGCACTGGACATCCTCCACGTAATTTCTTTCCCTATTCTGCCACATTAATTATATGAGTTCTATTCTCTACTTCAGGCTCTTTTTCCATTATTCTAAAGGGGGCTTTACACATAGCGATATCGCTAGCAATATCGCTAAAGCGTCAACGATTTTGTGACGCAGCAACTATGTGTGATACTTACCTCCGACCGGCTCCCCCGCTGGCTATCGCTAATCGCGCGAGATCGTCCAGGTCCATTTCTCGTCGGCTGCTTCCTGCTGGCGCCGACGAGCGACGCGTGGACGCGGGCGGAGGACGTCATCATCGCCGCGTCTGAAAGGTAAGTAACGACCGCTGCTGTGTCGCTACGTCGCTGGTGAAATCTGCCTGTTTGGCAGCTCACTAGCGACCATTTAGCGATGCACCAGCGATCCTGACCGGGTCATATCGTGGTCGGGATCGCTGGTGCATCGCTAAATGTAAAGGGGGCTTAACTCTAAGGGCCCGTCACACATAGCGACTCACCAGCGATCCCGACAACGATAACGTGTCAGGATCGCTGGTGAGTCGCTACATGATCGCTGGTGAGCTGTCAAACAGATAGCTTCACCAGCGATCAGCACCAGCGACACTGAGCGTGCGGCATCGCTGTGTACTTTAGTTACCAGCGCGCTGATGCAGGGAGCTGGTAACTAAGGTACACATCGGGTTTCTAAGGGGCGTGCGTCACTTAGAAACCCAATGTGTACCTTGGTTACCTGCTCCCTGCATCAGCGCGCTTGTAACTAAGGTACACATCGGGTTTCTAGGCACAGCGCGCCCCCTTAGAAATCCGATGTATACTTTAGTTACCAGCTCCTGCTCGCTGGTCTCCCGCCTGTCACACACAGCGATGCGTGCTGACCAGCGGGAGACCAGCGACCCCAAAAATGTCCAGGGCTTTCCATCAACGATTAGCGATACCGGCAGGGGGGCCGGTCGCTGATCGCTGTCACACACAGCGATCTCGCTGGTGAGATTGCTGTTGCGTCACAAAACTAGTGACTCAGCAGCGATCTCGCTAGCGAGATCGCTATGTGTGACGGGGCCCTAACTCTTTTCACTGTCTATGTGACTTTACAGAGCAAAAATACACTGATGTGAACAACTCCACAGACTATAATATGTATGAGTTCTATCTGTGAAAACCATGGATAGAATTCATACACAAAAACTGACTTCTGAATGAGCCTTAAGTGATAAGTCACTGCTTACAAATAATGTTAGGAGGGAGGCTTGTATTATTTTCACATGAAACATAGTGTAAGTAGGCACTTCTATCAAATACAGCTTAATCAATTAATTCAATCTACTGTTTGAAAATATAGAATATGGCGCCCATTCATGAAGACCTCATGAAGACAGTCTTAGGCCTCTTTCACATATCAGTTTTTTGCCATCAGTCACAATCCGTCAAAGTGTTCAAAAAATGGATTCTGTGCAGATTGCAAAAAACTGATGCACTGGATGAGAGAGAGAGAGATTTTTTTGGGTGCCAGAATGGAAAATGCAGCTGTGAGGGTTAAATTAAAGGAAAAGATATTTTCGGGCATGCTCAGTTTTAAAGATGAAATCCGTCGCTGGATTCCGTTTTTGACGAACAAAGACGTATCCTGCGCCCATAGGCTTCCATTATAGCCAACGACGGACGGCAATAGATCTGTCACTGTTGGACTTTTTGACGTTCACAAAAACTTTCCTTTGTCCGTCATCTCCGCCCGACAGACAAAGATTTTCCCTCGTACGACGGATGAAACGTGTGGCCATCCGTCACAGTCTGTCGCTAATACAAGTCTATGAGAGAAAACCGGATACAGCGCTGGATCCGTTTCTTTTCAAAAAACGACGGATTATGACTGATGGCAAAAAACCGATGTGTGAAAGAGGCCTTAGTGAACAGTGCAATGGAATCCGATGCACCAAATTCATTAAGAGGTATGCACTTCGTAATGAGATTGACTCGTCTTTCAGTTTCTGTGCACAACCTAAAGACATATCAGGGGTCGGAATACATTTCTGTGGTAATTTACATGGTGTAAATTATAATTAATTTGTAGACCATGCTCTACCATGCGAACCCTTCTGGCTAAGCTCTGTCAACTTTTTAATCAGTTAGTGAAACTGACTGGGATGCTAAAAGCCTTCAAATTATTGCACAACTACAAGTTATCAAAAACAATTACGGTGAACAACATTGATAAATTGGGACTTATATTTCCACATTCTAACATGCCTCACTGGTAGATCATGTTTTTCCTCGTAGCATAGCATAGTATTGCAGATTGCTACTGTCGCTCTACCTATTCATCATCATTCATTTCTCCAGTCCTTTATGTGGCAGCTCTGATATCCCAGACTGAATCCAGCCACTGACATGACTGGCAGCACACAGTGTTGGATATGCAGAGACTACGCGCTCCCTATTATGCTGTGGGAAGATGAATGGAGCCACAGAAGATCATGCTGTCAAAGAAAGCGTTAAAAAAAAAACATTCTTCTAGATAAAGTAAGTCATATTCTTGGCCCAGCCTGACCAATCTGGTGCTCTCTCCTCCTTTGCTGATCTCAAATGACAAATATTCTCATTAAAGGGAACCTGTCAACCTCCCCAGGCGTTTTTAAGTAAAAGAGCCACCTTGTGCGGCACCAATGCTGCATTCTGTCAAGGTGGCTCTTTTATTTAGCGTCCCTTCCACCGCAGAAATAATCGTTTATAAAATTGGTCAGACATACGAGAATCTTGACGGGGGGGCAGGTCTTTCCTCCTCTGACACCGACGCCTCACATCCATCACTCATTTTCTCATTATGTCTTTGCTCCGCCTCCTCTGTGTTCAATTTCAAATGCTGGCACCTGCCCTGTAATATATTTTCTTGGGCAAGCCCAGTTAGCGCTGCCCATTCTCACATTACTTCATGGCCTGGCTATCGTGCCTGATATGATTTAATCACACTGCGGGGCTGGGAATCTTGGGCATGCACAGTAGTTCTCTGTGGCTCTCATGCCCAAGATTCCCAGCCCCGCATTGTGAATAAATCATAAGCGACTGCGGGGTGGGATCTCTGGCAGCGTGTCCACGCAGGCGCGATAGCCAGGCCATGAAGTGATGTGAGAACGGACAGCGCTAACTGCGCATGCCCAAGAAAATATATTACAGGGCAGGTGCGAGCATTTGAAATTGAACACAGAGGAGGCGGAGCAAAGACATAACGACAAAATGAGTGATGGATGTGAGGCGTCAGTATCAGAGGGGGAAAGATGTCTGACTAATTTTATAAACGATTATTTCTGCGGTGGAAGGGACGCTAAATAAAAGAGCTGTTGTGAGTTCATTTTCCCCTTCACCATTGAGGTCTGATGAACTCCCTCTTCTGGTGAAGGAAGGTAGTGAGGCTGATTACCAAGCACCTGAGCAGGATGATGATGACTGGGTGACTGGAATTGCTGACTGGATATAAGGCAGCCGACGCCCTTCTGCCTGGCTGGTGAGTTCTCTGAGGGATTCTAGGAGACCAGTCTGATTCCTGCTCCTCAAAAGCTAAGTTTTCTGCTCTGCTTTTTGCTTTTGTGTTTTGGTTTTGTTTTGCCTTGTTTTTCTGGATTTCTGCCATTCCCTGCTGGGGTGAGCTGAATTCCTTTTTGCTCTGTCATCAGAAATTACATGAGTACTGATTTAGTCTTTTTGAAGCCTAGCGTCTTCAGGGCTTTTTTCCCTATCAGTCTGTTGGCTCTTGTTTTGATAGGGTTTTGGCGGATTGCAGACAGCAGCTTTTCTATCCTGTCCTATTTAGTTAGTTTGGGCCCCATCATTTGCTCAGCCTATCTTTCTATCTGTGTGAGTGTTTTTTCATTTTGCTTCACCGTCATTATATGTTGGGGGCTGCCTATTCCTTTGGGGTCTGCTCTGGGGCAGTTTAGATTTCCCTTTCTGTCTTTAGGCTATTTAGTTCTCCGGCTGTGATCGAGAGGTCTAGGGCATCGTAGGAACCCCCCACGGCTACTGCTAGTTGTTGTTGATAGGTTCAGGGGTCTGCAATCCGATAGCTGCCAACCTCACTGGTTTTCTGGACTTAGCTAGTATTTCTGTTTTTGCCTCCTACGGTGACTCATTCATAACAAAGAGCCACCTTGGCAGAATGCAGCATTAGTGCTGCACAAAGTGGCTATTTTACTTAAAACCGCCTGGGGGGGGTAACTGGTTCCCTTTAATCAACGTGCATCAGTATAATCAAGAAAATAGCAGGACCGTGTTGGTGATTTAAATTTAGTAAGGCTGACAGTAGGAATGTTCAGTTGTGGATGAAATTTTTGTTGGTCTACCTGACCGTGGTTTTGTTTTTACAGAGCCCCTGATTTTCCATTTGTTAATCACAGTTTGAATGCTGCTGACTGGCATTATCAATTCCTTGGATATCTTTTTGTATCCCTTACCTGTTTTATACAGTTCAACTACCTTTTCTCATAGATCCGTTGATAATTCTTTTGCTTTCTCCATGACTCACAATCCAGAAATGTCAGTGGCTGGATGAAAGATGGAAGAGTCTTTCTGGATCCCAGAAAATCACTCAGCTTTATGGACACACACTGATTACAAGCAAACAGGTCACAAGTGAGGATGTTACCTTTAGTAGCCATTCAAACCCATTTGTGTCAACTTCTGTGCATGTTATCAGGCCAAAATCACCAGGTTATGTGAACTTTTGATCAGGGTCATTGGATGTTTTCGGTTGTCATTATGATTTAAAAGGAGAAAACACAGTAGTTTGACAATAAATTGCTTCACCCAACCACTAACCATGAGTGGAGAAAAAGTTTTGGTGTTATCATCTTTCATAGTCTCTGAAAAAAGGCCAAGAAAGCAAGAATTCTGCCAGGGCATGTAAACTTTTGAGCTCAACTGTATCAAGGCGTTAATACAAACCAGATTGTGTTTAAAACCTTAGATTCCAGTACCCATTTTTACTCTGATGACAGCCTTACACACCCTTAGCATTGTCTCATGCAGCTTGAACGCCCCCCAGGGCCGGGGGGTACTCGGTACCGGGTCGGTCAGGCTCTTTCAAAGGGGAAGTGTGTCACAGTGGTGATAGTGACCCGGTTCGTGGCCCTGGGTGTCCAATGTAGATGATGGAATTTCAAATAAGGGGGAAGATGGTAGGATAATTGTAGGGGAAAGGGAAAATCGTGACGCCACCTGTGGTATTCGGCTAAGGCAGCCGACGCTGCACTGCAGATCCTCTGGGACAGTGTTAGGGCAGCGGAGATGGTAAAGCTCTCCACATGCAGAGCTGTGTCCCAGGGCAGTTGAGCCGGTGACGGTGAAATGCGGTGTAAAGCAGGTGAGATGTTAAGAGCACGAAGGACACAGATGGGTGCAGTTTCAGAGTTTTTACTCACTGTTGTCTTATGTGCACAGGTGCCCACTTGGTACCGTGTCCTCTGGGTGAAGGGGTCCAGCCAACTCCCAGGTAGATCAGAAACACTGTTTCAGGACTCCTCTTTATTTTCCTCTTTCTTGGCCGTCTCTCTCGTGCTCTACGCCCTCACCAGCAGTGTCCCTCATACAGCAGCCTCAGACCTTGCCGAGCGATGTGGGTCAGGCCCCGGGGTCCTTTATCTCAACGGCTGCCTTCTGGAGGATTGCTTGTGGATTTGGCTGTCGCACTACAGTCACTACAGCCTCCATCTTACTAGTTGAGTCTTGTTTGGTATTCTCCACTAGAGTCAGGGGTTGGTTCCCTTACTGCGGCCTGGTCCCTCCTTTCCAGGATGCGGGCCCCACGGGTGGCCAGTCGCACTACCCGTGCCCCTAGGACCCCTTCTATTCTCCTGGGAGCTTCTTCTTATTAGCGGTGTCTCTCTTTCTCTAACTCTCCTCACGTCAGTCCTGCTCTCTCGCTGGTCCTGTCACCGACTTAGTTTCTGGAAGGATCTAATTACCTCAGAACTAGCTCCTCCCACCAATTGTCACCTTTCTCTCCCTGATTGGATGTCCTCAATCACTCCACGTCCTAAGCTCCTCCCCCTCTACCTACCTTTCCTACTTGCCTCCCAACACCCTTTCATAGCCAGCCTGGGATGAGGCCATCCTCCTAAAGGGTACACCCAGATGCCCTGACTAACTAGCATGTGTTGTGTGTGAGTGATAAGAGTCCTGGGTGGTGCTCCCTTCTTACCTGAGGGTGGGGTACCACACCTATGGATGAGGTGCAGTACCTCTGTGGCGACTGGACCCTCAGGGGCGCCACACAGCTTTATCAGATAATTGCCTGGAATGGCTTCTAATGAACAGATATGACTTGTCAAGAGTTGATTTGTGGAATCGCTGGCCTTCAGAAAGCATCATCAAAGAAGACATTACTGAGGATGGCCAAGAAGAATAAGAGACTTGTTTTGGCCAAGGAACACAAGGACTGCGCATTAGATCAGTTGTATTCTGTACTGTGGTCTGTATATTCTGGTGACAAATGAGAATTGACAGAATTATATTCCTTGGTGTACAGCGGGAAAAAGGTGAACTATTGCCTGGTGTTCTGGGAAGGAGGATAGCATAAAACGTGACAACCAGTAGGTCTAGTAATGGTGGTGGCTGCTTGGTCATTAACTACTGCTTATAGCATGGGTAAAGAGCAGCTTAGCTTTTTACTTACTCCTGCTATCCTTTAAAAGTAGTGTGAAATTTTTGTCAGAAATTACTAGATGAAAATGAATGGTGAAGTTGGCCAGAACTGGCGTAAAAACACCACACGTTGCAAAAAAAGGTTGTGATATTCACATTCATGAATCATGCCCAACATCTGTAAAGTGCTGTGTAATATGCTATATATTCAAGCAAAATAAATTCCCTATTGTATACCAATTTTGAATCTTCTTTGTGTCTTTCCTCTGTTGTACTATTATGAATAAATTGACAGCTTGGTATTGGGGTTGTGTTTCATCCCGACATCTCCCATTCATTGATGTCACCCAGTTGTCAGTTTATTAATACATTTCTAGGAGTTATAACCGAGGAACACAACACAGAGATTTTACAGAAGATGCTCTGGAATTGGGATTTATAAATATTTCCTAGAACAGATAATCTGAAAAGTGTATATATCCTCTTTAATAAAAGTTTAGAAATTCCTGTGTATAGAGGGAAATGCATTATGTGATGGGCAGATAGCAGAGACGATGCTTATTCCCTTCAGAGTGATATTTACAGTATTGCACAATGTTCCTTCTTCTGCCTCAAAATCCGAGTCCAGCTGAGTGGGTATAAAGCCACCGCTCACTCTTGGGAACTCATTATAGGATTTTAAGCCTCAGGACGTCACCAAATACTCAGAATTAATAAGGTTCTTTAGACATTAGTATGTTAACTCTTCCACTATCAACAAGTCCTAATCTCCAGTGATTCGGTAAGGGTTAACAAGCTCACATTTAATCTTCCACGGACATCTCATCTCCCCTTACGCCATGTTCGGTCACTTCAATGTCATTCCTTTATTTACAGATCCCAATATCATTTTTTAATGTTTAGATTCGGCTTATTCTGTTTAGAAATGAGGCTCGTATCGCCACAGATCAGCAGGTGAATGGTTAAAAACAACACGGCAAGGATACCCCCACCCCCAGGTTTAACTGTGCCGCGCTGTGACGGGAATGCGAGTCTGTGTTCTGCTAAATCCCTACCTTCCTTTTAATCTCAGTCCCATCTGTTTTGGTTTAATATGAAAAATTAATCAGATGAAGAGGTAGAGAGAGGCAAAGACCTTGCCAGCATCATGACCAGATTGTCCAGGAGGTGGGTCTTGCCTTAAATATGGTCTCCAACTGCTTTGTGTCACTATGTCCTTCCTAGAGAGGTCAAAAGATAGAAATCTGAAAACGACACCAGCAAAGCTCTTTATAAATTCTAAATAAGAAGTGGTGACATGCGGATAAAGTCTGGTAGATAAGAGACAGCAGTGTAAACAGTGGTCATAAATGATTAAGCACATTCCCGAGAAGTCTGGATTCATGGTGGATCAATCGTGGGGCTCAGTTTTGTGTTTTATGAGACTTGGTTTTTATTTCATCAAAGAAATGAGTGAAACAAACTGATAAAAACCCAAGAAGGTGACAGAAGACAATTCCACAACGCGTTCAGAATCTCCAACCAATATTGAAGACTACCAGCCCTGGATCGATATTAAATGCGTTAACTTTCTCACTCCACAAAATCTCATTATAATATCAGCCTGAAAACCAACACAAACCCGCCAACCCTGAAAATAATGTATTGTCTTAGATTTCAAATGCAAATTAAGGCATTGGTGGCACAGTGGTGACAATATGGGATCGTATAACAGCTTGGAATATTGCACCTCTGGTTGGTTGTTAGAAGCTAATCTGACATTTTTGGTTTATTCATTTTAACAGAAAAGAATTTCCAAATTTTTTTACATTTGAAACAATGCAGTTGTTTTTTCTTCACACTAAAAAATTGCATTTACCACTTCAGTTCAAGGAAGTCCAAACTACAAAAAGTGAGACAGGACATTTTGCGCTACTATTGCACCAACTTTTTTGGACATTTCTTGGCTTGTGACACATCTGACTCATCTATAACCTGAGAGAGTACTGCCACATCTTGCCACCTAGATGTCTCAGGGTGGGTGGGGGACATCACAAGCCACAAATAGGATCTCCTCTATCTATGAAGAGTCTCAATTACCAAGCTGCCTACAGTATAAGGCTGTAAGCAGGTTGCGGGTTGCAGTGACGCAAGAACAACAGAGCAAGGGTTAACAATTTAATTGAACAGTAAAGATACTCCTTGCAGGGTGATGAACAGTTAATTTCAATTGATAGGGGAGTAAACAACGTGATAGTAGTCCACTAAATAAACTTATCATGTTTGTGGCTTTCTCAGCTGCAGATGATCTAATGAGGGTTGCAGTCCCAGCAGTGGCTGGTGCAATGTCCTCAGAGGAGATTCCACAGGTCACGGTATATCTTCTTGCGGCATCGGGCGGTCTCCGGTTTTACCCATTGAGCCCCTAGTCCTTACAGTTGTGCAGACAAAGTCAATAGAAGCTGCCTACAGTCTATTGTCAGGAGAGGTCTCCGGTGTGCTGTCCGGCAAAGAGGGACACAACGAATAGTCCTGATCACGGCCCCTGCTCCTATGCCCGCGTGCGGCACTGAGCTTAACAGAGCCACAGCCCTTCCCCTGCTGCTGGTCTCAGTGGTGTGCTAATGTGGAGCCAACTGCGGTATGTTGTGGTGCTGTTGCACACTGAATGGAGCACGCTGCAAACACACCTGCTCTGTCACCGCCTGCGGGAAACTGCCTGTCACTACGCGCGTGTTTTTGTTTGCCACGCCCCTGCTTCCGGGTGAAGTGATCTGTCCAGTCCCCTATTCTTTCCCCCTGACAACCTGGGGCGCAGGGCTGACAGTTCCGGACCCAGCGCAGTGCAGGTGCCTGCAGCCCGGTCTTCCTCCTTACAAGGCTAATGAATGTATGACTGCAGATTAGCAATTAAGGAGTATGAAAAGTATGGGTGACAGCGCAAGAAATGGGCAATTTGATTAGTGCTTCACTGGACTGGCATCTAGTCCAGTCCTCCGTGACAGCCATTCTTCACTTCTGCACCAGCAATCCTCAGCCTTGCTTCTTCGGTGCCTTTTGCACTAACTAGATCCTCATATGAGGCAAAGCCACTAGGCCATCATGACACCCAGAATTCTGGGTGCAGAAGTGATGACCAGATGTCACTGAGGATCGGTATGGATGCAAAAGTACAATGGAAACTCCACAAAACTGTCCAGTTAGCACATTACTACCCAGAAGTTGGTTGTTGACCCCATTAAAAACCAGGGCTGTGGAGTCTGAGTCTGTTGTCCATTTTGGTGGAGTTGGATTGAGTACAGCAGTACAATGCAGGATGTTCTGTAAATATTTTCATAAGGATTTGGGAAAGTTATGAAATGTCCTATAAATGTATGTTCTGTTCCTGCTCTAAGGATCTGGGATTTTAGTTGAGATGAATCTATTCAGCACTTCATGTACATGCTCAGTAGTGACCAGTGCTGTGGAGTTGGAAATCAGGGAAATTGAGGAGTCTGAGGTTTGGCTTACTGACTCCACAGCCCTGGTAAAAAATAATGCCAAAATTGCACTTCAGGTGGAATTTTTTCCTGTCTTTTTTCCTGAGTCTTTCCTGAGCGAAGACTCAGTGATGAGCAGTGACGTCACCGCTAGCTACTGAGCATGCACCTGGTGCTTCCATTCATTCCCCAGTCGTTTACAGTCGGGAGCGGCTGTGTTAGCAGCGCTCCGCCTGTAAACGTATTAACCCCCCAGATGGATTTATGCCGTGGGACGTGACTGAGCGCCAGACAGGTAATGTACACTCACTGGCCACTTTATTAGGTACACCATGCTAGTAACGGGTTGGACCCCCTTTTGCCTTCAGAACTGCCTCAATTCTTCGTGGCAGAGATTCAACATGATGCTGGAAGCATTACTCAGAGATTTTGGACCATATTGACATGATGGCATCACACAGTTGGCGCAGATTTGTCGGCTGCACATCCCTGATGCGAATCTCCCGTTCCACCACATCCCAAAGATGCTCTATTGGATTGAGATCTGGTGACTGAGGAGGCCATTTGAGTACAGTGAACTCATTGTCATGTTCAAGAAACCAATCTGAGATGATTCGAGCTTTATGACATGGCGCATTATCCTGCTGAAAGTAGCCATCAGATGTTGGGTACATTGTGGTCATAAAGGGATGGACATGGTCAGCAACAATACTCAGGTAGGCTGTGGCGTTGCAACGATGCTCAATTGGTACCAAGGGGCCCAAAGAGTGCCAAGAAAAAATTCCCCACACCATGACACCACCACCACCAGCCTGAACCATTGATACAAGGCTGGATGGATCCATGCTTTCATGTTGTTTACGCCAAATTCTGACCCTACCATCCGAATGTCGCAGCAGAAATCGAGACTCATCAGACCAGGCAACGTTTTTCCAATCTTCTACTGTCCAATTTCGATGAGCTTGTGCAAATTGTAGCCTCAGTTTCCTGTTCTTAGCTGAGAGGAGTGGTACCCAGTGTGGTCTTCTGCTGCTGTAGCCCATCTGCCTCAAAGTTCGATGCACTGTGCGTTCAGAGATGCTCTTCTGCCTACCTTGGTTGTAACGGGTGGCAATTTGAGTCACTGTTGCCTTTCTATCAGCTCGAACCAGTATGCCCATTCTCCTCTGACCTCTGGCATCAACAAGGCATTTCCGGCCACAGAACTGCCGCTCACTGGATTTTTTTTCTTTTTCGGACCATTCTCTGTAAACCCTAGAGATGGTTGTGCGTGAAAATCCCAGTAGATCAGCAGTTTCTGAAATACTCAGACCAGCCCTTCTGGCACCAACAATCATGCCACGTTCAAAGGCACTCAAATCACCTTTCTTCCCCATACTGATGCTCGGTTTGAACTGCAGGAGATTGTCTTGACCATGTCTACATGCCTAAATGCACTGAGTTGCCGCCATGTGATTGGCTGATTAGAAATTAAGTCTTAACACACAGTTGGACAGGTGTACCTAATAAAGTGGCCAGTGAGTGTATATTGTTGGTGTATTTTCACCTTTTTTCCAGGAGATCCAAGGAGTAGCAAAGGAATTACAAGTGTAATAAAGATTTAAAAAATGTGTGTGTTGTATTCTTTTATTAAAATACTTTATTCTTATTGTGTTTGTTTATTTAACCCTTTATTTATTATAGGATTAGTAATGGAGAGGTGTCTTATTCACACCTCTCCATTACTAATCCGGGCTTAATGTCACCTTACAATAGAAAGGTGGCATTAACCTCTTATTACCCCACTTGCCATCGCTACAGGGCAAGTGGGAAGAACCGGGCAAAGCTCCAGAATAGACGCATCTAATAGATGCACCTTTTATGGGCAGCTGGGGGCTGCTGTTTTTAGACTGTGGGGGGGCCAAGATCAATGGCCCCTTACCAGCCTGAGAATATCAGCCCTCAGCTGTCAGCTTTAATCAGGTTGGTTGGCAAAAATAGCGGGGACCCCACACCGTTTTTTTTTATTTATTTAAATAATTAAAAAAAACAGAGTAGGGACCCCTCTATTCTTGAGAACCAACCTTGATGAAGCTGACAGCTGTCACAATCCATTTTCAGATCTGTGTCAGAGTCTGGATTCTCTTATATAAACCTTTTTCCTTTCAGGCCATCGGGGGGGTTAATATTAGTTTCCCCCCCGGTGGCCGCTGGTGTTACTACTTGTGTAGTTAGTCAGCAGCTGGTGACCACTCCCCCTTCCTATATAAGGTCTCCAGGTGCTGAAGTTCACTGTTGGTGATATTGTTCCTCTTTGGAGACCAACTGAGCTGGAGTCAGGAGCAGGCTGTGTTGCAGTGAAGCTCCAGCCATTCCCCTGTTCTGGTGCCTTACTCTGCTGCTCAGAGCATTAGCAACAGATAAAGAAAGTTTGGTTTTGTAGTTTATTTAACCCTCAGGTGTCTGTATTATCTTTCGCTTGTTTTTTGCTGCAGTTCATTTTATTCCCTGTCTCTCCTCCTGGGGAGGGGGTTGGGGGTTCAGCTCAGGGCTAAACAGGAGATAGGGACAGGTCGGAGACTTGGGCCTCACTACCATCAAGTGTACCCCCAAGTTAAGGAAAGTCAGGGCACCTCCTTAGCTTGTAGGGCAGTTCAGGGGCCCAGGTTCTATTTCTCCTGTTTTCCCTTTACTGCACCATGACAACAGCTGAGGGCTGCCGGCAGAGCAGGAGAGAAGAATCACAGCCGCAGTCAGCTCCAGCTGCCAGGAACAGCGCTTACTGTAGCGCTTCTTCCCAGCGCCGTCCATGTGGTCCTGATGTGGCTCACGTGCAGCACACGGTTGCCACATGTGTGCCACACAGAGGTACCACGTGTCCACGCGGACACGGATAGCTCCAGTACCAGAATTATCTGGACGTGTGAAACTGGCCTATGTGGAAGTTTCATTTCCCACACCCACTGATTAAAACTTCTGACATATCTCTATGACATGTCAAATATTTTCTGAAAGTCTATGTACACGTTCACTTTTAACAGGATGCTATGGCTTTTAAAGCCACCTGATTATGGACTTTAAAGAAAACCTGTCAGCACGATTTTGTAATGTAAAGACATGGTTGTAATGATACTGTAAGGCTATGTGCCCAGGCAGCGTTTTTTATGCAGAACATTCCTGAGCGGAAACGCACACCTTCTTCCCGGGAAAACGCATGTGTTTTATGAAGCGCTTTTGTAGGCATTTTTAACGCTTTTGTTAAGCATTTTAGCATGCGTTTTCCTATACGTTTTTGCAATACAAAACGCAAAATTAATGACCATGCTGTGTTTTTTTCCGCTTAGCGTTTCCACAGCGGAAAAAAAATGCACCATTAGCACAACATGTGCGGATTCCATTTTGTTTCCATGGGATGCTTTTCTTAAGCGTTTCTGCAGCAGAAACGCGCATCTAAAAGCGCTGCGTAAACGCTTAAAAAACGCAATGCTGATTAAATTGCTACCTTTAGTGAAGTAATCTTCTTTGTGGATCTTCTTTAATCACCATTTGAAGATTTCTGCTAATTAGACTTCGGTGCACACGGGCCGGACTATGGGTAAGGTCTTCTCCTCCTTGTCCCTGTCCCCAGACTGTCTTTTTGCCACCGGTCTGTGAATGACTGGCCTCCTCTGATTGAACTCTTAGCAGTGACCTGTCATTCAAAGACCAGAGGCAGGAGGAGGAACCAAGGAATCACAGAGAGGAGAAGACTCAATGAACTGTCCGGCCCCTGTGCACTGAAATCTAATATTCAAAAGACTTCAAATAGTGAATAAACAACAACAGAGCGGATTTCTTCACCAAAGGTATCAATGTAATCAGTATTCCAGTGCCATTACAGCCATGTCTTTACATTACAAAATGAATGATGAGTGATGAAAATCCCTCAAATAAGAATTAAAATACTCTTGGCTGGTTCCCAAACTTTGCATCGGCCCATTTTCCTTTCTGTATTTTTTAAAATGTAAAAATGACCAAATATATATTTGCCTAAAATACACAAGAAATGTGTCATCTTTAACTTTAGGCCTTATAGGGATCATTTCATCTTCAACTTGCTTAACTCTTCACAATAACAGTAATTTTGACCAGGGGTGCACAAATTTTACATGTCACTGTACAAGGAGTTTTTATATTTTCTTTGTGATTTTCTTCTGGGTACTCCAGTTTTCTCCCACACCCGAAAGACATACTGATAGGGAATTTAGATTATGAGTCCCAATGGGGACATTGATGATATCTAAAGGCATGTGGAATATAATGGGGCTATATATAAATAAGCAAAATAAATAAATATGAGTTTTGCTGCTCCAGGAAATATTTTTTTCACTAACGCAGCACCCTGGTAACATTTTTAAGGTATTGTTCAGTAGTGTACAACTTTTTACGTATTGGCAGCATTTTCTGTTATTCTGATTCAAGGTTGGGAAGAACACAGTCAGAGGACTATTTTGAGTTTCAGAATTCATTTTTTATTGAAAGTGTTATATACACTATATGGTGGTATATCTGCTAAGACCAAAGGACTAAATGTAGATGAATACAGAGCTTTACCTTATTTAGAAACCTCATTCATGTGGTTGGCCTTCATGAATCTTGATCAAAGCCTCCTGACAGACCTGTGAAAGTTGCTACACAGATCATCTAGTTGATCAAACCTGGTTAGATTGACAGCAACTCCTTAAGGATCAATTCACCCTTGAATACAAGTGTTTGTAGTGAAACGTCTGGTAACAATGATAGATTTGAAAAGACTCGGCTCAGTTGGGAAGAGATTATTGATCTTAAACTCAATGTATAATGTTCTGACAGGTTCCTCAATCAGAATCCTCCAGAAGAGAGGAGAGAGTTGATTAAGTCTTTGGCCAGATTAATGAGCTTGTAAAACAAAATTAAAACACAATCGGGGGGAGCATAATCTGAAATTAGTTAGGGTACTGTCAAATATTTTTCTGAAGGAAAATTAAATTAGAAGTATGGAACAAATCAACACATGTGGTTGGAAAATCAACAGTAAGAGAATGTATATGTTTGAAGATGGACATATATCCATTGAGACAACTTGGAGGGTGGGGGGGTAGATTATCTCATGAGATGCCTTATTACAAAATTGTAAGATAAAAAGGGCAAGATTCAAAGGAGTCATACAATGAAAACAAGAAATCACCTGTCTCCAGGATACTTGATAACATGCTGATCGGTTGGTGTCTGACCACTAGGACCAGCACCGATCAGCATAACGGGGAATTTTTTATCCCTAATAAGAAAATTTCATCCACATCACAAAATAGAGCAGCAGGTCTGATGCCATATTGCTGCTGCATTCATTCTCTATCAGGCTGCTGTAACAAAACCTGGTGTTGTGCTTGTCAGCTCCAAAGGTAAAGGATGCAGTGGCTGATGAGTATGTGCATTGCAGCTCCATTTTAACAAGGAATAAGAGTTTCCAGTATTGCCAATCTGTGCAGGTCCCAGTTATTGGACCTCCATCGATAAATAGGTTATCACCTACCAATGGGATAGGTGATAACTTATTTTCACTGAACAACCTCTTTAAGCTTTGACTAGCATCCTTGCCAGCTTTAACCTACTGTAAGGTAGCGCTGTCATTCAAGGTTGGGGACACTCGCTTGGCAGCCAAATAATCTCGTCCGGCACGGGTTTTCCATAAAACAATAACAATCCGGCGGTTTATTCAGGCATCATAAACCCACAGCAGCAACATAAAGTTCATATAATCAGCATAGCGTTCATGACAGAGCTTCCCTCTGTTAAGCCTGTGGTCACACAGGTTACGCAATGTCCAGTACTCAGGCTCTTCAGTCTCACAGATATCTCACCCCGTCAGGGTTACCTCATGGCTGCTTCAGCGCACTGCAGACTTTCATTCCCTCTCCTTGGGAACTGTCAGACGCTTGCAGCCATTACTCACAGCATTCACGTGCTGTCAGGCAGGAAGCCCCATCTCCCAGTGGGACCTTCCACAACGGACCAATTGGGTCCAAGCATTCACTCCATGTGACCTACCCTGGCCACCTTATATGGTCCGTAGCCACACCCACTGGGTCACATGGCTATGACCTCATCACAGGTCCTTCACACTCAGTCTTTTACTACCAGCGTTTTCAGACACACCCCTGGGTGGATTTGTAGGTAGTTGGGCCGCCCGTCTCTCCAGCTATCTGAAGACTTCCCTAAGACATTGACACAGAACCTCAGCAGTATCACTGCTGATCAACACATACACAAGTCTTCATCTCAAGGCCACCCACCTTGAGATACATTACGATCATTCAGCATCCTACTCCTATCAGGACACTGGAAATGCTTCTACGCCTGTCCTGGGACACCCACACAGCGCCCCCTAGTGGACACAGTGGTCACTACACCACATACCTCCCCCCTCTGTTCAAACTTGTGGGGTTGAACACACCACATTACCCCGGGATCTCGAGGCCGGGCACTCATTACACCTTGCCCCACAGGTCGAGAGAACCATCTCCGTCTGTCATACGGCCTGATCTCTACGTTAGGCCTCCCCCACCCCCAGCAGTCAGAATATCGGCCCTGATCTTTGGCCCTCCAGTCACAGTCTGTCTGCGTCATCAGACACTGTTTAGTCACCACACTCCTTTCTCTCACTGACCAGCTCTCCTGGTTGGTGCGCTCATAAGTCTTAGTCGAGCCTACTGTCTGGCCTGAGTCTGACCCATTCAGCGTCTCACAGGAACTAAGGTCTCTCAGCCTTGTACAGCCCGTCGAACTGCCACTTGCTGACATTCTACAGCCACCTGCCATGTCACTACTTGGAGAAACCCTTCGGGTCCTTACATCTTGGATTGAAGGCGGCCACCACCTGGTGTTCCGTACCTCTTTATTGATCTGCCGACGGTCCAGCTTCAACTGCTCAATCTCTTGCAGGTACCCCAATCGATACTCCAAGAGCATCTGAAAATTTCTCAGGCTTTCCACAGAGCCAACCACCATGATGGGGATCCTACCCTCTTCACTGGATACCTGGTCATCATCAGGAGGGATCCTCACCCTCACCACACCGGAGATATTTACAAGGTCTTGCATTACCTTCCCGAGTCTTCCAATGATTCTCCCAATCATACTTTTGGGTACCGGAATTACATCTTTCCGCAAACCCAGCTGATCCATAGCCTCCCTTGCTAACTCTAGGCGTCGAGCAGCTTTCATATTACTCCACCTGACCAGCTGTTTGGCGTGGAGACATTGCAAATGCATCTCTTTCAGGACAGCTACCTGGTTTGCTGTATCTTCCTTGGCTGATATTATCACCAACTGCCGAGTCTCAGGTGCCCAGTGCACCTTACATGCATTGACCGCCTCTTTGAAAGCCTCATGCACTCCTTCCGCAGCACAGGCTTCTTGCATGTCTCCGGGTATCTCGATCACAGATTTGAAGGTCGGGGTCTTGCTCTCTTCCTGGACAGAAGGCTCTCGCTTTACCACGGACACTTCCCTTACTACAGTTGACCCAACCGGCTGACTGTCTTCTTCAGCTCTTTGTTCACCAACTTTACGAGATTTTATCTCTTCACGACCCTTTGTCAAGATGGGTACTGGCAGTTCCGACTTATTATCAGTCGGGCCCGGCCGCTGTAAATCTTCGTCCAAGCTCTTCTCCCGCAGAAGACCTTTTACTACTCTTCTGAGTTCTTCCATCTCTTCTGTAAGGGTCTTGTTCGCGCTTTGCCAGGTGGACAGGTGACCTCTAAGCTCCAAGACTTCTTTCTCGAGCCCCTCCACCCTGTGCTTGGCCATTTGTCTCAGGACCCTTTCTCGTTCGAGATGTTCTTCCACTGTCTCTTTTATCAACTGTATCTCATGGTCTTGTTCTTTTTTGGCCATCACGTGTCGCACCACTACTTCTCTAATTATATCTTCAACGGGTACCACTGGGTGAGCCCCATCAGTTGAGTGAACCCTCCAGTCATCGTCTGACCGTGTGTCTACGCCTGTCGTCTCATCTACCAGCTCACCATCAGTTATGTCATGAGACGTCAGGTCCGTAAGTTGGGTCGACGCACCCCCTCTTCCTGTCCCTTCTACATCTGACCTGTTGACTTTAGGAGGCGTCACCATCTCACTGTCTGCTTGCTCAACAATAGAAACGTCTACAACCCCTTGCTGTAATGGAACTCTCCTCTCCCACAAGCCAGAGAACAGTCTAGAGTCTCGGCCGATAACCTCTGGACAGGACAGATTTAGGACTATCGCTACATCCGGTCCCTCGATATTCCAACCTGTCTCAAAGACTACCCTGGCGACCGGGCAACTCTTAGTGCGTCCGTGGTTGCAAGTAACCCCCATCTTTCTGCCGGATATCTCAGGAGCAACCTGCACTAGAGTCACCGGGCTCCCGGGGTCGACCAGACCAACTATATCTTCATTATCTATCTGGAGGCCACACCCCCTTGGCATTGTGCCGGCTGGGTAGTTCACCAGGCAGATAGGACAGACATAGGACATTTGCTCCTGGCAACAGTTCATCTGCACCAGCCTTTTCACATCGGGATGCTCCGCCCCATTCCCCGGGACTCCACCCCCTTTTGGGCGACTATCCCCTCTTGGGACTCCACCCCTTTTTGGTTACCACCACGATTTGGGTCAGCGCCCCCTTTCGGGATTTCACCATGTCCTTTCTACAGGTCTCCTTAGACCACAGTTCACTCCAAAACAGTTTGTCTTTAACGATACCACACAAGTTCTTGCTGGCACCACCACAGCTCCTGCTGTCACCGATCACCGACACCTCCGGCTGCCGCTCACACACAGCTGCTGGTGTCACCTTCATAACCCTGCCGAGTTACAGGAAGCCGCTTGTCCCCTTCATAACCCCGCCGAGTTACAGCAAGCCGCTTGTCACCTTCTTGACCCCCACTGAGCCACCGCAGGCTGACTTGAAAGGGAGAAGAAAAAAAACACACATGCAACACAAAGCTCACGTGTCCTGTCTGTGTGCTCTACAGGACGTCCGTCTCCTCTCCTGAGACCATCCAACACACAGGGCGCACCGGGTGCTATTCACGGAGCTGACTGTTAGGATCCTGACAGCGCCGGCGTGCAGCCTCCGCTGAGCAGGGACTCACCCGGACTGTGGGGGGCCCGGGGTCAGGTACAGCCGGAAAGTATAGATGCACAGGACCTGTGGACACTGAAGTTAGCAAGCAGTCACAGGACCTACGGTCATGTGATTGCAAGGCGGCGGGGTTTAGCGTCCTGTTTTCAGAGATGGCAGGACACTATACCAAAACTCAGAGTCAGGCAAAACGGAGGTCATACACAGTACGGGCAAGCGAGGTACAGGAGGGATATACAGATGGGAGGTCAGACAAAGCCAAAGGTCATACACAGTACGGGCAAGCACGGTACAGGAGGGATATTCAGGAGGGAGGTCAGACAAAGCCAAGGCAAAGCAGGTACAGAGTCAGCAAACCAGAGATGTAAACCGTAACAGAGCAGGGTCAGAATACCAGGCAGACGGACAATGATTGGCGTGACGCACGGACAGAGCAGGGTCGGGCACACTCAGATAGGAGTATAAGCGACAGGGGACGGCTCTCCCCTGAAGCTATAAAAAAACCCTCCCCAGATACACAGAGAGGCACTCAGAGTTAACTCCTTCACCACCTACCCAAAACACACCATGACACTGACCCTCCTCCCAGGGTTTCCCAACACACCGGCCTCACCAGGTCCAGGGGCTCGGTGGGTGCTATTCAGGACATCCGTCTCTGCCTGAGACTGTCCAACACTTACGCCTCACCAGGTCCAAGGTCATACCACGTGCTCCAGGGATCCGATTCTTCTCCCAGAACCTACCAACACTGACCCTCCAGGACCTTGCTCACTGAACCCTCCAGGTACACAGTCTCTCACTGACCCCAGTAAGTACAACACGAACACCTGTCCATTACCTGTGTCGGCCACACAGGTCCTCGGCTACCTCATATCCACAGAGGCACCCTATCACAATCCATAGTCTCTTTCTCTGACCCCGGTCAGCACATCACACGGTTTTCACGACCGTCACCTGCCGGCCGCGCAGGTTCTCGGACCCCTCTACTGCAGAGGTGTCCTATAAGTCTTTTACCCAGTCAGTATATCACACGGCTTTCTAGACCGTCAGCCCTCCTGGCTCAGCGTTGCCAGCACTGCACCATGTGCTTTTGGAAACCGTTGCCCTAAGCAACCGAATTTTGCAGTCCTCTTCCGTTGCTCCTAGCAACAAGGCTACAACACTGCCCATAGCATCCTCCACCAATTGTAAGGTAGCGCTGTCATTCAAGGTTGGGGACACTCGCTTGGCAACCAAATAATCACGTCCAGCACGGGTTTTCCATAAAACAATAACAATCCATGCGGTTTATCCAGGCATCATAAACCCACAGCAGCAACATAAAGTTCATATAATCAGCATAGCGTTCATGACAGAGCTTCCCTCTGTTAAGCCTGTGGTCACACAGGTTGAGCAATGTCCAGTACTCAGGCTCTTCAGCCTCACAGATATCTCACCCCATCAGGGTTACCTCATGGCTGCTTCAGCTCACTGCAGACTTTCATTCCCTCTCCCTGGGAACTGTCAGGCGCTTGCAGCCATTACTCACAGCATTCACGTGCTGTCAGGCAGAAAGCCCTATCTCCCAGCGGGACCTTCCACAACGGACCAATCGGGTCCAAGCATTCACTCCATGTGACCTACCCTGGCCACCTTATATGGTCCGTAGCCACGCCCACCGGGTCACATGGCTATGACCTCATCACAGGTCCTTCACACTCACATAGTCTTTTACTACCAGCGTTTTCAGACACACCCCTGGGTGAATTTGTAGGTAGCTGATCCGCCCGTCTCTCCAGCTGCCTGAAGACTTCCCTAAGACATTGACATGGAACCTCAGCAGTATCACTGCTGATCAACACATACACAAGTCTTCATCTCAAGGCCACCCACCTTGAGATACATTGCGATCATTCAGCATCCTACTCCTATCAGGACACTGGAAATGCTTATACGCCTGTCCTGGGACACCCACACAGCACCCCCTAGCGGACACAGTGGTCACTACACCACACTACTATAATGGACAAACATGTCTCTCCTGGGCTGCAAGCCTACAATTTGAATGGGCAAGTAGAACTGATTGAGAACACCTGCAGGTTAATGGGAGGAGTGCAAGTGTCAAAGCAGAGGGAGTCACACACCCCGAAATAGCTATACAAAAAAAGTAGGTTTTTAAACCAGAAAGTGGCATATACAGTAGGATATGGAAGGGTTTAGACAGGACCCGTCAGAGAAGTGTCACCTTGCCGCGGTTCACGGGCACACATGAATTGGCCAAATCACGCACTAAGAACCTGCGCTTTTGTACAGTAAGTACATCTTGCTGAGGGACAGAGCGTTTGGAAGTTGTCATTTCTTTTGACGTCATATGTCTTGGCATTCACAGGGTGCTGCTGTGCTATATATACAGTATACATATATACACACACAGTATATATTAGACATTAGATTGATAGAATAAAAGCTGTCAATTCATCTGCCGCGTACAGTATAATCACAGAGTAAAGAGAAAAAAAAGTAATTCAGATCACCCTTGTGATGATATCCTCACAGCCATGAGAAGTTTGATCCGAGCAAGGAAACGTCCCTGCTTGACGTCAGGTACTTGGGCATGAAGGTACTTCATAATCACAGAGTGACAGGTTAGAATAGAATTGATAAAATAGATATATACATATAGAATACATAGATATGTAGATGTCAGTGACACAAACATGTGTACTGTATATACTGTACGCATATTGCACAAATAGAAGAAAAGCCGTTAATTCATCTGCCGTGTTCTGTAAAACTACTGCAGGAGCCGACAGGATAGAAGAGATGGATTACATACAGTAAATACAAGTAGAATATGTAAATGTGTAGATGTCAGTGACAAATACAATTAGTACAGTGTGTGCAAATAATTGTACATTTATTTAATTGATAAAAGATTATTTTTAGGAAAAAAATGGTGTGGGCTCACGTGCAATTTTCGTAACCAGCAGAGGAAAATCCAATGGTTGGGGGCAGATATTTATTGCCTGTGGAGGTTCCCAGGCTATTAACATAAGCTCACAACTGTATACTTAGCCTTTACTGGCTATTAAAATGGGGGACCCCCAAAAAATTATGTGGGGTCCCCCTATAATAAATAACCAGCAAAGGTTATGCAGACAGCTGCAGGCTGACATTAATAGCCTAAGAAGGGGCCATGGATGCTTGCCCCCCCGCCTAAAAACATCAGCTCTCATCCATCCCAGAAAAGGCGCATCTCTAAGATGCGCCAATTCTGTCATTTAGCCTCACTCTTCCCACTTGCCCTGTAGTGGTAGTAAGTGGGGTAATAGCTGGGGGGGTTGATGTCACCTCTGTATTGTCTGGTGACATCAAGCCCCGTGGTTAGTAATGGAGAGGCGTCAATAAGATGCTCCCATTACTAATCCCATAGTCACATTGTAAGAAAATAGACACCCCAAAAAGTCCTTTAATTGAAAGAAAGTCTCCTTTAATATTCTTAATTAAACAATACTTACAACCTCACCTATTCCGATGTGCTCGTCATCTGCAAAAGAGGTAAAAAAAAAAACAAAATTCCTCACCTTTCCACAAAGATGCTATTAATTGACGGGTTCAGTTCTGCTACATCTAGATGGCAGGCTGCATGGTGCGATCATGCAGCTTGTCATCCAGCGGAGAAACTGAGCTCTGAGTGCTCAGTGTCTCCCTGTGAACTGCTACTCCCTGTCTGATGGCACTACAAGTGTAAGAATGTTCTCCTGCTCGCGGTGCCATCTGACAGGTCTGCGAGTTCACGGTCAATTAACTCACTTCACCTTTCTGACATCGGTGCAAACGCCATGGGAAAATTTATCTAAAATTTCCCACGGCGCCGCACCGACGTCACATGCGTGAAGTGAGTTCAGACAGACAGGGAATAGCAGTTTACAGAGAGACACTGAGCACACGGTGCTCAGTTTCTCTGCTGGATGACAAGCTGCATGGTCGATGTAACAGAGCTGAACCCGTTGTGGGACTAATGGATTAAAAGCATTTCTGCAGAAAGGTGAGGAATTTTGTTGTTTTTTTACCTCTTGCAGATATCGAGGGAATGGGCGAGGCTGTAAATATGATTTAATTTAGCATATTAAAGGAGTCTGTATCTTTCCTTCAATTAAAGGACTTTTTGTGGGTGACTGTTTTCTTACAATGTGACTATGGGGTTAGTAATGGGGGCGTTTTATTGACACCTCTCCATTACTATCCTCGGGGCTTGATGTCATTAGACAATACAAAGGTGACATCAACCCCCCAACTATTACCCCACTTACCACCGCTACAGGGCAAGTGGGAAGAGTGAGGCTAAGTGCCAGAATTGGTGCATCTTAGAGATGCGTCTTTTCTGGGGCAGCTGAGAGCTGATGTTTTTAGCCAGGGGGGCAGCATCCATGGCCCCTTCCTAGGCTATTAACATCAGCTTGCAGTTTTCTACATTGCCATTGCTGGTTATTACTTATAAAGGGACCTCCATGTCATTTTTTGGGGGGTCCCCCATTTTAATAGCCAGTAAAGGCTAAGCATATAGTTGTGAGCTGATATTAATAGCCTGGGAAGCTTCATGGGTATTACCCCCTTCACAGGCTATAAACATCTGCCTCCAGCCGTCGGCTTTCCCTCTGCAGGTCACAAAAATTGAGGGAACCCATGCCATTTTTTTCCAAAAAAAAATCCGTTATTAATTAATATATGTGTGTGTGTCACTGAGATCTGTATATCTATGTATTCCATATGTATATATCTATTCTATTTGAACCTGTCAGTGTAATTTTACTGTATGTGGCACATGAATTGCCGGCTTTTCAAAGGACACTGGTGCGTAAAAGTTGGACAGCAGTCGCATGGTCCGAGTGCTGAGCGATTTTTTTCTCGCACCCATAGGCTTGCATTGGCTGGTTTTGGACAAGTTTCGGTGACAATCGCAGCATGCTGCCGCTGAATACGCCCGAGAAAATAAACACTGATGTGAGCTGCCCCATATATTAACACTGGGCCAAGTGCTATGCGATGTTTTCTCACATAGCAGTCGTCTGTATTCTATGGTAGTATGACTCCTGCCTAAGAGCTCAGTTTCAACTCCAAAAACTACTAAAAACAACTCAAGGTACACATACCCTGTGGCTATGTGCTCACTGAGTTTTTCAAATAGTTTTTGGAGCAGAAATTAAGTGGAAACTGAGCTAAATCCTCTTCAGAATTTTAAAACAGCTATGTGCACAGAGGATCATTTGAGGATTTTTTGGAAAAGAAAGTGAGCACAAACTGTCCAAATCCTCCTCAAAATACAAAAAAAACTTGGCATTTCCACTTAGTTCTGCTCCAAAACCTCAGCAAAAAAAAAATCAGTGTGTCCATGATCTTAGGGCTTGTTCAGACAAGCGCATTTTCGATGTTTGCTGTGCATGTGCAAGATGGACAGCACATGAACAACATATAGACCAATGCAAGTCAACAGGGTAGATTAGATGCACTACTTTGATCTGGATTTTAAATCAGGCTTGACCTTTAATCTCACTAGGTGCATGACAAAAATGGATGCCATGTGGACACGATCCATATGTCATCTATTTTTAATGGATACATGGCTCTTACAGTAATAACATAGGAAAATGCATTTGGCCGTGAAATACTTTTTTATTTTTTCATGCATAAATCAGAAGCCATAGAGATGTGACATGAATGTCAAAATCAGACTTATGAATGACACACAGAGCACTATACGGCTGAAGACTCGTCAGTTTTTCTGGATGAGAAACAGTTGATTTCTCATAGCCTTGTCTAAACCTGGTCTAGTATGTCTGAGAAGATTTGTACACTTTCATTTTTTATTTGACACATGCACCAAAAATACTATTGACGATGGGACAAAAAGAACAGATCAGTGATGCATTTTTATCATATGAACAAAAACTGGAGATGTGAAACCAGCTTAAATCTGGGTCCAGACGAGCATAGGGAAAATCAGCCAATTTTCATGCAGAAGAAACACACAATTTTCATCCTTATTGTCACCTCTATTTCATCCATGTGTCATCAGTGTGTTCGTATTTTACATCCGTGTGCCATCCATTTTTATACATCAATTTTTAAAAACATACTGTAAAAATCGAACGCTATACCGGTGACCCATATTGAATCTGGGTCACCGGTATAGCGTTCGATTTTTACAGTATGTTTTTAAAAATTGATGTATAAAAATGGATGGCACATGGATGTAAAATACGAACACACTGATGACACATGGATGGATTTTAATTTTTTGCACAACCAATAGACTTGAATGAGTGAGTCTGATACGAAATAGGGTAGAGACTACTGTGTGGAATTACAATGGTCCCTGTGTTGTCCAAGTATAATCCAATCACAGCACACATACAGATAGTTTGTCGGAATGAGCCCTTAGGCCAGGGTTACACCAACGAACCACGTCCAGACAAGCATTATCCGATTTTTTTTATCGGATAGCACTCGTACCAATGTTACTCAATGTGGCAGTGCTGATAACAGTTTTTTTCACTGACAGAATTTGTCAGTGAAAAAAATCTTGGCAGATTTCTTTCTGAAATCGGAGGATACGGCCTTTCAAGTGTCACGGTCATGTGTGTCTGGACGCAGCGAGTACCGCAAGGCGAACCCATAAGACACCTGTGACCCTGGATACAGCGCCTCCAGTGGGTCGAATTTAAATAATAAAACGTGCAGCTGGATACGCCGCCTCCAACAGGCGAATTTAGGTATTACACGTAAATCTGGAAACCCCGCCTCCAGTAAGGCGAATTTAAATAATAAAGGGGGAACCTGGGTAACATTAACAATGGTGGGCCCTGCAATAGGGAATAGGGAAGTGGAGACCTCCTGAACTCCCTTGAGCCAGTGTCCCTGCACTCCTAACGTTCCCTATGCCGGTTCCGCACCGGGCGACGCACAGGAACCTTTTAACCCTAGCTCGCCCTGAACCTAAACCCTCACTAGGGAATTGGTCGGTGCGGAAACTAATCCCACCACTGCACTAAACACACATGAGGGAAAATGACAATACACCATTTAGCTTTGCTCTGTTGCGTACGCTCCTAGCAACAGAGCCCACCACCTGTGTGCATCTTTTCCTCCACCCGGATCCATCACCATAACTTGATCCTTCACCATAGTG
Organism: Dendrobates tinctorius; assembly: GCF_039654945.1. Taxonomy (NCBI): domain Eukaryota; kingdom Metazoa; phylum Chordata; class Amphibia; order Anura; family Dendrobatidae; genus Dendrobates; species Dendrobates tinctorius. The sequence continues at coordinate 999,285 of NW_027361739.1, read as the reverse complement.
CAGCCTTGGAGCAGAGTCCACCACCAATTGCAGAAGTCCAGTAACAGAGTCCCAAAGATGAGTTCAGCTCCTGCCCAAAAAGTCAAGCATGCTTGAGTCCAGCTCTCAGCAACCAAGTCCCGCATGCTGAGTGCAACTCTCTCCATAGTCGTCACTCCACCAAGCCATGCAAGCACTTCCTGCCAACACCATAAACTGTGACTCCACCACGCCATGCCAGCCCTTCTTGCAGACCACCTAGCTGCCACTCGTCCCCTCTGGCTGGGCTGCGCAGGACTCATGTTCAGCTCCTTCCTCACCCAGGCTTCCTTCCCAAATGACGAACTCACAATATCATCAACAGTGATTGAACACACCTGGCTCCCTTTTATAGAGCCTAACACCTGATTTATAATTACGTGCACTAAACCAAAGAAACTAAAGTGCACTACCACTCACCACTTCCGGGGCAACTTAGAATGAATGACACCACGTGTAATAATTCTAATGGCCACCGGGGGTAATCACATCACTTTGGCACCTAGCCAAAGGAAAAAAAGTTCACTTATCCATTTAATCTGTCAGATCCACGCAGGATCATGACATCAAGTCTATATGAGTGCATGGAAAGCATCAAACTGCACTCGGATGTCATCCAATTTCAGTCTGATTTCTTTCGACTCACACATTGGAGAGGATAGAGAAATGTTGTATTCCACCTGTTTTCACTATGTGCTCTGATTCTTTCATCCGAGAATATCATTAGCATAACAGGCCCAATCTTTTCGGATGAGAGAATCTACAGCCGTATGGCCCCAGCCTTAGGCTGGAAACACACTAGTTTATCACATCCGTTGCAAGAGCATCGGATGTGATATACTAATGACCCTTGGGTCCTGCACTACTGTGTCATGCTACTGTGGTCTGATCCTCTCGCATGAGAGAATAATAGCAGCAGAGGTACAGAGGAGACAGAGAAAGCAATTGCTGGGAGCGATGATGCAAGCAGGAGAGTGGTGTCGCAAGAAGATGGGAGGCACCAGATCCGGACCTGCGACACCCATCGGACCAGACCGCCCCCCCCCCCCCGGCTGAGTATAATAAAACTTATTTTCCTTATCCTGCAGGTCGGAACGGGGGCTTATCTACAGCATTATAGAATACTGTAGCTATGCCCTGAAAGATAGTGGCCGTATCTTATAGCGGCCAAAACAGGTGAAGGGTTCCCTTTAACATTGGGCTGAGTGCAATCTGATTTTTTAATTAGATTGCACATATTCGATTTCATTTCCAGTATGAGTGAGGCTGTAGTATTGGACAACAAAAAAGTGCTGACGATTTCTTGCTAATCTTATACAATCCCTTCTGACTGGATTCTTGTGCTGTTTTACTGTCGGTTCTATCTGTAACTTTTTGTAAACATGTAATTAAATATATTTAATCAGATATCATGACAAAAAAGATATGTACCTTGCGCTACAGGAAGAATTTCCCTGTAATCAGAACTCAGCTCCCAAACCCATCCACATTTGCTGGGTGATATAATTGATACTTTTCAGGCCAGCAATTATGGACCATGGGCAGCGCCTCCTGGCAATTTCTGCCACTTACCAAACTGTTAGTTAAATCAAATGCGCTGAAACATAGACGAGCGTAAAGTACATGTTAGAGCTGGTGTAATTAATGATTTGAGTAGAGAAATACTTCATTGTATATCATTACCATTAAAAGCATTGTATATGCCTGGCCGGATAACTACTTGTTACATCATTTTTCTGTGGAACATTCGACATTTTGTGGAGATATATCAGATGGAAAAGCGTAAAAGGAAAAAGCCGGACCATTCGCTGCAAGACAAGTACACAGCAACCGGTCAGACCTTACTGTCCACTGTATGGGCATGGGAAAGATAACGCGTGTTGCTTGGTTGTTGTGGATTTGCCTCTTATTTCCTTTCCAGAAACATTTTACTCTTTCAGCGATTGATCATGTTATAGTCTATAGTGTGAATTACTACCTAAAGTCAGGAAAGATGTATATCTTTGTACCGTATTAGCCAGTAGATAGAAAAATATTCAGGATGGAGAGTCTTATAAAATTCATCCTCTCCCACAATTACTTTGAATTTGACAACAGGATTTATCTACAGGAGACTGGCACAGCTATGGGAAGTAAAATGGCTCCACAGTATGCAAATCTTTTCATGGCCAAGCTTGAAAGCGACTTTTTGTCCTCATGCCCCATCAGGCCCCTGGCCTACTACCGCTTGATTGATTGATATTTTAATCATCTGGACGGAGTCTGAGCAACAGCTAAAGACGTTCCACGAACAGTTTAATCAATTTCATCCCACCATCAATTTAACACTCAACTACTCCAGTACTGAGATTAATTTTTTGGACACCATCATTAAGCTAAAAAACAATGAAATAGAGACATCCCTGTATCAGAAGCCAATCGACCGTTCAACATACCTTAAATGGGACAGTTTCCATCCAAAACACATAAAGAACTCTATTATCTATAGCCAAGCCATAAGATACAATCGTATGTGTTCCAAACCCATGGATAGAGACAAACACTTTGGTCGCCTCAAAAAGACCTTTTTGAATCAGGGTTACCATCCAAGAACAATTGAAAACCAAATTACAAGAGCCACCAGATTGTCAAGGAATCACCTGCTACATTACAAAGCTAAAGAAGAAAATAACCGAGTGCCTCTAGTAGTCACCTACAACCCAAATCTGGAGGTGCTAAGGGGAGCTGCACGGAAATTACAACCTTTACTACAAAAAGATGCCCGATTAAAATCCATTTTTCCAGACCCCCCCACTGCTGTGTTTTAGGCAGCCCCCAAATTTAAGAAGCATCATTGTCAGAAGCTCCCTGTCCTCTCCAACAGCTACAGGAACCTTTCCTTGCAACCAGAAAAAATGTAAAACCTGTCCATTTATAATGACCACGGACAAGATAAAGATCCCCAACTCACATCAGGACTACAAGATCGCAGGTACTTTCAGCTGCATTACATCTAATGTGGTGTACTTAATTATTTGTACTAAATGTCCAACTGGGGGTCTGTATGTCGGGGAGACAGGGCAAAAGCTTAGAACAAGGATGAATGCTCATCGTCACACAATAAGAGAAAAAAGAATGGATCTACCTGTGGCAAAACATTTCTGTATCCCTGATCACAGCAACATGGATATGAAATTACTGGTATTGAAAGGTAACTTCAATTCTCAGAGAGAGAGACGAGTTTGGGAGTACAAATTTATGACGACCTTTGACACTCTCAGTGCTGGAATGAATGTGTCGCATGGATTTATGTCTTTTTACATCAATTAAGGAATTTCCTTTTAAAACCGTGTGGGGGCATCACAACACAGAACTAGACCCCAATCTGAGGACCGTAAAACATCTGGACTCCTTATCTATGAACTGGTCCAATGTTTATATTTATGTTTCTCCCTCTCCCATATTGATAGTTCTGCTTCACGTCACTTGTCTTATCTATTGCATTTTTTCAAGGCTGTATTGTGCATAAATATGTGACTTCAGATTTTGTATTAGTCTAGCCTGATGAAGAGACCTGAGTAGTCTCGAAAGCTTGCAATGTGTTACCAACTACTGAGGACTCTCAATCCTGAATATTTTTCTACCTAAAGTCAGATACTGACCAAATCCTGAATATTTTTCTACCTAAAGTCAGATACTGACCAAATAGCCATTATTACAGTCTGAACGGCCACAGCAGCCCAGGAGCAGGGAGTATATAACATATAATTACTAATGTTTTAAAGCCAAAATTGGAAAACGTCAACACTGCCCCCAAGGCCGCCCAAAAATTGCCACTTTGGGTGGGGTTGCATCAGCCACACACCTTTTCCATTTATGATTGTGGGATCATCTCTGGAAAATTGGCACTATATGATATTACAGAACATGGAAGATATGCCTTACATGACTGTGGATATGTTGTGTGGGACAGCTGGTTTGTTTAGTTAAAAAGATAATATCCTTGTGTCTAATAAGGGTGTATGGACAATTTGAAGGGGGCTTTCATTTGGATCCTCTCTGAACCAGAGTAGAAAAGCCCAGGCATAAAGTGGCATTAGATAGTGCCACCAATAGCAGGAAAACTTGGTTGTTGTCAACTGGTATGGACTCTTGACTCTTATCTATCCTTTATAGGTTCCGGCTTGCGGTGCCTAGTTGATGTTGTTCCCGTAAAGAACGAGGAAGGAGACGTCATCATGTTCATCTTAAATTTCGAGGACCTGGCGCTGCTGCTGGCAAGAAAAGCTAACAAGACTCTTCATCAGAGGTTGACACGAGCTGCCTTCAATTCGGGTGAGCATTGTATGTTCAGAATTCTGGTACCCTGGTTGGGTGTGACTTTTGCCTGGACTAACTTCTTGAGCCTTAAAGCAGCTTGTCTACTACTTTATAACTTGCCCTCATCTGTCCTAACAACTGCAGACAGAAGCATATAATGTAATTAAAGTATTGCAAACCTGCCTAAGCCAATATCTATCTGCCAATCATGTGATTCAATGTGTCTTTACCCTGTTTCATTCTGATGACTTTCTGTCTAATTCACCCCTGTTGTGGGCACTGGATTCAGATGGATCCAGACCCCAGAAGTGGGGCAGATTGGATGGATGAAAACAATATAGAGATACACTGAATCATCTGGGAGCAGGGTTTTTTTTTAAATAGTGGACAACCCGTATAAAACAATCTCTCATCAGTCTAAGGACAACATAGTATTGGAATAGGTCCACTCTCCTTTTAGCCACAACAGCACTCAAAAATTATGAAATTATGCCATATGATACTGATCTGATACTGATGACCTATCAATGTAATGGAAAGCCCATATAAAGGGTTGATCTCAATGCATGAGACTGCATGTTCCTTTAACAGCATCCTTACTATTTTTAATCCTCTATTTTTCAAAAGAGAGGTAAATGAAGCTAAGCTTTTTGAATTCCTCCGCAGATGCAGACCTCATGAGGTACAGAACCATCGGGCAGATACCCCAGTTTACCCTCAACTTTGTGGAATTCAACCTTGAAAAGCACCGGACTGCTTCCACCACCGAGATTGAAATTGTTGCCCCCAGCAATGCTTTTGAGAGGACGCAAAATGTTACGGAAAAGGTGACCCAGGTAAGACTGTGCTTTACACTAACTCACCACACTTAAATATACTGTATAACACTATCCCCCAATTCATCAAAGCAGTTTTGAAAAGTCATAAAATGTTGGAGCAACACGGAGTAGTGCAAATATGTTGCAACTTTTGGGATTTCATGACAATTTCTCCCAGCTACACAAAAAGTTAGTAGGGCTGGGTGGAAGTAGGGTGTGACGGGTGTGCAAAGGGAGTGAGACACCACAGATCCTTAAATTCGTGATGAGATGGCATTACTTATACCAGAAATTTAAAATCAGTCAGGGCCTGGTGTAAGATTTCTGCATGCATGTACTTCTTCATGATTCAGGAGAGTCTGACTCCGCCATGCCCCCTCGTCAATAACAGCGAAAAAAGTTGCCTTTCTTGATGAATTGAGACCTATATATCTCAAAAGCCATAAACAAATCTACTTAATTAGACAAGGCAATAACCTTGCCAAGTAATTTAGCTAAATAAACCATTAGTGCCTGATTATTATTATTATTATCATTGTTACATTTGCACCTTTATATCTAATTTTTGCCTGTTTTTGATTTGCGTCAAATTCTTCTTTACACCTTTTTTAAGTCTATTTTACATGTGTTCGCTTGTTGTTTTTTATGTATTCACTAGTGATGAGCAAGTATACTCGTTGCTCGAGTTTTTACGAGCACGCTCAGGTCAGGTGTCCTCCGAGTATTTTGGTGTGCTCGGAGATTTAGTTTTCATCTCTCAGCTGCATGATTTGCCACTTGCAGACAGGCTGAATTCATGTGGGAATTCCCTAACAAACAGGCATTCCCCACATGTATTCAGCCTGTTTGCAAGTCATAAATCATGCATATAAGACAACGAAAACTAAAGCACCAAGCCCGCCAAAATACTCGGAGGACACCCGAGCATGCTCGGAAAAACCCGAGCAACGAGTATACTCGCTCATCACTAGTATTCACCAATGTTTTCAGGTTTTTTGTTCTCCAAATGTGTGAGGTCGATTTATCAAAATCAACTTTTTAAAAAGTTCCCACATTTTTGCATGAAATGTATTGCAGTTCCCTTCTACAGTGAATTTATGTACGCCTGAAAATTTTGTTTGTGCAAATTTTACAACATTTTAGCGGAACATGTGACTTTTTGCTCTTAAATGTCATAAAAGACAAAAATAAAGGGCCAGCTTCATAATTTGCAGGGTTTTTATATCTAACTTTTCTTTCTTGTCTTGTGGTATTCGTTGATTTTCTTTTTGCAAGAAAATCTTCAAGTTGGCGCATGTGGTTCATGAATTTTGTTCAAAAATCAAAAATGATTTATTTTAGTTTTTTATCTTATGATCTTTTAAGTTATCCAAAAATGCTGTAAAATTTGCAAAAAGTTTTAGGCGTGCATAAAATTATTCCAGCTGGGGAACTGGAAAAAATTTAGCAACGATAATTGACTGTAAACATATTTAAAGCAAAAACCGCAACCACTATGGCGAGCATAAAGAAATCCAAGCACACACATAAAATAGAATTGAAGCAACACAAATTAAAATAAGAATTTTGAGCATATCAAAAACAGACTAACACACTAAAGATTAAACATTTAACAATGCAAATTCAATAATGAATCAGGGCCAAAGAGTATTTTTAATTTTGCAAAAAATACATGAATGATGTGCATCATTTTAAGGAATTTGGCACAAAAAAAAGTCAATGGGTACCACAAGGCAAGAAAGAAGTGTGACTGTAAAAAAAATTAAAGTGATGAATCTGGTCCATCGTATACACAAAAAAATGTCCACAGGACCAGGGAAGAAATATCAAAAGTGCAATCATATAATCCCTTTAAAAATATGAAACTTTAATAAATTGAGGTAAAAAACACGATTACCAAACTCTATACAATAATAACGTACGATAGCCCTACACTAGCCTGCTATCCCTTCCTGACAGTGGGGGTTGGCACCCTAAAAGATACGATTATTTGGAGCCCCCACTCCGCGGCGGCTGTCCCAGACTCGCCCTAAGTGCCCCTTATAAACTACAGGTGGGAAATCAATAAGCAAATAAAAGAGATGAAAGATAGTGCTTAATATAATACACAGGCTATTAATAAAAAACCGAAACTACCATGTGATGTACACGAACCACAGTTAAATGATAATGTAAATATAAAAGAAGAAAATCTAAGAAATATATAAAAAGAATAATGTTTATTATTATAATTTCTAGCACAATACACAACAATGTAAAAAACAAATATAATAGTTAAAAAATGTGGCACAAAAAACACCTCAATATAATAGTAATAACATACTTGGATGTATTAACCACTGCAGAAGAGAATATATTATGGTAAGAAACAAAATGATAATCCCTTATCAAACAGCAGAGAAAAAAATATATACATATACAGTGCCTACAACTAGTATTCAACCCCCTGCAGATTTAGCAGGTTTGATAAGATGCAAATAAGTTAGAGCCTTCAAACTTCACACAAGAGCAGGATTTATTAACAGATGCATAAATCTTACAAACCAAAAAGTTATGTTGCTCAGTTAAATTTTAATAAATTTTAAACATAAAAGTGTGGGTCAATTATTATTCAACCCCTAGGTTTAATATTTTGTGGAATAACCCTTGTTTGCAATTACAGCTAATAATCGTCTTTTATAAGACCTGATCAGGCCGGCACAGGTCTCTGGAGTTATCTTGGCCCACTCCTCCATGCAGATCTTCTCCAAGTTATCTAGGTTCTTTGGGTGTCTCATGTGGACTTTAATCTTGAGCTCCTTCCACAAGTTTTCAATTGGGATAAGGTCAGGAGACTGACTAGGCCACTCCAACACCTTGATTTTTTGCCTCTTGAACCAGTTAGCGGGGGCCCAATGGTTCTCCAAGTTAGATCTGCGGGGGGCCTACAATCTGATAAGGGTTCGGGAAGGGGACAAGTGGAAAACTACATTCCTCACATCAGAAGGACTCTTTGAGAACCTGGTTATGCCGTTTGGGTTAACTAATGCACCTGCTATTTTCCAGAATTTCATCAATGTTGTGTTTTCTGACCTGATAGGCCATTTTGTTATTTATTTGGATGACATTTTGGTGTATTCCCCAGACAGTCAATCTCACTTGCAACATCTAAGGACAGTTCTCCAGAGACTCAGGGAAAACCAATTGTTCGCTAAATTGGAAAAATGTTCGTTTTTTGTACAGGAGCTGTCTTTTTTGGGGTTGATTGTGTCATGTGAGGGGTTTCGTATGGATCCTAAGAAGGTGCTGGCGATCGCTGACTGGGTTCAGCCTCGAGATCTCAAGGGGCTCCAGCGCTTCTTAGGATTTGCAAACTATTATCGGAGATTCATTAAAGGTTTCTCACAAGTGGTTAAACCACACACGGATCTTACCCAGAAGGGCGCTGATGTAAAAAATTGGTCTGTACTCGCTAAGGAGTCCTTTTCAGCGATTAAGAAATGTTTCATGTCTGCCCCGGTGATGGTACAACCAGACCCATCCAAACCATTCATTGTGGAGGTGGATGCTTCTGAAGTGGTGGTGGGGGCTGTGCTGTCCCTTGGTCCGGCCACCCTTGCCAATCTCAAACCCTGTGCCTTCTTCTCCAAGAAGTTCTCCTCAGCTGAGAAAAACTATGATGTAGGCAATAGAGAACTTCTTGCGGTCAAGCTGGCGTTTGAGGAATGGAGGCACTTTTTGGAAGGGGCGGCTCACCCTATCACGGTTGTCACGGATCACAAAAATGTGGCATACCTTGAATCTGCTAAGAGGCTTACTCCTAGACAAGCCATTGGTCACTTTTTTTTTTCATGATTTCAGTTCTCCATTAATTTTCGACCGGGGTCCAAAAATGTTAAAGCGGATGCCTTGTCCAGAAGTTTTGATCCAGTGTCTCCCCCTGAGCCGCCGTCCTCCATTCTTCCCCCAGGGGTGGTAGTAGTGGGGGTCTCAACTGTGTCGGAACAAGAAATTCTAAGGGCTCAGGCCCTAGCTTCGGCAACCAGGCCAGGGGATAAACTGTTTGTTCCAGATTCGTTGCGGCCTAGACTTCTGCAGGAGTTTCATGAGTCTAGGCTGAGTGCTCATCCAGGTATCACGGCCACTAGAGAGGCAGTAGCCAGGGGTTTTTGGTGGCCTTCAGGAAGGTCCGATGTCAAGGATTTTTTTCTGCTTGTGGCATGTGTGCCCGTTCCAAAAGCTCGCATAACCGACCGGCTGGGGAACTCATACCTTTACCGGTTCCTGATAGGCCATGGACTCACCTTTCCATGGATTTTATTACTGGCCTTCCACCTTCCAGGGGTAATACCGTGATCTGGGTGGTGGTGGATAGGTTTTCTAAACAGGCCCATTTCATTCCCTTGGCAGCATTACCCTCAGCAGAAACGTTGTCAAGGTTGTTTGTGCAGCATGTGGTCCGATTGCATGGGGTACCCCTGAATGTTGTGTCTGACAGAGGTGTGCAGTTTGTGGCCAAATTTTGGAGGGCGTTCTGTATGAAATTGGGCATCTCACTCTCCTTCTCGTCAGCATATCACCCGGAGAGTAATGGTCAGATAGAACTCACCAATCAATCTCTGGAACAAATTCTCAGGTGTCTGACCTCCGCCAGACAGAAGGAATGGTGTGATGCATTACCGTTGGCGGAATTCGCTTTTAACAATCGGGTGAGTCAGTCCACCAACATGTCCCCATACCTGATTAACTATGGGTTTAATCCGCATTTTGGGGAGTTTTCTCGGGTAGATTCCGGTTGTCCAGGGGCAGAGGGGTCCGTTCAACGGTTAAAAAACCTCTGAGCTGAAGTCGGTGTAATATCTCTCGGGCCCAGGGGAAATACAAATATTTTGCTGACAAAAAGAGAACTTCGGGAGACATGTTTCAGGTGGGAGAGAAGGTCTGGCTCTCCACACGTACCATCAGCTAAGTTGGGACCAAAGTTCATTGGTCCATACAAGATTATGGAGATAGTCAACCCAATGGCATATAGGTTGCGTCTCCCCGCCTCTTTAAAAACATACAATGTGTTCCATAAATCTCTGTTGAAACCTGCAGGGTCTGTCAAAGAGGACTAAGTCTGCTGTTCCTCCAGTGCTGGTGGAGGGTCAATTGGAGTATGAGGTCAGACATATTGTGGACTCTCGGCAGGTGCTCTCTGGACATTTCTTTGGTCGCTGGTCTCCCGCTGGCCAGCACGCATTTTTCCAGACCCCCCACTGCTGTATTTTAGGCAGCCCCCAAATTTAAGAAGCATCATTGTCAGAAGCTCTCTGTCCTCTCCAACAGCTGCAGGAACCTTTCCTTGCAACCAGAAAAAATGTAAAACCTGTCCATTTATAATGACCACGGACAAGATAAAGATCCCCAACTCACATCAGGACTACAAGATCCCAGGTACTTTCACCTGTATTACATCTAATGTGGTGTACTTAATTATTTGTACTAAATGTCCAACTGGGGATCTGTATGTGGGGGAGACAGGGCAAAAACTGAGAACAAGGATGAATGCTCATCGTCACACAATAAGAGAAAAAAGAATGGATCTACCTGTGGCAAAACATTTCTCTATCCCTGATCACAGCAACGTGGATATAAAATTACTGGTATTGAAAGGTAACTTCAATTCTCAGAGAGAGAGACGAGTTTGGGAGTACAAATTTATGACGACCTTTAACACTCTCAGTGCTGGAATGAATGTGTCGCATGGATTTATGTCTTTTTACATCAATTAAGGAATTTCCTTTTAAAACCTTGTGGGGGCATCACAACACAGAACTAGACCCCAATCAGAGGACCATAAAACATCCGGACTCCTTATCTATGAACTGGTCCAATGTTTATATTTATGTTTCTCCCTCTCCCATATTGATAGTTCTGCTTCACGTCACTTGTCTTATCTATTGCATTTTTTCTAGGCTGTATTGTGCATAAATATGTGACTTCAGATTTTGTATTAGTCTAGCCTGATGAAGAGACCTGAATAGTCTCGAAAGCTTGCAATGTGTTACCATTAGAGTTGAGCGACTTTGGTCGGATCGGGTTTCGTGAAACCCGAATGAAACAAAATAAGTTTCAGATGAAACTCGTCCGACTAGAGCAAAACAAAGTCGGAGTTTCGTCCGAAACCCGACCCCAATGCAAGTAAATGGGAAATAAAAGTCGGACGAAACTCCGACTTTTTTTTGCTCTAGTCGGACGAGTTTCATCTGAAACTTATTTTGTTTCATTCGGGTTTCACGAAACCCGATCCGACCAAAGTCGCTCAACTCTAGTTACCATCTTTTCAGTTAGCCATCAAAAAGGTATCAACTACTGAGGACTCTCAATCCTGAATATTTTTATAAAAAATATAGTTATTCTCACCTTCCGACAAAGGATCACTGGGACCGGAGCGTGGAGAGAGGCAGGATGGCTGAACGGGATGTCGGAAGGTGAGAATAACTATATTTTTTATTTTGATTCTATTTTTTACAGCGATGGCCAGCGATGCCGGGCGCTCGGCATCGCTGTGCTGATCGCTGGTGAAGCTGTCTGTGTGACAGCTCACCAGCGATCACATAGCGACTTACTAGCGATCCTGACACCTTGATATCGGTGTCGGGATCGCTGGTAAGTCGCTTAGTTTGACGGGGCCTTTAGAATTGCCTTATCAAAATCTCCTCCCCTTAGCTTGGGTTTAACCAATTCAATCATAGAGAAGGAAATTTCCTCCAAATGTCCGTCATGCTTTTCATTAACATGACAGGCAATCGGGGTGTCCCTTTTATTTCTAATGTTGCCCAAGTGCTCACCAACCCTAGTCCTTATTTCCCTACTCGTTTTTCCAATGTAGTCAAGGGGGCATGTGCAAGTTGCTTTATACACCATCCCCTTGGTTCTACAATTGCCAAAGTCTCTTATATAGAATTCTTTACCATTGGCCGCACTGGAAAAACACTTGCACTGTGACATATAGCGACATTTCGAACAGTTTCCACACTTAAAAAAGCCTAAGGCTATGTACCCACACTAGCGTTTTTAAACGCTCAGGAAAAGGATCCCCTTTCCCAGAAAACGCGCGTCTTTTTCCGCGCGTTTCTTGCGCGTTTTTTGACGCGTTTTTTGACACGCGGTTTCTGGGAACATTGGGGATGGCTAAAAACACTGAGCAATGCGGGAATTGATGAGCATGCTGCGTTTTTAGCCGCTAAGCGATTCCTGAGCGGTTAAAAACGCATGCATTGGCACAAAAAGCCAAAAACGCATGCTAATTAATTTGATGCATCTTTTAAGCATTTCTCCAGCGTCTGATCCGGCACAAACGCTGCGGAAACGCTTAACAAAACGCATCGTGGGCACACAGCCTTAGGGTTTTCGGTCCAGCCGTGTTCCAGTTTTTTCGGGTTTCTGGTAAAGACTGTGAACCAGCCTATCCCCGATAGATCTGCCCCTCCTGTATGTAATGCTTGGTTTTGGTGAAACTAGGTTTTTTTAGAGAGGGGTCTGCCAGCAGTACACCCCAGTGTTTTTTCATGATCTGGTACACCCTCTCAGCCTGATTGTCATAGGTTCCCATCATCCTTACTATCTTAGGATTAGCCCTAGGGATATTTTTTTTCCCTCAGGAGCGCAGACCTGTTTCTACCAAGGGCATCATTATGAGTTAACCAGAACTTCAGTAGGGTATCCTCTTTCCCTGAACCTATGATGTAGGTCCTTTGCCTGCTTTTTAAAGGTGACCATTTTTAGACCATTCTTCTTTGGCAAACTGCTCCAGGTCCCTGATATTTGAAGGGTGCCTTCTCCAAACTGCCATTTTTAGATCTCTCCACAGGTGTTCTATGGGATTCAGGTCTGAACTCATTGCTGGCCACCTTAGAAGTCTCCAGTGCTTTCTCTCAAATCATTTTCTAGTGCTTTTTGAAGTGTGTTTTGGGTCATTGTCCTGCTGGAAGACCTCTGAGGGAGACCCAGCTTTCTCACACTGGGCCCTACATTATGCTGCAAGATGTGTTGGTAGTCTTCAGACTTCATAATGCCATGCACATGGTCAAGCAGTCCAGTGCCAGAAGCAGCAAAGCAACCCCAAAACATCAGGGAACCTCTGCCATGTTTGACTGTAGGGACTGTGTTCTTTTCTTTGAATGCCTCTTTTTTTTTTTTCTCCTGTAAACTCTGTTGATGCCTTTGCCCCAAAAGCTCTACTTTTGTCTCATCTGACCAGAGAACATTCTTCCAAAATGTTTTAGGCTTTTTTAGGTAAGTTTTGGCAAACTCCAGCCTGGCTTCTTTATGTCTCGGGGTAAGAAGTGGGGTCTTCCTAGGTCTCCTACAATACAGTCCCTTTTCATTCAGACGCCGACGGATAGTACGGGTTGACACTGTTGTACCCTTGGACTGCAGGGCAGCTTGAACTTGTTTGGATGTTAGTCGAGGTTCTTTATCCAACATCCGCACAATCTTGCGTTGAAATCTCTTGTCAATTTTTCTTTTCTGTCCACATCTAGGGAGGTTAGCCACAGTGCCATGGGCTGTAAACTTCTTGATGACACTGCGCATGGTAGACACAGGTACATTCAGGTCTTTGGAGATGGACTTGTAGCCTTGAGATTGCTCATGCTTCCTCACAATTTGGTTTCTCAAGTCCTCAGACAGTTCTTTAGTCTTCTTTCTTTTCTCCAAGCTCAATGTGGTACACACAAGGACACAGGACAGAGGTTGAGTCAACTTTAATCCATGTCAACTGGCTGCAAGTGTGATTTAGTTATTGCCAACACCTGTTAGGTGCCACAGGTAAGTTACAGGTGCTGTTAATTACACAAATTAGAGAAGCGTCACATGATTTTTCGAACAGTGCCAATACTTTTGTCCACCCTCTTTTTTTACGTTTGGTGTGGAATTATATCCAATTTGGCTTTAGGACAATTCTTTTTATGTTTTTTCATTTAAGACAAATTAAATGATGATGATAATACCAAAGAATTTGTGTTTACAATCATTTTCAGGAAGAAACTGAGTATTATCTGACAATTGCAGGGGTGTCAATACTTTTGGCCACAACTGTATAAACTAGTCCTATATGGCATTTAGACAGGTTTGCCTCTCTATCTGGACTCCTCACATCCATGAATTGGCTGGTTCCTTATTGTGCCTCCTGATGAACCGTGTGGACGGGGAAACACGTCGAGGCTGGAAGCTAAGTTTGGGTTAACCCCCAGCTGTTTCTATAATTTTTTTATTTATTTTTTTGGCAATAGGTATTATCCATTGCCTTCTATGGGAACCAATATAGATATAATTCTGATGCTCCTTTATTGAACCACACTATTTTTTACCTCTTGTCTGTGCTTGTCTGATTTTACTGCAGAGGTTTTTTGGCTTTATTTGATAATTCATATGGAATCTGTTTTCTGTAGTCTATTAATACCCAAGAAGATAAGATTGCCACTATCTACTGGTAGCTTATGGAATCTATATTTTCTGTGGTCTATTAATACCCAAGAAGACAAGACTTGCTACTATCTATTGGTTATACAAGAGGTTTCTCTAAGTTTACATGTAATAGCCTGTCTTTTATATATTGTACATTAATAGCCTGTGTATTATATTAAGCACTATCTTTCATCTCTTTTATTTGCTTATTGTTTTCCCACCTGTAGTTTATAAGAGTCATTTAGGGTGAGTCTGGGACAGCCGCCGTGGAGTGGGGGCGCCAAATCGTATCTTTTAGGGTGCCAACCTCCACTGTCAGGAAGGGATAGCAGGCTAGTGTAGGGTTATCATAGGTTATTATTGTATAGAGTTTGTTAATTGTGTTTTTTACCTCAATTTATTAAAGTTTCATATTTTTAAAGGGATTATATGATTGCACCATCGTATACACAGAGTAAAGATCTGTTCACATCAACTTTTTTTTAACTCCATTTAAAGGGAATTTGTCACCCTTTTTTTGGACTGTGAGCTGCTGTCACTGCCATCAGGGGCTTATCTACAGCATTCTGTAATGCTGTAGATAAGCCCCCAATGTAACCTGAAAGATAAGAAAAAAGAGTTCGAGTATACTCACCCCGGCGTCCGATGGGTATCGCGGTCCGGTCCTTCACCTCCCATCTTCACATGATGCCGTCCTCTTCTTTTCCTCCTGTTGTGACTCCGGCGCAGGCGCACTGCTCTGCCCTGTTGAGGGCAGAGCAGAATACTGCAGTGTGCAGGCGCCGAACCTCTCCCAGCGCCTGCGCACTGCAGGACTCTGCTCTGCCCTCAGCAGGGCAGAGCAGTGTGCCGGAGCCACGACAAGAAGAAAAGAGGACGGCATCGTATGAAGATGGGAGGCGCCGGACCGTAACACCCATCGGACCAAGAACGGACCTCCCCTGGGTGAGTATAATATAACTCATTTTTCTTTTCTTTCAGGTTACATCGGGGGCTTATCTACAGCATTACAGAATGCTGTAGATAAGCCCCTGATGGCGGTGACGGCAGCTCATAGTCCAAAAAAATTGACAGATTCCCTTTAACATATGCATCGGGAAAAGCTCCTCACTTAACCTTTAAGGGCCCAGACATTTTTCGTTTTTGCCATTTTGTTTTTTCCTCCCCGTCTTCCAAAATCCACCAATCTTTGTTTTTCTGTCCACATAGGCGTACAATGGCTTGCAAAAGTATTCACTCCACTGGCATTTTTTGTTTTGCTATTTCCCAACTTGGAATTTCAGATATTTTTGAGGGTTCCCATCAGGTCTTGTAAAGAACATGACTACCACTGTGAACAATTGGTTTTATTTTTATTGTAAAGCAAACAACAAATAGGACAATACTGAAAACTTCAGTGTGCATAACTATTCACCCCCCTCAAGTCGGTACTTTGTAGAGCCTTCTTTTGTGGCAATTACAGCTGCAACTTGCTTTAGATAAGTTTCTATGAGCTTTTACATCTGGCTTCTGGGATGTTTGCCCATTACTCAACGCAAAACTGCTTCAGCTCCTTCAAGTTAAATGGTTTCCTCTGGTGAACAGCAATTTTCAAGTCTGACCACAGATTTTCAATTGGATTAAGGTCTGGACTTTGACTAGGCCACTCCAAAACATTTACACGTTTCACCTTAAACCACGCGATTGCTTTAGCAGTATGCTTTGGACCACTGTTTTGTAGGAAGGTGAACTTCAGCCCCAGACTCAAATCGCTGACAAATTTAAGCAGGTTTTCCACAAGAATATTTGTATTTTGCACCATCCATCTTCCTTTCTACTCGGACCATTTTTCCTGTCCCTGCTGCCAAAAAACATCCCACAGCATGATGTCGCCACCACCATGTTTTACTGTGGAAATGGTGTTTTTGGGGTGATGAGCTGTGTTCATTTGTCGCCAAACATAGCATTTACTTTGGTGAACAAAAAGTTCAGTTTTGGTCACATGTCGCCACTACACCTTCCTCCATTCATTTGGGGAGTCTCTCGTCTTTTTGCAAGCTCAAAATGATTCTTACACACAAAAATTGTAAGTAAAGGCTTTTTTCTCCCCACTCTTCCATAAAGGCCACCTCTATGGAGTGTACAGCTTATTGTGATTATATGGACAGATACTCTAGTCTCTGCTTAGGAACTCTGCAGCTCCTTCAAGGTTACCTTTGGTCTCTATGCTGCCTATTTGATGTCCTCCTTGCCCAGGAAGAGAGTTTTGGTGAGCGGCCCTCTCTTGGCAGGTTTGTTCTGGTACCATGTTCTTTCAATTTGATGATAATGAATTTGATGGTGCTCAGGGGGATCACCAGAGTTGTGATTTTTTTTTTTAATTTTTTTTTTTAATAACCCAACCATGACGTGTACTTCTCAAAAACTTTGTCCCTGACATGTTTGGAGATATCACTGGTCTTCATGGTGGTGTTTGGTTAGTGGTGCTTCTTGTTGCAGACTCTTTGGCCTTCGAGAAAAAGTGTGTATATACTGACGGACTATGTGTCACTTAGACTGCACACAGGTGTCATTAAGCATGTAACTAGAGATGAGCGACTTTGCCTTTTTTTAGGGTCGAGTCGGGTTTGATGAGTCGAACGAAACCGGCCGACTATCGGGAAAAGTTGAAGGTCCGACAAACACGAAACCCATTGCAAGTCAAAAGGGAAGCAGTCGGGAGGGAGTTGAGTACAGTAAACACACCTACATGCCGGACCGCTTTTTTAAAGTGCGCAAAATCTTTCCCCGGACGCTGCACATGTCATCTCGTTGCCCACAGTGTACGTCCTTGCTCAGTGGCTGAAAAAAGTCATGTGCAAGCATTCTGGGAAATCCGACTTTGGCGCTCGTTTTGCCGACCGCATTGCCGACTTCACACTGTGGTCGGGTTTTCGGCCGGCGAAACCTGACTTTGCCATAAGTCGTGACTTATGAATCTGGCCGACCTGTTTCACTCAACTCTACATGTAACTTAAGAAGATAATTGCTTGCACCAGAGATTTTTAGGGGCTTCATTGTGAAAGGGGTGAATACATATGGACAATCCAATTTTTAGTTGTTTGATCCCGTAAGTTTAACTTACTGTATTTTTTTGGACTATAAGATGCACCCCAAATTTTCAGAAGGAAAATGGGGGGGGGGATTAATGCATCAAAAGGGGGTCTGTCTTACAGTCCTGAATTCAGCTTGCCCTGGGGGATCGGCAGCACTGGTGGCAACCGGAGTCGGGTGACTCTTCTGGTGGTCTGACGCTGCATGCGATGATCTCACTCCCATCCCAGTCTAGTGTGGATAGTGCGGCAGATTTGGAGGTGCTCGGTGGTGCGGGGGGGCTCCAGCGACATTTTATGAAAGCCCGGAGCCCCCTGATTTCTATTGCCATGGCCTCCGGGAAAATGGCTGCTGGAGGCGGCACATGCGCAGATTGAGATCTTGGCAACGAGTTCTGGGGAGACGAGATCTCGGAGCCGAGATCTCAATTGCACAAGTGCCGTCTCCGGCGGCCATTTTCCCGGAGGCCAGATTGATTCCCCAGGCACAAATTGAGATCTCGGCAATGAGATCTCATTCCGAAATCTCGGGAGATGAGATCTCGGAGCCGAGATCTTAATCTGCGCCTGCTTACAATCTATGATGCGATCTCTCTGCCCAGTATTCAGGAGAATGAGAATCTCATTAAGGTTACCGCCGGTCACAGACAGAGCTTCTCACACAATGCTCAGTGTGAGCCGGCTGGCATGGAGATCAGTCTCATCACCTATGTGACTGCTCTCCAAACCACCCGGATTTTCATGGGACATGGCCATTAATGGATTATCGGTGGAATGGTTAGTATAACTTTGCTTTTTTTATTTTAATTTTTGGTAACTAAATGGGTAAAAAAGGGCTGCAGAGATTTTATTTGAAATAAAGGAGTTTGTGTGTTTCAATTAAAACACCTTACTCTGTCTGTCATGATATAGGACATGGTTAATGTCCTGCTCTCTCAGGGTTAACTTATGCTGGCCTCCCTTTGGATCTGGGAGGGGTATTTATACTCACTCCAGACTAGGATTCCCTGTCAGCTATACTGTTGTTCTGGCTGTGTGTCTGACCCCTTGGTGTGCGTGTATACTGCATTACTTGATTGCCTCACATGTATGACCTGGTCTGTCCGCTCACTCTGTTCTGTCTTATGTTTTGGTACTGTAGTTTTCTCCACTTTTGACCTCCTGGCTTGGCTATTATTCCTCCATTACAGTTTGTCCCTATTGTATTGTCTATTGCCTGTTCTGGTTTACTGATCTATTGCTATGTCCTGACTATCCATTCTGTCTAACTCTTTGGTACTGTGGTTTTATCTCGTGCTTTGACCCTGGTCTAATCTGGTTTACGTCCCTGTCTATGCCCCTTGGTAACTTTGTCCCATAGTTATCCTTCTTGGAGATTTCCTACAGCTCCTAGCTCTCTGGAGCTTAGGCCATGCCCCAGCAGTCACATGCTTCAGGTCCTTTTTGTCTGAAGCATGCACCTTAACCACTGCTGCCCTGCTCCACAGGTATCTTTGGGCACAGTTTCTGTTACTCAGGACACGGGCACTGGCTCAGTGAGCAAGTGCGGTGTTCCTGACATAGCTGACCGTTTCAGGGTTTTTCTCTGAGGAAAAAAATGGGTGTTATCCTCATGGATCCCATGCAAGCTTTGGTTGATCAGTTCAAGCACCTGACCCAAATGTTCCATAAACTCTGTGTCGAACAGCGCAGTATGGCCCATACACAGCAACAGTTGGTGGATATCGTGCAGGGGGCTGTCGCTGCAGGGGCTCCTAGTTCTGGGGGTAGAGATGTGTCATTAGCATCCCCCGAATCTCTGGTCAAATTGCCAGACTCTTTCTCAGGGGATAAAAGAGTTCAGGTCCTTCAGAGAAGGGTGAAAGCTTTTTTTTTTTTTTTTCCCTAAGGCCCCGCTCCTCCGGGGAAGAGTTCCAGAGGGTGGGGGGGCTGACTTTCCCTACTTCAGGGTGCTCCGCAAGCATGGGCTTTCTCTCTCTTCCTCTGCTCCTGAACATATGTCTGTGAACCTGTTCTTTGAGGCTCTAGGGCACATCTATGATGAGCATGATAGAGTGCGTCTGGCAGAAGATATGGTGATGAGTGTGACACAGGGGGGCACTCTGCTGAATGGTTCTGCTCAGAGTTTAGACATTGGGCCGCCAAAGTATTCTGGAACGACACCGCCCTGAGGGGGTTGTTCCGCAGGGGCCTGTCTGACCATCTGCAGGACGCTCTGGCATTAGATCCTCCTCCTGATACCCTAGAGGACGCCATGATGCAGGTGGTGCGTATGGACCAGAGACTCCGTGTTAGAGGAGTGATGCAACAAGAGTCTCCCTTGTACCCCAAGTTGTGAGACATTGCATCTGTATCTGGGCCCATGGAGATTGGGTCAGTCTCGGTTAAGGAGAAAGAGAAGGCACCGTAGAGATAACCTACTATGCTTTTACTGTGGAGCCTCTGGACATTGGAAAAGGAATTGCCCCTCCTACCCTTTTTCAGTGAAACCATCAGAGAAACAACTGAGTCTGGGCAACAATCGAGGAGGTGGTCCAGACTCCCAGGTACATTTTTTCTCACTTACAAAGATGGTGCTCCAGGTTGAATTGGAAATTGCTGGTGGTCCTGTTATGACCACCGCCTTTGACTGTGGTTCCTCCATTAATCTGATTGATGCCCAAGTTTTGACTCTTTAATAAGATAGGGACAGTCAGGTTGAAAGACCCTGTTAAAATTGTGGCTGTGAATTCATCCCCTCTTACCCCGGATGGAATTTGCTCTATGTCTGAAGTTTTTTCTATGAAAGTGGGTTCCACTCATGTGGAAAAGTTAAGTTGTTTCATTATGAATAACCTGCCTGCAGGACTGGTATTGGGGATGCACTGGCTGCAACACCACAATCCTCTCATTGATTGGGTGAAGAGGGAGATCACCCGATGGGGATGTAATGATGATGGTCTGTGTTGTAACCCGGTTCCTTTTGTCAATCCAATAAAATCTGTGTCATCTGTCGGTCTGGAGGGTATTCCGGAGTACCTGAGAGACTTTGAAGACATGTTTTCCGAAAGTGAGGCTGAGATGCTCCCACCACATAGACCACCTGATTGTGCCATTGATTTAGTACCTGGAGCCAAATTACCCAAGGCTTGTTTGTTTAATTTGTCTGGGCCTGAGCGCCAAGCTATGAAAGAGTACATCAAAGAGACCCTTCGCAAGGGGCATATTCGGCCCTCGTTCTCACCTATGGCAGCGGGGTTTTTCTTTGTAAAGAAAAAAGATGGTGGGTTGCGACCGTGCCTTGACTTTCGGGAACTGAACAAAATTACTGTTAAGAACACATACCCTCTCCCGTTGATTACCGATCTATGCAACCAACTCACGGGGGCCAAATGGTTTTCTAAGCTCGATCTACGAAGGGCTTATAACCTTATAAAGATCCGGGAAGGGGACGAATGGAGGTTTCTGACAAGTGAGGGGCTGTTTGTAAACCTGGTTATGCCCTTTGGCCTCACTAATGCTCCTGCTGTTTTTCAGAACTTCATTAATGTTGTTTTTTTTCCTGACTTGATTGGGTGTTATGTAGTCATTTACCTGGATGACATCTTGATATATTCTGAGGACAGTCACTCACACCTACACCATCTACGTACGGTTCTTATGAGACTCTGGGAGAACCAGTTGTAAGCTAAGCTGGAGAAGTACTCATTTTTATGCAAGAACTGTCTTTTCTGGGTGTAATTGTATCTGGGGAGGGATTCCGCGTGGATCCAGGGAATGTTCAGACCATTACAGATTGGGTGCAGACTCATGATCTGAAGGGGTTTGCAGCGATTTCTGGGCTTCACTAACTATTATAGGAAGTTCATTAAAGGGTTCTCGCAGGTGGTGAAACCCTTGATGGACCTCTCTTAAAGGGGCAGATCTAAAAAATTGGTCCGTGGCTGCAAAAAATTCCTTCCTTACATTAAAGAAATGTTTTACTACAGTCCCTGTGTTTTTACAACCCGATTTGTCAAGACCTTTTATTGTGGAGGTTGACGCTTCGGAGGTGGGGGTGGGGGAAGTATTGTCACAGGGCCCCTCTACCCTGACTAACCTTAAGCCCTATGCCTTTTTCTCTAAGAAGTTCTCTTCGGCCGAGAGAAACTATGTCGGCAACAGGGAGTTGTTGGTGGTTAAATTGGCCTTCGAAGAATGGAGGCATTTTTTGGAGCGGGCCGCTCATCCCATTAGTCATCACTGATCATAAAACCCTGGCCTATATTGAGTCTAAGAGACAGGCTCGGTGGGCACTTTTTTTCTCAATTTCATTTTACCATCACATTCTGACCAGGGTCTAAAAATGTAAAGGAGGATGCCTTATCCCAAAGTTTTGATTTTGTGTCCCCCTCCAGAACCTCCTTCCTCCATTCTTCCACCAGTATTGGTAGAGGGTCATCTGGAGTATGAGGTAGGGCACATCATTGATTCACAGTGTGTGTGCTGGAGACTTCAGTACCTTATTCATTGGAAGGGATATTCCGTTGAGGATCGGTCATGGGTTCCGGCCAGTTCGGTGCACGCTGATCGACTGGTGCGGGCTTTTCATGCCAGATACCCTGAGAAGCCTGGGGGTCCAGTGGTCCCCTGTTAAGAGGGGGGTACTGTCATGATATAGGAGGGGTATTTATACTCACTCCAGACTAGGATTCCCTCTCAGCTATACTATTGCTCTGACTGTGTGTCTGACCTCCTGGTGTGTGTGTATATACTGCATTGCTTGATTGCCTCCTGTGTATGACCTGGTCTGTCTTACATTTTGGTACTATTGTTTTCTCCGCTTTTGACCTACTGGCTTGGCTATTACTCTGTTACAGTTTGTCCCTACTGTACCATCTATTGCCCGTTCTGGTTTACTGATCTATTGCTACATCCTGACTATCCGTTCTGTCTAACCCTTTGGTACTGTCGTGCTATCTCAAGTTTTGACCCCAGCCTGATCTGGTTTACGTCCCTGTCTATGCCCCTTGGTAACTTTGTCCTGTAGTTACCCTTCTAGGAGTTTTCCTACAGCTCCTAGCTCTCTGGAGCCTAGGCCACGCCCCCAGCAGCCACATGCTTCAGGTCCTGTTTGTCTGAAGTACGCATCTTCACCGCTGCCGCCCTGCTCCACATGAATCTTTCGGAAAAGTTTATTTTACTCAGGACACGCGCACTGGCTCATTGAGCAAGTGCAGTGCGGAGTTCCTGACATATTGTTATTGTCTTTATTACATTTGACTATGGGGTGAGTAATGGGAACGTATGATAGATGCCTTTCCATTAGAGTTGAGCGAAACAGGTCGGTCAGATTCAAAAATTGCCGACTTTCGCCAAAGTCGGCTTTCGCCGATCGAAACCGGACCCTAGCGTGAGGTCGGCCATGAGGTCGCCGATCAGCGCGCCAAAGTCGCGTTTCAAATGATGCTTTCAGCGCCTTTTCTCACCCAATGATGGAGGACGCACACTGTGGGCAACTTGATGACATGCGCAGCGGCCAGCACCATCTTAGAGAAGGGCATTGAAGTGATTGGCTGGCTGTGTGGCGTCACAGTGGGTATAAAAGGCTGTGAACGCCGACCGCCATCTTACTTCTGCCGATCTTACAATAGGGAGAGGTGCTGCTGCTGATTCTGAACAGGGAGAGCGTTAGGCAGGGAAGCAGAAAAAAAACACTTCTGCTGATAGCGCTTTTCACTGTACAGTTAGTGAGCAGTGAAAGGGGAGGATTTTTGTTGTGTGCAGCAGCGCTAGTGGTTATTAGGCTGCCTTTTAAGGCTACCTGCTAGCTGCATTGCTGTGTGCACACTGCTGTTCGAACTGCTTTTTTCAAAGCGCTCCAAATTTGATTTTGTCCTGGTGAGTTACTGAGCGTTCTTTTTTTCACACACCGTCTATCGGTGTACGCTCCTCACACACTACTGTGTACCGGCTGGTATCACGGACAAATAGAAGCTATCTAGGTGTGACTCTGGAAGAAAAAGCCGAGGAGTTTGTCCGTTTTTCCAGACCTACACCTTAGAGTCCTGTCCATTTTTCAAACAGTTTCGTACATCTGCTGTTTGATTGCGGTCAAAAGTAGACAGACAGCATGTGTCAGTCCATATACAAATACACGGAGCTTGACAATTTTACATACACACATCGTATAGAGCTGTCCGATTCTCCAACAGTATTGTATATCTGCCGTTCGCATTAGTTACTTTTATACCTAGTCAGCGTGTGTGTGACACTCCATAAATATCTATACGGAGAGTTAGTTGCACAAAAATCGTATACAGCTGTACACTTCTGATACAGTTCCATATATCTGCTTGTTGGATTACGGTCCAATGCATACTGTGAGAGCGTCTGTGACTAACATAATATATACGTTGACTTAATTTGTTTAAAAAAACCTTACTCAGCTGGACGCTCCTCATACAGTACCCTCTCTCTGCCGGTATTTTTGGTACATTTTCCCAAACATGAGGAAGTATGGTGGAAGAGACTGCGGACGTGGGCAGGGGGGCGCAGCTGGTACTGATGGTGGTGGTGCATCGGTTGGTTCTGGCAAAAGCACAATAGCAGCTAAGGCAGGAGGTGTTGAGCCTTCGTCATCCTCTGGCCCAAGAAGGCCTGTAAGGTTGCCTTTTCTTGGAGTAGGAAAACCGCTTTTAATGCCAGAGCATCAGGAACAGGTTTTGGTGTACATTGCCGAAGCAGCCACCAGCTCTATTGTCTCCTCTTCGGAACGGTCGAAACCTGCAAGCACGGAGTAGTCAGTTCAGGGTTCTGGTCATAAAAAACCCCTTTCCACGACGTCCCTCCTGACAGCACCAGTGAGGATGTCCCTCGCCTCCTTGCAGGGACAGGAAGAGCACACAAGTGGTTAAAAACAGTCTCCACCCCCATTCCCTCTGTTTCTTCCTGTCCCTGCACGGAGGGACGCACAAGAGGAGTCGACTTACCGGAGGGGTCCAGGGGGAACGGGCGGCCCTGCCAATCCTTCCTCCTGTGAAGCGACCCTGGCACTGAAACCCTCCTGGGTGGGGGTCCCTCAGCCACAGAGACCAGGGGAGGACGAGCCACCTGGGTAGAGCTGCTTCCTCCCGCAGCGGAGGCTCTCAGCTCCGATGCCAGCAGCGCAGGGACCGGAAGTCGCGTGCAGAGAGACCGCGACACACTTCTGGTGACGTCAGAGCACCAGAAATACAGGCCGCCGGCGGGCGCTCTGAAGGAGCAGAGCGCGGTATCAACGAGACAAGCAGCACCCTCCTGTCCTGACCTTGCAGAGGCTCTCAACAGCGATGGAGAACCAGGGCAGAATCGACCCGGATGGGGTAAGTGCGCATAGCGCAGACCGACCGACTGACACCCGGAGGGCCCAGATCAGAGCCTGACTGTATCTCTCTTGCACTATGCAGGAAAAGGCACAACCGACAGCGCCCATTGCCACGACCAAACAGGCGGAGAAAGACCCAGGGAAGCCCAATAAGTGTCCCGTATGCAGAGTTAAGCTCCCCAGCAAGCACAAGAAGTTGCTGTGTGACACTTGTACGGCCAAAGTAATGAAAGGCGAACAGCCGTCCCTCCTATTGGAGATGAGATCGCTGATTCGAGAGGAGGTCCCGGCTTCCGTGGCCACTTTGTCCCAGCCACAGCCAGCCAGTTCAGGCCCCAGTGCTAAGCGAACCAGACAGGAGATGGAGCTTAGTTCGGAGGGAGGTTCCTACTCCTCGGAGTCGGATCAGGAAGGTGAGCTGGGCACTAGCGAACCGGAGTATGGGAAAAGATACCTCTTTTCCTCGGATGATACAGACAATCTGGTTCAGGCGGTCAGAGACACAATGCAGATTGAGGAGGTCCAGAAACCTCAGTCCAGGCAGGACATGATGTTCGGGGGCCTTAGGGCGCAGAGGAAAGTAGTATGTCCAGTGAACGACCATGTGTGAGCTATGGTCCTGGAGGAATGGGAGGAGGCAGAAAAACATCTCGTGATATCCTGAGACTTTAAGAGACGGCTCCCCTTCGACCCCGAGGACATTAAAGAATGGGAGGTAGTTCCCAAGATTGATGTCCCTGTGGCAAAAGTAGCCAAGAAAACAACGATCCCTTTTGAGGACGCGTCTAGTCTGAGGGACCCCATGGATAGGAAGGTGGATAACCTACTAAGGTGGACCTGGGAAACATCAGCAGCCTTAATTAAAACAAACAAAGCAGCTACTTCGGTGGCAAGGTCTGTGTTTATGGTTGGGACAGTTAGAGGAACATTTAACTAATAAAACCCCATGCTGGACTTGGTTGCTGAAAACTGGACTGAAGCATGCTGGACTTGTTGGCAGATAAGTTGGACTCAAGCATGCTCAACTTTTTGGCAGAAGCTGGACTCATCTTTGGGACTCTGTTTACTGGGCAGCTACAACTGGTGGTGGACTCTGCTCCAAGGCTGCACTATGGTGATGGATCCAGTTATGGTGATGGATCCGGGTGGAGGAGAAGATGCACGCAGGTGGTGGGCTCTGTTGCTGGGAGCGTACGCAACAGAGCAAAGCTAAGTGTTGTTTCCCCTGTATTGTCATTTTTCCTCATGTGGGATTAGTTTCCCCACCGACCAATTCCCTAGTGAGGGTTTAGGTGCAGGGCGAGTCAGGGTTTTAAGGTACGCGTGCGTCGCCCGGTGTGGAATCGGCATAGGGAACATTAGGAGTGCAGGGACACTGGCTCGGTAGCACAGGAGGTCTCCACGTCCCTATTCCCTATCGCAGGGCCCTCAATTGTTAATGTTACCCAGGTTTTCCCTTTATTTAAATTTGCCTTACTGGAGGCGGGGTTTCCAGACTTATATATACGTGTAATATCTAAATTCGCCAGTTGGAGGCGGTGTATCCAGCTGCACGTCTTAATATTTAAATTCGCCCCACTGGAGGCAGTGTATCCAGGGTCACGTGTCATGGGTTCGCCTTGCAGTACTCGCTGTGCCCGGACACACGTGATCATGACATTACCAGAAAAGTGCCTTGGTTTTTTCCTCCTCTTCCTCAGACTTGCCCAATTACGCCCTTTGCAGCAGCTGAATGTCCAGCCAACACATCAACATATGCCAATTTTTAAACCTCCCTAACTCGGCTGCCCACCCCTCCCCCAACGGCTTGGGTCAAGACCTGGCGCACCCGGGCAAATGCCGTTGCTCTGAACAGGTGGATGGGCCCACTGATGGCCGATGGCAATGGCACAGGGCCCCTCATAGTACAATACAGTGTCTCAGACGGTGGGAGGACCCACTCGCCGTCAGACACACCAGCGTACTATGAGGGGCCCTGTGCCAGTACAGTCGACCACGATTGTGCCCCCCCCTGCTTGGTCATGGCCACAGCACTTGCAAGTTGCATTACTTACCTCTCCCTGCTCCACCGCTGTGTAGTCTGGGCAGTTAAATCCTTCACAGGGACGGCCACTAGAAATTTGGTGTATTGATCAATGATGGTTAAGATGTAGCTATGGCCTGTCCTGCTGGCCTCTACCTTCAGACGATCAATGGCTACCATTTGAAATGGACATCAACTTACAAGTGGATGCAGTGGTGGTTTATGATCACCTTTCACAGTTGTGATAGTCACAGACGTGTGACATTCCTGCCACCATTTTTCAATGTCTCCTCTCATGCCAATCCAATAGAACCGCCTACGGCCTGTGGCTTCTGTCTTTTGCACTCCAAAATGACCAGACACATCATGATAGGCAGTGAGGACCATGGGTACATCTCTCCCTGTGATCACAATTTGATGGAGACGAGGAACTGTGATGTGATCCACATTACTGCGATAAAGCAATCCTTTCTTCACAAAGAACCTTTTTTGCTTTCTCCACAGACACAGTAATTGAGGGTCTGCATCGCCTCTGCAACATCTACCGGGAGGTCTTCTCGTCATGAGTAATTCCAAAATTTCTTTTAACAATCGACTTTGCGTCTATACTTGTATCCATGTAGTTTCCAGTAGCGAAGATTCTGGACTGAAATATATACGAAGATTTAAAAGTACCACAACACTGTATACTGGTGTACGCTATGAATACCTTTCCCTTTTTCTACTTTTTTAATTCTGGTGTAATACATAGTGAGCCTGTGAGTGTCTGTCTGACTCCAGAAGTATAGACGGAAATTTAACCATAGACTGGACACACCTGGTATGTGCTGATACAGTACCTTGTTTCAAAAATTTGTATTAAGGTATCATCTGTAGGATAACCAACTGTGTGGGGGGACCCTCTTCTTGCCGCAGACAAACACGAGACTGAGACAGTTTGTATTGAACAGGTCCATTTTTTGTGCCCATCCTTCTGTCGACAACAGCAATTCACCACAGCCATTTCACATTTCTCTGTACACAGGCCCCGGTACCTTCACTTCCTTTGTAACTCTAATTGTGACGTCCTCTGTGGCTCCTCCACTGTGTCTGGCCTAGGCCCAACCACCACAGCGCTGCACCAGTCTGAGCACACCGTCCGTATGATAGCCCCAGGCCGTCTTTGTCTGCGGCTACCGTCCTCTGGGCCACACCCCCCCCCGTGACCGCCTCAACTGTCAGTCCTCTCTGGAGCCTTTCCACTGTTTCTATTTCCTCAGCAGAACTTCCTCTTTACTGTGCTCCCTTCGCTGACTGACTCTTCCAGAACCTTCCCTCAGCCTTTTATACTTCCAGTTCTGGTGACTCCGCCCACCATCACCTAACAGTTTCTCTGACCAATGGCAGTTATTCGGTCCCACTCCTACACGCTCCACTGCCCTCCAATGGGCAAGCTAAAACACTGCACCCTTTCTCTTTATCTTAGCGGTTTCACACCTACACTGCGCTACACCTCTGCTTCTCACTACAGGCTGGTTTCTGTCAGTCCACCTTCCCTACATCATCCATAGTGAGTGAGCGTGTGTGGGTTCCGCTTTCTATATATACGGTGAATCGGAGAAACAAATTTTTACACTATACTCGATACAACTTGTAGCTTGTTATACAGTACCTTTGTTCGACATTTAGCATTACGGTCAAATCCATACTGTGTAAGCGTCTGAGAGTGACTACGGGACTATTTATACGAAGATTTCAATTGTACCCTAAAAAATATACTTGCTATCTTGTTATCCAGGACCTTTTTTACAACATTTTTTATTATGGTCAAAACCAAACTGAGTGAACGTCTGAGGGTGACTACGGAAATATATACCGATATTTTCAATTTGGCCAACACTGTATACAGCAGAACGCTTCTGATACAGTAACCTTTTTAGCTATTTATATTCTGGTGTAATCCATAATGAGCCTGTAAACGTCTGTCTGTTACTCCGGCAATATATTTGGAACTTTAAGATTACCTCCACACTGTATACAGCTGTACGCTTGTGTTATGTAACCCATTTACAGCTTTTCATATTCTTGTGTAATCCATACTGGGCCTGAGAGCGTTTGTCTGCCTCCTGACATGTATACGGAGAATCAGAATGTTTACACTATACTATATATACCTTGTATCTGGTGATACTGTACCCTTTTTCAGCTTATTTTATTGGGTAATCCATACTGAGCCTGTGAGCGTCTGTGTATGCCTCATGAAATATATACGGAGATTTACTGTTATCCATAGACTGTAGAGCTGTACGCTTCTGATACAGTACCATATATCTGCTGGTATTTTGAGTCCATTTTCAAAAACATGAGGAAGTATGGTGGAAGAGGACACAGATGTGGGCATGGAGGGCAACCTGGTACTGATAGTGGTGGTGGTGCATCTGCTGGTAGTGCCAAAAACACAATAGCCGCTAAGGCAGGAGGTGTTGATCCAGCGTCATGGTGTAGCTCTGGAAGGCTCCCTTTTCTGGGAGTAGGTAGACTGCTTTTAAAGCCGGAGTATCAGGAACTGTTTGTGGCTTACATTGCTGAAACAGCCTCCAGCTCTATCGCTGCCTCTTCTGAAGTTGTAAAAAATGCAAGCACTGAATCGTAACTGCATGCTTCTGGTCAGGAGCAACCCCTTTCCTTGTGTCCTTCACCCACATCAAAAGTGAAGGATGTGGAAGCACACACCTCAGATTACTCCATGGAGCTCTTTTCACATACCATGCCTGGGTTAATTAAAAATAGGGCCCATCATGTACTGGAGCAATGTAAATGGGGCAGATCAGACACTGGAGCAGCATCTAAGGGGCACATTATACACTGGAGTATTACAAATGGGCCCATTATATATGGAGCATTATGTGGAGCTCATCATATACTGTATGGAACGTTATATGTGACTAATTATTTGGTATGGAGAAATATATGGGGCTCATAATTCTGTATGGCACACAATATGGTGGCCATAACACTGTATGGAGTAATATACTGTCCTGTTTTTGAGCTATTGTACAATTTAAAATAGATCAGTCATGTCATGTAAGCAGTGAAGTATGTGTCATTGCACTATACCTATATTTCTGTGGCGTATTGGCGCATCATGAGTTGTGGTATGTGTTAAAGGGGCACACTGACACTCTTTGGCCCAGGGCACACGAAAACCTGGAGCCAGCCCAACCCCCTCACAACTTTAGCCAAATAACCCCCAGTTTTCAATGCGTAACTATTATTAGGAAGTAAATTAAGGTTGACAAGCTTCAGTTATAAGAATTGATGTTTTTGGCATTGAAATGGGCACTGTAGGTGTGTTTACTGTCTTCCACTCCCTGCCAACTTTGCTTCCCCATTGACTTGCATTGGGGTTCGTGTTTCAGTCAGCCTCCGACTTTTCCCTATAGTCGGCTGATTTAGTTCGACCCGACTTTTACGAAAGTCGGGTTTCATAAAACCTAACTCGACCCGAAAAAAGCCAAAATCTCTCATCTCTACTTTCCATTACTAACCCAGCCACCCTAGAAATAGCTCATCCTTAAGAACCTAGCCCTTTTCACTTGCCCTGGTACAGTGGCAAATAGGGTAATAGTTGTGGGTTTGATGTCAGCTGTTTTGTGGCCGTTGATATCAAGCCCACGGGTTAGTAATGGAGAGGCATCTATCAGATGCCCCCATTACTATCCCCATAGTAAAATGTAACAAAGACAGAGACTGAGTAAATTCCTTTAATTGAAATAAACAGATTCCTTTTTTAAATAAAAACTCCCCGATTCACATTTCACCCATTTATTCAACAAAAATTTAAATAAAAAATCAAAACTATAATCACCTATCCATAGATAATCCATTAATGGGCATGTCCTACAAAGATCCGGATGGTTTGGAGAGCGGTCACATCAGTGATGCGACCGCTCTGCACGCCAACGGGCTCACACTGAGCAGTGTGAGAAGCTCTGCCTGTTACCGGCGGTGACATTTTTCACAGGTTTACCACAACAGAGAGGACCCAGAAGTCCGCAACATCTGATTTCTCCTACTCCTGCACTGATTAGAAGCACTTCATCTTCATATTAAACTGTAAAAGTTTATTTTGGCAATGCATGGGTTAATCTGCTCAGTTGAGAGCTCCTGGAAGCTTTCCTGCCTTAAAGCTCTCAGCTATGCACTGTTAGCCACTCCCATCTCCTATATAATCTTGGTCCTGGCTAGCACTCATTGTCAGAGCTGTTTCTGCTGCATAGCTGGAGGTTGTTGATGGTTGTTATTGGAGAAGGTATTTTGTGGATTTATCTGTGACTGTTTCTTGGTTTTGAGTGTGTGATAATTTCCTTGCTCCTCCTACTTTGGTTTAACCCCATCCTCCACTCTCCGCTGTTTACTTCTGTTGTCTGAGTATATTTGTATGTTATTTTTCACTATTCCTGCTCATATTACCTTGTTAGTCTGGTTGGTGTATTATGGTACACTACTACTCCCCTGTTCCCTGAGAGGGGGAAGGGTACAGACTGAGGGCGGATTCAGGAGCTAAGGCAAGGTACGTGGCCCTGACGTCTTCACCATCAGAAATAAATCAGGCAACAGAGCAAGCTAGGGCGCCCCTAGCATTAGGGACAAGGAAGGAGCCCCTGGTCCTGGGACACCCGACAACAGTCATGACAAAGTTATTAAGGTTACTGCCGGTCACAGGCAGAGCTTCTCATGCTCTGCTCAGTGTGTTCCAGCTGCCGTGGAGAACGGTCACATCATTGATGTGACCGCACTCCAAGCCATCATCATATTATATGGCCATTAATGGATTATTGTCGGAAAACTGAGTATAATTCTATTTTATTTTATAAAGCTGTCTGCTTTAGCATCGCTGGTAGTCAAAATGGGGGGCCTCCACACCGGTTTTAATTTATTTAAATAATTAAAAAAACAGCCTGGGGACCCCTCTAACCAGCCAAGGTAGCGCTTAACATCTGAGGGCTGCAGCCCACAGCTGTTGGTTTTGCCTGTGCTGGTTATCAAGAATAGAGAGGACCCCACACCATTTTTTAATTTTACTTATTTATTGCAAAGGTGCTGACTGAATACTCTGCTCTTCGTGCACCTGCTCTCGTTGTTATCAGCAAGACCAGGCATATGATAAGAGTCATACTCTCATCAGCCGACTCCTGTGCCTGGCGGTAACCTTTTTTCCGCTGATCACAGCTGCTGGCTCACGCGCTGTCATTGGTATGACAGCTTGGGAACCACAGTGCTCTGATCAGTGGTAACAAACTTACCACCAATCAGAACGGTTGCTTCTCTCATTGTAACACAGATGACAGTGTGGGAAACACCAGAAGTTCTGGCTGCCGAGTCCGAAAAGTAACACCGACTTCCTAGAAAAGTCCATGTTTGGGGTCCGTGCATGGACTCTAGGTGCTCGGTACGAACTTCCATCCCTACTCTTTAGCATCAGTAAAACAAGTGATGTTATGACAATGTCTTCCCTCACACTAATGGTACTGTTCCCTTGGGGCCTAAACTCACCTCCTGTGCCAGTGCTGTTCCAGCAGTGTCAGCATTTGGGGCTCCTGGGGCTCTCATATGACACCGGCGCCCAATCAGCGCTGGGGTCACTGTCCCCATGTTTGTATGTTTTGAACATGACTAAGAATCCAGGGATGCAGCTAATCTCTGACTTTTTCTTCATGTTCAAAGTATCCGAAGGCTGAGACAGTGATGCCAGCACTGATTTGACGCCGGGGTCACGTGTCACAACAAATGCATGAGAGCCCGCGGTCCTCAAGGGCTGACACTGCTAGAACAGTGCCGGCATGGGAGATGAGTATACACTTTTTTATTTTATTGGCCCCACTTAGATCAAGAAGGGGTTGTCCTAGTGGTGGACAACCCCTTTACGAACAACGTCTTTTACTGATGTAAATGGACTTGAAAGAACATAACAGATAGCTGACATCAGACTCAGTTGTATTCTCATTTGAACTTGACAGATTTCATACAGATATTGGATACAAATACATGGAAGTAGTTTGCACTTCTCGAATACGATTTCACAGGGACATGAATCTATTTTACCAAAATCCTTCTGTACTACTTTTTGCACATCAGCTACAGCAGCAACTTTTACAGATGCTCCCATGAGGCAAGAATTAGAATTTGTTGGCAGTTGATTATTCAGGATACTCTCCAAGCGTGTGACACCAGAGCTTCTTTATTCAGGAACAAACAAGAACAATATATGATAAGTGTCACGTGGACCCATCCTGTGTGACACAACCCGCAGGTCGGTAACTAAAACAACAAAACTGGCACGTGAAACTGTCCTGTATGACATGACCCGCAGGCCGGTAACTGAAACAGCAAGACACGGGGTAAAGGGCAACAGTTACAATGGTGGGCCCTGTGATAGGGAACGGGGAGGTGGAGACCTCCTGCACTCCCCTGAGTCAGTGTCCCTCACACTCCTAATGTTCCCTATACAGGCTCCTCACCTGTCGCCGAGCCGGATACCTGTCACCTTAGCACACCCTACACCTATCCCTTGCTAAGGAGCTGGGTGGTGCAGGCACTGGCCCCACCGCTGTACTAATACACACCTGAGAAAAATACAAGCAGGGGAAACATCAAAAAGACTTATCTTGCTCTGCTGCAGCACCAGGCAGCAGAGTGCATCACCGGATTAACTTTTTGCAGTGGCTCGACACCTCAGAGCCCGCTGCCACCTTCACATCTCACTCTGCTGCGGACACTGGGCAGCCAGAGTTCAACATCAGTTTCAGCAGTGGCTCCAACCTTCAAGCCAGCTGCTAACTTCACCAGGTTTCTGCAGTGGCTTCACACCTCAGCCAGCTGCTCCCTTCACCGTGGTTGGAATCCCAAAAAGACGCTATCACCAACACCTGCTCATAGACCATGTGACCCTATATAGGAAAAGGGAATGGTCAAATGATCAGGGCCCAAAAGCTGCTATAACCCCAGTGACCACCGGGGGGCAAAAGGCAAAGCAAAGAAAACAATGCAATGACCCTAACGGCCACCGGGGGCAAAACTAGAACTGAAACCACCAGTTTATGGAAAAAAAAGCTACTAGTGCTTTTATCTGTCATAATCCAGCATGGATCATGACAATAAGCTTAGTAGATCAGGAATAAATCATTTGTGTGTCTGTGTGCATCATCTACAGCAGGCAGCTTCTCTGATACAAACACAGGAAAAACAGGAAATAGTCACATGCTCTCCCTGTGTGAGCCTCTGGGAGTTTTTTTTTGTTCTAACTTTATAAACCGCATACAAATCTAGCAACTAAACACTCATAGACAGGAATGGAGTTGTTGCACCAAACATATTGCAACACCCCCACTCAAGAACTACTTATCCTGTTAGGCCCATTGCGGTTCTGAAGTCCACAAACTTGGCTCTTGATAATGACTTTGTCATACCATCAGCTATCATCTTGTCAGACTCACAATAGACAAACTAAAGTACACCACATTCCACTAAGTCATGTAAGTGTTGGTGATTTACATCAATGTGCTTAGACCTTGCACTAATCTCAATGCTGCCAAGTTTAATGCATCCTTGGTTGTCCTCATATATAACTGTTGGTTGAGCTAATGTCTTGCTGAAATCTTCCAAAAGTTGTTTCAACCAAACTACGTCTTCACTTGCATAAGCAGCATACACATTCTGCTTCTGTAGAAGATAATGCGAATGACACTTGTTTTCTGCTGGACCAAGAAATTGAATTTTCTCCTAACTTGAACAAGTAACCACTTGTTGATTTCCAATCACTTGAATCTCCAGCCCAATCTGCATCCACATAACCTCTAAAAGTAAGATCTCCTGATGCAGATATCTTTAGATTTAGCCTTTGAGATTCTTTAAGATATTGAAGAATTCTCTTAATTGCATTCCAGTCCCTTTGACTTGGCTTGCTTACACGTCGGCAAAGAAATCAAATTGTGGCTGTGATATCCGGACAAGTTGTTGTTGAGAAGAAAACTCCCATCTTCCTCTCTGGATTTGGATTCCCAAATGTCATATTTCCAAGGTCCTTAGTCTGAAAGTGCTGGTTGAGAATTTTGCCTAGCTTTGCAATTTCCTTTTCATGTTGAGACATGATTACATCGTCTACATATGGGAGAACATACATCCACTTCTTCCCTACATTTTCCTTATACAAACATGGATCAACTTGAGATTTTTGCATTTTACAAACAAGGTGCTCTTCACCCTTTTTGATATATCCCTCGGGTTGGCTCATGTACAACTCTTCTATGTAACCATGTTATAAGGCTGTTTTGATGTCAAAATGTCTCACGGTCATCTATTGAACTGCAGCTACGGACATTAAAGTTCTGAATGTGGTTTGCTTTGCAGCTGGAGAAAATGTAGCATCATAATCTCCACCATACTTTTGCGAGTACCCTTTTGCGACCAATCTTGCCTTAAACCAGTGAACGTTACCTTCTGAGTCATATTTGTTTTTGAAGACCCGCGTACATCCGATAGCTTTTTCCTTGTGGTAGCTCAGTAAGTTCCCTGTCATGATCTGAAGTGATCTGACAGTTTTAAATTGCACTGGGTAAACTTTTTTTACTTTGGAAAGTTCCAAGGTGTCTTGACTGTCCCCGGTGGTGGTGAGTGGTATTGCACTTTAGGGTTTTTTGCACTTAATTATGGATCAGGTGTTACACCCTATAAAGGTGTGCTCAGGGTGTTCACTCACTGCCTGTGATATTGTGAGATTGCTTTCACTTTGAAGTGGAGAGCCTGGAGGAAGGATGGAGCTGGTGAGGAGTCCTGCGCAGCTTAGCCAGGGGGGACGTGTTGCAGCTATGGTGTCTGGACGAAGGGCTGGCATGGCGTGGTGGGGTCACAGTGATGGAGTCAGCGGGAAGTGTCTGCATGGTCTGGTGGAGTGGCTACTATGGAGAGTGGCACTCACCATGTGGGACTTGGCCGCTGAGCTGGACTCAAGCATGCTTGACTTCGTGGCAGAAGCTGAACACTTCCTTGGGACTCTGGGACTAAGCAGCTGCAACTGGTGTTGGACTCTGCTCCAAGGCTGCACTAAGGTGAAGGATCCTGTTATGGTGATGGATCCGGGTGGAGGAGAAGACACACGCAGGTGGTGGGCTCTGTTGCTGGGAGCACACGCAACAGAGCAAAGCTAAGTGGTGTTTCCCCTGTATTGTCTCTTTCCTCATGTGTGTTATTAGTGCAGTGGTGGGATTAGTCTCCGCACCGACCCATTCCCTAGTGAGGGTTTAGGGTCAGGGTGAGCAAGGGCGTTAAGGTATGCGTGCGGCGACAGGTGCGGAGCCTGTTTAGGGAATGTAAGGAGTGCAGGGACACTGGCTCAGGGGAGCTTAGGAGGTCTCCATGTCCCCATTCCCTATCGCAGGGCCCACCATTGTTAAAGTTTCCCAGGTTCCCCCTTTATTATTTGATTATTGTATGTATAACGTGTAATACCTAAATTCGCCAGGTGGAGGCGGCGTATCCACCTGCACGTGTTATTATTTAAATTCGCCCCACTGGAGGCGGTGTATCCAGGGTCACGTGTGTTATGGGTCCGCCTTGCGGTATCATCTGCGTCCAGACACACGTGACCATGACATTCCCATGTCTGGGGTTGATAAAGGGACTCCATCTCTTCACTAACGGCATTTATCCACTTCTGCTTCTCGTGGACAGGCAGTTTTTGCATCTCTTGCCATGACTGTGGCTCTGGTTCAGGAAGTGTTCTGACCATACAAAAGGCGTCTAGCTGGAATACCTTTGTTTGACCTTTCTGATCTCTTGACTGTAGGTTGACTTTGTTCTTCTGTGTCTTCTTTGGTGGCTTCAGAGCTTATCCACACTTCAGTGTTTTACTTTTTGCCATCTGGGTTTGGTGATTGAGATTCTTGTTCTTATTTCTTAGATTAAATAACTGGTCTAACTTCATGCAATTTGAGCAATAGTTTTCATCAATCACTAATCTCTGCTGATTGTTACTGTGTTGGTCTCTGGGTGCAGGATTCTGTATCCCTTTTGAGTTTTGCTATAGCCCACTAGGACTCCTTGCTTTGCGTGTAATTCCCACTTGGAACGTTTTTCTTTGGGAACATACACAAACGTTTTGCTTTCAAATATCCTGAGGTTCTTCAGGTTAGGCTTCTCACTGTTCCATAGCTCATATGGAGTTTTATTTGTGGCTTTACCTGGCACTCTGTTTTGAAGATAGCAAGCTGTCATGATGGCTTCTCCCCAATATGTTGTAGGTAGATTCGCATCAAACATACTTCTTGCACTTTCACAGAGAGTACGGTTATTTCTCTCAGCAATGACATTTTGTTCTGGGTTGTATGAAATGGTAGTCTGGAACACGATTCCATCCTTTTTCAAAATGGTTTTCACCTTACCACTTGTATATTTTGGTTCCATTATCTGCACCCAGGGCTTTTGGCATTCTTGCAAATTTGTTAAACACTAAAGCAAGATATTCTTCAAGTTTCTGTGGAACTTCATCCTTACTGTGAAGCAGGTAGGTGACTGTAAATCTATAGTAGTCATTAATAAATGTGAGAATATCTCTTCTTGCTGGGAGTTTGAACACTCATTGGACCGCATACATCTGTATGTATCAGATCCAGTGGCTGTTCAGATCTAGTGGTGCTTATTTTAGAAAAGTATTTTCTGGACATTTACCCTTTAAGATAGCTAGTGCACTTCATCATTTGACTACACTGGTTGATTTCAATACCATTTGCAAGTTGAGCTAGCTTCCTTACTGCTCCTGGGTCTCTGTGCCCAAGACATCTGTGCCATACATAGATAGTTCTTATGTAGATCTTCTCTAGCACTGTACACTCTTTCTTTGCATTTTAGCTGATAAAGTTCATCTTGAATTTTTCTTTCTGCAAGAGTGTGACCCTTATTTGAGGTAATAATAATCTTTATTTTTATATAGTGTTAACATATTCCGCAGCGCTTTACAGTTTGGACTCATTATCATCGCTGTCCCCATTGGGGCTCACAATCTAGAATCCCTATCAGAATGTCTTTGGAGTGTGGAAGGAAACCGGAGTACACGGAGGAAACCCACGCAAACACGGGGAGAACATACAAACTCTTTGCAGGTGTTGTCCTTCGTGTGATATGAACCCAGGACTCCAGCACTGCAAGGCTGCAGTGCTAACCACTGAGCCACCTTGCTGCCCAGATGATGCAGCTGTTATCTTTAAAAGTAGCTACATTCCCCTTTTGCATGAGCTTCTTGACTGACAGATTCCTTTCAAGGTTGGGAACATAGAGAACATCTTTTACTGGGATCTTTCTGCTTTGTGCTGAGGAAACTGGACATTGGATGTAGTCGTCTCCTACTCCTTGTGTAGTCATATAGTGACCATTAGCTAAGATGACCTTTTCTGACTTGCTTTCATTAATTATGTACAAAAATACTTGGCACTCAAAAATGAAGAAGCAGTATATTCTTTATTTAGCATCCAGACAAAAATAGACTCATATCGTATGAACGTTTTCAGTCCAACAACGGACCTTCATCAGAAAGGTTTTTTGGTTTCTTTTGGTAGAAAACTGCAAAAGATACCGATAGGGTAATAGATATCCTAAGGTGGTAGCAAAGTCTATGCTGGTATTATATAGAGGCTGGAACACGAGTCTATCTGGTTGGAATTAGATAAATGTGACTGGATAAAGCAGGGCTACAGGAATGGGTTAACAGTGCTAGGAGTGCAGGCTCTGCAAACAGATACAGCGCTGTGGCGGCACCCTGGATTTCTCCTGCAGGCACTAAGCGCTGTATCTGTTTGCAGAGCCTGCACTCCTAGCGCTGTTAACCCATTCCTGTAGCCCTGCTTTATCCAGTCACATTTATCTAATTCCAACCAGATAGACTCGTGTTCCAGCCTCTATATAATACCAGCATAGACTTTGCTACCACCTTAGGATATCTATTACCCTATCGGTATCTTTTGCAGTTTTCTACCAAAAGAAACCAAAAAAACCTTTCTGATGAAGGTCCGTTGTTGGACCGAAAACGTTCATACGATATGAGTGTATTTTTGTCTGGATGCTAAATAAAGAATATACTGCTTCTTCATTTTTGAGTGCAAGTATTTTTGTACATATTTACGGGTTGGAAACCTTACTTGAGCACCGAACAACCTTCCTTTTTTTTCTCTGGAGTGCCGTGTTTTTTTTGCCTACTTGCTTTCATTAAGGTCAGTGAAGACATCCTTGTTGTTTGTCATGTGACTGCTTGCACCAGAATCTATACAGCATATATGCTTTGCAGATGGGCCTGTACTGGAATTGAATGCAGCTTTAACACATGCAGAATCTTCCTTTACAGCTGTTTTAACCCTTTCATGACTGTTCTGCTTTTTAAGCTGACTCATTCTTGCGTTCCAAATTCTGCAGTCTGCTTTAAGGTGGCCGGGCTTTTTACAGACAAAACATTCACGAGTTTCTCTTAGGCTGGTTTCACATTTGCATTTGGAGGTACAGCGGACGCTCACTGTGAAGCTCTGCATCTTGCCACGCCTCCTCCGATCAGCTCCACCTATGGGCACAAGCCGCTGCATGCGGCCTGCGTACCCTATCTTTACCACTGGGTACGCAGGCCATGCGCAGGTATGCTTTTGCCGCTGCATGCGTCCTTTTGACGTTGCGGCAACCTGCGCCAAACGCAAAGTGTTGCATTTTGGTGCGATCGCCGCACTGTCAAAAGGAAGCATGCAGCGGCAAAAACATACCTGCGCATGGCCTGCGAACCCAAGGCTAAAGATAGGGTATGCAGGCCACATGTGGTGGCATGCGCCCATAGGCAGAGCTGACCAGAGGAGGCGCAGCAGGGGGTGGAGCTTCACGGCGAGCATCCACTGCACCTCCAAACGCAAATGTGAAACTAGCCTTAGATTGCTCTTATATTTAGGGAAATCCTGTGTCTTTTAATACTGTTTCTGCTCTGGATTCATTACTGCTGCTTACATGCTGCATTTCTCTCTTGAATTCATCCACACGTTTTCCTTTAATATACTCTAGTGTCAGTTCATCATCTGGCCGTACATCTAGTGCAGTCATGAGTGTGTCATAACTCTCTGGAAGACCACTTAATAGAAGTGCAGCAACATGAAAATCTTTCATTTCTTCTCCAATACCCCTGAGACGCTCCACAATCTCTAGGGTGTTTCTTATATAGTCCTGCATATTCTGTCCATCACTAATAGCTTAGACTGATACAGCTTTCTCATGAGATAAAGCTTATTGCTGAGATTTGATCTTTCATGCACTTTCTGTAACTCGTCCCACATATCCTTTGCAGTTGCACACTTGCATATATACACAATCTGATTATCAGCTACACTGAGGGAGATCATGCTTTGTGCTTTCTGATCCTTATCTAGCCAATCATCTGGTAATGGATGAGGCACTTGCTACTGAGTATATTTCCATGTACCTTCTCTTATGAGCAGCATCTTCACCTTGAATTTCCAAGACTGGTAGTTGTGGATAGTGAGGCTTGGCACTGAGAACTTGACAGGATTGCTGCAAGTGGATATGTTCTCTGTTGCTCTGTCACTCTGGGCCCATAACCTGTTGGCAGCGGATTATTCAGGATACTCTCCAAGCATGTGACAACAGAGCATCTGTATTCAGGAACAAACAGGAACAATATATGATAAGCTTATTGGATCAGGAATAAATCATTTGTGTCTCTCTGTGCAGCATCTACAGAAGGCTGCTTCTCTCATACACAGACACAGGAAAACAGGAAATTCTGTCACATGCTATCCCTGTGTGAGCCTCTGGGAGTTTATTTTTATTTCTAACTTTATAAACAGCATACAAATTTAGCAACTAAACACTCATAGACAGGAATGGAGTTGTTGCACCAAACATATTCCAATAGAATTACTTCTCGAAATCTTTCACACTAGGTTGGCACTTGTAGTTCTGTGTGCATACAGATGACTTTGTCTGACCCACAGCAGGTTCAGGACTACTAGTGACTATGCATTACCTTGGTTCCCAACTATAATCCCATTCGGGCATCTCACAGCTTCCCACTAAGCTGTACTCACTGTAACTGTACTAAGCTTCTGCCACCTTCTTGTAGAATTCCTGATGGATGGAACTTGCTTTCTGTATGCCTGGTGTTCACTTGTGTTATAACTACAGACACTTTGGTATGCTAGGCCTAAACAGCCCCTTATAAAGCTGAAGCTTCATCATGAACTTGCCACTAGTTGCTAACCTTCTGTAACCTAAAAATCCTGCAGCTAGCTATAGTTTTACACCACACTTAGAAATCAATGCAGCAGTTGAGAAATCCTGAAACATGACACAACAATTATGATTTTCAGGGGGTGCTGATCATTCTACCACTATCTTACAAGAGCACCCACCATTTTGCCCAATCCTGCTATATAGAGGGTGTGGCAACATCTGGACACCTGTAAAACTTTTAGGCTATGCTCAGCCTGAATGTTTTGAGGCGTTACAAAAGACAGGTTTTTCAAGCAGAAACCCTTTTGGGGAAAGCTTCTTCTTTGAGGAGTCTTTGGAACAGTTTTTCTTTTCTCTTCCTATTTTTTTCTCCTGAAGCTTTCTTTTCAGTAGTTCTCTGTTTGGATAGGTTTCTTTCAGGATCCTTTTCAAAGAAGTAATGTACTTTGCTTTTTCTACCAGGCGTTTGGACAAAACAAATTCTCAAAAACTCCTCATATGGAAAGCAAAGTAGATTTCCCACAGAAATTAATTGGAAGAATTTTCTAAGAGTTTTTGAAGCAGTGTGGAGGATTTTGAAAAGGATATGCCCCAAAACTTTCTTGAAAAAGAAGTGTGAATGGAGCTCCCGCCAGGGCCTTGAGGTACTCCGTACCGGGCCGCCGCTTAAAGGGGCAGTGTCACAGCGGCAGTGACCTGGTCCGTCGCC
Source organism: Dendrobates tinctorius (assembly GCF_039654945.1). Taxonomy (NCBI): domain Eukaryota; kingdom Metazoa; phylum Chordata; class Amphibia; order Anura; family Dendrobatidae; genus Dendrobates; species Dendrobates tinctorius. The sequence goes on along the minus strand of NW_027361739.1, from coordinate 957,344 downwards.
CAGGGCGTAAAAAAGTGGGGGCTTATTTACATGGGATGAAAATAGAGTTTATAGTAAAGTGTTCATGACGCCACCTGTGGTTTCTTGTCAGAAGTGACCAGCGCTGCAGTGCAGTTCCTCTGGGACTGGGTGGTATGATGCAGCAGAGTTGGAATAGGTCTCCACAGGCAGAGCTGTTGTCCCAGGGCAGTAGTTATAATTAAAGATGTGATGTTCAAGCATGATAGATGTAGCAGAGTTGAGTGAGTGCTGAGGAAAGAATTCAGAGGACACAGCTGGGTGCAGTTCCAAAGCTTTACTCACAGTTCTGGTATACACAGATACCCGCTTGGTGCTGTGTCCTCCAGGTGAGGGGCTCAGTCAACTCTCAGGCAGATGAAGCACACCTTTCCAGCACTCCCTTCAGTATATGCCTTCCCTCGCCATCTCACTGTGTTGCCTTCTCGCCTCTCCCTACACAACACCGCACAGTCAGTGTCCCAGGCCAGCAGCCACGGACTTTATCTGATAACATGCTCAGTTCGCTTTCTTGCTCCTTTTTGGCTGCCTTTCCGGCGAAGATAACTGTGGTTATTGGCTGTGGTACCTAAAGGTGCCACAGCTATCGGCTTGCTAGCTGAGTCCTGTTGTCCTCTCCACTAGGCTAGGGGCCGAGACCCTTCTGCAACCTGATCCCTCCACCTGATGGCCGTCAGCGTGGAACGAGCCCCACGGGTGGCTCTTGCCCAGCCCGTGCCTCTGGGATCCATTCCTTCTACAGGGAGCTTCTTTCAGTATCTACTCCTTCCTGCAGCTCCTCCCAACCAGCAGCTGATCCATATACGTCCTTCCACTTCTTCCTCTACGGGAAAACTGTCCTAACTTCCTTTCTATTCTCCTGCTCTAACCCTCAAGCTCCACCCACCTCCCAACACCCTTTACGACCCAAGCAGGGGTTATCCAGGGTGCCCTGCTATTCTAGGGGGTGTGTTGGTTGCAAGTGTAAGCGTGCAGTCAGGTGCCTCCACCTTACCTGGGAAGTGGGAAACCACACCTCTGGATGAGGTGCAGTACCTCCGTGGTGACTGAACCCTCAGGGGCGCCACATGAACATACCCTTAGGTATCCTTTTCATGCATTTGTCTCCTATAAGCTATTATGGGCTATTATGGGTAAAAACAACATGAAAAGCTGTGAAGGATGCCATACATCTGGCATAGTACATCATTGCATAGTCTATAATGATATTCTATTCCCTCTTCTTTCACAGTTTATTAACATATTCCAACTAGCCATAGGGAAATCTCTATAAAGAGATTTCATGACGTATTTGTTAAAAATAGGGCAAAAATGTGATGTGAACAGGGCATAAGATACCAACATATAAAACCATCATTCTAATAAATACTGAGGCCAGTTATAGTCCCTTTTCTTAAGGAACTCTTTAAACTGAATTTCTCCACATCATTTAATGGTATTTGTGAGAAAGTCCACTATCCTGGCATCAAGTACAAGTTTCACCCCTGCAGTGGTCCTTGAAATCCTCATGATTTCCCTTGTTGTACATTGTTCTACAGCACACAGGCTCCACCTAGTGGTTATTCTTAGTCACTGTACGAGTTGATTTCGATCTAGTGAATGTAAAGTTTTATCCAAATTTCATATTTTTTTGTAATTCCTGGTAATAAATGTGCAAGATTGATCTTAATTTTGTACTGAACAAGAAACATAGCTCTCAATCTAAATTCAATGACTATTAAATAGCTATGGCAACCATGACATTTACAGCGTACTCTAGGATATTCCATAAATATGAAAGGTAGGGTGCTCTGCAAGCTAAAAAAGTTATTACTGATTTTTTTTCCATCTATACATGTGATTTGGGTTTTATAAAACTATATTTACTAGCAGCAAAAAAATTTTAAAAAAATTTATAAACCGCTATAGATCCAGTACTATACATTTGCATTCCAAAGAATTTACCTATTAGATGTGTTGGGGTTGTGGCTGCTTTAGGGTTGGAGTAAGAATTGGGGAGTTCCACTGTTTAGGTTCATCAGGGTGTCTCCAAAAGCGACATGGTGCCCACCATTGTTTCCAGCCAATTTTGCGTTCAAAAAGTCAAATGGTGCTCCCTCCCTTCTGAGTCCTACCATGCACCCAAACAGGGGCATTCCCCCACATAACGGGGTATCGGTATAGTCAGGAGAAAGTGAACAACAAATTTTGTCGTCCATTTTCTCCTGTTACCCTTGTGAAAATAAAGTTTGGGTCTAAAGTAATTTTTTTGTGAAAAAAGTAAAATGTTCACTTTTTCCTTCCACATTGCTTTAGTTCTCGTGAAGCACCTGAAGGGTTAATAAACTTCTTGTGTGTGGTTTTGAGCACCTTGAGGGGTGCAGTTTTTAGAAAGGTGTTACTTTTTGATATTTTCTGTTATATTGACCCCCCCAAAAAAAAAAAATCACTTCAAATGGGAACCTAAAAAAAATGGTTTTGTTAAATTTTGTTGGAAAAATAAGACCTCACTGGTCAACTTTTAACCCTTATAACGTCCTAACAAAAAAAATTGTTTCCAAAATTGTGCTGAATGCTGATGTACAGTTGACATGTGGAAAAATGTTATTTATTAACTATTTTGTGTGACACGACTCTGATTTAAGGGCACAAAAGATAAAAGTTTGAAAATTGCTAAATTTTCAAAATTTTGGCCAAATTTCCATTTTTTTCATAAATAAATGCAAGTGGGCATCAACTAACAGAATGCATTTTTCCCTGTTAAAAACCAAAGTACTACATCTGGGCAATAAAAATGAAAACAGCATATACAGAATGGGAGGAATAGGGCTAAGCAACAGCTCATGGGAAAAAGACTTGGGTATACTAATAGATCACAGACTGAATATGAGTCAACAGTGTGATGCAGCAGCAAAAAAGGCAAATGCAATTCTAGGATGTATTAACAGAAGCATACAGTCTAGATCACGTGAAGTCATTATTTCCCTCTACTCCTCTTTGGTCAGACCTCATCTCTAATACTGTGTCCAGTTTTGAGCACCACATTTTAAAAAAGACATCAACAAACTGGAGCAAGTTCAGAAAAAAACGACCAGAATGGTGACCGGTCTGCAAACCCTGTCTTATGAGGAAAGGTTGCAGGATTTGGGAATGTTTAGCCTGCAAAAGAGAAGACTGAGAGGAGATTTAATAGCTGTCTACAAATATCTCAAGGGCGGTCACATCGTAGAAGGATCATCTTTATTCTCATTTGCACAAGGAAAGACTAGAAGCAATGGGATGAAACTGAATGGGAGGAGACACAGATTAGATATTAGAAAAAACTTTTTGACAGAATGATCAATGAGTGGAACAGGCTGCCACGAGAGGTGGTGAGTTCTCCTTCAATAGAAGTCTTCAAACAGAGGCTGGACAGATATCTGTCTGGGATGATTTAGCGAATCCTGATTTGAGCAGGGGGTTGGACCAGATGGCCCAGGAGGTCCCTTCCACCTCTGCGATTCTATGATTCATATCAAAGAAATTTTACCACTAACATGAAGTACAATATGTCACAAAAAACCTCTCAGAATCAGTGGAATCCATTGAAGCGTTCAAGAGCTCACAAAGTGACACTGGTCAGAATTGTATAAATTGGCTTGGTCATTAGGTACCAAATTAGCTCTGTCACTAATGGGTTAATGGTGTTGCAGCCTTTGTGGCCTTTCAGAAAAGGTGTGTATAGACTTAGACCATGTGACACTTAGATTGCACACAGGTGGACTTCTTTTCAATAAGCATGTAACTTGTGAAGGTAATTGCTTGCACCAGAAATTTTTAGGGGCTTCATCGCAAAAGGGGTGAATACATATGCACATGTCAATTTTTACTTATTTGATCCCAATAGATTTAATTTATGCCTATATTTTTCTCACTTCTCTAACAGACTATTTAGTGCTGATGCATCACACACAAATCGGATTACAAAAATATTTAAGCACAGGTTGTAATGTAACAAAATAGGTAAAAGCTAAGAGGGTGAATACTTTCACAAGCCACTGTAAGGCAGTCTGAAATAAGCACAGTTTGGCATCCTTGAATAACAGTCACTTTTATTATTCTGGCTTTATGTTGTGCACTCGAAATCATATGTAGAAAAATCCATTTATTATGCCCATCTTCCACTATCCGTTGCCATTTACAGTATGTAGTGAGATTTCTCAGATGCATTACATTTCCCAGTTACATTAGATTTAAAGGTCATTCGTAGATCACAGCCGTGAAAAAATGCATGGTGCCCATTTCTAGAAAAGAGGAAGTATTTATATCATACCGAGCTTTAATGCCATGACTATTTTTATAGAGAGCCATAAGTAGGACAAGCCACACTCACATCCAGTCTAGGCGATGCTTATCTGTATCAGCCTCTGTGCACAAGCAATAATGCAAACTATATATACTGTAAAAGAAAACTGTAAATATTCTCTATACTAATGTGCAAAACCTGATTTCTCAAAATATATCATAACATAATTTAACACAATGTTACATTGTAATAGTGGCCAAAGAGCTTAAATGGTTCCTTACATTAGATTAAGTGTGGGGAACCTTTTTCCTGCCAGCGGCCATTTGGATACCTATACCATCATTCGAGGGCCGTACAAAATTACCCTGATATGTAAAAGTGATGGAGATGATGTTTTACTCTGACACCCCAAGTGGTTAAATGTATTTCATAGTAATGTATTTTATAGTAATGTGTGTTATCTGAAAGTAAAATCCCCTAGAGCTGCAGTTTAGCATAGACAGGGTTAACCGTAACGACCAACCCAGTATGAGTAGGTGGAACTGAGAATTAGTGCCAAGTTCAGGAAGTTCAAGTTCAGTTAGGGAAAGTGTGGTGAAGTGATAGCAGTGATTATAGGCAGTAGGCTGCTAGGGACAATCTGGGCCTGTTACTCATAGGACCAGTGGGTTACACTAGGACCAATTGGTGAGAAACAACTGTCATCCTGCTAGCATTCCATTCACCCCTGCAAAACCCTATGTTTTAATTTTCCAAAAAAGAAGAAACATTTTAACCCTTTAACCCCCGGAGTTATTTTCATTTTTGCACATTCATTTTTTGCTCCCCTTCCTCCCAGAGCTATAACTTTATCATTTTTCCATCAATTTGGCCCTGTGAGAGCTTTTTTATTTTGGGACGAGTTGTAATTTTGAACGACACCATTGGTTTTACCATGTTATGTACTAGAAAATGGGAAAATTCCAGGTGTGGTAAAATTGAAGAAAAAAGTGCAATCCCACACTGGTTTTTTGATTGGCTTCTTTTTTACTAGGTTCACTAAATGCTAAAACTGACCTGCCATTATGATTTTCCAGGTGAAAAATAAATTCCAAACTTTGTTAAAAAATAAAAAAAAAATTGCGCCATTTTCCAAGACCAGTAGCGCCTCCATTTTTCATGATCTCGGGTTGGGTAAGGGTTTATTTTTTGTGTGCCGAGCTGCCGTTTTTAATGATACCATTTTGGTGCAGACATGTTCTTTTCATCGCCCATTATTGCATTTTAATACAATGTTGCGGCAACAAAAAAAAGTGACTTTTTTTTCTCGCTACACCGTTCAGCGATCAGGTTAATCCTTTTTTTCTATTGATCGGGCGATTCTGAATGTGGCGCTGTCATATGTGGGGTTTTTTTGTTTTATTTTAAATGGGGCGAAAAGGTGGGTGATTTCAACTTTTTATATATTTTTTATTTTTTTTTATATTTTTTAAAACCTTTTTTTACTTTTGGCATGCTTCAATAGTGTCCATGGGAGACTAGAATTTGCATAATCCGATTCGACACTGCTACATACAGGCGATGATCAGTTCGCCTGTATGTAGCTAAATTACTCACTTGCTATGAGCGGTGACCACTGGGTGGCGCTCAAAGCAAGCTGGCAGTGACAAACATAGAGGTCTCCAGGAGACCTCTGGTTGTCATGCCAACCCACTGGTGACCCACGATCACGTGACGGGGGGTCACCGGTGGGCGGCTTTCCGGCACAATTGACGGAAGCACATGTTATATGCCGCTGTCAGTGTTTGACAGTGGCATTTAACGGGTTAATAGCCACGGCTGTTCCGGGCACATGTCAGCTGTTCAAAACAGCTGCCATGTGCTGGGAAAGATATGGGCTTACCGCCGGAGCCCACATCAAAGGGAGGGAGTCCGACATCGGCGTACTATTACACCCAATGTTGGAAAGGGGTTAAAGGATGGTGAGTGCAATTTTCCCTCTACTTTTTCCTGCTATGCTGTTCATGCTATTTTATATGCACCAGTGTTCCTGCAAGGTCCTGTTTCACTGCTTATCCCATGCATTAAAGGGACTACCTGTGGATGATGCCAGCCAAATCTTTTCTGCATATTGCCATAGAACCTCGAGATTGATGTTGGAGTTTTTGAGTGCACTAAACCTGTATAACTGCAGAGAAAGATGAACTCGAACGTTCAGAGGCAGGAGGTGATCCGGGTGCACTGCTTGAGGTGGAGAAGAATTTCTAGTGTTAGAGGAGTTAGCAAGAGGGATGCTCTACCCATACCGAGAATTAGGGCTGAAATTGTGTCCAAAACCTGTGAGACTGTAATCTGTTGAGCTCTGTCCTGCATACTTCATTGTAATGACTGTAAACTGCCATGTAAAAGTTTTACTGTTTTAACAAATTCAGTGTCACCTGGATTGTTTGCTGCAAAGGTTCTAGGAGATGAAAGCTGGAGCCAGTGGAGGCCTATTGGTCATAAGTAAGAATTATGTACCCCACACACAGGAACAAACCGGACTGGGACACGATTTTTCTGTAGGGTGCCAGAGTGAGCAGAAGCAGTAGCTCAACACGACTACCTCACTAAGGCACTTTGCAGATATATTTGATCAAACCTTTAACTCCCCTCTAATGTGATGGCTGGAACTGCTTCTCTTTTGTGCAACTGTGATCATAGGTGGTAATGATGTTGCGACTCGTAACTACGTTTCTAGATTTGTGTCAGTCTGGAACGCAGGTGATTCTATTGTAAAGAACTTACATCAGTAAGTCGTACCGAACACAGATGTATATTACATTGCTCCTCACAGTAGGAAATCCATCATTGCTCACGTCACATTTAAAGAACTCGGTCAGTGAGAGATCTTCACTATATACATGACATAGGACATACCGAGACTGCTACATACACATCACATACCAAACACAAAGGGAACTGTATACATCACATAAGAGCCACAGAGACTGCTGTATATACATCACATAGGAGATACCAAAACAGACGTATACATTACAAGAGAAACAGTGAGACTACTATATACACATCACATGGGATCACCGAGACTGCTGTCTATACATCACATAGGAAACACACCGATACTACAGTATACCTCACATGAGACACAGAGAATGTTGTATATACAGTTGTGCTCAAAAGTTTGCATACTCCTCTCCAGAATTTTTGCTTTCTTGGCCTTTTTCAGATAATATGAATGATAACACCAAAACTTTTTCTCCAATCATGGTTAGTGGTTGGGTGAAGCCATTTATTGTCTGACTACTGTGTTTTTCTTTTTAAATCATAGTGACAACCCAAAACATCCAAATGACCCTAATCAAAAGTTTACATACCCCACTTCTTAATACCGTGTATTGCCCCCTCTATCATCAATGACAGCTTGAAGTCTTTTGTGGTAGTTGTGGATAAGGTTCTTTATTTTCTCAGATGATAAAGGTGCCCACTCTTCTCAAAAAGGCTCCAGTTCCTGTAAATTCCTGGGCTGTCTACCATGAACTGCACGCTTTCGATCTCCCAAGAGTGGCTCAATGATATTGAGGTCAGGAGACTGGGATGGCCACTCCAGAACCTTCACTTTGTTCTGCTGTAGTCAATGGCATGTCGACTTGGCCTTATTTTTTCGATCGTTGTCATGTTAGAACATCTAAGTAGGTCCCTTGCGCAGCTTCTGGGCTGATGATTTCAAATTTGCTTCCAGTATTTGCTGATAATGTGCTGCATTCCTCTTTCCTTCAACTTTGCCCAAGTTTCCAGTGCCTTTGTAGCTCACAGATTCCCAAAACATCAGCGATCCACCTCTGTGCTTTACAGTAGGAATGTTGTTCTTTTCATCATAGGCCTTGTTGACCTGTAATGATTATGGTTGTAGCCAAGTTAAATTTTGGTCTCATTACTCCAAATTACCTTGTTCCAGATGTTTTGAGGCTTGTCTCTGCTCTGTTTTGCATATTGTAGGCTAGATACTTTGTGGCATTTGTGTAGTAATGGATTTCTTCTGGCGATGACCATGCAGCCCATTTTTCTTCAAGTGCCTCCTAATTGTGCCTCTTGAAACAGCCACACCGCTAGTTTTCAGAGAGTCCATTATTTCAGCTGATGTTTGTAGGTTTTTCATTGCATCCCAAACAATTTTCCTGGCAGTTGTGGACGAAACTTTTGTTGGTCTACCTTACTGTGGTTTTGTTTTTACAGAGCCCCTGATTTTCCACTTGTTAATCACAGTTGGAATGCTGCTGACTGGCATTATCAATTCCTTGGATATCTTTTTGTATCCCTTTCCTGTTTTATACAGTTCATCTACCTTTTCCCATAGATCGGTTGACAATTTTGCTTTCTCCATGACTCACAATCCAGAAATTTCAGTGGCTAGATGAAAGATGCAAGAGTCTGTCTGGATCCCAGAAACTCACTCAGCTTTTATGCACACACACTGATTACAAGCAAATAGGTCACAGGTGAGGATGTTACCTTTGGTAGCCATTCAAACCAATTTGTGTCAACTTCTGTACAAGTTATCAGGCCAAAATCACCAGGGTATGTGAACTTTTGATCAGGGTCATTTGGATGTTTTGGGTTGTCATGATTTAAAGAGAGAAAACACAGTAGTTTGACAATAAATGGCTTCGCCCAACCACTAACCATGAGTGGAGAAAAAGTTTTGGTGTTATCATTCATTTTCTCTGTTAAAAGGCCAAGAAAGCAAAAAAGTATAATCACTGGTAGAATACCTAATTAGTAGTTGCAAATAGCATACATTTAAATATTCATAATTTAAATCACAGAATGATAAAACAGTACATCTAAAGGAATAAGTCAATAGTGTGACTTAATACTTGTGTAGGATTGTGGTGCTAGACCCAGGAAAACCCCGACGTATGTTTCGGCACCTGCCTTCTTCTGGGGGTATCACACTAGTAAGGGCAACCATTTATATGCTAGATTCACCAAACTGGTAGTTCAAGAGAATCACTCCACTCATACAAGTTGAAAATTATGCTTCAAGTGAGGATTTATTTATAGTGATTGCTGAAGCGACAGACAAAATGATGTTTCGGCCATTTAAAAGCCTTGATCACATAGTCGCTAGAAAAAACAAATATATACAATGAGGAAAAAATGTACATTCAATATATACATAGAATGAATTGATAATGTCCAAGAACTTTTGGAAAGGTAGTATATAAATGCCTGAGGATAGTCATCACATTCATATAAAGGCATTTCAGAGGAAGGAAAGGTTCGGAGAGGAGGACATAGGAATGGTATGAGTTGTTTATAATAGGTATGAGCTAGCCTAGCCCTTTTAATGAAGCATCTTAGGTCAAAGATAGTTAATGTCCCTGTAGTACAGTATTTCATACAGTATGATATGTTGTATCCTGTTAGAGGATAATAGAAAGATGTTAGTCACAGTCAAAAAATGATAATATAAATATAAGGTTGATAACAGTGTGATAGGGATAATGATACATGGCAGGTAAATCCTACATACTGCCTCTGTAAATATAGTTATGCAGCCAAGTAGCATTGTATATAGTGCAGTGAGGATACAGAGGAAAATTGTACGTTAACATACAGTAGGTGTAATTCAACCAATGAGTATACAGACCTACCACACTGGTACAGACTGGTCTTGTATAAAGGGAAGTACTGAGAATGATAGGTCCTATATCAGACCTAGAATAAGATTATAAATAGAATAAGGGAACTACTTATAATGATAAACAGTGTGGTTAAAAGGGTATGATTACCCCACAAAAAGGAATATATGCAGGGATCTTTTCCCAGATGCTAATAAGAGTTGTTTATTGTGTGGAGCAGTCGCTCTGTGGGGACCGAAATACATAATATAAATAAATGGTGATGATTATGTAGAGACATTGTACTTCTCTTATAAAGGTAAAGACCTTCACATCCGCTGTTGGTGGTAGATGCTGACACATCAGTGTCTTAGCGTGGTGTGGCGCTGAGACAGTGAGCGCTCCTGACAGAGTGCTGGGAGATCATGTGACCGGGGATGACGTGGAACGCCGGCGCATGCGCAGATACAGCGCTGACGTCACTGTGATCTCGGCACGAAGAAAGTATACAGTGTAGTCATGGGGAAGTGAGGTGGAGCTAGCCCCTTGTGAATGCAGGGGCAGGCTTGGATGATTATGAAGCACCGATATATGTTGCTAGGTAAAAAAAAAGGAACGGTGCGCTCATGTTATGACAAAGGTGAATTAAATTAATGAATGGCTCCTAACATGGTATAGTGATGTTTACTGGTGTCTATATGAAAGAAAGTAAGGAACTTGGCAAACCTATAGACATGTCTGTGAAGCTTGCAATATGACAGCAATTAGTATAAGAGAAGAATATTATTCGAGAAACAAACAAGTAAATACAACTATGGAAGCAAATACGCAGCTTGGCAATATATGAAATACGTGATAAATTCATATGAGGAAATTAGAGTATGAAAAATAAATGAATAGAAATAAATAGGGGAAAAATAATTAGGGAAAATCCTAAACAAACAAGAAAAGTATTAAGTTACGTAACGGTATTTTTCGGAAGCCCATGACAGCACCACGAGAGAGGGGATCCGCCCTTCAGGAACAGGAAACCTACAGATACAAAAGGGCGGCACTTCTCCCACGCATCAGTTGGATTACAGAGCTTGAGAGGCTACCATGGTTAGTACACCGCATATACACAATATATACAACCTATCTATCCTATTTACAATTCTTTAAACCATCTCCCACATAAGGTGAACTCGTGAAAACAATCTTCTAAAGGGGTGCACCCCTATACGTGAACAAGGGAGGGAACTAAGGGTGCTGTCATGGGCTTCCGAAAAATACTGTTACCGGTACGTAACTTAATACTTTATTCGGACTCCCATGACAGCACCACGAGAGAATTACAGAGATGTAAACTAATTTAGGGAGGGACTACAGCCTGCAGCACCCTTAGCCCGAAGGTGAGATCTGAGGAGGCACCCATGTCTAACCGATAGTGGTTAAAAAAGGTGGAAGGAGATGACCAGGTGGCCGCCTTACATGTCTGGTCAATTGATACTCCCGATCTCTCTGCCCAGGATGATGCCATGGCACGAGTGGAATGCGCCCTCAGGTTCTGTGGAGCCGGACCGCCACCTGCTGTGTAGGCAAGAGAGAGAGCCTCCCTAATCCACCTCGCTAACGTGCACTTTGACACTCTACACCTTTTCCTGGGACCTTGGAAGGATAAAAATAATGCGTTCTCCCTCCTCCAAGGATCCGTGGCTGCTAAATATTTAAGTAGGCATCTCTTAACATCTAGAGCCTGAAGTTTTTGTTCTTTAGGATTGGTTGGATTAGGGAGGAAGGAAGGCAGAACTCTCTCTTGTGTCCTATGAAAATGAGATGCTACTTTGGGAAGGTATGCCGGGTCTGGCCTTAGGATTACTCTATCCTGTAAGAATTCTTTGTAAGGGGGCAATCTGGAAAGTGCCTGTATGTCGCTTATTCTACGTGCAGATGTTATTGCTACCAAAAAGGCTGTCTTAAGTGATATCATCTTTAGTGAAGCAGAATCCAGAGGTTCAAACAGTTTTTCTGTCATGCCTGTCAGGACTAAATTCAAGTCCCAAGGTATACACCTATCCTTGAGTATGGGCCTCGATCTGGTAACTGCCTTAATGAATCTCGCCACCCAATGGTTGCCGGCAATGTTGCATGCAAATAGGGCCCCTAAAGCTGAAACCTGTACTTTTAATGTACTAGTGGAAAGGCCCAACTCGAGACCCCTCTGGAGGAATTCCAGAATCTGTTTTATGGGTATTCCATCCCTGATATTAAACTCAAAGGTGGACAGGAATCGCCTCCAGGTTCTAGCATAGATATCTGTGGTGGTTTGTTTCCTACTTTTTAGGAGTGTATCGATTACATTTTTTGAGAAACCTCTGTCCTTCAATAGTTCCCTTCTCAAACACCATGCCATCAAACGGAGTCCCGCTACTTGTGGGTAGTTGACTGGCCCCTGGTAGAGGAGATCTGGAAGGTTTGGCAGTACCCAGGGATCGCTTACTGACATGGTCCTCAACCATGCAAACCAGGTCCTTCTGGGCCAGAAGGGGGCAATCAATATGACCCTTGCCCAGTCTTCCCTGATCTTCCTCACTACCAGAGGTAGAAGGTTCAAAGGCGGAAAAGCATAAGCCAGCGAGAAGTCCCATTTTATTAGGAGGGCGTCCACGGCCAGTGGATTTTCCCTGGGATTTAGGGAGCAGAAAGTTTTTTTCCTTCCTGTTTTCTTTGGTGGCAAAGAGGTCCACCTCCGGTTGACCCCATTTGCGGACAATCTGGTTGTAGATGTCTGAGTTTAAAGCCCATTCTCCCTGCTTTAGGGCCCTGCGGCTTAGAAAGTCTGCCTTCATGTTGTCTTTTCCCCTGATGTGGAGTGCAGTTAAAGATAGAAAATTTTTCTCGGCTATTTGAAGGAGACGTTTCGCTATCCGTATCAGGGCGTCGGAGCAGGTTCCACCTTGGTGGTTGACATAGGCTACCGCTACCTGGTTGTCCGAGAGTATCCTCACATGATGGCCCTGTAGATACATAATGAGTTTTTTAACGGCCAACTCAATCGCCAGCAGCTCCCTCTGGTTAAATGAGGTCTCAGCATCGGAGTCCCACTGTCCCTGTACCACTATGTCCCCCATATGGGCCCCCCAACCCCAAGGACTAGCGTCTGTTGCTATTACGCGGGTTATCTGCATCACCCAGGGCACCCCCGAGGCTAAATTTCCATCATCGAGCCACCACCTAAGGTAATAGATGAGGGGCTTTGCACTACTTGACCCTGCAAGGAGCCCTCTAAGGTCCTGCTATTAACCAGGACGTCTTTCTGAAGGGCCCTAGTGTGGAATTGTGCCCACTTGACCGCTGGGATACATGAGGTTAGGGAGCCTAACAGGGATATGGCCTGCCTGAGGGTCATGGAGGGTTTACGATTGCCCGAAGAACCTGCTGCTGTATCTGCTGTAATTTATCTACGGGTAACAGACACTGCTGGGTTTCTGAATTTAACAGCAAGCCTAGAAACTTCTGGACCCTTAAGGGCTGAAAACGGGATTACTCATAATTTATTATCCATCCGAGGTTCTCTAATCTGGACTTAGCTTTTTCTATCCGAGATAGACAATGGCCCACTGAATTTCCCACAATCAAAAAATCATCTAAGTATGGGACAATTAAGATGTCAACTTCCCGTAAATGAGCCATAACTTCGGCCACTATTTTTGTAAATATCCGGAGAGCTGCTGAGAGACCAAAGGGAAGGGCTCTATATTGATAATGACGGATTATACCGTCTATTGATATCGCCACTCTCAGGAACTGCTAGAAATCTGCGTGGATAGGCACATGATAGTACGTGTCTTTCAAGTCCACGACTGCCATAAAACACCCTTCAAACAGCATTTTTATTGTTGAATTGATGGACTCCATTTTAAAGGTGTGATTAACCAAAAATTCATTAAGGAAATGCAAATTAATAATCATTCTAAAGGTTTTATCTGGTTTTTGGATTAGGAATAAGGGAGAGTAGAAACCTCTTCCTCTCTCAGATTCTGGAACCTCTATCATAACGTTTTTCAGGCACAGGTTCAAGACCTCTGCTTCTAAAGTCGCTTGTTCGAGGGGTAAACTCCAACCTGAGCCCGGTGGATATCACATTCCGCACCCAGTCACTATTGGTGACCTGTAACCATGCTGGGAGGAAGGATGACAGTCTACCCCCCACGGGAATTGCTAGTCATTGGTTCTGTCTTTTTCGTTCTCTCGACGAGCGCCTGAACATGAAGCCCGTACCTCTTCTTCTATCCTCCCATTTGGGACGGTCTCTATTAGGTGAAGGGTTGCGCCTTCTCCTTTGACCGAATCTCCTATTAAATGGACGTCGGTAAGATGCGGACCAAAGATTTGGGAATTTTTTCTTATCATCCCCGGCCTTCTCCAGCAGTTCGTCCAGGACTGCTTCGAATAAATATTCCCCCTCAAACGGGATAGTACAGAGTTTCACCCTGGACTGAATATCTCCCGGCCAGCACTTTAGCCACAGGGCTCTCCGAGCCGCATTAGAGAGTCCTGCTGCCCTGGCGGCCATTCTGACTGCATCAGCCGAGGCATCTGCTAGGAAGGCTGCGCCATCCTGGATTATTGGTAGGGCCCCAAGGATTGCCTGTCTAGATGTTCCTTGTTTTAACTGCGACTCTAACTGGTCCAACCAGACCATCATGGACCTGGCCGTGCATGTTGATGCTACTGCTGGTCTTAAGGAACCGGCTGCCATCTCCCAGTTATTTTTAAGGAAGGTATCTGCGTTCCTGTCTAGAGGATCTTTAAGGGACCTCATGTCCTCAAAGGGTAGTGAGGATCTCTTTGATGCCTTCACAATAGCTGCATCTAATTTGGGGGCCTTGTCCCAATTATTTATTGTTGAATCGTCAAAGGGATATCTCTGCTTGAGGGCTGGTGGTAGCGACCCTCTTTTATCTGGCTTTTTCCACTCTCTGCGGATCAGATCCTGAATCTTTTCGTTTAGTGGGAAGACTCTACGCTTCCTCTGCTCCAGCCCCCCGAACATGACATCCTGCATGGATAATTGAGGCTTCGGCTCCTCCACCTCCATTGTCCCTCTGACTGCTTTTACTAACTTGTCTACCCGGTCAAGCGACAGGCAAAACCGACCAGAGTCGTCGTCTTCTGAGGAGGACGAGGGAGATGAAACATGGGAGTCCTTATTTCTCCTCCACTCTGTCGAGGAATCCGACTCCACCGGGTCCTCACCCCTTAAACCTTCTGGTTGGGACAGGGATTTTAGGGTTTCCTTCATCTCTGCCCTGACTATATCCCTTAAACACGCCGCTACTGTGGGCGACTCCTCAGCCACTGTCTGCTGGATACAGGGGGGACACAACCTTTTGGGGCATGAGTCTGGTAACGGGCAAGCACAGAGTGCGTATTCCCTGTGTTTGGTTTTACTCGTAGCTTTCTTCCCCTAGAATAAAACACAGAAGGAGGCCCCATCACTGAGTGAACATTCACGAAGATCACTTACTAGTGCCACAATCAAGTACCGGAGAATGAGGGGGATTTTTCTCAGTCGATGCTCCTGTCCGCCTAGAGGAGCCTTTATGACTGGATTGGTCACTTCGTCCCGGACGCTCCTTACTGTCACGGGACTCTTTCTTCTTCTGTTTGACCTGCCTAAGGTCATCCACACTCCTCCCCCACACTCCTCCCCGGCCTCCGGCAGAACGGGACAGCACTGGAGCACAGGAAAGAAAGGTGAGTTTTTATTTTTTTGTATGTGTGCAGTTTAATAGCGGTGAGGGGAACCATACATTTCAGGATAGGGGGGTGAGGGGTAGCATGCATACCAGGATAGGGGGGTGAGGGGTAGCATGCATACCAGGATAGGGGGGTGAGGGGTAGCATGCATACCAGGATAGGGGGGTGAGTGGTAGCATGCATACCAGGATTGGGGGATGAGGGGACCATGCATACCAGGATTGGGGGGTGAGGGGACCATGCATACCAGGATTGGGGGGTGAGGGGACCATGCATACCAGGATAGGGGGGTGAGGGGACCACGCATACCAGAATAGGGAGGTGAGGGGACCACGCATACCAGAATAGGGAGGAGGGGGCCATGCATAGCTGGATAGGGATGAGGGGTTCCATGTACACTAGGATAGGGACTAGGGGTGCCATGGATACCAGGATAGGGACGAGAGGTGCCATGGATACCAGGATAGGAGGGGGCAGCACATACCAGGATGGGAGACCATACACCAATAACAATGCTCGCCACCCGGGCGTAGAACGGGTTCAATAGCTAGGTTAATATATCCAACTATAGACCAATATCCTTGTTGAACACTGACATCAAACTTTACACAAATTATAGGCCAAAAACTAACTAAGATTATTCCTGAACTAGTCCACACTGATCAAGTTGGACTCGTATACCATAGGCAAGCGTCTGATGGCTCTAGACAGATTTTAGACTTAATATCTTTGATGGAGAAAGACAAAACATCCTCTATAATTATCTCAATGGATGACAAAAATGGGTTCGATTTAGCTTTGCATCTTTAAAAAAAATTGGGCTTCAAGGCCCCTTACTTAAAGCCATCCAAGCATTACTTGTCCATTTGCCTACATTCTAGTCAATAATTGCCTATCAAAAGATTTTAAAATTTCCAATGTAACTAGGCAATGTGGCCTTTTGTCACTACTTCTGTTTACCTTAACAATGAAACCCTTAGCAGAGTCAGTAAGAACTAAACCCCCTAATCAAGGGAATTCATAATAACAATAGACGACGATATAAAATAAACCTTTTTGAAGATTATACCAATTTTACTTTATCAGACCCTATGAATTCTCTCAGAGAACAGACCAAGATTAATAATGTCATCGCCGACATATCTTGCCACAAAATCAACTCCCAAAAATAAAAAAAGTGGATTTTTAATCTAGACAGACTTAATACAACATATTAAAAAAGAATTCCCATATCCTTGGAGAAACAACTCCGTTACTCATCTAGGCATAAAAATAACGAACCCACGCTCCAATATAATAGATAACAATTTAAAGGATCTTTATACAGATATTCAAGATAGTATTACAAACATAGAAAAAATGAATCCTCATGGCTAGGTAGAATAATATCCTTCCAAAGATACAATACATTTTTAGCACCATTCCAGTATATTTTCCAATATACCTGTCCCAGGTATATTGGAAAATATACTGGAATGGTGCTGGCTCAACTGTTTGGAAAAACAATTAATGAAACACATTTGGAATCACAAAACCGCCCTCATTGCAAAACAGATTTTAACAAAATATAAACAAAAAGGAGGACTAGGATTACCTAATTTACATGCATATCACTTAGCAAACCTAATTTTGCAAAGCAGAAGTTAGGGTCCCGTTACATTTAGCGATGCACCAGCGATCCCGACAATGATACGACCCGGTCAGGATCGCTGGTGCATCGCTAAATGGTCGCTAGTGAGCTGCCAAACAAGCAGATCTCAGCAGCGACACAGCGATCCATCAGCGGTCGCTCTTACCTGTCACACCGCAGCGATGATGACGACTTCGGCCTGCGTCCATGTGTCGCTAGTCAGCGCCAGCGGGACGCCAAAGATGAAAAAATGGCCCAGGCTGTTCCAGCGCGATCAGCGATATCCAGTGGGGGGGGCCGGTCACAGGTACGTGTCACACAAATCGATATCACTAGCGAGATCGCTGTTGCGTCACAAAATTGGTGACGCTTTAGCGATATCGCTAGGGATCTCGCTATGTGTGAAAGGCCCTTTAGTTTCTTCAGGCCAAAAAGATTTTTGGCAAAAATAGAATCTGCATATATGAATCAACCTCTATCTTCCTTAACCCCTTAACGACCAGAGGTATTTTCGGTTTTGCGTTCCCATTTTTTGCTCCCCTTCCCAGAGCCATAACTTTTTTGGTCAAAATGGCCTTGTGAGGGTTTGTTTCTTGCGTTACGAGTTGTACTTTTGAATGACAACATTGGTTTTACCATGTTGTGTACTCTAAAACGGTAAACAAATTTCAAGTGCAGTGAAATTGCAAAAGTGCAATCCTACACTGTTTTTTTCTTTGGCTTTTTTACTAGGTTCACTAATTGCTAAAACTGACCTGCCATTATGATTCCCCAGGTCATTACAAGCTCATAGACACCAAACATGTCTAGGTTCCTTTTTATCTAAGTGGTGAAAAAAAATTCCAAACGTTGTAAAAAAAAAAACTGCGCCATTTTCCGATACCTATAGCGTCTCCATTTTTCATGATCTTGGGTAGGGTGAGGGATTATTTTTTGTACGCCGAGCTGATGTTTTTAATTATACCATTTTAGTGCAGATGCGATCTTTTGATTGCCCGTTACTGAATTTTAATGCAATGGCGCGGCGACCATCTCACCCGATGATCAGTTCAACTATTGCTGCTTGGAAAAAATCAGTCAAAGTATCCAATGCTCTTCTTACTGAGGTTTTTCTAAATAAGATTCCTATTAGCTCTCTAGATTCCCAACTTTCCATGTAAAAAATGAAAGAAATTAGCAATCCAATATTTTTCGATAATGATAAAAGAAACCTAACTCTTTCATAAACCTTCAAGCATTGAAATAAAATTTCAATATTTTAGATGAAGACTAAAGACTTATACAACTTTCTAGAAATGAAGAAACTACTAAGAAAATATCTAAAATCTCCAATTCTCCTACCTAAAGAAATTTTACTTCTCATCCAAAACCCAACTAACAACAATCTCTGGTAAAATCAGAGAAACCTATGCAATATTTAAAGCAAACTCATCTTTTTCCAAGAATTCATACTCTTAGGCTGGTTTCACACTTGCATTGGGCAGAGCTGCCGAGGGCTGCATACATCCTCCAATAAGCCCTGCCCACTGCCGCACCTCTTCCATTCAGCTCCGCCTACATCGGCATGCGTCCTGCGTACCTATCTTTAACATTGGGTAGGCAGGCCATGACGCTGCGTCAAACGCAACATGATGCATTTTGTTGCGGTCAGTGCAGCGTCAAAACGACACATGCGGAGGCATCCGTATACATTCGCATGGCCTGCATATCATTGTTAAAGATAGGTACGCAGGACGCATGCCGACGTAGGTGGAGCTGAATGGAAGAGGTGTGGCAGTGGGCGGGGCTTAATGGAAGAAGTATGCAGCCCTCCGGAGCTCTGCCCAACACAAGTGTGAAACCAGCCTTACATGGGAAAAAAAGTTGGGTGAGCAATTTAATGTTGAAAAAAAGCAAAGAGCCCTTAAACTTACATGTGGCGCCCCTGAGGCTCAGTCGCCACAGAGGTACTGCACCTTCTCCTAAGGTGTAGTGCCCCACCACCTAGGTAAGTTGGGAACTCCTTTCCACACTCCAACACCTGCACCCACACACAGGATAGTTCAGCAATGGACCAAATTGCGGCTCCATGCTTAGAGGATAGCAGAGCACCTTTCGTGGGTCCTTGCTTCGTAACACGAGATATGCTGGGAGGTGGGTGGAGTTGAGATATATAAAAGGTTGGGAAGGTTTAGAATGACAGGTCAGTGTCACTGGAGGTCAGGCGGGAGAAGGACAGTCAGTCAGGAGAGACTGAGGACGGGTCCGAGAGAGAGAGGGGAAGGAGTGCTGCAGCTGCCTCAGTGATCTGAGCCAGCTGGCACGGGAAAGGAACAGAAGGAGAAAGACGTAGAACCGCAACCTAAGCTTCCATGAGAGAGAGAAGGAACAGTGCGGAACGAAGAAGTAGGAGAACAGAGAGGAGCTGTGGGTTGGAAGAGGAACCCTGCCTATAGGTTCTCAGCACAAGGCCGGGGCCCGGTCCCCGAGGTTGTATGGACACTTATGGTTCTGCAGCAGACACCGGTGGAGTAGCTGGCTGTAAATGCACTACTCCCATCCAAGACTTGGGGCACAACAGCAACTGAATAGAGAGCCAGGACTCCAGAGAAGGGAGTCCCCGAGATAGGCTACAGCTGTCTGTCATACAAGTAGAGTTGTTAGGAACATCTGACAGGAGGAACTTCAGAGTACCACGGTACTGGAGGTCTTCACACTAAAAGGCGCAATAGAGGAGTCGTTCAGGAAAGGTACATGTTGGCGGAGTGTTGGAGAGGAGAAGCCTGACTTGCCCGGTAGGTTGATTGAGTCTCTGCCTCGGAGGACACGGCACGGAGGCAGGCACCAGGGTGTACCACGAACTGTGAGTAAAGCTTTGGAACTACAAGCCCTGGTGTCTTCCATTCAATTGTGCGCCAACGCCGCCAGCACTGCTTCATCTGTGTGCCAACATTCCTCACACCGCCTGCACCTATACCCTGCCCTGGGGTTACAGCTTCACCTGTGGGGAGCTACACCATCTATGTTGCAACACACCATCAGCCCCAGAGGATCTGCACGCAGCGTTGGCTTAATATCTTGCTTGCCAAACACCACAGGTGGCGTCACAAACTATCACATAAACTATATTACAAACCACCATTGATTTGGGCGCCCAGGGCCACGGACCGGGTCACCGCTGCTGTGACACATCCCACTGACACCGGCCCGGTACCGAGTACCCCACAGCCCTGGGACGGGGCAACCCATACATACAATTACAACTAACACCTATCTCAATGGTTCCTTCTAACTAAACAGTACTACACTCCCACAAGGTTGAAATTTGCATTCTGACTGGGCAAATGTTGGAGAGATTGCAGATTTAGAGCTAACATATTTTCTGTGATTGCCCAAAGATCAGGAAGTTATGGTATGATGTCTTAAGGCCCCGTTACAACATAACGATGTCCCAGCGATCCCACCAACGATGCGACATGATGGGATCGCTGGGACATCGTTGGCTGATCGCTGGTGAGCTGTCACAAGACAGCCCCTCCAGCGATAAGGACCAGCGACGCTGGTTTCTAATGTTTCTAGTGTAAATATCGGGTATCCAGGAGTCCCGCGGCTCTTGGATACCCGCTGTTTACCTTGGAAACCGGCGTACACGCTGGTTTCCAAGGTAAACATCGGGTATCTAAGAGCCGCGTGACTCCTGGATACCCGATATTTACATTAGAAACCAGCGTCCAGCGTTGCTGATCGCTGGTCTCTCGCTGCCACACGCAGTGAAGCGTGCTGGCCAGCGGGAGACCAGCGATCGAAAAATGGCCCAGGCCGATCGATCTTGATCAGAGATACGCTGCAGGGGGGCGGTCGCTGATCCCCGTCACACACAGCGATCTCGCTGGCGAGATTGCTGTGGCGTCACAAAACTGCTGTGTGTGAAGGGACCTTTAGTTCTTTTAAATAATATTACCAAAACAAATATTCCTAGGGAAGCCTCCCAGTTATTTTCACCAGACACAAATGACTTTCCTTCTAATTCCAGATTCATTATGATACATACCTTTTTGGTTACGAAACATTTGTTGGCAACAAACTGGAAGTCATCCAATATTCCTTCTAATGAAGATGTAATAGATAAAATATAATCCCATAAGTCATTCAAACTATCGTCCACAATTAAAAATGACACTTTTCAAAAAGAGTCAAATAGTATCTCTGGAATAAGGAAATCCAATCCAAGGCAAAAAACCCAACTAATGCAAATGTTTAAGATGGTCGGAATCTTGAACACCCAACCTTCATTGATTTAAATTTCTCAGCTATTAGTTTGTAACAGTAATTTGAGATCACAGCATATAATCATATTTTTCTTAAATATAATAATGCTGGGAGACCTATCCTTTCCCCTTTCTTTCCCTCTTTTCATCTCCCTCCTCTGTTTTCCTGCCCAATAAAGTTTGTTAGATTTCCTTCCCTCCTCACATTTCCCCCACTCCTTTTCCCCTTTACCCAGTTAATTCCCTTGTTTTGTCTAAGGTTTAAAGGTTTGGACTTTAAAAACTTGAACTCAATAAGTTATTTGATGGAAAAAAAAAAAAGTGCCAAATGCAACATGTGAACAAGCCCTAAGTGCGGTATGTTTCCAGTCAATGGAAAAACCTGAGAAATATTTAGGAGTTCAAAGAAGCATAGAAGAAACTGAAACACATCATCATTATACAGCTATTAAGTGTTATTTACATAGAAACTAGAAACCTCTTAGAAGATAATAACCGCTCCTGCTCTACAATAAAGCGCTGCGTGTTGGAGTCCCTTTAAGGCATTGGCATCGGTGTCCCTAATGGTCTTTCAGGCATGGCTCCAACATCAGAGGGAACTCCAGGTGCTGATCTCATGGGTACTGAGTGACTAAACCTCTTCAGACGGATTCTGGAGTTCCTCAGAGTTTACTTTAAAATCAAACATCCAATGTGATGGTGTAGAACCTGGATACTAAGTGCTCCATATCTCTGCCGTGACTAATCCCTAAATGACAACTTAGATCTTTCATAGATTTTTATATTCACATTAATTATCAGTTCAGGAACTGTAATGAGGCCCGTGCCTTTCAGTCATGTACGCTGCAGTGTTTCTGGGAAGCGTCACTCCTCGCTGACGATTCCTTTAAGTTACTTGTTTAGATGACATTCTTTCCAGCCATTCCTATATTCCGAGTTTCACAACTCACACCATTTCCCTGCCTGTTCTATGTCCTGCGCTCACGTGTGTTTGTTGCGTTATGTCTAAATGTGATTCCACCACAGTGTCTCTAAAATGATTTTACGACTATTTTTTCATTAGTTACTTTCCATTCCTTACAGAGAACCAGTCACGTGAAAATGTATTCCAATCTACCAGCATCAAGTCATGGTGCAAGGGGCATTGCTAGGGTTTTAAAGGGAATCTGTCACCAGGTTTCTGCTATGTAGTCTGAGGCAGCATAAGGTAGCGACTGAATATAGAGATGTCTCACTTATTAGACTGTGTGCTGTTGTTTCAATACAATCACGATATTATCACTATTGGACTAGTTGCCTGAGTGCCTCCTGGTCCAACCACGCCCCCAGCATTGATTAGCAGTAGTCCATAAACAATGTACATAGAAATCTGCTAATCAGTGGTGTGTGTGTGGGGGGAGCTTTGTACAGCAGAGAAAACTGATTGTATCACAGCTGCTACACCCAGTAAACTTAAGGCCCCTTTACATTTAGCGATGCACCAGCGATCCCGACAACGATACGACCCGGTCAGGATCACTGGTGCGTCGCTAGTGAGCTGTCACACAGGCAGATCTCACAGCGATGTAGTGACGCAGCAGCGGTCGTTACTTACCTTTCAGACGCGGCGATCCTGACGTCCTCCCGCCCGCTTCCAAGCGTCGCTCGTCGGCACCAGCAGGAAGCCCAGCAGGAAGCGCCTGACGAGAAATGGAGCTGGACGATCAGCGACAGACAGCGGGGGAGCAGGTCGGAGGTAAGTATCACACATAGCGATATCGCTAGCAATATTGCTGCTGCATCACAAAATCGGTGACGCTTTAGCAATATCGCTATGTGTAAAGACCCCTTAAGTGACCCATTGCTGGACTCAGGGTCTCTTTCCCTTCATTATGCTGCTCTCAGATGAGGTAGTAAAAACCTAGTGACAGATTCCCTTAAGATTTTAAGATATAAAAATGTACAGTGCCTATAGTAAAAATGATAAATTAAAAATAAAACACACAAATGTGGAAAAAGTCCTAAAATAAAAGGGACATAAATACCTATTGTTCTTCTGTTTCCTTGAGGGAAAGGAGAAAATAAATTATGGATCACAAACCGCATCACAGCCCCCACATGTGAACAACTTCTTTTTGGTGCCACCCAGCTTTTTACAGTCCTGACCATACGCTCACTATTGCAGGACCACCTGGATTGGAACACTAGAAGATGGGCTAATTTAGGGCCTTGCTTTTCAACAATACTGTGTCTCCCCCACTTGTCTCTATACAGTAAATAGGAAATATCCGGCCCAGTTAGGGTGTTTTCACATTAGCGTTTCAGGGCGCAGCGACGGCCTGCGCACGGCCGCCGCTAAGCCACACCCCCTGCTGCGCCTCCTCCGGTAGCTCCGCCTACAGGCGCATGACGCTGCATGCGTCCTGCATCCCCTATCTCTATCACTGGGGACGCAGGCCGTGCGCAGTATGCGTTTGGCGGCGCATGCGTCTTTTTGACGGTGCGCCGAGCGCAACCAAATTGCAACAGGTTGCGTTTGGCGCTGGTCGGCGCACCGTCAAAAGGACACATGCGCCACCAAATGCATACTGCGCACGGCCTGCGTCCCCAGTGATAAAGATAGGGGACGCAGGACGCATGCAGCGTCATGCTCCCGTAGGCGGAGCTACCGGAGGAGGCGCGGCAGGGGGCGTGGCTTAGTGGCGGCCGTGCGCAGGCCGTCGCTGCGCCCTGAGACGCTAATGTGAAACCACCCTTACTGATCATTTGTTAGCTCCTTTTGAAGCTGCAGGTCCAGGAGTCGAGGTGCCATATTTGATTAATGATTAAGCAGAAATGAAATACGGCACTCACCGGATTACTGTGTGACCAGAGTCCTTTATTTTACCATATGTGGTGTGGACAAAGGCTGATCGGGCAGGTGTGCAGAGGCATGCGGGGAACAGAGACAGACGGCCGTTTCATGTACTTGACGCTTCAACGGGTCCAATAGTCAAATTCATTTCTGCCTTATCATTGAGTATACACTTGTTTTTGCTTTTCAATGCTGAGCACTCAATACCGCCTCAATTGTACTGATAACTTGTCAGTAAATAAGGATCGTGATCATGACTCGGCAAAGTGAGACTCACCTGGGTGCCGTTCAATTTTCATTTCTTGGATGCCATATTTGATACCTCTCAGTATTCTTCCAGGAAACCCCTATGGTTCTGAGTTCCTGCAATAAGAGTAGGCAGATGTTATCTCCTTTGTGTAGAGACAGTATGTAGATGCAGCATTAACCTTAAGGTACTGTCACACTTAGCGATGTACCAGCGATCCCGACCAGCGATATGACGCAGTCAGGATCGCTGGTACATCGCTAAGTGGTCGCTAGTGAGCTGCCACACAGGCAGATCTCACCAGCGACATCGCTGGGGACGGGGGTCGGTACTTACCTGTCACACCAGGCGATCCTGCGTCCTCCTGCCCGGCTCCATGCTTGTCGCTCGTCGTCACAGCAGGAAGCGCCGCAGGAAGCTGACGACGAGAAACAGTCCTGGACGTTCTCGCGCGATCAGCGATAACCAGCGGGGAGCGGGTTGTAGGTAAGTATCAGACACAGCGATATCGCTAGCAATATCGCTATAACGTCACAAGTTATAGCGATATTGCTAGCGATATCGCTTAGTGTGACTGTACCTTTATACCAGACCATGCCCAAACCCCATAATCTCCTTATCTAACATCACTGAAGGGGAGCTTAATCGCCTCTTCTCCAAATCGCACCTCACAACCTGTGCACTTGACCCCATCCCATCCCACCTCCTCCCCAACCTCACCACCACACTTATCCCATCCATAACCCACCTCTTCAACCTATCGCTAACGTCCGGTACCTTCTCTTCTGCTTTTAAACATGCCACAATCACGCCTATCCTTAAAAAGCCAACCCTCGACCCAACCGCTATGTCCAGCTATCGCCCAATATCACTGCTCCCATTCGCTTTCAAACTCCTGGAGCTGCACGTCCACACTGAACTTTCCTCCCACCTCTCATCTAAGTTGCTCTTTGACAATCTACAATCTGGTTTCCACCCCCATCACTCCACTGAGACAGCCCTGACCAAAATTACTAACGACCTACTTACAGCCAAAGCAAACAGATAATACTCTGTACTCCTGCTTCTAGACCTGTCCTCTGCATTCGACACAGTTGACCACTGCCTCCTACTACAGATCCTCTCCTTCTTTGGCATCAAAGACCTCGCCCTATCCTGGATCTCCTCATACCTTTCAAATCGCACATTCAGCGTCTCCCACACTACCTCCTCATCCCACCCTCTGTTGCAGTCCCCCAAGGCTCTGTTCTAGGACTCCTACTCTTCGCAATCTATACACTTGGCCTGGGTCAACTCATAAAGTCCCATGGATTCCAGTACCACCTTTTTGCTGACGACACTCAGATCTACCTCTCTGGCCCAGATGTCATCTCTCTGCTGTCCAGAATCCCGGAGTGTCTATCAGCCATATCCTCCTTCTTTTCCTCTCGCTTCCTCAAGCTCAATGTGGACAAATCTCAATTCATCATATTTCCTCCATCTCACAGATCTTCCTTACCTGACCTATCTATCACAATTAATGACATCACGCTTTCCCCAGTACCAGAAGTCTGCTGCCTCGGAGTAACCCTTAACTCTGCCCTGTCCTTCAAACCACACATCCAAGCTCTTTCTACTTCCTGTCACCTCCAGCTCAAAAATATTTCCAGAATCCGTCCTTTCCTCAACCCTCAATCTACTAAAATGCTTGTGCATGCCCTCATCATCTCCCGCCTCAACTACTGTAACATCCTTTTCTGTGTTCTCCCTGCTAACACCCTCACACCTCTCCAGTCCATCCTTAACTCTGCTGCCCGACTAATTCATCTCTCTCCTCGCTACTCCTCCTCTTCTCCCATCTGTAAATCTCTTCACTGGCTTCCATTCCCTCAGCGTATCCAGTTCAAATTACTAATACTGACCTACAAGGCCATCTATAACCTGTCTCCCCCATATGTCTCTGAACTAATCTCCCACTACCTTCCCAAACGTAATCTCCGATCCTCCCAAGACCTCCTTCTCTCCTCCACACTTATTCGCTCCTCACCCAACCGCATCCAAGACTTCTCCCGAATAGCCCCCATCCTCTGGAATTCTTTGCCCCAACATGTCCGACTATCAACCACATTCGGATCCTTCAGATGGAACCTGAAAACCCACCACTTCAAGAAAGCCTAC
The DNA here is from genome assembly GCF_039654945.1 of Dendrobates tinctorius. Classification (NCBI taxonomy): domain Eukaryota; kingdom Metazoa; phylum Chordata; class Amphibia; order Anura; family Dendrobatidae; genus Dendrobates; species Dendrobates tinctorius. Next base: position 930,603 of record NW_027361739.1, on the reverse strand, counting down.
AACCTGCAATGACCCCACTACCTCCTCACCACTACGGAGATATCACATCAACCAACACCGGAACTGCTGCAACCCACCAACCTACTGTCTCCTTTCCCACCATCCTGTAGTCTGTAAACGTCCAGTTACATTTAGCGATGCCCCAGCGATCCCGACAACGATATGACCCGGTCAGGATCGCTGATGCATCGCTAAATGGTCGCTAGTGAGCTGCCAAACAGGCAGATCTCACCAGCGATGCAGCAGTGGTCGGCAGTCGTTACATACCTGTCACACGCAGCGATGATGACATCTTCCGCCCGCGTCCATGCGTCGCTCGTCGGCGAGAAATGGACCAGGACGATCTCGCACGATCAGCGATATCCAGCGGGGGACCAGGTCGCAGGTTCGTGTCACATGTAGCGAGATCGCTAGCGATATCGCTGTTGCATCACAAAATCGGTGATGCTTTAGCGATATAGCTAGCGATCTCTGTGTGAAGGGGGCTTTAGCCTGAAAGGGCAAGGTCCTCTCCCCTCTGTATCAGTCTGTCATTGTAAGTTTGTTTACTGTAAGTGATATCTGTAATTTGCATGTAACCCTTTCTTATGTACAGCACCATGGAATCAATGGTGCTATATAAATAAATAATAACTACACTGTGTGCCGAATTATTAGGCAAATGAGTATTTTGATCACATCATCCTTTTTATACATGTTGTCCTACTCCAAGCTGTATAGGCTTGAAAGCCAACTGCCAATTATGTAAATCAGGTGATTTGCATCTCTAATGAGGAGGGGTGTGGTCTAATGACATCAAAACCCTATATAAGGTGTGCTTAATTATTAGGCAACTTCCTTTTCTTTGGCAAAATGGGTCAGAAGAGAGATTTGACGGACTCTGAAAAGTCAAATTGTGAGATGTCTTGCAGAGGGATGCAGCAGTCTTGAAAGTGCCAAACTTTTTAAGCGTGATCACCGAACAATCAAGAGTTTCATTGCAAATATCCAACAGGGTCGCAAGAAGCGTGTTGATAAAAAAAGGTGCAAAATAACTGCCCATGAATTGAGGAAAATCAAGCGTGTAGCTGCCAAGATGCCATTTGCCACCAGTTTTGCCATATTTCAGAGCTGCAACGTTACTGGAGTATCAAAAAGCTCAAGATGTGCCATACTCAGGGACATGGCTAAGGTAAGGAAGGCTGAAAAACGACCACCTTTCAACAAGAAACATAAGATAAAATATCAAGACTGGGACAAGAAATATCTTAATACTGATTTTTCTAAGGTTTTATGGACTGATGAAATGAGGGCGACTCTTGATTGCCCAGATGGATGGGCCCGAGGCTGGATCAGTAAAGGACAGAGAGATCCACTCCGACTCAGATGCCAGCAAGGTGGAGGTGGGGTACTGGTATGGGCTGGTATCATCAAAGATGAACTTGTGGGACCTTTTCGGGTTGAGGATGGAGTGAAGCTCAACTCCCAGACCTACTGCCAGTTTCTGGAAGACACCTTCTTCAAGCAGTGGTACAGGAAGAAGTCGGTATCGTTCAAGAAAGACATTATTTTCATGCAGGACAATGCTCCATCACATGCATCTGTGGCGCCCCTAAGGCTCAGTTGCCACAGAGGTACTGCACCTTCTCCTAAGGTGTGGAGCCCCACCATCCAGGTAAGTTGGAGGCTCCTGACCACGCTCCAACACTCGCACCCCACACAATAGAGTAGTTCAGCAAAACCACACTGCGGCTCCTTGCTTAGAGAGAAGCGGAGCCCCTTTGGTGGTTCCCTGCTTGGAACACTAGACGTGCTGGGAGGTGGGTGGAGTTAAGAATATATATATATGAGCGGGATGGTTTAGGATGATAGGTCAGTCTGACAGGAGGTCAGTGAGGAAGGAAGTCACTCGGAGAGGAGTGGGGATCCCTGGAGGAGGGATGGAGGAAGGAGTGCTGCAGCTGCCTCAGTGATCTGAGCCAGCTGGCACGGGAAAGAAGGAGAAGGACATTGAACTGAAGCCTGAGCTTCCATAGAAGGGAAAAGACAAGTACGGAACGTAGGAGTAAAAGGAAACATGGAGGATGTGGGTTAGAGGAAGAACCCTGCCTAGAAGTTCTAAGCACAAGGCTGGGGCCCGGTCCCCGAGGTTGATTGGACACTAATGGTTCTGCAGCAGACACCGGTGGAGTAGTGGGCTGTAAATGCACTACTCCCATCTAAGACTTGAGGGCACAACAGCAACACGGATAGAGAGCCGGGACTCAGGAGTAGAGAGTCCCCGAAGCAGGCTACAGCTGTCTGCCATGCAAGTAGAGTTCTTGGGAACATCTGTCAGGAGGAACTCCAGTGTAACACAGTACTAGTAGATCTTCACACTTAAAGGCGCTATAGAGGAGACGTTCAGGAAAAGGCACATAAGTTGGCGGAGTGTGGAAGGGCGCATTCCATCTTGCCTGGAGGTTGACTGAGTCCCTGACCCGGAGGACATGGCACCGAAGCGGGCACTACAGACTGAGTAAAGCTTTGGAACTGCATGCCCTGGTGTCCTCCATTCCTTCCTGCGTCCATCCGCCTGGCACTGCTACATCCCCTGCGCCAAACACTACAACATCTAGGTGTCTCCATATCTACACTGCCCTGGGACAACAGCCCTGCCTGTGGAGGGCTATAACATCATTGCTGCACCACACCATCAGTCCCAGTGGATCTGCATGCAGCGTCGGCTTAACACCTCCCTTGCCGACCACCACAGGTGGCGTCACAAACTATTCATCTAACTACATTCCACCATTCACATCTTCCTATTACTTGGGCGCCCAGGGCCACAGTCCGGGTCACCGCCGCTGTGACACATCCCACTGATACCGGCCCGGTATCGAGTACCCCACAGCCCTGGGAGGGCGACCCACATCTAAATACTCCACAGCGTGGCTGCCCAGTAAAGGTCTAAAAGAAGAAAAAATAATGACATTGCCTCCTTGTTCACCTGATCTCAACCCCATAAAGAACCTGCGGTCCCTCATAAAATGTGATATCTACAGGGAAAACAGTACACCTCTCCGAACAGTGTCTGGGAGGCTGTGGTGGCTGCGGCATGCAATGTTGATCGTAAACAGATCAAGCAACTGACAGAATGTATGGATGGAAGGCTTTTGAGTGTCATCGTAAAGAAAGGTGGCTATATTGGTCACTGATTTTTTTTGTTTTGTTTTTGAATGTCAGAAATGTTTATTTCTACATTTTGTGTTATATTTGTTTACCTGGTGAAAATAAACAAGTGAGGTGGGTATATATTTGGTTTTTATTAAGTTGCCTAATAATTATGCACAGTAATAGTTACCTGCACAAACAGATATCCTCCTAAGGCCGGTTTCACATTAGCGCATTTTCAGCGCGCGCACGGCCGGGGGTAGCTCCGCCCCCGATCCGGCTCTCTGCCCGGCGTGCCCGCCCCTTGCTTGTAGCGCCGCCTACTAGCGGACAGCGGCGCCTGCGATCGGCGCACCCTATCTTTAGCATAGGGTGCGCAGATCGTGCGCAGGCCGTGCGCTAGTTGCGCTTTGACCTGCGCTGCGCACTTTTGACGGTGCGCCGTGCGCGCCAAAATCAAACTTTTCGGATTTTGGCGCGCACGGCGCACCGTCAAAAGTGCGCAGCACAGGTCAAAGCGCAACTAGCGCACGGCCTGCGCACGATCTGCGCACCCTATGCTAAAGATAGGGTGCGCCGATCGCAGGCGCCGCTGTCCGCTAGTAGGCGGCGCTACAAGCAAGGGGCGGGCACGCCGGGCAGAGAGCCGGATCGGGGGCGGAGCTACCCCCGGCCGTGCGCGCGCTGAAAATGCGCTAATGTGAAACCGGCCTAAGATAGCCAAATCTAAAAAAAAAAAACTCCAACTTCCAAAAATATTAAGCTTTGATATCTGAGTCTTTTGGGTTGATTGAGAACATAGTTGTTGTTCAATAATAAAAAGAATCCTCTCAAATACAACTTGCCTAATAATTCTGCACGCAGTGTATTTATTTTACTGATATTATAGTTTCCCATACAATTATATATTTTCTTCACAAGTATAATGGCCCCTCCACATAGGCCTGTAAACACTATAATGGCACCCCCATGTTGTCCTGCAAACAATATAATAGCCACTGTCATAGTCCTGCAAACCATCTAATGGCCCCCACGTAGTACTGCTGACAGTATAATTCCCCCCTCATAGTCCTGCAAACAGTATAAGCCCTCCTACTTGGACCTGCAACCATAGACCTGCAAACAGTATACTGGCCCCTTCACATAGACTTGCAAACAGAATAGCGACCCCCATATAGTCCTCAATATAGCATAATGTTCCCCACATAGTTCTCCATACAGTATAATGGCCCCCACATAGCCCTTTATATAGTATAATGACCAGCACATAGCTGTCATGGTTGGCTGGCGAGTAAATTGGGACCAGGGGCACCTTTTCTGGCCCTGACAATAGGGGGCACCCTAAGGCTGAGTTCACACGTAGTGTTTTTTTTGCGTTTTCAAACGTGCAATTTTGCCGCAAAAAAAAAAGCATTCCATGCAATCCTATGTCATTCTGCACATGCTGTGCTAATGCTGCGTATTTTTCCACAGCGGAATTGCATCACGGAAAACGCATGTTCATTCTTTGTACGGAATCGCGGGAAAATCCGCACACATAGGAATGCATAGGCTATGCCCACCATGCGAAAAGTAAGCGGAAAATTTGCGGATGGTACCCAGGGTCGGGAGGAGATTCTCCTCCAGGCCCTGGGTACCATATCCCTGTTAAAAAATATAATTAAAATAAAAAATCATGATATTCTCATCTTCCGTCGTCCCTTGCAGCGTCACCAGGCCTCAATGATGCTCCCGCCAACTCCCGTTCCCAGCGATGCCTTGCGACCTTTGATGACGTCGCGGTCTCGCAATACCGTAGCAGTATCGCGATACCTCAACGTCATCAAAGGTCATTGTCGCCAGGCTTCCCTGGGAATGGGACTTGCCAGGAGTATCGGGGATGCTACGTGGGATGCCGGAAGGTAAGAAAAACACCATTATTTTTTTCATTATTTTAAACTTTATATCTTTTTACTACTGAGGCTGCATAGGCAGCCTCAATAGTAAAAAGTTGGTCACACTTGTCAAACACTATGACGAGTGTGACCAACCTGTCAGTCAGTTTTCTAAGCGATGCTACAGATCGCTTGGAAAACGCTAGCATTCTGCAAGCTAATTACGCTTGCAAAACGCTAGTTTTTCCACGGGAAATACGCTGGAATTTAAAATGCGGATTTCTCGCATATTCCCCGCGGAATGGAATACCCACAGAAATTTCTGTGGGAATTCCACACGTGTGCACATAGCCTAACTCTCCCTGTACCTCAGATGGCGAGGATGTCGGGGCCTCCGCCTTAGCCCTGTCTCCTAGCTTTAGCCCTGCATCTGTCCCCTTCCCCCCCACCCGGGGAAGAGAGGCGCTACCTTGTTTTGAAGTACCATCCGACAGACAGGGGAACGAGACAAGGGTAAAAGAAAATTCCACTCACAAATAACTCTCACAAACAACAGAGGTATACACCAGGGTGTGAAGGACGGGGGGAGAAAATAAAGCAGGAATGGATGAGGAATCTCCAACCATACAAACCAAGCAACTGTCGCACAATAAACTCCTCCAGCTCTCCAAACACCAGCTTCTCCCTCTCCAGATCTTTGTAGCAAATGCTAACTCAGACAAAGATCTGGCCTGCAGACCTAGCTTTTATAGGAGAGGGGAGTGGTTAACCAAGCACTGCAAGTAGGGATTTCCACATGGCAGATTAACCTCTGTCCTGCTGAAAGAAGACAAACACCCTTAATACGCCAGAGAAGTGCTTCTTCTCAGCGGCAAAACAGGAGCCATCAGACGCTGCGGTCTTCTGGCTCCGTTCTGTCGCGGTAACCCCATGACAATAGCACTCCAAATAGTATAATCGCCCTCACACAGCCTTCCATATAATATAATGGACCCCACAAAGCCCTCTAAATTGTATAATGAGCACCACAAAGTCCTCCATACTTTATAATGGGCCCCACATATTCTTCCATACTGTATAATGGGCCCACATATTCCTCCATACAGTATTATGAGCCCCAAATAGTCCTTCATAGAGTATTATGGGCCCTATATTGTCCTCCATACATTATGGGCCCAATACAGTCCTCCATGCATTTTTATGGGCCCCGTATAGTCCTCCATACATTATTTTACATTCCTATAGTCCTTCACACATTATTATAGGTCCCATGTAGTCCTCCTTACAGTATAATGGACCCCACATTAAAAATAAATACTCATCTCTCCTGTCACGTCACAGTCAGACACAGGGACTGCTGTTCCTGCCTCGGCCACTGGGAGGTGCTGGACTGTCACGTCGCTGTCAGATACAGGGACTGCTGTTCCAGTCTCAACCACTGGGAGGCGCCGGACGGTCACGTCGCCGTCAGACTCGGGGACGGCTGTTCCTGCCTCTGCCACTAGGAGGCGCTGTGGTTCCCCTGTGGGTGGTGGTGACAGAGAAGGGGCTCCTGCGCAGGCATCTGGTGGGCACAGGCTCCGCTCCTGTCAGTCATGAAACGGTTGGTGCATCACCATCTGGCCTGGTCCTGGGAGCGGTTCAAATGACATCATCAGACTGTGAGCCTGTGAGGGATAGCCTGATCCTTCAAATACCTTGGGGCCTGTCTTGCAGGCCGCTAGATATAGTCTTGGTTTCCCCAGTGTGCTAGTTTATTTGCTATCTTTGACTCTGACCTTTGTCTGGATTTCTGACTCTGCTCCTGCCTGACAATTTTGTATCTCTGCCGCCCTCCTGGTTTACGACTCTGACCTTGGCCTGGTTTTTGATGCTGCGACTGCCTAACGATTTTGTACCTCTGCCTCCCTCCCGGTTTATGACTCTGACCTTGGCCTGGATTTGGCTCTGCTACTGTCTGTCATTTTTGTACATCTGCTGCCCGTCTGGTTTAGACTTGGATTCCTGACTACGCTTTTGGTCTCGTTTTTCAACCCCTTTCTGGCGACCGTCCTGCTATGGTCCACTGCTCTTATTCAGACAGCACCTCCTGGGCTCTGCTGTAAATCCAGATCCCTGTAAAGGGTATCGGGGTTGCTCGGGGTGCTGTCTTACTGCAGCCCAGACTCGCAGACGGACGTCACATTATATCTGGCCCAAAAAATCATTTTTTATATATCCAGCATATATATAAATGCATTATCCCTGAAAAAAAATTTTCTCTCCCTCTCCTGCCTGAGCTGATTATTGGGCTAAAAGCACCTGCTACCTGCTTCATTGCACAGCCTGGAGGAACACTCCCATCCTCCTACACAAGCATGCTGCAGTCTGGAGACTTCAGGGAAAACGCTGGATGTCAGAAGTCTTTACTCCCGGGATATCAGCCCCTGGGCAGCTCTGGTCATGCCTGCCCTGGGGCCCAGGTACTGCCAGCAGATGCCGCTAAAGTTTTTTTACCCATCTCTCTGTCATACCTTAAAAAAGCTCTGTGTTTGGAGGTGGGTCGCCCCCGTCCTAGGGCTGTGGGGTACTCGGTACCGGACCGGTGTCAGGGGGAAAGGTGTCACAGCGGCGGTGACCCGGTCCGTGGCCCTGGGCACCCAAATCAATGGTGGTTTGAAATTTAGTTTATGGAATAGTTCGTGACGCCACCTGTGGTGTTTGGCAAGCAAGATGTTAAGCCAACGCTGCGTGCAGGTCAACTGGGGCTGATGGTGTGTTGCAGCATAGATAGATGGTATAGCTCCCCACAGGTGAAGCTGTAACTCCAGGGCAGTGTATAGGCGCAGGTAGTGTAAAGGATGATACCCAGATGTAGCGGTGCTGACGGTGTTGGTGCACAATGACTGGAAGACACCAGGGCCTGTAGTTCCAAAGCTTTACTCACAGTTCATGGTACACACTGGTGCCTGCCTCCGTGCCGTGTCTTCCTGGGCAGAGACTCAATCAACCTCCCGGGCAAGCCAGGCTTCTCCTCCCCAACACTCCGCCAACATGTACCTTTCCTGAACGACTCCTCTATTGCGCCTTTTAGTGTGAAGAGCTCCAGTACCGTTGTACTCTGAAGTTTCTCCTGTTAGATTTTCCTAACAACTCTCCTTGTACGGCAGACAGCTGTAGCCTACTTCGGGGACTCCCTTTATCCTGAGTCCCGACTCTCTATACAGATGCTGTTGTGCCCCAAGTCTTGGATGGGAGTAATGCATTTACAGCCAAGTACTCCACCGGTGTCTGCTGCAGAACCATAAGTGTCCACACAACCTCGGGGACCGGGCCCCGGCCTTGCGCTGAGAACCTATAGGCAGGGTTCCTCTTCCAACCCACAACTCCTCTCTGTTCTCCTACTCCTTCGTTCCGTGCTGTTCCTTCTCTCTCATATGGAAGCTTAGGTTGCAGTTCTATGTCTTTCTCCTTCTGTTCCTTTCCCGTGCAAGCTGGCTCAGGTCACTGAGGCAGCTGCAGTACTCCTTCCTCTCTCTCCTCTCCTAGGGAGCTCGTTCCACTAAGACCAGTCCTCAGCCTCGCCTGACTGACTGTCTTCCTCCGCCTTGAGCTCCCCTCAGGCTGACCTCCTGTCAGCCTGCTCTCCTCCAGACTCATCTCAGACTCATCTCAGGCTGACTTCTCATTCTAAACTTTCCCACTCTTTTATATCTAACTCCACCCACCTCCCAGCACATCTCGTTTTACGAAGCAAGGACCCACAAAAGGTGCTCTGCTATCCTCTAAGCATGAAGCCGCAATCTGGTCCATTGCTGAACTATCCTGTGTGTGGGTGCAGGTGTTGGAGTGTGGAAAGGAGTTCCCAACTTACCTAGGCGGTGGGGCACTACACCTTAGGAGAATGTGCAGTACCTCTGTGGCGACTGAGCCTCAGGGGCGCCACATAGGCTTATGTAGAAAGTGGTTCTGAGGGAAACTTCATGGATTTCCTGGTGGCAAAGAATCTTGGTGTACCACTGCTAAGGCTTAATGCCCCTATTAAAACCACTGCAATTAATGGCACATCTATTGTCCAGGATGGAGTGGAGTTTGTTACTGCAGAAACTGCAATGTCAGTGGGGACATTACATACTGAAAATGTGTCATTTTTTGTGATTGATAACTTATCAGCTGCAGTTATTTTGGGTATGCCATGGTTGCGTACACATAATCCGGTCATAGACTGGCACCTGGGTGATATTGTGTGCTGGAGCCCACAGTGTCAGGACAACTGTATATCGCTATCTGTGAACCAAGTTAAAATCAAACCTCCCTTTGTACCGTATGCATTTAGAGATTTTGAGCATGTTTTTTCCATAGTGGAATCAGAGAAATTACCCCCTCACAGAGAGTACGATTGCCCCATAGACTTGATACCAGATTCTCGTCTCCCAAAGGGGATAATATTTAATCTCTCTGGTCCAGAGCGTCAGGCCATGAAAGACTACATAGCAGACAGTTTACATAAGGGGTTTATTAGACCATCCAACTCACCTGTGGAGCGGGGTTCTTTTTTATGGAAAAGAAAGATGGTGGTCTCAGAACTTGCATTGACTACCGTGAGTTAAACGCAATCACTGTAAAAAAACAGTATCCGCTTCCACTCATCCCTGATCTTTTTAATCAGCTGTTGGGAGCCCATTGGTTTACTAAGCTTGACTTCCGTGGAGCATATAATCTTGTCCGTATAAGAAAGGGAGATGAGTGGAAGACCCCTTGGCCACTTTGAGTACCTCGTAATGGCGTTCGAGCTCAGTAACGCACCTGCCGTGTTTCAAAATTTTGTGAACGATATCTTCAGAGATATCTGTGGAGTATATGTAGTTGTTTATTTGGATGACATCCTGATCTACTCTGCTGATCTTATGACGCACGTCCAACATGTCTGTTCTGTTCTCCAGAGGCTTAGAGATCATTCTCTATTCGCCAAATTAGAGAAATGCGTTTTTATGGCTGAGGAGGTACAGTTCCTGGGATACATTGTCTCAGCTAAAGGGTTTTGTATGGATCCTGCCAAGATCCAACCCATTAAGGAAAGGGTACAACCGAAGTCTCTTAAAGCGCTGCAGCGATTCTTAGGGCTCGCAAACTATTATCGCAAATTTATCAAAGGTTTTTCGGAGATCGCTAAACCACTCACGGATTTGACTCGGAAAGGGGCGGATGTGGTTAATTAGAAGCCTGAGGCACTTCAGGCATTTTCTGTTGTTGCGTCTAACCCAATATTGATTCAGCCTGATCTAGACCGCCCCTTTGTTGTAGAGGTAGATGCCTCTGAGGTTGGAATAGGAGCAGTGCGATCACAAGGCACGGAATCCCTCACTCAACTTCGTCCATGTGCCTTCTTTTCCCGAAAATTCTCTTCCGCTGAGAGGAATTATTATATAGGGAATCGGGAACTGTTGGCAATAAAATCCTCGAAGGTGCGAAACATAAGATCACTGTGATCACGGATCACAAGAACCTGACCTGCTTGGAATCATCAAAAAGACTGAATCCTAGACAGGCAAGGTGGGCCCTGTTTTTCTCGAGATTTGATTTTGTGATCACTTTTCGACCAGGTACTAAAAATGTAAGGGCTGATGCCCTCTCTCGAAGTTTTTGCCCCTTACAGGCCGAGGACTCTGATCCAGCTCCAATATTGGCCAACGGGATTGTTGTCTCGGCTGTGTCCTTGGATCTTCTGGAGGAGATCCGTAGATCCCCAGAACAAGCCCCTGACACTACATCTCCCCAAAAATTGTTTGTTCCGGCCACATTCTGCCTGCAAGTTCTGAAGGAATCGCATGATTCCGTCCTTGAGGGCATCCAGGTATAAATACCATCAGACTGGTGACCAGGAATTTTTGGTGGCCAACTGTAATAAAGGATTGTAAGGACTATGTACTGGCTTGTGAAATCTGTGCTCGCCCTAAGTCTCCCCATAATCGCCCTGCCGGCTGGCTTCAGTCTTTGCCTACCCCTGAGGGTCCATGGACCCACATCTCCATGGACTTTATTAATGACCTACCGCCCTCAGAAGGGAAGACGTGTATCTGGGTGGTGGTGGAAAGGTTCAGTAAGCAGTGTCATTTCGTTCTTCTGTCTGGACTACCTAATTCCGAAACCCTAAGTAAACTGTTCATTATTCATGTTGTATGACTGCATGGTGCTCCTGTGAATATTGTGTCCGACAGGGGTACCCAGTTCGTTTCAAAATTTTGGAGGGCGTTCTGCAAACGCATTGGCATTGAATTGTCCTTCTCCTCTGCCTACCACCCTGAAACCAATGGTCAAACCGAGCGCACCAACCAAGCTCTGGAACTATATCTCCGTTATGTGTCTGAGCATCAGTTCAATTGGGTGGAACATCTGCCGTTAGCAGAGTTCGCCCTGAATAATCAGTACCAGGAGTCCATCAAGACTACTCCTTTCTTCTGCAATCTTGGGATGCACCCACTTTGGTTCATTCTCTGCTAGGATGTCAGAGCTCCCTGGGGTAGAAAGATCTATACATCAGTTAAAGACGATTTGGTCAGAAGTGAACACAAACTTGAAAGGGGCTCAGGTTAGACAAGCTTCGGCTGCTAACAGACGGCGATCCAAAGGGCCGCACCTGGGAGTTGGAGACAAAGTCTGGCTTTCTACCAGGAATATTAGGCTTAAAGTTCCGTATGCCAAACTGGGTCCCAGGTTCATTTGTCCGTACGAAATTATTGAGGTGATTAACCCATTAGCTTTTCGTCTAAAACTCCCTCAGTCATTCAAACTGCCAAATGTTTTCCACAAGTCTCTGCTCAAATTGTACCACTCCCCAATTCGTCCTGTCCGGTCCCCTCCTCCTCCAGTTTTGGTTGGGGGTGCCTTGGAATACGAAGTCCAGGGTATCGTTGACTCCCGCTTAGTGAGAGGGTTCGTGCAGTATCTGGTGCACTGGAAGGGCTACGGTCCAGAGGAGAGGTCCTGGGTCCCTGCCGGTGACATTCATGTCAAGGTGTTAATCAGGAAATTTCACCTCCTTCACCCTAACAAACCAGGTTTTGAGGGTCCGGAGGCCCCTCTTAGAAGGGGGGGTACTGTCACGTCGCAGTCAGACACAGGGACTGCTGTTTCTGCCTTGGTCACTGAGAGGCGCTGGACTGTCACATCGCCGTCAGATACAGGGACTGCTGTTCCGGTCTCAACCACTGGGAGGCGCCGGGCGGTCACGTCGCCGTCAGACTCGGTGACGGCTGTTCTTGCCTCGGCCACTATGAGGCGCCGTGTTTCCCCCATGGGTGGTGGTGACAGAGAAGGGGCTCCTGCGCAGGCATCTACTGGGCGTAGGCTCTGCTCCTCTGTCAGTCATGAAACGGTTGGTGCATCACCATCTGGCCTGGTCCTGGGGGCAGTCCAAGTGACATCATCAGACTGTGAGCCTGTGAGGGATAGCCTGATCCTTTAAATACCTTGGGGCCTGTCTTGCAGGCTGCCAGATATAGTCTTGGTTTCCCCAGTGTGCTAGTTTATTTGCTATCTTTGACTCTGACCTTTGTCTGGATTTCTGACTCTGCTCCTGCCTGACAATTTTGTACCTCTGCCGCCCTCCTGGTTTATGGCTGACCTTGGCCTGGATTTGACTCTGCTACTGTCTGTCGTTTTTGTACCTCTGCTGCCTGTCTGGTTTAGACTTGGATTCCTGACTACACTTTTGGTCTCGTTTTTTAACCCCTTTCTGGCGACCGTCCTGCTCTGGTCCGCTGCTCTTATTCAGACAGCACCTCCTGGGCTCTGCTGTAAATCCAGATCCCTGTATAGGGGTAAAGGGTATCGGGGTTGCTCGGTGTGCTGTCTGCAGCCCAGACTCGCAGATGGACGTCACATCTCCCTGTTCCCCACTGCTCCGGTCTGTACAGCGTCTTCTGACCCTCTGCACTGCTTGGCACAGAGAGTGTGCTGTAGCGACATTATCGCGCCTAATAGGTTAAGACATCACAGAGCTCAGATGCAGAGGGGGGGATAATGGAAGAGGGAGTGTCATCTGAGACTTTCCCTGCAAACATAAGAGTCAGTGTGGAGAAAAAGAATTAGTGAATGTGTACTGCAGAAGCAGGGGGTTGTGCTGAATTGGAGCTAGAGACTCACTTCTTACCCAGGTAGCGACATCTGTGATGTAAACTGGAATTTATTTAACACAGGTCAGTCATTGCATGATAGGATCCATGAAGACCACACAGGTGCTCATTTTCAATTGAAAGCAGAGAGCATAGCACTATTAGTTGGCCATATTAATTATTTGTATTTTTATACAGCGCTATAAATAACAAGAGAAACCATTATATAATAAAGAAGGCGCTCTACATAATAAGAGAGGACACTGTATAATAATGGAATGACACTATACATAGGTACAGTACATAATAAGAGAGGTCACTGTGTAATAACAGAAAAGGGTATTAAAATAACGAGAGGACACTGTAATAAAAGAAGGCACTACAGTGTGCATAATAAGAGAGGTCACAGTAATAAGGGACAATGCTATACATAATAAGAAGACACTATGTAATTAAGGAATCACACTATGCATAATAAGACTGGCGCTATGTAATAAGACACAGTGCTATACATAAGAGGATATTATGGAATAAGAGGACATTATTTAATAAGGGACAGTATTGTAGATAATAAGAGACAATGCAATGTGATAACAGAATGGCAGTAGACATGACAAGAGAGTACACTGTATACTAAGGAATCAGGCTATACATAGTAAGGGAGGTTTTCTTAAAAACAAGAGTACTCCCATCATCTTTCAGCAAGCCATAAGGTATAGATACAGAATAAAATTAAAATACATACAGTATGTTTACCTAGTAGCGTACTGCTTACATGTCAGCTGCTTAGAGTAATTTTCTTTCCTATCTTCTCCATTTGGTCAGACCTTCATGTCAACATCTCCTAGTCAACACTGATATCTGCAGTTTTTCACACAGATATATCTACATTTGCCTCCTGCATAAACAATCCCCCATACTGTGACCCTGAAAACAACTATACACTACTCCATTAATATATAATTAGCCACCATGCAACTCCCAATACAAAAATGTAAATTAATAAGCAAGCACTGTCCCCTCCAATTCATCACCAATTTGCTGTGTCCAAGCAAACCCACCAGTGCTCCTCCTGTCCCTCCCAATTCATTACAATTCCATGTGCTCTTTCTCAGCCCCCCATTCATTGCAACTACCGTACATGCCCTCTCCCTCCAATACATTCATTACATGTTCTTTCACTCTCCAGTTCACTACTATTACATGTCCTATCCCCCAATTCATTATTTATATGTCCTCACTTTCCCCAATTCACTAAAATTACATGTTCTCTCTCCCCCCACAAGTCATTACAATCACATGTTCTCTCTCCCACCCACCCCTAAATCATTACAATTCCATGTACTCTCTCCAAACCAGCCCCCAGATCACTACAATTACATGTCCTCTTCCCTTCAGTTCATTACATGTCCTTTCTGCCAAACCACTCTCCTCCACGATGTTAAAAAAAAAAAAGAAAAAATGAATCACTTACCTTTCCAAATGTGCCTCTGCTTCCATCCTCTTCTGGCATGCTAAATGATGCGGCAGGTACGATGATGTCATAATTAGGGATGAGCGAAAACTATCTGGAAAGTGTCCAGTACCGAACTCCAAGCAAAGAATTTTTACTGTATGTAAGGTTTTCTGTTTGGGTTCGCCAGTTTAATAAAGCTTGTTGAAAGGCTGCAGCCCAGCCAGTCAACATGTTTTTAGACTGTGGGCACTTCTGAAGCCAGCACCAGCCATGGCAGTGATTGGCCAGTGTAGCAGGTGACCCGGCCTGCATAAAGGCCAGATCATAAGTGCAGCTGTTTGAAGCACGCACTCGCCAGCGAATGACAATGACATTATACGCTGCAACATGCGCTGACGTCAGCTGCAAGCCTCCGATTGGGGTCAAATGCGGGCCCCCTCTGCTGATCGGGCCCCATACACCAGTCAGGGCAGTAATGCCCTGATGGTGGCCCTGGTCACTGTCCCCCGCTTTTGCAAGCTGCAGCTGGCCTTTTAAAGATGCTTTGTTGTATTACGGTAGTGGTGCCTCAGCTTTAGGACAGGTCATCAACATCAGACCAGTGGTGGGCGGACACTGTCCAATTCAGCCAGATGTAACCAGTGCACAGCAGACAGCAGAGCACCACTCACTGAATGGTGGCCACTTCAGGGTACTGCAGCTCAGCCCCTATTCATGTGCATGGGAGTTGATGAGCAGCAGTAGTCAGAGCTCTTATACAGAGACTTTACAGGAGCTCCTGGAGGACATGCACCATACAGTCGCAATGTGTGACCCCATACAGCCCGGGCAAATGGTGGTCCCGCACCCCTACAGCTCTCAGCGGCTGGCATACCTTGCTCCAGGCACAGCTTCCCCTTGGGCACCTTATCAGCTGCACGTACAGTGAAGGTGTATCTGTCATCGGTCAGGCACAGTGTGGTCCCCCACTCTGGCCGCACCTGGATCACACTGCCCTGCATCCACACCACGCTGACCTCCAGCTCCTGCCGCCAGGACACTGCTTCAGCCTGAAGGACGGCCCCGGCCACTTCTCACACTGTGCCGCCAGTATCTTCATCTAGGGAGAGCTGAACTGTGCTCCCACTGCCTGCACCGCACTCACATCTGCCATATGTCTCCTCACCCTGGCTCCAAATCCCCACGCTGTACTGAGCAGGATGCCCGACTGCCAGAGTGAGAACTGCGCAAGTGTCAGTGTCTATTGCAGGAAAAGTAAGATCCCAGCCAAGACAGCGGGACAGAGTCTCAATATCGGGATTGTCCCACTGGATCCGGGACGGTTCTGAGGTATGATATATCGCATCAGCTATCTAGTTGCATTTCTAGGCCAAAGAAATAATTTTTCAGGACCACTGTTTTTCTAGTAGTGTTACAAATAAATAAATCTCTTTGCGAGTTGTTTAGAAAATCGACTTGCAAAAATGCGAAGAGCATCAAATAAGGACATGGACATGGCTGGTGTAGCTGCTGATACAGGGACAGGACGTGGTCTTTCTGTTCCTGCTATGTGTCCAAATACAACACCTTCCTCTGGTGCATGCGGTGACAGAACATTGTGTCCATTCGTAGGCCCGAATACCGCTGCTCGCATGGTGAGGCCACAGAATGTTGAAAGGTGTTAGATTGGATGGCTGAGAGTGGCTACAGTTCCTTCTTATTATCTTCCACTCAGTCCAGAGAAGAAAGTGCACAGTTGGCACCTGAGGACAATGGTCATCCAGCTTCCACCGCACCCTCTCGCAAATTAGACAAGCAGTCTGAGCTCCAAGTTATGCAGCAGTTTTTCTGCTTTTTAATGACTCCGCTGGCTGGGGTTCCATGGCCCGTTCACCTGCCTGTGCTTCAGAAGTGGAAGAGATTGAGTGTACTGATTCCCAACCACTTGTTAGCTTGGAGGATGAGTAAGTGGCTGGGCTACTGCTCAAGGTCAGTGGACCACCGCAGCACATGTCAGATGATGACAAAACTCAGTTGACAACTGCAGCATCTTTCTGCAGTATGCAACCTGGCAAGTAGGGAAGGGTTCAGGAGTCGGTGAAAGATGATGCAGGGATGATGAGGTCCTAGACCCTACATGGAGCGGAGGCCTTCCTACTGATGTGCGCAGTTCAGAGGAAGAGGAGGTGGCCACGCTGTCACAGCAGCACAGCAAAAGGGGAAGCAGGGTGCAAAGGCACAATGGACAGCCCCTAGCCAGTACGTCTGCTGCTTCTGCCCACCACGCCACTGAAATAGGCACACCAAAGACAGCTTAAAAGAGCTTCCTGGAGAGGCGTTTTTTCAGGGAATGTGCTGCCGATAAGCAACAGGTGGTTTGCACTCTGTGCCATCAGACCCTGAAGCGAGGCATAAATGTTTTGAACCTGAGCACCACCTGTATGACGAGACATCTGGATTACAAGCACAAGCAGTGGATTACACACCTTAAAAAGAATGACAGATCTGCACCTCCTCCTGTTCCCTCTTCCGCTGCAGTCTCAACCTCCTTCTCCCACTCACGAACAGGGCCACCTGCCTCTGATGTGACCACATCACCAATGCCACCAGTATCACAGAGCTTCTCCACACAGTCCCATGGAAGTGTTCAGCTTTCCATCCCTCAAATCCTCCAGGGAAAGAGGAGATACCTTCTTAGCCACCCACGAGCCATGGTTTAGACTAACAGCATTTGAAAATTACTGGCCTTTGAAATGCTGACATTTCGGTTGGTGGAGAAGACCATTTTTTAAAAACTGATGTCGGTGACTGTCCCACAGTATATTGTTCTCAGCCACAACTACTTTTCCCGGGGGGATCATCCTTGCCCTGCGCAAACATGTTGCAGACCAAATCAAGTGTGCACTGCGCAACTCCATCAGTGGCAAGGTCCAAATATCCACCATTATGTGGACCAGTTAGCATGACCAAAGACATTACATCTCCCTAACTGCAAACTGGGTAAATGTAGTGGTGGCTCGGAGAGAGGCAAAAGGCATTTTAGCTCATGTCCTACAATCACCTAGTATTGCTTGACGTTTGTCCAGGTTGCCGCCTCATCCTACCCTTCTTCCTTCACCGCCTCTTCATTTTGTCACTGGAAGACCTACACCACCAGCTTGAGTACATTCAGGGGGAAATGACTGCAGGTTGTTCTTAAATTTATCTGTTTTGGGAACAATTCCAAAAACGTGCAGGAGCTGTGTACTGTGATGAAACAGCAGACAGATGAGTGGTTGGTGCCGGTGAACCTCAAGCTTGGCCTGTTAGTGTGCGATAACAGGCAAAATTTCATAACAGCTCTGGGCTTAGCTAGTTTTATACATATCCCTTGCCTGGTGCATGTGCTAAACTTGGTGGTGCAGAACTTCCTGAAAAACTAGCCACACATGTCGGAGCTGCTGAAAGTGCAGGCAGTGTGTGCGCACTTTCGTCATTCTCACCCTGCTGCTGCTCGCCTGTCTGCACTGCAGCATCACTTCTGCCTTCCCGGTAAGAGGCTGGTATGTGATGTACTAACAAGGTGTAACTCCACCTTGCATATGCTGGAGAGACTGTGCAGGCAGCATCAAGCAATAGTGGAGTTTCAGCTGCAGCACCACGGTACAGCCACACTGCAGAACAGCACCATATCAGCACCAAAGACTGGGCCTCCATGTGGGACGTGTGTGCCATGTTGCGCTGCTTTGAATATACACCTATATGGCCAGCGCTCATGAAACCATCACTTATGCCTGCTGGGAAAAACAGTTCATGCTATGATGGATGAGGCACTGGCACAGGAGGAAGAGGAGCAGAGACAATGCACCTGCACCCGTGTCTGTGATAGTACAGTGCGTAACCAAAAGTTTTTAGAATCTTTAACTGTGTCAGTGGAAGTGATGTGTGTGTGTAAACATATTTTTTCTACTCTTAGGCAACCATGACTGTGATAGTACTGTTCCAAAAGCTGCTGCATGTATTCTTTAACCCATATCTGTGGGAGTAATGTGCCTTTGTCACTGTTTGTATTCTGCAACCCTGCCTGTGGGGGTACTGTAGGCCATTGTGTGGGTGTGAAATTTGCTATCAATTTCTGCAGGATAAATGTGGAAACATGCTCTGTGGGTGAAATTTATTAGCTTCTGTGGGGTGTAGGGATTCTACTCGCTTAGGTGCGACGGGAGACAGTCAGGAGGCAGGTTCCCTTTAAGTTCGTGCGGTTTATTACATCATAAACCAAACAGCATGTCACCAAAATAAACGGCCCTCAGTTCAGGCGACAAAATAACATCAAATGTCCTTTCCTTCAGGCTCAGTCCGCGAGCCTCAGCGCACACAGGAGGTCTATACCCCCCTCACATACAGCCAATATACATAGGCCTCCATGGGTCAGCAGCCTCAGCACCTGGTCTTCAGGAAGGTAGCACACCTTCCTCCACTTAGGCCTGCCGGGACCTTTAACGTGGCCCAATCAGATCCATGAGCTCTCTCTTGTGACCAGACCTCAGGTACCTTATATGGTCCATAACCACACCCACAGGTGATCACATGGCTATGACCTCACTAAAGGTCCTATTACACCCACAGTCACACACAGGCTTCCCTGACACATTGTTACGGAAACGTCAGCAGTACCTCTGCTGATCAATACACATATTCAAGCTTCCATCACAAGGCCACCTATGGTCTTGGGATACATAACAGTCATTCAGCATCCTATACCCATTACCACAATGGATATGCCTGTAGGCCCATCCTGGGACACCCACACAGCACCCCCTAGCGGACATAGTGGTCACTACACCACAGGGGGTACTGTGCCCAAAAGCCTCTGTGTACGCTTCAGTATTTGGTTAGTATTTTACATCAGCATCAGTACTTGTAAGCCAAAACCAGGAGTGGGTGATAAATACAGAAGTGGTGACGTGTTTCCATTATACTTTTCCTCTGATTGTTCCACTCTTGGTTTTGGATTACACATATTGAGGTAAAAAACTGACCAAATACTGATTGTGTGAATGTGGCCTACGAGTGGTGCGCCTAAAAAATTTCACTCTATCTTTGTGGCTGGGCCTAATGCTTATTATTAATATTATCTATTTATAAAGCACCATTGGTTCCATGGTGTGGTACATGAGAAGGGGTTACAAACAAATTACATGTATCACTTACAGTAAGCAAACTAACAAATCACAGACTGATATAGAGGGGAGAGAGGACCCTGCCCTTTCAGGTTTACATTCTACAGGATGGTGGGGAAGGAGACAGTAGGTTGGGGGTTTGCAGCAGCTCCAGTGATGGTGAGGCGGTAGCTCCAGTAGAGTTGAAGAGGCAGCGGGGATCATTGCAGGCTGTAAGCTTTCCTGAAGAGATGGGTTTTCAGGTTCCATCTGAAGGATCCGAGTGTGGTTGATAGTCGGATGTGTTGGGGCAAAGAATTCCAGAGGATGGGGGATATTCGGGAGAAGTCTTGGAGGCGGTTGGGTGAGGAGCGAATAAGTGTGGAGGAGAGAAGCAGGTCTTGGGAGGACCGGAGATTACGTGAGGGAAGACATCAGGAGATTAGTTCAGAGATATATGGAGGAGACAGGTCATAGATGGCCTTGCAGGTCAGTATTAGTAACTTGAATTGGATACGCTGAGGGAATGGTAGCCAGTGAAGACAGGGCAGAATCAAGGGTTACTCCGAGGCAGTGGACCTCTGGTACGGGGGAAAGCGTGATGTCGTCAATTGTTATAGATAGGTCGGGTAAGGAAGATCTGTGAGATGGGGGAAAGATGATCAGTTCAGATTTGTCCACATTGAGTTTGAGAAAGCGAGAGGAGAAGGAGGATATGGCTGATAGACACTCTGGGATTCTCGACAGCAGAGAGGTGATGTCTGGGCCAGATAGGTAGACCTGAGTATCATCAGCATAAAGGTGGTACTGGAATCCATGGGACTTTGAGTTGCCCCAGGCCAAGTGTATAGATTGAGAAGAGTAGGGGTCCTAGAACAGAGCCTTGGGGGACTCCAACAGAGAGAGGGTGGGATGAGGAGGTAGTGTGGGAGACGCTGAATGTGCGGTTGGAAAGGTATGAGGAGATCCAGGATAGGGCAAGGTCTTTGATGCCAAAGTAGAAGAGGATCTGTAGTAGGAGACAGTGGTCAAATGTGTCGAAAGCAGAGGACAGGTCTAGAAGGAGGAGTATAGAGTATTGTCCGTTAGCTTTGGCTGTAAGTAGGTCGTTGGTAACTTTGGTCAGGGCTGTCTCAGTGGAATGATGGGGACGGAAACCAGATTGTAGATTGTTGAAAAGCAAGTTAGATGTGGGAGGAAAGTTCAGCGTGGACGTGCTGCTCCAAGAGTTTAGAGGCGAATGGGAGCAGCGATATTGGGTGATAGCTGGACATGGCTGTTGGGTCGAGGATTGGCTTTTTAAGGATAGGCATGATTGTGGCATGTTTTGAAAGCAGAAGGGAAGGTACCAGAAGTTAGTGATAAGTTGAAGAGGTGGGTTAGGGATGGGATAAGAGTGGTGGTGATGTTGGGGAGGAGGTGGGATGGGTAGGGTCAAGTGCACAAGTGGTGAGGTGTGATTTGGAGAGATGAGCAAGCTCCCCTTCAGTGTTGTTAGATAGGGAGGTTATGGGGTTTGGGCATTGGTCTGGTGTGCAAAGGGGTTGTGGTGGTTGAGCAATAAAGACTTGCCGTGTTTGGTCTATCTTGTTTTTGAAGTGTGCGGCAAAGTCCCCGGCAGAGATTAGGGAAGTCAGAGGGGGCAGTGGTGGGCAGAGGAGGGAGTTAAAAGTATTGAACAACTGGGGTTGTGGGATAAGGAAGATACAAGGGATATAAAGTAGGCATGTGTAGCAGAGGTGAGGGCAGATTTGAATGCGAGTGTTGCTTGCTTGAGTGCAGTGAAGTCGTCTTGTGAATGCGTTTTCTTCCAGCAGTGTTCTGCAATTCTGGATGCTTGCCGAAGCTTTTTAGTGATGTTGTTGTGCCAGGGGTGACTATTGATTCGTTTCGTCACTCTCTGTTATGCATGACAGGGGAGACCGAGTGGATGGCTGATGCAAGAGTGGCATTGTAGAAACTAGTGTGAGTGTCAGTCGTGGAGTGAAGATATGGAAGACAGTGGTAGAATAGAGTCAGAGAGTGTGCGAGTGTCTAGATGTGCGAGGTTTCTGCAGTGGTGTACATGTTGCTGGACATGGGTGACAGGAGAGGAGGACAGGGATGAGAAAGTGAGTAGATGGCGGTCAGAGGGAGAGGGGAGGTGATGAAGTTAGATAGGGAGCAGAGACGGGTAAAGACCAGGTCTAATGTGTCCGTCTGTGTGGGTGGCTGAGGAGGACCACTGAGTAAGTCCAAAATGATGATGTAAGGGACAGGAGTTTGGAGGCTGCCGACTGGTGGGTGTCAAAGGGGATGTTGAAGTCACCCATGATGATGGTGGGAATGTCAGCAGAGAGAAAGTGAAGGAGCCAGGTGGAGAGTTGGTCAATAAAGGCAGTGGTCAGGCCAGGAGGTCGGTGTATGACAGCCACTTCGAGGTTAGAGGGAGGGTACGATGCGGACAGAGTGGACTTCAAAAGTGGGGTGGATGAGGAATGGTAGAGGTGAGATTGGGTTGAAGGTGTAGTTGGAAGAAAGGAGAAGGCCCACTCCTCCACTATGTCTGTTGCCAGGGCGAGGAGTGTGGGTGAAGTGGAGGCTGCCGTAACATAGTGCAGCAGAGGAAGCTGTTGTGAATTCGTTTTCTGGCCTACCTCTGGTTACTAGTGAAGGTAGTGGAGCTGGTTATATTGACAGAGGGGTTGCGAGTTCTCTTTCCGGGCTCCCTCTGGTGGTTACTGGAGGTAATGGAGCTGATCTAATTAACAAAGGATGACTGGAGATCTGGAGTTTCTGACTGGATTTAAGACAGTCAACTCCCTCTATCCCTGCTGGTGATTTTTTCCTGCCTCCTGAGGTCTTAGTTTCCAGCTCAGGCCCTGCATGCTCAGCTAAGTGTTCTTTTGCTCTTGTTCACATTTGATCTGGTTTTGTCTATTTCAGTTTTGTGTGTTCAGCCAGCTCCGGCTGGGGCTGTGCTGGATTTCCATCCTTATGTTGCTGCTTGTGCCAGTTTGTTTTTGTCCCTTATTAGATTGGCCTCTTTTTGCTCTGCTTTCAGAATATACCAGAGTGCCGATATAGTGGGCGAAGTCTAGTGACGGCAGTATTTTTCTATCAGACGTGTTGGGCATTTTTTGCAGGGTTTTTTGCGTGAGTGCAGACAGAGTCTTTCCTTTCCTGTCCTGTCTAGTTAGTGTGGGCCCCATCGTTTTCTCAGTCTATTTTCCTACCTGCATTTGTGTTTTCAGCTTGTCTCACTGACCATATATGTTTGGGGGCTATCTTTTCCTTTGGGGTCTGCTCTGGGGCAGTTTAGATTTCCCCTTTCTTGCTTTCGGCTTATTTAGTTCTCTGGCTGTGTCGAGGCATCTAGGATCATCGTAGGTACGCTCCACGGCTACTGCTAGTTGTGTGGATAGGATCAGGGATCTGCAATCCGCTTAGTTACCAACCTCTCTGGTTTTCTGTGGCTTAGCTTGGCCTTGCTATCCTCCTCGGTGACCCAATCATAACAGGAGGCCTGGTCGGAGAGTGTCAGCCATGTTTCGGTGAGGCCAAGGAAGGAAAAATTATCAGGTAAAGAGGTCGTGAATCACATGGAGTTTATTGCAGATGGAGCGGGCATTCCAGAGTGATCCAGAGAGTGGGAGCAGAGTGCTGGGTGTCAAGGGCTCGGATTTGAGGTGGGAAAGATTTCTGGTGTTTGTTTTGGGTTGGGAACGATAGAAGGGGGTAATAATGGGAGGTATGAGCTGTCGGGGTCCAGGGTTGGGAGATATGTCGCCAGCAGTGAGAAGCAGAGAGAGGCAGAGCATGTGGGAGAAGGAGGGTGGGTGGCTTGTTTTGTATTAGGAGAGATCTGAGGTCGAGGAGCAGCTCAGCGGAGGTCAGGTGGGGAGGCAAGAGGGAAGGAGAGATGATTACTTGGTTAGATGGTGCTGGGGTTTGAGGATAGCGAAGGAGAGTGAGGAGTAATGGAGCCAAAACTGTTAGAGCGTATGTCAGCATGATGAGAGTAAGTTTAGAGGCAAAAGAAATTTAGTACATGTAAACACAGTGGTTAGTTGTACCTTCTGGTCACTTCTGGCTCATTTCTGGCATATTTATGCTGTTATCCTTAAAAAGACATCCTTACAAAGACAGACCTATGACTCTGAATTTATAGCAAGTTAACTGCACATGAAAAGGCCCAGGTGTGATCAGCAGGGAGGGGCAACAGGGAGACTGAACACAGACACAGGAGACTATTTATTCAAAGTCAGAAGAGAAAATACAAGAGGAGATCGATTCAAATGGACAGATAAGGCCAAATTGTGTGTTCGCATCAAGGAGTAGGGTGAGAAAGCAGCCAATGAACATACCTGTAATAGCAGAGAGATACAGGGTGATTGGGTCAGGAAAGATGGGTTATGGTATTGCAGCAGCCAGTGGACATACCTGATGTTCATGGAATCTCTCTGCTGTTTCTGGACTTTTCTGATGCTCTTTTGTCCAGGTTGCAGTTTTCCGGTCGTCTGATAAGGACATTATTGGCAGTAGTGGTTACATCCAGTAATATGTCTGCAGGACCCTCCACATAGATCCCGCTTCATATACCTGATATTACGTCATATAATGTGTGTAATGTGTGTGAGATCACAGCCACATCCAGGTCATCTCCATCATGGGGCTCATTAAATGATTTTGCTACTCATTCCAATTACAGAACCTCTAAATTGTCATGGATCGCTATCCTGGCTCTCAATATCAGCTGCTGACTCAGTTGAGAAGTGGTTAATTTGCTTAACTGCTGCCTTCCTTGGATGTGGTACACATTTATCAGGCTGCTTCTCTGGATTAGTGTCATGCCCCCTACCGGTGTCATGCCCACTACCGGCCATACTTACCAGCGCGGCCCCGCTGCTATCCTGCACGCCTCCCAGCGCGCTCCTGCTCCACGTCGTGTCCCCGCTCCAGACATCCGGACTCCCCGTCGTCGTTCCTGCGCGCCTGCGCCGGTCTATTCCCTTGGCGCTCGGACCTCTGGGAGCAGTGACGCGGTGGCTCCGCCCACAACATTGCGGCGCCCACCGGCTATTTCAGCAAGGCATCTTGTCAGGTAAGATGCCTGATTATCTTCTGCGGTGACGCTGTTCCTGCTCTAGCGTTTCCGCTCTCCTCAGGTCCTGTATCCTCTGCGCTATCCTGCTGTCCTGTTTGCACTGCCTCCGGTAGCTTCTCTGCTCCGTGGCCCACCTGCCTTGTCCAGTGTCTATGTCTTGTCCCTAGTGCCTCTCTGGTCCGTTACCCTCTGCTATCCGTCCGTCCGCTCTGTGTGTTGTCCGTTCCCGGTTCACCTTCCTCTCTCACCCACAGTCACCAGCCTCCGTCTGGCCCTAATGCTCCCGGTCCTGCTTATCTCTATTCTCCTTAGTTCTTGCAGTCCCTCCGTGCACCTGGGCTCTGTCCCTCCTTGTCACAGACTCTCTTATTTCTAGCCCTGGTCGTCCCTTTGGCTCCGGCTGTTACGGTTCCATCCCTCGGGGGCCTGCTCCTAACGCTCCCTGTATAGGGGGTGGGTTTCACCTGGTCGGCTCGCCCTTGGGGGCTCTGGAGCCGTGACCCAGAGGGTCCACCTCCAGGTTCCTCCTTTATTTCCCACACCGTAACAGCATAATCAGGCCATGGATCCCGCTGGAGCCTTGGTTACTCAGAAGGAGTTAGTGTCTTTACGGGAGAATCAAGTACACATAATGTCCTTAATGAAATCTTTGGACTCGCGCTTTTCGGCTCTCCAATCCGCTGATCTCCTTGCAGTCGGCTGCCTCAGCGTCTCCTCCCATTGCGCTTTCTCACCCTCTGCCACGATTGGCCAAACCGCACCGGTATGGTGCTGATGCTAAACTATGCCCGGGTTTCCTGAACCAATGTAGTCTCCATTTTGAACTGTTGCCCCAACAGTATCCCACTGACCGGTCCAAGGTGGCCTTTATTGTTTCTCATTTAGAGGAGGACGCTTTGGCGTGGGTGAATCCCCTTTGGGAGCGTGACGATCCCGTAGTTTCCCAGCTGGCCCATTTTCTGGACACTTTTCGGCGAGTGTTCGACGAACCAGGTCATCTAGCCTCCACTACGGAGTTCCTGTTCAGCCTTTGTCAGGGTTCACAAACTGTGAGTCAGTATGCCATCCAATTTCGGACCCTGTCGTCCGACTTAGGGTGGAACAATGAGACATTGGTAGGAGCCTTTTGGCGGGGGCTCTCGGGTCGTATAAAGGACGAACTCGCTGGTCGCGATAACCCCACCGCTCTGGAGGATCTAATTTCTCTAGCCACGTGGATTGACCTCCTGTTCCAAGAGCGGTCCCGCGAGAGACGACTTTCTCGTCCAATGCCATCCGCCCGCAAATCACCCAGTCCCCGACCCAGGGCTTCTACCTTCGATCCCGTTCCGGAGCTTCTCCGCCTAGGTCAGGTAAGGGAGACCTCCCTAGGTGGTCAAGATACCGCTCAACCCCTTACTTTGTCGGTCCTCCTGCATGTCGGTAGTAAGCGGGTTTCTTTGATGGCCTATGTGGATTCGGGTGCTGCTGGAAATTTTATCAGGCTCGATGAGGTCACCAAATTGTCTATCCCCGTTAGGACCCTCGAAAAGCCTCAGGTCCTCGCCTCTGTGGATGGCAGACCTTTGCTAGAGACCGTTACGTTGGTAACACAGGAGGTAGAGTTACAGGTAGGGGCCTTGCACAAGGAGAGAATTTCGTTCTATGTTTTGGCTGGTATTTCGCATCCCGTCCTTCTCGGCCTTCCTTGGCTGCAGCTCCACGAGCCCACCTTGGATTGGTGTAATGGCAATGTGCTTCGCTGGGGGGAGTCTTGTCGGGCTCGGTGTCTGCTGCTGGTTCGTCCAGTAGGTATTCCCCTTCCCCTCCCTGTCCTCTCTGGGCTGCCGTCCGCGTACAGTTCCTTCTCGGATGTCTTCAGCAAGAAAGAAGCTGAAGTCCTTCCTCCTCACCGTTCCTACGATTGCCCCATTGAACTCATTCCTGGTACTATGCCTCCTCGTGGAAGGATTTACCCTCTCTCTCCAGCGGAGTCTCAGGCCATGTCCGAATATGTTCAAGAAAACCTAGCCCGAGGCTTCATTCGGAAATCCTCGTCCCCTGCTGGAGCAGGCTTTTTCTTTGTGAAAAAGAAGGATGGGTCTCTCCGTCCATGTATCGATTATCGTGGCCTGAACCGCATTACAGTGAAGAACAAATATCCACTGCCGCTTATCTCGGAGCTTTTTGACCGCTTGAGAGGAGGAAGAGTCTTTACCAAGCTGGACCTGCGAGGAGCCTACAACCTTGTTCGCATACGATCAGGAGATGAGTGGAAGACCGCATTCAACACGCGAGACGGCCACTACGAATATTGAGTCATGCCTTTTGTCCTCTGTAACGCGCCAGCAGTCTTCCAGGAGCTCGTTAACGACATCTTCCGAGACCTCCTACACTCCTGTGTCGTAGTCTACCTAGACGACATCTTGATCTTCTCCCCAGACCTATCCACTCATCGCCGAGATGTCTGCCAGGTTCTCCAACGCCTCAGGGAAAATCTCATTTTTGCCAATTTGGAGAAGTGCATTTTTGAGCAATCTTCGCTGCCCTTTCTTGGGTACATCGTCTCGAGCTCCGGGTTGGAGATGGATCCTGAGAAGGTTTCTGCAGTCCTCGATTGGCCACGTCCACTTGGGGTGAAGGCAATCCAGCGTTTTTTGGGATTTGCCAATTATTATAGACAATTTATCCCTCATTTTTCGACTCTGACTAAGCCCATTTCTGCTCTTGTCTGCAAGGGGGCCAATCCTAACCACTGGCCCATGGACGCTGAGGTCGCCTTCGAGGCTCTGAAACAAGAATTCGCAAAATCTCCTGTGCTCCACCGCCCTGATGCCAATAGGCCATTCATCCTCGAGGTGGACGCATCTTCAGTTGGAGCAGGAGCGGTTCTTTTGCAGAAATCCTCCTCTGGCCGCTAAGTCACCTGCGGATTCTTCTCTAAAGCCTTTTCCGCCCCGGAACGAAATTACTCCATTGGGGATAGCGAGTTGCTGGCCGTTATGCTAGCCCTCGAGGAGTGGCGCTATCTCCTCGAAGGGGCAGTTCATCCGTTCATCATCTTCATGGATCACAAAAATTTGGAGTATGTTCAGTCCGCCCAAAGACTCAACCCACGGCAGGCCAGGTGGTCTTTGTTCTTCGGGCGATTCGATTTTGACACCCTATCCCGGTCATTTTTGCCCATGGACAGCGAGGATGAACCTGCACATATTATTAACTCGGCCAAGATTCTCACCGTGGCCCCGCTAAGCCTAGCCACTCCACCATCGGGCAAAACCTTTGTGTCAAGTGGGGACAGGCAGAAGGTCCTACGATGGAGCCATTCCTCGAAGTTTTCCAGGCATGCTGGAACCAAGAAGACCCTCTCTCTCGTCTCCCGCCACTATTGGTGGCCCTCGCTTCACCAAGATGTAGTGGAGTTCATTGCCTCCTGTTCCTCCTGCGCTAGAAGCAAAGTCCCTAGACAACGTCCTTCTGGTCTCCTACACCCGTTGCCTGTGCCTTCGGTCCCATGGACCCACATTGCTATGGTCTTTATTACCGATTTACCTTCGTCCTCTAAGTGCTCAGTGATCCTGGTGGTCGTAGATCGGTTTTCCAAAATGGCCCATTTCATTCCCTTACCTGGTCTGCCTACGGCCCCCGAGTTGGCGAAGATTTTCTTGCTCCACATCTTCCGCCTCCATGGTTTTCCTCAACATATTGTCTCGGACCGAGGAGTCCAGTTTACCTCCCGCTTTTGGCGAGCTCTCTGCGGATTAATGAAGATCACTCTAGATTTCTCCTCGGCTTATCATCCGCAGTCGAATGGGCAAGTTGAACTAGTCAACCAAACTCTAACTTCCAATCTCCGGCATTTTTCCAACGCCCACCAGGACGACTGGGTTTCTCTTCTGCCCTGGGCCGAATTCGCCTACAATAATCATCCCAGTGAAGCCTCTTCAAAGTCTCCTTTTTTCATAGTTTTTGGACAACATCCCGGCATTCCCCTTCCCGTTTCCCCCACCTCTGGCGTGCCGGCGGCGGACTCCGTGACCGCGGACTTCTCTCAGATTTGGAGAAAGACTAAGGGGGCTCTTGAGGCTGCCAGTTGCAAAATGAAGCAGTGTGCCGACAAAAAACGTTTAGACGCTCCTCCGTACCGCCCAGGAGATAAGGTTTGGCTGTCCTCACGATACATCAGGCTAAAAATCCCGTCCTATAAGTTAGGTCCACGTTACATTGGCCCCTTGGAAATTTTAAAACGCATCAACGACGTGGCCTACAAATTGAAATTACCTGCCTCTCTGCGTATCCCTGACGTCTTTCACGTATCACTCCTCATACCAGCAGTGTTTAATTGTTTCCACTCAGCTCCTTCCCTCACCCCCCTACCAAATAGTGCTGACAACACTTTTGAGGTGAAGGATATACTTGCTATGAAGACGGTTAGGGGAAAAACTTTGTTTTTGGTCGATTGGAGGGGTTTTGGTCCTGAGGAGAGATCTTGGGAACCCCGAGAGAATATTGATGCTCCTCGTATTATGAAAAGATTTCTCTCCAGCGTTAGAAAGAGGGGGAGTAAAGGGGGGGGTACTGTCATGCCCCCTACCGGTGTCATGCCCACTACCGGCCATACTTACCAGCGCGGCCCCGCTGCTCTCCTGCACGCCTCCCGGCGCGCTCCTGCTCCACGTCGCGTCCCCGCTCCAGACATCCAGACTCCCCGTCGTCGTTCCTGCGCGCCTGCGCCGGTCTATTCCCTTGGCGCTCGGACCTCTGGGAGCAGTGACGCGGTGGCTCCGCCCACAACATGGCGGCGCCCACCGGCTATTTCAGCAAGGCATCTTGTCAGGTAAGATGCCTGATTATCTTCTGCGGTGTCGCTGTTCCTGCTCTAGCGTTTCCGCTCTCCTCAGGTCCCTGTATCCTCTGCGCTATCCTGCTGTCCTGTTTGCACTGCCTCCGGTAGCTTCTCTGCTCCGTGGCCCACCTGCCTTGTCCAGTGTCTCTGTCTTGTCCCTAGTGCCTCTCTGGTCCGTTACCCTCTGCTATCCGTCCGTCCGCTCTGTGTGTTGTCCGTACCTGGCTCTCCTTCCTCTCTCACCCACAGTCACCAGCCTCCGTCTGGCCCTAATGCTCCCGGTCCTGCTTGTCTCTATTCTCCTTAGTTCTTGCAGTCCCTCCGTGCGCCTGGGCTCTGTCCCTCATCGTCACAGACTCTCTTATTTCTAGCCCTGGTCGTCCCTTTGGCTCCGGCTGTTACGGTTCCATCCCTCGGGGGCCTGCTCCTAACGCTCCCTGTATAGGGGGTGGGTTTCACCTGGTCGGCTTGCCCTCGGGGGCTCTGGAGCCGTGACCCAGAGGGTCCACCTCCAGGTTCCTCCTTTATTTCCCACACCGTAACAATTAGAAACCTGATTGTCTGTTACACGTGTGTACTCTGCAGCCTCGCCTGTGGATGGATTGAGATTGGATGGCTGAGAGTGCCTCCAGTTCCTTCACTTTGTGTTCCATCCACAGGATCGCTTCTTAATCATGGCCCCAGTTAAAACAATCAAAAAACTAGAAATGGAGTGCAATTCCATTATCCTTAGCTGAAGTATTCAGGCGTGGCTGCCTACTTTGAACAATAATTTTTTCCAAGGAAACACTTTGGGCTCCCAGGACCCTCAGGCAACAGCATTGGAAAGGCGTCCCAAGGCAAAGTGGCTGAGACTGGCAGTAGCAAGCCTAGCGGGGGACTGCTATCTGTATACAGAATCAAACTACAAGGTTTTTTTTATCTGTGGCTGCTAGAGTTGAGCGAAACGGGTTGGTCAAATTCATAAGTCGCCGACTTTAGCTAAAGTCGGGTTTCATGAAACGAAACCCGACCATAGCGTGAGGTCGGCGACCAGAGCGCCAAAGTGGCGTTTCAAATGATACTTCCAGCGCCCTTTTTCAGCCAATGATGGAGGACGCACACTGTGGGCAACGCGATGACATGGGCAGCGGTCACCACCATCTTTGAGAAGGGCATGCAAATGATTGGCTTGCTTTGTGTGGCATCACAGGGGGTATAAAAGGGCGTGCACGCCGACCGCCATCTTACTTCTGCCAATTTTAGCATAGGGAGAGGTTGCTGATGATGATTCTGAATAAGAGAGAGCGTTAGGCAGGGAAGAACAAAAAATCAGCTTCTGCTGGTAGCGATTTTCACTGTACAACACAACAGTTTGTGTGCAGTGACAGGGGAGGCTATATTTTTGTGCATCAGCTCTGTTGGTTATTAGGCTGCCTTATAAGGCTCTCTGATAGCTGCATTGCTGTTTGCGCACTGCTGTGCAAACTGCTTTTTTAAAAGCAAAAAATACTTTTCATCCTCTTTTTTCTGCACAGTTACCAAGCATTCATTTTTCCACACTTTTGTGTGTAGCAGTCCTGCTTATTAGGCTGCCTGCTGCCATACTTGGACTGAGAGCATCATTGTCAGCCTCCTAAAATATCTAGGGAGATTCAAATTCTCCCCAATACTATATACACCTTGTACTTTGTCATACACAAGCCAATTTCAGCCTGTTACATTGAGGTGTAATCTATAGTGGGCTTGAGATAATAGTTCAGCCTCCTAAAATCTCTAGGGAGATTCAAATTCCCCCCAATACTATATATACACCTTGTACCTTGTTTTACAGTACCATATAGCTGGTGGTATTTTGGGTACATTTTCCAAAAAATGAGGAAGTATGGTGGAAGAGGCCGTGAACGTGGGCGGGGGTTGCCAGCTGGTACTGATGGTGGTGGTGCATCTGCTGGTAGTGGCAAAAGCACAATAGCACCTAACACAGGAGGTGTTGAGCCTGTGTCATCGTCTGGCTCCACAAGGCCTCGAAGGCTCCATTTTCTGGGAGTAGGTAAACCGCTTTTAAAGCCGGAGCTTCAGGGACAAGTTTTGGCTTACATTGCTGACACAGCCTCCAGCTCTATCGCCTCAAAATCTGAAGTTTCAAAAAATAAAAGCACTGAGTCGTCAGTCGAGGCTCCTGGTCAGCAACAACACCTTTCCTTGTGTCCTTCACCCCCTAGCAAAAGTGAAGGATGCGGCAGACCACACTACAGATTACCCCATGGAGCTCTTTTCACATACCATGCCTGGGTTATCAAGTCAAATCGTGAATTCCCCAGTCCAAGATGAATCGGACACAGAGTGCACTGATGCACAGCCACTGCTAGATTTTTCTGCTGGTACATTCACTCAGAGCACTACATTGTCCTCGCAGTGTACTGAGCCAGAATCTGACCCTGATGAAACTCAGGTGCCCCTTCCCGCATACTATACCACCTTACGTGGTGACACAGAGGAAGGTGCACATGAAATTGAAGAGGAGGTGATGGATGACCCAGTTGTTGACCCAGATTGGCATCCATTGGGGGAAGAGGGTGCCGCTGCCAATAGCTCAGAAGAGGAGGAGGAGGATCCGCAGCAGGCATCGACATCGCAACAGCTGTTAGCTGGCAGGCCCGTAGCAGTCCAGAAACGGGTTACAAAAGCCAAAAGAGTTGCAGGACAGTTTGGCTAGACGGTCAAATTAGCACGGCGTACAAGGCCTCAAAATGTATAGGATAGTAGGAAGAGTGCAGTGTGGCACTTTTTTGAATAAAATCCTAATGATCAGGCAAAGATTATCTGTAAGAAGTGCGCAAAGACCTTTAGCCGAGGGAAAATCTGAAAAATTTGAATACCAGTTGCATGCTTAGACATTTAACCACCATGCACTTTCAAGCGTGGACGGACTACCAAGCCTCACGTACCACATGTGCACCTGCTCCGAATGAAGGTAGTCAGCAACGCTACATCGCTTCCCCCACTGTAAGCCCACCGGTTAGCACACCACCAGCAGCAAATGTTGAGGTGTCGTCGCAAGGCCAAAGCAGTCAGGGAATCACAATGTTATTGCTACGAAAGACTGAATCTAGGCCATCAGCAAGACCACCATGACCATCACCAACCCTCTCTCAGTCCGCCATGTCCACCGCTAGTTCCACCATATGCAGCTCTCAAGTCCAGCTCACCCTACCAGAGACTCTGAGTAGGACAAGAATGTACTCATCCTCTCATCCGTGTACACTGTGTTTGAGCGCCCACATTGCCAAACTAATCTCGTCAGATGATGCCCTACCGGTTGGTTGAAAGCGAAGCTTTCCGCGAGCTCATGGCTTACGCATGTCCAGTTTTGGACACCACATTTTAAAAAAGACATCAACAAACTGGAGCAAGTTCAGAAAAGAGCGACCAGAATGGTGACCGGTCTGCAAACCCTGTCTTATGAGGAAAGGTTGCAGGATTTGGGAATGTTTAGTTTGCAAAATAGAAGACTGAGAGGAGACTTAATAGCTGTCTACAAATATCTAAAGGGCTGTCACATTGTAGAAGGATCATCTTTATTCTCATTTGCACAAGGAAAGACTAGAAGCAATGGGATGAAACTGAATGGGAGGAGACACAGATTAGATATTAGAAAAAACTTTTTGACAGAGTGATCAATGAGTGGAACAGGCTGCCACGAGAAGTGGTGAGTTCTCCTTCAATGGAAGTCTTCAAACAGAGGCTGGACAGACATCTGACTGGGATGATTTAGCGAATCCTGCTTTGAGCAGGGGGTTGCACCAGATGGCCCAGGAGGTCCCTTCCAACTCTACGATTCTATGATTCAGTACCACGCTATGACCTACCCAGTTGGCACTTCTTTTCTCGAAAAGCCATCCCAGCCCTCCACCTGCATGTGAAAGGCTGCATTGTCCATGCACTCAAGCAATCAGTGAGCGGAAAGGTGCACCTCACAACAGATGCATGGTCCAGTAGGCATGACCAGGGCCGTTACGTGTCCATCACTGCGCACTGGGTTAATGTGGTGGATGCAGGTTCCACAGGTGACAGCGGCGGTGGGACAGTGCTACCTAGCCCACGGAATAGGAAACAGTTGGCTGTAGGCGTTCGACCCTCCTCCTCCAGAAGCGAAAGCTCTTCCACAGAGCGCAGTCACACGAGCACTCCATCCGCAGCTGACAGTGTTGCACACGAGATGTCCCACTATCGAACA
The DNA here is from genome assembly GCF_039654945.1 of Dendrobates tinctorius. NCBI lineage: Eukaryota > Metazoa > Chordata > Amphibia > Anura > Dendrobatidae > Dendrobates > Dendrobates tinctorius. Next base: position 896,798 of record NW_027361739.1, on the reverse strand, counting down.
GCTAGTGGTAAGTGGGTCGCCCTCGCACACCCAGGGCTGTGGGGTACTCGGTACCGGGCCGGTGTCAGGGAGATGTGTCACAGCAGTGGTGATCCGGTCCGTGGCCCTGGACGCCCAATATCAATGGCGGTGATGTTAATGGTGTTAAAGTTTATTAGAATAGTTCGTGACGCCACCCGTGGTGTTTGGCAAGTAAGATGTTGAGCCAACGCTGCATGCAGATCTGCTGGGACTGATGGTGTGGTGCAGCAAAGATGGTGTAGCTCCCCACAGGTGGAGCTGTAGTCCCAGGGCAGTGTAGGTGCAATGGATGAGGAGAAGCGCAGAATGGTATGGAGGCTGGTACCCAGGTGTAGTGGTGCGGGAATAACTGGAGGACACCAGAGTATGCGGTTCCAAAGCTTTACTCACTGTTTGCAGTTCACTCAACTGCCGGCCTCCATACCGTGTTCTCCAGGTCAGGGCTTCAGCCAACCTCCAGGCAGGATAGGATTCTCCCTTCCACACTCCGCCAACATGTACCTTACTGAACGACTCCTCAATGCGCCTTTAGGTGCGAAGCACTCCAGTACTTAGTTACCCTGGAATGCCTCTCTCTAGGTGTTCTTAGTCTTTACTTGTAAGACACAGCTGTAGCCTGCTTCGGGGACTCCTCACTGCGTCCCGGCTCTCTATTCAGTTGCTGTTGTGTCCCAAGTCTATGATGGGAGCAAGGCGTTAGCGGCTCACTACTCCTCCGATGTCTGTTGCCGGACATAAAGATCCAATCAACCTCGGGGACCGGGCCCTGGCCTTTGCGCTCTCTGGACTGGAAGGGTTCTCTATCTTTCTTCAACCAGCTTCCCACCGTCCTTCTATTCTCCTTCGTTCTGATCTGTTCTATCTCTCTTATGGAAGGTTAGGTTATCAATCTTATCAGTCTCTTTCTCTGGTCTTTCTCGTGCCAGCAGCCCAGATCACTGGGACCTGCTGCAGCACGTCCCTCAGACACCCATCTTCACTATTCTCTCTCCTCTAACCAACAAACCTCTAACTCTCACTCTTCCCTCTCTTTTATGTCTAACTCCACCCGCCTCCCCAGCACCTCTCGTGTTACGAAGCCAGGGACCACAAAAGGCACCCTATGACCTTTCCAGCATAAAGTATGGATGGGTCCCTGCTGAACTATCCTGTGTGTGGGGTGCAGGTGTTGGAATGCGGAAAGGAGTTCCCAGCCTACCTGGATGGTGGGGCACTACACCTTAGGAGAAGGTGCAGTACCTCTGTGGCGACTGAAGCCTCAGGGGTGCCACATAAGCGCCAGCAGGCTGTGTTGAAGATGATGTGTTTGGGTGACAACGGACACACCGCGGAGGTACTGGCCGACTGCTTGCAGCGACAAACTGAGTCATGGCTGGGCAGTCTACATCTTGAGGCAGGCAAGGTAGTTAGTGATAACGGCCGGAATTTTGTGGCAGCCATAGCCCTTTCAAAACTCAGACACATACCTTGCCTGGCTCACCCCTTGAACCTGGTGGTGCAGTGCTTCCTCAATAATTATCCGGAGTTAACAGCCCTGCTCCATAAGGTGAGAAGACTGTGCTCGCACATCCGCCTGTCGCCCGTACACTCCAGTCATATGCAGAAGCTGCAGCGATTGCTCCACCTTCCCAAGCACTGCCTAATTATCGACGTTGCAATAAGGTGGAACTCCACCCTGCACATGGTTGAGAGGCTGTGCGAACAGAGGCAGGCTGTAATGCATTTGTGGGAGGATACACGGGCAGGCAGTTTGAGGGCAGACATGAAGTTGTCTGGTGTGCAGTGGTCGAAGCTGAAAGACCTCTGTAAAGTCCTTCAGTGTTTTGAGGAATGCACACGGCTGGTAACCGCAGACAACGCCATCATAAGCATGAGCATCCCACTTATGCATCTGCTCATGCAAACTCTGACCCACATTAAGGAGCAGGCGTCTGCAGCCGAGGAGGAAGAGGAGGGAAGCCTTGATGACAGTCAGCCATTGTCTGCTCAGGGAACTCTTCTGGACGAGGTGGAGGAAGAAGAGGAAGAGGAGGAGGAGGATGATGGGGATGATTATTTAGGGGAGGTGGATGCTTCTCAGGGGGCAAGAGAAAATGTTGGCGTGGCAAGGTCAGGTACAGGGTTTGTGCGTGACTGGAGGAATGTGGATTTGCCAGAAAGTGCTCCTCCACCCAGCACTCGCAGTGCATCATTGACACCTGGAACATTGGCCCACATGTGTGATTATGCCTTGCAGATCCTAAAAAGGGACCCCCGCATTGCCAAAATGATGAACGATGACGACTACTGGTTGGCCAGTATCCTGGATCCACGCTATAAAGGCACATTCCAAAACATCATGCCACAGGAGAACCTAGAGCTAATATTGGCTAACAAACAAGCAACTCTGGTAAACCATTTGTTTGAGGCATTCCCAGCACACCGCAGCGGTGATGGTTCTCACACGAGCCGTAGGGGGCAACATGGAAGAGGTGTTCGTGGTGCACACATCCGAAGTGGCGTTGGAGACAGGGGTTTCATGACCATGTTGTGCACTGATTTTTCAAGTACCGCTCACACGACTGGTAATACTGCATCGATTGAAAGTGACAGGAGACAGCAGTTGTCAACTATGGTTGCAAAGTACTTCTCCTCCCATATCGATGTTATCCCTCACAGGTCATTCCTCTTTGACTATTGGTCCTGTAAACTGGACACCTGGCCTGAATTGGCACAATATGCTTTACAGGAGCTCGCTTGCCCTGCTGCTAGTGTGCTATCCGAAAGAGTCTTCAGTGCTGCTGGATCAATCCTGACAGAAAAAAGGACCCGTTTGTCGACCCAAAATGTTGATGATCTAACCTTCATTAAAATGAACCATGCATGGGTTTCAAAGGATTTTGTCCCACCTTCCCCTGCTGACACATAGGTTGCCAGAAAAATGGCTCTCTTTTGTCCTCCTCTTCCTCAGACTTCTCCAATTCCTCCATTTGCAGCTGCTGAATGTCCAACATCAACATATGCCATTTTGATCCCCCCATTGCTGACCTAATTTTGATACTTTTGGAATTTCTTTTGCATCATAACGTTTTTACATTTAATGGAGAAATTTTTTTACAGTTACAGGGTACAGCAATGGGGGCGTCATGTGCCCAGGCTTATGCCAACCTTTTCCTAGGGGCATGGGAGCATAGTATTTTCCAGGATGACCTCATCCAGGGTGTGCACAAGGTCCATAACTGGATGAGGTATATTGATTATATACTCTTTATCTGGGAGGGTTCCTCTGATGAATTATGTGCTCTTATTGACCGGCTCAATCAAAATGAGATCAATGTGAAACTTACCTTTAAATATGGAAGAAGTCTGGAATTTCTAGATATTTTTATTTCTGCCTCTCCTGACGGTCATCTGAATACCGATATTTTTCGTAAGCAAACAGCAACTAATTCCTTTTTGCTGGCACAATCTTCACATCCGAGATCTATGATCAATGGAATACTGATTGGTCAATTCCTTCGGGCAAAAAGAATTTGCTCAGATGATCAAGCATTTGAAAAACAGTCTGAAGATCTTGTCAGAAGATTTATAGAAAGAGGCTACAGCAAGAGATCAATTAAGCGGGGATATTCGAGAGCTTCAAAAATTAACAGGGACCAACTTCTCTATGGGCAATCTAAAAATAAGAAGGAATCATCAAATATGGATACGGTACGTTTTATTTCTACTTTTGATGGTGAATGGAAAGGTCTCACGGAGATAGTCCATAAACATTGGCACATTATACTAATAGATCCGATTCTGAAGCAATTACTTCCATCAACCCCAAATTTTGTGGCCAGAAGATCTAAAAATTTGAAGGACATCTTGGTGCATAGCCACTACGTTTCAGAAACTAATAAAAAAAAGAGCAAAGAAGAATACGGATAAACCTGGTTTTTCCCATGTGGCATTTGCAAGGGATGTGTTAATTTGGTAAAAACAAGCACTTTTCAGAATCAGGATGGGTCCAAAACTTTTGAAGTAAGAAGGCATATCAATTGTTCCTCACAGGGTGTTATTTATCATGCCCAGTGTCCGTGTGGTAAGATCTATGTGGGTCTTGCCACACGTGAACTTAAGATCAGAACCCGTGAGCATGTGAGGGACATTGAAAAATCCAAGAACATTACAGATGATTCCCTTTTGAAAATCTTGCCTAGGCATTTTAAACGTTACTATCAATGTGATGCAAGTGGTTTGATGATTAAGGGAATAGATCAAGTTGTTTTGGATATCAGAGGGGGAGATCTATCTAAGATCCTTGCACAAAAAGAAAGCCAATGGATACATCGGCTGGGCACGATGAGTCTGTTGGGCCTTAACGAAAATTTAGGTTTTGCTTCTTTTTTGTAGAGATCTATTGTTTGTGGCATCTTTTATGGGGTGGGGTTTATTTTATTTTATTTGGTTTTAATTACCGTATGCCTGTGTTTGTTCCTATCTAGATTGAGCATCTGTTCCCTTTCTTCCACATGATCTTTTCCATTTGGATATTCCACACTTTAGAGGAGACCTTTCCTGTTATAAGAAGAATCGTTGAGGGAAGAAGAATAATTATACTTTGTGGACTAATAATTACTATGTGTATTTTGCATGGTCATTCCAATGTACATGATATCTTGGCTATATTTGATATCCTTTTGGCCTGTTTTTCAGGGATTCCAGCATTATTATATGTTTTGTATTATTCTTATTCTGCATTTGATGGGGAATAGGGAATTATTAGTCTAATTTTTACATCCTTTCATCAGGGTTTTGGCAGATTCTGTGAGAGCATGCTTAGAATTCACACTTATCTATCACTAGGTTTTTCTAGTCTCCTTTCTATCCAATTTTTTCAATTTTTTCCTTTCATTTTTTCTTTTTCTTCCTTTTTTTGCTGCGTGTAATATTCATATTGGAATTTACCTGTCGTTATTCTAATTATTGATATAGGGTATTAGATTTTTTTTTTTTACTATTCCACTCCTTCTTGTGACTCTTTGCACCATAAACACTATTGAATATATAACATTATATAATTATCACATACATGGTAAAGAAATAAAAATTAATTCCGAGTCATTATACTGCGGTTCTAGTTCATTTTATTATAATTGCACTATAGGCACTTTTGCACTTTAATAATTATAATATATTATTCCTTTAATAAAATCATTATATATGAAATTTATAAACCCCTCTTTTTAGTAATTTTATTAAACAAAAATTTTTTGTGATCACTATCTTGAACACTAGGTGCACCTGCACAATTTAGGCATTGGTGTTCACTTCCATGAGTGCTCCACACTTAGACCTCTTGCATATCAGCTTGGAGTCAAAGGGAGCGCATCATTGGGAAGTGATTCATACATCAGTGCAGATCTAGGCATGCGCCATAAGAGCTGTTTCGTGATGTCACAGTTTACGCCTTCATTACCTTATGATGCTCTCTGGTTCCTGAGTATATTTAAACACACAAGGCCCACATAGACACGCCCCCGGAAGAAGCTAGTGCGAAACACGTGTTGGGGTGAAGGTCGCGTCATTCACATTCACCAGAGACCTGGCATCAGCGTTTTCATAGGTATTACCCTTTTTTACCTTTATTTTGAACCTTTGTGGATTTAGGCAGCAATCCTCTAGTACTTTCTCAGCCGTGATATTTAATCGTGCTGACATTGAGGTCATTTACTTTTACCTGCAACATATATCAGACTGGGTTACCTTCATTCAGGTGCAATTTAGTGTGGGTTGCCTGTAGTGTTGTCACAGATTATTTCCCCACAATAATTTTTTTGTTTGTTTGTTTGTTTCAGTCACGACATATTCAGTTATTTTGACACTGAGGTTATTTAATTAAGTTACATATATCAGGCCTGATTTATATTCAATATATTTTTTAAAACTGTGGTGTGAATATTCTCTACATTTATAGAGATATTATACTCTTGGAAATTATTTATAATTACTTATGTGCAAGGATTCACATTTGTCTGTGTGACTATAACTAATGGCATAAATATTTTGAGCGCTTCCTGCTGGGCATTTTTGTAATTTTATAATATTTTTAATGTTTTTTCAATAAAAATTTGATATTTTATTCTCATACTGGATCTCTTCATGATTTTTGGTGCTGTCATGGTATATTGGCCCGAAAATGTTTTCTCATTTTTTAAACCTCCCTAACTGGGCTGCCTCCTCCCCCAGGGTCGGGGTCACCACCTGGCGCACGCACCCGTGCGAGTGCCGTTGCCCTGGACAAGTGGGTGGGCCTGCTCTGGGGCGACGGCACTGGCACAGGGTCCCTCATAGTACAATCAAGTGTCTCTGACAGTGGGGGTGCACACCCGCCGTCAGACACACCGGCGTACTATGAGGGGCCCTGTGCCAGTACCGCTGCCCATGAGTAGGCCCCCCCTGCTTGCTCAGGGCCCCAGCACTTGCAATACTTACCTCTCCCTGCTCCACCGCTGTGTAGTCTGGGCTGTTAAATCCTTCACTGGGACTGCCACTACAAATTTGGTGAACTGATAGATGATGGTTAAGACGTAGCTATGCCCTGTCCTTCTGGGCTCTGTCTTCAGATGATCAATGGCTTCCATTTGTTATGAGATGCAGTGGTGGTTTATCATCAGCTTTCACAGTTTTCCTACTCACAGATGTGTGACATTCCTGCCCACATTTTTAAATGTGTCCTCTCATGCCTATCCATTAGAATCGCCTATGGCCTGTGGCTTCTGTCTTTTGCACTCCAAAGTTACCTGACAGATCATGATAGTCAGTGAGGACCATGTCTACATCTTTCCCTGTGATCACAATTTGATGGAGGTGAGTAACGATGATGGGATCCACGGTACTGCGATACAGCAACCCTTCTTTCTTCACAAAGAACTGTCTTCGCTGTCTCCATAGACAAAGTAATTGAGGGTCAGGATCGCCTCTGAGAATTCTCCCGGGAGTTTTTCCCATGATTAGTAATTCCAACATTTCTGCAATCAGTCGACTTCCCGTCTGTACTTGTATCCATCTCGTTTCCTCTTGCGGAGAGTCTGGACTGTCTTACTGAGACTGAAATATATATGAAGATTTAAAAATGTCCCAACAGTGTATACTGGTGTACGCTTCGAATACATTACCCTTTTTCTACTTTTTAGATTCTTGTCTAATCCATACTGAGGCTGTAAGTGTCTTTGTCGGACTCCGGAAATATACACAGAGATTTTTAATGTTTAAACTATGCTATATATACCTGTTATCCGGTAATACTATACCCTTTCTCAACTTTCTACAATCTTGTCGAATCCATACTGGGCCTGAAACCGTCTGAGTATGCCTCCTGATTAGAGATGAGCGGTGTTCGAGTCGAGCTGTTTGCCAAGTTCAAATTCGAGCTGTTTTGGGCGGTATTGGAGCCGTTCATCGAACTCGAACACTTTGCTTTAAATTCGGCTGTTCGAGGTTCCGTTCGAGAACGGATCGGTCTCCAAAAGCGTAACTTTATTTTCACATTAATATTGGTTTTCAATGTTAATAGACAGTTTCATGGCATCGTAGCGGTGTAGTACACCTGTCAAGGAGCTACACCGTGTGTGTTTCTAATAATTTTTTACCGCATCTTGCCAAGAAAATCCTTTTGGGCCTTGTAGCACTGTCTGCTACTCAGCAGAGGAGCCCACCCGTGAACCTAGCTATGCCGCCTGTTTATGAAAGAACCAGTTTTTGACTGCATTTAGCCCAGTCAATACTTTGGGCCTAGTAACTGTCTGCTACTCGGCAGAGTTGCCCACCCATGAACCCAGTTATGCTGCCTGTTTATGTAAGAACTGTGTGCTACTCAGCAGAGGAGCCCAGCTGTTAAGCAAGCTACAGCACCTGTGGTTTGGACACTTAATTTTTGCACATTCTTTCTGGAAAGCCGGTTAGGCTTAATTCCGGAATTCCGGTTGACCTGCACTTACTGGGAAATCCTTGTTCGCGGGGGAGAATTGGAATCCCAGATCCCCATCCCTAACGGGGTTCAGTGGGTTATCCGCACCTGTAAGTGACACACGCTGGTCCTTTCAGTGTAGCGCGCGTGCAGCCCCGGACATGTAAGGGCATCATAGACCTGTTATTGCTCGATCTCGCGTGCCAGAGCCTCGCGTGTCCCTCTAGTAACCTGGACGCAGACCATGGGGGCATGCCGGAGTCTCATTCATTAACGGAATTAAGCTGACAAATCGCTAGCACAACTAAAAACGGCCATGCACCACCACCCACAGAATCGACAAAGCTTGCAATCTGTCCATCTTTTCCGTGGCTGGCATGGTTGAGGTTGCCGTGTGGAGTCCAATTAAGCCGCAGGCTCCACTCCTTGCGGTGGTGCCCTTCTGGACATTCCTTTAAGGTTCAGCTTTGCAACCACACTGCCCCCGTAAACCAAACACTTTGCCTTCATGGACGCTGTTCGGAGGATCATGGGAATAACGCCACCCGATCGGCAGTTGGCATAATTTATGGTGGGAAGTCTGACGGTATATGATCGTCTTCGATTTTAGAATTTTAGAATTTTTTTGTATTTTAGACTTTTATTCCATCCTTTCTTGACTTTATAAGGGCATGACATGCCTATATCTGTGTCTCCTACTCTTCCACCTCTTTTCTATATGTAGTTGCCCTTTTCCATATGTTATTTTTGTCTTCTGAGCATTTTGTCTGCTTTGGGACACCTTTTAAGGTGTTTTGTATGTGTTTTGTATGTGTTTGTGTTTGCCTGCCATTGTTTTCAATGGGATTCGACGGTGCTCGTCGAACGTTCAACGAACTTGCCTCCTGTTCGACGAACCGAACTCGAACACTAGCGGGGTGGCTCAACACTACTCCTGATATATAGACATACATTTTTAATGTTTAAACTATGCTATATATATACCTGGTAGCTGGTGATACTGCATTTTTAATGTTTAAACTATGCTATATATATACCTGGTATCTGGTGATACTGTACCCTTTCTGCCAGGAAGTCCTCCTCCACCCACGACTCTAAGTGTATCATTGACACCTGGAACATTGGCCCACATGTGTGATTATTTCTTGCGAATCTTCTTTTTATATTGTGGTGTGATCCATCCTGAGCGTGTGAGAATCTGTGGGTTACTCCAGCAATTTATATGTAGGTTTAAAAATTACCCCAACACTGTATACAGCTCTACGCTTGTGATACATTACCCATTTACTGGTTTTTATATTCTGGTCTAATCCAAACTGACCAAGTGAGAGTCTGTTTCTGACTGTGGAAATAAATACTGAGATTGACAATGACCCCTACATTGTATACAGCTGTACGCTTCAGATCCATTACCGTTTTACGGCTTTTTATATTGTCCTGTAATCCATACTGAGCCTGAGAGTGTCTGTGTCTTCCTCCTGAAATATCTACGGAGATTTAGAATGTTTAAACTATACTATATATATACCTGCTATCTGATAATACTGTACCCTTTTTCTACTTTTCATATTCTTGTCTAATCCAAACTGAGCCTGTGAGCGTCTGTGTGACTCATGAAATGTATACGGAGATTTACAATTATTCTTTGACTGTATACAGCTGTATGCTTCTGATACAGTACCATATATCTCATGTTATTTTGGGTACATTTTCTCCAAAATTTGGAAGTATGTTGGAAGAGGCCGCGGACTGATGGTGGTGGTGCATCTGCTGGTAGTGGCAAAAGCACAATAGCAGCTAAGGCAGGAAGTGTTGAGCCTGTGTCATGGTCTGGCTCCGGAAGGCCTGCAAGGCTACCTTTTCTGGGAGTAGGTTAACCGCTTTTAAAGCCAGAGCATCAGGAACTGGTTTTGGCTTACACTGCCGAAACAGACTCCAGATAATATGCCCCCCTCTTCTGAAGTTTCAAAAAATGCAAGCACCGAGTCGTCAAGTGCTTGCTGGCTCCTGGTCAAAAAGAACCCCTTTCCTTGTGTCCTTCACCCCCACCAAAAGTGAATGATGCAGCAGGCCACACTTCACATTAGTCCATGTAGCTCTTTCTCACATACCATGCCTGGGTTATCAAGTCAAATTGTGAATTCCCCAGTCCAAGATGAATCTGACATGGAGTGTGGGTCGCCAGCCAGGGCAGTGGGGTTAATCTGTACCGGGCCGGTGTCTCAGAGGGATGTGTCACGGTGGTGGTGACCTGGTCCGTGGGCCTGGGCGTCCATGCAAAGGGGTGAATAACGTTTATAGGTGAATGATACGTGTGGTTTCTGATCAGATTGACCAGCGCTGCAGTGTCACTTCTCTGGGACAGATGTTGTGGTGCAGCTAAGATGTAGAGGCCCTGCACAGGTAGGGCCGAAGTCGCAGGGCAGATAAAAGAGTTGGTAGATGGTGTGCAGTGCAGGATGTAGCAGAGCCGTGCACAGGCGCAGGAGAAAGATGACACACAGTCGTGCAGTTCCTTTACCTGTACTTGGTAAGTGCCGTCCAGGACCCAGAGTACAGATAGAGAAGGAGTTGGTCAACCTGGAAGCAAATTAGGAATTCTCTCTCTGCAGATAGGTAGTGTGGCCTCCGTTCTAGCGCTTATCTGAGGTACTCACAGAACTGAGTTCACTGAAGTTCCCCCTGTTGACTCTCTTTTGGAACTTTCTCGTATGGCAGGCAGCCGTAGCCTTTTCCTTCTGGCTCACACACGTCGCTGCTGGGGCCTCCGAGCCTTAGTTGGGAGCAGAGCTTTACAGCTGCTACTTCCTCCAGTTTCTGCTGCAGGACCGTCAGTGTCCCTACAAACTTGGAGACCGGAATTTGGACCATGCGCTCCAGCTAGGAGTGAGCCTTAACTCTGATCATCCTCCAGCTCCCCTTCTCACGTCCACACACTTGCCCTTCCCTTCACAGACTGCCCTAACTTCCCTCTTCCCGACCAAAGAGAGCAGCTCCTCAGCAGTCAGGTTCAGAGCTCTCCCTGCTGGCCTGGAGTGGGAACTGTGTTGTGTGTTGGTTTAACTGCTAGAGAGATCCTTCGTTGCTCCCAAGCATGACATCACACTCCCTAGGAGGAAGGTAATGCCACTGTGGCGACCGTACTCCTGGGGCGCCACAAGTGCACTGATGCCCAGCCACTGATAGATGATTCTGCTGGTACACTGACCCAGACCACTACATTGCGCTCGCAGTCTACTGAGCCAGAATCTGACCCTGATAAAACTCAGGTTCCCGTTCCTGCATACTATACCACCTTACACGGTGACAAAGAGGAAGGTGCAGATGAAATTGCAGGTTCCTTGAGCAGGTGGGGGGGCATAATCATGGGCAACGGCACTGGCACAGGGCCCCTCATAGTACACAAGTGTCTCTGCCGGTCGGAGGGCCCACGCGCCCTCAGACACACTGCCGTACTATGAGGGGCCCTGTGCCAGTGCCGTCGCTAACGAGTGGGCCCCCCTGCTTGCTCAGGATCACAGCACTTGCAAAGTTGAAATACTTACCTCTCCCTGCTCCACCGCAGTGATGTCTTCCGCGTTTCCTGACAGTGACATTCTGGTCAGAGCACGATGATATCACGTCTGTACGCCCTCTGCCTAAACAGTCCAAGTGCAGAGAGATGGAAGATGGGGATGACGAGGAGTCCAGAGTACAGGGATTCCCAAGTGAGGAGACTTATTTGTTTTAAAGGTTGGGAGCAATTTTTGGGGAGCACTATACTCTGGAGAATGATATATGGGGCCCACCATACACTGGAGCATTCCAAAGGTGGATATCAGACACTGGAGCAGCATTTACAGGGCCCATTATACACTGGAGCATTAGAAATGGGGCCCATTATATATGGAGCATTATTTGGGCCCATAAGACAGTGGAGCTTCATCCATGGGGACCAGCATATACTGTATCGAACATTATATGGGACCAATGATTCTGTATGGAGAAATATATGGGCCTCATTACTCTGTATGGCGCACTATGCGGTGGCCATAATACTGTATGGAGTAATATACTGTCCGTTTTTGGAGCTATTGGAGAATTTTTATAATGGATATCAGTCATGTGATGTAATAAGTGAAGTAGTTTTCATTGTACTCTACTGCTATTTCTCTGCCGGATCATGAATTGTGGCATGTGTTAAAGAAGCCCAGTGACACTCTTTGGCCCTGGGCCCACGAAAATCTGGAGCCAGCCCTACTCCTCCCCCCCCACAACTTTAGCCAAATAACCTCCAGTTTTCAATGCCTAACTATTATAAAGTAAATTAAGGTTGACAAGCTTAAGGAATAAGAATTGATGTTTTTGGCATTAAAATGGGCACTGTAGGTGTATTTCCTGTCCTCCACTCGCTGCCGACTTTTCTCCCCATTCATTTGCATTGGGTTTCGTGTTTGTCGGCCTTCGACTTTTCACCATAATCGGCCGATTGTGTTCGACCCGACATTTGAGAAAGTCGGGTTTCATGAAACCCGACTCGACCCGAAAAAAGGCAGTGTCGCTCATCTCTAGTGGCTGCTTTACTCTACGCTACGTTTGGCTTTATGGGTGAAATTTGTAAGCTGCTAATGTAGGGGTACTGTGCCCCATGCTCTGTGGGTGAAATTTTTAACTGGAAGTAGTTTGCCTCAGTCTCTGTGAGGGCACTGTTAAAAATTTTTGCTATTCATTTACTTCCTAGTTTACCATGATAGTTAAGGTGACAGAACCCCTTTAAGTAATTTTCCTATCTACATTTGATTACAGCACAAATTTCCTACTCTTACCCCCATTTAGCTTTCTTTTGCAGCCCCATAGCCCTGACTATGACCATTTTACAGACATTTTAACCGTCCCGTATCTGGCGGGACAGTCCCAATACTTACTGGATGTTCCGCTGTCCCGAGCGGGAGCTTATTTTTCCCTCACTGCACTGATAAGCCGCATTCCCCCCATGCACCGACTCCATCCTCGCCTTCCCAGAGATCCACCGCAGCCCCTCACAGCCTATGATGACGTCGTTAGGCTGTTCTCTTCTGAGCGCACAGGACCTGTGATGAGGTCACAGGATGGGGAGGAGTCGGGGGTCACATGATCAGGGGCCTCAGTGTATGCAGGACTCTGCTGTGTTGGTTGTCAAGGTGCTGGATGAGCCAAAGTTTGTGTGGGGTCAGGAGGGGTTTACAGGGTGGATGTAGCAGAGCTGCGCATGTACAAGGTGTGTGTTCAAGGTGTACAGAGTGTGGCCGCGTGTGTACGAGGTGTAAGGAGCGGAGATGTGTGTGTATGAGGTGTACAGAGAGGATCCACGTGTGTATGAGGTGTGCGGAGCCGTGTGTGCGAGGTATATGGAGCAAAGCCGCATGTGTACAAGGTTTACAGAGTGGAGTTGTGTGTACAAGGTGTACAGAGTGTGGCCGCGTGTGTACAAGGTGTGCAGAGCAGAGCCTCATGTTTACAGAGTGGAGCCATGTGTGTACGGAAAGGAGCCGTGTGTGTACGAGGCATACAAAGCGGAACCGTGTGTGTATGAGGTGTACAGAGCCATGTGTGTACAAGGTGTATGGTGGGGAGCATTCATATCTCCCAACCGTCCCAGATCCAGCGGGACAGTCCCAATTTTGAGTCTGCCCCACTGTCTCGGCCAGAAGCTTACCTTTCCTGCAGACTCAGGAGTACATGGCAGAGCACCGAGGAGCACTTTAAAATTCACAAGTGACGTTCCACCGGAAGAGACGTGCTAGAAGCTGACCGGAAATTAGGTAATTTCGGGAGGAGATTGTGACGGAACCATGGAGTCACTTCAGGGAATGATTCAGATCCATCAATGTCCTCCTCCGACAGCGGGATTGCCTTGGAATTGGGGATGCCAGCCATGTGAGCGGATCATGATTTGTCCTGCAGCGGGAGGCTCAGGTGGGCATTATAATGTGAGCCGGGCTGCTATAGTATCTTTATAGAATCTTTCTTTCTCTTTTTGTTTCTTTCTGTCGCTCTGTTCTTTCTCTCTCTCCCTCTGTCTCTCCTTTCTTTCTTTCTTTCTTTCTTTCTCTCTATTCTTTCTTTCTCCTCTTCCTTTCTCTCTTAATCTCTTTTCTCTATTTCGCTCTGTTCTTTCTTTCTTTCCCCTTTCTTTCTCTCTGTTCTTCCTTTCTCTGTTCTTTCTCTCTCTTCTTTCTTTTTCTCTTCTCTTTCTTTCCCCTCTTTCTTTTTCTCTGTTCTTTCTCCCTCTCTGTTCTTTCTTTCCCCTTTTTTTGTTTTTATTCTGTCCTCTTTCTTTCTCTCTGTTCTTGTTCTTTCTCTTTCTCTGTTCTTTCTTTCCTTTCCCTCTTTCTTTACCTCTCTGTTCTTTCTTTCCCCTCTTTCTTTCTCTTTCTGTTCGTTCTTTCGCTCTGTTCTTTCTTTTTCTTTCCCCTCTTTCTCTCTAATCTTTCTTTCTTTCTCTCTGTTCTTTCTTCCCCCTTTCTCTTTCTTTCTCTGTTCTCTTCTTTCCCCTCTTTCTTTCTTCCCCTCTTTCTTTCCTTTCTCTGTTCTTTCTTTCTTCCCCTCTTTGTTTCCTTTCTCTCTGTTCTTTCTTTCCCCTCTCTTTCTCTCTCTGTTCTTTCTTTTCCCTCTTTCTTTTTTTCTCTCACTCTCTGTTCTTTTTTTTCTGTGCCCTTTTTTTTCCTCTCTGTTCTCTGTTCTTTCTTTCTCTCTTTCTTTCTCTTTCTCCTTTCTTTCTTTCTTTCTGTTCTTTCTTTCTCTTTCTCTGTTCTTTTTTCCCCTCTTTCTGTCTCTCTGTTCTTTCTTTTCCTCAGTACCAGTCAGAGTGCCCACAGTACCAGCCACTGTGTCCATAATACCAGCCACTGTGCCCTCGGTACCAGTGTGATCAGCAGTGCTAAATGGATGTAGATGGGGCGTGGACATAAGTGTGACTAGTTGTGAAGTGTGTGTGGTCGGGGCGTAGCATAAAATTTGCCACGGCGCGCTGCACGCACCGCAACCTTTGTCCCTCTTTCCCTTCAAAAGTTGGGAGGTATGCCATTGACTTCTATCAGATTTGGGTCCTTGGTAAAGTTCGAGATCAAGTTCAGACCCGAACAAAACTTTTTACTGTGTTCGCCGAACCTGGCGTATCTGAACATCCATGGGTTCACTCATCTTTAGTCATGATGGCGGAGATATAAAGAAAGCATCAAAAATGGCTACCTGCAGTCACTATGTGACTTACTATTGCAAGCATTGGGGCTCTAGAAATGTTCCCTGCCTGGCGATGCATGCCAACAACATGGCGAAAAAGACCATAATGAGGGCAATATGGCTGTGGGCCTCAAGGAGATCTGGGCAGTAGCCCAGACTACCCTGACTGTATTAAGCACATAACAGCATGGAGTCATAAGCAGACAGCCTCTTTCACACATCAGTTTTTTCCAATCAGTCGCAATGCGTCAAAGTTTGTAAAAAAAAAAAAAACTGATCCTATCCAGATTGGGAAAAACTGATGCGACGGATCATTTTTTTTTTTACGGATCCATTGCAGCAGCTGTAATTGCAGCAGCTGTAGCTTGAGGTAAACTTTGTCCCATGTGCTTCTGGAGAGAGAGAGAGATAAAGGGAGGGAGATGGAGAGTTTATGTGCCAGAATGGCTGCAGGGGTTAAATTAAAGGAAAATATATTATTCCGGGCATGCTCAGTTGTAATCCGACGACGGATTGTTTTTTTACGTCTCTTGACGGACAGCGATGGATCCTGCGCCCATAGGCTTCCATTATAGCCAATGACGGATGGCGCTGGATCCGTCACTGTCCGACTTTTCGACGTAGACAAAAACGTTCCTATGTCTGTTGTATCTGCCCGACAGACAAAGAATTTCCGACTGACCCGTCGAACGACGGATGAAACGAGTGGCAATCCATCGCTAATACAAGTCTGAGAAAGAACCGGATCCAGCGGCATCAGTTGCTGGATCCTTTTTTTTTTCACAAAACGACAGATTGTGACTGATGGCAAAAAACTGATGTGTGAAAGAGGCCTTAACTGTTGCCACCAGGAGAAGTTTGAGATAGAGTCCAGGGTAACTATATACCCTTACAAATGGATTTCGGTATACAGTCATGATGAATATTATCCACAACATGCCTGCAAATTGGAAACAATGAGAAATTCACACTGGCATTTATACAACTGTGAATTTTTTCCTCTGAGGCTTTGAAAAATATGTTAAGAAGTAGGCTGTTACTTAATGAGTTATTTGCGCAAATTAAATGGGGATAATCTGCATGTGGTTCTACAGAAATTTAATCTGCAAATTTGTGGTGCCCAGAAATCCAAGGGTCAGCCTGCAAGTACACATCACCTTTTTCCTACATAAATAACCTCCATGTGCACATATCCTAAGGGGGATAAATGCAGCCATATTGATCTTCTCCCAATTTTTCCACGAAGCGACACAAGTAAGAATTAATGGGAAAAGGTTCATTATATGATTAATTTAAAACTAGCTCCCCGGTGATTTTAGTGACGTAATTGTGGAGTCTCATGATGATTACCAGTCCTTAGAGTTTCTTTTATAGGAGAAAAGAACTGGACAGAAGAGGATTTATATTTCTTGGAGATTGAAAACAAAAATGTCCCTACCATTCCCTTCTCTAATTTCCTTGTTTTGTTTTTTTTTTTATTTCTGATGACATTTTATTTGAAAATCCCTAATACATGATGTGATACTCTATGGGACGTCATCAGCGTACCAGGTCACTGCCGCAGCTGCTGTCCCCACCTTGAAATAAAGTTTCATCAACAATGTCTGTTCCAGGAGCTGGGCTAGTTCTCCTACTGAGCATGTGCTGGCTGTCATTTCTTACACATGCTCAGTACACGTTCCTGCTCACTGCTTTATATTCCTTTGAATGCGTACTGCTATTGCATTTTCTCACAAGTTCTAAAGATAAGTGACGAGCAGACAAGAGAGCGCACTGTCATGACACATAGTAAATGAGAGAATACAGCAATCAATGAGAGCAGAGACCAGACCAGCCCCTGAAACAGATGTCACCTCCCTGAAATGGGAAATCATGACTAATGTTAGTTTCTAGGCTTTGGCTGGTCTTTGCTCCTCCGATTTGCTACTTTTTTTTTCCTTTTCACAGCTCACTCACAGTGCACTCTCGTGCTGACTCATCACTTACAGTATCTTTAGAGCGGGCAAGGGATCGCAATGTGAGTGCCATTTAAAGATATATAGAACAGGTATAGGCCATACTGAGCATGTGTCGGGATTTGACAACTGGCACGTGCTCAGTAGAGTGGGCACTAGCCAAGCCTCTTAAACATGGGTCGCCCCTCACACCCAGGGCAGCGGGGTACTCGGTACCGGGCCGGTGTCAGGTGGAATGTGTGTCACAGCAGCGGTGACCCGGTCCGTGGCCCTGGGCGCCCAATATCAATGGCGGTGATGTTAATGGTGTAATAGTTTATTTGGATAGTTCGTGACGCCACCCGTGGTGTTTGGCAAGTAAGATGTTGAGCCAACGCTGCATATAGATCCACTGGGACTGATGGTGTGGTGCAGCAAAGATGGTGTAGCTCCCCACAGGTGGAGCTGTAGTCCCAGGGCAGTGTAGGTGCAATGGACGAGGAGAGGCGCAGAATGGTATAGAGGCTGGTACCCAGATATGGCGGTGCTGGAATAACTGGAGGACAACAGAGTATGTGGTTCCAAAGCTTTACTCACTGTTTGCAGTTCACACAACTGCCTGCCTCCGCACTGTGTTCTTCGGGTCAGGGCCTCAGCCAACCTCCAGGCAGGATAGGATTCTCCCCTCCACACTCCGCCAATATGTACCTAACTGAACGACTCCTCCAATGCGCCTTTAGGTGCGAAGCACTCCAGTACTTAGTTACCCTGGAATGCCTCTCTCTAGGTGTTCCTAGTCTCTACTTATATGACAGACAGCTGTAGCCTGCTTCGGGGACTCCTCTCTGTGTCCCGGCTCTCTATTCAGTTGCTGTTGTGTCCCAAGTCTATGATGGGAGTAAGGCGCTAGTGGCTCACTACTCCTCCAGTGTCTGTTGCCGGACATAAAGATCCAATCAACCTCGGGGACCGGGCCCCGGCCTTTGCGCTCTGGACTGGAAGGGTTCTCTCTCTTTCTCAACCTGCTTCCCACCGTCCTATTCTCCTTCGTTCCGATCTGTTCTATCTCTCTTATGGAATCGGTAGTCTCCAGTCTACGTCTCTTTCCTTCTGTTCCTTTCCCGTGCCAGCTGGCTCAGGTCACTGAGGCAGCTGCAGCATTTCTTCCTCCATCCCTCTTCCAGGGATCCTCACTCCTGTCTGAATGACTTCCTTTCTCTGGGACTCACCCCAGACTGACCTTCTGTCAGACTGATCTCAAATCCTACACCTTCCCTCTCTTTTATAGCTAACTCCACCCGCCTCCCCAGCACCTCTCGTGTTATGAAGCCAGGGACCACAAAAGGCAACCCATGACCTTTCCAGCATAAAGCATGGATGGGTCCCTGCTGAACTATCCTGTGTGTGGGGTGCAGGTGTTGGAATGTGAAAGGGAGTTCCCAGCCTACCTGGAAGGTGGGGTACCACACCTTAGGAGAAGGTGCAGTACCTCTGTGGCGACTGAAGCATCAGGGGCGCCACAAACACATGTCACTGACACTTTGCTTCAGAGTGAGAACAGCAACTGGGTCAGTGGCCACAGCCCTGGTCCACTTATGATATTTCATTGCACTGTGAATTCTCAAATGAAACCTCATTAGAGGTTAAAAAAAAAAAAAAAAAAAAGAAAACAAAAGCAGACATGATGTTACAATAGACAGGGAACCATAGGTAATTTTTAATTGAAGTATATTGGAAAAGTGATTTAAATGGCTAAATTAAATAGATAGACATTTAGTATTAAAATCACCTTTGGCTTTAGACTATCCCTTTAAGGAGGACCTAACACATTCAAAAAAGATGTACCGTATTTTTCAGATGGCGTTTTCCTAAATCTGGAAGTTTTCATTTTTATCCTGCATCTCTATTTTCATGATATATAGTCAAATATAGGTATATAACTCTGGGCTACATAGCCAATTAGTTATACAACTGGGTGTGGTCCTCAAGATTATGTCCGTCAAGGAGGTAATGACCACGCCCATTTGTTTATAAATAGTAGAAAGAGGGGGTCATATCTCAAGAACGGAGAGGCGTAAGAACAAAAGAAAAACAAAGTTGGATTCAGGAGAATAGTGGTATTTACATCAGGATAAAAAAAAAGTAATTATCCCAAGAGAGAGTTCCTGTTTTATAAACCTCTGAACACTGCAATCAGGATGCAGAGGTGGCACACAGCACTTGAGAAAAAAAAGCAGAGGTGCTGGATGCTGATTCAGAAACAGATAAAGCCAGGGTTGTACGTGTTAGGAGAAGTGATGTGACGTAGAGCAGAGTCGCGAATGTGTCTGAGAGTCACCCAAACACATGAAGTATGAACCGAAAACCACTGCCGGAGCCGGTAAGTGAGTGGTACAGTCACAGCTTTGCACCCTGTTTCGCCACCATCCTCCGCTTTGCCTTTCTTCGCACATATCCCGTGCCTTCTCTGTGAAGTGTCGTGTTTGCACGCTCATCAGTGGAATAGTTAATACCACCAGTTTCCTCTTTCGTCTTCTGTCAGACACAGACCGTTCTCCCCCCTTTTGACTTGGGCGAATATGACAACAAAGCTATATTGAGTCGGTAGGAGGGGTTGTGGGATGAAGCTGTTGTGGAAAGCATAAGATCATACAAGCATCTCTGAATAGTGACAGCTCATCCAGGATCTGATCTGTCGCTGACCACACTAAATCTACCTGTGGGTGCGTGGGAGGTAGGTGACACCCCACTCCTCCTGATCCTCAGTGTGCACCCCAAAGTTCCCTTCCTGTTTGTCTTAAGTCTTCCTCAAGCAAGAAAAGAAAACCTAGTCTTCCTTGGGTTTTACAGTTCAGTTAGTGATTCTTATCTGTAGCATAAGAGTCTGTGTGCAGCCAGAAATACATGGAGAACAGATGAATTATGTATGGACACATTTAAAGGGATAAAGTAACAATATATTGTGTGCACAGCAATGAATAAACCTAGTAGTAAGGGAGACGGCTACACTGTTCTGTAATAAATAGGGCAGTGCATCCATGTGTTATTGTTATCCCTAACTTACCCTGGCCTGGATACTATGGCCGTGCTCCCGTACTGCAGGATTATGGCTAATATTTAGCACGAAGCATCTTCCATATTTTGCAGAGTAAATAAATTGGTTAGAACATTAAGGAGTATTGTGGGTTTATGTAAAATGAGGGATTTTCAACACACACTTAAGGTTTGCAGGTTTGTAATATATACTGTATGTTGTGCTGTTTTCACCTTTTTTGATATGTCTAATTGATTTTAATGAATAGAGGCATTCTTGTTAACATCCAAAGGTTAAAAATTCGTCTTGATCACATCCATTTGATCAGAGGCAGACATATCATTAGCACGACCTGTGCAGCCGCACAGGGGCCCACGAGGTAAGGGGGCCACATCCACCACCAAAGAAGCAAGCAGCTTGTATCATGGGCCTATTGGACTGCCGATGCTGTCCTTGCACATGGGCCATTTTCTGTCTGCAATGGTTTTATGCTCCCACATTGCAGCCTCTGCATGTAGCCGCTATAGTGAGCACAGTATTTAAGGAGGATCTGTCACTTACCATGAAAAAAAATTAAAAATAATATATACATATATATATTATTGTATGTGTTTTTATTTATTATTTTAACCTGGCGTAAATGCCACTGTTCTCCTACTGAACCTGATGTTATTTTTCTTTTGTTCTTGCACGTCTCCGTTCCTGAGAAATGGCATCTTCTTCCCTTTAAATAAATCTTAAAGCAGGATCCTCAAGAAGGCTCCCATAAAGAAGTTTGTGACCACACCCACTTGGCTATAAATAGTAGATTTACATACAGGGAAGAGGGGACCATATCTCAGAAATGGAGAGGCGCAGGAACAAACAAAAACAACACCAGAACGGCATTTACACCAGATAAAAATTAAATGTATATAGGGCTATAACGGGTCTTTAAATTGATTGTTAACTTCCATTTGACTTTTTTCCAAGTAAAAAGTTATTTTACTTGCAAACCCTCAT
The DNA here is from genome assembly GCF_039654945.1 of Dendrobates tinctorius. Taxonomy (NCBI): domain Eukaryota; kingdom Metazoa; phylum Chordata; class Amphibia; order Anura; family Dendrobatidae; genus Dendrobates; species Dendrobates tinctorius. Next base: position 875,677 of record NW_027361739.1, on the reverse strand, counting down.
GGGCATGAAATTTTTTTTGTACATTTTTTTAAAGGCAGAACTGCTGTTTACCTGCAAAATTATACCGCTGTTATAAACAATCGATTTAAAGGCAACCTGTCAGCAGGTTTTTCCCATATAAAGTAGGGTCAGCACCTGTAGGCCCTATGTGATAGCATACTAGAATGCTGTGTATACAGCTCTGGCAAAAATTAAGAGACCATCAAATCAAATTCCTGTCATGGTCAGCCCAATCTCCAGACCTGAACCCAATTGAAAACCTCTGGAATGTAATCAAGAGGATGATGGATAGTCACAAGCCATCAAACAAAGAAGAACTGCTTACATTTTTGTACCAGGAGTGGCATAAGGTCACCCAAAAGCAGTGTGAGGCTATGTGCACACGCTGCGGATTCACCTGCGGGTTTTTCCACGTGGATCCGCAGGTAAAGTGACCTGCGGTTTTCCTGCGGTTTCGCCTGCGGTTTTGCCCTGCAGTTTCACACCTCTGCTATGTTAAAGGTGTGAAACCGCTGCGGAATCCGCCCAAAGAATTGACATGCTGCGGTTTGTAAACCGCAGCAAAACCGCGTGGAAAAAACCGCAGCGTGAGCACAGCAGATTTGTAATGCCATAGGCAAACATGGTACTGTACCATGTCTGCGGAACTGCTGCGTTTCCGCAGGGCCAAAAACGCTGCGGAAACACAGCAGAATCCGCAGCGTGTGCACAAAGCCTGAAAGATTGGTGGAAAGCATGCCAAGACGCATGAAAGCTGTGATTAAAAATCATAGTTATTCCACAAAATATTGATTTCTGAACTCTTCCTGAGTTAAAACATTAGTATTGTTGTTTCTAAATGATTATGAACATGTTTTCTTTGCATTACTTTAGGTCTGAAGGCACTGTTTGTTTTTTAATTTTGACCATTTTTCTTTGTCAGAAAAAAATACAAAATTTATTTCTTGGAAATTCGAAGACATCTTGTCAGAAGTTTAAAGAATAAAAGAGCAATTTACATGTTCAAAAAAATACCTATAAAGAGAAACATCAGACAAACTGACCATTTTGCAGTGGTCTCTTAATATTTGCCAGAGCTGTATATCCCCAATGTGATCTGCATAAAACAAAAAATAGCTTTGATTATACTGGTCTACGGGACTGATTTCTAACCTATGCAATAAATTGAAAGGAGTATTCTCATCTTTACTTAAAGGGAATCTGTCACCAGTATTTCACATATCCCCCACCCACACCCAAACTACACTACTCAAAAAAATAAAGGAAACACTAAAATACCACATCCTAGATATCTCTGAATGAAATATTCCAGTTGCAAATTTTTATTCATTGCATAGTGGAATGTTTCAGAACAATAAAACATAACAATTATCAATGTAAATCAAAATGAACATCCCATGGAGGTCTGGATTTGAAATGATACTCAAAATCAAAGTGGAAAATTAAATTGCAGGCTGATCCAACTTCAGCGGAAATGCCTCATGAAAAGGAAAAGATGCTCAGTAGTGTGTGTGGCCTCCACGTGCCTGTATGACCTCCCTACAACACCTGGGCATGCTCCTGATGAGGGGGCGGATGGTCTCCTGGGGCATCTCCTCCCAGACCTGGACTAAAGCATCCGCCAACTCCTGGACAGTCTGTGGTGCAATGTGACGTTGGTGGATGGAGCGAGACATGATGTCCCAGATGTGCTCAATCGGATTCAGGTCTGGGGAACTGGCGGGCTAGTCCATAGCTTCAATGCCTTCATCTTGCAGGAACTGCTGACACACTCCAGCCACATGAGGTCTGGCATTGTCCTACATTAGGAGGAACCCAGGGCCAACCGCACCAGCATATGGTCTCACAAGGGGTCAGAGGATTTCATCTTGGTACCTAATGGCAGTCAGGCTACATCTGGCGAGCACGTGGAGGGCTGTGCAGCCCTCCAAAGAAATGCCACCCCACACCATTACTGACCCACTGCCAAACCGGTCACGCTAAAGGATGTTGCAGGCAGCAGAACGCTCTCCACGGCGTCTCCAGACTGTCACGTCTGTCACATGTGCTCAGTGTGAACCTGCTTTCATCTGTGAAGAGCTCAGGGCGCCAGTGGTGAATTTGCCAATCCTGGTGTTCTGTGGAAAATGCCAAGCGTTCTACACTGTGTTGGGCTGCGAGCACAACTCCCATCTGTGGACGTCAGGCACTTAGACCATCCTCATGGAGTCGGTTTCTAACCGTTTGTGCAGACACATGCACATTTGTGGCCTGCTGGAGGTCATTTTGCAAGGCTCTGGCAGTGCTCCTCCTGTTCCTCCTTGCACAAAGGTGGAGGTAGCGGTCCTGCTGCTGGGTTGTTGACCTCCTACGGCCCCCTCAACATCTCTTGCTGTACTGGCCTGTCTCCCGGTAGCGCCTCCAGCCTCTGGACACTACGCTGACAGACACAGCAAACCTTCTTGCCACAGCTCGCATTGATGTGCCATCCTGGATGAGCTGCACTACCTGAGCCACTTGTGTGGGTTGTAGAGTCCGTCTCATCCTACCACGAGTGTGAAAGCACAACCAACATTCAAAAGTAACCAAAACATCAGCCAGAAAGCATTGGTACTGAGATGTGGTCTGTGGTCCCCACATGCAGAACCACTCCTTTATTGAGGGTGTCTTGATAATTGCCAATAATTTCCATCTGTTGTCTATTCCATTTACACAACAGCATGTGAAATTGATTGTCAATCAGTGTTGCTTCCTAATTGGACAGTTTGATTGCACAGAAGTTTGACTTACTTGGAGTTATATTCTGTTGTTTAAGTGTTCCCTTTATTTTTTGAGCAGTGTATTTATATGCTCATGTAGCTCTTTCAAAGACAAGTCCAACAATAACTTTAGATGTCCAGTCCATTCCTCCATTACCGAGAAATCAGCGTTTGAATACATATGCAAATGAGGCCATAGATCTAAAGCCTCGGTCACTCCAGCTCTATTCCCTGTCTAGTGCAGCCTCATCCTCCTTGACTGACCGCCTTTATGCTGTGTGACATCAGGTAAATGAGTCATCAGTCAAGCAGAAGGAGGCAGCTCTAGGTGGGGAATAGAGCTGGAGTGACAATGGCTTCAGATCTACCATAGTCCTTCAGCCTCATTTGCATATCAATTCAAATGCTGATTTCTCAGTAACGGAGGAATGGACTCGACATCTAAAGATATTGCTGGGCTTGTCCTTGAAAAAGCTAAATGCACACATAAATAGTTTGGACAGTAAAACCTTGCTGACAGATTCCCTTTAAGACACTTTGTGATTCAAGTAATTTAAAGGGGTATTCTCATCTTATACAAGTCTGTCATATTTCCAGGACATAAATGTATAGTAGATGAAGGTGTGTAGCTGATGGGACTTACAGCTATCATGTATTACACACTGCTTAGGCCTCTTTCACACATCAGTGTCTCTAGTACGTGTGGTGACAGTTTTCACACATACCAGAGACACTGACACATGTAGACCAATTCATTTGTGCACATATCTGTGTTTTCTCACGGACCGTGTGTCCATGTGCTCCACACGTCGAAATGTCCATTTTTGTGCATCTCCACGGATCACATGGACCAATACAAGTCAATGGGTCCGTGTAAACATGTACTGCACACGGATGGCGACTGTGTGCCATCTGTGTGCGTTTTTAAAGTCATAGGGTTAACATTGAAACAAATTGTTTCAATGTTAACCCTATGACTTTAAAAACACACACGGCTGGCACATGGACGGCACATGGATCACATACGGATGGTACACACGGACACGTGGATGGCACATGGATGTGAAAAATGGACATAGATATCTCCGGTACCGGTTTTTCTGGTGCTAGAAATATCAGGACGTGTGAAACCGGCCTTTAGTGGAGAGATGGTCCATACAAATGAATGGGACCACCTCTTTACTGACAGCGGCACCGTTCTCAAGACAGATGCAGGTTCCATTGATGGGATGCACATCTACTATACATTTGTTATATCTCACGGATAGAGTACTTTTTATACTACCTGGAGATCCCCTTTCTATCGAGTCCAATAATGTGTTATGGACAATTTTCAATGAGTAGATCGCAATACCTTTATATTCTGTTATATAAGTGGCATTGCATTACATAACAGTACGGTACTGACAGTGCATGTATTCAGTGGAGCTTATAATACATTATCTTTACTCAGGCAAGTTCATAATCATACACGTAGGATCCGTTTCGTTGAAGGCACACAGGAAAATATAAACCAAATAAACATTTCATCCCTTATACTCTAGCAATATTTATTTGCATTCTTTCTGACAAGACCCCCTACGGCTCCGTAATATGGTGCACAGCCACATACAATGTAGGTCTATCTCCCTAATATGGCACATGTAATGGAAGATGACACATTTCTAATCTTTGCCACACTGGGTCCTAACCTCCCCAGCAGTTAACAGGTCCTTTAATTTCTATGGTAGTTCGATGCTTTCAATCTCAAGGGTGAATAGGGGTTAATCACAGGCTGTAGGGGTTGGGGGAAGGAAGCTTCTGCCTGGCTGACAAAACTCATGCACCCCGCTGGCACCCACATTGATTGGGATTAATTAGCATCCAGTCGCCTTTCTGATGTCCTTTGCAGAATCCTGCACTGTGTCCATAAGAATTAGCATCTCTATGTCCTGCATGGGCAAGAGGAAGACCACTCTTGCTTTTCCAGTCATTGAGTTCCACATGAAAGCAGATGATTGTGCAGATATCGTTCCTTTGGTTCTTGGGATTATTGAATACATTCTTAGAATGAGGGCTCATGCACACATCCGGTTTTTCCACGTAATAATAATAATAATAATAATAATAATAATCTTTATTGGAAAACAGAAAAATTATTCTGACCAGATTTTGACCAAGGCTGGAGTTACACACTAGCGAGAAAAACAGACGAGTGCAATGCGATAAAACATCGCATTGCACTAATCCCAATGTTAATCTATGTGTCAGCTCCCATCATCCAATTTTTTTTTTTTTCTCGGCCGTTTTAATCGGGCTGAGAAAATCGCAGCATGCTGTGATTGGCACCGATTATCAGACATGACTCACCAATGCAAGTCTATGGGTGCAATAAAAAATCGGATTACACACGGACCACAAGTGTGACTTGCGAGAAATATGCACCGGTGTCCTTTAGCAAAAGCCGGCAATTCATTTTGCGATACAGTAAAATCACACTGACAGGTTTAATAAAAAAATCGAAAGAGTAGATATAGACACATAGTGTGTGTGTGTGTGTGTGTATATATATATACAGTATATATATATACATATATATATACAGTACAGACCAAAAGTTTGGACACACCTCATTCAAAGAGCTTTCTTTATTTTCATGACTATGAAAATTGTAGATTCACCCTGAAGGCATCAAAACAATGAATTAACACATGTGGAATTATATAATTAACAAAAAAGTGTGACACAACTGAAAATATGTCTTATATTCTAGGTTCTTCAAAGTAGCCACCTTTTGCTTTGATTACTGCTTTGTACACTCTTGGCATTCTCTTGATGAGCTTCTAATGGGGGCAGCATATGGGGGAATAATCTATGGAGCTTCTAATGGGGGCAGTATATGGGGGAACAATCTATGGAGCTGCTTATGGGGGCAGTATATGGGGGAACAATATGGAGCTTCTTATGGGGGCAGCATATGGGGGAATAATCTATGGCGCTTCTAATGGGGGCAGTATATGGGGGAACAATCTATGGAGCTGCTTATGGGGGCAGTATATGGGGGAACAATCTATGGAGCTTCTTCTGGGGACACCATATTTCCCACCCTAGGCTTATACTCGAGTCAATAAGTTTTCCCAGTTTTTTGTGGCAAAATTATTGGGGTCGGCTTATACTCGGGTCGGCTTATACTCGAGTATATACGGTATATATATTTATAGTTCATAGAGTTCTACATAGCAGAATAGCTGCTAAATCAAATGCCAGCTTCTGCAAAATCAATACAAAACCCGACATGAAATGACAGTAAACATACAGTAAACCATTTAATTTCATTTAGTTTTTTATGTCTTTGCTTTGACTAATTATTAGATTACGGTATGCGTGTAAAATTTGGGACATGTAGGTGTTAAATTAAGGGGTTACGTCGTTGAAAAAAATTGTGTGGGCTCCCGCTGTAATTTCTCCACCAGAGAGGGAAAGTCAGTGAGTGAGGGCAGATATTAATAGCCTGGAGAGGGACCATTGTTTTTGGCTACCCCCTGGCTAAAAAATTCTGCCCCCAGCTACCCCAGAAAAGGCACATCTATAAGATGCGCCTTTTCTGGCCTCTCTGTTCCCTTTGCCCTGTAGTGGTGGCTAATGGGTTAATGTCACCTTGCTATTGAAAGGTGACATTAAGCCGGGTTAATAATGTGGAGGTGTCAATAAGACACCTATCCATTATTAACCCTAGAATAGTAAAGAGTTAAAAAAAATACACACACATTAATTAAAAATTCTTTTAATTAAATAATCACACCATGTTTTACATAAAAATAGTTTGGGGTGTAAAATCTTGATGCCAGATTCTCTTTAAATAGGTTGTTCCAAGTTTGATCCTGTGAAGGGAGCAGAGAATAAAAACCCAGTGTTTTGACAAATGGAGGGTGCTATCCCAAGCACCCTCTAGATCTGGGGGGCATTGAAGGGGATTTATGGGAGAAGGCAGTCAGCTACACTGTATAACTGCTTCTGGGTTACTATAAATGCCCTTGATCAGTTCTATAAAAGTAAATGGGGCTGAAGAGACGTACCAGTGATCAGAAGCTAGCATAAATTCTTGCTCCATAGATCTCCACCGGCCTCAGTTTAAAGCGATAATGTAGGAACTGCACATATCCGACCACTGCTCCAAGAGAACAGCAGTGGCCAGTAACCTAGGCAATGAGCTGTAAACAATAAAAGACAAAAACGTAGATAGAACAGGTCAAGTCAGAGAAAAGCAGGTAAGTTGCAATCTTGCATAGTTTAATGTCTATCTGCCTATACCTATTTGATAACAGGAGTGTAAACCTTTAATTGAGTATTGATCACGAACAGGTTGTGGGAAGAGGAGTGCAAATCGGTCTTCATCTAGAGTTTTACAGATTCACATCATATAGCTGTGTAACCTACATTAACATTTCTGCAGTTTAGTGACGTGTGCACTCTCACATCTGTGCATGTGATGGGTGAAGATGATTCACAAAGTAGCATTAAATGAGATACATGACATAAGCTTAATAATTGTCCTCTCACCACCCACAGGTCCTTTCCCTGGGGGCAGACGTGTTGCCAGAGTACAAGCTGCAGGCACCGCGGATTCACCGATGGACCATCCTCCATTACAGCCCTTTCAAAGCAGTGTGGGACTGGTTAATCCTGCTGCTGGTCATCTATACTGCCATCTTTACCCCATATTCAGCGGCCTTTCTGCTGAACGACCAGGATGAAGAAAGAACTTGGGAATGTGGCTATTCCTGCAACCCCCTGGACATCGTGGACCTGATAGTGGACATAATGTTCATTGTAGATATTATCATCAACTTCCGCACCACCTATGTTAACACAAATGATGAGGTGGTCAGTCACCCTGCCAAAATCGCCATCCATTATTTTAAAGGCTGGTTCCTTATAGATATGGTGGCGGCAATTCCCTTTGATCTTCTTATCTATAGGACGGGCTCAGATGAGGTAAGAGAAAATTTTGTGAAACTGAAGCTCAAATGTATTTCATGTAAAGTTTTCCACCTAGGAAAATACATAAAATGGAGCAAGGTAAATAATGTGATCAGTAATCAGTTGTGATCAGCTGCAAGTCCAGCGCCTGTAACTCCTGGCGATCAGTGAGTATTTTGAATAACCACATTTTCTTGTTCCAACCATTTCTTTAAATGGAAACCATTGAAGTATGTAACACATGGCTGTGCCAAGTCCATTACAGAGGCAGTAACCCTTATTATCGGCAGGACGTTAAGGGGGAGATATTGCTCATAGCCACCACTCAGTTAGGGGCCCCCCAGCGTCTACAGCAGAAACTACATTGATAATAGCAGTTCTGTTTTATGGTATAGTTTCTGTTGTTGAGACTTCATCAAGACCTGTACCCTGTGGGAGTCTAGAGAATCTGAAGAGGAGGAGACAGACTGGTAAGTTCTCTATAGTGTGTGAATATATGGGTGTATGTGTATGTATCTTCTCTGTGTCTGTATGCATGTGCCAGGGTCAGACTGGGCCACCAGAGAACCGGAGGATTCGCCGGTGAGCCCAGGCACTTGACACCTGCTGGCATACAGGGCCAGCATATGCCTACAGCCCCTGCTGCTCTAGGGGCCCTCAGCCAGTGGCGTGTCGCTAATAGTGGCACACCACACAGCTGCTACGGGGGCCCCCGGTGCCAGCAAATCAGCAGCGGATGACAGGAAGGCGAAGCCTGTTCCCGCTGCTAAGGAGAAATGAATATTCACGCGTCCCCATGCCCCCATGGGCGTGGAGAGGAGTGACTTCATTTCACTTTAATAGCGGACAGTGGTTGCCGCAGACCAGGGCCTCCCCTCCCCCAGGGGCCCCAGCCCACGTAGATGCTATGGGGCCGTAAGTCAGGGGGACCCGGTGTCAGCAACGCCCTCCAGTGTATCAGATGCCGATACAGTTGAAAGCAATAATGGAAGAGAGAGAATCAGATGACGCTCCCTCTCCCATCATTCCCCTCTGCCTCTGACACACAGCAGGTGCGTGATTACAGCATTTCACAGCATACCTGCTGTGTGCCAGGCCGACTGCAGCACAGCTCCTGGCATTGGAGCAGAGCCGCCGCCGGAATCAGTGTGGGAGCGAGGAGGAGAGGTGAGTATTGTTTGGTTTTGTTTTTGTTTGTTTTTTTATATACAGTGGGTAAGGAATGTATTCAGACCCCTTCAAATTTTTCATTCTTTGTTTCATTGCAGCCATTTTGTAAATAAAAAAGTTCATTTTTTTTCTCATATTAATGTACACTCTGCACCCCATCTTGACTGAAAAAAACAGAAATGTAGAAATTTTTGCAAATTTATTAAAAAAGAAAAACTGAAATATCACATGATCATAAGTATTCAGACCCTTTGCTCAGACACTCATATTTAAGTCACGTGCTGTCCATTTCCTTGTGATCCTCCTTGAGATGGCTCTACTCCATCATTGGAGTCCAGCTGTGTTTAATTAAACTGATAGGACTTGATTTGTAAAGGCACACACCTGTCTATATAAGAAATGACAGCTCACAGTGCATGTCAGACCAAATGAGAATCATGAGGTCAAAGGAACTGGCCAAGGAGCTCAGACAGAATTGTGGCAAGGCACAGATCTGGCCAAGGTTACAAAATAATTTCTGTAGTGCTCAAGCTTACTAAGAGCACAGTGGCCTCCATAATCCTTAAATGGAAGAAGTTTGAAACCATCACAAGTCTTCCTAGAGCTGGCCGTTCTATGGGGGCTGCATTATATTCTGTGAGGGGGCTACATTGTACCCTATGAGGGGGCTACTTTATATTCTCTGAGGGGGCTACTTTATATTATATGATGGGGGGCTACCCCAACTCCTGCTACATAATTAAGACATGTACTACTTTATATTATACCCTGATATTAGCACGTTTTACTGCACAATTGGTGGTCTTGTATTTATTTCTATGTAGCTACATTGTGGGCTCCAAGAATGATTTTCTCTGGTGGGCCCAAGGTGCTCCAGACCGACGCTCGTTTATGCTATGTGTATACATATCTTCATGTATGTGCTCTCTGTATACGTCTGTGTGTATATGTGTATATGTGCTCTATGTATATACTGTACATATTTGTGTATTAGAGATGAGCAGATCAAGCAAAATTCAAATTTCTTTGTTAGTGCAGATTTTCCCAGGAAATTCAATTTGCAGAGAAGATATTTTCCAGGAATTCAATGTCCCTTATTATGTTCTGGGTTCTCGCCAGAACCCAGAGCATAATAAACGTTATATATAAAAAATAAATAAAATCCATATGCTCACTGCTCACCGTGTTGGACCCTCCGGCTTCTCACAGTCACCTATTCCATCTTTGTCGCATCTTCAGATTTCCGCTGCTCATATTAGTCCTGGACTTCTATGTTTGACTAGGCTGTGGGGGGTGCTGCTCATGCGCCTGCAAAGTTCACGTCACACAAGATGATGTCATGATACCATGTGTGTTCTCTATGTACATGTGTATATGCATGTGCTTGCTGAATACATGTTTGTGTGTATGTTTGTGCTCTGTGAATACATGTATTAGTGCTATGTGTGTGTGTGTGTGTGAATATATAATATATATATTTGTCACGCCGCTCCTTGCACCGCCGCGGCCACCGCCTGCCTCGTCGCGTTCCTCCGATCCCTGGCACACTCCCTCCCGGCATCCCAGTCCTGTTCGTCGTCCGTGGTCCAGTCCTGTCGGTTCTCTGCCAGCCTCTCCGGTCCCCCGCGGCTACTCCTGGGTCTCTCCCCTAGGTACCAGCTACTGTGGCGGTAGTCTCCCTTGGGTCTGCCCCTAACGCTCCCTGTATAGGTCAGCTCGCCCGAGGGAGGTTCGTTGCCACGGTCCAACAGGTCCACCCCGGGAGCCCCTCCAAAGGTCTCACAGTATAATCAGGCCATGGACCCCGCTGGTACATCTGCCGCCGCCCAAAAGGAACTAGCGTTCCTGCGGGAAAGTCAGACCCGGATCATGGCATTTTTGAAGACCATGGAGTCCGTCTCTCGGCCCTACAGCCCTCCGATTCGGGGAGCGCGTCCCAGCTAGCCAGTCTCCAGCAGGAACTCACCCAGCAGCGAGACACCCAAGCCCGCTTGGTTAATTTCATGGCCTCAGTGGATAATCGACTGCTCTCCTCTATAGGCCGCCGCTCCGGTTCCACATCCTTCCCCCCGTTTGGCTAAATCTTTGCAGAACACTGGAGATCCCAAGCTGTGTTGGGGGTTCCTTAACCAATGCAAGTTGCATTTTGAATTATTGCCACAACAGTACCCCACTGTTGTGAGTTCATTTTCCCCTTCGTCACTGGGGTCTGGTGAAATCCCTATTCTGGTAAAGGAAGGTAATGAGCCTGATTATCAGGCACCTGAGTCTAATGAGGATGACTGGCTGAGTGGAGTCACGGACTGGATATAAGGCTGCCGACGCCCTTCTGCCCTGCGGGTGATTTCTCTTTGGACTTCTAGTACACCAGTCTGATTCCTGCTCCTCTAAAGCTAAGTTTCTGTTTTGCCTGTTAGCTTTTTGTTTTGTTTTTTGTTTTCCTTGCTTTTCAGTATTCTGCCATTCCCTGCTGGGGTGAGCTGAATCTCCTTTTGCCTGTAGCTCTGTCTTCAGTATATTCCTGAGTACTGACATAGCTTTTTTGAAGCCTAGGGTCTTCAGGGACTTTTTCACTGTCAGTCTGTTGGCTCTTATTTTCATAGGGTTTTTCATGAATTGCAGACAGCAGCCTTCCTGTCCTTTTCTATTTAGTTAGCTTGGGCCCCTCTTTGCTCAGTCTATCTTTCTGTCTGTGTTAGTATTTTCATCTTGCTTCACCGTCATTATATGTTGGGGGCTGCCTATTGCTTTGGGTTCTGCTCTGGGGCAGTTTAGATTTCCCCTTTCTTTCTTTAGGCCTATTTAATTCTCCGGCTGTGATCGAGGGGTCTAGGGCATCGTAGCAACCCCCACGGCTACTGCTAGTTGTGTTGATAGGTTCAGGGGTCTGCAATCCGATAGCTGCCAACTACTCTGGATTTCTAGACATAGCTAGCATTTCTGTTTTTGCCTCCTACGGTGACTCAATCATAACAGAATCACCCGCCATACCGCAGATCCTAGGGTACTCAATAGCAGGAAAGAATTGTGTTTTAAAAAAAAAAAAAAAGTGTGTGTATATTCTTTCCTCTATATCTCTGAGGCTGTAGGGGGAATTTTTTTTTTCTCAATGGAGATAAAGCAATTGTCTGATCGTGTGGAGCAGCTCGCTGCGGAACTGCGGGGAATTTCCGCCTACCTTGCTCGTTCGCATGCTGTTAAACCAAAGATCCCTATACCTGATGTATTTTTTGGGGATCGATCTAAATTTTTGCGTTTCAAAAATAATTGTAAATTATTTTTTGCCTTGAAGCCTAACTCGTCAGGGAGCTCCGCGCAGCAGGTTAAAATTGTCATCTCTTTGCTGCGTGGCGATCCCCAGGACTGGGCGTTTTCTTTGAAACCAAATGATCCTATTCTGACTAATGTGAACGCATTCTTTCAAGCTTTGGGGTTGTTGTATGACGAACCTAATGTTATTGATCAGGCTGAAAAGATCCTGTTGGCATTGAACCAGGGTCGAGATTCTGCAGAGTTGTACTGTCAAAAGTTCCGAAAGTGGGCGGTCCTTACTACCTGGAATGATAATGCCTTGGCTGCTCTCTTTCGGAAGGGTTTGTCAGAAGCCGTAAAAGATACTATGGTGGGATTTCCTGTTCCCTCTGGTCTGGACGATTCTATGTCATTAGCCATTCAGGTTGATCGGCGTTTACGTGAACGCAGGATTGCACGAGAGGTGTTGCCACCAGTTGAACAGACGTCTGAACCTATGCAATGTGATAGAGTTTTGTCTAAGGCGCAACGTCAGGAGTTCAGAAGGCGTAATAAGCTGTGTTTTTTCTGTGGAGATGCCTCGCATATTATTTCTGTTTGTCCTAAATGAGAGAAACGCTTTGCACACACGTTTTCTGTTGGTGGTGTTCAACCTAAGTTTCTTCTGGCAATTACTCTGATCTGCTCCCTGTCCACATTTTCCGCCAAGGCTTTTGTGGATTCGGGAGCAGCGCTAAACCTAATGGACTTGGATTTTGCTAAACGTTGTGGATTTCCGATGACACCTCTGCAGACGCCTATCCCTTTGAGGAGGATTGATGCTACTCCTTTGGCTAAAAATAAGCCTCAGTTTTGGACCCAGGTGGTCATGCGGGTCGCCCCAGACCATCAAGAAAATTGCAGATTTTTGGTATTGCATGGGCTGCATGATGCCGTTGTTCTGGGGTTCCCTGGTTGCAAATTCATAATCCAGTTTTGGATTGGAAATCTGTGTCTGTGGTGAGTTGGGGTTGTCGGTGTGCCTTTAGTGAGGCTCCGGTTTTTTCCACCTCTCCTCAGTCGCATGAAGTTCCTGACTATTTGGCTGACTTTTATGATGTATTTAGTGAGAATGAGTCTGCGTCCTTGCCTCCTCATAGGAGTTATGACTGTGCAATTGAACTAAGCTCGGGGTGTAAATTTCCCAAGGGTCGGCTCTTCAATTTATCTGTACCCGAGCACGAGGCTATGCGGTCCTATATTAAGGAGGCGTTGGAGAAGGGTCATATTAGACCATCCTCTTCACCCTTAGGTGCCGTTTTTTTTTTTGTGGCCAAAAAGGATGGTTCTTTAAGGCCTTGTATTGATTATCGTGCCCTCAATAAAATTACTATTAAATATCAGTATCCGTTACCCCTGATTTCGGATCTATTCTCTAGAGTTAGAGGTGCTTGCTGGTTTACTAAGCTTGACCTCAGGGGGGCGTATAATCTTATCCGCATTAAGCAGGGGGATGAATGGAAGACGGCGTTTAATACTCCGGAGGGACATTTTGAGTACCTGGTGATGCCTTTTGGGCTCACTAATGCCCCTTCTGTCTTCCAGTGCTTCATGAACGATATTTTCCGAGACTTTGTCGATTAATTTTTGATTATCTATCTGGATGATATTTTGATCTTCTCCAAGGATTGGGATTCTCATGTGGAACATATTCGGACTGTGTTCTGGATCTTGAGGGAGAATTCCCTGTATATCAAAGGATCGAAATGCCTTTTTGGAGTACAGAGGATTTCATTTTTGGGATTTATTTTGTCTCTGTCAACTATTGAAATGGACCCGGCCAAGGTACAGGCCATTCACGATTGGGTTCAGCCCACTTCTTTGAAGGCCCTCCAGAAGTTTTTGGGTTTTGCTAATTTTTATCGGAAATTTATAGCAAAATTTTCTAGTATTGCCAAGCCATTGACTGATCTGACTAAGAAGGGTGCTGATGTGTTGAATTGGTCTCCTGAGGCTGTTGCTTCCTTTCAGGAGCTGAAGCGAAGATTTACCTCCGCCCCGGTTTTGCGGCAACCTGATGTCTCACTCCCGTTCCAGGTAGAGGTGGATGCTTCTGAGATTGGTGCAGGAGCTGTTTTGTCCCAAAAGGATCCTGTAACATCTAAAATGAATCCCTGTGCTTTCTTTTCTCGAAAGTTCTCTCCATCTGAACGTAACTATGATGTGGGGAATCGGGAACTGTTGGCCATGAAATGGGCATTTGAGGAGTGGAGACATTGGTTGGAGGGAGCTAAACATCAAGTTGTGGTCCTCACTGACAACAAGAATTTGATTTACCTAGAGTTGGCTAAACGCTTGAACCCTAGACAGGCTAGGTGGGCCTTGTTTTTTACACGTTTTGATTTTGTGGTCTCTTTTCTTCCTGGAACTAAGAATGTCAAGGCAGACGCCCTCTCTAGGAGTTTCTTTGCTAATTCTCCTGTGGTGACCAAGCCTGCTACCATCTTAGGCGAAGGGGTAGTTCTTTCTGCCATCTCGCCCGATTTGAGACTTGCTCTGCAAGAGTTCCAGGAGGACAAACCTGAGCGTTGTCCCAGTGGAAAGTTGTATGTTCCTGACCAGTGGAAGAAGAGAGTGATGTCTGAAGTTCATTGCTCTGCATTGGCTGGTCATCCAGGTATTTTTGGTACTAGAGATCTGGTGAGTCGCTCTTTTTGGTGGCCCACCTTGTCTCATGATGTCAGGAATTTTGTGCAGTCCTGTGGGACTTGCTCCCGGTCTAAATCTTGTTCTCGCTCTAGTGGGTTGTTGATGCCTCTGCCGGTCCCCAGGAGGCCATGGACCCATATTTCAATGGATTTCACCTCTGATATGGCAGTCTCTGAAAGAATGACTGTTATTTGGGTGATTTGTGATAGGTTCTCTAAGATGGTTCATCTTGTACCACTCCCTAAGTTGCCATCTTCCTCTGAGTTGGTGCCCCTGTTTTTGCAACAGGTAGTTCGCTTACACGGGATTCCTGAGAACATTGTGTCTGACAGAGGAGTTCAGTTTGTGTCTAGATTTTGGAGGACTTTCTGTTCCAAGCTGGGAATTCAGTTGTCCTTCTCCTCTGCTTTTCACCCTCAGACCAATGGGCAGACAGAGAGAACAAACCAGACCTTGGAGTCGTATTTGAGATGTTTTATTTCCGCTGATCAGGATGATTGGGTTTCATTTTTGCCCTTGGCCGAATTTGCTTTAAATAATAGAGCTAGTTCTGCCACTTTGATGTCACCTTTTTTTTGTAACTTTGGGTTTCATCCTCGATTTTCTTCAGGGCAGGTGGAGCCTTCTGCCTGCCCAGGTGTTGACACTGTGGTGGAGAGAATGCACCAGATCTGGGACCAAGTGGTGGATAAGTTATCTCTCTCGCAGGAAAAGGCCCAGCGGTTTTCCAATCGACATAGGACCATTGGTCCCCAGTTTAAGATTGGTGATATGGTGTGGTTATCATCAAAAAATATTGCTATGAAGGTGGCTTCTCCTAAGTTTAAGCCTAGATTTATTGGACCTTACAAGATTTTGGAGATTATTAATCCGGTCTCTTTTCGTTTGGCTCTTCAATGTGTTCCATAAGTCCTTGTTGAAGAGGTTTGTTGAACCAGTTGTTCCTGGGGTGGCACCTCCAGACCCTGTATTGGTTGAAGGTAACATGGAATATGAGGTAGAGAAAATACTGGATTCCCGTCTGGCTAGACGGAGACTCCAGTATTTGGTTAAGTGGAAGGGTTATGGTCAGGAGGATAATTCCTGGGTCTCTGCCTCTGATATTCATGCCAAAAGATTGGTGCGTGCATTTCATCGGGCTCACCCTGATCGCCCTGGTGGCGTGGTTGAGGGTTCGGTGACCCCTCCTCAAGGGGGAGGTACTGTTGTGAGTTCATTTTCCCCTTCGTCACTGGGGTCTGGTGAACTCCCTATTCTGGTAAAGGAAGGTAATGAGCCTGATTATCAGGCCCCTGAGTCTAATGAGGATGACTGGCTGAGTGGAGTCACGGACTGGATATAAGGCTGCCGACGCCCTTCTGCCCTGCGGGTGATTTCTCTTTGGACTTCTAGTACACCAGTCTGATTCCTGCTCCTCTAAAGCTAAGTTTCTGTTTTGCCTGTTAGCTTTTTGTTTTCTTTTTTGTTTTCCTTGCTTTTCAGTATTCTGCCATTCCCTGCTGGGGTGAGCTGAATCTCCTTTTGCCTGTAGCTCTGTCTTCAGTATATTCCTGAGTACTGACATAGCTTTTTTGAAGCCTAGCGTCTTCAGGGCCTTTTTCACTGTCAGTCTGTTGGCTCTTATTTTCATAGGGTTTTTCACGGATTGCAGACAGCAGCCTTCCTGTCCTTTTCTATTTAGTTAGCTTGGGCCCCTCTTTGCTCAGTCTATCTTTCTGTCTGTGTTAGTATTTTCATCTTGCTTCACCGTCATTATATGTTGGGGGCTGCCTATTGCTTTGGGGTCTGCTCTGGGGCAGTTTAGATTTCCCCTTTCTTTCTTTAGGCCTATTTAATTCTCCGGCTGTGATCGAGGGGTCTAGGGCATCGTAGGAACCCCCCACGGCTACTGCTAGTTGTGTTGATAGGTTCAGGGGTCTGCAATCCGATAGCTGCCAACTTCTCTGGTTTTCTGGACTTAGCTAGCATTTCTGTTTTTGCCTCCTACGGTGACTCAATCATAACACCCCACCGACCGAGCCAAAGTGGCCTTTGTGGTATCCCACTTGGAGGGTGAGGCACTGGCTTGGGTAAACCCCCTGTGGGAGTGAGACGATCCTCTGGTCTCCCAGCTCTCCCCCTTTCTGGAGACTTTTCGTAAAGTCTTCGACAAGCCCGGGCGCCTGGTCTCTGCCACCGAGTCCTTATTTAATCTACACCAGGGTACCCTCTCGGTGGGCCAGTACGCCATCCAGTTTCATACGTTGGCTTCCGAGCTAGGATGAAACAATGAGGCCCTGGTAGGAGCCTTTTGGCGTGGCTTGTCCGCTCGAATTAAAGACGAGTTGGCAGGGCGAGACACACCAACGTCCCTGGAAAACCATTTCCCTGGCGACGCGTATCGATCTACGTTTCCAGGAGCGTACCCGCGAAGCTGTCAGGGAGAGAAGATTTCCTTGCTCGTCTCCAGCTAGATGCAGTCCTCCTCACTCGCGATTTTCCACCGCGGCTGCAGCTCCAGAGCCCATGCAGGTGGACCGACTCAAGCCGGCTGAGCAGCGTTGCCAGGAGAGACTCGCACAAGGTCTTTGTTTCTATTGTGGCAGCACCACCCATCTCCTGCGTTCTTGTCCGGTGAGACCGGGAAACGCCTCCGCCTAGGACAGGTAAGAGAGGCCTCCCTAGGTGTCAATGACACCTCTCTACCTTTGACCCTCTCTGTCTTGTTGAACCAGGGTTCTAAACGTTCTTCAGAGGTAGCTTCTATAGATTCTGGGGCAGCAGGGAACTTCATCCAGCTCGAGTCGGTAAAAAGATTGCGGATACCTGGCAGGTCCTTGGAGACTCCTCAGCAGTTAGCGTCAGTCGACGGTGCTCCCCTACGGGAGACCGTTACCTTGGTCACCGAAGAGGTGGAGTTACAGATTGGAGCCTTGCATCGGGAGAGGATAGTCTTCTTCGTACTGCCATCATTGTCCCATACGCTTCTCTTAGGCCTTCCTTGGTTAAGGATACATGAACTTTTTCTGGATTGGCGGTCTGGAGACATCCTTCGTTGGGGTCAGTCCTGCCAGACTAAGTGCCTCCTTCCTGTTCAGCCTCTTAAGACTTCGTGGCCAGTCACGGTGCCTGCAGACTTGCCTTCAGCCTATTGGGCCTTCGCCGACGTCTTCGATAAGAAAGAGGCAGAAAGTCTTCCCCTGCATCGTCCGTACGTTTGCCCGATCGATCTTGTTCCAGGCTCTACTCCTCCTGGAGGCTGAATCTATCCTCTGAATCCTCTTGAGTCTCAAGACATGACAGAGTACATCCAGGAAAATTTGGCCAGAGGCTTTATCCGGAAGTCGTCTTCACCTGCTGGCGCAGGTTTCTTCTTCGTCAAGAAGAAGGATGGGTCTCTTCGTCCCTGTATTGATTACCGGGGTCTTAATGAAATTACGATCAAGAATAAGTACCCACTGCCTCTCATCCCGGAGTTGTTCGATCGGCTGCGGGGAGCACGAATCTTTACTAAACTGGATATCCGTGGGGCTTACAACCTCATCCGTATTCGCTCCGGAGATGAATGGAAGACAGCCTTCAACACCAGGGACGGGCACTACGAATATCTGGTCATGCCCTTCAGTTTGTGAAATGCCCTCACAGTATTCCAGGAGTTTGTAAATTACATTTTCCGAGACCTTCTGTACTCCTGTGTGGTGGTGTATCTGGATGATATTCTCGTCTTCTCTCCGGACATGTCCACCCACAGAAGAAATGTCCGTCAAGTACTGCTGCGTTTGAGGGAGAATCGCCTGTATGCCAAGCTGGAGAAGTGCACCTTTGAGCAGTCGTACCTTCCGTTCCTGGGTTACATCATCTCCGACTCGGGCTTATGCATGGATCCAGAAAAGGTGTCCGCTGTGCTCAACTGGCCACGGCCTCATGGTGTTAAAGCAATTCAGCGGTTTCTCGGATTCGTGAACTATTACCGGCAATTTATTCCTCATTTTTCTTTGTCTGGTCCCATCTCCTCATTGATCCGCAAGGGGGCTAATCCTCACGTCTGGTCGTCTGAGGCCGAGAACGCCTTCCTGTCTCTGAATAAAGCCTTTGCCACCGCACACGTACTCCAGCGTCCTGAGGCCAACAAACCTTTCATCCTCAAGGTTGATGCCTCGGCAACTGGGGCGGGAGCAGTACTTTCTCAGAGAGCTTCCTCCGGACGGCTGGGTACTTGCGATTTCTTCTCCAAGACGTTCTCCACTGCGGAATGGAACTACTCCATCAGTGACAGGGAACTGCTGGCCATCAAGTTGGCACTGGAGGAGTGGAGGTACCTATTGGAGGGAGCTATACATCTTTTTAAGATCTACACGGATCATAAGAACTTAGCCTACATCCGATCTACACAGAGACTCAACCCCGGGGGCAAGCCAGGTGGTCCCTGTTCTTCGGCCGTTTCGATTTCGAACTTCACTTCCGCCCTGGCAACAAAAATCTCAGGGCCGATGCCTTGTCCAGGTCCTTCTTGTCTGCAGATACTGAGGAGGAACCCACGCACATCATGGATCCTTCCAGGCTCATCACGGTGGCACCTGTCACTTTAACTTCTCTACCTCCCGGTAAAACTTTTGTGCCAGAAAGAGACCGGAGGCGAGTCTTATGCTGGGGGCATGCCTCCAAACTTGTGGGTCATGCTGGTCTTAAAAAAACACTCATCCTCATGTCCCGCTACTACTGGTGGACTACCCTTCTCCATGATGTCCGAAGTTTTGTTGCCTCTTGCCCATCCTGTGCCAAGAACAAGGTTCCGAGGCAGCTGCCCTCTGGTCTTTTACACCCGCTTCCAGTCCCTTCGGCTCCATGGCAACACGTTGCAATGGACTTCATTACCGATCTGCCTCGGTCTTCGGGTTGTACCGTCATACTTGTGGTCATGGACAGATTCTCCAAAATGGCACACTTCATCGCCCTTCCTGGTTTACCCTCATCACCTGACTTGGCGAAAGTTTTTATCCATCATATCTTTTGCCTCCATGGTCTAACTCAACATATTGTTTCGGACAGAGGAGTTCAGTTCACCTCTCGATTTTTCAGAGCTTTATGCCAGTCTATGAACGTTACTCTCAACTTCTCTTCAGCGTACCACCCACAGTCCAACGGACAAGCGGAGCGGACTAACCAGTGCCTGGTGAATTATCTCCGTCACTTCTCTAATGCCCACCAGAATGACTGGTCTGACTTACTCCCATGGGCTGAATTCACATATAACAATCACTCCTGCGAATCTTCTGCCAAGTCGCCTTTCTTTGTCGTCTATAGGCAACATCCTGGCATACCCCTACTGGTCCCACCTGTCTCGGGTGTACCAGCGGCTGATCTTCTGTCTGGGGAGTTCTCCAGGATCTGGCAGGAGACCAAGACCGCTCTCGAGTTAGCTCGTGACAGGGTGAAGAGACACGCAGACAAAAGGCACTTAGACCCTCCTCGATATCACCCGGGTGATAAGGTTTGGGTATCCTCCAAGTTCATTCGCCTAAAGATTCCTTCGCATAAGCTAGGTCCCCGGTACATCGGACCCTTCGAAGTCTTGGCTCGCATCAACGATGTCTCCTACAAACTGCGGCTTCCCGTCTCGCTCCGCATCCCTAATTCCTTTCACGTGTCCCTTCTAAAACCTGTCATCCTCAATCAGTTTCATGCCTCTACCACTCGTTCACCTCCGCCTGTCTCCGCTGACGATGTGGTCTAAGTGAAAGACATTCTGGCCAGGAAAAAGATAAGAGGGAGGACCTTTTTTCTGGTTGATTGGAAGGGTTTTGGTTCTAAGGAGAGATCCTGGGAGCCCCGGGAGAATATCCAGGCTCCTCGAATCTTGGCTAGGTTTCTTTCAAGCAAGGGGGTGCTTAAGGGGGGGGGGGTACTGTCACGCCGCCCACTCCACTCCTTGCACTGCCGCGACCACCGCCTGCCTCGCTGCGTTCCTCCAATCCCTGGCACACTCACCCAGCATCCCTGCGCGCTCCTGCTCTGCCTCCTGCTCCGGCTTCCCAATGGGCCCGCGCTGTGTGTAGCAGCGAACGCGCACTCCATTCTGCCTAGGGCGGCCGCTCATGTCTCCCTGCTCGCGGTGCACCCTGACCCGGAAGTCCTTCAGCCTCTCCCCTTATCAGGCCGCCCCTTCCTCCTGGCGGTGCCTGATTATCATTTGTGCCTTGCAAGTGATCCTGGCCCCACGTCCTGCCGCGCATTCCCCTGCCAGCAGTTCCGTTGCCTGTGCCTGTCTCTTACTCTCCTCCGTGTTCCTCTCTCCTAGTGCCTGCCTGCCCGTGGTCCCATCCTGCCTCGTTCCTGTGTCTCAAGCCTTGTCCTCCAGCCCGTGCCTCCGCCTTGCTATCTCCTCCGTGTTGCTGTCCTGCCTCCCGGCATCCCAGTCCTGTTTGTCGTCCGTGGTCCAGTCCTGTCAGTTCTCCGCCAGCCTCTCGGGTCCCCCGCGGCTACTCCTGGGTCTCTCCCCTGGGTACCAGCTACTGTGGCGATAGTCTCCCTTGGGTCTGCCCCTAACGCTCCCTGTATAAGGGGTGGAACACCAGGTCAGCTCGCCCGAGGGAGGTTCGTTGCCACGGTCCAGCAGGTCCACCCCGGGAGCCCCTCCAAAGGTCTCACAATAATGTGGATTTGTGATATGAAGTATGTGTATATGTGTGTGTAACAAATTGTTTGTGTCAGATACTGTGTGTACGTAGCATCCACATCCGGCTGGTGTAACCTGCAGATGTGCTGCTGATAACATAACGCTGTAAGACAACATTATCTACAGGGTGGGCCATGTATATGTATACACCTAAATAAAATGGGAATGGTTGGTTGATTTCAACTTCCTGTTTGTGGCACATTAGTATATGGGAGGGGGGAAACTTTTTAAGATGGGGTGGTGACCATGGCAGCCATTTTGAAGTCGGCCATTTTGGATCCGACTTTATAAATGGCCCACACAGGTGTTTCCATATAAATGGCCCACCATGTTCTAGTGATCATTCTGTACCCATCATTCTTTGACATCCTGTGTAAAGAGGCCAGTAAACAAACACCAAACTATTTGAATATTGTCGATCGCGCTCTTTTAATGACTCAGCTCACTGAAATGAAGCCTAAATTTTTTTGTGTGATGGTGCAGTATATTAGCATTTGGCGCCCCACTTATAGCTTTTGCACAGGGCCCCACTTTGTCTAAATCTATCCCTCATCATTATCGGCTCATCAATGGCCATACATGTTCAATAGCGGTCATCTTGGGCAAGAATGCCTTAAGGCGTACAGTGAATTCCCTCACTGGCAGCCACTTATCTCCTGAGTGAACATGGTATTGGGCATTTTAAAATGCAACATGCCAATTCTTATTCAGCCTGACATCTGCCACTAGGGACAGTCGGGAAGCGCCAATATACATTAAGTCATCAACCGATCCTGCCGAGTTTGGACAAGTTATATCTAATATATGGCCAGCCGTATTTAGGAGTAACCAAATTTGTGGACCACCTCTATGATATCTAATTGAGCATATGGACCAGGTTGTCTCATAAGATCATTTATTTCTTTATTTATTATGCTTACTTATATAGTATCATCATATTCCGCAGCGCTTTACAGATATTGTCATCGCTGTCCCTATTGGGGCTCACAACCTAAATTGCCTGTCAATATGTTTTTGGAGTGTGCGATGACCTGGAGGAAACCCACTTAAACACACGGGGAACATACAAACTCCTTGCAGATGTTGTCCTTGCAAAGCAATAGGGCTAACCAATGAGCCACCATGCTGTCCAGATAACCATAATGGTCATTTCAGTTATGCTATAAGTCAGGA
Organism: Dendrobates tinctorius; assembly: GCF_039654945.1. Taxonomy (NCBI): domain Eukaryota; kingdom Metazoa; phylum Chordata; class Amphibia; order Anura; family Dendrobatidae; genus Dendrobates; species Dendrobates tinctorius. The sequence goes on along the minus strand of NW_027361739.1, from coordinate 853,042 downwards.
GAAACTTATCGGGTTGGCATCTTTCATTTCCCCTATTTGCCCCCCTCCCACGCTATGAACACTATTCAACGCCCATTTATTATATTCCTTGATCTGGTCCACAGCTTTATGCATGACTGATACAGAGCAGATCATATGGGCTCTTTTCCATGTTTGCTCCTCCTAACACTAATCTACCATTTATGTCCCATTTTAGTGTTAGGAGGAACTCCATGGGAACTTAACCTGGCGATTGTACTGGATGTATGTTTTAGGGCATGACAGGATGAAGGCCCTCATCTTCCCTATGGTGGACATGCCATGAATTCACGTGATTTTGGAGAATTTTAATTAATCTAATAGGGGTAATATTGGCAAAAATGATGCCACTTTCCCCAATGATGTCCTTCTAAGTGAAAACCCATACAGTTTTATCAATGTAACCTTTCGACTACTGCAGTTTATAATGATGTCTGTGTACCACAGAACTAAAGAAGACCATTCCTTTTGGTAGCAGCAGTCAAGGAACATATTAAAGAGGTTGTGCAGTTGTTGATAAAAGTCTGCAATCACTCAATGTGTATATCTTTTTAATATGAATTGTATATAATTTTATCTCACACCTTTTACCCCATTAGAAATAAAAACAATAAATAAAATACACATATGTGGTTTTTCCACTTTCAAAAAGGTCTGATCTATCAATGTATAAAATTGATTACCCCTGTAAATGCTGTTATGAGAACAAAAATCAAAACCCTACAATTTTGTTTTTATTCAGCCACCACAAAACTGCAAAAAAATGCAATAATTAATCAAAACATTGCACATACCCCAAAATGGTATCAATAAAAAAATGTTATCTCAGGGCACAAAAATAAACAATAGACCCGCTTCACACGTCAGTGTCTCCAGTACGTGTGGTAACAGTTTCCACATGTACTGGAAACACTTAGACCCATTCAAACTTGTGGGTCTGCACACGTCAGTGTGTTTTCATGGACATGTCCATTTTTGCCGGCAGCACGGTCCGCAATACGTCCCACACACATGCATATTGATGACACACGGGTGACATCAGTGTGACACATACCGACGTCTGGGAAAAGCAGTACAGTTTGCGCAGTTCCCAAGCACCGCGTGCTGAATCCCACTCTCATCATCGTCGCCTGGTCTTCCTATGATTAGAGAGACCAGGTGACATTATTGATAGTCAGCACCTGCTGTCTGTGCAAAGCACGCATTAAAAAAATACATTTTTAAAAAAACAATGTGGAGTTCCCCTTGGTTTTCCAAACCAGCTGAGGGAAGCAGACAGCTGGGGGCTGTTATTATTCTGGGAAGGGGCCAATAGCCATAAAGGTTCCCAGCCTATTAACCCCTTAAGCCCCAAGGGTGGTTTGCACGTTAATGACCAGGCCAATTTTTACAATTCTGACCACTGTCCCTTTATGAGGTAATAACTCTGAAATACTTCCATGGATCCCGGTGATTCTGACATTGTTTTCTCGTGACATATTGTACTTCATGTTAGTGGTAAAATTTCATTCAAATAACTTGCGTTTATTTGTGAAAAAAACAGAAATTTGGCGAAAATATTGAAAATTTCGCAATTTTCCATCTTTTAATTTTTATGCCCTTAAATCACAGAGATATGGCACACAAAAAACATGTTTACTATACATCAGCACAATTTTGAAACCAAAATTTTTCTTTGTTAGGAAGTTATAAGGGTTAAAAGTTGACCAGCGATTTCTCATTTTTGCAACACCATTTTATTTTTACGGACCACATCATATTTGAAGCCAATTTGAGGGGTCTATATGATAGAAAATACCCAAAAGTGACACCATTCTAAAAACTGCACCCCTTAAGGTGCTCAAAACCACATTCAAGAAGTTCATTAACCCTTTAGGTGCATCACAGGAATTTTTTGAATATTTAAAAAAAAATGAACATTTAACTTTTTTTCACTAAAAAAATACTTCAGGTTCAACTTTTTTTAATTTACCAAGGGTAACAGGTGAAATTGGACTGCAAAAGTTATTGCGCAATTTGTCCTGAGTACGCTGATACCTGATATGTGGAGGGGAACCACTGTTTCGGCGCATGGCAGACCTCAGCAGGGAAGGAGCGCCGTTTGACTTTTTCAATGCAAAATTGGCTGAAATTCAGATCGGACGCCATGTCGCGTTTGGAGAGCCCCTGATGTACCTAAACAGTGGAAACCCCCCCAAGTGACCCCATTTTGGAAACTAGACCCCCCAAGGAACTTATCTAGATATGTAGTGAGAACTTTGAACCCACAAGGGCTTCACAGAAGTTTATAACGTACAGCAGTACAATTAAAAAATCATATTTTTTCCACAAAAATGATCTTTTCACCCCCAATTTTTATTTTTCCAAGGGTAACAGGTCCCTAAGAGTTATTGTGCAATTTGTCCTGAGTACGCTGATACCCCATATGTGGGTGTAAATGACTATTTGGGCGCATGGCAGAGCTCGGAAGGGAAGCTGCGCCATTTGACGTTTTTGGCTGGAATTAAGATCAGACACCATGTCGCGTTTGGAAAGCCCCTGATGTACCAAAACAGTAGAAACCCCCCACAAATGACACCATTTTGGAAACTAGACCCCCAAAGGAACTTATCTAGATGTGTGGTGATCACTTTGAACCCCCCCAGTGCTTCACAGAAGTTTATAATTTTTTCCACAAACATGATCTTTAGTCACCACATTTTTCATTTTCCCAAGGGTAACAGGAGAAATTGGACCACAAAAGTTGTTGCCCAATTTGTCCTGAGTACGCTGATACCTCATATGTGGGAGAAAACTACTGTATGCGCACACGTCGGGACTCGGAAGGGAAGTAGTGACGTTTTGGAATGCAGACTTTGATGGAATGGTCTGAGGGTGTCATGTTGCCTTTGGAGAACCCCTAATGTACCTAAACAGTGGAAACCCTCCACAAATCACCCCATTTTGGAAACTAGACCCCCTAAGGAACTTATCTAGATGTGTGGTGAGCACTTTGAACCCCCAAGGGCTTCACAGAAGTATATAATGCCCAGGCATGAAAATAAAAAAAATCGTATTTTTTCCACAAACATGATCAATTAGTCTCCAATTTTTTTATTTTCCCAAGGGTAACAGGAGAAATTTGGCCCCAAAAGTTGTTGTCCAATTTGTCCTGAGTACGCTGATACCTCATATGTGGGAGAAAACTACTGTATGGGCACACGCCGGGGCTCGGAAGGGAAGTAGTGACGTTTTGAAATGCAGACTTTGATGGATTGGTCTGTGGGTGTCATGTGCGTTTGGAGAGCCCCTGATGTACCTAAACTATTGAAACTCCCCACAAGTGACCCCATTTTGGAAACTAGACCCCCCCACGGAACTTATCTAGATGTGTGGTGAGCACTTTGAACCCCCAAGTGCTTCACAGAAATTTATAACGCCTGGACGTGAAAATAAAAAAATCATTTTATTCCACAAAAATGATATTTTTGCCCCCAATTTTTTATTTTCCTAAGGGTAACAGGAGAAATTGGACCCCAAAAGTTGTTTTGCAATTTGTTCTAAGTATGCCGATACCCTATATGTGGGGGTAAAACACTGTTTGGGCGCATGGCAGAGCTTGGAAGGGAAGGAGCACCATTTGACGTTTTCAACGCAGAATTGGCTGGAATTAAGATCAGACGCCATGTTGCATTTGGAGAGCACCTGATGTGCCCAAACAGTGGAAACCCCCCAATTATAACTCCAACCCTAACCCCAACACACCCATAACCCTAATCTGAGCCCTAACCCTAGCCCTAACCCTAGCCCTAGCCCTAACCCTAGCCCTATCCCTAACCCTAACCCTAACCCTAATGGGAAAATGGAAAAAAATAATTTTTTTTAATTTTATTATTTTTCCCTAACTAAGGGGGTGATAATGGGGGGTTTGATTTACTATTTATGGAGGTTTTTATGTTTGGCGGCTGTCGCACGCTAAAAGACGCTTTTTATTGTAAAAATAGTTTTTGCATCACCACATATTGAGAGCTATAATTTTTCCGTATTTTGACCCACCGAGTCATGTGAGGTCTTATTCTTTGCGGGACGAGTTGACGTTTTTATTGATACCATTTTCGGGCACGTGACATTTTTTGATCGCTTTTTATCCGATTTTTGGGACGCAGAATGAACAAAAACCAGCGTTTCATGAATTTCATTTGGGGGGGTGTGTTTACACCATTCCGCGTGCGGTAAAATTGATAAAGCGGTTTTATTCTTCGGGTCGGTATTGTTACAGTGATACCTCATTTAGGTCGTTTTTTTATGTTTTGTCGGTTTTTTGCAATGAAAACAATTTTATATAAAAAATAATTATTTTTGCATCGCTTTATTCTGCGAGCTATAACTTTTTTATTTTTTTGCGGATGACACTGTATTGCGGCTCGTTTTTTGCGGGACAAGATGACGTTTTCAGCGGTACCATGGATATTTATATGCGTCTTTTTGATCGCGCGTTATTGCACTTTTTGTTCGGTGGTATGATAATAAATCATTATTTTTTGCTTTGTTTTTTTATTTTTTAAGGGGTTCGCTAAAGGGATTAACTAATGGGACAGTTTTATAGGGCGGGTCACTACGGACGCGGCGATACCAAATATGTGTACTTTTATTTGTTTTTTTTTGTTTTTTTTTTCAAAAAATGAATTTATTGGGGAATATTTTTTTTTTACTAATTTATTTAGCGATTTTTTAAATTATTTTTACACTTTTTTTTTTTTTACTTTATTACATAGTCCCAGGTGGGACATCACTGCCCTGTGACAGATCGCTGATCTGTCACATCACAGATCACTGTGACAGATCAGCAATCTGTCACAGGCAGTTCTGCAGAGTTCCTCATGCCTGCGCTTTGCAGGCAGTGAGGAAGTCAGCTCCCTACAGGCCCCCGAAGGCCCCTGTCACCATCTTGGATCCGGAGGCCTGTAGGGAAGGAGTCCCCCGCAGCAGCGCTGCACATTGCGCTGCCGTGGGGGGCTCAGGGAAGCACGGAGGGAGCCCCCTCCCTGCCGATGCTTCCCTTTAACCCCCGGTACACTTGATCGCGGTGTACAAGGGGTTAACGTGTCGGGGGCAGTCCCTGACCGCCCCTGACACATTGTGCCGGGTGTCAGCTGTGATAATCAGCTGACACCCGACCGCGATCAGCGGCGCTCACCACATGGGCGCCGCTGATCGCATTAGACGTACTATCCCATCCTTGGGAATTAAGTCCCAGGGCACATGGACGGGATAGTACGTCTAATGGCAGAAAGGGGTTAATACTAGCTCACAGCTATCTGCATAGCTTTTACTGGTTAGTAAAAAGGGGACCCCATAAAGAAGGATGTGGGTTCCCCTCAATTTTTGCTAACCACCAAAAGCTAAAGAGACAGCTGCAGGCTAATATTAGTAGGCTGGGAAGGGTCCATGGATATTGGCCCCCTCCCAGACTAAGAACATCAACCCTCAGCCGCCCCAGAATTGGCACATCCATTAGATGTGCCAATTTTGGTGCTTAGCTTTGATTCTTCCCACTTACCCTGGTGCATTGGGAAGTGAGGTAATAGTTTGGGGGTCGATGTCAGCTGTTTTATGGGTAAAGGAGGCTTATTGTCAGGGAGTGATTTGTACAATTAAAGGACTTTTCTCTGTGTGTCTTTATTAATTTTGATTCCATAGTTAGTAATGGGGGGTGTGTAATACATGCCTTACCATTACTAACCCTTCAGCTTGATGTCAGCAGACATAAAACAGCTGATATCAACCTCAAAACTATTATCCCACTTGTCAACGCACCTGGACAAGTGAGAATAGCCGAAGCTAAGCACCAGAATTGGTGCATCTAATAGATGCACCCCATTTCTGGGTCGGCTGAGGGCTGGTATTCTTAGTATGGGAGGGGGGCCAATATCCATGGCACCTCTCAGCCTATTAATATTAGCCCACAGCTGTTTGTTTAGCCTTTTCTGGTTTGTAAAACAGGAGGTTCCCCATGTCCTGGTTTCGTGGTCCCCCTTTTTACTACCCTTGAGCTGTTATTAATCGGCTGCAAACCTTTATGGCTATTGGCCCCTTCCCAGAAAAATAACAGCCCCTAGTGGTCTGCTTTCTCTTAGCTGGTTAGGGAAATTAAGGCAGAGCCCACGCCATTTTTAAAAAAATTTATTTATTTAATGCGCGCTATACACAGACGACGGGTGCTGACTGCAACTGTCATCGGCGTTGCCTGGTCGTGCTGATCGCAGGGAGACTAGACGATGATGATAAGAGTTGGATTCATCACCAAGTGCATGGGCACAGCGCAAACTGTACTGCTTTTCTCAGATGTTGTGTCACACTGATGATGCACACGGATGGCACACGGATGCCATATGGATGTTACACAAGGACACACAGACATAGATAGCACTGGTACTGGTTTTTCCAGTACCAGAAACATCAGGACGTGTGAAAGAGGTCTTACACAGCCCCGGATAATGGCAACAGAAGCAATGTTTTTTCTCTTTTACAAACTTTTGAATTTTTTTCACCACTTAAAAAACACAGTTCATGTTTGTTATCTCTGTAATGGTGCCAACTTTAATAACCATATTACCATGTAATTTTAAGCATATAATGAATGCAATGAATGCCATTCAAAAATTTAAAATTGCGGAATTTCGCTTTTTTCACAATTTCTCCACACATGGATTTTTTTCCCGTTTTACTGTACATCACATGATAAAATATCTGGCGTTAATCAAAAGTATAATTCGTCCCTCAAAAATAAGTTCTCATATGGCTATATATATTGATGGAAAAATAAAAAAAGATAAGGTTTTTGGTGGGGAGGAGATTTGAGGGGAAAAACGAAAGCACAAAAATGGAAATTCGCCATGTCTGAAGGGGTTAAAGACGATCTCTAACCAGGTCAATAGTATGCAGTTTCTGTAATTATTTTATTCAGGCTGCTCCCCTGAGTATTTCAGTGTTTGTTTTTTTTAATGTAGCATAAGGTTTCAGAGATATGGGCCTATTTAGTTAGTGCTAAACTTTATGGTCTTTACCAAGGGGGCATTTCTCACAGGGTTCTTTGGGGATGTCTTTAGTCCTAAATATAAAAGCCCATATTTAAATTTTTTAATAGAGACTCTCACGCTTTTTTGTTTGAAAGGACACTTAACATGCTGATTACTTCTGTTTTTCCTACAGACAACCACTCTGATTGGTCTTCTGAAGACTGCACGTTTGTTGCGTTTAGTGCGTGTTGCCCGGAAGCTGGATCGGTATTCTGAATATGGAGCCGCCGTCTTGTTCCTTCTCATGTGCACCTTTGCCCTCATAGCCCACTGGCTTGCCTGCATCTGGTATGCTATCGGCAACGTAGAGAGACCATACATGGAGCACAAAATTGGTTGGCTGGATAATTTGGCCAACCAAATTGGAAAAAGCTATAATGACACTGATATGGGTTCAGGGCCTTCCATCAAGGACAAATATGTGACAGCTCTGTACTTCACGTTCAGCAGTCTGACCAGTGTCGGATTTGGAAATGTCTCCCCTAACACCAATTCAGAGAAGATCTTCTCTATATGTGTCATGCTCATTGGAGGTAAGAAGCAATTGGAAAAATGTATGTTGTACCTTTTGGTTTTTCACAATAATCGTCTGTTCCAGATCGGGTCTCATCTTTAGGAATTTTGTTTAATCAGTTTTAACAGATTGGTGTTATTTTTCTGTTATTTGATACCATGCATATTAATACCCCAATAACCACAAAATACCTATATACATCATGTACATATAGGCTGTTTGTACCATTGCATCTTAGTGTTAGTCACTTACACAAGAAATAAGGCATTGTTTTTGTAAAATCAGACAATTTTTTTCTCATACAACGCCTTAACCCCTAAATGATGTACATGTACTGTATGTCATAGCTTTGCCTGTGCGATCACTCACTGATGGAGCCCAGTGGTGATCGATAGGTAAGCTCTTTCTGGAGCAGACAGGATCAGAGAATCTTCTGATCCCGGCCACTTAACTTTTTAAGACCTCTTTCAGACGGCAGTGTTTTTTCTCGTACGCAAAAAAAAAGTGGTTTGAGTTTGATCAGTGTTTTTGATCAGTTTCATCATAGTTTGGTCACTGTTTCAATTTTTTCCATCCGAGTGCGGTCCAGTTTTTTTCAAGGATAACTTGCATTGGTGAGTTTTGATCCATGACTCAGTAAAAATAGACATGCCTCCATGATTTTGCATAGACCATTCATACTGCAAAAATACATGGACATGTGAACACCCCATACTATAAAAGGTACGAGTATAAAACTGTGAAAAACGGGTATAGTCCTGAGGCATGTTCACTAATGGGATGGCCTAACAAATTCCCCAAGCCTACCATGGCTGTCTGCCTATTAGGTCATGTCAAAGACAGAGACTGACAAACAAGGTTGCTTTGGTACTCTGAAGCATTATTGAAATGTTCAGCTGATTGCATTTGTATGTCCCCTAATGGGGCAAAAATTATTATGGGTGTTATAGCTCTCTGGATGTAGTGATTCCAAAATGAAAAAAAAAAAATTGAAGCTTACACACAAATGAGGATGGACTGTAATAACCACAGTCCAGTGAGGGCAACTTCCCAGGCCCTTGTGAAAAAACATACTAGTACCTGAGCTGATTTCTGAATTCCCGAATACTACACCTCTTATATTTGTCTCTCTCAGCCCTCATGTATGCCAGTATCTTTGGCAATGTCTCCGCCATTATCCAGCGCTTGTACTCTGGCACTGCCCGTTACCACACCCAGATGTTACGTGTGAAAGAGTTTATCCGCTTCCATCAGATCCCCAACCCACTTAGACAGCGACTGGAGGAATATTTCCAGCATGCTTGGTCCTACACCAATGGCATCGATATGAATGCGGTGAGTACATGTTACCATCTAATTCTTACATTACGAAAAAATGTTTTTAGAAATTGGTCTTCACAGCGGACTTACACACAGTTGAAAAAAGTACAACTAGAAAGATATTTTACAACTTTTAAAGGACATCTCCTATTTGACTGGAGTAAAGACTTTTCCTACCTGATCAAAAAGGCTCATAAAGCCAAGGTTAATGTTGCTGTTTGCCAGATTCTTCATGCTGAGGCTGGACAGACATCTGACTGGGATGATTTAGCGAATCCTGCTTTGAGCAGGGGGTTGGACCAGATGGCCCAGGAGGTCCCTTCCAACTCTACGATTCTATGATTCTATGCACTAGGAGCACAGATCTGACAATATGGGAATGTTGTTGTCTTTGGTGACCTTATTTTCGAATCAGGTATTAAAGTGATGCTCAAGTTGAACCAAAATTGTCCTTTATATGTAGAACATGTATAGCGAACATTCTGGTTCTGTACTTATGAAGCATCCTGGCTCAATTTCTCTGTTTTGGCCCCTTGATGTTCTTGTTCAAAATGGCCATCAATGCATTAAAAAGCACTATTGAGAACACTATAGTTAAAGACGCAAGGCACCCCCTCCACTGCCCTTGAATAGGCCTAGCATCCATGAGGTGTTGACTTGAAGAAGAGCAGCAGGAGCTAGAACAGAGGACCAGCAGCAGGATCCTTAATCAGGACTTCACAAGGTATGTTCATTAAAATGCAGAGAAATTTTGGGTTTGGACTGGAGAGTTGCTTTTACGGATAATCATGTCTGTCAAAAACGTCTCCAGAATAAGAACCCCAGGGATCAGCACCCTAGTTTATTATGGGACTGGTTTGGACAAAATGTAAACTTAATCAACAGATCAGCAGCCAAAAATTAGTTTTGGGAAGTTTAAGTAAAGTTTAATTGTAGTATTCATTCAGGATCTTTTTGTCACACGTTATTCTTACGTATGACAGTCTATATAGTCCTTACTACTATGTGGAAATATAAAGTTGTGCTCAAAAGTTTACATACCCCAGCAGAATTTTTGCTTTCTTGGCCTTTTTTCAGAGAATATGAATGATAACACCAAAACTTTTTCTCCACTCATGGTTAGTGGTTGGGTGAAGCCATTTATTGTCAAACTACTGTGTTTTCTCTTTTTAAATCATAATGACAACCCAAAACATCCAAATGACCTTTGATCAAAAGTTCACATACCCCATTTCTTAATACTATGTATTGCCCCCTCTAACCTCAATGACAGCTTGAGGTCTTTTGTGGTAGTTGTGGATGAGGTTCTTTATTTTCTCAGATGGTAAAGCTGCCCACTCTTCTTGGCAAAAAGCCTCCAGTTCCTGTAAATTCCTGGGCTCTCTAGCATGAACTGTGTGCTTGAGCTCTCCCCAGAGTGGCTCAATGATATTGAGGTCAGGAGACTGAGATGGCCACTCCAGAACCTTCACTTTATTCTGCTATAGACAATGACAGGTCGACTTGGCCTTGTTTTGGATCATTGTTGGAACGTCCAAGTACGTCCCACGCGCAGCTTCTGGGCTGATGATTGCAAATTTGCCTCCAGTATTTGCTGATAACGTGCAGCATTCATCTTTCATTTAACTTTGACTAAGATTCCTGTGCCTTTGTAGCTCACACATCCCCAATACATTAGCTATCAACCTCCGTGCTTTACAGTAGGAATGGTGTTCCTTTCATCATAGGCCTCTATGTTGACCTCTCTCCAAATGTAACGTTTATGGTTGTGGCCTAAAGTTTAATTTTGGTCTCATCACTCCAAATTACCTTGTTCCAGAAGTTTTGAGGCCTGTGTCTGTGCTGCGTATTGTAGGCGAGATACTTTGTGGCATTTACGCAGTAATGGCTTTCTTCTGGCGACTCAACCATGCAGCCCATTTTTCTTCAAGTGCCTCCTTATTGTGCATTTTGAAACAGCCACACCGCTAGTTTTCAGAGAGTCCAGTATTTCAGCTGACGTTATTTGTGAGTTTTTCTTTGAACCCCGAACAATTTTCCTGGCAGTTGTGGACAAAATTTTTGTTGGTCTACCTGACCATGGTTTTGTTTTTACACAGCCCCTGATTTTCCATTTGTTAATCACAATTTGAATGCTGTGAACTGGCATTTTCAATTCCTCGGATATCTTTTTGTATCCCTTTCCTGTTTTATACAGTTCAACTACCTTTCCCTGTAGATCCGTTGACAATTCTTTTGCTTTCCCCATGACTCACAATCCAGAAACATCAGTGGCTGGATGAAAGATGCAAGAGTCTGTCTGGATCTCAGAAACTCACTCAGCTTTTATGCACACACACTGATTACAAGCAAACAGGTCACAGGTGAGGATGTTACCTTTAGTAGCCATTCAAACCCATTTGTGTCAACTTCTGTGCATGTTATCAGGCCAAGATCTCCAGGGTATGTAAACTTTTGATCAGGGTCATTTGGATGTTTTGGGTTGTCATTATGATTTAAAAAGAGAAAACACAGTAGTTTGACAATAAATGGCTTCTCACCCAACCACTAACCATGAGTGGAGAAAAAGGTTTGGCGTTTGGCATTCATATTCTGTGAAAAAAGGCCAAGAAAGCAAAAATTCTGTTGGGGTATGTAAATTTTTGAGCACAACTGTATATACTTGGCCTCTGTACCTGCTTTTCCCATATTTATAGAATTTTATAGTCGAGTTGGGTTAAAGTCTAGTTGGTTACTATTCAAGTCATTGCTCCAATAATGAAATAAAGTTCACACTGTAGCTGAATTAATCCCATGGCAAATATACAACTTGTATACAATAAATCTCCCGGCTCTGAGGCTTCTAGAGACTAGTAAATAATCCAATGTTTTATAGAATGTCTGCAGAGATGACAGGCCGAACAGAAATATGACAGCAAATAAAAAATACTAGCTCCAGTTTAATCATCCTTATAATTATTTTGGTACGATCAGTACAGGAAGAAATAACACATCGCGCTCTGATGTGTTATCTTATGGTTTCCTTATGTGGTATTATAACTGTGTCATTTTATCAAGAGGAGGGGTTGCTTAATCTCCTGGACTGTGATAGAAACAGTGGAAAAGATAAATGTTTTATCAGATATGAATTAATCTGAGCCCCATATTATTTGTTGAATAGGAGAATAACATCAAGTGGTGTCATTGCAGAAATATTGTAGAAGTAGGACATGCTGGGTAGAGATGAGCCAGTCGATTCACAAGACCTTGATCCTGCGACATCAGTGGTCAATGGCTGCCAGACAGGAGCCCTGCAAACCTCCTCCTAGTTGTCACAATCCATGGGGCCTCTTGTGATTAGCAGGCCTCTCACACCATCATGCATGTGTCCCTGACTATTGACACGGTGTCTGACAGGAGAATAACTATAGTTTCACCTGAGCCCTGGAATGTAGGGGGTCCAAAATGTCCCTTTAGCCAATATATGAAGACTATTATTATTAAAGACCTGTGATAGTTGGGGCCCTGTTGGAAAATTTACAATATTTTCTAACAACACAACCACACAAAAAGGGAATCATTTATGGCATATCCACCTATGGGACCCAGCAATACCATGAGGAGAATATATCTTTATTTTGCCATTCTAGATTCCCTTGCTTGCCAATGTATCTTCTCATCTTCACCTTTAGGGTCGTCAAATTAAAAATAGACTGGACCAATCTGGTGTATTGGCCTTTAAAGGTTTATTCCCATCTTCAAAAATGGGCATTGTTGGATAGTGCTTGTAAATGCAAGTAATTTTGTATTTTACTGCTAATTAAAATTCTCAGCTGTAATTGAGATATTTAGGCTATGTGCACACAATGAGTATTTGCTTACAGACATTTCTGCAAGGTTTCTGCATCTTTTAGGAGCAAAAACGCTGCGGCAGAAACTCATTTTTGTTGTGATTTTTGCATTTGTTTTTGTACAGCAATGATGGCTTTGTTGAGCTAAATAAAGATATTTTTAAAAAAGTTTTTTGTGATGTAATTTTTTTCGTTTAGCATAGTTTTCATTTTGATGCAATGGCATCAGGATAATTGGATTAGGGCTTGATGTCAGCAGCTGTCATTGACACCAAGCCCTAGGTTTAGTAATGAAGAGGTGTCAGCCTGACACCCTCATTACTAAACTGGTAAGTAACAAGTTAAATAAACACACACACATTGTCATCAGCCTAGCCTATGTAGGAGTGTTAACAAAATTAACCTACATTGTCTGTAACCAAACAGCAACTGGCAGAAATCAACATGCATTGTGATACCATTTAATTTTTACAAAAATATAAAAAAAATTGTGTGAGCTCCCACATAATTTTCATAACCATCAGAGGGCTGATGTTAATATTCTGGGAAGGAGCCAATAGCCATAAAGGTTTCCAGGCTATTAATATCAGCTCACATCTGTTTGCATAGCCTTAACTGGCTTTTTTACAGGGGGACCACAGAAAAAATTGACATAGGGTCCTCCTATAAAATCTAACCAGCAAAGGCTAGGCTGGCAGTTGTGGGCTGATATTAATAGCCTAGGAAAGGGGCCATGGTTATTGGCCCCCTCCCAGACTAAAAACATCAGTTCCCAGCCACCCCAGAAATGGCTCTTCAATAAGATGTGCCAAATCTGGCACTTAGCCTTGCTCTTCCCACCCTGGTGTGGTGACAAGTGGGGTGATAGTTGTGGGGGTTGATGTCACCTTTTGTATTGTCAGGTGACATCAAGCTCAGAGATAAGTATGTAGAGGCATCTATAAAGGTACTGTCACACTTAGCGATGCACCAGAGATCCCGACCAGCGATATGCCGCGGTCAAGATCGCTGGTGCATCGCTAAGTGGTCGCTAGTGAGCTGCCACACAGGCAGATCTCACCAGCGACATAGCAGAAGTTGGGGGTCGCTACTTACCTGTCACACTAGGCGATCCTGACATCCTCCCGCCCGGCTCCGCGCTCGTCTCTCCACAGGAAGCGCCGCAGGAAGCTGACGACGAGAAACGGTCCAGGACGTTCTCGCGCGATCAGCGATAACCAGCGGGGGAGCGGGTCGTAGGTAAGTATCACACAGCGATATCGCTAGCAATATCGCTATAACGTCACAAGTTATAGCAATATTGCTAGCGATATCACTTAGTGTGACAGGCCCTTAAGACGCCCGAATTACTAACCCCATAGTGATATTATAAAAAACACCTACCCAGAATAAAGTTTTTATTTGAAATAATGACACAGACTCCTTTTATTGAATCTAAATTAAATCATGCTTAAATTATCACCCAATCTACTGAAGCCAACATCTCCCGTAACAAAAATATAATAATAAACAACAATATTCCTCACCTGTCTGCTAAGACGATAATAATCCATAATGTCCAGCAACGATCCTGATGACCTTGAGAGCAGTCACTAATGTGACTGTTCTCAAGGACAGCTGGCTACTCACAGACACAGGAAGAAATCACTCCTGCATTGTGCAGCGCTGAGCTGCAGTGATAAAAGTTCACAGCTGATGAGCCCCGATGATCTCACTTATGGCACCTTTGTGTAACTTCTCATGCAACAGTGGTGCCGTAAGTGAGATCACCTCTCTCACAGCAGCTCAGCACTATACACTGTGGGAGCGATGACGCTCAGTGTGTAGCCTGCGGCCAGTTCAAGCAGTCACATCTCCTGATGTTACTGTTCTACAAGTGAGATTGCCATGTGACACTTTGGATTACGTGGACTATGGTGGACAGGAGAGTATATGATTGTTTTTTATTTTTGATTGTTTACAGGGGACATGGGCATCAGGGATTGGGCATTAAGGTGAGTATATATTTTTTATTTTTTGATAGGAAACAAGGGCATCAGGAAATGGTGTTCAGTGAGTATAATGTGTTTTTTTATTTTTATTTGAATACGTATTTAATTATTTTAAATTTTTTATTTATTTAAGTTTGAGCACCAGGCGTCGGCTGACGAGAGACTACTTCTCCCATCAGAGGCGCCTACTATCATTGTTATCAGTGATAGCAGGTGTTGGCTGATGGGAGTAATAGTCTTTCATCAGCCAACGCAGGTGACCTGCGGTAGGCTTTTTACCGCGGCTAACAGTCACAGCTGCAGGGTTACGCTGACATCTGACAACAGCATAACCCCGCAGCACTCTGACTAATGGTAACGATCTTATTGGCAGTAACGTTACCGCCGTTAAGAACAGCCGCGCTGGTATTTCTCGTGCTGTCATACAGATGACAACATTGGAAACACCATAGGAAGTTCATAAAAACGCAAGCAAAAACTCAGCAAATATGCAAACATTTTATACCTGCATTTTTGCTGCAGATTTGACTGACTCGATTGAAGTCAATAGCTGAAAAACGCTAAAAATCCACACAAAGAATTGACATGCGGCAATAAAAAAGCACTGCAAATACTCAAAGGAAAATTACTGATCATGTGGACAGCACTTCAGGATTCTCATTGAATTAGCTGACATAAGTTTTCCATAGCATTTTTGATTCATTTCCACTTGTAAAAAAACGCACCAAAAATGTACCGTGTGCACACAGCCTACCAGTTTTTATTTACAGCTCATTGCCTTGGAGATTGATCACTACAGCTAGACAGCAGAACATAGAGTGGTGACAATCTCTTTTCTATTGAGTTTGTAAGCATTGTTTTAAATCTGGCCAGGATCCAGAGAGAGTTGTTACCTCCTAATATCAGACAGCATTTATAAAGTGCCTCCAAGATAGACAGCAGCCGTGATCAGTCACCTGGAAAATGAGCTGTTAAGAAAGAAAAGTGGTAAGCTATGTGCACACACTGCAGATTCACCTGCGGGTTTTTTCCCGCGGAGCCGCAGGTAAAACCACAGGTAAAGTGACCTGCGGTTTTGCTGCGGTTTGGCCTGCGGTTTTGCCCTGCGGTTTCACACCTCTACTATGTTAAAGGTGTGAAACCGCAGCAGAATCCGCAGAAACAATTGACATGCTGCGGAAAAAAAAACGCAGCTTTTCCGCAGGTAAAAAACCGCTGCGTGAGCACTGCAGTTTTGAAAACCCATAGGCTAACATGGTAAAGTACCATGTCTGCGGAACTGCTGCAGTTCTGCAGGGCCAAAACCGCAGCAGAACCGCAGCAAAAACCGCAGCGTGTGCACATGGCCTTATTATCTGAAAAAACAGCTGCAAACTTTAAGGTTATGTGCACACGCTGCGGTTTTTGCTGCAGTTCCGCTGTGGTTTTGGCCGCAGCAGAACTGCAGCAGTTCTTCAGACAGGGTACAGTAGCATGTTATCCTATGGGATTTACAATTTTCTGTGCACATGCTGCGGATTTTTAACTGCGGAAAAGCTGTGGTTTTGAATCCGCAGAAAGACATGTCATTTCTTTTCTGTGGAATCAGCTGCGGTTTACCATCTCCTCCATTGTAGAGATGATAAACCGCAGGGAAAGCCGCAGGTAAAACCGCAGGTCATTTTACCTGCGGTTCCGCAGATAAAAAATCCGCAGACCAATCCGCAGTGTGTGCACATAGCCTTAATGACAATAAATTGCAAAGGTGTCTGACTTTCACACACTATTTCAAAATATCCATCTTTCAAGATAGGAACAGCCTTTTAATGTATTTGATTGGCATATAGAGATATATTCCTATTATATAGAGGGGTAAGGCATATGAAATTTGCATCTGCTTACTATAATGGATTCTGAATTAGCTTTTTATTGCAGTATATGAAGCAGAACACCCATCTTCACCCACAGACAATATGCTTCTTACCATCCATCAAGCTGATGACACTTATCCTTCTTTCAAGATCAAAATATTTTTCCACCTATTTAAAGGACAAGCAATAAATCCATAGCATCTAAAGTGTAACTCCAGTCAGAACATTCAGCACTATCTTCCACCCAGTGTATACTTACAGTGGTTCAGAAAGGTCAGATGTGTACTGCTATTTGCAAGGTGTTCCTTATACAGAGATATAGAGCTGTCAAAACTGTGTCCTTACCGGGCTAAAGGTGCCCATAAGCAATTAATAGTTGCTGCCTGACAGCTGTTTCTCTCAATCCCTTCTATAAATGCATGCTCAGCTCAGCCAAGTGTCCCTGTGTTCTGAATGTAGAGGGGGGAGCCTCTGCCAAACACCTCTGGTCGCTGCTTATCTTCCCAGAGAACTAATTGTTCAGGCACTTAAAGAGGACCTTTCACCAAATTATTTACGTTGAACCAGACACACAATGTAATAGTGGCTGCAGAATGGAATAAAACTTTTTTTTTTTTATTTTGCCTCTCCGTTGTGGAGATATTGGCCATCAAAGTATTTGGCATCTAATTGACTTTTGTTGTGTTCAAGTAGATGTTGTCAAATGTTTTTCATTGGGGGTGTGTACTTCTTCTCCCTGTATGATGCTGACCAATCATAAGCAGGCAGCTACACAGCTGAAAAAGAACACGCCCTCAGCATAACTTAGGTTTTTCATTGTGTGAAATGTAATGATACTGCTCTGATCTCCTGGTCTAACCTGCCTGTCCTTAGATCACACTTATGTCGGTTGTGCTTAAAGGAATCTCCTAGCACTTTATAATCATACACAAGAAACCTAAACTATAGTGGGGGCGTATTCTTTTTCTGCTGTGCTGCTTATGATTGGTCAGCATCACATAGGGAGAAGAAGTACAAGCCCCCAGTGCAAAAAAAATACCACCCACTTGGACTTAATAAAAGTTAATTCATTAGGTGCCAAATATTTTGAATGATAATGTTCCTGCAATGGAGAGGTGACATTAAAGAACAAATAATTATTCCACTCTACAGCCACTATTATATAGTGTGTCCAGTTCAACATTAAAAATTTGGGAAAATGTCCTCTTTAAATTGAACATGCCCTATCTTTATTTCTCCTGAGATTGTGTGTTGCGTGAGAATTTGGAGGTTCCCCGTACATATTAAGTATGCCCTACCAAAATCGGTGGCTTTGGCTAACTTTGATCTAATATTTATAACCACAGTATGAAATAAAAAAAGTTGTATTTTTATGTAAAAAGGCACTGTTTTGTTAGCCATGGAATAGAATATTACACCTGACCCCTTGCAAACAGCAGCCAAGTAAATATGTCAGGTTGGAGAAAGATTATACACAATCGCAAACAGAGGTAGTAAGCACTAAAGTGTATAATGTAGCTACTGTGAATGAACATAATGGTGATGTATTCATATAACTGACAAATAAGTCTTCTTGAAGGGAGTAACAATGGGAGCATTTCTTCATGTAAGTATCACAGTCAAGGGGTAAGTGCCCTCCAGGCCATTGTAGTTTTCGCAGTGAGAAATCTATTAGGAAAATTACTAGATCCATTCACCAATGTTGACTATACATGGGATCGGTTGGAGGTGACATCTCAGCATCCCGCAGTCATTGGGACTATCACCACATCTTCAGGAATCCTGTCTGTGTGTAGTACCTGTGTTAGACCATAGACCTGTGCTCTTGTGTATACGTTGTCTCTCTGTCGTGTTTCTTGCTTTGTCTGCATGCCGATATTGTGTTTGGGGAATGTATATACATATACTGTGTATTACTGGATAACCTTAATGTGTTTTTTTTGTGTGCCAGAAAGGTGAGTTACATTTTTATGTTTGTTCCAAAAGTGGAATGTGTTATGTGCAGGAAAAATGGACATTAAAGTAAATGGTGTACAATTTTCTGACATGTCCTAAAATGTTATATGGAGATAGTAGTATCTTAGTCCCCGTCCAATCACTAGTGAAAGGGGACTGCAGTAGCGACCTGGGACCTTCCGAGGACCATGCTCCTATCAGGTGAGCTTGGCAGCAATGTTGTACAGCCATTCCCTGGTGCTCAATCCCAATTAAAGTTGAGCATAGCCAAAGAGAGCCCATTAGAGGCACAGTTCTAGGATGCCACAGGCCACTTTATTTAAAGGGGATAATTTGCTGATTAGTTGGGAGGGTCTTTTTACTGGAACTCCAAGCTATCCAAACAGGGCTATGCAGCCACTCAGAATGTGGCTGCAGAGTCCCATTCTCGTGATTTCAAAGCACCAATCTTGGGATCCCACATGGTCACGCGGGTCGGACCCCCAATCAACAGCAAATTTAGAGGGTAAGAGATTGCTTGTTTTTTTGGGGGGGAGAATAACACTTTAAGAAGTTGGTGGGGTGGCTTCACCCTCAGATGTCACTAATGCTATTTCGTATCATAGCCTTTTACATGTCAGAAGATATGACATTTACTTTACATTAACCATTAAAACATATCCTTAAAAACCTTCCCTAAATATGTTATTTTTATTATTTACCCCTTGGTCAAGTTGTTAGAATCTGTTAAGGAGGACCTGTCACTTTCTTTAAGTATGTATTTCGCCTTACCTGGTGTAACTGCCGCTGTTCTCTCGAATCTGGGGATATTTTACATTCGTTCTCTGCATCTCTGCGTTAAGGAGAATAGGCATTCTCATCTTTTTGTGTAACTCTAGTCTTTTTAGCGATGTGGGCATAGTCATCAACTCTTCTGTACTGGTGTGTTCTTGAGGACCACACCCACTTGGCTAACATAGACTATATTTACGTATAAGGAAGGGGTCATATTTCAGGAATGCAGAGACACAGGAACAAAAGAAAATCAATGCCAGATTCAGGAGAACAGCGGCATTTACACCAGGTGGAGAAAAAACATATTTTTGGTAAGTTACAGGTTCCCTTTCGGCTGGTTCTTCTATCTGTTTTGGGGAATGGATTAACATACAGCTTTCCCAAATCTGCCAAACATACAGATAGTTCGTGTATCAATACAAATGAGTCAAAGATTTGACATTGTGGAGTCTGGAAACGATGGTTGGTAATCCATCATAAAAAAACCCCTATTAAAGCCATGTAGAAGTTTTATCGGTTCTCGATCAGCGCTACACAGAACAGATATGTCGACGAAACAGCAAAAGAGAATTCTTAACAACTTGACTATTTTGGTGATTACTAGATTTTGGTATATTAGAAGGGGTGTGAGTGTGATAGGGATCCTGTGTGTGTGTTGTGATCTTGTCTTTACAGGATTCCTGTGTTCATTGAACCCATACAGTTTGCCTAGGATTATTTTGGGATGGTGTTGGATGTTGTACTCTGCCAGGGCCTCATGGTTTCTCTTCCCTTTGAAAGGCTAATATTCATCCCACGGCTGGATCTCAAGCAAAGATCATCTGCCAGGCAAGGGCATAAACTTTCCTTCCTGCTCCATGTCGATCAGCTGGTAGCATGGAACTGTGGTGCATCTTATATGATGGCCCAGGAGTGGTGACTTATTGACAGGGGGAATGTACAGCAAGCATTAATGCAAGGTCATTCCACAGCTGCTGGCGGAGTGCTGTCCATGACATAACAAACACTGACACTGACTTCCATAATAATTTATAATACACATAGATCAGCTCGACAAAGATAACCCTCAATGTGCATGACAAATACTATTTTCTGCGGAGAAGTTAATCCTACTTTTTTTTTTTTTTTTTAGAATAGCAGATTATAAAGTCATTAAACAAATTATAAAGTCATCATCAAAAATTTAAAAAAAAGCACGTTTGGGAAAGTCAAGCCCATCGAAAATGTAGTAAATTCACAATGAATGTTACGGTCTTGATTAGCATTAATACCTAATGTTAATGAAGAGAATAAGCATCAGTAATAAAGGATCATTAGACCAACAAATCAGAAAAGATCGGTCAATCTATCTGTGCATTTTTCTATCATCTTTTTATACTATTTATCTCATACCTAATATCTCATATGTACTGTAGCAATAGATCTATCAGTCAGTGCCTAACTGAAGCATGTACTTGACTTAACTAGCCTTAAAGGGAATGTGTCACCATAAAATTGTAATCAGAAAATGTAAAAAATCTTTTATGTTCCAAGTATTTTTGAAAAATTTTGGTAATGTTTTTAATTTTTCATATCATGATCTGTATATAAAAAAAAATAGAAA
This sequence comes from Dendrobates tinctorius, assembly GCF_039654945.1. Taxonomy (NCBI): domain Eukaryota; kingdom Metazoa; phylum Chordata; class Amphibia; order Anura; family Dendrobatidae; genus Dendrobates; species Dendrobates tinctorius. The sequence goes on along the minus strand of NW_027361739.1, from coordinate 832,128 downwards.
TCTTGCAATTTTCACACTGGTCACTGGAGTCATTCCAGACTCATACTTCCTGTTCTTTCAGGTAATCCACGAGTACATTAGCAGCTGTAGACTGACTCAGATCCTATCTTTTGTAGTGAAGCATCTAATGAGCATGTGCAAAGGCCAATATGAAAGGAGGAGGAGCTCTGACTTTGCTTATTGTGATTGGAGGATCCTGTGCTATCAGCGGTTTAAAGAGGTGTTACCTGTCATTGTTATCCTGTATGTCATGATAAGGAGACTTATGAAAAGTCTTCTGTAAAGAACAGGAAGTACGAGTTTGAAATCGCCAAAGTGGCCAGTGAGAAAATTGCAAGATTTTAATATGTAAAAACATTATCAAAATGTTTTAAAAATACATGTAACACACAAAAAAAATAAAATAAGGGGTTGTTTTCCGATGATAGCTTTCCCTTTTGGTTCTGTTGTCTGTGCACCATATAACAAGGCCACAAGGCCTGGAAATCTTTCTAACTACAGTACACCTGAAACCTTTTCAAGCAATAGTGTCTCTATTAAATTGTGTACCATAATGCCATTTGCCATCTACAATGCTCCCTTTACAAAGCAATGCCAGCCAAAATCCCCCAATAACATTACCAGACACATTGTCCCAAGTACTGAACAGGCTCCAATGTCCCAAGAGCAATGCCAGCCACAAAACCCCCAAGTCCTTTACCAACTACAGTTTTCCCAGAGCATTGATAGCTACAACCCCCCCAAATCCTATGCCAACTACAGTTTTCCAGTGCGCCGCCAGACACAACAACCTCCAAGAATCTTCAGCCATACATAATGACTGTAGGACATTGCCAGCCTCAAAACTTAGATGAAGACCTACCCTAAATATGATACTTTGCCACCAATTTTGTGCTCTGGCAGGAATTACTGGCCATTATGACAGGAGAAAACAGTGGCAATAATTTGTGGCATACCATTGTGTATACCCTGAATTTACAATCTATATACAGGATAATGGGGTATTATAATTATCTTTATATCATTATCTAGGAAAAGGTCCTACTTGGTTGTGGTGTAATGGTAGAAGACCCACATTACCACGTCATTGGCATTGATAGTGGACGCCAGCATTGGACTTGAGAACCTCCAATATCCGTATATTGATTGATGCAGATGAGAGATGCAGACCAATGATTGAAGCTTACCATCTCAGTAATGTACAGTACTTGGTCCTCATAATTGGTCTATGTATCAAACCAAGTTCAAGAATAAACTGGAATATAAGCTATCTCGCCTTATCTTATTTTTAAGGTCCCTATGTGTTCAGCAAGTAAGGGTTAATATAACATGATGAATTCACATTTGCTCAGACATCAGGTTTAATATCCTGCTGAAACGTTGAGTCCGTCACCAATGCTTACAGGTCTGATCATCATCAGTCAGCAGCTATTAGAAATGAATGACCCATATGATGATGTGATAGTCAACAATATTGTAGTTGGAGAGGTAGTGGATTTTACATGAGCCCTGCAGTCTTATTAACAAATATAGATGTTCCAAAATGCGATTTTCCATTTATCACTATTTTATCCTATTTTATACTATGGGCCCTGGGAGTTGAAAAATACCAAAAATAGTGATACCAACCCTCCTCGAGTCCATCAAAGCCGCTGTCCCAGATCTTTGTTGACAAGTTGCAGCAGAGATGTCACGATAAAACCGCACGTTACCACTACAACCAATCACGGGGCTAAGCAGTCATGTCAATGTAGATGGCACATGTGGTGTCACCGCTGCAGCTTATCACTAAAGACTGGGGGCATAAACGAAGAGGCATCAATGGACTTTCGGAGAGTGAGTATTGCCATTTTTGATATTTTTAACCTATTCAAGTCAGCAGAATTTAAAAATTGTGAAAGGAAAACCACTTTAAAGCCTGGGTCACACTTGCAACTGCAATGCAAGAAACTTGCATCAATACCCAGCACTGCCGCCGGCACTCAGGACCGGAGTGTGCGGCTGCATGTATTTCTATGCAGCTGAACGCTCCGGTCCGAACCGCCGCCGGTAGTGCCGGGTATTGATGCGAGAGAATCGTGCAAGTTTCTGGCATTGCACTCGCAAGTGTGACCCCGGCATTAGGAAAGGAACAGGAAAAGGAAGCATAAATATTGCAGTGGTTGTAGACCATGGCTATTACAACACTTTTTATAGCTCAGGTATGTGCTACGGTATAAGGGGACACTTTTCCCAAGAAATGGATCCCTGTTGAGGGTAAAATGCAGTTGTTTTTTCTTGTTTGTTTTTTTTACAGATCTAATTTGTCACCAAAAGACAAGGGGCCTTCATGTGCTAAGACAGGTCTCACAGACCAATTCATCTCCTACCAGTCATTCCCCAGTTTTAATATATAGACCCAGATGTTTGGTCAAGTTTCAGTTATGCATTTTATTTCTTCAAATCCCTGTACACATCACCCCACTGATCAATATTCCACACCAAGCCCCATGTTCACTTCACATCTTTCCAATACATCTACCTCTTCTCTGTACAAATATATTATATATATATATATATATATATATATATATATATATATATATATATATATAATATCGGGTTTCCTGTGTCCTATCCAATAACCTTATTTTCCTTCCACGCCTTTGCCACCCTTACTTCTCTACATATTATAACTATGGAACTTTTCCTTCTTCTAGTTGACTTCCATTTATCCAGTCATCATCTCTTTGCCTTTTAGTTGACCATAAATCCCACCCAAATCCCCTCTTGATGCATATCATTCCATTAATCTATAGCTAGAAAAGTCCCTTGATCTATAAGCTGATCACAATGTATCCCCCCTGCTGGGACGCATAGTGATCAGCTGTAATCTGTAAGGAAACCTGACATAAAATGTGTAATTTCCCTGCAGTGCCACCACAGGTGAAATTAAGAATTACACAGTGCCCATTCAAATCAATGGTTTGTGTAATGCAGGACAGGACAGGTCCTCCAGAGCAAGAGACGCTCTTTGTAGCCACTCTCCACTCTGTCCAAGAGACGAGGATCCTGAACAGAGGACCCAACTCTATTAACTCGGAATCCCCTAATAGGGTATATGAAAATTATTTTCTAAACTATTCAACCCTTTTATTGTCTTTTCTTTAAATCTGTACGCATCCATTTCACATGCCATCTAGGCATATTACTATAATGCTGCCATTGACCCCTGTTCTGTTGTATATTGTGTATATATGTTCACATCTTTTCAATGAGCAATGGATTTCATTAAATGGTCAATATAAACTGACCAAACCCAAAATTAGTGTCTTCCTTTTTAAAAACTCAATATCCAACCTCTTATTAAAAATCTATATGTAGTTTTTTTTCCTCTATTAACCTTCCACATTTCTCAAGTTTTAATTCTACCTTTTCCTCTCTTTCCGTTTGTATCTGTCCTATACAGGTGCTGAAAGGATTCCCGGAGTGCCTACAGGCGGACATATGTCTGCACCTCAATCGAACACTGCTTCAAAATTGTAAAGCCTTCAGGGGAGCCACCAAAGGATGCTTGAGGGCACTGGCCATGAAGTTCAAGACTACACATGCCCCTCCGGGGGACACCTTGGTCCACTATGGGGATGTGCTCACCACCCTCTACTTCATCTCTCGTGGGTCCATCGAGATTCTCAGGGACGACATTGTGGTGGCTATTTTAGGTAACAATAGACATTTATCTTGTAGAAAACACTTTAATGGCATATTTATTGGCGGCTATAGTGGTTTGTTTGTACATCTAGTAATCTAGCATTCAGCCTCTGATGTATTTTGACAATCCATAGACATTTATATTCTCATTAAAGGAAAAAACGACATCTTTGGAGAGCCGATCAGTCTGTATGCCCGTCCTGGAAAATCAAATGCAGATGTGAGAGCTCTGACATATTGTGACCTTCACAAGATCCAAAGAGAAGACCTTCTAGAGGTGTTGGACATGTATCCAACATTCTCCGACTGCTTCTGGAGCAACCTAGAGATCACTTTCAACCTAAGAGATGTAAGGAGGTTACATGATGGGTTGAATATTGTAGAATGAGATAAAATATTGATAAAATATTGGAAATTGTGTTCTTAATCTGGCTGTGGAAGAATTTTAAATGTCATCATTGAGCTGTCCATAACCTGCTTTTTATTTCTCCAACCACATCAGGCAGACAGTATTCCTCGTTCCCCTGGGAGTGAAGAGTTTAACTGCAGTTACCGTAAGCCACGTAGATGCAAACAAATAGGGCGCCGCCGGAAGAAACATGGTAAATGATTGTAGATCCCTAGCCAATAATTAGTATATAGAGTCATGAGAAAAATTAAGTACATCCTCTTTGAAATCTATGATTTTACATACCACAACATTATTAAAAAAATATCTGGTCTTTAAAAGGTCTTAAATGGACTGTTCAAACCAAGTACAGATGCTTGGTGCATCATATTGGGGCCAAACATTTAGTGACCCTTTTCCACATGCATGGTTTCCAGCTTTCTCCAACCCCTTTCTCTTCTTCAAATGACAGCTCTGGCTTAATAGACCTAGAGAAGGGCAGAGATAGATGGAAAATAAGCAGGTGGGAAGCTGCACTTAAATTTTTGCCACACCATGAAGCACCAAGCGCCTGTACTTGGCTTGAACAGTCATTATGTGCTGACAGTTATTTTAAAGTGATTTTTAAGTAAAAGAGCCACCTTGTGCAGCACTAATGCTGCATTCTGTCAAGGTGGCTCTTTTATTTAGCGTCCCCTCCACCGCCGAAATCGTTTTTAAAATTGGTCAGCCATACCTGAAGTTTGACCGGGGGGCTGGTCTTTCCCCCCCGGACGCAGACTCCTCACATCAATCAGTCATGTCCTGCTTTTGAATTTGGCGCCGCCTCTTCAGCGTTCATTTCTTTTTCTCGTGCCTGCGCTGTAATATTCTTTCTTGGGCATGTGCAGTTAGCACTCCCCGTCCGATGACATCACATGATGTGACACCATGTGACCAGGAGGGGCGGAGCTCAGCAGAGCAGTGGTGCAGCAGGACTTGTGATGATGTCAGTGTCATGTGACCAGGAGGGGCGGTGCTAAGCAGAGCAGTGGTGCAGTAGGACCTGTGATGACGTCAGCACCATGTGACCAGTAGGGGCGGAGCTGAGCAGGGCAGCGGTGCAGCAGGACCTGTGATGACGTCAGCAGCATGTGACCAGTAGGGGCGGAGCTGATCAGGGCAGCGGTGCAGCAGCACCTGTGGTGACGTCAGAATATTACAGCGCAGGTGCGAGAAGAAATGAACGCTGAGGAGGCGGCACCAAATTCAAAAGCAGGACATGACTGATGTATGTGAGGCGTCTGTGTCAGAGGGGGAAAGACCTGCCCCCCGGTCAAAATTCAGGTATTTTTGACCAATTTTAAAAATTATTATTTTGCCGTTGGAAGGGACGCTAAATAAAAGAGCCACCTTGACAGAATGCAGCATTAGTGCTGCACAAGGTGGCTCTTTTACTTAAAAACGCCTGGAGGGGGGGTGACTGGTTCCCTTTAAGTGCACATTCCCATCTGTATGTTTTCTCTCTATTTCACTCCCTTTCTCTTCTTCGATTGACAGCTCTGGCTTTATAGAGTCAGAGAAAGGCGGAAACAGATGGAAAACAAATAGGTGGTATAGCACAGTCAGGTAGGGCAGGGTTAAGTTCTACCTCTGCAGGATTTAATTAGATGCACCTGCCTATCACTAGAATCAGGGTCTGTGTTCACTAAGTGTATTAGTCTGCTGGATGGAGCGAGGTCAAGCATGCTGGAGCTAGTGAGTGTCCAGCCAAAATGTGAGCATAGATGTCTTTCTCTAAATGGAGACTTCATGGGTCAGCTGAGAAAGCTGAGCAGTCAGTTTGTGGCTGCTGCAGAGAACCGTGTGGAAGCTGCAGCCTGTTCTGTCTCAAGTGTTCCCGGAGTTAAAGAGTTCAGTTTGGCGCTATAAGCTGCTGGAGCTCAGGCTTAAGGAGATGCCGATACTATAGGGATCGGGCCTCTTCTCTGTATGAAGTTTGCACTTGGAGAAAGTACTGTAAGCTGTTCATGTGAGTCCACACTGACATATATGTGCCCTGCTGAATGAAATGTTTATTTGCTATGATACTTTTGTGCTCAGAAAATGCTGTTTTTGTTTTTGAGTTTGAGTTTCATGAAAGCAATAAAACTGCACCGGTTTGGACTAAACTGCATTGTCTATTTCAACTCTACCTAATATCTACCTGAGAAAGTGGATCCCTACAGTAGGAAGGTGCACTTAAAAGGAATCTGTCAGGTGATTTTTGTGTACCATAATAGTATCCAGAAATAGGGCTTGGGCAGCCCTTTCAGAATATGTAACTTTTATTGAAGTATGTTGCCCCTTTTTCTTGCTGTAGGAAATGTAAAATTCATAGTCGTACGCTGGCTAGTCAAGTATATGTAAATCCAAAAATAATATTCACCCGCCCATAATCCTACCCACCCCTCTTTGCTGAAGTCAGTGATTGGGAGCAGTCAGACTGCTGTGTTACTTATGCGAGGATAGCATCTCAATCATCGGACTGGCCATCTGCTCTCCTGATCTGAATGTGACGGCTGCATCAAATTACATGCTGACAAGGAACCACAATAAACAATACATATTCTGAAAGGGCTGCCCAAGCCCTATTTCAGGATACTATTCATATGTTACTCAAAAATACCCTGACAGTTTCCCTTGTTTGGCCACATCAAGTGCCTGTATTTGTTTGAACCAGTCATTCTGTGCTTACAGATTCCCTTTAAAATAAGATAAAACAACTAAAAATACAACTAACAATGAACAACACATGACACATTTCACTGTGTCATTATTCTTATCAAAAACTAGGCCAAAATGCAGAAGCCGTGCACCCTTCTTTCCAACTTTGCTTAAGTTCATTGAGGTTTGTGGATATTTGTTCATGCACAGATCTCTTAAGATCCCACCACAGCATTTAGATTAGGCTGAGGTCAAGGATTTACCTCGAAAGAGGGTCCAGAAGGCTGTAGTATCTGATTCTCGTACTCCTGCACTGATTAGAAGTACTTCTCCTTTATATGAAACAGTGCAGGTTTCTACTAGCAGTACAGGCGTTAATCTGTTCAGTTGAGAGCTCCTGGAACTTTACTCCTTTGATGGGTCCAGCTGATCAGTGTTGTCCACTCACCCCTGTAATATTTACTTGCCTCTGGCAAGCAGGGATTGTCAGTGTTAAATACTGCCACGTTCTGGAGTTGGAGGTGTTGGTTGTTCGAGGCGTTTGGAGTTTTGTTCTAAAGACTGTTGCTTGGTGATTTGTCAGTGTGCATATCTTCATCTGCTCCTATTTAGTTTTTCCTCCCTTTTCTTGCTGGTGTTCTACTCCTTTGATTGTCAGTGCATATTTGTATGATTGGTATTCTCATTTATCCCTGTTTGTCTTCCCTTGTTAGTCTGGTTTGCTTATTCATATACACTGCTACTCCCCTCTTCCCTTGGTGGGGGAGGGGACAGATAAGGGCTGATTTAGGAGCTCAGTAAGGCACGTGACCCCGGCATCTTCTCCATCAGAAGTAATCTGGGGAGCAGGGATAGGTAGGGCGCCCCTAGCTTTAGTGATAGGGAAGGAGCAACTGTACTGTGACATTAACACTAGCCCAAACCATTTTTTATCCATTATGGATCCATTGACTGCTCTGGCAGGTCAACGGCAGCAGCTCAACTTGGAGGTGGCAGACTTACACACTGTAGTTTTGAAGCACCCAAACTTGTCTGGTGTAGGGACTGCGGCTCCCCAGCAACCCCTAGTGGAGACCAGGATTGCTTTACCTGACAGGCTCTCTAGGGGGGCGAGACAAGTGTATTGTTTTCAAGGAGGCCTGTAAGCTTTACTTTAATTTACGATCTCACGTCTCAGGAACCGAAGAGCAACAAGTGGCGATTGTAATATCTCTCCTTCAGGGTAACCCCCAAACCTGGGCATTTTCTCTCCTGGCCGACTCTGTCGCATCGGATGGTTGAGGAATGTTCAGGTGCTGGTTCATAGATACGATGACCCTGACTGTGTCTCCTTACGTCAGCTTCAACAGGAAGACTGGACAGTGGAGGAGCTCCGAATATCTGACATGGTCCACAAATACGAAGTGGAATGACCGTGCACTCCATAGTCTGTTCTGTCAATGGCTATCTGTATTGATAAAGAAAGCCTTTACTCTATATGAGACTCTGGTTTCCCTTGAGGCAGACATGTCTCTGGCTATCAGTCTACACCAGAGATATAAAGATGTACTCCAATTTGCTGGTGGCCTGGGGTCAATGGAACCCATGCAGTTGGGTGGGGTGACTCATTCTATTGGTCCAACTGTAGATCGGAAAAAAGGAGTGTTTTTTCTGTAGTGGAAAGGGTCTTTGTGGGTGCTTGTCCTTCTCTACCACACCATAAACAGCTGCCAGAAAACTAACGAGCCTGGATTGCAGAGGAGGTTGACAAACCAGGTTTATGTATTTCCTCCGTGAGTCGGTCACAATTTTTTTTTTTTTAATCGGCTGAGATTCATCTGGGCAAAAATAAGGTGGTTATTTCAGCCTTTTTGGACAGTGGAGCGGGGTTTAATTTGATCGACGCTAGGTTTGTCCAGGCCCTCAAATCACATACACTGCCTAGATCAATTCCCATAATCGCCATTGACTCTGCACCCTTGAGTCAAGGGTATTTTACTCAGGTCGTCCGAGGTATACATCTACAGGTAGTGGCCATCAACTCAGCTTATTGCTTGTTATGTGTTAGAGGGCTTGCCCTCTCCTGTGGTTCTTGGACTACCTTGGCTTACAATGCACAACCCTGTGGTAGATTGGCAGAGTACAAATTTGCAGATTATACACTGCTTGGGCACCCAGCTGGCCAGGGTGGGTACCCAATCTATGCCTGAATACCTGACTTTGGGGATGTGTTTTTCAAACAGGGGTGCCAAGGACTTCTTCCCATCATCCTTATGATTGCGCCGTTAACCTTATTCCTGGGGCTAAGCCGACAAAGAGCAGGTTATATAATATCTCTGGTCCAGAGAAGCAGGCCATGAAGGACTATATTGCTGAAAGACTTGCAAAGGGTCATATCAGAACAACCTCATTTCCCACTGCTGTGGGGTTTTTTTCTTTGCTAATAAAAAGATGGGGGGTTACACCCTAGCCTAGATTTCCACAAATTTAATAGGAACACGGTCCGGGATCCCTATCCTCTCTCTCCCTCTCCCAAAAATGATGGTTTTCTAAACTGGATCTCATGGGGGTGTATCATCTCAATTGTATTGAGGGGCATGAGTAGAAGACAGCCTTCAATACACCTGAGGGACACTATGAAAACTTTGTGATGCCATTTGGGACACTATGAAAACTTTGTGATGCCATTTGGGTTGATTAATGCTCCAGACGTCTTTCAACACTTTGTAAATTGCATCTTTAGTCACCTGGCAGGTATGTTTGTGGTTATCTTTCTGGATGACCTATTCATTTATTTGCCTGCACTCGAGTCACATCAAGTACATGTCAGGCAGGTCTTACAGAAATTCAGAGACAATAAATTATTTGCAAACCAGAGAAATGTATGTTCTCCGATCAGGAGATACCTTTTCTGGGTTATTTCTTATCATCCACCGGTTTTCGCATGGATCTGGCGAAGGTCCTGGTGGTTCTCGATTGGGATCATCCTGAGGATTTAAAGGTTTTTGGCTTTCACTAACTACTACCGGAAGTTCATCAAAAACTTTTCGGTAGTGGCCAAACCTCTGACGGGTATGACCAGGAAAGTGACGGGACGGACTATTCCAAATGGTTCAGTATGGCCAGGGAGGCTTTGGATACCTTGAAAAAGTGCTTTGCATCTGCGCCGATTCTTATACAGCCTGACGTCACTCAGATTTTTATTGTAGAAGTTAAGACATGTCTGAGGTGGGGGTGGGGGCTTTATGGTAGCAGGGTGCATCTCCTGGTAAATGGCATCCACATGCATATTTTCTAAGAAACTGTTGTCCGCTGAAAAAACTATGACATTGGTAAAAGGGAACTCTTGGCAATAAGGTGGGCTTTTGATGAATGGTGTCATTTTCTGGAGGAGGCAGTTAATCTGGTCATGGTAATCACTGATCATAAAAATCTTTAATATTTAGAATCTGCGAAGCATCTGATGCCTAGGCAGGCAAGATTGTCATTGTTCTGAACCAGATTTAACTATTTTTTTGTGACATATAGGCTAGGGAAAAAGAACATTAAGGCGGATGCCTTATCTCATTGTTTTCCTGGGGGTGGAAATGATTGTGAACTGTTTCCTATTCTCCAAAAAGGAGTGTTTATTGCATATACTGCATATGCTCTGATCTTGAGAAAGAGATAGAGGCCCAGGAGGACGCCCCTGCTGCCTGTCCGTTAAGTAAAAGCTTCATGATTCGGTGTTGGCCGGATATCCTGGTAATAAAGCCACTGCAGATCTCCTTACTCTGCATTTTTGGTGGTCTGGGGTACACCAGGATGTGCGGGAGTATGTAGCTGCTTGCAGTGTTTGTGCACTTTCAAAAACCCCTCATCCTCATCCATCTCGGTCTCTCCAACCATTGGCAATTCCCAGTAGATCTTGGACTCATTTAGCGATTGATTTCATCATTGATCTACCTGTGTCTGCAGGTAATACAGTAATTTTGGTGGTGGTGGACAGATTCAGCAAGATGTCTCATTTCATTGCACTAACTGCGTTACTCAATACCAAGATCTTGGATCAAATATTCACCAAAGAGATCCTAAAATAAAAAAACATGGGATTGCTTCCAATATTGTTTCTGATCACTGCTTCTGCATTTTTGTATAGTTCTTGATAAATAAATATTGATGCTGTGTAAGTTATCATGTGTTATTCATCTGATGTTGTATTTATCTCATTTTAAGACCTTTTAAAGATGAGATTTTTTTTATTATGTCTTGAAAAGTAAAACTATAGAATTCAAAGAGGATGTACTTAGTTTTTCTCATGACTGTACTTGTGAATGTCTTATATAGAATTTGTACTTTATTTGCTAAGAAAATTTTAATTTTCTCACAGTGGATGGCATAGAAGATGTAAATTCAGATGCCGAACAATATCACACATACTCTGAATTGACCAATCTCCAGCGGCCGCTGAGTAGAGAGCAGTGGGATGAAATGGCGAGCAGCACAACTCCGTGCTCCCAGACCAGTGATGATGAAACCAAACCACTAAACTCAGGATGTATGGACAGGTTACCACCTGCAGACAAGCAAGAGTTCATCCCAGCTGTAGTGAATTTGGTGACAGCCAACATAAGCAGCCGTGAAGGAGGCAGGAAGGTGTTTGAGACAGTGGAGACTTATTCAGGTAACTAATATTTGAGACAACTACATCTACTACATCTCTTCCAACTCTCCCATATACAGGACTGCTAGCTTTGCCAAGTGCTCCTGTGTTCCCTGTGATAGACATCTCTGATGGCGGCCTACCCTATAGAAAACAAAGATTGGTAGTTCAAAATCGGACATGTCTGATCCTTAAGTATCAAGAAAAAGAAAAAAGGTTATAGCAGATTCTGATAAAAATCCAAAATTTATTGAAATATTAAAAAATCTTAGCAAGATTCAGTTCACACAAACACGTGCGGCAACGCATTTCAAACATTCAAAGGTATTCTTTCTCAAAGCTCTTTCTGATGCTTAACTATCCTGTCAATCATCTGTCGGGATAAGTCAAAGACTACCATAAAAATTAGACTATTGGCCAAACCAGTCAATATCGGCAGCTTTGGTGTAGTGTGTATTGGGGTCTTTATTGTGTTAGCAGTGTTTGTTAAAGAGAGGGTTTCCTGGCATTTTTTGATGATGGTACTCTATTATTATTATGCATTTATATAGCGCCATTTATTCCATGGCGCTTTACATGTGAAAAGGGGAAATATAGACCAGTATAATAAACATGTGTAAGACAAGGGACACGCAAGTACATAAGGAGAGAGGACCCTGCCCGCGAGGGCTCACAGTCTACAGGGATGGGTGAGGATACAGTAGGAGAAGGTAGAGCTGGTCGTGCGGTGGTTCAGTAGACCGAGGATCATTGCAGGCTGTAGGCTTGTCGGAACAGGTGGGTCTTCAGGTCCTTTTTGAAGGAATACTAAAGGAATATTCTAAAGGAATACTTTGTAAAAACGGAGGTATACCGACATATACTAGCCAATAGTCAAGAGAGTCCATTTGGCCTCTGTTGGATGATGTGGGGCTTAGGTATAGTTTACATGTATGCCAGAAGCTTTTGCATGTGAACACAGCAAATGCTTTGTAAGAGCAACTGAAGTGTCACGTAAGGTTATCGCTCTTTTATTTCTTACCATATTCATTTATCTGAATGTCTTCATATTCTCCTACCAGCTTCTCCAATTGAGGTTCCCAACTTGTTCAGCTTCTGGGGAGACAGACGACCAACTGCTTGTCCAGATGCCCGACAACACATTTCCATGGTACATAATTCTCTGGATCCCCCACTCAGTCCTGATGACCGACCAGGAGAGGTGGAGTCACGCCTGGAGCTCCTCCAGGCTCAGCTAGACAGGTAAGGGCTATCCACTAGAATGCACATTATGTTTCCTTTACTCCTTATGTTATTTTTAATTCTGTGATACTTTTTGAAATTGTACTTGTTTTCTTCTAGATTGGAGTCTAGGATGTCTGCAGATATCAATATAATCCTGCAGTTACTGCAGAGACAACTCTCTCAGATCCCTCCTGCATACAGTCCCATCTCTCCCAGCTCCCAAACTCTAGGACTCTATCACTCAGCATCCAAGAGCCTGGAACCAATACAGAGCAGCCCCTCATTTCCAACAGACTCCCCCATCTCTCATCTTCAGGTTAGAGAACATCTGGGTTCATGCAGCACGGACAGGTATCAATACGATTTATATATTAACACTTTTCTTTTCCCCTTTCTTCTCAGAGTCCAGGGCTGACTGACTACAATGATTTAGAACCACTTAACCTTGAGCCCAATGTTCTCCATCTCAACCCTAGTCCTCAAGAACCTGTTGGTGTAATACCAAGACCTGGATATCCTCAAACCCACCTTATCCCACCTTCAGAAACCCCTTCCCAAGCAATCTTGGGGAGCTTACGCTTTCCATCTCTCCCTGACCATCTGGAGTGCCCTTCTCCACCGGACCTGGAATTTCAAAGACACTTTTCAGACCCAATTCTCCCAGGAAGTTAGGGCCAAGGAGAATGATGCAGAAGAAGAAGATTATTTGTCTTTATTGCACGGTTAAGGAGGGGAGAAAGATGTTTTTAGACTGAGCTCCCCCTCCTTTTTATGCATAGATTAGATTTATTGTGGGCCATTTCTACTGGGAGAAGTAAGAATGAAATACACTTCCAAGAAGTCAGGTGGTGAAAACACGCCACCACTTTTACTACGAAATAGGTTTCTATTTCTTTACATCTCATAATTATTAATACTATTTGCTAGTAAGAATTTTATCTACAGGCAAAGACTACGCTACAGAGAGTGACACCTGCAGGGTCTCTCAGCTCAGCAAACCTGCGTGATGTCTACAGATGAGAGCGTTGACACAGTAATGATGGAAAAGACACAAAGCTGAGGAAATCATTAGATCTTCCATCCTGGATCATGCGCAGTTCATGCAATCTTATAATGACCATGATTTGCGTCGCAGGTGAATTTTAGGAAGGCGATTACAACGGTCAGCATGACGATGAGAGAGTAATACTAGTAATGCAATGAAGCAATGTATTCCTATAATAGCTTCACAGACGTACATATTTAATATCGTTGTATAGAGCAAAAGTTCTGACTTAGCATCATAATATATTGATCCCTGTCCTGGAATATATTACTGCACATCATTCATTCAAGACATAATATGTACACTGCAAAATGTGGTAGAACCTCGGCTGGACAGTTCAGTTATCCTTCATGGTTCTCTCATCCTGTTTTTGTAATCTTGTCATTCATATGTCCGAATTCTGTGACTCAATTTTGCACATAATAATTATATATTTGAAAAAAAAAAAGCCATACAATTAGTACACAATGCTGTTATAAGGCTGTTCAGTTCCCATCCTCTTAGTGGAAGTAGAGAAGAAAATACAAAATATCTTATAAAACGTTCTGTCAAGAATATAAAGAATGTCACGGGTCAAGTCTTCCATCTCTGACTTTGAGCTTCTCATGATTGCCACCCCATAGTTGGGGAGATGCAGGGTCTCATGAATACAGGGGGTGTTCTTTGGGGTAAAATACTGATTAATACTTTATAGTGTGTGGGTAATATTGTCTGCACTGACCAGATTTCTCTAAAATTCCTATGTAGAACTTAGTGAGTTGTATTTCTAGCAAACACGCAACTATTCAGAATATAGTATTTTGTGATTTCTTACCACAAGGTTCACAGCTGATGATACTTCAGGTTTTTCCCAAGGCGTAAAGTGTTTGGCGAAAACAAGTTCTCAATTATCCACAGGATAGGGGATAACATATTGATCAGTGGTGGTCTGACCGCTGAATTATTATTATTATAGCGCCATTCCATTCTATGTGAGGAGGGGTATACATAGTAAAAAAACAAGTATAGTAATCTTACACAATACAAGTCACGACTGGTACAGGAGGAGAGAGGACCCTGCCTGCGAGGGTTCACAGTCTACAAGGGATGGGTGAGGATACAATCCTACATCGCTTGGCAGAACAGGAAACTTTTATCCATGACAGAGCGGAAGTGCAGATATTTAGCTGCATTAATTCCCTATGGGGTAGACTAGCTTCATGAGAGACTAGTCAGAAAAGCAGGTCACGGGTGGCTTCCCCCCACCTGCTCCCTTGAGTAACGAGTCTCTCTCGTTATGCGTATATAGGAATCTAAGGGATAAGGTTTCTCCTTGTAGAGAGTAACAAGCCAGGTCTGGCATGCCAGTCTTAGCCTCTCACCTAGCCAAATCAGATCTCAAACTTTCCGCTGACGAGGGGCAACACTCCGAAACAACATTTCTGCAAACTGGGATTCTGGTTTGGCTTTTATTCTATGGTTCGTTAAAGGGTCGATATTGACTTGTAGGATCGCTATTTCCAATATGTGGCGCCAGAGTTGTGGTATGTGCACATGTTGCGGATTTGCTGCGGATCCGCTGCAGAATTCCTGGTGATTTACAGTACAATGTTAATCTATGGGAAATAAAAACCGCTGTGCACATGCTGCGGAAAAATCTGCACGGAAACGCAGAGATTTATTTTCCACAGCATGTCATTTCTTTGTGTGGAACATTTTTACACCCATTCCATTATAGGAATCCGCAGGTGTAAAAAAGCAAGCCAAATTCAAAGGAAAAACGCGAGGATTTTGACCTGTGGATTTTGCCAAAATTAGCAGATTCCGCACAGCAATCTGCCATGTGTGCACATACTCTTAGAGTCCTTTTCCTCTCTGAAGAGGCAATTTGCATGTATAGTGAGAAACCCGTCAGCCATTGGTATTGGGGAAGGTGAGGAGCCACCGGGTAAATGTCATACATGCTGCCAGTGGTTCCCTTTAATATCTTTGGACACCTTAGAATGCATTTTTCTAATTAAATGCATATATTTTTAGTTAAAAATTTTGCATTATGTTGTCATTACAATTTTGGACCATTTTGTCTACAACAGCCTCTGTTCCACAGGACATAGCAGTCTACAGAATGAGTTTGTGGTGAATCCATCAGTGAGCTCAGTCTGACAGCACAATTTGTGACATTTTTTTTCTCTTCTCCTAAATTATCTTCGAAGCTGATTTATGAACCAAACAAAATTCAAATTTGATTATATATTTGCTTCGAAGTTCATAAATGGTAAAAAAAAACATGCTTTTTAGCCAACAAGGAAAAAAATGCCCTCAAAGGTGGCAATATCCTTTAACAGAATATTCTGGCTGCCTGCAGCCTCCAAAGGAACCTTGTATGCAGAAAGCTCCCCCTAGTGGTCACTGTGGCGGAATTTCTAGTATTGATGACTTATCCTTAGGATAGGTCTTCAATCTAGATTAGTGGGGGTCTGACACCCTTCATTCCCGCTGTTTAGCTACTTTTAGCTCCGGCCGCAGCAAGGTGTGTACAACGCTCAGAGCTGGAACTGGACATCAGCTCTTCTTGTACAACCACCGCCAGAATTGAACATGGCTGATTGGTGGGGGTGCCTGTGTCGGGCTCCCACTGATCTGGCATTGTTGATCTAACATAAGGATAGGTCATCAGTTTTAGACTGCTGGACTTCTCCTTTATGTTGTTAAATCTGTCTACAGCTTTCACTGCTAAACTGCTGACAGTATTAGACAGGAGAGCTGGAAGGCTATATAAACATACCTTTGTGTATAAATCCCTCTCTTGCCGCAATTGCAAGCGCGCTGAAGGTGATCCAGTTGGGGTTTTTGCTCTCTGCACAGAACGCTCCCAAACCCCCTCTCTTCTGCTTTGAGTGACAGCTATAACGGTCTCCTGCTTGGGCAATGGCGCCGTCACTAAAGACATACTTGCCAGCATCATCACAACTCTTATTCCAATTATAGGGCTAGCCCCTCTTTACCCTCCCCCCTTAGATGTGTGACTGTATGATGATCACCTTCTCAGTGGTGCTAAGAATCTACACACAGATACGCTTAAAGTGAATCTGTTAGCTGGTTCCCCCCCCCAAAAAAAAATGCTATTTATATGTGCATATAGCTCTTTCAAAGACAAGTCCATACGTATGTTTAACTGACTAGCCCGTTCCTCCGTTCCTGAGAAATCAGAGCTTGAATTGATATGCAAATGAGACGACAGAAGTGCTATGGTAGATCTGAAGCCTATGTCACTCCAGCTCTATTTCTCTCCCAGTGCCACCTCCTTCAGATCTACCATAGTCCTTCAGCCTCCTTTGAATATCAGTTCAAATACTCTCCTCTCAGTAATGGAAGAATGGACTGACCATGTAAAGATATTGCTGGACTTGTGTTTTGAAAGCTCTACATACACCTATAAATAGTTTGGGGTGTGAAATCCTTTAGCTTAAGGTAACACGACCACATATTCTCTCATCCCAGAAAATAGGTCCATTGTACTCTGATCAGAGTTTCACCAGAGTTTTATCAAAGTTGTGATCCAATTTTATCGGATGAGGAGAAGATCAGGAAAATATTTCTCTATGTTCTCTGTTCTGGTCGTGAAAATTGAACCGCGCTCGGATGCCATCAAAGCGTGGTCTGATTTTTTCCACAAATTCATTGACTTGCACAAGCCCTTCAAGAGGGTCGGTCACCAGATTTCACAATTTCAGACAGCATATCTTCTTAAACAGAGATCTTAGAAGTGATGTGATGGTGTATTCACTTAGGAAATTCATGTCAGAATGCCTGAATAATCCTCTCATTTTGCTGTACATATTATGAGTCTGGACACATTATAACTTTCACAAGGCAATGTATTGCCAGTCTGACACAGCGTTTTAAAGTAAGTACACCGGCCTCATCAAGTTTAAATGAAACGTAATAATTTATGAAGTTTGTATTGTAAAATCTGGTAATCATTTCCATACATACAGATTTCCAGGACTTCTGTCTAACACTAACCCAACATCAATATGACCGCTTCAGAACGTGGCATCTAGAGTCCCTGTTTAGAATAAAACAAAATATCTGTTGTTCTCCAAAATCTAGAACCCAACAGAAGACGAAGGGCGCAGGCTATGTGCCCATGTTAGCGTTTTTAAACGCTCAGTAAACTGATCCCCTTCCCAGAAAACGCGCGTCTTTTTTCCGCGCGATTCTTGTGCGTTTTGTGGGAAAAAGCCGCGTGTTTTTGCCGCGTTTTTTGACACGCGTATTCTGGGAACATTGGGGAAGGCTAAAAACGCGGAGCAATGTGGAAATTAATGAGCATGCTGCGTTTTTAGCCGCTAAGCGATTCCTGAGCGGTTAAAAACGCATGCATTGGCACAAAAAGCCAAAAAAGCATGCACATTAATTTGAAGCATCTTTTAAGCGTTTCTGCCGCGTCTGAGCCGGCGGAAACGCTTAAAAAAAGCAACGTGGGCACACAGCCTAAAGGGAGCAGTCAGGGAGGTCTCAGCTCCTGTATACTGTGTATATATATTGTGTCACCGGAGAGAGCACAGCGAAACACAAGAAAAAAGAAAACTAATGCTTGTGGTTTTATTATAGTTTAGTTTGAACAGTTTAGCATTTATTTTTTTCTGCCCGATCTTCAGTGTGCTCTGGCATTAATTGTAACATCAAAGATATTTCTACATGAGGAATTTTCAGGCAAGCATTTGCAGCCTTTTCCAGCAGCAACGTTGTGCATAAGGTTTTACCATCTATGTGCTGCAAAAAAAAAAAAATCTGCAGCATGAATTGACCTGCGGTGTGAATTTCACATTTGCAATATGTCAATTTGCATGGCGTGGATTTTCTCTTCAGATTTCTTTGTATGCAAAAAGTTGAAATCTATGGCAATTCCAGTGGCTTCTTTTGTGAACCCTAATGTCAAATCTTTAAAAAAAAAGGCCCCTCACTTTTAGTCTTCTCGTATGAGCATTTGTGGTACATTTTTTTTCCAGATAGGTTTTTCTGTACTATAAAAACTGATTAAAAGCGCTGCTTAAAATCTACAGCAAAAACACAGGGGGGAAACACAGCAAAAAATGCAACAAAAACGCAATAATCAGAGAAGATTATTGCTGCAGAAAACATGCTGAAAAAATGCATTATTTGGATGTACAAATGTAGAGTAAATTGATACAACATTGGAGTTAAAAGCAGTCAAAGCGAATCCTAATTTCCAATCTGTTTAATTCTTGGTGACTTTATACATAAGGCCGCGTTCAAAAGTTCAGTATTTGGTCAGTATTTTACCTCAGTATGTATAAGCCAAAACCAGGAGTGGAACAATCAGAGAAGTATAATAGAAACATGTGACCACTTCTGTATTTATCACCCACTCCTGGTTTTGGCTTACAAATACTGAGGTAAAATACTGACCAAATACTGAGGTAAAATACTGACTGAATACTGAGGTAAAATACTGACCAAATACTGAGGTAAAGGACTGACTGAATACTGAGGTAAAATACTGACCACATGCTGAGGTAAAAGACTGACTGAATACTGAGGTAAAATACCATCCTAATACTGACAGTGTGAACGTGGCCTAAGTGTAGATAAGGGAAGAGCCTTTGCTATGCAGAATGTGCGAGGATGTGGTATAAGTGACCTGCGGTGAATCAGACATGATACCATAACTTTATAATAATGCTGACCTGTCTTAAAGTGGTCATAGACATCACATAGTCATTAGCTATCAAATGTGCATGTTTTTAAGTGAACGTCTCATCAAAAAATGACCTGCTGTTTAAATCTGTTTTTTTATGTTACAAGTATTTTTTTTTAAGTTTTTGTTTTTATTAATTTTAAGAGTATAATCTGTATTAAATAAAAATAGAAATTGTGCAATTTCCACACTGACCACTAGGGCTATTCTACACTCACTTCCTTTTTTTTTTTTAGGAGGCTGACATGTACATTAGCAGCAATAGACTGACTCAGACCCTATCTTTTGTATTGAAGCATCTAATGACTGTGTGCAAAGGTCATTGCAAATGGAGGGGAGATCTATATGACTTATTGTAATTAGTATATCCTTTCGATAACAGAAAAAAGTGAATCGAGTTTCGGAACTCCAATAAAAAGGTTCAAATTTATTCCAATAATTGAAAAGATAGAACCGCAGCATGATAGTCACAGCCCCTACTGGGGAAGATGGTAGGCAGATGCGTTTCAGACCTTCCAGTCTTTAATCATTGCTAATTTTTGGTTATCGATTAGTCTTCCTGTGGCCTTGCTGGATCTTTCGTGCAGCGAACTCCTGAATGGGTGACATAATCCCTTTTCTAGTTGAATCTTTGGTACAAGCTGTGTTCAGTAATCATGCCTGTGATAATGAGGCTGCTGAAAAACCTTTGATAAAAAAAAGATAGTATGAATCTAAAAGAGCCCAGTGACCAGTGTGAAAACTGCAAGATTTATATTTTTTTAATACAGATTGTAATATAAAAAAAAAATGAGTTAAACAATAGGTCATTTTCTGCGGAAATCAGAAAACTGACTGGCCAGCCTCATAGAGTTTATCAATGTAACATCTATCGTCGGCTTTGGTTTGGTTTATTCTTATTACTGCTGCTAATATTTGGCCTGGAGGACAATGTTTCATTATGGCTTAATACTGCCCTATTACTTTCATGGGGAGATATTCATCCTGTTTTTAAACCTCCATTACAACGGACAATTGAAGCTTCCCTTTTATAAGTGGGATGATGGAAGAATGGGTTAACAGAGACATGATGGGTTTTGGAAGAACCTGATATTTCCCCATACGTGACAAGATTCCCAACACAGTCCTCTCATAAAAAGCCATACTCCATGTGGTCAACATCGGGCAATGGTCGCAGTCATGTTGGGGGCTCTATTATTTTTTTTCTGCTCCCAGGATAAAGCGAAAATAACAACCAAGGTGTGAACTCAGCCCAACTTAATGAGTCAGATATAGAATGGTAGAGTTGGAAGGGACCTCCAGGGTCAACGTGTCCAACCCCCTGCTCAATGCAGGATTCGCTAAACCATCTCAGACATTTATACATAGTTCTCAAATGGGCGAGAATCAGATTCCCTTATTATTGTTTTTTCCATTGTTACCCAAATGATACCTTAGTTATGTTAGGCTACAGTACTCACCATCCTTAGGCTGGCCATATATTCTACAGCCATCTCTTCCATCCCCCTCATACACGAGGACGGAGGGGAGTCAGACGCTGCAGACACCCAAGCCGGTAGCTTATGGTCCAGTAGGACAATAAGATCACACATGTAGAAGTTCATCTGTTTTCTTTCTTCCTTCAAAATCAGCTGTTAGATGGTTTCCCCGTCCCACCAAAAGCAAAGGGTTTTGTAACAATGATCTAAAGGCCAGTATTTTTTCTGATTCCTATAATGTACTTTACCACCCTTTATTACCCAGATTTGTCCTTCACCACCCTCTATTACACTTCAATAGCTCAGAGGAGTTTATAAGGATTCTGGTCAATGGCTGTAAACCCCCTGCTGAGAACAAGGTTGGAATAAATTACGGTGGCACCTCTGGGTTTCACATACCAAATACCCAGACAATAGAGAAAAATGTGAATGTTTTTATTCTTAAGTTTTAGAAATTACTATAAAAAAAAACTTTAATAAATTTTTGCCAACTATTGATGTTTGTATTGTTTCTTCATCAGCTTTACAATGTACCGTTTATCAAGAAGAAAATTGACAAGTTAATTACGGGATCGGCTTGGTGATTTTTATTAACGATGCAGATGGTTTGGTTTGGGTTAAATTGATTGACATATAGTCCATAGCAAATGTCTAAATTATCCCCTCCTCAGCGCCCACTGAGATCTGCCTGCCGGCACCCAGCAACAATAGGAGATTTCTCCTATTGGTTCATTTTGATCACTGTGAAAGACCCAATCACAGTGATTAAAATAAAATAGTAAATCAAACCCCCCTTTATCACCCCCTTAGGTAAAAATAATCAAATAAAAAAATGTTTATTTCCATTTTTCCATTAGGGTAGGGGTTAGAGCTGGGGTTAGGACTAAAGATGGGGTTAGAGCTAGGGTTTGGGTAGGGGCTATTAGGGTGTGTGCAGACGCTGTGGAATCCGCTGCGGATTAATCTGCACAGATTTTGCAAAAACCGCAGATAAACCGCAGGTCAAAAGACCTGCAGTTTAGCCTGCAGTTTGGTCCTGCGGATTCACCATCTCCACAATGGTGGAGATAGGAACCCGCTGCGAATTCCGCAGAAAGAACTGACATGTCAATTCTTTCTGCGGTTTCAAAACCGCAGGAAATCCGCGCGGATTTTTCCGCACCATCTACACAGCGTTTTTTGTTTACCATTCATTTGAATGGTACTGTACACCGCAGCTAAAACTGCTGCGGGTCTGCAGCGGCCAAAACCGCTGTGGAAACGCAGCGGAATCCGCAGCGTGTGCACATACCCTTAGGGTTGTGTTGGGGTTACGGTTGTGGTGTTTGAGTTAAGGTTGTGATGTGGGGGTTGGGGTTTTGGGGTTAGGATGTTGTTGGTGTTAGGGTTGGGATTAGGGTTAGGGGTATGGCTATGTTATGGTTGGAATTAGAATTGGGGGGTTTCCACTGTTTAGGTACATCAGGGGTCAGCAAGCTCGACATGGTGCCCGCCATTGATTCCACACAATTTTGGGTTCAAAAAGTCAAACGGTGCTCCCTCCCATCTGAGCCGTGCCATGCGCCCAAACTGTGGCTTTATCCCACATACAGGGTATCGGTGTACTCAGGAGAAATTGCACCACAAATTTTGTGGTCCATTTTCTCTTTTTACACTTGTGTCAATAAAAAATTAGCTTCTAAAGTAAATTTTTTGTGAAAAAAGTAAATTTTTCCTTCAACATTGCTTTAGCTCTTGTGAAGCACCTGAAGGGTAAATAAACTTGAGAGGTGCAGTTTTCAGAATGGTGTCATTTTTAGGTATTTAGTATCATTTTGACCCCCCAAAATAACTTCAACTGTGAGGTGGTCCCTAAAAAAAATAATTTTGTAAATTTTGTTGGAAAAATGGGAACTCACTGGTCAATTTTTAACCCTTATAAGTTCCTAACAAAAAAAATTGTGTGCGATATGACACTGATTTAAGGGCACAAATTTTGCAATTTTCAAACTTTTAAGTTTTCATAAATAAACGCAAGTCATATCGAAGAAATTTTACCACTAACACGAAGTACAATATGTCACGAAAAAAGGTTCTCAGAATCAGTGGGATCCATGGAAGCATTCTAGAGTTATTACCTCAAAAAGTGACAGTGGTCAGAATTGTAAAAATTGGCCCCGTCATTAAGTACCAAATTGGCTCTGTCACTAAGGGGGCACTTCAGCAGTTTCTTTCTTGCCCCCTCCATTACCCATCAATATTGTGTGCTTACAAATCGCGGTCTTCTGCAGGTTCCAGTGTCGCTCCAGGCCTCTCCTACTGTACATTATATATTAACCACAGTTGTGATCTCCCGGGTCACAACAGCATTTCTGTTCATACAAGAGGTCACTTTTGTAATCTAAGTTTATGAGGCTCAGAATGAGGCTCTCATTAAGAAAGGAACAAACAGTCCACGATGTGATTCGGCAACAAAAAGCTGTAATCATGTAATGCAGGAGTGCAATGGGTAAGTACCAGGGCTGGCGTCAGCACCCGGGCAAGTGCCGGGGCCCTGGCGAGACGGGGGGGCCCACTCACGCTGTCTCTAGGATACCCGCCGCCATGCCCCCCCATGCATCGACCCCATCCTCCCCCAGTCGCCCTCCCAGAGAGTCCCACTGCAGCGTCCCAGGCTGTTGTGTGCGCACAGGACCTGTGATGAGGTCACAGGAGGGGAGGGTCACAAGATCAGTGGCCTCCGTGCAGGGCCGGCGTCAGCACCCGGGGCCCTGGCGAGACGGGGGGGCCACTCACGCTGTCTAGGATACCCGCCGCCATGCCCCCCATGCACCGACCCCATCCTCCCCCAGTCGCCCTCCCAGAGAGTCCCACCGCAGCATCCCAGGCTGTTCTGTGCACACATGACCTGTGCTGAGGTCACAGGAGGGGAGGAGTCAGGGGGGGTCACATGATCAGGGGCCTCACTGTATGCCGGACGCTGCTGGATGAGGGGAAGTTTCTGTGTGGGGTCAGGAGGGGTTTACAGAGGGGATGTAGCAGAGCTGTGTGTGTACGAGGTGTACGGAGCAGAGCCGGGTGTGTACGTTGCAGAGCCGTGTGAGTACGAGGTGTACCAGAGCGTAGCCGTGTGTGTACGACGTGTACGGAGCGTAGCCGCGTGTGTACGAGGTATGCGGAGCAGAGCCGCATGTGTGCGAGGTGTGCGGTCCGGAGCCGCATGTGTACAAGGTGTACGGAGCGGAGTGTGTGTGTACGAGGTGCACGGAGCGGAGCCACGTGTGTACGGAACGGAGTCGTGTGTACAAAGTGTGCGGAGCTGAGCCATGTGTTTACAGAGCAGAGCCGGGTGTGTTCGGGGTGTGCGAAGTGAAGCTGTGTGTGTACGGAGCGGAGCCGTGTGTACGAGGCATAGAAACCGGTGCCGTGTGTGTAGGAAGTGTGTGGAGCCGTGCAAGTACGATGTGTATGGTGGGAAGCATTCATACGTCCCAACCTTCACGGATCCAGCGGTAGAGTCCCGCTTTTGAGAGAGAGACTGCCCCAGCTGGGAGCTTACTTTTACCGCGGACACAGGAGCACACGACGGAGCCCCAAGGAGCACTTTAAGGCTGTGTGCCCATGTTGCGTTTTTTTAAGCGTTTCCACAGCGTTTGTTCCGGCTCAGACGCTGCAGAAACGCTTAAAAGAAGCTTCACATTAAATTGCATGCGTTTTTTACTTTTTGTGCCAATGCTTGCGTTTTTAAACGCTCAGGAATCGCTTAGCGGCTATAAACGCAGCATGCTCATTAATTTTCGCATTGCTGAGCGTTTTTAGCCTTTTCCAATGTTCCCAGAAAATGCGCAGAAAAAAACGCGTCAAAAACGCACATCTTTTGTGCAAAAAACGCGCAAGAAACGCGCGGAAATAAAACGCGCGTTTTCTGGAAAGGGGATCAGATTCCTGAGCGTTTAAAAACACTAACGTGAGCACATAGAACGTCACGTGCGAGTTTTAGGCTATCGGAAGTGACGTGCTGGTAGGTGACCGGAAATTAGGTAATCTCGGGAGGAGATTTGGACGGAACCATGGAGGCACTTCAGGGAATGCTTTAGATCCATCACCGTGTCCTCCTCCGACAGCGCGAGCAGCGGGATCGCCTTGGATTCGGGGATGCCGGCCATGTGAGCGGATCATGATATGTCCTGCATCGGGAGGCTCAGATGGGCACTACAATAGGAGCCGGGCTGCTATGGTATCTTTATAGAATATCTCTCTGTTTCTTTCTCTCTTTCTGTTCTTTCTTTCTTTCTCTCTAATCTTTTTTTTCCTTTCATTCCCCTCTTTCTTTCTCTCTCTGTTCTTTCTTTCCCATCTTTCTTTCTCTCTCTGTTCTTTCTTTCTTTCCCCTTTCTTTCTTTTTTCCCTCCCCTCTTTCTCTCTGTTCCTTACCCTCTTTCTTTCTCTCTACCCCTCTGTTATTTCTTTCTTTCCCCTCTTTCTTTTTTCTCTCTCTGTTCTTTTTTTTCTGTCCACTCTTTCTTTCTCACTCTGTTCTTTATTTCTTTCCCCTCTTTCTTTCTCTATCCCTCTCTGTTCTTTTTTCCCTTTCTTTCTGTTTTTTTTCTGTCCACTTTCTCTCTGTTCTTTCTTTCTTCCCCCCTCTATGTTCTTCTTTCTTCCCCCTCTTTCTTTCTCTCTGTTCTTTCTTTCCCCTCTTTCTTTGTTTCTGTTCTTTCTTTCACTCTATTCTTTATTTCTTTCTCTTTCTTTCTCTTTGTTCTTTCTTTCTCTCTCTCGCTGTTCTTCCTCTTTCTCTGTTTTCTCTCTGTCTCTCTGTTCTTTCTCTCTTTCTGTTCTCTTTCTTTCTGTCTCTCTCTCAGTTCTGTCTTTCTCATCTTTCTTTCATACGTACACTACTAATCAATAGCCTCCTTCACATGAACGTGTTTTGCCACAGAGCGTGTGTCCGTGTGGATCACATGCGTGTCCGTGTGATCCACATGGAGACAAGTCCATTTTTGGCCGGCACCACGGATGCCACACGGCATTAATCGTGGTATGTGTTAAAGGGGGGAGGGGGCCCACTGAGATTCTTTCGCCCAGGGCCCTCAAAATCCTGGAGCTGGCCCTGGTAAGTACTATAATGCAAGAGCTGTAATATGTTATTCATGGCCAATGGAGGGAGCAACAAAAAACTGCTGGAGGGTTATGTGCAAACAACGTCTTTTTCAGGTAGGTACTGTAGATTCTGTAATCTGCCTGAATAAGAGCTTAAATGTTAAAGCACCACTCCAGTGTTTAGTTTTTTTTTACTTCAGCTCCGGAGGTGGCGCCACTAACATTAGGTCCCTGACTCTAGTATTATACTCACCAGACACTGTCTTCGGCTGTTCCTCGCGCCGCTCCAGTCTTAAGCCACCATCTTGAGACTGCAACTTCTGACTGAAAGTCATTGGAAACGGTCACGAGCTTTCAATGTCTATTAGAGCTTCATTCCGGCTCTCATTGACTTACATTGAGCAGCGATATCAGGCTCGCCAAGCAAACACCGGAGCGATCTGGCAGATCACAACCTGCAGAAGACCAATTGGCTGGTGAGAATAATACTAGAGGCATGGTGTTACGGTACCACCCATCAGTGTGTCTGGGATACAGTTATTGACAGCTCAGCCATCCAATCTGGTACAGAGGTGTGGTGAGGGGGTCAGTGTGTTGATTGACACTTCAGCCACCCAATCTGAGACTGGGAGGCCCTGGCTGTCTCCAGGTGTTCATTGTCCCAGGCAATTGCCAGTCTACTTAACTGCGCTGTGTCTCCCAGACGTACATTCAGCTAAGTGTGGTTTGTGTCCTCTGTGCCTTGTGTTCTGTATGTTGATCTTTCGTTGCCGGATCTTGGACGTGGTTTTGATCTCTCCGTCTGTTTAACCCCTTCTGCTCTGATCCGCTATCCTCCTGGTATAGAAGGCAGATTGCCCAATTGTGACAATGTTTAATGTGAAAACTGTCAGAATTCCCCTTTCCAGCACGAGTGGAGGGTCACGTGCCAATTAGATTCTCTTCCTCTTTTCTTGATAGAACATTCTTTAATATTTTATAGATATTTTTATGCAGCGACTTCAGCTGAGTGACGATCAAGTCTCATAAAAATCATGCAACCCGAAAAATAGAAATTTGGTCAGCAATTTGACTAATTTAAAGTTGCTTTTAGCTGTTAAAAAAAAACAACAACAACAAAACAAGCACCAAATAGCAAAAGGTCGCAATCACACTGCCATATAGAACCGGCGCTAGTCGGCAACTTTGGAGACACAGGTCACGCGGCCAAACATTGCTCTGTGCCGATGCTCAATCGCGGCGTAATGTGGCAGAACGGGGACGGCCTCCAGGTACCACGGCAAGTACATCGTAAAAAGAACTTTTGCATAAATAATTATCACCATGGTGATAAAGAAATAATATTCATAACAATTATATGTAAAAATAAATTGCATCAAAAACACCAGAAAACTTCCCTTCAGCTACCCAACTACTGACTGAGAGAGTCACTCCCAATCTTTCTTCCACGCCCCAGCAAATGATCAGCGCGCCAATCGCAAATCATAATCCAAGAGAGGCTTGACACGCACGTGAAGCCAATCAGCAACTGGTTTTACAAATCCCGCCCACTGAATGGCACATCGAATCAGGGTTAGAAAACGTTCAGCCCGGCATCCAATCAGCGTTGTCACTATCTCTAGGAGTGTTTATGCCGCTATCCCGCCTCCTCTTTCTTATTGGCTGTTTGTGAGTCTGCGGTTTTGCGCATGCGTTTGCTGTTTTCTACGGACTAGGTCTCGGTGATTGTGCTCTCGGTGATTGTGCTCTCGGTAACGGTCTGAACTGTCCGCCACCATGTCCCTGCACGGGAAACGGAAGGAGATCTACAAGTACGAGGCGCCATGGACGGTGTACGCCATGAACTGGAGTGTGAGACCGGACAAGAGGTTCCGCTTGGCTCTGGGGAGTTTTGTGGAGGAGTATAACAATAAGGTAACATGGGGGTGCAGTAATGCCGTGCGCTTCTATGGGCTGGCCAACCCAGCTGGTGTGTGCCCCCCTCTTCCAGGCTGCATAGGGGGCAGATACAGCTGGAGCAGTGGGTACATGGCCTGCTGTTACCATTCAGTGATGGGCAGCTGCTGGCTTAGTTTTTCTCCGCCTCTGCTTTTATGAAGCGCAGAACCTAAAATATATATATAAAACTGCCAGTATTTGTGCAGTATAAGGGGTCATCTATAGGCGTGGGAAGGGGCCACCCCCTGCATTAGTGATTGACTTCACCTGCTCTTGGTGTCTGACCGGTGACAGTGACGCCCGCTGACATTCAGTGAACGGCATCAGCCCTTGTGGCTCTTCCTAAAATCGTGCCGATGCCCATCTGTTGTGTGATCTGAGACAGTCACGTGTTTGGGGCCAGTTCTGTGCTTTTGTGGTGCTGGGACCTGCACTGAACTGTCGAGGATGGAAGTCCTAAGTAATCGATCGGGGAGGTCCCAAGGACGTCTGTGTACAGCCGAACTCACACATACCTGATGCTGATGACTAGTTGCGCATTTCGTGCCTGGCTCCGGCGTCCACAGCCGGATCATGAAATGCAGCTTATGACGCTTGTTGATCTCCGACCAGTCCGGCACGATATCTGACGCACCAGAGAAATAGGAGCGATTCTTGAAGGAAAAAAGCAAACTATGGGATCAGTTTTCGCATCAGTTTTCATCTCTATCACAAGCTATTTTTTTAAGCAGGTTACAGGTCCTCTTTAAGGAGCCGTTTCCGAGATGGTAAGTTATTCCTTTCGGATAACTTGATAGGGGATCATTTGCTGATCGTTGGGGTGTGAACAATGGGAGCCCCATAAATCCGCAAAACATTGCTCTGGATTCCTCTCTGTGCAGAGCCCTGTCTTGGTTGGAGTAAAGGTGTGCACATACGACCACCGCTCCATTCATTGTCTATGGGAATAGACGGGTGATGTATTCGACTTACTATCCGGTGATTAACACAGTCATTAGATTTGTGCTGCCCAAACATGAATCGGCTGACAGGTTCTCTTTAAGAAATGTCTCATTTCATAACTGAACCTGACAACCTCTGAAAATATGTAGAACCGTGTAGTAGTAATAATTTTATTTCTATGGCGCCAACATATTCCGCTGCACTTTACATTAGAAGGGACGTACAGAAAATAGTCATAAGACAGTTCACCAGTTCTAGGGGAGTGAGCGCCATGCTCACAAGCTACAGTATAAGGAATATAATCTTCTAGCTGGAAGGGACCTCCTCGGCCATATAGTCCAACCCCCTGCTCAAAGCAGGATTCACTAAATCATCCCAGACAGATGTCTGTCCAGTCTCTGAAGACTTCTATTGAAGGAGAACTCACCACCTCTCGTGGCAGCCTGTTCCACTCTTTGACAGAGTGATCAATAAGTTTTTTTCTAATATCTAATCTGTATATCCTCCCATTCAGTTTCATCCCATTGCTTCTAGTCTTTCCTTGTGCAAATGAGAATAAAGATGATCCTTCTACAATGTGACAGCCCTTGAGATATTTGTAGAGAGCTATTAAGTCTCCTCTCAGTCTTCTCTTTTGCAAACTAAACGTTCCCAAATCCTGCAACCTTTCCTCATAAGACAGGGTTTGCAGACCGGTCACCATTCTGGTCGCCCTTTTCTGAACTTGCTCCAGTTTGTTGATGTCTTTTTTTAAAATGTGGCGCCCAAAACTGGACACAGGATTCCAAATGAGGTCTGACCAATGAGGAGTAGAGGTCAATAATGACTTCACGTGATCTAGACTGTATGCTTCTGTTAAAACATGCTAGAATTGCATTTACCTTTTTTGTTGCTGCATCACACTGTTGACTCATATTCAGTCTGTGATCTATTAGTATACCCAAGTCTTTTTCACATGTGCTGTTGCTTAGCCCTATTCCTCCCATTCTGTATATGCTTTTTTTCATTTGTATTGCCCAGATGTAGTACTTTGCATTTTTCTCTGTTAAAAACCATTGTTAGTTGCTGCCCACTGCTCCAGTTTATTTATATCTTTTTGAATCCTCTCTCTCTCTTCTCTAGTATTAGCTATCCCTCCTAGCTTTCTGTCATCAGCAAATTTAATCAGTTTACCCTCTATTCCTTCATCTAAATCGTTGATAAAGATGTTGAACAATACAGGGCCCAGGACAGAGCCCTGTGGTACCCCACTTGAGACATTCTTCCAACTGGATGTGCAGCCATTTACGACCACTCTTTGGGTCCGATCACTAAGCCAGTTATGAATCCACCTAACAGTTGCCTTGTCCATTCCATACTTAGCCATTTTTTTCAATAAGGATTGTGTGAGATACTTTGTCAAATGCTTTGCTGAAGTCAAGATATACTATATCTACAGCATTTCCCTGATCCACCCAATCAGTGATTCTGTCATAGAAGGAAATTAAGTTAGTCTGACATGACTTATAAGTTACAAACCCATGCTGATGTTTAATCACTTCATTCTTATCCAAGTACTTACATACATGTTGTTTAATAATTTGTTCAAAGATCTTTCTGGGTATAGAAGTGAGACTCACCAGTCTATAGTTGCCTGTGTCCACCTTCTTCCCCTTTTTGAAGATAGGAACAACATTTGCTCT
The DNA here is from genome assembly GCF_039654945.1 of Dendrobates tinctorius. NCBI lineage: Eukaryota > Metazoa > Chordata > Amphibia > Anura > Dendrobatidae > Dendrobates > Dendrobates tinctorius. The sequence goes on along the minus strand of NW_027361739.1, from coordinate 801,649 downwards.
TCTCCAGTCTTCTGGGACTTCTCCTGTTCTCCACGAATTTTCAAAGATTATGGAGAGCGGTTCAAAAATTTCTTCTGCTATCTCCTTCAATACTTTGGGGTGTAATTTATCTGGTCCTGGAGACTTGAATAAATTTAGGTTAGCTAAGTGTTTCCTCACTATGTTTCTGTTTATAGTTATCCTGGATTCTTCTATTCCCTTAATACAGGACAGTGAAGAATAGTTGATGTTACATTTCCTTTCTGAGAGAAAACAGATGCAAAATAGGAATTTAAAAGTTCGACCTTCTCAACATCCTGTCTTACCATTTCATCATTTTCATCCTGTAAAAATCTTATAGCATCTTTGACTTTTCTTTTACTTTTGACATTTCCCCAAAATCCTTTATTATTGCTTTTGATGTCTCTTGCAAGCCTCAATTCATTGTCACCTTTAGATAATCAGATTTGTGCCCTGCAGGTTCTGCAGACAGCATTATATTCTTTAGATATGCTTTCCTCTTTCTATTTTATAAACATTTTTTTCTTCCTTTTTAGCATGTGCTTAAGTTCTGTGTTCATCCATCCTGGTTTCCTTAAATGCTTCCTATTCTTCCCTCTTTTTGGAATTGTTAATGATTGTGCTTTGAGAATTTCATTTTTCAAGATTTTCCATCTTTCCTGGACATTTTTGTCTTTAAGGATATCCAGCCATTGGATCCCTCCAATTCTCTTTGAGTCCCTTACCTTAAAATCTGCCTTTCTGAAATCTAACCTTGATGTCTGAGTCTTCACAGGTCTTCCTCCTCTAGTTATCCAAAATTCTAAAATAGCATGGTCGCTACCTCCTAGGGTCCCAGCCACTTTTACCTTCTCAACCATTTCCTCCCTGTTTATAAGGATTAGATCCAAGGTAGCAGTTCCACTTGTTTTCTCCCCTACCTTTTGGAAGAGAAGGTTGTCAGCAAGAGAGGATAAGAATTTCCTTGACCTGTTAGTTTTGCCTGATAGAGATTCCAAACAAATGTCTGGAAAGTTGACATCTCCCATGACAACTATGTCATATTTTTTGGAGAACTTGGCCATTTGATGCATAAAGAGTTCATCCATATCTTCAGCTTGCACAGGCGGCCTGTAGTAAATGCCTACAATGGTGTCCTTTCCATTGTTCTGTCCTGTATTCTTACCCAAACAGTTTCCACAGAACTCCCAGTCTCTGAAGCTTCAATCTCTGTGCAGATATACGCGTTTCTAACATACAATGCGACACCTCCTCCTCGTTTATCAAGTCTGTTTCTTGCAAATAAGTTGTATCCTTCTAGCCTTGTATTCCAATCATGTGTATTGTCCCACCAAGTTTCAGTGATTCCAATGACATCATATTTTTTTTCCTGTGTTAGTAGTTCCAATTCTCCTTGTTTGTTGCCCATGCTTTGTGCATTAGTATAGAAGCATTTTAGTTTGTGATTGGTTTCTCTTTCTCCAGTATTTTTATTATTTAGATTCTTTTGTCTTTGTTCTTCCTTTCCACTTCTAATAGCAGAGTTCTCCATAGCATTTGTCAGATGTATGGCTTTTTCTGGCCTTTTGCTTCCCTTCCCACATTGTTCTAGTTTAAAGCTCTCCTGATGAGTGTAGCAAGGCGACTTCCAAATACATGTTTTCCAGTCTTCGTAAGGTGCACTCCATCTCTAGCAAGTAGTCCATCTTATAGGTAATTCACTCCGTGATCCAGAAATCCAAATCCTTGCTGACGGCACCATCGACGTAGCCAGTTGTTCACCTGCAGAATCTTATTCCATCTCCTTGTTCCATGGCCATCCACTGGGAGGATGGAAGAATACTAATACTGGAATCACATACATTTTGGGATGTAGACTTACAAGCTTGTGCTATATATTTACTTTTTCTTTTGAATCCAATCCTGTGCCTAGATGAAGACTGTATATGTGATTCCACATGTGATGGACAGACAAGTGGACCAATGAGCAGTACTGGGTGACGTATCTTTATTATAATGTAGGTGTCTGGTAGTAGAGCTTTTAGCGGAAGTATATGCCTAGTTCCATCATCGCAACTGGGGGTGTGTTTGAGATGTTACCCTTTGTACTCCAGTGAGAGGCCTCTCACCTAGCCAAATCAGATCTTATGCGTTGCACTGATGAGTGGCAACACCCCAAAACTCGTGTCTGCATATTGAGATTCTGGTTTGGCTTTTATCCTAAGTACTATTGCAAGACTCACTAAAGTGTTAATACTTAATAGCGACTTTTTGGATTGCTGTTTTCTATAGGCGACAATAGAGTTCAAGAATGACATCAGGAGTCACCCTTTATACCGGTGTTACGTAGGACCGTAGATTCACAGGGTACAACACATTTCTTTATTCCAATGTACTCCATTGTCAATCCTACACATGGCGTCTTCCTCCGACAGGTGCAGCTGGTTGGTCTGGATGAGGAGAGCTCCGAGTTTATCTGTAGAAACACCTTTGACCACCCGTACCCCACCACAAAGCTCATGTGGATTCCTGATACCAAGGGAGTGTATCCAGATCTGCTGGCCACAAGCGGGGATTATCTGCGTGTCTGGAGGGTGCGTACATCTAACATACAGGGCAGCCATACTTTTGTTTCTTAGCATGTTGTCCATGTGAGATACTCTTTTGTCTTTTTTCTGCTGTAGGTTGGAGAGTCGGAGACCCGCTTGGAGTGTTTGCTGAACAATAACAAGAACTCAGATTTCTGTGCACCTCTCACATCCTTTGATTGGAATGAAGTAGATCCCAATTTACTTGGTGAGTGTTATGGATATGCCATATGAAAGAGGTGCCAATTAAGTTTGACCCTTGGTATGAAAGGCGCCTTCCTGTCACCTTACTATCGGAAAAGGACAAGTTGCTATGGCAGCCATACTTTTCCCCTGTTAAATATCAGAAACTAACAGGTTTTTGTGTTGCATATATGTTAAAAAAAAGGTCTCTTTTTTTAATACAGTGGGTACGGGAAGTATTCAGACCCCTTTAAATTTTTCACTCTCTGCAGCCATCTGGTAAATTCAAAAAAGTTCATTTTTTTTCTCATTAATGTACACTCTGCACCCCATCTTGACTGTTCAGAGAACGGTTCTATATTCCACCTTGTGTAATGACACTTCAATAAGACTAGATGACTGGATGTTGTCCTGGGATCTGTGTGCAGCAGAGCATATGTGGAGTGCGACCTCCGTCGCTGTGGATGAGCGCTGTTTCATTGCAGCCAATTGGTAAATTCAAAAAAGTTCATTTTTTCTCATTAATGTACACTCTGCACTCCATCTTGACTGAAAAAAATCAGAACTGTAGAAATTTTTGCAAATTTATTAAAAAAGAAAAACTGAAATATCACATGGTCATAAGTATTCAGGCCCTTTGCTCAGACACTCATATTTAAGTCACATGCTGTCCATTTCCTTGTGATCCTCCTTGAGATGGTTCTACTCCATCATGGGAGTCCAGCTGTGTTTAATTAAACTGAAAGGACTTGATTTGGAAAGGCACACATCTGTCTATATAAGAGCTCACGGTGCATGTCAGACCAAATGAGAATCATGAGGTCAAAGGAATTGGCCAAGGAGCTCAGAGACAGAATTGTGGCAAGGCACAGATCTGGCCAAGGTTACAAAGGAATTTCTGCAGTACTCAAGGTTCCTAAGAGCACAGTGGCCTCTATATTTCTTAAATGGAAGAAGTTTGGGACCACCACAAGTCTTCCTAGACCTGGCTGTCCAGCCAAACTGAGCATTCATTGGAGAAGAGCCTTGATGAGAGAGGTAAAGAAGAACCCCAAGATCACTGTGGCTGAGCTCCAGAGATGCAGTAGGTAGATGGGAGAAAGTTTCACTAAGTCAACTATCACTGCAGCCCTCCACCAGTGGGGCCTTTATGGCAGAGTGGCCCGACGGAAGCCTCTCCTCAGTGCAAGACATATGAAAGCCCGCATAGAGTTTGCTAAAAAAAAAAAAACACATGAAGGACTCTCAGACTATGAGAAATAAGATTCTCGGTTCTGATGAGACAAGGATAGAACTTTTTGTTGATAATTCTAAGCGGTATGTGTGGAGACAACCAGGCACTGCCCATCACCTGCCCAATACAATCCCAACAGTGAAACATGATGGTGGCAGCATCATGCTATGGGGGGTGTTTTTCAGCTTCAGGGACAGGACGACTGGTTGCAATTGCAGGAAACATGAATGCGGCCAAGTACAGAGAGATCCTGGATGAAAACTTCTTCCAGAGTGCTCTGGACCTCAGACTTGGCCGAAGGTTGACCTTCCAACAAGACAATGTCCCTAATGGTACTGTCAAACTTAGCGGTTTACCAGCGATCCCGATCAGCGATATGACACAGTCAGGATCGCTGGTGCATCGCCAAGTGGTCGCTAGTGAGTTGCCACACAGGCAGATCTCACCAGCGACATCGCAGGGTCGGGGGTCGCTACTTACCTGTCAGACGAGGCGATCCTGACGTCCTCCCGCCCACGTCCACGCATCGCTCGTCTCCACAGTAGGAAGCTGACGACGAGAAACGGTCCAGGCCGTTCTCGCGCGATCAGCGATAACCAGCGGGGGGAGCGGTCGGAGGTAAGTATCAGACATAGCGATATCGCTATAACGTCACAAAAACCAGTGATGTTATAGCGATATTGCTAGTGATATCGCTTACTGTGACAGGCCCTTAAGCACACAGCTAAAATAAGAGGCCTGGCTTCAGAACAACTATGTGACCATTCTTGACTGGCCCAGCCAGAGCCTTGACCTAAATCCAATTGAGCATCTCTGGAGAGACCTGAAAATGGCTGTCCACCAATGTTTACCATCCAATCTGGCGGAACTGGAGAGGATCTGCAAGGAAGAATGGCAGAGGATCCCCAAATCCAGATGTAACATAGTTATTAAGGTTGAAGGGAGACTTTAAGTCCATCTAGTTCAACCCATATCCTATCCTAACTTGCCCTAACATGTTGATCCAGAGGAAGGCAAAAAAAACCCATGTGGCAACAGTAAGCTTCACATTGGGGAAAAAAATTCCTTCCCGACTCCACATACGGCAATCAGACTAGCTCCCTGGATCAACGCAATATTAAGGAGACTAGTGTATATACCCTGTAATATTATACTTTTCAAGAAAGGCATCCAGTCCCTTCTTAAATTTTAGTAGTGAATCACTCATTACAACATCATATGGCAGAGAGTTCCATAGTCTCACTGCTCTTACAGTAAAGTATCCGCGTCTGTGAGTATGCTTATGAACATAAGGATGAGTGACCTCATGGAGATCAACATCCAACACTGCGGAGACACCATCACATGTTTCTCAACGCAGTGATCTAGAGCAATGCCCCCATCCCTTATGGGAAATATGCAAAAGCATGTAAATCAACAGCCGCGGAGACACCATCACATGTTTCTCAACGCAAGCAATGACTAGCCAGGTCTTTCCCCGGGAAGGAACAACCACGGGAAGGGCAGTCTCCAATGAAGGAAACCACCTATGCCAAAACATGGTATCCATCCACAGACAGCTGTTTCGGGGTATTGCCCCTCATCAGTGTGGAGTAGGAAACTGGCTAGTAGGAGCAATGCCTAGTGAAAGGCTATGAACATAAGGATGAGTGACCTCATGGAGATCAACATCTAACACTGCGGAGACACCATCACATGTTTCTCAATGCAGTGATCTAGAGCAATGCCCCCATCCCTTATGGGAAATATGCAAAAGCATGTAAATCAACAGCCGCGGAGACACCATCACATGTTTCTCAACGCAAGCAATGACTAGCCAGGTCTTTCCCCGGGAAGGAACAACCACGGGAAGGGCAGTCTCCAATGAAGGAAACCACCTATGCCAAAACATGGTATCCATCCACAGACAGCTGTTTCGGGGTATTGCCCCTCATCAGTGTGGAGTAGGAAACTGGCTAGTAGGAGCAATGCCTAGTGAAAGGCTATGAACATAAGGATGAGTGACCTCATGGAGATCAACATCCAACACTGCGGAGACACCATCACATGTTTCTCAACGCAGTGATCTAGAGCAATGCCCCCATCCCTTATGGGAAATATGCAAAAGCATGTAAATCAACAGCCGCGGAGACACCATCACATGTTTCTCAACGCAAGCAATGACTAGCCAGGTCTTTCCCCGGGAAGGAACAACCACGGGAAGGGCAGTCTCCAATGAAGGAAACCACCTATGCCAAAACATGGTATCCATCCACAGACAGCTGTTTCGGGGTATTGCCCCTCATCAGTGTGGAGTAGGAAACTGGCTAGTAGGAGCAATGCCTAGTGAAAGGCTATGAACATAAGGATGAGTGACCTCATGGAGATCAACATCCAACACTGCGGAGACACCATCACATGTTTCTCAACGCAGTGATCTAGAGCAATGCCCCCATCCCTTATGGGAAATATGCAAAAGCATGTAAATCAACAGCCGCGGAGACACCATCACATGTTTCTCAACGCAAGCAATGACTAGCCAGGTCTTTCCCATGTTTCTCAACGCAGTAATCTAGAGCAATGCCCCCATCCCTTATGGGAAATATGCAAAAGCATCCTTATGTTCATAGCCTTTCACTAGGCATTGCTCCTACTAGCCAGTTTCCTACTCCACACTGATGAGGGGCAATACCCCGAAACAGCTGTCTGTGGATGGATACCATGTTTTGGCATAGGTGGTTTCCTTCATTGGAGACTGCCCTTCCCGTGGTTGTTCCTTCCCGGGGAAAGACCTGGCTAGTCATTGCTTGCGTTGAGAAACATGTGAGTATGCTTAAACCTTCTTTCCTCCAGACGTAGAGGATGCCCCCTTGTCCCCGTCACAGGTCTAAGAGTAAAAAGATCATTAGAAAGGTCTTTGTATTGTCCCCACATATATTTATACATTGTAATAAGATCACCCCTAAGCCTTCGATTCTCCAAACTAAATAACCCCAAGTGTAATAACCTGTCTTGGTATTGCAGACCCCCTAGTTCCCTAATAACCTTGGTCGCTCTTCTCTGCACCCGCTCCAGTTCAGCTATGTCTTTCTTATACACCGGAGACCAGAACTGTACACAGTATTCTAAGTGTGGTCGCACTAGTGACTTATATAGAGGTAAAATTATGTTCTCCTCATGAGCATCTATGCCTCTTTTAATGCATCCCATTATTTTATTTGCCTTTGCAGCAGCTGCCTGACACTGGCCGCTAAATGTGAGTTTGTCGTCCACCCATACACCCAGGTCTTTTTCAGTGACTGTTTTGCCCAGTGTTTTACAATTAAGCACATAATTATACAACTTGTTCGTTCTACCCAAGTGCATGACCTTACATTTATCCCCATTAAAGCTCATTTGCCATTTATCAGCCCAAGCTTCTAGTTTACATAAATCCTCCTGTAATATAAAATTGTCCTCCTCTGTATTAATTACCCTGCAGAGTTTAGTGTCATCTGCAAATATTGAAATTCTACTCTCTATGCCCCCTACAAGGTCAGTAATAAATATGTTAAAAAGAAGCGGGCCCAAAACTGACCCCTGTGGTACCCCACTGCTAACCGTGAACCAGTCCAAGTGTGCTCCATTAATAACCACCCTTTGTTTCCTATCCCTGAGCCAGCTCTTAACCCACCTACACATATTTTCCCCTATCCCCATTTTTCTCATTTTATGTAACAACCTTTTGTGTGGCACCGTATCAAAAGCTTTTGAAAAGTCCATGTACACCACGTCCACTGCATTCCCTTGGTCCAGTCCGGAACTTGCCTCTTCATAAAAGCTTATCAGATTAGTCTGACAGGAACGGTCTCTTGTAAACCCATGTTGATATTGGGTCATAAGGTTATTCTTCTCCAGATACTCCAGTATAGTATCTCTTAGAAAACCCTCCAGGATTTTACCCACAGTTGAGGTTAAACTTACTGGCCTATAATTTCCAAGTTCAGTTTTTGTCCCCTTTTTGAATATTGGCACCACATTTGCTATACGCCAGTCCTGTGGTACAGACCCTGTTATTATGGAATCTTTAAAGATTAAAAATAGTGGTCTATCTATGACTGTGCTTAATTCCTGCAGTACTCGGGGGTGTATCCCATCCGGGCCCGGGGATTTGTCAATTTTAGTGATTTGTAGACGCCGTCGTACTTCCTGCTGGGTTAAGCAGGTGACATTTAATGGAGAATTTTTATCCCTGTTCATGTTATCTGTCATGGGATTTTCTTGTGTAAATACTGTTGAAAAAAAGTCATTTAGCATATTGGCTTTTTCCTCATCCACCATTTCACCCAGACTATTTTTAAGGGGACCAACACTATCAATTTTTAGCTTCTTACTATTTATGTAGTTAAAGAATATTTTGGGATTATTTTTACTTTCTCTGGCAATGAGTCTCTCTGTCTCAATCTTTGCTGTCTTGATTTGCTTTTTACAGAATTTATTTAATCTTCTGTATTTATTTAATGCCTCATCACTACCTACTTGCTTTAATTCTCTAAATGCTTTATTTTTATCTCTTATTGCGCCCCTTACAGCTCTATTTAGCCATAGTGGTTTCCTCCTATTTCTCGCATGTTTATTCCCATACGGTATATATTGTGCACAGGTCCTATTCAGGATGCTAATAAACGTCTCCCATTTTCTTTGTGTATTTTTATGTCTCAGGATATCGTCCCAGTTAATTGCACCAAGATCATCTCTCATCCGTTGGAAATTTGCCTTCCTGAAGCTTAGTGTCCTTGTAACCCCTCTACTACACTTCTTATTAAAGGATACATGAAAACTTATTAATTTGTGATCACTATTGCCCAAGTGACCCTCAACCCTTACATTTGATATGCGGTCTGGCCTGTTGGTTAATATTAGGTCTAGCAGTGCCCCCCCTCTTGTTGGGTCCTGAACCAGTTGTGAAAGGTAATTGTCTCTCATAGTTGTCAGAAACCTATTACCTTTGCTGGAACTGCAGGTTTCGGTTCCCCAATGTATTTCAGGGTAGTTGAAGTCCCCCATAATAATGACTTCTCCTTGAGTCGCTGCTTCATCTATTTGCTTTATGAGGATATTCTCTATAGCTTCCATTATTTTTGGAGATTTATAACAAACCCCTATCAGTAATTTATTATTTTTCCCCCCTCCCCTTATCTCTACCCACAGGGACTCTACATTTTCATTAGATTCATATATATTATCACGAAGGATGGGTTTTAAGGATGATTTTACATATAAACACACGCCTCCCCCTCGCTTATTTGTACGGTCATTTCTGAACAGACTATAGCCCTGTAAATTAACCGCCCAGTCGTTGCTCTCGTCCAGCCATGTCTCAGATATCCCCATCATGTCATAATTATGTTCCAACAACATTAACTCCAATTCCTCCATTTTGTTGGCGAGACTTCTGGCATTAGTATACATGCACTTTATGTATCTCTCTGTACCTCTATTCTTTCTTAAATTAACTGTTCTAACCCCACCCCCCATGCCACCTCCGCCCCCAATGTCATTATTTGTGCCCAGGTCTCTATCTGCACTGTCTTCCCCTCCTATAAAAGGAATACCCTCCCCCCCCCGTCCCTAGTTTAAACACTCCTCCAACCTTCTAGCCATTTTCTCTCCCAGCACAGCTGCACCCTCCCCATTGAGGTGCAGCCCGTCCCTAGCGTAGAACCTGTAGCCAACTGAGAAGTCGGCCCAGTTCTGCAGGAACCCAAACCCCTCCTTCCTACACCAATTCCTGAGCCACTTATTAACCTCCCTAATCTCCCGTTGCCTCTCTGGCGTGGCACGTGGTACAGGAAGTATTTCCGAAAATACCACTTTGGAGGTCCTTGCTTTAAGCTTACAGCCTAATTCCCTGAAATCATCTTTAAGGACCTTCCACCTACCTCTAACTTTGTCATTTGTGCCAATGTGCACCATGACCGCTGGATCCTCTCCAGCCCCTCCCAGTAATCTGTCAACCCGATCAGCGATGTGTCGGACTCGAGCGCCAGGTAGGGAGCACACCGTTCGACGATCCCTGTCTTTGTGACAGATTGCCCTGTTCCCCTAATAATTGAGTCTCCCACTACCAGAACCTGTCTGGCCTGCCCTGCTCTCCTATTTCCCCCCTTACTGGAGCAGACACTCCTCCGGCTTTCAGAGGACATGCCTTGCAGCAGTGCTACTCCGGCGCTAACACTCCCCTCATCTGCCAACTTAGCAAACTTATTGGGGTGTGCCAGATCAGGACTAGCCTCCCTGGTGCTCTTCCCTCTACCCCGCCTTCTAACTGTCACCCAGCTAGCTGCTTCATTGTCCTGCAGCTCCAACCTAGCATCCCCCCCCTCATCTATCCCATTGAGCGTCTGCTCAGTGAGCAGAAGACTCCTTTCCATATTGTCTATGGATCTCAGTGTTGCCAGCTGCACATTTAGATCCAGTATCTGGGCTTCCAAATGCACAACGTGCTCACATCTTGCACAGCAGTATGCACCCTCGACCGGCTGTTCAAGGATTTCATACATGCGGCAAGACGTGCACTGGATGGCATTGGCAATAGTGGAGCACATCCTAATGGGGATTGCACCAGACAATAAGATAAGCAAAAATTAATTAAAAAAAAAAAAGTATTAATATAACAGCAATTCAGTAAGACCTCCCTTGGAAACTCCCAGAATCTAAAGTCACTGAATATTTGTTGCATCATTCCCAAGAAGACTCATGGCTGTACTAGCTCAAAAGGGTGTTTCTACTCAATACTGAGCAAAGGGTCTGAATGCTTATGAATATGTGATATTTCAGTTTTTCTTTTTTAATAAAGTTGCAAAAATTTCTATATTTCTGTTTTTTTCAGACCAGATGGGGTGCAGAGTGTACATTAATGAGAAAAAAAATGAACTTTTTTGAATTTACCAAATGGCTGCAATGAAACAGAGGGAAAAATTTAAAGGGGTCTGAATAATTTCTGTACCCACTGTATATGTATGTGTGATATATGTGTATGTGTGATATATACATATATCTGTATCTCACAATCATTATTACAAAACAATAATAATAAAATTAGTATCTTATAGTCTTCACAGTGACTACTGGCGCTTTTTTAGTCTTTTTGCCTTTTCAGCCGCCTCTTTATCATCACAGGCAGGATTACAATAGAAATATCTTTATACACAGCTGATAACACAGGATCCACCAATTACAATAGTTCTTATCACAGCTGACCCTGCTCCCCCTTGCACAGGCTCAATATTCAAAAGATAAGGTCAGTGTCTGATGTGCAGTACTGCACCACACATCATCAAGGTCGTGGTCTGATGTGTAATGCTGCATGTGATCATAATGAAACTTTTGAAAAGTCTTTTGTGAGGAACTAGAAGTTGGTCTAAAAAAGCCCTAGTGGCCAGTGTGAAAATTGCAAGATCTATTTTTTTTTTTTTTTAGTTTTAAAACAGATTGTAATAGGTTTAAAAAAAACTAAAATTGGCAATTTTTTTTTAAAAAAAATACATGTAACACAAATACTTAAACAATAGATAATTTTGATGGCTTTAAGCGGAGTCACACATAGCAATCTCGCTAACGAGATCGCTGCTGAGTCACAAGTTTTGTGACGTAACAGCGATCTCACCAGCGAGATCGCTGTGTGTGACAGCAATCAGCGACCGGCCCCCCTGCCGGTATCGCTGATCGCTGCAAGAAACCTCTGGACATATTTTTCGTCGCTGGTCTCCCGCTGGCCAGCACGCATCGCTGCGTGTGATCAGCTGTAAAAAATAAAAAATATTGTTATTCTCTCCTTCCGACATCCTGCCTCTCTCCACGCTCCCGGTCCCAGTGATCCTTTGCACGAATGACCGTGAGACGTCGCGCTGCCGCGAGACCGTGACATTCTCGCGATCATTCTCGCAAAGGATTACTGGGACCGGAGCGTGGAGAGAGGCAGGATGGCTGCGCGGGACGTCGGAAGGTGAGAATAACAATATTTTTTATTCTATTTTTTTACAGGGATATGGCATCAGCGCTAACGAACACAGCGATGCCGGGCACTCGGCATCGCTGTGCTGATCGCTGGTGAAGCTGTCTGTTTGACAGCTCACCAGCGATCACATAGCGACTTACCAGCAATCCTGACACGTTGATATCGTTGTTGGGATCGCTGGTAAGTCGCTATGTGTGACTCCAGCTTTAGCCTACTGGCGCAATTTGCCGCAGTTGTATGAAGCAGACTCCGGAGCACAGCCTACTCCATACAGCTCAGGTGCCGGCTATGTTACCCTTGCCGGCACAGGACAGAAACAAATGCGATTGGAGCCATTGGCATTAACTGCTTAAAGGGAACCTGATGCATGCCGCACAAAACATGAAACCGTGGGCAGCATGTAGCCACAGGCTGTAGTATCCCAGCTTTGTACAGTGGCATGCAAAAGTCTGGGCACCCGTGGTCAAAATTACTGCTATTGTGACTCCATTCAATTTATCATATAATGTACGTAGAACAGGAAAAAATATCCAAATGAGGTGAAATGGGGAAAAATTTACCGTACTGTATTTTCTGGCGTATAAGACTACTTTTTAACCCCTGAAAATCTTCTTAAAAGTCGGGGATCGTCTTATACGCTGGGTATCGTCTTATACGCCAAGTGCATATGGTGGGGGAGTGGTCCAGATGAAGAAGGGAGGGTGTAAGTGGTGTTATCATCCCCCTTTTACCTCATTGGTGGCAGCAGTGCGGCGGCTCTGTGCTGAGGGTTGGCGGCGGCTCCTCTTTGTCCAGTGTGGGGGCGCTGTGCTGGGGGGCGGCTGCGGATGCTCTGTCCAGCGTCTGGGCTCCTCCGGCATTTCCCCAAAGCCCAGAGGCCCAGGCAGCTCCATTGCTGCGATGCGGTGGCCTCCGGGAAAATGGCCGCCAGAGCCCGCGCATGCTCAGATTCAGATCTCGTCCCGAGATCTCTCCCCTCAGCACAGAGCCCCCACGCTGCACAAAGAGGAGCTGCGGCCGACCCCCAGCACAGAGACCCGCAGACAGCACCGCTGCCACCAATGAGATAAAAGGGGGATGATAACTCCACGTACACCCTCCCTTTGTCATTGGGACCGCTCCCCCGCACCCGGCATGTAAGATGACACACGGCATATAAGAAGACCTCCAACTTTTAAGAAAATTTTCTATTTTAACTGGAAAAGTTGGGGGGTCGTCTTATACGCCGGAAAATACGGTAATTCTGCCATTATTTTCAGTAATTTCATGGCATTCATTGTAATGTATAATTGACTTGCCAAAATGATTAACCGAGCTTTAGTTATACCATTTTGGGGTAAATTCCTCACTTAGATCAGTTTTTATTTCAATTACTGTGGGGTAATGTGGCCACCGAAAAAAAAAAAAAAAAAAAAAAAATCAGTAAATAAGACTTTGTTTCAAGTGTTCACCTTTTGAGATAAATATTTAGATATTTTATTAGTTTTGGAAATTGTCACACCCCATTGATGCAGTAATTGTTGCAAAAGGAGCCCCGACCAAGTATTGAGTGCATTTACTGATCATACATTTCGGTAGGCCAACATTTTGGATTTTAAAATCCTTTTTCAAGCTGGTGTTATAAAGTATTCTAATTTACTGAGATAATGACTTTTGGGTTTTCATTGGCTGTAAGCCATAATCATCAACATTCACAGAAATAGACCTGTGAAATAGATCACTCTGTTTGCAATGACTATACATACACACGTGGTCAAAATTGTTGGTACCCCTCCTTTAATGACAGAAAAACACACAATGGTGACAGAAATAACTTGAATCTGACAAAAGTATTAATAAATTAAAAATCTATGGAAATGAAGAAATGAAAGTCAGACATTGCTTTTCAACCATGCTTCCACAGAATTTAAAAAAAAAAATAAAACTCACGAAATAGGCCTGGACAGAAATGATGGTACCCTTAACTTTAATATTTTGTTGCACAACCTTTTGAGGCAATCACTGCAATCAAACGATTCCTGTAACTGTCAATGAGACTTCTGCACCTCTCGACAGGTATTTTTGCCCACTCCTGAAGAGCAAACTGCTCCAGTTGTCTCGTGTATGAGGGTTGCCTTTTCCAGACGTCATGTTTCAGCTCTTTCCAAAGATGCTCAATAGGATTTAGGTCAGGGCTCATAGAATTCCACTTCAGAATAGCCCAATGTTTTCCTCTTCGCCATTCTTGGGTGTTTTTAGCTGTGTGTTTTGGGTCATTATCATTAACACGAGTTTCACGTTTTGCATTGAAGAACTGAAATAAATGAACTTTTTGATGCTATTCTGATTTTGTCAGACGCACCTGTATATAACTATATCTTGGTAAATAATTTTTCCAAGTCAGATGTACCATGCAATGAACGCCATAAAATCTAATTCCTGAAAACAATAGCGCACTGGCATTTTTTTTTTTCACCATTTCACCTCAATTTGAATTTTTTTTCCCATTTTAAAATGAGTTTCTTATTGATCCCAGGAACTTCCAGCATTGACACAACATGTACCATCTGGGGTCTGGAGACCGGGCAAGTTCTTGGCAGAGTCAATTTGGTGTCTGGTCACGTGAAAACACAGCTTATTGCTCACGACAAAGAGGTGAGACCAATGTTATGTTAGTAGAAATGTGAAAGGTATGAATGCTCCGCTGTATGCAAGTTTTGTAGGTTGAAATGTGTGCATGTATAAAACCAGTGGGATATGGGAGGGGTATCCATCTTGTGCTCCCATGCAGAATGAACCAAGGGGCAGAAATGAATATTTTGAGGCCCATTTACCTGGCTAAAATTGTATCGTACACCAGTATGTGTTAAGTTGCAATTGATCTTGTCAATAAAATGTTAAATGTGTGTTGTCCCTTGCATTATAGGTGTATGACATCGCGTTTAGCCGAGCAGGCGGTGGCCGTGACATGTTTGCCTCGGTGGGAGCAGATGGTTCTGTACGAATGTTTGACTTGCGCCACCTAGAGCACAGCACCATTATCTATGAAGACCCCCAGCACCATCCTCTGCTCAGACTGTGCTGGAACAAGCAAGACCCCAACTATCTGGCGACCATGGCCATGGATGGGATGGAGGTAAGAAGCCTCAGTAGTCACCCATCAGTTTCCCTGGAGGACTTCTATAGTGATCTATATTTATGTGATCTGTACAACTACACAATCATCAGGTTTAACTATTGTCCTGAAAGCATCCATACTTCATCTGTCCATGCACAGGTAGTCATCCTAGATGTACGAGTGCCCTGCACCCCAGTGGCCAGGCTGAATAACCACCGGGCTTGTGTGAACGGCATCGCCTGGGCTCCACATTCCTCATGTCACATTTGTACTGCAGGTGAGTAACAATAAGAAGTGCAAGAAAAAAAAAGTGTTCAGCTCACCCTTAGTACTTCCATATTGCTTTCAAGCACGGGCCACAGCTCTGTCAGGCAGTAGACAAAATATGGAAAAGATGGTCCAGCTCAAAAGGGTAAAATCCAAAGTACTTTATTTAGATATCCATAAAATAGGTATACAAAAAATGCATATACCCGACCGGAAAACCGGAGGGAAGGTTGAGGAGACACTGTACGCGTTTCGAACGAAAACTTCTTAAACTCAGTATGTACTAGTTATATTCTCACACCCCTTCCCTTGGAGCTATACTGAGTTTAAGAACTTTTCATTCGAAGTGCTCACTATGCATCTAGATAAGTTCCTTGGGGGGTCTAGTTTCCAAAATGGGGTCACTTGTGGAGGAGCTCTAAAGTTTAGGCACACAGGGGCTCTCCAAGCGCGACATGGTGTCCGCTAACGATTGGAGCTAATTTTTCCATTCATAAAGTCAAATTGCGCTCCTTTTGAACCCTGCCGTGCACCCAAACAGTGGTTTTTCCCCCCACATATGGGGTTTCAGGGTACTCAGGACAAATTGGACAACAACTTTTGGGGTCCAATTTCTCCTGGTACCCTTGGGGAAAATAAAAAAAAATTGTTGCTAAAAAATCATTTTTATGACTAAAAAGTTAAATGTTCATATTTTTTCCTTCCATGTTGCTTCTGCTGCTATGAAACACCAGAAGGGTTAATAAACTTCTTGAATGTGGGGTGCAGTTTTTAGAATGGTGACACTTTTTGGTATTTCCAGCCATATAGACCCCTCAAACTGATTTCAAATGTGCTGTGGTCCCTAAAAAAATGGTTTTGTAAATTTTGTTGTAAAAATGAGAAATCGCTGGTCAACTTTTAACCCTTAATATAATAACTTCTAACAAAAAAACCTTTTGTTTCCAAAATTGTGCTGATGTAAATTAGACATGTGGGAAATGTTATTTAGTAACTATTTTGTGTCACATAACTCTCTGGTTTAAAAGAATAACAATTCAAAATTTGAAAATTGCGAAATTTTCGCCAACTTTCAGGTTTTTGTTTTTTTGGGGTTTTTTTCACAAACGCAAAAATTGACCTAAATTTACTACTAACATGAAGCCCAATATTTCACGAAAAAACAGTCTCGGAATCGCTAGGATGCGTTGAAGCGTTCCTGAGTTATTACCTCATACAGGGACACTGGCCAGAATTGCAAAAAATGGCCAGGTCATTAAGGTCGAAATAGGCTGGGTCATGAAGTGGTTAAAGAGAGATGCTTGGAATGGTCCCTGATAATACCAGGCAGGTTTTAGTTCTCTAATCCTGTTCTAATTTGTGGGATAATTTTTAAGCAACTGTTCACTTTCCCAACAGCACCTCCACAGTGAAATTAAAGCATTATTGTAGCATATTTTAAATTTATGGGCTGGACACGTAGTGCTCAGATACTTGGTGAGTCATTCAGGCTGAATAGCCACTTCTATGTAATATGAGGGTCTTAAATGGGAGAACCCGCTCTAGTCCTGATGCTTTGGTGAGCCTATGGTATGTAACACTGTGGACATTGGCTAAATTGCTCACATGCTTTTTAGAAGTTGGGTACCCCCTTTAATTCTATAATCTGGTAATCGAAAATGGGTCCTCTAAACAAGGCAACCCCTTGAATGAATGTTTCTATGGTTTAACAGTGGAACTGATTGTGGAATTCATATCACCTTATATGATGTATTTGATTCATTGTCTTATTTTAGCTGATGATCATCAAGCGCTGATCTGGGACATCCAGCAGATGCCACGAGCCATTGAGGACCCGATCTTGGCATACACAGCAGAAGGAGAGATCAACAACGTCCAGTGGGCGAGCACCCAACCAGACTGGATCGCCATCTGTTACAACAACTGCCTGGAGATCCTCAGAGTCTGACTTTATTTATTCCAAACTCCGTTTACTCCTTCCCTCCTCATCCCATCCAAGAATCTGGGGATTTTGTACATGATTAGTGTCTCTACTTTTAATCTCCGTATACTCCTGTTGGTTTTTTTTAGGTTATCTTATATAAGCAGCAGTGGTTTCATATGGATGCCTGATGGGTAATATAGTTACTGTTTAATTTATTGGCATTTCATGACTTATCCCAAAATAATAAACCAGACCCAAAAACAGAAGCTGACAGATGATAATCCACTCTCCCAGAGTAATTTTTTTTTTACTCCGTGTAGGTTACTTGTTGAATATCAATATCTTGTGTTTTTAATTTTATTTTAAACAGTAGCTACACTTTTTTCTATTTCATTTTTTTTATCAGCTTTTGCAAATTTATGAATCTTTTTAATATTACCTTATTTTGCTTTGTTTTCTCTGACACTGATGAAAGTGCTGTTTCAACTGCTAGTTCATTCTCCTTTAGCAGCTACTTTGAACAGCTGCTCTATGAAGAATCACTTTACAAACCTTATCACTGTGTGAACATGAGGAAGGAAACAAAGAAGCTCACAGGGAAAGTGTTTGCAAATAGTGTTAGAGTAAGCATTCTTGTAAGAGCAGCAGTTCAAAGCACCTTCTGAAGAGCATGAACTGGGCAGATAAAACAGCACTTTCAGCATGGTGTTTGACAGGAGGAAACAAAATAAAGTGGTGGAGTAAATTACAATAATAAATTTGCAAAGGCTTATCAATAAACAAAAAGCCTATGTACTCTTTAAGGGCAATCATGTTTATGTTGAATGCTTTTCATGTGATACCGCTTTTGTAGCAACAGTAGCATGTATGTGTTTGTGGACTTTAAAGCGTTTTCCAGGATTAGAAAAACATGACTACTTTCTTTCAGAAATAGCTCCATTCTTGACCTTGGGCTGTGTGTAGCATTGCAACTCGGCTCTATTGAAGTGAAGGATTTCTAATCCTACATGACTCCTACAAAAGCGCCCCTTTTGCTATGGGTGGGATATTATTGAATATACAAGTGTGTGAATCTTTCATTTGTTACTCTTAAAAAAAAAAAAAAAAAAAAAAAAATGGTGGATTGAAAAAGGTATTTTGCAATATTGCTGGGAAATAGACATTGCATAGTTACAGCACAGCCTCTTTCTGTGCCTATGGCAGCCTACCTGGGCTGTTACCTGCAGGGCATGCTTGGGGTAGTTCAACAATAGCCATTGACTTTCCATACTCTATGTACTGTACCGTGAACTGTGAATATCGGCAGAAAGGCTCCACCAATAAATTTCAATTGACCTAACTGGTATGGGAGTGCGCTTGTTTTAACGCCTTTTTATTGCAGCGTGCATATGTTTTGTATGATAGATATTATGGTTGTTACCTGATCTCTCCACCACTGTGGGATTACCGAATAAGACATCAGATTTCACATGGTTTATCCCCCTCAAGCCCACGAATCAAGGTAAAAGTCTTTTGGTGTATATTTATGTGGTACATAGTGGATAAAAATGATCAAGTTGTTCCTGCCTTGCCTGTAAAAGCCAGTGTATACAGCGGGTGAAATAAGTATTGAACACATCACAAATTTTCTAAGTAAATAAATTTCTAAAGACGCTATTGACATGAAATTCTCACCAGATGTCTGTAACAACCCATCCAATCCACACAGACATATCAAACCATAGATGTCCATAAATTAAGTTATGTATAATAATGAGTAATGACACAGGGAAAAGTATTGTAAGAGACGTGCAAAAAGCCATGGAAATAGTCAGGACACCAGCTGAAATCTATAATAGAATGAAGAACTCTGGCACTCAAAATACGTATTTCTAAAGTTTATTTTTCTCTCTCACCCATGACAGCACAAGGGAGAGAGGGGATCCGCCCTTGAGGGACAGGAAACTACAGAAAAAAAGGGCGGCACCTCTTCTCTGCCCCCAGTTGGGTTCTTGTCCCTGACGGATGACCTACAGAAGCATCAGCAGCATACCTGAGGAGCCGGGGCCGGTCCCGTCCGTGGGTTGACAGCAGGGAGGCCCCGTCACGGCGGGGTCGGTGCCTGAAGCCGCCTCCGCTGCAGCCTATCGGCTCGACAGGGTGAGCGGGAAGGAGAGGACCGAGCCGCCGCTCCGGAAAGGATGCTGGGGCTGGTGGGGACCCAGGACACAAACGGGCAGCGCCATGGTACAGAGGGTGTACCAAAATGGCCAATGCCCCGGAAATAGCGACAACTTCCGGGTCCCCAGGTCGGTGCACGCTCCCTGGATACAGCGGTGCAGGATGAGAGCGGAAATAACGCCACACGCCGGGAAATTTAAAAAAAAAAAAAAAAAAAGCTCCTGGCTGGAAGCATCCTGTGCATAATGGAGGACAGCGACCAGCAGCAGGCCAGGCAGAAGGAACGGGACAGGGACGGCCGTTCCAGCAGTCGCTCCACGCGGCGTAGCAGGTCAGCCGCAAGTCGCCATCTGGGGATCGTCCTACTCAGGACTTGATTCCACCTCCCGAACCGGTACCTTCAACCGCATATATGGGCGAGTGATCTACGAGAATGTTCACCATTGTAAAATACTTTTTTTCCCTTATTAGGGGAAAAAGAAAAACAAGGAATGCCCCACTTGTAGCAGAGCCCTGCAACTAACGTGGGATAAAAAGCTTTGCGAATCATGCATCCAGGAAATGCTCTGTGAGGAAAACCCGGATTTCGCCTCTGACCTAAGAGCCGTAATAAGATCGGAGGTTCAGAGTGCCCTTTCAGCCCTGAAACGGGGATAAACCAAAAAAGGACACTATAGTGGGTTCCCAGTCGGATTCCTCAACATCAGGAGAAATCCTTTCACATACATCTGACTCCGGCTCCTCGTCCGACGAGGAAACAGGTGGGCGACATTGTTTCCCCCTAGAGGAGGTAGACACATTAGAAAAAGCAGTAAGGTCTACCATGGCGGTGTTGGACCCTCGCCCCGATAGATCAGTCCAGGATATAATGTTCGGGGGACTGGGCCAAAACGCAGGGTATTCCCATTAAACGAAAACGTCCAAGGACTGATTAAAAAAGAATGGGAGAAGCCGGACAGGAAAAACTCCACGGTCCCTTCCCTTAAGAGAAAATACTTTTTCGACGAAGAGGCGTCCAAATCTTGGGACAAAGTACCAAAACCCGATGTAGGAGTCGCCAAGGCCTCAAAAAGGTTTGCCCTCCCCTTTGATGACATGGGTACTCTTAAAGACCCCCTAGATAAAAAAGCCGGTACTTTTCTCGAGGGAGCTTGGGAAATCGGCAGGAGGAAATCTCAGGCCTACCGTAGCGGCCACATGTACCTCCAGATCCTTACTGGTCTGGGTAGACCAATTCGAGAAACAACTGAGAGAAGGCACACCGAGGGAAAAAATTCTGGAATCTATTCCAGTAAGCGGCGGCCTTCTTGGCGGACTATTCATCTAATGCGACAGCACTATCAAACGCAGCCCGGAGAACCTTGTGGCTCAAATGTTGGCCGGGAGACCTACAAACAAAAATGAAGCTCTGTTCCATCCCCTGTGAGGGAAAATTTCTATTAGGCGAGACGCTAGAAGACATCCTCCAGAAAGTGGGGGATAAGAAAAAAGGGTTTCCAAACCTGGGGCCGGAAGCATTTAAGAGATCCTTTTGGAACAAAACATTTTCTTTATCGCCTTATTGGGGGACACAGATTACCATGGGGTGTATGCTGCTGCTGCTAGGAGGCTGACACTATGCAAAACAAGAAAATTAGCTCCTCCCCGGCAGTATACATCCACCGACAGGCACCAAGCACCTCAGTTTGTGCTTAGTGTCTGTAGGAGGCAGACCGGGATCTCCCCAGATCCGCATTTAATCTTTTTCTTTTCAGGTTTTTTAGTTGTGTTTATTAATGTTTTCCCTTTATTTTCCAGATACAGCATCAGGAAACAGGATGTGAGTTCATCCTGCTTTTCCAATTAATGTGGCTGAGCGAGCAATACCACATTGCCCACATTGCAACTCTCAGGCCCGCAGGCAGGACTTTCCCCTATCACCCTCGGGTGCTATGGGCCATGGATGGGTGCCCGGTCCTAGCCGATTCCCCTCCTCATCCCTCTCCCAGGACAGGGCTGAGAGGAAGACGGCGGTCGCCAGCGGTGACATTTCCCCTGACACTGGGATTGGAGCCGTCTTCTGCACCATACGGACTTGGTGCGGGTACTGAGGATCGCCTCTCCCAGCGGCCTGCGCTCTATCATGGGCCCCTGCAGTCATCCTCTTCATGGACATCAGGTAAGCTTATCTGAATGTTCCCTTCAGCCCCGCTCTCAAAGATCTATTATAAGGACCCATTCAACCCTGTCTGCAGCTATCACAGCCAGTACAGCGCTGTTCCTAATACGCGCCCTGCAACCCCCTCACACGTTGTCAGAGTCGGTACCTCTCTCCTCCTGTTTGAATTCCCCGCTCTTTTGGGCCAGCGCTCTGGCAGGCGCGCGCTCCTTCTGTCACGGGGGGGGGGGTCCGGCGGGGGCTTCCACGGTCAGCATTCCCGGTGCCCCCTTCTCCAGCCCATCATTTAATCTGCGGTGGTATACACTGTTTCTTGGCCCCAGGCGCGCCGTCGCTAGTGAAAGCAGAGGGAGCGCTTTCACTTTCATTTTCAAAAGCGGTCCTCCCTCTCCCTGCGCGCGCTTTCTTCGCGCGCTTCTCCAACCTATCTCAGGGCTGCTTTCACTTCAGCCCTGTCAGCATGACGTTAACCGCGCCCCCCCCTCGGATCTCAGCCAATCACGTGGTGCAGCGGCTAAGCCCCGCCCTCCGCCAGCATCCTTTTCCTGTCTTTACTGAGCATCTTGCTCCCTCTTCTCCGGATCGTTTTCTGGGGGACACAACACTGTTCTGTCTGCTTCTGAACCTCGGTAGGCTCGATGCTGACTCTCCCTGACGCTTGACTTAGCTTCCCCCCCCCCCGCAGTTTCATTCAGCTAGTATTTCTACCACAGAGACTTATGCCCAACCATGCAACGGCCTTCTGTTCTAGACCCACCGCTATTCACTATGCCTGCGCGCGCTGTAAAAAGAAGTGGGCATCAGGTCAGTCGTCTCCCATCTGCCCGTCCTGCAGCCCTTCCTCTATGTCTGCCCCTCAGGAGCACTCCGAGCCCTGGGTGGAGACCGCCCCACCCCCTGAATGGGCTGTGGCGATGTCTCAGTCGGTTTCTGATCTGACAAAAGTGTCTCAATCGCTGGTCCAGGTCTTAGAGCGGTTACCTCAGTTATCTGCAGCCACCTGTGCACCGACCGCCTCTCACGGTGAGTCGCCAGCACCTGACCGCGACCCTCAGACGGACAAGCCAGGTAGGGGCTCTAGGAAGCGGGTCCTGTCTGGCTTTTCCAGTTCGCAGGGTCCCTCTGCTTCTCTCAGGCTACGCTCTTCATCTCCATCCTCAACAGACGATCCTAGGTCAGACGATGATTCCCAATCTGGATCTGACTCAGAGGCGGACAACATAGCTAGAACTCGGGATATGGTAGATAGTCTCATATCGGCTATATACCAAACACTCAAGATAAAGGAGGATAAGGCACCCCCGCAGGAATGCTCTTTCCTTTAAGAAAGCGAGGCCTCCATCTCGAACCTTTCCTAATAACAAAGAGTTGGACACTTCCTTAGCCAATCACTGGCAATATCCTGAGAAATGTTTTTCAGGCCGCAAGTACTTAGATGTACTATATCCCTTCGATGCAGATCTAGTCACGAAATGGACCAAAGCTCCCGAGGTAGATCCTCCAGTTTCTCGTATTTCCTCTAAGACTGTTCTTTCCCTTCCGGACGGAGCTTCTCTTAAAGACCCAACAGACAGGCAAATAGTCGTTGGCTAAGTCAATTTTTGAGGCATCCGGCGCCTCCCTCTGTCCTATCTTCGCCTCCGCTTGGGTGGCGAGGGTCATTTCGGCTTGGGCAAAAATTCTGCGCAGGGGCATTTCAGCGGCAGTTCCTCAGGACGAGCTGGCAGATTTAGCAGACCAAATTAATCATGCGGGCAAATACCTTTTGGCCGCCTCCTTGGACGCGGCTGGGTGCGTAGCTAGAGCTAACAGCAACATAGTGGCCATACGCCGCATTCTTTGGTTGAAGTTGTGGAATGCGGACACCACCTCAAAGAAGTCGCTCACCAGCCTGGCTTTTCACGGCACTAGGCTCTTTGGCGCCAAGCTGGATCAGATAATCTCGGATGCCACTGGTGGAAAGAGCACTTCCTAGGAGGTTCTTTAACAGGAAGGCTTCTCGGCCATTTGGGTCCTTTCGCCCCTTCTCTCCCGCAGAAGGTTCATCCCAGCAGGACCAGCATCCTGCTTCCAGAGACCGGAGAAAGCCTTCTTATAAGCCGGCACCCCGCTGAAGATCCAGAGGTCAGCCCTCCAGGTCCTCAGGCTCCCGATCCGGCAGATTTTCATCTAAGTGACGGGTCACCCCCACCTGGAAATCTTTCCAGGCTGGGAGGCAGACTTTCCTCTTTCAAGGACGTATGGCTATCCGTTATCGACGACGCTTGGGTCAGGGAAATCATCACATCCGGATACAAAATCGAGTCTCTTCCCCCCCCCCCCCCCCCCCCCCCCCGAAACAGTCGCTTCTTTCGGTCTCGATCCCCAAGACAGCGGTCACAGATTCTAGGGTTCCTTCAGGCCGTCTCCTCCCTTCTTTCCGCCGGGGTCATCGTTCCCGTTCCTACAAACGAACGGTTTTCAGGGTTCTACTCGAATCTCTTTGTAGTCCCGAAAAAGGACGGCTCTCTTCGTCCAATTTTGGACCTCAAGTTGCTCAATTACCACGTGAAGATCCGCCAGTTCAAGATGGAGTCTCTGCGTTCGGTAATAGCCTCGATGGAATCCAGAGAGTTTCTCTGCTCTGTGGACATACAGGATGCCTACCTCCACATCCCCATTTCTCTGCGGCATCAGAGATACCTCCGCTTTGCGATTCAGGACAATCACTATCAGTTCACGGCCCTCCCCTTCGGCCTAGCCTCCGCTCCCCGTGTCTTTACGAAGGTCATGGCAACAGTCATGGCCATCCTTCGGTCAAGAGGGATTCTTATCATTCCTTACCTGGACGATCTCCTGATCAAGGGCTCGTCCCCCCAAGACTGTCTTCACAGTCTTCAGATAACCTTGGATGCCCTCAGAGGCCTCGGATGGATAGTCAACAAGGAGAAGTCCATCCTGCACCCTACCCAGCGTCTGACCTTTTTGAGCATGGAGTTCGACACGAATCTAGCCTGGGTATTTTTACCGAGGGACAAGTTTTCAACCCTTTCCAAGGGATCCACTCCCTACAACGCTCGAGGATCATGTCCCTTTGGTCCTGCATGAGGGTCCTGGGGAAGATGATAGCTTCCATGGAAGCAATGCCCTTCGCACAATTCCACTCTCGCCCTCTCCAACTGTTCTTCCTGTCAGTCTGGGACAAGACCTCATTCTCTCTGGACCGCCAGTTTCTTCTTCCGCTCAGAGTCAGACAATCGCTGACTTGGTGGACATTGCCGGCGTCAGTTCTCCGCGGAAGGTCTTTTCTTCCGCCTCGGTGGCAGGTCATCACACCGATGCCAGTCTCCTAGGATGGGGGGGCGGTTTACCATCAGAAAACGGCCCAAGGGCGCTGGAACGCCCAGGAGACTCTTCTGCCCATCAACCTTATGGAGATCAGGGCAATCTTCCTTGCTCTCCTTCGTTGGCAGCATCTCCTCGTAGGCAAACCAGTCCGCATTCAGTCAGACAATGCCATGGCCGTGGCGTACATAAACCACCAGGGCGGTACTCACAGCAGGCAGGTGATGTCAGAAGTGGCAAGGATACTGCGCTGGGCAGAGCGTCACGTTCTGGCGATCTCCGCTGTTCACATTCCAGGGGTGGAAAATTGGGCAGCCGACTTCTTGAGTCGCCAAGGTCTAGCGTCAGGCGAATGGTCCCTTCATCCCACAGTTTTCGGTCAGATATGCCAGTGTTGGGCACCCCGGACGTCGATCTCATGGCATCTCGGATGAACAACAAAGTTCCTCACTTTGTAGCCAGGTCCAGGGATCCTCTAGCCGTCGGTTGCGACGCCCTAGTAATTCCGTGGTCCCAGTTCCGTCTGCCTTACCTGTTTCCTCCACTTGCCCTCATCCCAAGAGTGGTCAAAAAGATAAAGTCAGAGGGCATCCCAGTCATCCTAGTGGCTCCAGACTGGCCGAGACGCCCTTGGTACGCGGAGTTGGTAAACATGCTCGTGGACGTCCCCTGGAGGCTTCCAGACAGTCCAGATCTTCTCTCACAAGGCCCTCTTTACCACCAGAATTCTCAGTCTCTGAGTTTAACAGCATGGCCGTTGAGGCCGCAATTCTAAGGGAATCAGGGTTTTCCAGCCGGGTCATTCAGACCATGATCAAGGATCGGAAGCCAGCTTCCTCCCGCATTTACCATAGGTACTGGAAGGCTTTTTTCCGTTGGTGCGATGATAACGAGGTTTTTCCACTGTCATGCTCCATTCTATCCATTCTTGGTTTCCTCCAATCTGGTTTGGATGCGGGCCTATCCCTCAGTACTTTCATAGGCCAGGTGTCTGCCCTAGCAATCCTCTTCCAGAAGGATCTAACTTCCTTACCGCAAGTGAAGACTTTTCTCCAAGGAGTCGCCCATGTGGCTCCGCCTCATCATTCTCCGATAGATCCATGGGATCTTAATCTTGTTCTTGGCGCTCTCCAGAAGGCGCCGTTCGAACCAATCCAGGACATCCCTATGTCTTTTCTTTCATGGAAGGTGGCTTTTCTAATCGCCATTACATCCATCAGGAGAGTTTCTGAGCTGGCGGCCTTATCCTGTTGTTCTCCATACCTTATCCTCCACCAAGATAAGGTTGTTCTCAGGCCAGTTCCTTCCTTCCTTCCAAAAGTGGTATCTCCCTTTCACATTAATGAAGATATCGTCCTTCCATCGTTTTGTCCTGCGCCTGCTCATCCTCTGGAAAAGTCGCTCCACAAACTGGATGTAGTGAGAGCCTTGCGTGTTTACCTTGCCAGGACCGCTTCTTTTCGCCAATCCGATTCCCTGCTTATCATTTCTGAGGGTCGCCGGAAAGGTTTTCCGGCCTCCAAATCCACGATTGCTCGCTGCATTCGGTCTACCATCCTGGAAGCCTACCAACTTCAGGAGAAACGGCCCCCTCCACGAGTGAAAGCCCATTCCACCCGGGCTGTAGGGGCTTCTTGGGCTGTGTGACACCAGGCTTCGGCCTTACAACTTTGCAGGGCCGCGACCTGGTCGTCTTTGCACACCTTTGCGAGGTTCTACAGGGTTCATACCCAGGCCTCGTCTGATGCAGCTCTTGGTAGGAAGGTTCTGCAGGCGGCGGTCGCGCACCGGCCGACCTAAGCCCTTCCTTCTGTCGTTCCTTTATTGCTGTTCCCACCCTCGGGACTGCTTTGGAACGTCACATGGTAATCTGTGTCCCCAATAAGGCGATAAAGAAAGAGGGATTTTGGGTTCTTACCGTAAAATCTTTCTTGGAGCCTTCATTGGGGGGACACAGCACCCTCCCTGTTTAAGTTGTACCGTGTTGGGTCTTCGAGTCCCTTGTTGGGTTGGTACATATGTTCATGGTTTTTGGTTGCTTCTCCTACTGCTTTTTCACCAACTGAGGTGCTTGGTGCCTGTCGGTGGGTGTATACTGCCGGGGAGGAGCTAATTTTCTTGTTTTGCATAGTGTCAGCCTCCTAGCAGCAGCAGCATACACCCCATGGTAATCTGTGTCCCCCAATGAAGGCTCTAAGAAAGAGATTTTACGGTAAGAACCAAAAATCCCTCTTTTTCAGAGAAAGGCGCCTGAGGGAACAGAGATGGCACGAGGGAAGAAAAAGAGAGAGAGGGTTCCTCTTTGGCAATTCTTCCCAGGACAAGAAACCCTCCAAGTGACAGTTTACCCAGGGTGGCAGGGAGATTAACCCTTTTCCTTCCAGCCTGGAGGAAAATCTCAAACAGCCCGAGGTTACTAAATTTTGATCAAGTCAGGCCTGAAGGTAGACTTTCTCTCTCTCCCACCCTAAAAATATGTGGTGACCCCCGCTAATGTCTTTTACTCAAGAGCAAAAAGCTCTGGAATGTGAGGTCTTAAATTTGGTGAAGAAAGGAGTCCTTCAGGAGATGGGCAAAGGGTTCTACTCCCCGCTGTTTCTGGTGACCAAACCAGACGGCACCTTCCGGACTATAATAAGCTTAAGAAAATTAAACAGTTATGTCAGAAACCAAAAATTCAAGATGGAGTCGATTAAGTCCACCATCAAAATCCTGTTCCCGAACTGTTTTATGACAGTAATAGACCTCAACGACGCGTATTCTCATGTCCCCATTCACAGACTCCCGGAAATACCTGAGACTGGCAGTCTCTATAGAGGGGGTGATAAGGGAATTTCAATACAGAGCCCTGCCGTTCTGAATATCTATAGCCCCACAGGTATTTACGAAAATAGTGGCAGAAATAATGGCGCACCTAAGGGAGCGAGACATATTAATAATCCCATATCTGGACGATTTTTTAATAGCGAGTGATTCGGCAATTGCAAGGAACAAAGAGACAGGGTGATGGACACTCTACAGAATCTCGGCTGGCTTTTAAATCCGAAAAAAATCAAGGTTGGAGCCCAGCAAAGTACAGGAGTTCCTAGGACTCAAACAGGCAAGAGTGTCGTCTCCCAGACCGCAAAAAATAAAAAATTGCTCAATTAGTGACGAGCAATAACAAATCCCTCCATGACACTAAGGAAAGCGGTGTCCCTACTGGGGTCTCTCTCAGCCTGCCTACCGGCGGTCCAGTGGGCACAACTACACACCAGAGATCTCCAACGGGACGTCCTGGCCAACCAGTTAAGGTTGGGGGGACACTTGGAGGGTCACTTAACACTAACTTCCAAAACTACTCATTCCCTAGCCTGGTGGGGAAACAACGCCAACCTATCCAGAGGAATTCCCTGGGGGATAAAAATAGCGCACATAAATTTTCACGGATGCAAGTCCCAAGGGTTGGGGAGCACATATGGACAGCAATGTGGCTCAGGGGGCATGGAGAAACATGGAATTACAAGCCTTCTCAAACCAAAAAGAACTCTGGGCAGTAGGCTGCGCCCTGACACACTTCCTACCCTTGCTGCGGAGTCATCATGTCCGCGTATTTTCAGGTGACGGTGGCCTATATAAATCATCAGAGGGGAACCAGGTCCCGAGCCCTAATGGACTCATCCTACAAAATCCTCAGTCTATCGGAGGAAAACCTACTATCCCTCTCTGCATTAAACATTCGGGGGACAGAACACCAAAGGGCTGACTTTCTAAGCCGCACCCGATTTATGACAGGGAGAATAGGTCTTAAAACAGTCCATTTTTCGGCAGATTGTAGAGATGTGGGGAATCCCGGACATAGACCTATTTGCTGACTTCAAAAACAAAAAAGTAGAAGCATTCTGTTCCCTAGACCCCAGGGAGAATCTTCGGGCCCTGGACGCCTTTATGCTTCCGTGGACCCAAAAACTGACGTACGCCTTTCCCCCAATCATTCTCATCCCGGCGGTTTTAAGGAAAGTCAGAGAGGACGGTACATGAATTATATTAATAGTCCACGTCTGGCCCAAAAGAACTTGGTTCTCCTGGCTGAGAATGCTCTCTGTCACCGACCTTTGGATCCAACCAGATCTCCCAGACCTACTATCTCAGGGGCTGGTGTTACACCCTCAAGCAGCGAACCTCCATTTAACAGCATGGAATTTGAAAGGGCACTGCTGAGGGAAAGGGGGTTCTCGGAGTACCTAATTAACCCCTTCATGACCCAGCCTATTTTGACCTTAATGACCTGGCCATTTTTTGCAATTCTGACCAGTGTCCCTTTATGAGGTAATAACTCTGGAACGCTTCAACGCATCTTAGCGATTCTGAGATTGTTTTTTCATGACATATTGGGCTTCATGTTAGTGGTAAACTTAGGTCGATAATTTTTGCGTTTATTTGTGAAAAAAAACAGAAATTTGGCGAAAATTTTGAAAATTTCGCAATTTTCAAATTTTGAATTTTTATTCTGTTAAACCAGAGAGTGATGTGACACAAAATAGTTACTAAATAACATTTCCCACATGTCTACTTTACATCAGCACAATTTTGGAAACAATTTTTTTTTTTTTTGTTAGGAAGTTATAAGGGTTAAAAGTTGACCAGCGATTTCTCATTTTTACAACAATATTTACAAAACCATTTTTTTAGGGACCACCTCACATTTGAAGTCACTTTGATGGGTCTATATGGAAGAAAATACCCAAAAGTGACACTATTCTAAAAACTGCACCCCTCAAGCTACTCAAAACTACATTCTAGGAGATTATTAACCCTTCAGGTGCTTAACAGGAACTAAAGCAACATGGAAGGAAAAAATGGACATTTTATCTTTTGCACCACAAATTTTCTTTTATCATTAATTTTTTTTCATTTTCACATGGGCTAAGCGCCTAAGCACTGGAGCTTCCCCACAAGTGACCCCATTTTGGAAACTAGACCCCCCGAGGAACTTTTCTAGATGCATAGTGATCACTTTGAACCCCCAGGTGCTTCACAAATTCATCCGTAAAAAAAAAGTACTTTTTTTTCACAAAAATTATCTTTTAGCCTCAGTTTTTTCATTTTCACATGGGCAACAGGATAAAATGGATCATAAATTTGTTGGACAATTTCTCTTGAGTACTCCAATACCTCATATGTGGTCATAAACCACTGTTTGGGCGCACGGCAGGGCCCGGAAGGGAAGGAGCACCATTTGACTTTTTGAATGGAAAATTCGCTCCAATCGTTATCGGACACCATGTCGCGTTGGGAGAGCCCCTGTGTGCCTAAACTTTGGAGCTCCCCCACAAATGACCCCATTATGGAAACTAGACCCCCTAAGGAACTTATCTAGATGCATAGTGAGCACTTTGAACCCCCAGGTGCTTCACAGAAGTTTATAACGTAGAGCCGTGAAAATAAAAAATATTTTTTTTTCTTAAAAATATTTTTAGTCCGCAATTTTTTATTTCCACAAAGGTAACAGGATAAATTGGACCCCAAAAGTTGTTGTACAGTTAGTCCTGAGTACACTGGTACCCCATATGTGGGGGGGGACCACTGTTTGGGCACACGTCGGGGCTCAGCAGGGAGGTAGTGACATTTTGAAATGCTGACTTTGATGGCATGGTCTGAGGGTGTCATGTTACATTTGCAGAGCCCCTGTGCCTAAACAGTAGAAACCCCCCACAAGTGACCCCATTTTGGAAACTAGACCCCATAAGGAAGTTGCCTAGATGTGTGGTGAGCACACTGAACCCCCAAGTGCTTCACAGAAGATTATAACGCAGAGCCATGAAAATAAAAAATAATTTTTTTTCCTCAAAAAATGATTTTTTTAGCTCGCAATTTTTTATTTTCACAAGGGTAACAGGAGAAATTGGACCCCAAAAGTTGTTGTCCAGTTTGTCCTGAGTACGCTGGTACCCCATATGTGGGGGGAACCATTGTTTGGGCACACGTCAGGGCTCGGAATGGAAGTAGTGACGTTTTGAAATGCAGACTTTGATGGAATAGTCTGCGGTCGTCATTACGTTTGCAGAGCCCCTGATGTGCCTAAACAGTGGAAACCCCCCACAAGTGACCCCATTTTGGAAACTAGACCTTCCAAGGAACGTATGTAAGATGTGTTGTGAGCACTTTGAACCCCCAAGTGCTTCACAGAAGTTTATAATGCAGAGACGTGAAAATGAAAAAATCATTTTTTTCCACAAAAATAATTTTTTAGCCCCCAATTTTTTATTTTCCCAAGGGTAACACGAGAAATTAGTCCCCAAAAGTTGTTGTGCAATTTTTTCTGAGTACGCTGATACCCCATATGTTGGGGTAAACCACTGTTTGGGCACACGTCGGGGCTTGGAAGGGAGGGTGCACCGTTTGACTTTTTGAATGCAAAATTGGCTGGAATCAATGGTTGCACCATGTCGCGTTTGGAGACCCCCTGATGTGCCTAAACAGTGAAAACCCCTCAATTCTAACTCCAACCCTAACCCCAACACAGCCCTAATCCTAACACATCCCTAACCACAAGCCTAACCCTAATTCTAACCCTAATTCCAACCCTAATTCCAACCCTAACCCTAATTCCAACCCTAACCCTAATTCCAACCCTAACCCTAATTCCAACCCTAACCCTAATTCCAACCCTAACCCTAATTCCAACCCTAACCCTCTTTCCAACCCTAACCCTCTTTCCAACCCTAACCCTCTTTCCAACCCTAACCCTAATATAAAAATATTTTCTTTACTTTATTAGTTGTGCCTACCTATGGGGGTGATAATCGGGGGGTTTATTTACTTTTTCTTTCATTTTGATCACTGTGAGAGTGATCAAAATGAAAGAATGGAATCTGCAGCCGGCAGATTCGGGCGGGCGCACTGCGCATGCGCCCGCCATTTTCCAAGATGGCGGCGCCCATGAACCGGACGCGCCGGACGCCGGGAGCGACAGGGGGACTTAGAAGGTGCCGGGGGAGGTGAGAGGGGGTGAGGGGGTTATCGGAAGCTGGCGGGGAGCAGAGGGAATGGGAGGGGGGCAGATGACAGCGGCGGCAGATCGCCGCTGTCATTCAGTTGCGGGGGGGGCGATCGCTGGTGGGGGGGGTGGAATCGGTGTCTCCAGCCATGTCTGATGCTACAGCAGCATCGGCCATGGCTGGATTGTAAGATTTCATCAATTTTCAATGATGAAATATTACTATCGCTCTGATTGGCTTTCACGTTTAACAGCCAATCAGAGCGATCGTAGCCACGTGGGGGCGAAGCCACGCCCCCTGTGGCAAAGAACAAAGCCCCCTGTATCTGCGGGTCGGGTGACCTTTCAGTGACCTAGGTCACCCGACCCGCAGGGGGGCTTTAAAGTCATGACGCCACATAGGCGTCATGGGTCGTTCTGGCACGACTTTTCATGACGCCTACGTGGCGTCAAAGGTCGTGAAGGGGTTAATACATTATAAAAGAGTAGAAAACCGGTCACAACAAAAGCCTATGGGAAAACCTGGAAAAAATTTCTATCCACCTCCGGGGTAAAGCTCCAGGATGGAGTACAGATAGATAAAATCCTTGAGTTCTTACAGAGAGGCCTGGAGCAGGGGTTGGCGGTTAATACTCTAAAAGTACAAGTGGCAGCTTTAAGTGCCCTTTGTAACCATGACGTGGCAGGCGACCCTTGGATAGTATGGTTTATTAAGGCCGCAACCAGGTCTAGGCCGATAGCTAGTCAAAGGTTACCATCATGAGACCTGAACCTTGTTCTGTTTCAACAAGTTCCCCGTTTTGAGCCTATCCAGTCAGCACCCCTAAAAACCTTGTCACTAAAAACTGTGCTTCTGGTGGCACTAACATCAGCTCGCAGAGTGAGCGACATTCAAGCTCTATCAGCACTGCCACCATTTTACAAAAATTCTAGAAGATAGAGTCATCTGAAAACCTGACCCGGCATATTTACCCAAAGTGTCATCTCACTTTCATACGTCCCAAGAGGTAGTCCTTCCTTCCTTTTGCCCAAATCCTTGAAATATGGGGGAGGAAAGATTTCACACCCTAGATGTGAAGAGGTGCCTAGTTCAATACTTAGAAGCCACCAAAGGTTATAGGAAGGAAGGATCTCTGTGTCTTTCCAGGGACCTCGGGAGGGACTCAAAACATCTAAGAGTACCCTGGCAAGGTGGATAAGGGATGTGATTGCCCTGGCCTATTCGTCCAGTGGAAATACCATCCCGGAGGGGTTGAGTGTCATGATCCATTTTTGGATCTGTCAGATTCTGGATTTTCTGATATAAACTTTTTTTCCTTTCAGACAATCTGGGGTTAATATCAGTTCTTGCCCCCTGGTGGCCGCTGGTCTTACTACATGTTTAGTCTGCTAATGGTGACCACCCCCCTCCTTCCTATAAAAGATCATCGGGTGCTTTAGCTCACTAGTGGTAATACAGGTCATTTGGAAGCCAACCGTGCTGAAGAAAGAAGCTATCTTGAGCAGTGCTGTTTGCAGCTGATCTGGAGCAGTTGTTATCCTGCTGGAAGCGGTGTTCAGGTGCCTTACTCTGCGGTCCGGTGCATGACTGCAGAGCAAGGTAAGTGTTGTTGTTTTTCCCTGTCTGTTGTTTTCCCTGGTGTCGTATTAGTACAGTGGTGGGACCAGTGTCCGCACATGCCAGTTCCCTAGTAACGGATAGGTACAGGGTAAGTGAGGGACCTAGGTATCCTGGTCGGCGACAGGCTGAAAGAACCTGTATAGGGAAAGTGAGGAGAGTTCAGGGCTCTTCCTTAGGAGAGTGAAGGAGGTGTCCACTTCCCCGCTCCCTATTGAAGGGCCCACCGTTGTATTTGTGTCCCCTTGTTTTGTCTTGTTTGGTGACTGACCGATCGTCGGGTCGCGGTACGAAGGGCCAGTCGCCCCGTGACATTACCAACCCACACTTTTATTTTTCTGGTGAGCCATGGCCCAAATGCAGGCCTTTGCCACACTGCTTCAGTCCCTCACTGATGAGCTTAAGGTGCTGCAGGGTGAGGTGGTGCTGTAGCAGTTAGTGGGGTTCTGGGCCTCGGCTCAGGTGCAGGCTCAACCAGAACCCAAAATATCTCTCCCTGACAGGTTTGCTGGAGGGAGAGAAAAATTTCTTGTGTTTCAGGAGGCCTGTAAATTATATTTCAGACTCCGCCACCGTTCATCAGGGACTGAGGAACAGCATGTGGGGATTGTCTCCCTTCTTAAGGGTGATCCCCAATCCTTGGCCTTCTCCCTGCCGACCGATTCACCATCATTACGGTCGGTGGACGGGTTTTTTGCCGCACTGGTGTATGGAGATCCTGATGGCGTCTCCCTGGCGGAATCCCAACTCCGTAAAATCAAGCAGGGGGGCCGGTCGGCTGAGGAGTACTGCTCAGAGTTCAGGAGGTGGGCCACTGACACACAGTGGAACGACCCTGCTCTTAGGAGTCATTTTGTGCAGGGTCTGTCCCCTACGTTGCAGGATACTCTGGTGCAGTACGCCGTCCCCAGGTCGTTGGAGGCCGCCATGTCCCTTGCCATCCGGGTGGATAGACGCCTCTGGGAGAGACATACACCAAATGTTCCCCCTGTCGTCCTTGTTAAGGAGGAGGACACACCAGAGCTGATGGATGAACCCATGCAAGTGGGAGGAGCTAGTTCCCAAACGGTGTCGCCTGCGGTTCGTCGTTGTGTGGGGGCATGTTTTCACTGTGGGCAGACTGGTCATTTTATTGGGGTCTGCTCAGCTCTCTCCAAAACGACCGTACCACCCAAGAAGCTGCGTCCCCCTGGTCGTGCGGAAGGAGGTGACCAGGGAGTGTATATTTCCTCCATTTTGTCTCAGTGTACCTTGTCAGCAGAGGTGGTGGTTGGCGGGGTAACTGAGTGCATACTGGTGATTGTGGACAGTGGAGCAGGAGTCAATTTGGTGGACGCCCACTTTGTCCAGACCCATGGCTTGAGGTGTAGGACGCTAGCTAATCCCCTAAGCGTCCAGGCCATTGACTCTGTCCCACTTAGCCAGGGGAAGTTGACCCAAGTCGTGGATTAGGGACTCATCATGAAGAGTCCCTGTCATGCTACGTCTTGGGGGGAATGCCATCACCTATCGTTTTAGGCCTCGGCGTCTAGGGAAGAAGTCGGCTGGGGTCAGTCGTGTGAGGGCTGCTGCCTGGGGGCTACTGTCTCTGCCATCATTCTACAGCCGTCCTCTTCTTCTCCAGTTGGGGTAGCAGAGGTGCTGCCAGGGAGTAAGGGCAAGTCTCAACCTTCACCACAAGCTAACCCTGAGTGTCGGAGTCCTCGTAGGAGGAGGGGTCGGAGGAGGGTGGTGCTTCCCTCAGAATTGTGGGAGTGTGAGTGTGGTGGCACAGGGGGACGCCTCTGTTTTCAGTTCCTTGAAGAGTTCACCGGCTTGTGGCAAACGTGTGTGTGACAATAAACGTTCAGGTCCGGACCAGTATCCGCACTTGCCAGTTCCCTAGTAAGGGATAGGTGCAGGGTAAGTGAGGGACCTAGGTATCCTGGTCAGCAACAGGTTGAAAGAATCTGTATAGGGAACGTGAGGAGAGTTCAGGGCTCTTCCTTAGGAGAGTGCAAGAGGTGTCCACTTCCCCGTTCCCTATTGAAGGGCCCACCGTTGTAATTGTGACCCCTTGTTTTGTCTTGTTTGGTGACCGACCGATCGTTGGGTCGCATCACACAGGGCCAGTCGCCCCGTGACATTGAGAGCCCATTCCACAAGGGCGATGGCAACCTCATGGGCTGAAAGATTGGAGGTATCAATAGAACAGATCTGTAAGGCGGCCACCTGGTCATCACCCTCAACCTTTTTCATACACTATCGATTAGATCTAACCTCTACGTCTAACCTGACCTTCGGGAGAAGGGTCCTTCAGGTGGTGGTCCCTCCCTAAGCTACCAGTCTCTGTAATTCTCTCAGTGGTGCTGTCATGGGTGAGAGAGAATACCTTAGTTACTCACCGATAATGGTGTTTCTCGGAACCCAGGACAGCATCCGCTTATCTCCCCCCACCCCCCCACCCCCCTCACGTGTGCGGTGAGCACGAGTTAATGTTAGTAGAGTGTTTTAGTTTAGACACGGTGCTTCTTAATAAGACATATTGTTATGTATATATTTCTGTTGTTCACTAACCTGGAGACCCTCTGATGCTCTGTAACCAACTGGGGGCGGAGGAGAGGTGCCGCCCTTTTTATCTGTAGGTTCCTGTCCCTGAAGGACGGATCCCCTCTCTCCGTGGTGCTGTCATGGGTTCAGAGAAACACCGTTATTGGTGAGTAACTAAGCTATTCTTTCGGCAAGAAGGACTCAAAAAAAAAAAAATGCAGACATTGATTCTCAAAATGCAGACATAAATTCTAAACGTTTCGGCTGGCAAGCCTTTCAAGAGATGTCTTGTCTCTGTGAAATATAACAAAGCTAGTTTCAGAATAAATAAGCATAACCAAAATATAAATCACGAGTCATGTTATCTGTCTAAAAAATGAAATGAATAGCACATAACAAACATCAGACCGATGAAAAATTATAATACTGCAAGATCATACTCCGGATTTGCAAGTAATGGACACTACAAGGATCACAGTTTATGCTGAAAACAGGCCAGGAAACAGCATTATGATATAGTGCAAACATCAATAAAAAATACCCTATGTAGGCAATAGGAACGATAACAAAAGAATGAAAGAAATGAAAAATTAGTTTCATATGCATTACTAATATGAAGAGTCCTCTTAGGAATAAGTAGTGTGAGTCCCACTAAAATTGAACAGAGAAAAAAAAGGGAATATAACATAACATGTGCTAAATGAACTATGTAATAGCGCCAGTGTATGAAATAAATACCTGTATAACAGAATCCGGGTAAGTGACGCCGTGTGGGTATCCCCAGGATAGGTACGTATGGGTAAAGCCGTCTGGTACCTGAGAGGGGGACTCTGAGTGAGAAATGTCCGGTGTGACACCTGAAGAGAACTTCCGGGTTGCCCCTGACTGGAGTGAGACCATGGTGCGCATGCGCGGGCCGGAAAGACGAAACTGGCCAACAGAAGCCGATCGTAATAAGCAGGGAGTGCGCGTGCGTCCCGGGCAGTGAAGGAAGGGCATAAGCTATTTCAGATCTGTGCCTGCATGCTGTTATGGAAAGAAAGAGAGTGATTACATTTGATATGTATGATTGTGACACAACACAACCGGCCATGACTAGTGATGAGCGAATATGTTCGGAAAACAATCGCCAAACATACATTTGGCACAAATATGGCACATTTGGATTCGTAATCTGAAACACAAGCAAAATTTTAAAAAATTGGAAAAAAATGGGTAACATTCTGTAAAAAGTGCGGGAAAATATTTGCATTGCCACAAAAGTATTTTCAGCACTTTAGCAATGATAATGCTGGTGTATCATGAGCGTTTGGCATGTGTTTGAGGGGAGGGGGTTTGCAGAGCTCAGAGGCGTGGTGTTCTTGTAAGCAGTGTTTTGTTTTTTCCCCTAACTTTGTGTGCACATTGCAGTTAGCCAATCAGGGTGCAGGAAACACCCAGCAGGTCCTGACACAACGGCTTGTGTCATTAGCTGCTCAAATCACAGGTCTCTCTCCATATAAATAGCGGACATCTTGTTTTAGCACCATTTTGACTCTGTGACAGCGCAGAGAGGCTGCTCCTGATGCTGGCATTGTAAACAGTAAGATTTTAGCTAGTTAGATTATATCAGTCAGATAGTGTAGCTAGCTACTGTCCAGTGTGGCTGATAAATTTACCTTCCAGCATTTTTTTTTCTTTTTTGGACATTACTGAGGTCCACAAAGAAAGCCAGCAGGGCTTGTGTTGTGCTTTGCTTCAATTGTGCTCCATACACGAGGATAGCATACTAAATAATATTTCTTCACAAGCTAAATGTGAAAAAGCCAGCTGTATCCCACCTTGTCATTTAGTCCTGTGGTGATATGAAACGGTCTGCAGACCTAAGGCACATAAAAAAAAAAGTTTTAATTTTTTCTGTGACTGAATGTGATACAGCCCTCTGTATCCCACATTGTCATGTTGTGGCAGTGATATGAACCTGTGTGCAGACCTCAAGCACATTAAAATATTTATTTTTTTCTATTGGTAAACGTGATATAGCCCGCTTATATCCAACCTTTTAATTTAGTGGCGTTGAAATTGCTCTGTGTGAAGAGCTGTTGCACATTAAAATTAATTAATTTTTTTTTTTTTTTACAAACGTGATACAGCAGCCAAGATCTGAGTTTGAAATTGCTTTGAGCCTGACGTCTAGATTATGTGCTTCTTTGGCATCCAATTTCTCACGGGCATCTTTTAGACCTAGCTTGAGATGCGCATCTGTTAGACCTATCTTCTGGCGAGCATCAAGCGCTCTCTGGTAATTGGTGTTCGGCAGTAGCATAGCTAGCTATCGGGGGCAAAGGGGGCGGTCGCACAGTACGCCTATGCAGTTACATTCTGCGGCAGTGCAGGGAGATTTCAATCTCCCTGCACTGCCGCCCAGCCGCTATAGGCCCCTGAGCAGGCGGTGGGGGGCCCGATGCCAGCAGTGGGCCCCCCGCCTGTCATCGCAAGTTCAGCTGTATCGGCAGTTAGCCGATACAGCTGACCGCATTGATGAGAGAAGGAGCGCTACGTGTCTGACGTAGACACTGACAGCGGGCACGATGACGTCACTACCCGGCGTCCGCTGTCAGGAGATGAGCGGGAGCAGGGAGCAGTGCAGGAGCCGGGAGGAAGAGAGGTTAGTATTAGATTTATTTTTTTAAATGGGGGTGTATTATAATACAAAGGCTGCCTATGAGAGGGTGGCTGCATTATAATATAGGGGCTGCCTTTGAGAGGGTGGCTGCATTATAATATAGGGGCTGCCCATGAGGGGGGGTGCATTATAATATGGGGCTGCCTATGAGAGGGGGGCTGCATTATAATATAGAGGCTGCCTATGGGGGGTGCATTACACTATAGAGGCTGTCTATGGGGGTGCATTATAATATAGAATCTGCCCATGAGGGTTTATTATAACATAGAGGCTGCCTACGGGGGTGCATTATAATATAGAATCTGCCTATGGGGGTTTATTATAATATAGAGGCTGCCTATGGGGAGTGCATTTTACTATAGACTCTGCCTATGGAGAGTGCATTATACTATATTGAGGACTATCTAGGGTGCCATCATACAGTGTTGGAGCCATTAAACAGTTTGGGGGATATTAAGAGGTCAGTATATATACAGTGAGGGGGCGTTATACGGTGTATAAGAGAGCATCATACTGTGTATAGGGAAGCTGTACAGGGGGAGATTCAGGACATTTTTAAATGTAAAGTGGGCACTTATTGTTATAGGGGAATTCAGGTTACTTTGACTGCCAAACGGGCACACACAGGGCAATATTACTTTTTAGGGGACAAAATGTGGGCACTGTTTTCTAGGCACTTGCACCCAGCATTACTATATTCTAGACTACGATTGCTTTAGAATTTAGAGGGCACACAGAACCACACAGCAGGTGCAGTAATGGGGATACATACGGTAGCAGCGGCTCAGCACTGGGATATCAGTAGGATGAGGAGTTTGTGCAAGTGGGGAATAGATGGAGACGGTGCCGAAAATATGAGACGTGAAACGTGTCTTTATTATAATCTGCAGACGAGTCCTGGCTGGAGCAGTTGTCATGTCAGTCTGGGACAGATGGAAAAGACAGGAAAAGTGAACAATTCCATCAGAAAGAACGTCAGCTGTAAGTCATTATATGTAACTCTGCTGTGATCTCATATGTTCTGCAGAACTGTTATCTACCACTGACCATATGGCGGTAATATCAACATTGGTCTTTAGAGATTATTTTCGGCCACAGCGCGGTCATCTGCTGAGGTTCTCCACTATTAGGGTGCGTCACACAGTTGTAGTCAAGGTTAACTGGTTAGGGGCCCATTCAGAAGTTTTGCCCCCCCCTTCGAACCAAAGCCCTAGCTACGCTTCTGGTGTTGGGTAAATGAGTAATCGTTGTAGGCTGGATCCTGGATGTCATACTTCCCATAGCCGCCCTGTTATTGATCCTGTTTTACATTCCCATTCCCGCCGTCATGGCCCTTTTCCTTATCAGTTCATGAAACGTCGGCCATATTTCTCCAGCAACCTGCACGTTACCCTAAACAGCAATAGCACAAAAAGAGGACTTGAAAAGCCTCCAAAAATACAGCAAAAAAGGCAGAGATGCTTACCTGCCAAGGCCTCCAAACAAATGCACTATCAGGATGTAGTGGACACATATAGTTAAGATGGCGGCAACACAGGTGCAAGAATACCGATGACACAATCGCTCACATCCTACCAATCAATGGAGGGGGCGGCTGCTTGGTATATAAATGCACAATGAAGACTTGTATGTGGCGCTGTTCACACTATGACAATGCAAAGCATCCAGGTTAACAGCCTATTAGTTACGCCCTTCTATTAGATCAGGCGGGCTGCCCAGCGCTATCCAGATACATCACATGTAAACAGACACCACAGTTTACAAGACAAATGGGCCCAACTGCACCCTGAAAAATAAAGTGCAAAAAACACATTTAAAAATGTGAGGTATTAGTTGATATTTTGGCCAAAATATGTAAGCTCGTAATCCTTGTCACGGATCCCCATATTTACGAGTCCCTAACACTAAACAGCATTTACACAAAAAGAGGACTTGAAAATCCTCCAACACCCTGCACCT
Organism: Dendrobates tinctorius; assembly: GCF_039654945.1. Classification (NCBI taxonomy): domain Eukaryota; kingdom Metazoa; phylum Chordata; class Amphibia; order Anura; family Dendrobatidae; genus Dendrobates; species Dendrobates tinctorius. The sequence continues at coordinate 761,007 of NW_027361739.1, read as the reverse complement.
TACCAGCAGCAACTGGAGGAAAGAGGGGCCTTCCAACGCCACGGCCAATCTTCTAGGTTATACAGGCCTCATCCACACTAAAAAGATTTTATTTGATGTTACTAACCGAATACAGAAGGGGAGATCTCAGTTTGAAATTGTTTTAAGCATCTAGTCAATGTTATACAAGCTTTATTGACAGGTCCAAAAAATTTGTTTTTGTTTTTTTTTAAATCAGATATTTTTTATTCAACAAAACAAATACAACTTAAGCCAATAATCCTACAATTAGGCATTTTTAAAAATTTTGGTTTCTATATCGCCCCACCACCCAATTTCCTGGCCAAGAACCGCATCCTTGCCACCGCCACCTTCTTTGAAATAGTTACAATTTCATCAACATATTCCAACACGCAAACGGACGGAGTCCTCGCCACTATGCATCCATACCTTCCCTCAATCTTACAAATCAACACAATCCAAAAAGCCTGAACCACGGACATTCCCATAATATATGCATAATACCCGCATCCTCGTTCCAGCATCTCGGACATTCAGAAATACTTCTCACACCAACCCTATATAAAAACTCAGGTGATCTGTAAGCTCTATGAATGGTAAATAATTGTGACATACAACCAGGCTCACTAAGTGACAATTTTGGAATATATTCTAAATAGACTCCCAAACTTCATCTTCCAATACTCCCAATTTTTGCTCCCATCTATCCCTTGCCCGGATAGGGTGTCACATTAAAAAGGAGTGCAGCAGGTCCTCATAGATCGTGGAGATAACCCTTTTCGTGGTCCCGTCCATACAAATATAGTCTAATAAAATATATTTCTGAACCATAAGCCCACTAATCTTCCTCTGCTGCCTATAAGCATGTTGAACCCTTAAATAAAAAAAAAACAGTCCGTGTCTGGGACCTGGAATTCCTCTTGTAAGGATTCAAATGACCTCAACTCCTGGTTCACCAATAATTGCGATAGATAATATATCCCTTTCTGCTCCCCCAACTTATGAAATTCACACAAATTTTCATTCAACCAAACAGGAGTATATATAGTCAATTCAGAAATCCCTCTAATCTTTTTAATCTTAGACCACGTTTCTCTATCTCCCATGACAGCACTGTCACGATAATGTAAATGTGATGCATGATTTTCTTTACCATCACATCCTTCTAGAATCTTCCATTCACACACTGAGCTCTGCTACATCCATTTGAACTGCACAGAGAGCAGCTTCCCTTCCCCCCTTGCCAGCAGCTGCATGCTCTTCTCCCTCACTACTTCCTCCCCCCTCCCTAAGGAATCTGGTAATTAGCAGAATACGACCCTTTGTCTCCAACATGTGCTTTGGGTCTTCCATAGCATAGATTTAGAATCTAAGCATTAGGACATAACTTGACTCCAGTTAGTTATGAATATGATAATTACATATTTGGGACCTGCAATATTTAAGCTACGCTCCAGCGCCCTTTTTCTAAGGTCTAACGCCAGCAGCATCCAAGAAATGGATTTCTCCTGAACCGAGTTGAATAGCTGCACCATGTTTAGAGTTGATAGGAAGCTAACTCGAAAGCAAGATGAGTGATGGGTCTGGTGTTATTCTGCTAGGTTCTCCAGCCGAGTTATGTAGCTAAAAAGTTTTCTTAGCAAGTTTGCAACTCTGAGAGAAGGGGAGGGCACCCGTAACTCAGCCCTTTTTAGTGATGTCAGAGGCTAGAAGTACAAGTTACCGTCACTCAGTCTGGAGCCAGTTCCTGCCTGGGAAACCAGAGATGCAGAGAGTCTGATGCATTATGACGTATCGCCCATTGTTGTGAGTTCATTTTCCCCTTCGTCACTGAGGTCTGGTGAACTCCCTATTCTGGTAAAGGAAGGTAATGAGCCTGATTATCAGGCACCTGAGCCTAATGAGGATGACTGGCTGAGTGGAGTCACGGACTGGATATAAGGCTGCCGACGCCCTTCTGCCCTGCGGGTGATTTCTCTGTGGACTTCTAGGACACCAGTCTGATCCCTGCTCCTCTAAAGCTAAGTTTTCTGCTTTGCCTGTTAGCATTTGTGTTTTGTTTCTGTTTTCCTTGCTTTTCTGGATTCTGCCATTCCCTGCTGGGGTGAGCTGAATCTCCTTTTGCCGGTTGCTCTGTCTTCAGAATATTCCTGAGTACTGACATGGCTTTTTTGAAGCCTAGCGTCTTCAGGGCCTTTTTCAGTGTCAGTCTGTTGGCTCTTATTTTCATAGGGTTTTTCACGGATTGCAGACAGCAGCCTTCCTGTCCTTTCCTATCTGGTTAGCTTGGGCCCCGTCTTTGCTCAGTCTATCTTTCTGTCTGTGTTAGTGTTTTCATCTTGCTTCACCGTCATTATATGTTGGGGGCTGCCTATTGCTTTGTTGTCTGCTCTGGGGCAGTTTAGATTTCCCCTTTCTTTCTTTAGGCCTATTTAATTCTCCGGCTGTGATCGAGGGGTCTAGGGCATCGTAGGAACCCCCCACGGCTACTGTTAGTTGTTGTGGATAGGATCAGGGGTCTGCAATCCGATAGCTGCCAACCTCTCTGGTTTTCTGGACTTAGATAGCATTTCTGTTTTTGCCTCCTACGGTGACTCAATCATAACAGCCCATCCCCCGTACAGCATGATCAGCCTGAAATGATCTAAGCAAAATGTGAGTGTTTCTTTTTTAATCCTTGTTATTTTGTAATTGCCTTGTACATACTTTAATTGTCTCATATTGTAAAATCTTTTTATACCCTCTGTAAACACTGCCTACCTTTTTGGAGTAAAATATAAAATTACTAGTTTTGTTTCTCCTTGCTCTATATCGGATCTGTACGTACCCTGAAGTGAATTACGCTACTAATTTGGGTAGGCTTCGGACCCCTCTATTGAGGAATCGGAGCTGGTGGCAGCGAAGTGTGTTCTGGGCTAGGTGGGTAAAGCTGGCAGTGACGGAATGGTTATATAAGCTTATTGTCTAGCTGCGCTAAGAACAGTTACAATTCCCTTGCTGCAGCATGCCTAATAGCCAGTACACGTCCAAGAGGCCCGACCGGCAACTAATTACCCTAGGTGCAGTTCCCTGACTGACCTGAGGGTAAGGGAGGCACCAGAGAGCTGCGAGTTCCAAAGTGGAACCGAAAAGTGGGCTGTACATAAATCCCTGCAGTTCGTGACATATTGTTGGCAGCAGTGGGATAACTAAAATAAGCCCCTGCAGTAAATTGATAGGTCAATAGATTTGTTTGCTGTATTCATCACATTTGGTGGCAGCGGTGGGATAACTAAGATAAGCCCCCCTACGAATGTGATAGCCGTGTGCCAGCCAAGGCGGTTTTTGTGACAAGCACCATGGAGAGAGGATCCGCCCTTCAGGGACAGGGAACCTACAGATAAAAGGGTGGTACCTCTCCCTTGCATCAGTTGGTTTCCTGTCCCTGACGGGGAACCTTCAGTGTGTGGTACCTGCAGGAAGATACTGAAGATTCCGGATCCAGAGTTGGCCAGTCCGAGTTCCGGATGCGGGGAGGCCCCTATCACAACTGTTGCAATGCCTGAGGCTGCCACTGCTGGGACCGCCGGGTCTTGCAGTGTGAGTAGGGGTATGCGCCGCCGCTCCAGAGAGGACGCAGAGATTGCATGTCCTGCAAGCAGAAGCAATATGGCCGCCGCTCCGGAAGTAAAAACGGGACTTCCGGGTTCCCGGCGGGCGCATGCGCAGTGAGAGGTGCCCTAGTGACGTGGCCGCAGGAGTGGGACCTTAAGTGACGAAGCTGGGCGGAAAATTCAAAAGTCGGAGTGTACAAGGGCTCCCTGCTGCATGCAGTCCTGCAGAATCATGGAGGACAGCGATCAGCAGCACCAGTAACCAAGCCAACAGCAGCTGCCAGACTCACAGGAGAGATGTCCTTCTGCAGACAAGCGGAGATCCCGCAGTCACTCCACACAACGCAGCAGGGGCATGAAGGAGAAATCATCATTGAAAGAGCCCTTTTCAGATCCTATCCCTCCTCCTGAACTGGTACCTGTGGCTACGCCATAGGGGTGAGTGATCTTCGTGAAAGTGCACTATGTAATTGGGGTCCCCTTCTCTGCTCCTTTTAGGGAAAAAAGAGATGGGGAAAAACTAAATATTGCCGGTATCCTGGGACAAGAAGCTTTGCAGTTCTTGCAAAGGACAAGTAATATTTGAAGAAACCCCAGACTTCGCCTCCAAGTTGAGATCAGCTATCAGATCAGAGGTTGAAAGTGCCTTAAAGTCCTTTAAACAGGAAGATAAGGTCCAAAGAAAGGAAGCTGCCGTATACTCCCAGTCGGATTCCCCTAGTTCTGGGGAAATCGCCTCAGACGTACCAGATCCCTCCTCATCCTCGGACAATGAATCTGGGGGCTGCCACTGCTTTCCTCTAGATGAGGTTGATACCCTAGTAAAAGCAGTAAGGTCAACCATGGGAGTAATAGACCTCTGTCCTGATAAGATGATTCAGGATATAATGTTTGGGGGGTTAGGCCAAAAGAAACATATCTATGTCTGCAGCCCTCTCAAATGCAGCCCATAGGGCCCTAGGCCTCAAGTGTTGGCCAGGAGACTTGCAGACAAAACTTAAGCTGTGCTCAATCCCATGTGAGGGTCAATTTTTGTTCAGGGAAACTGGACGATATCCTTCAGAAAGCAGGTGATAAGAAGGGCTTCCCTAATCTGGGAGTCCCGTCGCTTAAACGGTCCTTTCGGACAAAATAAGTTCTTCCACAGAAGGCTCCCGAGGGAGCAGAATAGATGGGAAGATGGGAAAAGGAAGGACAGGGTCTTCCTCTTTGGAAACTCTTCCTGAGATAAAAAGGCCTCAATGTGACGGTTTTCCCAGGGTGGGGGAAGATTATCCCATTTCCTTCCGGCCTGGGAGAAAATCTCAAACAGTGCCTGGTTACTGAATCTGGTCAGGGCAGGTCTTCTAATAAGCTTCCACTCCCTCCCTCCCCAGAGATTTGTGGTAACTCCCCTGAGATCATTTCCACAAGAACAAGAGGCCTTCGAATGCGAGATCAGGGACCTTGTGAGAAAATCTGTCCTACAAGAAGTCCCACCTCAGGAAAGGGGGAAGGGATTCTACTCCACGTTGTTCCTAGTGACCAAGCCAGACGGGTCCTATCGGACAATAATAAACCTGCGGAAACTGGTTATGTGAAGACTCAGAAATTCAAAATGGAATCAATAAAATCAAGCATCAAAGTACTATTTCCGAACTGTTTTATGGCTGTCCTAGATCTCAGCGATGCATACTATCATGTCCCAATTCACAAAGAGTCCCAGAGATTCCTCAGGTTAGCAGTTCACATGGGGGGGTTAAAGGAATTTCAATACAGAGCCCTTCCCTTCAGGCTAGCAGTAGCCCCTCGGATATTTACCAAATTAGTTGCAGAAATGATGGCTCACCTCAGAGAACAGGACATTTTCATAGTTCCCTACTTGGACGATTTTTTGATAGCGAGTGACTCAGTTCAACACAGCAGAGAGCAGATGGACAGAGTAATGAGTACCCTGACAAACCTGGGCTGGTTTCTAAACCTAAAAAAATCAAGGCTAGAGTCAAACATGGTACAGGAGGAATTCCTGGGGTTAACATTGGACTCCCTTAAGCAGGATGCTGTTTTCCAACTAAGAAAAAGGGGAAGATCATATATCTAGTGTCAAGAGCCTCTCTGAACCCCTCTGACCTTGAGGAAGGTCATGTGGCTACTAGGTTCCCTTTCCACCTGTTTACCAGCAGCCTACTTACCAAAGGTCGCATCTTGTTTCCATAGGTCCCAGGAGGTAGTCCTTCCTTCTGTTCTAACCCTAGGAATAGGGAAGAAGAAAGATTCCATACTATAGATGTCAGGAGATGTTTAGTTCAGTACCTAGAGTCCACCCAGAGGTATAGGAAGGAAGGATCTCTCTTTGTGTGTTTCCAGGGACCTAGAAAGGGACTCAAAACCTAGAAGAGTACCCTGGCAAGAAGGATAAGAGATGCTATAGCCTTGGCCTACTCATCCAGTGGAAATGTCGTCCCAGAGGGGCTGAAAGATCATTCCACAAGAGCAATGGCAACCTCCTGGGCAGAAAGGTCAGAGGTATCAATAGAACAAATATGTAAGGCGGCCACCTGGTCATCACCTTCAACCTTTTTTAGGCGTGTGGATCTAGCCTCTTCTTCTGACCTGACCTTCGGGAGAAGGGTTCTTCAGGCTGTGGTCCCTTCCTAAGTTACAAATCTCTGTAATTCTCTCTGTGGTGCTGTCATGGGGATAGAGAAAAACAAAGTTACTTACCGGTAATGGGATTTCTCAGATCCCATGACAGCACCCGTTCATTCCCTCCCATCCCGTGTGGGTGAGCACTTTTTTCCAATGTTTGTATTGTGTTTATGTATAGGCACGGTGTTTTTCTAAGAGATATGATAAAGCATATACCGTATATACTCGAGTATAAGCCGACCCGAGTATGAGCCGAGGCCCTTAATTTTGCCACAAAAAAATGGGAACACTTATTGACTCGAATATAAGCCAAGGGTGGGAAATGCAGCAGCTATAGGTAAATTTTAAAAATAAAAGTAGATACTAATTAAAGTAAAATGGTGCCCCCATAAGATGCTCCATATTAATATACAGTATGCCCTATGTAATGCTGCAGAAAGGTTAATGGTGGCCCCATAAGATGAGTGAGGGAAGAGTGTGGACGTGGAGAGACGAGCAAGGGGAGGATTGAGCTGAAGTCAGGCTCACCCCTAGCTGAAGCGCATCATCCGGGCCCCGGCGTCCGAGGTTGTGTGGATACTAAAGGTTTCACAGTAGAAACCGGAGGAACAAGAGGCTGTAAATGCTCTGTTCCCACCTAAGACTCAAAGTCACAGCAGCAACGTGTGTGAGCCAGAGAAGGAGACGGCTACAGCTGCCTGCCATACGAGTGGAGTTCTAAGTGAGAGCAAGCAAGAAGAACTTGTGTGTAATTCAGAACTACAAGCACTCCAGATTAGCGCTAGAAAGGAGACTACACAACTCATCTGCATAGAGAGATTCCTAAGTTGCTTCCAGGCTGATCGACTCCTGTACCATCTGTGATATGAATCCTGGACTGTACCTTCAGTAAAGGTAAAAGAAACTGCACTCTGCTGTGTTCTTTGAATCCTTCCTGCAACCCACTCAGCACTGCTACATCTCTGTGCCTAACACTACACCATCTACCTCAACACCTACTACTACTGCCCAGGATCTACAGCTCTAGCTGTGGAGAGTTATTCCATCTTTGCTGCCTTACACCATCTGTCCCAGAGGATCTGCACCGCAGCGTTGGCTTAACACCTTCATTGCTGAGTACCACAGGTGGCGTCACGAATTATCTACCTATAAACTTTATTCATCTCCATTTTACATGGACACCCAGGGCCACGGACCGGGTCACCGCCACCGCTGTGACACATCCCTTTGAGACACCGGCCCAGTACCGAGTATCCCACAGCCCTGGGGGTGATCCAGAATCGCAACACAGGTGCAGAGGAGATGGAGAATGTAATTTCTCTTTCTCCAATGTCTGATATCCCAATGTAGTCTGATGTTTCAAACACAAACATATATTTGTTTGGGCATGATCGGAATATCGGAGACACTCGCAGCATGTGTAGGGGAAGTGAACCAACCTATTGACCTGTCTGCAGCAGGAGGGTTAATGCACAATGTGCTGGACATGGACTGCTGTATATGAAGATGGGAGACAGCTAGACAGAGAAGGATGGTGAAGTACTGGGTTTTGCCACTAGGGGGAGACCAAGGACAGCAGAAACAGAAGAAGGTGTAGTACTGCAGTTTGGCCACAAGATGCGAGCAGGAAGCCGTGAGGACCGGGCTTAACAGCAGCTTAAGGCTACGAAGCCACACAGTCATGGGGGGTGGGGTTATAGGAGCTCTAGAGGGGGAATTCCCAGGGAGGGGAATAAATAGTTGTAGAGAGTTCCAGAAACAGTCGGTCCAGGGAGAGGAGCTTAGAGGAAGAAGAGATGGAAGGAGGAGACGGACAGAGAACAAGCTCCAGCAGGGACTGAGGAGGAAGACAGTCAGGGGGGTGGCCCTGACAGGAGGAGCCACAGAACAGAGACAGCCTGGGGTACCACAAACGGACGGACTCAGACGGGTGAAGCGCTGTGGTGGTAGACCTAGGGCAGCCACAGTGAAAGAGCTGCTAGGGACGTCAAACAGGAAAAGGAAGCAAGTGAAAGGTACCTGCATGAGGCGCTGCGAGCCATAAAGCAAATTGACCCAGACAGTGTGAAAGATGGAGACGGACTGTTAAAAGAGTAGTTTATTGAAGGACTCTTATCCAGCACCCACAGAGCACAGCTGCGCATCATAGCCCTACAGAACCCTGATCTGGACTTAGCAGACTTCAAAGACCGGGCTATTCGGGTGCTGCATGAACCAACTTCTAGCCATCCAGCGCCCCCTAGGCGCCCAGCGATCACATACCATCAGGAGGCAGCATCTTTCCCTCTCAGCCCTATGGAGGCTGATGCACAGACTCTGGATAAAGATCTGTCTGAAGAGCTGCGTCTTCAGGTCCAGGAGTTGACCAAAGGTATGGCTGCACTTGCTAAAACTGTGCAGTCAATGCAGGTGTCCTCAAAGGAGAAGATCCAGCTTGCTTCCAGTCCAGTGGATGTCCCGTGGCTACGGAAGAAGAGGATCCCGCCACTCCGAGGGAGAAACAACGATCGCTATGACCAGGACGGACGTCCCATCTGCCGTCACTGCCACAAGGCAGGCCACATTGCAAGATTCTGTTATTTAAACGAGCAACCCCTGGGGCAGAGGGCCAACCCCCAGGAGTAGGACCACAAGGCCCAAAGAACTGGCGAGCCAAGTATGTTGGAGGACGACCGGTCCTCCCAGTGGTGATTGATGGCATCCCCATGAACGCTTTGCTGGACACAGGCTCTCAGGTGACAACTATGCCATATATCCTTTACAAGCGGTATTGGACTGACTCTGAACTTACCCGTGGCCCAAGTGATGAACTCACAGTAGTTGCCAGTAATGGTCAGTCTTTACCGCAAGTAGTATGTAAAGAGATTACTATTAAAGTGGGGAGAGTAGAGTTAAAGTCTCAAGGTCTGATAGTTGTAGATATTGATCAACGAGAATGTAACCCAATGATGACTCAAGGTACCAATGTGATTGAAAATTGTCTTTCCGAGGTTATTGTTTTGTTGCAACAGGTAGCCGAGACTGCTGGTTCCAGTGAACAACGAGTCCTGCAGAAGGAGATCAAGGCCCTGATGCAAAGACAGCAGGTAGAACTGTCTGGCGGAGAGATTGGCAGCGTCAGAGTGAGTGATTCTTTCCCCATTGCGATACCCACCAGATGTGAAATGTTAATTTGGTGTCGGGCAGCTATAGGCCTCAGAGGAAAAGATTACCAAGCATTGGTAGAGCTAGTGTACTCTGATAGCCAGCCCACTGTCCTGACAGCCAGAGGGGTAGTTGATGTTCGCAAAGGGAGAGTACCTGTACGCCTTGTGAGAATCATGTAGGAATAGTGGATGAGGGCAGGTATATCTCGCCCAGATACCTTTCCTATGTGGCCTAGTCTGGTCAGTATCTCACCTGGTTACTAATGAATAATGGGAGGTGGATATAAAAGGATGCCAGGTGGTTGTGTGAGTGTCTCAGCCTGGGGACACAGAGAGCCTGTCTGTGTGAGAGACACACGTGAATGAAAGCAGTGCCCACGGTAACTGTGGTTTGGCTGGACGGGAGAAGCCCGCCAGTTGGTAGTTAGGTTGTACCTTGTTTAGTTAGTGCCGGACAGGCAAGGATTTGTTTTATGTTTTTATTTCCTTTATGCATTGCTTTCACCTTTAATAAACCTGACCCAGTGTCAGTTATACCCGGACCCCGGCTGTGCGCCTGAGTTTCATGCTGAACGCACGTGACCTTTGACCCCAGCAAAGGCGAACCCGGAGTGTTTTATCACATTGTGGTGGAGAACGCGGGCAACACGTTGGAAGCATGAGCATGGAGGACGTGGTGAAAGCGCTGGTACAGTCCACCGCCATCCAGCAAGAAGCTAATCGGGTGATGATGGCCCAGCTGAAGAAGTTGGTGGACATGACAGCTACCGATCGTTCGCTTCTCCAGCAGGTGTCGCAGCGCCTGGCAAGCTTACCTGAGGTTAACCTGGAAGCCGAGTCGAGAGTGATTCACGTGAGTCGGTACTGGCAGAAGATGACGACCGAAGATGACGTCGAGGCATACCTGACCACGTTTGAACGGACGGCGGTGCGAGAAAAATGGCCGAAGGCACGATGGGCCGGCCTGATTGCCCCGTTTCTTTCCGGTGAGGCCCAAAAGGACCTGAAGCCGCGCAGGACTTTGACAAACTGATAGCCGAGATCTTGGCCCGGCTGGGAGTGACGACCGCTGTCCGTGCACAGAGAGTGCATCAATGGACTTATCAGCCGGATAAACCACCGTGGTCACAGATGTTCGACCTGATCCACACGATGAACAAGTGGCTACAACCTGAGGTGCTGAGAGCGCCAGAGATAATCCAGAGAGTCGTCATGGACAAGTACCTGAGAGCTCTACCGCCAGCCCTGAGGAAGTGGGTAAGCCATGGAAATCCTACGACGGCAGATCAACTGGTGGATCTGGTTGAACGTTACTCCGTGGCGGAAGGACTCCGAGACGACGCTACCCCACCTCGCTCTTCATCATCTCCACGTGAAACCGGTAAGACTGTTCCAGGGAGTAGGGAAGAAGGAAAAATCCCTAAGACAGTCGGGGAGGAAAACGGGACTGCCCGCACTGCGAGGCCGAGAGTAACGAACTATGGCCTAAGCAAGGGGCCCGTTAGGTGTTTCCGCTGCCAAGAGATGGGCCACATTGCTGCGAACTGTCCGGTCACTGCTGAACCCATGCAGTGCGACGTCACAGACTCTAAAAACCGCATGGTTGCACGGGTAGTGAGTGTGAATGCCGGTCAAAAGGATGTGGAAAAACACTTGTGTGATTTAACTGTTGATGGCAAAAATGTGGTGGCATTGTTAGACTCAGGAAGTGTGGTGACTCTGGTGAAGGCCAGTCTGGTGTCAGCCCCGACTGGACCATCAGACAAATTTTCTGTAACGTGTGTGCATGGAGACACCTGTTCGTACCACACCACGGTCATATGCATTACTACTTCCTATGGGTCTGTGCAACATAAAGTGGGACTCGTCCCTGCGTTATTGCATGATGTTCTCTTGGGCCGGGACTTTGCCCACTTCTGGCAATTGTGGGAGAATCAGTTGATGCCCCAGGGTAATAGTGTACATGGTTCTTCTCCCAGGGCGCGTGTGGGTCCCGAACCCCTGGATGAGGTCCCCCCCGGAAGACTCGGGGGAAGAGTCTGCTGGAAATGACCTGCAGTTCCCGTTTTCAGTCATGGCGGGTGATACGGAGGAGACCAGGGAAGAGGAGGAGGCCGACAGCCGTCCACCTCTCCGTTTGCCGGATTTGGAAGCTCAGAAAGATGACTTTCAAAGCGAGCAAATGAAGGATCCTACCCTTTCTCAGGCTAGGACAAATGTAAAAGTGATAAATGGGGTACCCAAAGAACCTGGCTCTAGGCTGGCATATCCTTACATGGTCCTGAAGAATGATTTACTGTATCAGATAGAGAAAAAGGGGAAGACACGGTGCAACTATTAGTCGTGCCAAAACTCTACCGGCGGCAGGTGCTGGACCTGGCCCACGGACATGTGATGGGAGGTCACCTGGGAGTCCAGAAAACCACCGAAAGGATATTGCACTGTTTTGTTTGGCCAGGCATGCATCACGATATTCGTGTATACTGTGAGTCTTGTCCTGACTGCCAAGCCTCTGCGCCTAAGCCCCGGTTCTGTAGCCCTTTGGTACCCCTACCTATTATTGAGGTCCCGTTTGAGAGGATTGGGATGGATTTAGTTGGGCCCCTTCCACGGTCTGCACGTGGACACCAACATATCCTGGTCCTCTTGGATTATGCCACTCGTTACCCGGAAGCCATCCCTTTGCGTAACACGGCTACCAAGACGATTGCCAAGGAACTGGTGCATGTGTTTAGTCGGGTCGGTATACCAAAACAGATACTCACCGACCAGGGGACTCCCTTTATGTCCAGGGTAATGAAGGAGCTCTGCCGGTTGTTACAAATCGAACCGTTACGCACATCCGTGTATCACGCTCAAACAGACGGGTTGGTCAAAAGGTTCAATAAAACTCTGAAGCAGATGCTGAGAAAGGCGATAGACAAGGATGGGAAGAACTGGGACTATTTACTTCCGTATTTGCTTTTTTCCATCAGGGAAGTGCCCCAGTCTTCCACGGCATTCTCGCCTTTCGAGTTATTGTACGCCCGACGTCCTCGCGCACTGTTAGACGTCGCCAAAGAAACCTGGGAGGGTCAGGTCACTCCGTTTAAAACGGTGATAGATCACGTATCCCAAATGCAGGACCGTATTGCGGCCTTTATGCCTATCGTCAAAGAACACATGATGCAGGCTCAAGTAGCCCAAAAAAGAATATGATAGGGGCGCCAAGATCCGTACGTTTGCACCCAGAGATAGGGTGTTGATCCTGGTCCCCACGGTGGGCAGTAAGTTCCTAGCAAAGTGGCAGGGTCCCTTTGAGATTAAGGAAAGAGTTGGTGAAGTAAACTACAAAGTATACCAGGCAGGTAAACGGAAACCAGAACAGGTCTATCATGTAAATCTGATAAAACCCTGGAAAGATCAGTCTGCCTTGTCAGCGGAGCTGGCCCGTCCCGTCTGCTCGCATACCGTACCGGAGGTACGGGTTGCAGAGACTCTCTCGGAATGGCAAAAGACTGAGGTCAGACAGTTTCTACTTCACAACCAAAAGTTTTTCTCATAAAAACCCGGGCAGACTACTCTAATGAAACTTGACATCGCAACTGAACCTGGTGTCACAGTTCACGTGAAACCCTACAGAATTCCGGAAGCACGCCGTGAAGCCGTTTCCCTAGAAGTGAAGGCAATGTTAGAATTAGGTGTCATTGAGGAATCGTACAGTGCTTCGTCCAGCCCGATTGTGTTAATTCCTAAACCGGACGGCACCATCCGGTTCTGCAATGACTTCAGGAAACTGAATGCGGTCTCAAAATTTGATGCCTACCCTATGCCCTGGGTCGACGAGTTAATAGATCGGTTAGGAAAAGCCAGGTATATTACGACCCTAGACCTAACAAAGAGGTATTGGCAGATCCCTCTGGCGGAGGTGGCCAGAGAAAAGACGGCATTTGCTACGCCGGAAGGTTTATTTCAGTATGTGTATATGCCGTTTGGACTGCACGGAGCACCGGCGACCTTCCAGAGACTAATGGATCCAGTCCTGAGGCCACATAGGCAGTACGCTTCGGCCTATTTGGATGACATTGTCATTTACAGCTTGGACTAGGAGACTCATCTCCAGAAAGTACAAGCTGTGATTGACGACCTGTGGGAGGCAGGTCTAACCGCGAACCCCAAGAAATGTCACATCGGGCAAGAAGAAGCCCGGTATTTGGGGTATGTAATTGAGAGGCGTATTGTTAAACCCCAGGTCGATAAGATTCAAGCAGTTCAGGACTGGCCGCAACCTGTCAACAAGAAGCAGGTGCAAGCCTTTCTGGGGATCGCCGGCTATTATCGCCGGTTCATACCCAATTTTGCAGCCATCGCTACCCCCCTGACGGATCTTACCAAAGGGAAAGACTCCGTCATGATTAAATGGAATTTAGCGGCTGAAGAAGCCTTCCATAGCCTAAAACGGGCCCTTTGCTCTCAACCCGTACTGTTGACTCCGGACTTCTGCAGCGAGTTTGTGGTACAAATGGATGCCTCTGGTACCGGTATCGGGGCCGTACTGTCACAAGTGAGGGACGGAGTGGAACACCCAGTCCTCTATCTCAGCAGGAAGCTGAATAAACATGAGCAAAAGTATGCAGTCGTAGAAAGAGTGCCTAGCCATTAAGTGGGCTCTAGAGGCCCTCAAATATTACCTCGTGGGCCGAAAGATCAGGCTGATCTGTTAGGAGTCAGATTTCTGCCTCTCCCTTGCTGAAATCTAGATCCTCACATGCTGCAGACTCCTGCGCCTTTCCTGCTGTAGAGGAGATTGCCCTGTGGCAACTCTCTCCAGAGGCTAAGTCCTTTGTTCCCTCATCTGAGCATGCTCATGGGACGAACTCCCATTAGAGTTCGGGAGTCAGGTGCTCAGGTCCTGTGTCGAATCCCATTGGCTCTTTCTGGAGCCTGGGAGATTTCCGGAAGGTCCCGTTCGCTATAAAAAGCGTGCATGGCTGTTCCACCATGCGCTAGCATTTTTATACTTGCTGCTGTATGTTTGTTAATGGATGCTTGGACTGGTGAATGACTCAATTGAAACCCCTGTGTGAGTGTTTGAGTTCTGCCAGTAGCAGCGCTAGCGCCAGCGCGCATTTGCTCCATCTACCTCAGCAGCTTAGTGTCTGACATCGCGCCTGCGTTACCAGCGGTGTCACTAGGCGGCACTCCACGCCGCGCTGCAGTAGCAGCTTATTAGCGCGTTTGCGGTTGCAACGCTGTGCACACTTGTCTCCACGGTAGGTCTCTGCGGGTGTAGTGCTGTCATATTTTAACCACTCCGGTGACCATTTACCATTAGTGGGCTGCTGAATTCCTGTGCACCTAACAGGTTCAGCATACTTATATTTATTATTTGTCTATACGACTCTGTGACTTTAACAGAGTCTGTGCTGTGCACTTTGGGTGGAGTTTAACCCCGTGCACACTACCGCCAGATTGCCCTGTCGTCACTTAGCTGCGGTTTTCAATCCTCCGCACGGTGGACGAGTGGCGAAGGCACTTTATTTATATTTTTATTTAGTGCCTTCCGCCACTCCTAACATGATCACTGACCGTGCCCCTCTCAAGTGGATGCACTTGCACAAGGAACGGAATAGCCGGGTAACCCGGTGGTTCCTTGCCCTGCAGGCCTACACTTTTACGGTGGAGCACCGCCCAGGGGTACAGATGGGGAATGCAGATGCCCTGTCCCGAGTGCACTGTTTGGCGGGTGTCATTGCTCGACCGGAGTGGTCTGAGCAGAGGGGGGGATATGTGAGAATCATGTGGGAATAGTGGATGAGGGCAGGTATATCTCGCCCAGATACCTTTCCTATGTGGCCTAGTCTGGTCAGTATCTCACCTGGTTACTAATGAATAATGGGAGGCGGATATAAAAGGATGCCAGGTGGTTGTGTGTGTGTCTCAGCCTGGGGACACAGAGAGCCTGTCTGTGTGAGAGACACACGTGAATGAAAGCAGTGCCCATGGTAACTGTGGTTTGGCTGGACGGGAGAAGCCCGCCAGTTGGTAGTTAGGTTGTACCTTGTTTAGTTAGTGCTGGACAGGCAAGGATTTGTTTTATGTTTTTATTTCCTTTATGCATTGCTTTCACCTTTAATAAACCTGACCCAGTGTCAGTTATACCCGGACCCCGGCTGTGCGCCTGAGTTTCATGCTGAACACACGTGACCTTTGACCCCAGCAAAGGCGATCCCGGAGTGTTCTATCACAGCCTCTTGAATTGTGGGGAGGAGGAGGCCACAATACCTCGGTATGCCACAGTTGTTAAGCTGCTTACTGTCAGTAACAATGTAATACGGGCAGCAGAGCCCTTGGTCTCACCCGACAATGGCTCTGTAAAGCAGCTGGAGGAGTGGTGTCAGCAGCTGCAGGTGGGAACTGACTCCACTCCTTCATACCAAAAGAGTAGGGTTTACCGAGTGACCCAGGAGTATGAGCGGGTATTCAGTAAACACCCCCTAGATTTTGGGAAGGCAAAAGGGGTTCAACACCATATCCCCACTGGAGATCATCCACCCATTAAAGAAAGGTACCGGCCTATACCCCTAACACAATACCAATGTGCCAAAAGTATGTTGCGGGAAATGAGGGAGGCTGGGGTGATCAGAGACAGTTGTAGCCCCTGGGCAGCCCCAATAGTCTTTGTGAAAAAGAAAGATGGTACCATGAGAATGTGTGTTGATTACAGAAAAATTAACAGCATTACACATAAGGATGCCTACCCATTACCCAGAATTGAAGAGTCATTAGCCACACTTAAAACTGCTAACTATTTTTCCACCTTAGATCTCACTAGTGGGTATTGGCAGGTTCCCGTGGCAGAGGCAGACAAGGAGAAAACAGCGTTTATCACCCCAATGGGTCTCTGCGCATTCAACTATATGCCATTCGGGCTCTGCACCGCCCCTGGGACATTTCAACGGCTAATGGAGTGCTGTCTTGGACACAAGAACTTCGAGACAGTCCTGTTGTACCTTGATGATGTCATTGCTTTCTCCAAGACTTATGAAGACCATCTGAAGCACCTGACTGAGGTGTTTGAAGCCTTGTCCAACTTTTGCCTGAAAGTGAAGCCATCCAAATGCCACCTCCTGAAGCCCAAGGTACAGTACCTCGGTCATGTGGTGAGTGCAGAAGGTGTGGCACCGGATCCTGACAAAGTCACCGTCATCCGGGACTGGCAGAAGCCCAGCAACCTCCATGAAGTACGTCAATTCCTCGGGTTGGTAGGCTACTACCGAAGGTTCATGAAAGGCTTCACCGAGATAGCCAACCCTATGCAAAATCTTCTGGTGGGCCAGCCCAAGAAAGCAAGGAAGAAGAGTCCTACATTTGAATGGAATGAGGAACTGGAGAGGTCCTACACTCGACTGAAGGTGACTCTCACAGGAGTTGAAGTTCTGGCCTACCCAGATTATGACCAACCATTTGTGTTGTATACTGATGCCAGCAACGTGGGACTGGGAGCAGTACTGTCACAGGTACAGAATGGCAAAGAAAGAGTAATCTCCTACGCCAGCAGGAAGCCTGAAAGGAACCCTGACAACTACAGTTCCTTCAAACTGGAGTTCCTCGCCATAGTCTGGGCTGTGACTGAACGATTCAAGCATTACCTAGCTTCAGCCAAGTTTACCATCTTCACGGACAACAACCCGTTTACTCACTTGGAAACTGCAAAACTGGGTGCACTGGAGCAGCGATGGATGGCCCGGCTGTCTAACTATGAATTCACCATCAAGTACCGAGCGGGGGACAAGAATGCCAATGCTGATGCACTGTCCAGAATGCCCAATCTGCCAGATGCAGGAGAAGACCCTGAGGCACTCGAAGAAATAGAGGTACCTGCCTTCCACTGGCCAATTGCGGCCCAACGTGCCCAAGGAGTGAGAAACAGACGGTCTATCATGAAGCAGGCCACCCTAAATCCATTGCCTCATCATGACTGGGCAGAAACCCAAGATAACGACGCCTCAGTCCGCCTTGTGAAGGAGCTACTGTGACAAGCTGACTCACGCCCAGAGTCTGATGCTCCTGAAGAAACCCAGCAGTTGTGGAAGGAAAGAGGCAGGCTGTTCATTTATGAAGGAAAGCTGTGTCGGAGGAGTATCAATGGCCGCACTCATGAGTTGGTCTGGCAAGTGGTAGTCCCAAAGAGGGAGGCATCAATAGTCTTAGAAGCCTATCACAATGGAGCTGGACACTTCGGATGGAAGAAGTTGGAAGCCTTGCTCCGGGAGAGATTCTACTGGGCTGGAATGAGGAAGGCCATTGAAAATTGGTGCCGGGAGTGTGGACAATGCAACCTGCGCAGAAAGGACCGTAACAGCCAGCGAGCTCCTTTGCAGCCAATAATAACCAAACAGCCACTTGAGTTGGTCGCCCTGGACCATGTGAAGCTGGTCCCAAGCCGTTCAGGCTACGTTTATGCTCTTACCATCGTTGACCACTACTCGAGGTTCCTGGTAGTCGTGCCTGTCAATGATCAAACAGCCAGGACATCAGCCAGAGCATTCCAACAGCACTTTTGTAGACCACACGGGTATCCCGAGCGAGTGCTTACAGATCAAGGTCCAGTCTTTGAGGCAGAAGTGTTCCAGGAATTCTGTAACTTGTACGGTTGCAAGAAGATCAGGACAACACCGAACCATCCACAGACCAATGGCATGTGTGAAAAGAAGAACCAGGTGGTGATCGACCTACTGAAGACCTTGCCTTTGGAAGAGAGGAATCTGTGGCCAGAGAAGTTGCCAGATCTGGTCGACCTCTACAATCACATTCCTGTGAATTCCACCAACTGCACTCCAGCCTACCTAATGAGAGCGAGGCCTGGCAAGTTACCTATTGATTTGGATATGGGAGTCCTTACACCTGAGGTGACATCACTAGATGCTGACTGGGATACAGAGCGGCAGCAGCAGTACCGTAGAGTAAAAGAGTGCGTAGAAAAGAGTCTAGCTCAGGCGAGACAAAAACAGGAGAAGAACTACAATCAACATGCACCTGCAGTTCCCTTGTCACCAGGAGAACAAGTCCTAAAGAGGAAAAGAAGGATGCATAAATTGGATGACCAATGGGAAGCTGAACCCTACACAGTCCTACCATCAAACTTTGACAACGCCAAAGTGTGCCTTATCAGTAAGGATGGAGGAGAAACCTCATCAGCAGTGTCGAGGGATCATCTGAAATTGTGCCCTGACCAACTAAAGGACAGAATGGAAGAGCAAAACAACATCCAACCCATAGAGAAGGAAGAAAAGGTCAGCACTGTACTCGGAGAATTCCCTGCAAATTGGACTAGAGTGAATCAAGCCATAGTGGTGCCAGTTTTGACCTTTCCCCAACTGGTAGTGCAAGAAGAAGTGACTCAAGAAAATTCTGAAAATCAGGAAATTCAGGCAGCAGATGCCACACCAACAGTGGAGCCAGAGAATCCTCGCCCTGTCAGTGGTGAATCTGTCATGCCCTTGGTGAGTCTAAGAGTTCGCAAACAGCTACTACCCAGTTTACCTACAGTGAATAGAAGTGGTCCTAGGAAGTCTAGTATCCCTGTGTTACGCAGAACCACCAGTAGTGTATCCAGTACAACACACACACTACACCAGTAGTTAGCACCACGCAATCAGTGAGGTCCCCAACCACACCAGTGCTACGCATGGCTGTCCGTAGTACCCAAGTTGTACCACCCCTCAGGTTTCATATCTAAATAACTAATGTAAGTGTTAACCTGTCAATATATAACGTTTTAAGTTTTGTGCCTACAGAGACTCTGTAAGAACCCTTTTTGAACAATCTTATTTTTGTTTCAATGGACAGCTGGACCACAGGACTATGTGTGGTCAAATCTCTACTTGTAAATAGTTTACCAACTTGCTCAGGAATTGCACCATGGACAATGACGCATGGACTAATCGTCATAGGACTCTTTTTGAGCTGTGGTTTTTGTATTTTTCATTTTTTTTCCTAAATCTTGTACATTCATAATTGTTTAATTGTTTATATGTTTTACTTGTTTTTTTCTTCAGTCCGGAAGTACTGAATTGCATTAGGGGGGAGTGTGGCACCCCCAGGAGTATGGTCGCCAGAGTGGCATTACCTTCCTCCTAGGGAGCGTGATGTCATGCCTGGAAGCAATGAAGGGTCTCTCTAGCAGTTAATCAATACACACAACACAGTTCCCACTCCAGGCCAGCAGAGTGAGCTCTGAACCAAAACTGGGGCAAGAGCTGCTCTCTGGGGGCCAGGAAGGGGAAAAAGTAGTTAGTTCTGTGAGGACGTAAGGAGAGGAGCTGGGAGATTCAGCAGAGAGTTGAGGCTCACTCCCAGCTAAAGCGCATGATCTGAAGCCTGGTCTCCAAGGTTGTATGGATACTGACAGTCCTGCAACAGAAACCAGAGGAATAGGAAGCTGTAAATACTCTATTCCCATCTAAGACTCGGAGGCACCACAGCGACGTGTGAGCCAAAGGAGATAGAAGGCTACAGCTGTCTGCCACACGAGGGAGTTCTAAACAGAATAAGCAAGTGGAACTTAAGTGTAATACCGTACTGCAAGTACCTAAAAATAAGCGCTAGAGAGGAGACCACGCAACCCGTCTGACAGAGAGATTCCTAACTTGCTTCCAGGCTAATTAGCTCCTGTGCCACCTGTAATCTGGACCCTGGACTGCACTTACAAAGTAAAGGTAAAGAAACTACATTCCGCTGTGTCCTTGCCTTCTTTCTGCAACTTCTCCAGCAGTGCTACATCTCTGTGCCAGACACTGCACCCTCTTCCTCAACCCCTATTCTCTTCATCTACTCTGCCCTGGGACTACAGCCCTACCTGTGGAGGGCTATAACATCACTGCTGCACCCCACCATCTGTCCCAGAGGATCTGTCTGCAGCGTCGGCTTAACACCTCCCTTGCCGAACACCACAGGTGGCGTCACGAATCACTCATAAACTTTATTCCACCACTCAACCCCTTTTACATGGGCGCCCAGGGCCACGGACCGGGTCACCGCTGCTGTGACACCTCCCTCTGAGAGACCGGCCCAGTACCGAGTACCCTACAGCCCTGGGAGGGCGACCCACATGTGCTGTGACACAGCCGCGACACACGCAGCTAAGGCGGCGATCAGCTGGCGCGATCCAGGAAGCCGGATTCCCGTTGTAACTTATTCGCTCAACTTTAGTCATTGCACCCTCAGTGGGAAATATGTAAAATATGCAAAACACAAGCCGCAGAAACACATCACATGTTTCTCAACGCAAGCAATGACTAGCCAGGTCTTTCCCCGGGAAGGAATAACCACGGAAAGGGCAGTCTCCAATGAAGGAAACCACCTATGCCAAAACATGGTATCCATCCACAGACAGCTGTTTCGGGGTATTGCCCCTCATCAGTGTGGAGTAGGAAACTGGCCGTAGGAGCAATGGCTAGTGGAAGACTATGAAAAATGAGGATGAATGAACTCAGGAAATCAACATCCAACACTGCGGAGACACCATCACATGTTTCTCAACGCAGTGATTCTGGAGCAAGGCCCCATCCCTTATGGGAAATATGTAAAAACTTGCAAAATACAAGAATGTGTTTTGCATATTTTACATATTTTCCATAAGGGATGGGGGCCTTGCTCTAGAATTGGTAGGTTGAGAAATATGTGGTACTCCTATTTGTTTTGTTGGTATAACTCCAGGAGGCAAATAGCACTCCGCCCCTCCAAAGTCTCTCTGTATGGCTAAGCAGTGCTGTACAGCCACATATGGGGTATTGTAATGTAAGATCTGGGGCTAAAACAAAAGGTTGGTGGTAAAAATGTAATTATTTATTCTTCACTGCCCAATGGTATAAAATTCTGTGACACACCTGTAGTTTGTAAAATGGGGTTACTTATGAAGGTTTCTGCTGTTCCAGCAATTCAGGGGCTCTCCCAGTGGGTCATGGCCCACAAGCCAAAACAGTAAATCTGCACTCCTTCCCTTCTGAGCTTTGCAGTGTGCCTGAAAATTTTTTCCCATTTACATGTAAATGGTGCGCTCAGAAAAAAATGGACCTGTTTGTGGCAAAAAAATTAGCCCTTAGAAAAATGTAAAATTTGGGGCTAAAACAACATTTTAGTGGTAAAAATGTAATTTATTCTTTCTTCACCACTCAGTGGTATAAAATTATATGAGGCACATTTGGTGTCAATATGATCACTGCACCCCTAGATGAATTCACATGTGGGGGTTTTTTTTGGTGCTCTGGCACCTTAGGGGCTCTGCCAGCATGACATGGCACCCTCAAACCATTCCAGCAAATCTGAACTCCAATATGGCGCTTCTTCCCTTCTGAGCTTTGCACTGTGCCTCAAACTTATTATACCACAATATGGGGTATTGACGTACTCAGGAAAAATTGCACAACAAATTTTATGGTGCAATATCTCATGTTACCCTTATGAAAATAAAAAATGGGGCTAAAATATTTTTGTATGGAAAATATGATTTTCTTATTTTCATGGCTCAACGTTATAATCTTCTGTGAAGCACCTGGGGGTTCAACGTGCACAACATACATCTAAATACATTCCTTGAGGGGTTTCGTTTCCAAAATAGGGTATTGTGGCGCTCCTGAGGCTCAGTCGCCACAGAGGTACTGCACCTCCTCCTGAGGTGTAGTATCTCACCATCCAGGTAAGGTGGAGACTCCTGACCACACTCCAACACCTGCACCCCACACCACAAAGTAGTGTGTCAAAGCACCCATTGGTGGCTCCCTGCTTGGAACACGAAACGTGCTGGGAGGTGGGTGGAGTTAGTTTTACATTACAAGGCGCAGGAAGAGTTTAGGATTAGAGGTCAGTTGGTTAGAGAGTTGGAGAGGAGAAGATCCCTGGAGAGAGGGATGGATGGATGGAGGTGCTGCAGCGGATCCCAGTGACCTAGGTCTGCTGGAGAGGAAGAGAAAGAGCAACGCAGCCTGAAGCCTGATTCTCCATAGAAGGAAAGATTAGTACGGAACGTGAGGAGTAAGAGAGAACAGAGGACGTGGGTTAAAAGAGCACCCTTCCTAGAAGTTCTAAGCGCAAGGCCGGGGTCCGGTCCCCGAGGTTGTATGGATACTAATGGTCCTGCAGCAGACACCGGAGGAATAGAAGTAGTGACCACTTTACTCCCACACAAGACTTGGGGGCACAACAGCAACTGGATAGTGAGCCGGAACTTAGTAGCAAGGAGTCCCCGAAGCAGGCTACAGCTGTCTGCTGTACAAGTAGAGTTCATAGGAACATCAGATAGGAGGAACTCCAGTGTAACTCAGTACTAGGAGTACTTCACTTAAAGGCGCTATAAGAGGAGACGTTCAGAAAGGCACATATTGGCGGAGTGTTGGAAAGGAGTATTCCATCTGACCGGGAGGTTGACTGAGTCCCTGACCCGGAGGACACGGCACGGAGGCAGGCACCTGTTTGTACAACAGACTGTGAGTAAAGCTTTGGAACTGCATACTCTGGTGTCCTCCACTTATTCCTGCGAGAACCTGCCCAGCACTGCTGCATCCTCTGCGCCTGACACTACACCATCTGTGTGTCACCTCACCTACACTGCCCTGGGATTACAGCCCTGCCTGTGGAGGGTTATAACATCATTGCTGCACCACACCATCTGTCCCAGAGGATCTGTCTGCAGCGTCTGCTTGCATCCCCATTGTCGAACACCACAGGTGGCGTCACGAATCACTGATAAACTTTCACTACCACAAGCACACTGAAACAACCCCCTTTTATAATGGGCGCCCAGGGCCACGGGCCGGGCCACAGCTGCCGTGACATCTCCCATTGAGGCTCATCGGGCCCGGTACCGAGTACCCCACAGCCCTGGGTGTGAGGGCAACCCAGTATCTTGTGGGGGTTTTTTATTGTTTAGGAACATCACGGGCTCTGCAAATGGGACATGGTATCCACTAACGATTCCATAAAATTTTACATTCAAAAAGTCAAATGACGCTCCTTTCCTTTCGAGCCCTGCCGTGCGTCCAAACAATAGTTTTCTCCGTCATATGGGGTATCGGCGTACTCAGGATAAATTTTACAACAAACTGTTTGGTGCAATTTCTCCTAAAGGAAATGCAAAATTTGGGGCAAAACTAACATTTTTGTGAGGAAAATGTGATTTTATTTTCACGTCTCAACAATATAAACTTCTGTGAAGCACCTGGGGATTCAAGGCGCTCACCACACATTTAAATACATTCCTTGAGGGGTCTAGTTTCCAAAATGGGGTCACTTGTGGGAGGTTTCCACTGTTTAGGCATATCAGGGGCTTTCCAAATGGGAAATGATGTCCAAGAATGATTCCAGGAAATATTTCATTTAAAAAGTCAAATGATGCTCCGTCCCTTCCAAGCCGTGCCGTGTGCCCAAACAGTAGTTTTCTCCATCATGTGGGATATCAGCGTACTCAGGAGAAATTGCACAACAAATTGTAAGGTGCCAGTTCTCATGTTACCCTTATGAAAATGCAATATTTTGTGATAAAATAAAAACATATTTGTGGGCAAAATGTTTTTTTTTTTTTTTTTTTTATGGCTCAATGTCATAAACTTCTGTGAAGCAACAGAAAGTTCAATGTGCTCACCATACATCTAGATCAGTTCCCTGATGGGTATAGTTTCCAACATGGTGTCACTTGTGGGAGATTTTCACTGTTTAGGCACATCAGAGGCTCTCCAAATGCAACATGACGTCCACCAAATATTCCAGGAAATTTTACATTCAAAGAGTCAAATGGCACTTCTTCCCTTCCTATCTCTGCCGTGCGCCCAAATAGTGTTTTTCTCCCTCATATGGGGTATCGGCATGCTCAGGAGAAATTACACAACAAATTTTGGAGTCTATTTTTTCCTCCTGTTACCTTTGTCAAAATAAAAAAAAATGGATCTGAAGTAAATTTTTTGTGAAAAAAAGTAAATGTTTATTTTTTGCTTCCACAATCCAAAAATTTCTATGAAGCACCTGAAAGGTTAATAAACTTCTTGAATGTTGTTTTGAGCACCTTGAGGGGTCCAGTTTTTAGAATGGTGCCTCTTTTGGGTATTTTCTATCATATAGACCTCTCAAAGTGACTTCAAATGTGATGTTGTCCCTAGAAAAAACGGTTTTGTAAATTTTGTTGCAAAAATGAGAAATCACTGGTCAACTCAACTTTTAACCCTTATAACTTCCGATGAAAAAAAAAGTTGTTCCAAAATTGTGCTGATGTAAAGTAGCCATGTGGGAAATGCTACTTATTAACTATTTTGTGTGACATATCTCTGTGATTTAAGGGCATGAAAATTGAGAAATTTTCAAAATTGTCGCCAAAAAACAATCTAAGAATCAGTGGGATCCGTTGAAATGTTCCAGAGTTATTACCTCATAAAGTGACAGTGGTCAGAATTGTAAAAATTAGCCTGATCAGTAATGGGTAAATAACCTTGGGGAGTGGGAGGGAAAAGCTAAATACTATTCTATTAGGGTACAGTTACACGTAGCGATGCACCAGCGATCCCGACAACGATATGGATCGCTGGTGCATCGCTAAGTGGTCGCTAGTGAGCTGCTACACAGGCAGATCTCACCAGCGACATAGCGGGGGTCGGGGGTCGCTACTTACCTGTCAGACGAGACGATCCTGACGTCCTCCCGCCGGCGTCCACGCCTCGCTCGTCGGCGCCACAGGAAGCCCAGCAGAAAGTGGCCGACGAGGAATGGTCCAGGGAGTTCTCGCGCGACCAACGATGAGCAGCGGGGGAGCGGGTCGGAGGTAAGTATCACATGCAGCGATATCGCTAGGTATATCGCTGCTACGTCACAAAATCGGTGACTTTACAGCGATATTGCTAGCGATATCGCAGTATGTAATGAGGGCTTTAGTCACTGCACATTGTTCAAGCTTATCTATATCCTTATAAATCCTTTCTCTCTCTTCTCTAGTATTAAGCCCCCGTTACACACTGCGATATCGCTAGCAATATCGCTGTAAAGTCACCGATTTTGTGACGTTGCAGCGATATTGCTAGCGATATCGCTTCTTGTGATACTTACCTCCGACCGGCTCCCCCGCTGGTTATCGCTGATCGCGCGAGAAGCTCCTGGACCATTCCTCGTCGGCCACTTCCTGTGGCGCCGACAAGCGACGCGTGGAGCCGGGCGGGAGGACGCAGGATCGCCGCGTCTGACAGGTAAGTAGCGATCCCCGTCCCCAGCGATGTCGCTGGTGAGATCTGCCTGTGTGGCAGCTCACTAGCGACCACCTAGCGATGCACCAGCGATCCTGACCGCATCATATCGCTAGTCGGGATCGCTGGTGCATCGCTAGGTGTAACGGTACCCTTAGTTATCCCTCCTAGCTTTGCATTGTCTGTAACTCTGATTAGTTTACCTTCAGTTCCTTTATCTAGATCATTTATAAAAATGTTACACTGGGGCCAGAACAGAGCCTTTTGTGGTATCCTACTTGAAACACTCTTCCAATTGGATGTGCAGCCATTTATTACCACGCTTTGACTACGATCACTGGGCCAGTAATGAATCCATCAAATTGTAGCCTTGTATATCCCATACTACTGTAGGTCATTTTTTCAATAAGGATAGTATGAGGTACTTTATCAAATGCTTTCCTGAAGTTGAGCTATAGTATATCTACCGCATTTCCTTGATCCACCCAAATCGGTGATTCCACCATAGAAGGAAATTAGATTAGTCTGGCATAACTTGTTTGCTTCAAACCAATTCTGGCTCTGGTTAATTACGCTATTCTTATTCAAGTACTTAAGCACAGTTGGGGACATAAGTATTTGATCCCTTGCTGATTTTGTAAGTTTGCCCACTGCCAAAGACATGAACAGTCCAAAATTTTTAAAGGTAAGTTAATTTTAACATTAAGAGATAGAATATCAAAAATAAAATCCAGTAAATCACAATGTATAAATTATATAAATGTATTTGCATTTTGCAGTGAGAAATAAGTATTTGATCCCTCTGGCAAACAAGACTTAGTGGCAAAACCCTTGTTGGCAAGCACAACAGTCAGACATTTTTTGTAGTTGATGATGAGGTTTGCGCACATGTCATGAGGAATTTTAGTCCACTACTCTTTGCAAATCATCTCTAAATCTTTAAGATTTGAGGCTGTCGCTTGGCAACTTGGAGCTTCAACTCCCTCTATAATTTTTCTATGAGCTTAAGGTCTGGAGACTGGCTACGCCACACTATGACCGTAATGTGCTTCTTTTTGAGCCACTCCTTTGTTGTCTTAGCTGTATGTTTTGGGTCATTGTCTTGCTGGAAGAGCCAGCCACAGCACATTTTTAATGTCCTGGCAGATGGAAGGTGGTTGTCACTCAGGATTTTATGGTACATGGCTCCATCCATTCTCCTATTGATGCGATGAAGTAGTCTTGTGCCCTCAACAGGGAAACATCCCAAAACATGTTTCCATCTCCATGCTTGACAGTGGGGACAGTGTTCTTTGGGTCATAGGAAGCATTTCTCTTCTTCCATACACGGGAAGTTGAGTTAATGCCAAAGAGCTCAGTTTTAGTCTCATCTGACCACAGCACCTTCTCCCAATCACTCACAGAATCATCCAGGTGTTCATTGGCAAACTTCAGATGGGCCTGCACATGTGCTTCTTGAGCAGGGGGACCTCGCTGGTGCTGCAGGATTTTAAACCTTTACGGCGGAATGTGTAACCAATGGTTTTCTTGGTGACTGTGGTCCCAGCTACCTTGAGATCATTAACAAGTTCCCCCTTGTAGTTTTAGGCTGATCTTTCACCTTCCTCATGATCTAGGATACCTCACGAGGTGAGATTTTGCATGGTGCCCCAGATCGATGTCGATTGAGCCATTTTGCATTTCTTTAATTTTCTTACTATTGCACTAACAGTTGTCTCTTTCTCACCCAGCATCTTACTTATGGTTTTGCATCCTATTCTAGCTTTGTGCAGGTCTATGATCTTGTCCCTAACATCCTTATAAAGCTCTTTGGTCTTGCCCATGTTGTAGAGGTTAGAGTCTGACTGATTGAATCTGTGAACAGGAGTCTTTTATAAAGGTGACTATGTAAGACTGCTGTCTTTAATGCAGGTAAAAAGTTGTTTACTAGCATCTAACTGGTCTGTGGAGCCAGAACTGTTAATGGTTGGTAGGGGATTAAATACTTATTTCTCACTGCAAAATGCAAATAAATTTATATAATTTATACAATGTGATTTTCTGGATTTTATTTTTGATATTCTATTGTATTTCTCAATGTTAAAATTAACCTACCCTTAAAATTACAGACTGCTCATGTCTTTGTCAGTGGGCAAACTTACAAAATCAGCAAGGGATCAAATACTTATTTCCCTCATTGTTGCTGCTGTTTAATAATTTGTTCAAAGATCTTTCCTGGTATAGAAGTAAGGTTCACTGGCCTGTAATTTCCTGTTTCCATCCTTCTTTCCTTTTTTGAAAATTGGGACAACATTCACCCTTCTCCAATCTTCTGGAACTTCTCCTGTTCTCCAGGAATTTTCATACATTCTGGCTAGTGGTTCAGGAATTTCTTCTGCTAACTCTTTCAGTACCTTAGGATATCATTCATCTGCACCAGGAGATTTAAATTAGCTAAGTGTTCCCTCACCTTTTCTCTGATTATAGATAGTGTGGAATATTTTATTCATAGAATCATAGAATGTTAGAATTGGAAGGGACCATAAGGGTCATTGTGTCCAACCCCCTGACCCCCTGCTCAGTGCAGGATTCACTAAACCATCTCAGACAGATAATAATAATAATAATAATTTTATTTCTATAGCGCCAGCACTTTACATTATAGAGGAGACTTGTACAGACAATAGACATTACAGCATACCAATAAACACATAAATCAAAACAGATACCAAGAGGAATAAGGGCCCTGCTCGCAAGCTTACAATCTATAAGGAAAAAGGTGAGACACGAAAGGTGGATGGTAATAATTGCTTTTATTGTTTGGACCAGCCATAGTGCAAGAATCGGGTGTTCCTGTTGCTGCATGAACCAGTTAACAGTGTAAATATTTAACAGTACAGACACAGAGGGCTATTAAATGCATAAAGCATGTGAGAACATGATGCAAGGAACCTGATTATGGTAAAAAAATTTTGAATGAGCCACACAGGGATATTTAGGTTAATGCTTTGAGGCGATAGGCCAGTCAGAACAAATGCGTCTCTAGGGCACGCTTAAAACTGTGGGGATTGAGGATTAATCGTATTAACCTGGGTAGAGCATTCCAAAGAATTGGCGAAGCACATGAAAAGTCTTGGAGACGGGAGTGGTAGGTTCTGATTATTGAGGATGTCAACCTCAGGTCATTAGCAGAACAGTGGGCACGGGTAGGGTGGTAGGCTGAGATGTAGGGTGGTACTGAGCCATGGAGTGCTTTGTGGGTGAGGGTAATAAGTTTATACTGAATTCTGGAGTGGATGGGTAACCAGTGTAAGGACTGGCACAAGGTAGAGGCATCAGTATAACGATTGGTGAGGAATATGATCCTAGCTGCAGCATTCAGGACAGATTGGAGATGGGAGAGTTTGGTAAGAGGGAGACCGATTAGTAGAGAGTTACAATACTCCAGATGAGAATGAATAAGAGAAACAGTAAAAGTTTTTGCAGAGTCAAAAGTAAGAAAGGGTCAAATTCTAGAAATGTTTTTGAGGTGCAGATAACAAGAGCGAGCCAGTGACCAGATGTGGGGGATGAATGAAAGCTTGGAAACAAGAATAACCCCAAGACAGTGGGCATGTTGCTGGGGCGTAATGGTGGAACCACACACGGAAATGACAATGTCAGGCATACATAGGTTAGTAGAGGGAGGGAACACTAGGAGTTCAGTTTTTGACAGATTCAGTTTCAAATAGAGGGAGGACCTGATGTTAGAGACAGCGGTAAGACAATCATTGGTGTTTTCCAAAAAGGCAGGCGTGTTATCAGGAGAAGTGTATAATTGGGTGTCATCAGCATAGAGATGGTACTGGAACCCAAATCTACTGATTGCTTGACCAATAGGGGCCTAGAACCGATCCTTGAGGAACTCCAACAGTAAGGGGAAGATGAGAGGAGGAGCCAGCAAAAGATACAGTAAAGGAGAGGTCAGAGAGATAGGAGAACCAGAAGAGAGCGGTGTCCTTGAGGCCGATGGAGCAGAGCATAGTGAGGAGGAGCTGATGATCCACAGTGTCAAATGCTGCGGAGAGATCCAAAAGAATTAGCATAGAGTAGTGACCATTAGAATTAGCTGTTAGAAGATCATTAGAGATGTGGAGGCAGTTTCAGAAGTGTAGAGAGCGGAAATCGGATTGTAGAGGGTTGAGAAGAGAGTTATCTGAGAGATAGCGGATAAGTCGGGCGTGAACCAGGCTTTCTAGGAGTTCAGAGATGAAGGGAAGATTAGAGAAAGGTCTATAGTTAGCGGCACAGTTTTGGTCGAGGGATGGTTTTTTAAGTAATGGCTGTATGATGGCATGCTTAAATGAGGAAGGAAAGATACCGGAAGAGAGGTTAATAAATACTTTTGTTAGGTGAGTGGTGACAGCAGGGAAAAGGGACTGGAGGAGATGTGATGCAATGGGGTGCAAGTGGTAGGCGAGAAGATGCAAGGAGCCTGATAACTTCTTCTTCTGTTACTGGTTCAAAATCAGAGTGAGCTAGATGCAGTGGGGGAGGGAGGACAGTGCATGGTATGAGAGGATTGGGAGATAATTTCCTGTCGGATATGGTCAATTTTTTTTTAAATAATTAGCCAGATCGTCAGCGTGGAGATCCGTGTTTGGGGCCTGCACTCTTGGGTTAAGTGGTGAATGAAAAGTGTCAGAGACGTTTCCGGTTATTGGATAGTGAGGTGATGAATGTGTTGAAATAGGTTTGTTTTAAGAGGTGAAGGGCAGTGTTGTATGTTTTAAGCATAAACTTATAATGGATGAACAGATGTCTGTCCAGCCTCTGTTTGAAGACCTCCATAACTCACCACCTCATGTCAGCCTGTATCACTCATTAATCGCCCTCACTGTCAAATTTTTTTTCTAATATCTAATCTGTATCTTCTCCCTTTCAGTTTCATTCCATTGCTTCTCGTGTTTCCATGTGCAAACGGAAAATGATGATCCCTCTACATTGTAAATTCCCTTCAGATATTTGCAGACTGCTATTAAGTCTCCTCTTAGCCTCTTTTTGCCAGCTAAACATTCTCAGATCCTTTAACCATTCCTCATAGGACATACTTTGCAGTCCACTTACCATCCTGGTAGCTCTTCTCTGAACTTGCTCCAGTTTTTCAATGTTTTTTTTAAAATGTGGTGCCCAGTACTTTACACAGTATTCCAGATGACGCCTGATCAAGGAGGAGTAGGGGGATAATTACTTCACGTGATCTAGACTCTATGCTTCTCTTAACACATCCTAGAACTGTGTTTGCTTTTTTGATGCTGCATCACATTTGCAGTCTATGATCTATTAGTATACCGGTCTTTTTTCACGTGCTGTTGCTTAGTTCTATAACTCCCATTCTATGGATGTCATTTTTGTTTTTCTTGCCCAGATGTAGAATCTTGCACTTCTCCCTATTAAATACCATTCTATCAGTTGCTGCCCATTGTTCAAGCTTATCTAGATCCTTCTGAATCCTTTGTCTGCTCTACTGTTAGCTAACCCTACTAGTTTTGCATCATCTGCAAATTTGATCAGTTTACCTTCAGTTACCTTATCTAGATCATTTATAATAATGTT
Organism: Dendrobates tinctorius; assembly: GCF_039654945.1. Lineage (NCBI taxonomy): Eukaryota > Metazoa > Chordata > Amphibia > Anura > Dendrobatidae > Dendrobates > Dendrobates tinctorius. Next base: position 729,864 of record NW_027361739.1, on the reverse strand, counting down.
GAACAACACTGGGTCCAGAACAGAGACTTGTAGAACCCTAATTGAAACACTCTTCCATTTGGATGTGCAACCATTTATTACCACTCTTTGAGTACAATCACTGGGCCAGTAATGTAAATCCCATACTTGGTCATTTTTTCAATAAGGATAGTATGAGATACTTTATCAAATGCTTTGCTGAAGTTAAGATATACTATATCTACCGCATTTCCCTGATCCACCCAGTCAGTGATTCCACCATAGCAGGAAATTAAATTAGTCTGGCATGACTTGTTTGCTTTAAACCCATGCTGTCTCTTGTTCTTTAACTGATTACTGTATTCTTATTCAAGTACTTACATACATGCTGTTTAATAATTTGTTCAAAGATCTTTCCAGTCTGTTATCTATTGGTATACCCAAGTCTTTTTTTACACGTGCTGTTGCTTAGTTCTATTCCTCCTAATCTATGAATTTAATTTTTGTTTTTCTTACCCAGATGTTGAAACTTGCACTTCTCCCTGTGAAATACCATTCTATTAGGTCTGCTACACACTTCAGTCTTTTGGCGTCAGTCAAAATCCGTCAAAGTGTGAAAAAACGGATCCAGTGAAGATTACCAAAAAACTGATGGACCGGATCCGTTTTTTGACGGATCCGTCAAAGCTGCAGCTTTTGTAATTTAAAGGAACAGGATTCTGGAGAGAGAGAGAGATTTTCAGTGCCAGAACGGCTTTTGGGGTTAAATTAAAGGAATTCAAATTCTTCTGAGCATGCTCAGTAGAAAAAAACGGAATCCGTCGCTGGATTCCATCATATGACGGACTGCAACGGATCCGCCACCCATAGGCGTGCATTCTAGCAGACGACGGATGGCGACAGATCCGTCGCTGTCCGCCTTTTCGACGGAGACAAAAAACATTCCTATGGACGTTTTTCCCGGGTGATGGACACTGATTTTCCGATGGATCCGTCACACGACGGACGAAACGGAAGGCCATCCGTCGTAATCCTTCAGAATCCTTTCAATCAGTCCATGAAGAAAGCAGTATCAGGAGGGCTTTAAATTTATAAGGCAATAATCCCTGACTAGGTGCCTTCCATACGCTATATCTACTGCCACACAGCACAGTACACAAACTGCACATAAGAGCGGTATTATTGTAGAATGTAGAAGGGATTTGAACCGGCCCTGAAAAGATTTTGACTGTGGCAGCAACAAAACATGGAGGAACGCAAGTAAGATAAGAGCGATAGTATTCTAACAGAATAGAATCTATTTGAATTAGCCCTGAAAAAAGCAAATAGTTTAATGTAGCAGCATCAAGGAATGTTATTTCATCAACCATGCTGTGGAATATAGTGGAGCAGTTCACATCTACTCAGCCTGATATGGAGGATACCAGGATCCTGTATAAAGTGTGAGAACTCCTTATGGGACGACCACCTGACAGGCCATAACAAGGCACTGGATCACATACTAATAGAACCCATCGGCTCTTTTGGTTTAAATTTTCTTACCTCAACTAGAAGGTGGATCCACAAAACAGCATTTTTCCCATTACTATGGATTGGGTCTCCTACACTGGTAATGCCCATGGACTAAGTTCGTGGACTGAAAAACATAAACCCCTGGGGGGTATACATATGTATACATATATATAAAAGAATGTTCGAGGTAGGCCTCTTAAAATTGTCAATGCGAGAATCATAAACACCCTTAAAAAATTTATAACACGAGGGTTGCATGATCACCCTGTTGATATGGTGGTGGAGGACAACACAAAAAGATGAAATCCTGAAATGTGTACCCATGTTTGGATGTAAAGGGGTGCATAATAGACCAGAATAAAAAACAAAAAAAATGGATTTGAGTTTATGTTCTGCTGCTGTAATCCGGTGGTGTACAGATGTCTTGTCCAATCCAGCCCTTGTTCATTTTGATAAGTGTCAGCCTGTCAGCATTTTCAGTTGACAGGCGGATGCGCCTATCGGTTATAATACCCCCGGCGGCACTAAAAATCCACTCTGACAAAACACTAGTGGCAGGGCAACCCAGGACCTCCAGGGCATACAGACAGTTCATGCTATGTGTCTAGCTTGGATACCAAATAGTTATAATGCACTGAGAACGTTGGTACAGCCGCCAAGGTACTGTTAGGCGTCGGGTTCCGAACTCTGCACAGGAGGAATCCCCAGCCTTGCCCTCTGTGGTCTCCCATTCAGTCCCGACCGCCGAGGAGGCTGCTCAGCAAAAACATTGTTCCCGGTGTCTTGCTCAAGCTAGTGTGGTCAGGTTGGTTGCTGCTGCCACCTCTGGTTCAGCAGCGAGCAGCTCCAGAGGCTGTCCTTTTTGCAGCCTACTGAGCATGCCCATGGGACGACCTCTCATTGGAGGTCCTCAAGCAGCTCAGATTGGGCCATCAGGAAGGTCCCGGAAGGACGCTGCTATAAAAGGTTCGCATGGCCACTCGGCATGCGCTAATATAGACAGTAATTTGTAGTAGTGTGTGTGATAATGGAGGCTTGTTAACCGCTGGCTGACTCATTATGAAACTCCTTCCCTTTGATACGCATGTTAGTAGGGTTTAGCGCCACAGTGCTCCCAGCTCCTCTCACATGTTAGTGCCAGTGTGCACCAAGCTATAAGGCACCACTGTACCGCATCTACTGCAGCGCCTGTCAGAGCGGCGCCATGCGCACTCCTGCAGTATTAGAGTGCACTTTCCAGTCCTGAGTCTAGGCTGGTTAGTGGCGTTAACCAGTACAGCACTATATGCACTTTAGGCTGGTTTCACATTAGCGCTTTTTAAGCGCACGCACGGCCGGGGGTAGCTCCGCCCCCGAGCCGGCTCTCTGCCCGGCGTGCCCGCCCCTTGCTTATAGCGCCGCCTCCTAGCGGACAGCGGCGCCTGCGATCGGCGCACCCTATCTTTAGCATAGGGTGCGCAGATCGTGCGCAGGCCGTGCGCTAGTTGCGCTTTGACCTGCGCTGCGCACTTCTGACGGTGCGCCGTGCGCGCCAAAATCCGAAAAGTTCGATTTTGGCGCGCACGGCGCACCGTCAAAAGTGCGCAGCGCAGGTCAAAGCGCAACTAGCGCACGGCCTGCGCACGATCGGCGCACCCTATGCTAAAGATAGGGTGCGCCGATCGCAGGCGCCGCTGTCCGCTAGGAGGCGGCGCTATAAGCAAGGGGCGGGCACGCCGGGCAGAGAGCCGGCTCGGGGGCGGAGCTACCCCCGGCCGTGCGTGCGCTTAAAGAGCGCTAATGTGAAACCGGCCTCAGTGCGGTTTCTTCCTGGCACCGCAGTTGCGGCGCCGAGTGCTAGTGGTCTAGGACTCTAACCCAGCGTCTTTGGGGCTGAGTCCTGAGACTGTATACTAGCGCTCACTCCACCGAGTGCTGTGATGTTAACAGGCACCGGCATTTGTTACAGCGGCGGTGAAGTAACAGAGTTCGCTCCCGTACACACCGGCGTAACCCGCCGGTGTTTTGTTATTACTCTGCCATTACCGAGCAGCAGTTTACCATCTCTACACGGTGGACGGGTTGTGATCATACTTTCTTATATTTATATTTAGTGCGATCCGCAAACCCTAACAGGTACTCCTTCAGCATCTTCCAAAACTTTTCCCTCCTTGTCAGAGTAGTGCATACATCAGGGCCTGGGCGAGGGAAGGGTCTGAGAAAACTCAGTGTTTGAGTAGATAGAGAAGCGGGATCATGACGCCAATTATTGCGTCATTGACGCTCACCATCTTGGTCGAGTCCTCAAAGTTATGGAGACCCACATAGATGTCAGACATTCATGCCCTCTCATCACCTCTTGTGTGTGGGCTGACCGGAATACCGACGTGCATGGTGTAGCTGGTATTCAACTACTGCCCTCTGCTGCTCACAAAGCCTTGCCAACATATGTAACGTTGAGTTCCAACGCGTGTTGACATTGCACACCATTCAGTGAGATGGAAGTTGAAAGCGCTGCTCCAGCACTGCCATGGAGGGGCAGCAGTAGCTGACTTGCGGAAATAGGCACACGAGGCATACTTTCACAAGTGGCTCAGGCAGGTCTGGGTAGGTTTCGAGAAACCACTGAACCACTAAGCTGAGCAAATGGACCAGGCATGGTACGTATGCGAGGTTGCCAAGCTTCAAAGCTGCCACCAGGTTATGGCCATTGTCAGGGAAGACCATGCCTGGTTGTAGGCTCAGGGAAAAGAGCCACAGATCAGTCTGGTCCGTTAGACCTTTCAACTACTCAGCAGTGGTTTGGCTTACCGATTGCACAGTACTGGTGGTTTCACCTGCAGTTTTTGGACACTAGTGTTCGGCCCAAGTAGTTGGTTTCTTTGCTTACATGTCCCTGAACATGCTAGTGATGGTCAGGCTGTTAGTTGTACTACCCCTGCTGATGCTGGCATGGCAGATGTTTCAAATGGTCTTTTTTGGGTTAACTGGACTGTCTTTAAAAAAGTGCCAGACTCGGGAACACCTAATTCTTGGTTTGGCAACTTCACCCGTGTTGGTGCTCTGGGGATCAGTTGCTCGCTATGTTTCACTGCCTCTCCCTGCCTGTTGTGGCCCTGCAGATCCCCCCCCCCCCCATGCGCTGCTGTCATCAGTCTGCATGTCACCTTCCCAGGTTCGGTCAGTAACTTCATCGTCCACCACTTTGTCTTCTACTTCTGCACCCTGGCCCGCCTCCTGACTTGCTGACAATTGTGTCTCATTATCATGCAGCTCTTGCCACAGTAATTGTATTTTACCACCGTCGCCTTCTTGTGAGCGAGCTGCTCACATATTTGGGCGTCACTACAAGCAATCTCATGTCCCACTTGAAATGGGCAGCGTGAGAGGCCAGAATCTATAAATGGAAATGTGACCAGCATTTTGGAATGTCCAAGTGTGGGATCACTTGTCTCCGCTCACTCTGCATGGTGGGAGGAAGGAAGATCAGTTTAAGGATCATGTGGTCCAGAATCACGGCTACCGAGACTGGACCATGTGGTAGACAGGATGGTGCTGGTGAAGTGACTGGAAGCATTATGTGCTATACATCCAACAACCTTTTCATACTAATCTGGCTTCAAGAGTGGTGTTCCGCACCCCCCTACAAAGTGGGATAAGAGGCCAGATCAACATGATGTGTGCTTGTTGTGCTCCCACTGCAGGCAGTTTCACCTTGCCCATGGTCTCTGCACTCTCCATCAGCATCATGTCCACCTCCCTGTCCCTTACCTCGCGTTTTGCCAATTTTAAATAACGTATGATATAACCATGTTGAGAAAATGTTGCAGTATTACAATGAATCTCATAGTCCTTTTTTAGAAAGGCAAAGCCACTTCAATACTGAGCTCAATATATTCCACAAGAAGGTATATCATGTGGGAAAAAAAGTGAAAATGAGAGAAAATATTGATTGTTAAAAAATGATTCTTCATTAAATATTATTAAAAGATTACAATGCCAGCAAAATGTGCCCACTACATATGGACGTATAAGACTGCAGTATCACTAAAGCAATGAGATTTTTAACCAAAGGTGTTTTTTTGTGTTTTGAGGTTCAAGTCTAGCACAATAAATGCCGTATAAAACGTCACTGTGGAAAAAAAATTGCAGTCTTACACCAGGAAAATTTGCCTCATTCAGATAGACATACAGTGGGGAAAAAAGTATTTAGTCAGTCACCAATTGTGCAAGTTCTCCCACTTGAAAAGATGAGAGAGGCCTGTAATTGACATCATAGGTAGCCCACAACTATGAGAGTCAAAATGAGAAAACAAATCCAGAGAATCACCTTGTCTGATTTGGCAAGATTTATTTTGCAAATTATGGTGGAAAATCTGAATATTTTGTTATCTAGCCTTTGTTGGCGATGACAGAGGTCAAATGTTTTCTGTAAGTCTTCACAAGGTTGGCACATACTGTTGTTGGTATGTTGGCCCATTCCTCCATGCAGATCTCCTCTAGAGCAGTGATGTTTTGGGCCTGTCGCTGGGCAACACGGACTTTCAAATCCCTCCAAAGGTTTTCTATGTTGTTGAGATCTGGAGACTGGCTACAAAGCACCAAACATGCAGGGCGGAGGCTCTAGCTCCCACTCGAACATTCAAAAAATACTCGCTGACTAACGAGCATAAGATAGACGAGAGAGTGACGATGAGCACGCTCGCTCATCACTAGAGGAGACACAAAAATCTGAAAACGACGCCAGGGATCTTCTGGGCTCTTTTTTCACCTCACCATTCACTACACTCACAAAGCGCGAGGCGGCTTCACAGCGGAAAACGCCACAAGAATGGACGACGCTTCTTCAAACCACTTGGCGTTCCTAGAAATCTGAAGAAGTTATACAAGACGCGTGAAAGGCTGAAGAGAAATGACTAGGAAGACTCTTTCAAGCGTTTCCTTGGCGTTTTTTCAGAACTCAAAAGCAGCTGACTTAGACGTGTGAACATACCGCAACTAGACTGCCCCCTCCTGTTATCACTGTGTCCCGGCAGCCCCAGCACTGCTCTACCGCCCGCACTGACCCCGAGCCTCCCGGACTGCTGGAGGCTGGAGCCACCACTCCCGCACATACTCATAGAGCCTTCACTTCTGATGAAAAAACTACACTTCCCAGAAGCCCTCGGGGTTCCCCGGAACAAGCTCTCACTGAGGGGGTGAACTTCCGGTACCGCTACTTCCGGCCCGGAAGAGCTGTGTCAGGGTGCAGGAATAGGGCAAGATGGCGACAGCGGCTGTGATCGAGTTCCAGAGAGCCCAGGAAATGCTGGTGTCGGACCGGGCGGCGAGTATAGACATCCTGCAGTCTATAGGTGAGCGGGGCCGGCCAGGGAGACGGGGGCAGGCCGCCAGTGTGTGTGGGGAGCATGGAGCCCACAGTGCTGACAGTCTGCCATTGTTATAGATGGGGGCAGCTCGTGTATGGGATGGAGAGGAGCCGGGGCACAGGGCATCACAGGGGCACTGCACGTGTACATGTGGTGGGGTGGGCAGTGTGTATGCACCTCTGTGTGTGTGTGTATATATATATGTGTGTGTCTATACATATATACAGGTTCCAGGGTCTACTTGTATTCAGCCTCTTGTATCCATCCCCAGGAGAGCTGGGTGACCCTATCCCTATATGTATGTGTCACTAGAGAGATCAGCTGGGTGACAACCCACTAGGAAGCTATATAGTGGTGGCCATATAATAATAATAATAAATTTTATTTTTATAGCGCCGACATATTCCGCAGCACTTTACATTTCAGAGGGGATTTGTACAGACAATAGACATTACAGCATAACAATAATCACATACAGTAGATTATAACAAATACCAAGAGGAAAGAGGGCCCTGCTCGCAAGCTTACAGTCTGAGTTATATATCAGCTATAACTGAGAAGTAACATAGGCTGAAAAGACATTAGTCCATCCAGTTCAGCCTATAAAATTCTGTCAGAATAAATCCCCAGATCTACGTCCTTCTAAAGAACCTAACAATAACTAAGATACAATATTGTTACGCTCCAGGAAGACATCCAGGCCTCTCCTGAACCCTTCGACTGAGTTCGCCATCACCACCTCCTCAGGCAGGGAATTCCAGATTCTCACTGCCCTACCAGTAAAGAATCCTCTTCTATGTTGGTGGAAAAACCTTTTCTCCTCCAGACGCAGAGAATGCCCCCTTGTGACCGTCACTTTCCTTGGTATAAACAGATCCTCGGAGAGATATTTTTATTGTCCCCTTATATACTTATACAAGTGTGAATGGGATCCCTATAAACAAGTGAGATTTCCTGCAGATAACTTGTAGTAATTGTATAATCAAACTTTGTCTTCATTTTGTGTTTCAGTTCGGTGCCAAGATCTCTGCTTGCTGTCAGGAAATAATGACTTTCCTGTTTACACTCAGAGGTTAAAAAACTGCTCCAGGTTGAATAAGTCTCATAGTTCTGAGGGTTTCCTGGCGCAGGATACCGAGACCTTATCAGTAGGTCATGGATATCAGATCGGTGTGGGTCTGGCACCCTCAGTATTAGCTGTTGATAGCTCCTCCCGCACGCGATATAATCATTGAAGCAGCCCTCCTGTGGACGGTTTTCCTTAAATGTGTATGTAATGTAGTGTGAGTGGTGTATTACTATACTCACCTACTGCCGCTCTGCTTCTTGGTGACCTCCCTGCATGAATGACTGGTGGGGCTTCAAGATGACTGACTCCCACCGGATATGATTATTGATGAGTCTGACTACTCTCTTGAATATTTGATCGTCCATATCGGATCACTTGTTACCAGTGGTGCCAGAAGACTAAAAATGACTCAAACTTAAATAAGTTGTCCACTACTTGGACAACTTCTTGTCATACCCCATGCTTTGCCCTCATAAAATAGTTAAGTTTATACTCTCTTCCCGTGCTGGCGCCGTTTCCACGGTGTTGGCACTCCATCTCCCGTGGCTCCCATGCTGTTGTCATGCCGACACGCAATCAGTGTTGGAGTTGCTGTCCCCACCTACTGTTGAATTGATCAGGAAGAGAAATCAGATCAGTTCCAAGGTGGGGATAGTGACGCGGCACTGATTGGAGACCGGGCACCACGTGTCACAAAAACTGGATGAAAGACTCGGGACAGCGAGTGCTGACACGTCAGGAACGGTGTCGGCACTGGAGGTGAGCATAGGCTTTATTATTTTATGAGGGCCAAACATTTTGATCAAGAAGGGGTTGTCCTAGTAGTGGACAACACGATTAACCACGTAGCCCTGTTGCCTGTCATTTTACTGGAAAATATGGTAAGTTCCTGGATATCCCCCCCACCGCCACCACCTGTAATAAATATCATTGTGACTGTGGCCTAAGAAGTTTTACATCTGTGCTGGTTACCTGCCTCTAGATAAGCGATAATGTTTAATTTTATTGACGGCAAGCAGAGTTCTTGGCAATGATGAGCAACTGAAAGATTTATATATAAATCACACAACTTTTTATTATTTTTTCAGGTTAAAATAAAACTTAACACAATAATTATATTAATATAAAAATCTGTACAGTTGTTTACTACATATAAAGAGGGAAACTGCCCTCATATCTACAAGTGTCATAATCTGGACCCTATTATATGGCCGATCCCAGAGGAAGAAGCCTGCCTGTTACCCAATTGGTTGTTGTCTGCAAATGCATAAGTGATCCAATTGGGCGTTACTGCATTGTCTACCTTGTGAGCTCATATTGGAGATGATAGCAGGGGGTCGCTGGTTTGGGACCCTCTGTAAGGCCTCATTTACATGTTTGTATTTAAATACGTACGTGAAAAAATGCTACTGTTGTCGATAGTGTTATCCATCTGTGTGTCATCAATGTTCGGTCTGTCTTTACCATCTCTGTCATCAGTGTTTGTCACGGATGGGTAAAGGAAATAAATGACAAAGCTTCTTCCATACTTTTTAATGTTAAATACAGACCGTATAAACTGTACACTGCTGCTGCCCGTGTGTGTGTGCGTGCTCAACGTGCTTTTCATGGACCCATAGACTTGTTTTGGCCCTTGTCATCTGTGGTGACATGTGAATAGCACTATAGATTATGGGTACTTATTGTATCTGTGAATAACCAGAACATGTATATGCATCACAGATGTCTGATCGAGGCCTAATAGAGGGGTAGTTTTTATAACACCCCAAATCCTAAGTTTCGTCCCAGGACATATACCGTATATACTCGTGTATAAGCCGAGTTTTTCAGCACATTTTTTTGTGCTGAAAACGCCCCCCTCGGCTTATACACGAGTCATTGTCCGGGGAGCAGCGGCAGGAGCTGGCGGCTGTGACATCATACTCACCCTCCTCGTGCAGTCGCTGCACGTCCCTGCATCTTCGTTTTCTTGGCGCGGCAGCTCTTCCTGTGCTCAGCGGTCACTTGGTACCACTCTCATTAAGGTAATGAATATGCACGCTTCTCCACTCCCATAGGCGTGGAGCGCATATTCATTCCCTTAATGAGCAGTACCACGTGACCGCTCAGCACAGGAGAGCTGCAGGAAGCCGGGACAACGAAGATGCAGGGATGTGCAGCGACGGGGGGAGCCCAGCCATGCATACAAGGATAGGATGGGGGAGCCCAGCCATGCCTACAAGGATGGGTTGTGGGGAGCCGAGCCATGCATACAACGAGGGGACCAGGGGAGGCACACATCCTAGGATGGGGCAGCCACACATACCAGGACAGGGATGAGGGGACAATGTATACCTGGCTTATACTCAAGTCAATTATCTTACCCAGTTTTCCTTGGCAAAATTAGGTGCCTCGGCTTATACTCGGGTCGGCTTATACTCGAGTATATAGAGTAGTTATTTTGAAAGTGAAAATTATTTGCACTTACTAATACACTTTAATTCTGAAATTGGCACTGAGATCACAAGTTTATACCTCCTTTTGCAGTACCGGGAAGTCCTTCCATGTTAGTGATGTCAGGGACTGGCTTTCAGGCTCACTTCATTATATAAAGCTCTGTCATGGCTGCTGCAGATACAAAGAAGGGGGCTGGAGGTCAGGTTCAAGTTCATCAGTTAAGCCGAACCCTTCTCTGTATCCACAGCAGCCCATGACAGGGAAGGAAGCTAAGTTGGATAATAACAGTGCCTGACAGTCATCCCCATACTCATGGGAAGGAGGCTGGCTGACAGACCTAGGACATTAGCTGACCAGCCCCCTTCTGTCATGGCTGCTGTTGATACAGAGCTTAGCTAATTAACTGAACCTGATAACCAGACCCCTTCCACCACTTTACTGATGGAAGTAGCCCCTGTGTGTGTCAGAACGAATGCAGAGCAGGTGCATCTGGGACCATTAGACCTGTGTGGACATCAGGACCCTAGTGTAGATTTACTGTAATTATTGCAATGCAATAATACGTTCTATTTCCATCTGAACAACATCCAGATAATAACTTGTGATGCTGGAATACGCCTTTAATTTGCAACAGCTTCTCGTATATACTCCTCTTCTGCACATGCAGAACTGTTAGGATCTGACGGATAGATGGTGAATGGAAAAGTGAAGCTTCCAATAGCAACCAATCAAATTACAGCATTCATTTAAGAAAAGGCCTAAAAAGTCTGAAGCTGGCTGTTTTGGTTTCCCTGCCCCAGTTCTTATCCATATACCCCATGTATCGCTAGTCGTGCGCATGTGGTAGTGCTTATATCTGCTGTACTGTATATGTTGGCCATATGTCAGTCGGACGCTGAGTCTTCACACTTTCTTTGTTTGCAGTGAAGCGTGACATTCAGGAAAGCGATGAGGAAGCCGTACGTGTCAAGGAGCAGAGCATCTTGGAGTTGGGTGGGCTCCTGGCCAAGACTGGACAAGCGGCAGGTGAGTTCAGATGAAGACGATGCGATGTGGTCACTTTCTAGCATTTCTTGCACATATTCTCATTTGCAGACCCCGATCCTCTCCATGTATAGTATGCTAGGGGCTCATTTATGGAATCTGTCTCAAATAAACATTTTGTTGCCCATAGGAACCAATTGCAACACAGGTTCCATTTTACCAAAGTGGTTTTATACAAGAAAGCTGAGCTCTGATTGGTTGCTGTGAGCAACAGACAATTTTCTAGTAGTCCTGATGAATGAGAACTAATATGTTCTTGGAGGATATGGCCACAGCCCCGCTACAGGAAATTAAAAAGGTTATGCCTTGTTTCACCACACCAATGGTCTGACCTTAGGGATCCCCAAAAATCACAGTAACAGCAGTCTTATGAATGGATTGAAAATGTGTGTGTGTATTACCACCTCTCCAACCACTTCTGTGGGTCTGTGGAGGGTAGTGCACATGAGGGATCCCAGCTCCTTTAGACAGTGGATGAATGCACATTACCCCTCCATTCACACGGGAGACACAGGACTTCTGCCAGTCATACATTTATTACCTATTCTGGTGGTCAGTGACAGATTTAGTTGGTGGCATATGTCTTGTGGGAAAGGCTGAGTTCACACAGGCGTGTTTTCAGACCAATGTTGGCCTATGTGCTGCTGCACACAAGCTATTTTCCATATAGACCTCAGGTCTACGTGGAAGACAATCGCATGATACGCCAGATTTATGCCACAGCCTAGTGTAGGTAAATAGTTGGCATCTCAGCAATGGGGGAACAGGGCAGTGATGGAGGGATGGTGATGGCTAGACCTGCTGATGAACTCTTAAGGGCCTGTCACACTAAGCGATATCGCTAGCATTATCGCTGTAACGTCACTGGTTTTGTGAAGTTATAGCGATATTGCTAGTGATATCGCTGTGTCTGATACTTACCTCCGACCGCTCCCCCGCTGGTTATTGCTGATCGCGCGAGAACGTCCAGGACTGTTTCTCGTCGTCACCTTCCTGCTGGCGCTTCCTGCTGTGGAGACGAGCGATGCGTGGACGCGGGCGGGAGGACGCAGGATTGCCTGGTGTGACAGGTAAGTAGCGACCCCCGTCCCCAGCGATGTCGCTGGTGAGATCTGCCTGTGTGGCAGCTCACTAGCGACCACTTAGCAATGCACTAGCGATCCTGACCGGGTCATATCGCTGGTCGGGATCGCTGGTACATCGCTAAGTGTGACAGTACCTTTAAGGTCTGTCCCTTTTGAGTTTTGTAACTTTTATGATGTGCTGGGTACAATCTCATCCTATCTAGTGTCATTATTCCCATCATCCACATATAAATAGCAGTGGGTGGTGGCTCATCCCGGCCTCCTGCAGAGATGACATCACAGACTGGCAGTCTTCTTCATGGAGTCACCTGATGAGTCGTTGTACTGCCTGTCAGTGCTATGGTCATGTAATATAGATCTCATGAGACTTTCATGAAGTGAATGGAAAAACAAGGACCTGCTGCCGGATTATCAAATTCTCTGGGTTATTGGACAATCCTAACACAGCATAGAATGAAGTACATGTCACATTAGTGGCTCATAATAAGCTGTGTGGTATCTCATTTTCCCAAACGTGGCTGTGTCTGATACGAGAGCTGAATTATCCGATAATGGTGAGGTACTTCATCCAATCCATTAGTCAGTTATTCATAGCTGAATTGAAATGTCTTGCGCCTTCCACATGGCCTGCACGGAGTCTCCGCAGACAGTCATGGCATATCCATAGTGTTTTTTTGTGAAGCCCATGGAAGTGACTGGAGAGAGGTGCACATGTCCAGATACCTCTGCCGTCACAGCAGTAACAGAATCGGCCTGGACACTCCTCCGTTCTGGAAGGAGGTGCTGGTACTATGAATTAAGCATAAATGTCTTGTGATGAGACATCGTCTTCCTAAAGGTGTTTTCTCCTTTCATAAAGTAATGTGTCATATCTATTATAAGCCATCACTTTATTATTGTTGGGGTCCATCCTCTGGGACCCCCACAGATTCTGATAAGGATGGGAACATAGTGCTGGTTTCCCATTTTTTTCTTTCACAGTGCTCCATTCAGGTGGACCTATTTAAGTAAATGGGGGCTATGCTAGGCATCACTATGCAGGGGGGGGGATTCAGCCCTACACCGGCAGCCCCTTATTCTCAGTATCAGTGCTGGTTCTGTGACATGGGAAACCCATGTTGCTATAATTGTAGGCAGCACAGGATGGAGGGGGCACTGAGCTCTGGAGGCATAGCCTAGTTATTGCTGCTTGGACTTCCCATGGTTAGTCCAGTGTCTGTTGGTAGCTTTCTTAGCATACAGTGTATTATTGGAAAGCTGTCAATCAGTTTGGACCTGGGAGAACTGGGGATGTTACATCTCGTTTAAAGTATTAAATCACAAAGAACCTTTTGTCCTCCGAGCTTCCACAAAACTCAAGCGGCTAAGATGCCTGACACTTACTATACAACTGTCTGTGTAAGGAGGATGGACAAGAACCCATCCTCTACCCTTCTAAATTCATTTTCATTTTGTTTCAGAGCTCGGTGGTCTTCTGAAGTATGTGCGCCCCTTCCTGAACTCCATTAGTAAGGCCAAAGCAGCCCGTCTTGTGAGATCTCTCCTGGACCTGTTCTTGGACATGGAAGCTGCAACTGGACAGGAGGTGAGAGCACAGGGGTGATTTAGGATTTCCTGAAAACGTTATAGCAAGCTGTGGGTAAATAATGTTGCTTGTGATAGCCAAATGTGCTAGTTCAATGCTACAGACAAGAGATAAGCGGCCACCAAGTACAACAGGATCTGGTGAGAAAAAGGCTCATGCATGTGAGATTCTAAACGGACCTGCTGCCGCCATACTCCTCATAATCAGTCCTGATCATACCGAACAAGTCTGGTTCAGAAAACTCCCAACACCAAGAGCAAAATCCTGCTGGCTATACATTAGTTTCTGTAAGAGGAAATTAGTATTACATGTCAGCCATCAAAATAAGTGACCGCCATCATATGTTCTCCTGTCATATGTTAGTGATAAACTGAAATTGGAACCATCACCCTTGTTCTTCTAGCTTTTCATCTGGTTGTCATGTCCTTCAGGTGGAGCTGTGCTTGGAATGCATTGAATGGGCCAAGGCTGAGAAGAGAACTTTTCTGCGCCAGGCACTGGAGGTAAGCGGAACATGGGTCTGATCCCTTTATATGGTATGTGAGTATATAAATGTTAATGTGCTTACTGTGCAAGCCTTAGGTGTCTGCAGCTTATCAGCAATTCTCACATTAGACTCACTCAGTAGCTTGAGTAATACTACCGTCTTCCATTCTTGCAACCGCTCACTATCTCTTGGTTTTTCTACTAGGCTCGGCTCGTGTCGCTCTACTTTGACACTAAACGTTACCAAGAGGCATTGCAATTAGGTACGTCCGCCAGCAGGTGGCAGCATTTCTCCTCTTATCCGGTTACAATGCATCTTTCAGGCACTGAAGCCTTCAGTGCTCAGTGAATGTGGTTAGAAATGAGGATGCAATGGAACATTTACATTGTGTAAATGACGACTTTGTTAGTTTATCAAAATAATTCTAATGTGTCTTTGCTTTGGAGTGAGGTTCCAGAATTTTGGCAATTGCCTGCGTCAGACATTTTATGAATTTTTTTTTCTCCATAGAAGATACCATAAATGTCTGATACCTGCATGTCCCACCTCAATACATGATGGGCTCTATTCTTAAGATGGGTTTGGGACCTACATGTATGCATCCCTTAAGGAATATCTGGAAATGGGAAAACCTCTTTATATGAATCTTCAGTTTTTACTTTGATACCTCACATGAATGCACTCTGGCTCCGGATTCATCAAAACATTTTTTTTTTTATTTATTTATTTTTTTTTTATAAAACTTTGAAAAGTTGCAATTTTTTTGTACAAGGCTGCCCTAAAAGTTTGTAAATTTCTGCATATTCATGCTATTCTTACCCAGCTCTGACAAAGTGGGCCGAGCTGGTTGAGCGTTATTTATGCAACAAATCTTACTCCAGTCCCTGACTGGAGTATTATTTCTGGCGAGATTCATATGTCAAAGCACTCCACTTTGTCTGATCATTTAAGATGCGTATACTTGTTAATGAATCGAAAGCCTCTCTCTCCACCCTGCCTCCCTCATCAAGATCGGAGTGATGAACCTGGGTCTGTGTTTCCCTAATGTTTACCTATTAGTCCTGAGCAGCCTCTGTAATCGTAATTTAATCCAACTATCTCTTCTGCTAGGTTCACAGCTTCTACGAGAACTGAAAAAGATGGATGACAAAGCCCTACTGGTGGAGGTTCAACTCCTGGAGAGCAAAACCTACCATGCCCTTAGCAACTTACCCAAAGCCAGAGCCGCCCTGACGTCTGCCCGTACTACAGCCAATGCCATCTATTGCCCACCCAAGCTCCAAGCTGCACTGGACATGCAGTCAGGTCTGTCATTACTTTTAATTAACACTAGTGATTTTGGTGCTCTATACAAATTTTTTGTATATTTTTCCTACTAGCATACGTTTAGAAGCATTGACATTACTAATGCTAAAGCCTTTTACTCTTCTGTAACTAACAAACAATTTACTGCACCTTGCATCAATTTCAGGTATAATCCATGCAGCGGAGGAGAAGGACTGGAAAACGGCCTACTCCTATTTCTATGAGGCATTTGAGGGCTATGATTCCATTGACAGTCCCAGAGCTATTACAGCCCTGAAGTACATGCTGCTCTGCAAAATCATGTTGAACACGTAAGTATCTCTTTAAAAAAAATAGAAAGATCATTTTTCCCCCAGAAACAGTGCCACACTTGTCCATAGCCTGTGGATACAGTAACAGATGCAGAGCATGGATAGCATTGGTGCTGTTTTGGGGAAACATTCCTGTAATAATCATAATTTGGGGATGATTAGGTAATTATTCATTTGACATCATTAGGGCAGTACACTTTAGAACTGATGTTTTTCTGCTTAGAAAGTGTCTTCAGATTAATTTTTTTTTCTTTCGCTTACAGACCAGAAGACGTGCAGGCTTTGGTTAGCGGGAAGCTGGCACTCCGTTACGCTGGACGACAGGTTAGTAATCTGCCACTTTACCATGTTTCTACTGTGAGGGATCCTTCAGTCATTTACTGTTTATTGATGAGGGGACCACTTTGCACAACCACGATGCAGATCAGTGCTCTCCGGCCATGGATAGAAGCTGCACAAATTTCCTTACCCTTAGGGATTCCAGTCTCCGCTAATAATTTGGACGGGCAGGTGAGACTTCACCTGTTTGACGCGCAGATGATGTTTTTCATGACTGGCGAAACAAATGCCGCTCCAGGGAAAACAGAAGCACTGGAAATTCATGACCAAAGAGTAGTGATGAGCGAACGTGTGCTTAACAGAGTGTCTTCGGCATTGTTGAAAAGTATGTTCGAGTCCCCACGCCTGCATGTCTCGTGGCTGTCCAACAGCCACAACACATGTAGGGATTGCCTGCATGTGTTGTGGCTGTCGAACTGCCACGAGACATGCAGACATGGGGACTCAAATATATTATTGAAGCACGCCAAAGACACTCGGTTAGCACCCCAGCGTGCTTAGATAATGCCTCATCCAAATACTTTTGCTCATCACTACCAGTGAGCACTGACCTGGACTATGGACCAGAAGTCTGCAAAATGATCTGCTTTATCCCTATTACTCTTAAGGGGTGATATGAAACAATTGTGTTTGAGTGTCCAGATTGGTCGTGAACGTGTGACTGCTTGTCGTCTAGACATTGATGATTACACATTCACACTATCACTCCAGTCATGCAAGGAACTTTGGGGCTAAGTGATCAGTGAGGGTCCTCACACTCAGACCCACCCCCAGTGATCATACATTTATCTATTCTGGAGATTGGTGGCAAATGTTGTTCTTGAGGTAACACTTAAACCAATATAAGCTAATAATCCTTCACATTTAAAAAAGTTGCCGTTTTATACTACACCCTCTGTCTATGAGCTCCAGTCTACCTAATACACAACATTATGTTATCTTTATGGGACCACTGAAACAGTAGTGACACATTAATTTCAACAGCTCCCTATAGTGCAAGAAAAATTATACTTAGAGGATCCCTGCAACCAAGAGCTGAATGTGAACGCTTCCTGCAGAATAAGCAACTTGTGCTTTTTAAGAGACCGTATAAAATTGGGTCCTTCAAACTAAACACCAAAAGAGCTAGTCAAATGACTTTGCATGTAATGCATGGACACTGCTGGTCCGACTCTACAGTCTGTCACATTAGGGGGATCCCAAGCTGGAGAACATCCTTAATGATTGTCCTGGTAGGGATGCCTCCTATAACTCTACTTTAAGGAATAACATCTATGGAGTATCTCCCCATCCTTCATAGATTTGAGTCGTCAAAGACTATGCCATAGTGTGCATCTTTACGGACACAACCTCCTGTACTACCAATCTGGCTTAGTCTCAATGGTAATATCACCATGTACATGACAAAAATGTCATCTGTATACCACTATGCTCAATCGCTGTCTTGAAACTAAGTAATAATGATATGCATTTACCTTGCAGACAGAAGCACTGAAGTGTGTGGCCCAGGCCAGTAAGAACCGCTCCCTTGCCAATTTTGAGAAGGTAATGGCTGCATTGTGTGTAGAGCCGGGTATAAGACTTGTCATCAGTAATGTTCTCTATAAGATCTCCCTTCTCTGTGACATTAGTGACTGCACAATACAGATACATGTTATAAATCCTACAGGCTCTGACAGACTACAAGGCAGAGTTGCGGGAGGACCCCATTATTACCACTCACCTGGCTAAACTCTATGACAACCTGTTGGAACAGAACCTTATTCGAGTCATTGAGCCTTTCTCTAGGGTACAGGTAAGTTCTGGGATGGTAAAGTTGGGTGTGTTTACCGAAGGAGTCTTCCATGATATCGGCGTGAACACATATGTCCATCATACAAATGGAATTAACATTAATTATATTATGGACACAAAACCCAGACCACGTGTGGTTTATTCAACTGACACCATATTGTTCTATAGAGATATCGCTTCAGTTCTGGGTTCTGCAACAGTAATGTGTGTATAACGGGGTCTAAAGCCAGCCATATTGTGCCTTCTGTTTAGACTTTCAGTATATGGACACGTTGCATATATCAGTTACTTTTTAACTTGCGGGTTATAATGTGTCTGTTTTCTTGCTACTTAGCATCATTATCACTATTTGTCGCTTCTTTAACCAAGTGCCCATGGGAAAGTCTGATGGCACGTTGCACTATGGCCGTAGCAAGGTCTGATGGCGCGATGCCTTGTGTCGGCAGCAAGGTCTGATGGGTGTGTTGCACGATCCCTGTAGCAAGGTCTGATGGCGTGTTGCATTGTGCCTGTAGTAAGGTCTGATGGTGCGTTGCACTGTGCCTGTTGTAAGGTATGATGGAGCGTTGCACTGTGCCCGTATTAAGGTCTGAAGGCGAGTTGCATTGTTCCCGAAGCAAGGTCTGATGCGCGTTGCATTGTGCCCATACCAGGGTCTGATGGCGCATGCACAGCGCCTATACCAAGGTCTGATGGCACATGTACCATTCACATAAGTTAAAAACAAAGTTATAAACATCCAGTCGCTCCACCAACACAGCGATCATTGAGGGACATCTCATGCAATCGGCTTATTTTCAGGTTGCCCTTCTAACAAAAAGGGATAGTTTTTTCATAGAGCATCACTATATGATTTGTTGCTACCTGAGCTATTCGTTGTAATTTTTTTCTCTGCTTCTCCTTGCAGATTGATCACATATCCAGTCTCATCAAATTGTCAAAAGTAAGAATTATTTGCCGAACCCTGATCCGCTTTGTTTGCTCCATCTCAGTCAGTTATTACTGTTGATCATACTGCCCAAGTAAGAAGACTTGTGAAATCGAGACCATCTCCTTCATTACCGAAGGCTAGAAACCACCCAGGCAAAGGAGGAGAATCTTTCTTCAGCAATCTTGGCTTAATTGACAGGAGTTTCCCTATTTTCGCATGTCAATCAAGTCAAGCAGTGTGGGGACAGTCCTAATGGAGACGCTTATCTGACTCCTTTTCCTTTTCTCTAGTTCATGGTGCCCTACAGTGTTTCAGAGTAAAAGCTAGCTCTATGTAGTGTGGGAGCATGACTGTATTCATGCTGCCCAAGCATGCAACATTTGCCAGATTTTCATCCAATTTGTTGTTGAGGTACTATGGCTAGTCATCAGCTAGAAACCAGCAGTTTCACAGATTTTCCAGTCCATAAACTACAATTGGAGATTACATTTGCCCGTGCCTCCTAATAGATGCATCCAGATGATATATCAATGGGAGTGCAAAGGAGCCAGTTCACTTTGAGAGTACATTTGTGATAAGTAGTGAGCAGGACGTGCCGTGCAGAGAACTGGTGGATGCACCTTTTGTTTCTCCCAAATACTATAATGGAAACAGAATAGGCTATATTCAGATGAAGGTGAGGGCAGTGTATGATGCCGCTGTGCAGGACATGAAATACCACAGAAATGGCCAAATTCAGGCTTCACCTTAACCTGTCATGAGCATTTACACCATAAAACACCAGTAGATTTCATTAATAGTTGTCGTTGCAAAATTAATGACATATTCCCGCCACCTCCTATGGAATGGAATTTAACTGTAAAAGGGCAATTAGGACTGTCCTCTGACCCGGCCTTCCAGACTGTAATTGTCCCCTTAAGTATGCGTCATTTAACAGGAAAAATGTGGGGAGTTGAGGATGCCGTTTAGCGCATGCACAAAATAGTACACTGAACACGCAAGGATGGGATTTAATCTGTAGTGTGCAGGGGCCAGCTGTTCATCGGGTGAGCGAAGGTGCGGTTACCTGCAATTCCCATGTAAAATGCCTGACTTATGATACATGTCTAATGGACTCCTCTGTATTAACATACACGCTAAGACATTTGAGACAGATTGGAAGGGTCTCCTTTGCATGCAACTTGAGACTGGGGCACTTTATTTTTTTCAGGATTTTCAGACTCCATACTCTTTAGTAGCTGAAAGCACGCCCCCATGTGTGCCCTTCCAGCTGCTCCACAACCAGGAACTCATAGGTCACCCTGAAATTTTGCAGATGGATTTACAGATCTAAATCCAAATCGTTCACTGACCAATATATACAGGTTCACTCTTTATTTAGGAGCCCATCCTAGGTTATGCCACCCTACACTTTGTCAAAACGTCACAGGTCACACCTGTAAACCCTTTCTCTTTTGTCCCTGTAGCCGGAGGTAGAACGAAAACTCTCCCAGATGATCCTAGACAAGAAATTTCATGGTGAGACTTCGATATACACCCAGAATGCTTAAAAATGACTTCCAGCTGTACGTATGACATTCACTTGTTTTCCAGAGTGCCAGGCCGTGCCTGCCGAGGAAGGGTTTAATATGTTGGTACATTTAGTCTAAATAAGATGTTCACAGCCATCTGGGCAGAATTTATTAGCACATCCGTGCGGAGGATTAGCGGAGGCTCAGAGAGGAGCCTGCAGTCTACAGATAAGGGATCAAGGAGATGAGCGCTCCCTGGAGGCCATTTAAATACGTGTTATGTAAGGAGCTTAGCCGTTTCCTAATTGTTGGGTTACTCTTCTGGTAAAGAAAAAAAAAAGTAGTTTAACTGCAGTATATTTTACAATGTCAGAGTTGAATTTACAGCATGTCTGTGGTTATCCAATCCTCACTGTCATCAACACCTACGTGACTTGACCAAGGGCAGATATGTCCTTATTGCATACTAAAATATCCTCTGGATAGGTAGATCTGTCATCAATGGCTGTGACAGGAGTGGTAGAATCACACAAGATGCCCTTAAATGGGGTGTACAGGTTTAGAAAAACATGGCTGCTTCCATCCATGAACAGCACCATACCGGTCCTGGTATTGCAACTCGGTAAAACTGAAGTGATCGGGGCTGATCTGCAATACCACGAGCAACCTGTGTTCTGGTACGACGCTGTTCCTGGAAGAAAGCGGCCATGTCTAATCTTGTACAATCCTTGAAAGGGTTTTTCTAAATCCTGGTAAGACCATGTGGTGTCCGTAGCCGAGCTCAAGAAGGCCATGGAGCAGAAAGCCAAAAGCTCTCTTGATCTTGGGTGCAATTGAAGCAATCTCTCAGTGGTGACAATGGAGGTGTGTAATCTTTTTTTCTTCTTCCTGAACAGGGATCCTAGATCAGGGAGAGGGAGTCTTGATCATATTCGATGAACCGCCTGTAGATAAGACGTACGAAGCTGCTCTGGAAACCATTCAGAATATGAGCAAAGTGGTGGATTCTCTGTATAACAAGGCCAAGAAGCTCACATAGGTGAGTAGTAGGGGCAAGTGATGGCTATCTCAGGTTTGACCATAAGGTGGGAGAGATGACAAAGGATGGAGAAAACTGTATGATCAGCAGAGCAGGGACATACTAAGATCGGAGATGTCTATCGGCAGCTCTAACCTCACCATATTGTGACCCACTATGAAAGCTAGAACTGCAGGACAGTGTCTCTCAACTGGGTTTCTCTATTGATCAAACCGAAGAGAGAGATGATCAAATGGTAGACATTTATAGGAAGGCCACGCTTACCCCTAGAGAAGAGCTCCTCGTCTCTTAAACTGTGATCCAGATTGGCCCAGTGGTACCATTCTGTGTCGGGAGTAATCACTGCCCAGAAGGTCAGATGTTCATTGTGGACTAAATGGGCCATAACTGTAGAAAAAAGACCTGAACCGCACATGCCAATATTATACATTGATCTACAGCGGCTGAGCAAAATGATCAAAACTGAAGATGAGGTTTTTACTTGACATTTTCATCAGAATGTGTGAGCCCCCAGACACCTCACGGTGAACCTCTCAGAGGGTTTCTAATCTAGCTGGAGTATTGCACAGTGACCCCAGCCTCTGCGGTATAGTACCACACTACGCCTATGTTTCCTGGTAAAGCACCCATGGATCTTGGTCCTACCCCTTTCTAAAACTTACTAAGGTCACTTTAGCACTAAGCAAAGCTAAATTGGACAATAATGGACAAATGCGCACAGAAGTCAATGTCTTGTGATCATTTGCCCTTTATCGTCCTTTCAATGCCATTCTGTCCAGTCCTTCACTAGTTCTCAATCCCCATGATAGGGGACCTGACTCTGTAGACATGCATCAGGCACTGTCTGTTTGATCTCAGCAATGTATGTTTGACTCGAAAACACTGGGATGTTTCAGAGGAAGATATGCCTTAAAAGCCACCAGGTAACAAGCCACACGGGAGACAAGTCGAACAGGTGGATCCCCAGCGGCTTCTCCCAGCCCACTCCACTTGGGTGGCGGGTCTTGTGTGCATGTATAGGTGGAGATCTGTCAGTCACTGGCAGTGAGTGGGGTAAGCTGGCCAGGGACCCACCTCTTCTAATAGTCCAATTTTAGGCTGTGTGCCCACGTAGCGTTTTTTTATGCGTTTGATGCGTTTTTCGTGGTCAAACCGCATCAAAAATGCTTAAAAGAAGCATCCCATTCATTTAAATGCATTTTGGCCTTTTTGTGCCAATGGATGCGTTTTTACCGCTAAGGAAACGCTTAGCGGTAAAAAACGCAGCATGTTCATTAACTTCCGCTTAGGTCCGCGATTTTGGCTATTTCCTATAGTCCAAAAGACGCGCAGAAAAAAACGCATCAAAAACGCGCGTTTTATGCACAAAAATCGCGGCAAAACTGTGCGGGGAAAAATACGCGCGTTTTCTGGGAAGGAGAACCCGTTTCCTGAGCGTTTTAAAAACGCTACGTGGGCACATAGCCTAAAAGTATATTTTCTTCTGAAACACCACAGTGAATCAGGGTCAAACATTTATGGCTGAAATCATACAGTGGCTGTGGATTAGGCCACAGGTGTCCGCTATCAGGTTCTTGCCTGTATTTGTGCCTCCTGGGATAGAAGGTGCTAAAGAAGCAATGAATGGGAAATTGGCTTGCAGTATGCCCTGAACAAAAAAGCTCTAAAGTGGCATTGAATGGCCAATGGGCACTAAGGAGGCTCTTAATGCTGTCTATTTGCCATTTATTCTATTATTGTCCTTATGGCATAAGTTCTGCCCAGTTGTCTCTTTAGTGCCCTTTTGTGATAGACGAGTGCAAAATAAGTACCAAAAAGGAGATACTGAAGGCATTAACCCTTGAAGCTCAGTAAAGCGCTGTCACTTTTCTACATAATCATAATGAACATATACCCTGCTATAAGTAAATAAGTAAAAGCAATAGTACATAAAAATAACATGAAAAACACCGTTTTTGATTAAAAAAAATATATATAAAAGCCATCCCACCAGCGACAAGGTGTATCCAAATCATGATGCCCCCTAGGACCATCCCGATTTGGGTGCACTTTGATGCTGGTGGGATAACTTTCATGCTTTTTTTTTTTTTTTTTTTTTTTTTTTTTTTTTTTTTTTTTTAAATCAAAAACCGTTTACTACGTACTCCATGTTATTTATATGCACTATTCGTACTCAAGTTAATTTTTTTCGGTGTATGGTACATTTTTGCAAGTCAGCCATGCACAATTAAAAAAAAAAAAAAAAAATTGTTCTTTAAGGGTTCATCGAGACTTGTTTTTCACCAGTGCTAATAATCTTGGAAAACACTGCTATGGGAAGTCGCCATTCATTGCTGGATCACAGACTAGAAGACAAGTGGTGTAGGCGATGGCAGCGCACAGGACGGGCCGCGGCCGGCCTCTGCTGCTATTTAGAGGCTGAATCGGCTTCAGTCCTATTGCATCCGTTCCTTCCTCCCTCTTATCATACATGCATCAGCTTTACCAGCGTTCATTGCCCAGCAGATGTTTAGAACAAGATCCGTATTCTGAGGTTAGAACCACATCGATGTCTAGGACACAAAGATCTTTGGTAATTGGGCATTGCACAATATGAGCTGTGGTGATGACGGCTCCTACTGATAATGACACATTACAATGGGCAGGAACAGCCTCCGTGCCATCTGTGGAACAATGTAGCCAGCTGCTTCTGCTTTCCACACCATGCAGACAGGATGTGCTCAGTTATTTCATTACTACGGGGTTTACACAACTGCTGTTTGTTCTTCTTGGGCTGCAGCCTGGATAAGGTCGCTATTCTCAGAGCTCTGTGTACCGCCACATGTAGGAAATATTTCTATTCATACATATCTTCAGAATATCTTCTATTCATACATTTTATTTAGGCTGTCTGACTTCAGAGATTTTAATGGGGGAGTTAAGATTACAGTACTATGGCTGCTTTCTTCCTAAAATGACTCCATTCTTACCTATGAATGTGGTGTTGAAGCTCAGCCTTATGACATTGATTCTAGAAGTAAGCAGCCCTCTCTTTATACTACTCATTGGAGGTGATCAAAAAGATTCACGGGATTCTGGTCCAGTGGCCACCAGATCAGAGCCTGCTGGGATCCCTGGCAATCTCTTCTTATTTGTATGCCCGGAGCACTTATGAAATTACTCTGGGCCTACTGAAGAGAAGGGTCAGGGATTCCAGCAGGTAAGTGGAGGTTCACATGCACAGACTATCATCATGGCCATTGGACCTGGGTCCTGTGAGTCTTTTTGATCATTTCTAGTATTTAGCATTTTTTTTTTATATTTTGTTAATTCAATTAGAAAAGTCATATCGATTCTGACATTGACTATGGCGATGGAGCTCGTTTCACACTTCCCATATTAATGGTCCGGGTAAGAACCGATCTCCTGACTAGCTAAAGGTTTCTTGACCCTAACTCACCACCCATCATACTCAGGCCTTGAATATCTGATGTGTGAAAAGAGCAGATTCACACATCTATGTTTTCACAGACCTAGTAGAGACTATGATGGACCGCCGCACAAACACAGCCTCATATTGTGCAGGGTAGGAGACCTGTGGCCGGTACAGATCATGAAACACGGACATGTAAATAGAGCCTTAGACTCCTATAAAATGTGACCTAAGTTTATTACAATGGGGTTCGACATGTATGTATGCTTTTATTTTATGATTAACAAAACTTGAATGAAATCTGTCAGCAGGGTATGCCAAAAATTTAGTCCCCGGCTTTTCCGGCCTGCTAGGCCGCAATTTGAATAGCGCCGCCCACGCTAGCGCTGCCCCCTCTTCTTGGCGCCTGTTTCCTTACGAGACGCGCAATCCTAATCTCGGGGGCCATGTCTTTTACCTCTGCCTGCTCTGGACACGAGCTGTGAGGCGCGCACTCTGCCGGATACCACAGGGCCACCGCTATTCCTCCCGAGGGACACAGTACAGGACTGTGGGTAAGCTGCATCTGCCCTCAGATTTAAGCTTAACCCCTTCCCGGCACATTCCCTGCAGCTGCAGACAGACTCTGCCGTTAACCCTTTCAGGAGCGCTATGTCTCAATCTAAGGCTAAATGGGCTGCTAAGAAGCACAGTGCATTTTTTACCGTGTGTACCACTTGCAAGTCTGCCTTACACAGTGCACAGGCTAATCCATTATGCATGGACTGTGACCCGGCCTGTGCTCATACGCCCCTCGCCGCCGCTGGTGACGGGCCTCCTGCGTTTAGTACCCCTGAGTGGGCTGCGTCCCTGTCACGGTCGGTGGAGTCTCTGACCCAGGCTATATTCTCCCTACGGGAGGACTCTTTAAGTCAGAAAGCGTCCTAACCTCCCGAGGAGGGCTCTGGCATCGGCCGGGAACCATCCACCAGCAGGGGCCGTACTCGTTCAGGTCTCTAGAAAGCGGACCCATGACGCGTCCCCTAGGCCCGTTCGTTCCTCGGCGACTCCTGTTTCTCGCTTTCCCTCTCCTGAGGTTCACAGCGAACACGACTCTGAATTCGAATCTGACACGTCAGCCCCTCAGAATCCCCCAACTGATCAAGAGTCGCTTGATTCTCTTATAGAATCAGTCAACTGGATTCTGAAGTTGGATGAGGAAAATATTCCCGCTCCAGCACACGCTGTCTCATTTAAGAGAACCAAGCGTGTGTGCAGGTTATTTACCAGCCTTCCGGAGTTTAAGGAAATTATCCAGAAACATAGGGATCGGCCACATAAGCGGTTCACAGGGCAAAAGTCTACTCAGGCGAAATACTCTTTTGATCCAGACCTAATGAAGGATTGGTTACAGTCCCGACCGGTGGACCCTCCTGTATTGCATCTTGCTTCTAAAACGCTCCTATCCGTTTTTGAGGGTTCCTCAGTCAGAAACCCCTCCGATCGTCAAATTGACTACCTTGCCCTTTCAGGTTTTGAAGCTTCAGGAGCAGCGCTTTTTCCATCTTTCGTGGCAATTTGGGTCACTAAGGCAATGGCCGCTTGGGCAGAAGTCTTGATTACTTCCTTCCAGGGCACCAATCTTCCTCCGGAGGCAACCACTGTTGCCAGGCAGACAATTCATGCAGCGGACTTTGTAGTGGACTCTTCTTTTGATGCTGCCAATTGCGCTGCTCAAACTGCCACTAATGCCATCTCCATTAGAAGAGCTCTATGGCTCCGCGACTGGCGGGCGGATGCCACATCTAAAAGATCATTGACTTCTCTCCCCTTTCAAATGGGTCGTCTTTTTGGAGAGAAACTGGACCAGCTCATTTCTGATACTACCGGGGGAAAAAGTAAATTCCTTCCTCAACAAAAGGCTGTTCGGCCGTTTCGCAACCAACAGCCAACGTGTTTTCAATCTTTTCGCAACAATTCCGGTTGGTCCTCCTCTACCTTCTCTTCTGGATCAGGTCGGGCCCCGCGCGGAGACAGAGGCTCCCAGGTCTCATACAGACCTAACCGCTCTTGGAAACCCAGGCCTAGGGCTTCTGGATCTAGGGGAGCCAGATCTCATAGATCTACCCAATGACTTGTTGCGGTATCCGGTGGACACCAACAAAGTAGGCGGTCGCCTAATTTCCTTCAGCCACACCTGGCTCGCAGTCGTCCACGACAAGTGGGTCAGGGAGCTGGTGTCATCCGGATACAAGATAGAATTTTCTTCTCCCCCTCCAACTCGGTTTTTCCCTTCCTCTCCCCCCAAGAAAAAGACAAGAGCCTTCCTTCGGGCTGTTCAGGCTCTGCTAAGGGATGGAGTCATCATTCCGGTCCCTCATCACGAAAGGTTCAGAGGATTTTATTCAAACCTTTTTATGGTTCCAAAGGAGGACGGGACGATGCGACCCATTCTGGATCTCAAACTGTTAAATCAGTTTGTCAAGGTACGGCGATTCCGAATGGAATCTCTCCGATCAGTTGTCGCTTCCATGGAAAAAGGAGAGTTCCTAGCATCCATCGACATCAAGGACGCTTACCTTCACATTCCGATCTGCCCGTCCCACCAGCAGTTCCTGCGTTTTGCAATTCACAAGGAACATTTCCAGTTTGTTGCCTTGCCCACCGCCTCCAGGGTCTTTACCAAGGTCATGGAGGCTGTCATGGCCATTCTCCATTCTCGGGGAGTAGTGGTGTTACCGTATCTGGACGACCTGCTCATCAAGGGTCCGTCTCTTCCAGCCTGCGAGGAATCCTTGGATATAACAGTAAATACACTTTCTCGCCTGGGGTGGAAGATACATTTCGAAAAGTCCCAAAACCGGCTCAGCAGATTTCCTTTTTAGGAATGATCTTGGACACTTCACGCGGGTTGGTCATTCTCCCTCCAGAAAAGACCCAAGCCTTACAACAGGCAGCGCGGACTCTTTCCCGACCAGTTTCTCACTCCATTCGTTTCAGCATGAGAGTTCTCGGAAAGATGGTGGCTGCGATGGAAGCAGTTCCATTTGCACAGTTCCATCTCTGTCCCTTACAACATGTGTTGCTGTTAGCTTGGGACAAGAACCCGTTCTCCCTGGACCGTCGGATCCTTCTGTCCCTGCGGGTCAGACAAGCCCTCAGGTTGTGGACACTGAGGTACTCCTTGAATCAAGGGAGGTCTTTTCTCCCAGTAAGATGGTTGGTAGTAACCACCGACTTAAGTCTTCTCGGCTGGGGTGCGGTCTTTCGTCACCACACGGCACAGGGTCGTTGGTCAATCCGAGAGTCACATCTCCCCATCAACATTTCGAGATACGAGCGATCAGATTAGCTCTACGGCGTTTTCACCATCTCGCAGGTCACCCCATCAGGATCCAATCCGACAACGCCACGGCTGTAGCGTATATCAACCGCCGGGGAGGTACCCGGAGCAGGATGGCCATGCACGAAGTGAGTCACATCCTCCATTAGGCCGAGACCAACCATTTGCCCATCTCAGCAATCCACATCCCGGGCGTAGAAAATTGGGCGGCAGATTTTCTCAGTCGCCAAGGCATTTCCTCGGGAGAGTGGTCTGTTCATCCGGAAGTCTTTCAGCAGATTTGTCATCGTTGAGGGACTCCGGATGTGGATCTCATGGCCTCAAGACTAGACAACAAGGTTCCTCGGTTCATTGCCCGAGCCATGTGCCATCGGAGCGGACGCCCTAGTTCTGCCATGGCACCGGTTCCGGCTCCCATACATCTTTCCCCCTCTTCCCTTGCTTCCGAGGGTCATCAAGAAGATCAGAGCGGAGGGAGTACCAGTGATCCTAGTCGCGCCAGATTGGCCGCGCCGAGCATGGTATACAGAACTAATACTAGTCGCTGACGTCCCCTGGCGACTTCCAGATCGCTTGGATCTACTATCACAGGGCCCGATTTACCACCAGAACTCCGGGGCCCTGTCTTTGACGGCGTGGCCGTTGAATCCTGGATTTTAGCACAGGCTGGGTTCTCTCATGACGTGATTTCCACCATGATTAGTGCTAGGAAGCCTGTGTCCATGCGCATCTATCACTGCACCTGGAAAACCTTTTTTTCGTGGTGCAAGGATCATGGTCGATCCCCTCTGGTGTTTTCCATTCTGGCCATATTGGAGTTCCTTCAATCCAGATTAATATCAGGCCTTGCGCTTAGCTCGCTCAAGGGCCAAATTTCGGCCTTGTCAGTGCTTTTCCTACGCAAAATTGCCACCAAACTTCAGGTCAAGACGTTCATTCAGGGAGTTTCCCATGTGGCGCCTCCTTCTAGAAGGCCATTGGAATCATAGGGCCTTACAGGAGGCTCCTTTCGAACCGCTGCAGGACGTGTCACTGACTGTCCTCTCTTGGAAGGTGGTCTTTCTAGTGGCAATTACGTCAGTCAGACGAGTTTCGGAATTGGCAGCCCTGTCCTGCTGTACTCCATTCCTGAATTTTCATCAGGACAAGGTAGTTCTCAGGACGTCCCCGTCCTTCCTGCCCAAGGTCGTCTCCTCTTTCCATCTCAACGAGGAAATTGTTTTGTCTTCCTTTTGTCCGACGCCGGTCCATCGCATTGAGAAGGCCCTCCACACCGTGGATGTGGTTAGGGCGCTGAGACGGTACATCTCGCGGACGGCTCCCTTCTGCAAGTCAGATGCCCTGTTCATACTTCCAGAGGGGCATAGGAAGGGTCTAGCCGCGTCAAAAGCAACGCTAGCCAGGTGGATTCACTTAGCGATTCAGGAATCCTACCGTGTCAGGAACGTGCCTGTCCCAGCGGGGATTAAGGCGCACTCTACCCGGTCAGTGGGCGCCTCTTGGGCCATTCGGCTCCAGGCCTCAGCAGAACAGGTCTGCAAGGCTGCGACTTGGTCAAGTCTGCATACTTTTACAAAACATTACCAAATTCATTCTCAGGCCTCTGCGGATGCAGCTCTCGGCAGACGCATCATGCAATCGGCAGTACCTCAGTGTTGACTCAGTGGTACATGGGGTATTAGCAGATGTATGCTCCCCACCCATGGACTGCTTCAGGACGTCCCACTGTCTGTGTCCCCCTGTGAGGCGTATGAGAAATAGGGATTTTTGTGTACTCACCGTAAAATCCTTTTCTCCGAGCCATTCATTGGGGGACACAGCATCCACCCTGTTTAGCCTACTGGCTCATTGTAGCATTCTTAGGTTGTGGCATAGTTATGGTTATTGTTGACTGTTTAAGCTCCTACTGCCTTTTTCACCGAACTGGAGAAATCTCATCCAGCGAAAGGGTGTATACTGCAGGGGAGGAGTTAACTTTTTTTCTGGTTTACTTACTGTCCTCCTAGTGGCAAGCAGCATAACACCCACTGTCTCTGTGTCCCCCAATGAATGGCTCGGAGAAAAGGATTTTACGGTGAGTACGCAAAAATCCCTATTTTAGCAGCAGGATCTTAAAGGGGTTGTCCGGGCTTTTCACATAATCTCAGTACTTATCTGGGCTGCAGAATTATGACAATAAGTAATTTACTTTCTGTCACTAGTTTGCACGGTTTTCTAGATATTCTGAACAGAATGTCCAAGGGTGTTATGGCATTGAAGTGAGAACTAGTTGTAACCTCCTACTCTACTCCAAACATGCCCTCTATAGCAACAACCCCACCCTCCATAGATAGAGGCCCTCCCCGTCCACATGAAGCAGCCCTCATCACACAGTAAGGAATTCTTCCCCTCCAGCAGCCTCAGTGCAGAGAGCTGCTCCTCCCCCAGGCACATACTGAACAGTTATCTATGGAAAGTGAAAGTAGTGAGGAGGAGGGAAAATCGTCCTGCATTCTGGGCCACTCCATGATTACAATACATAACTCATTATCAGTAATTTCTTCCCTCAATGTCCCAGGCTGCTGGCAGCAGTGAGAACAGACTGTGTGATGGCCAGTGATGGGGGTCTGCAGCTTCTAATCTGCACAGGGGATGGCAGTCACTGATGTAATCTGTTGTGTGACAAAGCCTGTGTGAATGAGACAGCTCTGTGTCACTGATATCTTCACACAGAAGCAGATTTGGTGCAGTGTATGTGCGAAGCTCCACCAAACTCCCAGCAAGCTCCAGTGACCAGCACCACCCACTGCCCACTCATTGGCTGGCAGTAAACTGCACCAGCATTCATCTTTATCATCATTCCAGCTTTGGAAAGAACACAGCAGTGATCCTGTATTTGTGAAAGCAGCACAGTACATACATACACCCCCCAACACTTCACACTATTACAGCTGCTGATTGGACAGGCTGCTCCCATCAGTATTTGTGTCATTAGAGAAACAGTGCTCACACATACACTGCACCAAATCTGCTGCTGTGTGAAGACATCAGTGACACAGAGCTGTCTCATTATTGTTATAATTCTGCAGCCCAGATATGTACTGAGATTATGTGAAAAGCCCGGACATCCCCTTTAATCATTGCTGGACTAGAGCAGCACGTGCCTGGTAGTCCGACTCCACCCCCTCCTTTGATGAGCAGCTCACTGTCTATGGACATTGTACATACAGAGTCTGGTGTGGGCGGGTTTAGCTTTCTCAGCTCTGCTTCATTGCTAAATCTGAAAACTCTTGTGTGAGAACGGTTGCACCCAGTAATCTAAATGATACAACGTTGGATTCAGCTTCTCTTTGCCTGCTGTCAGATGAGGTAGCAAAAAACTGCTGACATGTTAACTTTAAGAACACCTGGAACTTTATTTTATAAAAGGACTTTAGCAGTTGTTGTCGTCTAAAAAAAAAAAAAAAACTAAAAACTTTCCATAAATCAATAGTACAGGTATAACATATTTTGGAATATATCTTTTAATAATCTCACGTCAAATGGGTTGTTCAAGGTTTAAAAGAGAAAAAAATCTTGGAATCCTATAAATTGAAAAAAAATTAACCATTTCTTCCCTTGCTGCTCAGGTTGTCCCTGCAGTCCTTCAGTTGTCCTGTAGTGATGAAGTGCTGTACATTTGCCCCCGGCAGCCAATCACTGGCCTCTAATGTCACGTGCCGTACATGCCGCCATCACCCGAGGCCTGTGATTGGTTGCAGTGAGCACATGTTTATGCACTGTATTTTGTCATAAAGACTGGGAGGGACCACAGAGAGACAGCAACGGATTTTTTTTATTTTAGGGCTCTCCCTGCATTATTTCTAATTTTAACATACTAATAGCATAAATTTTTATGTCAATCAATTTAGTAGTATTTTTATTTGTTTTTAAATCCTGAACAACCCCTTTTTAAGGCCATGTACACACATTTGCAATTTCTAATGTGTTTAACTCAATGTCACACTGATCCTAATGTGTTTCATGTTCTCTTTCAGACCATTGAAATCATCAGCCATGGAGAAATCAGAGCGGCAGGAGCAGCGGACACCTGTCGTCCTCGTGTGGGATGGTGGAAAAGGGGCAGGGGGGTGCTGAAGGGAATTCTTTCTTCTTTTTTTTTTCCATTTTTCTCCCAGGAACATCTTTTATTTTGAATGATTTTCTTTAAAATCTCAATTAATGGGCGCATCCTTGGCACAGGCCTCTTAGGTTCTGGGTTAAATCCATGCTCTGACTATTTCCACTCTTCCATCCCACGTCCGGGGGGCTGGGGTCAGAACACTTGCTTGTTTTATAGGTTTTTCTGTGTACTTACCTGAAGCAGTGCTTGTTGGGTGGGGTCTCTTTGAGCTTACCCATGGTCCCCAGAGCCTTTGTTCCGTGAGCGCACACATGACATATACTGTATGTGCCACAGAGGCTTGCTAGGGAAAAGACTCATTTGGGCTCACGGTTTAGCTCTGGCGGGGAACCCTCACTTTTCATAAATTAAACAGGTTTGCTGCTTGCAGGGATTTAACGAAACAAAAAATTGCCATTGCCGCTCCTGTTACCAGTCCTTTAAGACATGCCCCCTCGTCCCTTCTGATGTCCTTTTGGGTTTCGATATCCCATAAGAGGTGCACAATTTCCACCCAGCTGAAACCAGAGTATATCTGATGTTCAGATGTGTTCCAATAAAGATCTTTTTTTTTTTTTTTTTCTTTTTCTTCTTTTTCTGGTCTTTGGTGTGTTTAAAGCGTTCTGCAGAGTTGAGGAGACAGATGCTCCCCAGGTGAATAAGCTGGAGAACTTTGTATTCATCCTAAGGACGTCTGTAAAGTTTAGTTGGCTTTATGCAACATGGATGCTGCTTTGTTTTTTTTAATCTTATTTCATTATTTTACTCTGTTTGGTCATCTTAAAGGACCCATCAGCCCTACTAATATGTCTGTTTTAGTAAACTTTTATATAGCATTTTTCTGTAGTGATGAGCAAACGTGTTATCTGAGCATGTTAGGGTGCTGTCCGAGTATCTTGGGGGTGCTCGAGTAAAACGTCTGAGTCTCCGTGGCCGCATGTCTCTTGGCTGTTAGGTAATCCCTGCATGTGTTGTGGCGGTCAAACGACTTCCAAGACATGCAGGCGCGGCGACTCGAACATATTAATCGAGCACACCCGAGATACTCTGATAACAGCCGAGCTTGCTCAGATAAGACTTCATCCGAGCTTGTTCGCTCATCACTACTTTCCTGGCATCTTCAAACTCTCTATTGTGACATTCCTCTGTTAGCCCTCCTGGAAAACTGAATTGACAACTAGGTGTCACCATTTCACTCTCCAGAAGGGAGTTCCTCTAAAGTCTGAACTATATGCACTGGGTAGTACAACACTATGGAGGGACACACAGCACCTGGAGCAGAGGAACCGCTCAACCCAGAATTATACCATGCTCCAGAGTTGTTATAGTGAAGTAGACATATTATGAGAAATGATAGAAGACGTGCCAACTCAATAATTCAGCACACGTCCACAGGGGTGTATTCTGCTTGATTCTGATTTGAAACCTTTTTTTTCACCTGATTCCATAGTATTGCACTGTATGGTGCTACCGTCCCATAGGCACTTCATGTAGTGTGACTCCAGAAAGCTGTAACACTACAGGATATAAATAAGCAGCTCGATCTGCCCCGATCTGTTCCGCTATGGCAGCCGGTCTTCACGTTTCTGGCCAGCATCCTGGCACCGCTGGCACTTTCTAGGCTCCTTAATATACGTCATGTGACGCCTAATGAGTGGCAGAGGCGGTGGCTACAAAAGTGGTGATCCGCTGCTATGGCAGACCGACCGGACTGGCCACCAGAAAAGGGTAATACAACTTGCATTGGTCATTTCTAGTCCAGCTCAGCTATATGCCTCTTACCAATGTTTCCACAATTGTGTATCTTCCATTGAACACTTTATGGAGGCGGCGTTCCTTCATGGGCCGAAGTTCCGCCTCTTCCACACCGTTGGCAGTACACCCAGCGGAGAACTCCAGTCACTAATAATGAGCTATTCCAGTCTTTATTCATGCTCCTTATCTACCTGTGAGTTGTAAACTCTTCCTCTTACTGACCATTATGTCTGATGATAAAGCTTCAGACGGCAGGAGATGTATATGCAAATTCTCCTTCTTTACACAGGTGCACACAAGTCTGTGCAGGTGGCAGGTGCGCACACGTCAGAGTCTCCCCGTTTGTCAGGTAGATCCTGCATAATAAAATAGGGAATTTTTGTATCTGCGTTTCACATGCCGTCTTCAGTAGTGATGAGCGAACATGCTCGGATGAGGTGATATTAGAGCAAGCTTGTGTGCCTATTAGGTAATCCCTGCATGTGTTACGGCTGTCAAACAGCCGCAAGATGTGTGGGGACGGGAACATATTATTCGAGCACACCGAAGACACCCGTCTAGCACATGAGCATGCTCAGATAACACCTTATCACTCCTCACTAGTCATCAGCGTTGCCCTAGCATATTCTAATGTTGTGATCTAATCTGTTGTGGGAAGACGCGCTGACTGACTATAGGAAACCTCGTACATGGGCTGATGCTGAAGAGAAGGGTGAAGAACATCTCCAAAAGCTATCCGGCCACGTCACGTCCTTAGGGAATGTATTCTCTCTTTGGGACAGCTGAGTGACAACCAGTTTGATGATATCTCCTAGTATTTGCCATAGGGCGATGTATTGATGTTTGGTAGGTAATCGATGTGAAAGGCTTTGGTGCAGTTCCCCTTTAGCTTTGCTAGGAACAGATGTAACAAAAGGTAGCCGCACACAACACAAGTGCCAGCTGTATACTTTTATTTCTTTTTCCTGTGTATATGATGTTTTTGGCCAATGAAAATGTGATTGCTGACATTTTTTTGGCTTCAGATGTATCTTGTATTTTTCTCATACCTAGGGGGGACAATGAACCTATTTGAGTAAGAGTATTTTTTTTTTTTTTTTTTTTTACAATCAGTGATTTTCTAATATCCCCCCTCTCAAAAAAAAAAACATTGATTTCACAAAGATGTCACTCGTGTGCTATGTGTGATATTCAAGAATCCATTAGGATTGTATGGATGATTTTACTCTCTGATCAAACACGGACATGTGAACTGCCACATAGAACACATACCTATTATAATCTATCTGTGAAAAATGTGGCCCAGTGATTAGGCGCTCTTAAGAAGATACTCGGCCTTAGAAAAGGGGCATATGAAGCTCCCATCGGACATCTTTGATGGCAAATTATCTGAAAGCCACTATGCTCCTTACTTCATATGGCTGGCTTTAGGCTGTGTTCACATGTTGCAGCCATGTTTTTGCTGTGGGAAAAACTCAAATGTTTTCACTGTCCAAATTGAAAAAAAAAGAGACGGGCACAAAATAGCATTAGATGCTACTGCTCCCCATTCATCTATGCTGTTTCTGGATTCATTTACTCCTTTTTTGTGACTTTAGTATTTGTGTCTTATTCGCTATATGGCTTTAAATAGTTTTTTTGGTCTACAGTCATGGCCAAAAGTTTAGAGAATGACACAAATATTAATTTTTACAAAGTCTACTGCTTCATTTTTTTCTAATGGCAATTTGCATATACTCCAGAATGTTATAAAGAGTGATCAGCTTAACAGCAATTACTTGCAAAGTCAATATTTGCCTAGAAAATGAACTTTATCCCCCAAAACACATTTCAACATCATTGCAGCCCTGCCTTAAAAGGACCAGCTAACATCGTTTCAGTGATTGCTCCATTAACACAGGTGTGGGTGTTGATGAGGACAGGGCTGGAGATCAATCTGTCATGATTAAGTAAGAATGACACCACTGGACACTTTAAAAGGAGGCTGGTGCTTGGCATCATTGTTTCTCTTCTGTTAACCATGGTTATCTCTAAAGAAACACGTGCAGTCATCATTGTACTGCACAAAAATGGCCTAACAGGGAAGAGTATCACAGCTAGAAAGATTGCACCTCAGTCAACAATCTATCGCATCATCAAGAACTTCAAGGAGAGAGGTTTCCTTGTTGCCAAAAAGGCTCCAGGGCGCCCAAAAAGACCAGCAAGCGCCAGGACCGTCTCTTAAAAGTGTTTCAGCTGCGGGATCAGCCACCAGCAGTGCAGAGCTTGCTCAGGAATGGCAGCAGGCAGGTGTGAGTGCATCTGCACGCACTGTGAGACGGAGACTCTTGGAGCAAGGCCTGGTCTCAAAGAGGGCAGCAAAGAAGCCACTTCTCTCCAGGAAAAACATCATGGACAGACTGATATTCTGCAAGAGGTACAGGGAGTGGACTGCTGAGGACTGGGGTAAAGTAATTTTCTCTGATGAATCCCCTTTTCGATTGGGACATCTGGAAAACTGCTTATTCGGAGAAGACCAGGTGAGCGCTACCACCAGTCTTGTCTCATGCCAACTGTCAAGCATCCTGAAACCATTCATGTGTGGGGTTGCTTCTCAGCCAAGGGAATGGGCTCTCTCTCAGTCTTGCCTAAAAACAGCCATGAATAAAGAATTGTACCAGAATGTCCTCCAAGAGCAACTTCTCCCAACCGTCCAAGAGCAGTTTGACGAGCAACAAAGCCTTTTTCAACATGATGGAGCACCTTGCCATAAAGCAAAGGTGATAACTAAATGGCTCAGGGAACAAAACATAGAGATTTTGGGACCATGGCCTGGAAACTCCCCAGATCTTAATCCCATTGAGAACTTGTGGTCAATCATCAAGAGACGGGTGGACAAACAAAAACCTTCAAATTCAGACAAAATAAAAGCATTGATTTTGCAAGAATGGACTGCTATCAGTCAGGATTTGATCCAGAAGTTGATTGAGAGCATGCCAGGGAGAATTGCAGAGGCTCTGAAGAAAAAGGGTCAACACTGCAAATATTGACTTGCTGCATTAACTCATTCTAACTGTCAATATAACCTTTTGTTACTCATGATTGCAATTATATTTCTGTATGTGATAAAAAATCTGACAAACACATAAAAACCAGAGGCCAGCAGATCATGTGAAAATATAATATTTGTGTCATTCTCAAAACTTTTGGCCATGACTGTATAGATATATATTAAACCAGACAGCTGATACATGCTGCCCACGGATTGGGCACTGTCTGCATCATCTTGGCCAGGTGTGCTTGAGCCTGAAATGCTGAGGCATTTGAGAAAAACCTACTTTAAGGGCTCGCTCCCGCTTGTGATTAAATCGGAGGAATGCAATCTGATTAAGAATCGGGTTTCATTTGTACTAAGTTAATGCTTCTGTTCTCAATGGCATTTTTTTTCCCTGCTCCGACTGGATTGCGATCCGACAGGGAAAAAAGCGCAGCGTGCTGTGATTACATGTTAATTCAGATCGCACGCACCCATATAAGGCATTTGAAATATCGCGCTGCACTTGGATGTCACCCAAGTGCAGTGCGATTCCCTGCGACAGAGGAGATGGAGAAATTAATTAACTGTGCTGTGATCCTCTCATGCCAAAGGATCGGAGCACAGCGCACGGACACTCGGATCACGCTCACAGCAGAACAGGAACCGAGTGACATTAGCTAGTGAGATCCCGGCCTAAGAGTGGTCGGGGACAGGCTACCCGCCTGCTACCGTGGATTGACACTTCTCTGCTTACATGTGTTTCCCTGACCCCGTCCTCGCTGCCCCCAGCACATCATGGTTTCGGGATTTTCTTAGTGTTGCACAGGTGAGAATGTGGCAGGTTCTGATGCCTTGATAATACTGCAATTCTAAGGAAATCCTGTAGACATGACGGGGGCCGTGAGTTGGGGAAACACTGATATGGGCAAAAACCTGTCACTCAAGGGCACTGGGTGAAGAGAAAGCTCCGGGCACCCACCTGGCTGACTAGTCTCCAGCATGACTTGATCCCCAATGATTCTTTTAAAATACATTTTTTTCTGAAGCTTTGCAGCATTTCAGAGTCCAATGTACCTGGCTGAGGTCATACAGCCAACCTCTGATTCATGCTGCCCATTTTTTTTTTTATTTTGGCGCAGGAAGAGACTAAGGTACAACTTGCCATAATACAAAAGAGAAGTAACTAAACAAAATGATGAAGCAAGCACAATGTGTTTGCCATTACCATCTAGCTATGCCATTTCTTGGGCAGTGCCATCCCACTCTATGGGCTTTATGACTGTCCAAACCAAGCACTACTGTTCGATGCTTCACAGGGGGGGCAATCATTATTATACACCTCCCCACCTACTTGTCCCTCAGTCTCCACCTTATTTGATTGACAGCTCTGGCTTCATAGGGCCAGAGAAGGGAGGACATAGATGGAAAATAAGCAGTGAGATGTATATAAATGTTTGACCCCGCCATGATGCACCGAGCGCCTGTACTTGGTTTGAACAGTCATTCGGTCCTGACAGTCCCTTTCAATGGGGGCAAAAGAAAGAACAAGTTCTTGAAACTGTCTCCTAGAAACGTGGATGGAAAAACAAGGCGTCCTCTGACTATTCCCCACCAGCGAGCTTGGTCCACTGCAGGCACACGGTGGTGGGTTTGGAGGTGGCGGTATTCTGGCCACATTCTCACTTTTGTAATCTGGCCACCTGACAGTGGGTCTAATGCCCTGAGCGAGCAGCATTCTAGATGCATAGGGTGTTAGGAGGTCTGGGCATAAGAGCAATGGTTGGACCAGGATGGGCAGCCATATTGTGGTTGGCAAAATGAAGTGTGTGTTATGGAAGTGATGTCACTCACAGGCGATCAAGGTGTTTTTTCCAGAATGGTGTAAGAGGGGATTGTTTTTGTTTTGTCCCGTGTGGTGTTTGTGTCTGAAGTTCATGAGCCAATGTGGTGTCTTCTGAAAGAGAATCTGGTCCGGCCAGTTATGAGTAACCCTGTTTTCCTGCACTTTCTAGGGAAATTTGCTGTTTCTTGCTTCCTTGTCGTGTTGCCTCGGGCCGCTTCATGCTATACAGGCTGCGCCGCACACATGCTATTCTTAGTACACAAATCCCGCTACTATCTCATTGTCTGTTTTGTAAATCACTTTTACAGGAATTCTGTTTTCTTCCTGTTAATGGATGACACCTGATATGGAATCTGCCCTTTGGGGAAATTTTCTGGAACCGTCTAAAGGATCAAATCTCACTGGAATTTTGGCTCATCATTTTATAGTGATGTTAATGTATTTGCATATTGCCCAAAAGCGTGTGATAAATCACAGCGCCGTCTTTCTGGGTCATTGATCCATTGATTCCCAGGCACTATTTGGGCAGCTTTATTGAAGATCCAAGGAATGCAAGTGCCCCTGCCCTTCACGGGAATTTAGATGGCCACATTACCGTAAGGAGTCTGAAACTGTAGCTGCAATGCAAATCTGAACAGATCAAACTGGCGGAACGGCATGGGGCCTGTAGATGACATTATCGGCCCGTAATACATCTGTGAAAGAGTCTTGGGAAATTTGTGTATGTTACAGTTCTGACCAACCTTTGAGGAGTTTGCCAAAACGAAGGTCACTAAATTGACAAGTATTTATACCCTATTATATGGCATATATAGACTTCCATGTGGGCAATCTGTATGCAAATCCTGTGTAAAATGCCCCATGGCAAGAGAATAGAGGCACTTGCTTTATTTTGGGATGTCACAATTTTCTTTTCTGGATGGATGGAGGGGGGCGGATGTTGGATCCCAAGAATAGGTCATCAACATCATTAGACCTTTTAAATGCTGTCTATTGTAGGGCTTCACACACAGACCAAGGCCTTTTTATTATTTCCTTGACCCTATAAAGTATTTTAAAATGATCACATTGGCAAAACCTAAGGGAGTATCTCCAAGATCCTATCCCAATATGTAGTAGGTGTAATAATGATAATTTCAAACACCTGCAATTAGAAATGTAGTATAGTTTTTCTGATTCTCTATGTCTCTTTCATCATGTGGAGGCATTGCAAGACCTTAAGTATCCATGGTTACGACCACTAGCTGTCACTATATTGGTGGTCGTAACCATGGATACCTAAGGTCCTGCAATACTTTCACATGAGGAACGAGACAGCGAATCAGAAAAACTATCCTACGTTTCTAAGTGGCGGTATTTGCTAATATTATTATTACACCTACTACATATTGGGATAGGATCTTGGAGATGGGAATACCTCTTTAAACACTACCAAGAATTTTGTATTTGCTAAATGTATATGTAATGTAGCGAAACAAAACACTTGGGATGACATCTGCCCCGGTTTTCTACGCCTCTGGTCCACTTCTCACGTGACAAAAATAGCAACTCGATCGTTCACGTGCCTCATTGTGATGCTATTGTAAAAAGCAATTTCCATTTCACACTTAACCTCAGCATAAGCTGGCGACTCAAAAACTAAAGTCACCTGAGTTAGAAGAGGACCAGAGCGGCGCCACATACTGGGAAAGACTTTTCTTGCACGTACAGTACTTGATAGGTTTGGGAGTACTTCTTTGATATTGCCACACTCATAAAAAGGTCTATGCAGCACCTAGCCAGGACATAGCTGGTGAGGCCAGCGTCACAGTGTGAGGAAGATTTTTCTATTGCTAACCCTCTCCATAAGGGCCCGTGGAGACGGTTGTGGGTTTCGGTCTGGTATCAGACCACACTATATGGATTGGCTGCGAGTTTCCTGAGAAATACATGAAGCTGTCACACTTGGGTCGAGAGTGCCTCGGCCAATCCGCGCATTAGCAGTCTGCGCTCGGATCAATCGGCACTGATGTCTGAATGAGCACAAAGGTGGAGGCCCATCACAAAATTCCAACTCGAGTTAGAACATTTGCCAAAGGTCAGGGATCGATGGTCTTGTTTCACCAAAGCTTAGTCCTTGTGGTGACTTGCAATGCATTAGTAGTGTGCATGTTAGGGCTCCTCCAGATGTTTTTCATAGATAGAACTCATACAGTTATACTTTATGGAGCTGGTCACTTGTTTCCATTTTGTCGACTGAGTGGTCTGCACCAAATCAGGGTGACCTGTCCGATTTTGATCTGAGACCCAGATCAATGTCACGAATAGTTATTACTTTTTTTAATTATTACTGCTACACGCTAAATAAGACCGGTTTACCTTGTGTCTCG
This sequence comes from Dendrobates tinctorius, assembly GCF_039654945.1. Taxonomy (NCBI): domain Eukaryota; kingdom Metazoa; phylum Chordata; class Amphibia; order Anura; family Dendrobatidae; genus Dendrobates; species Dendrobates tinctorius. Next base: position 688,252 of record NW_027361739.1, on the reverse strand, counting down.
GTCTTACTTTTCATATTGTATTAAGCCGGCCATACACATTAGATGGCTGTCCGACAATTATTTGTATGACGGCCATCTTGGCCAAGTGCGCCTTTGGTTTCTGTGAAAACGTCACCAACTTGACAAGTTTAGCTGGCGCTTTATCTCTGGGAGAACAATATGATCAGCTGTCTGAAATCGGACATGCACAATCGACATCTTCCCCGACCATCAGTCATCTGGCCAAACCTGTCGATGACGTCGAGCTCGGACGACATTAGTCCAATGTGTAGGTGATTGCCTTTAACGTTATTAAGTATATGATTAGATTACACATTGTTACTAGTGCTGCCAATTCCCTAAAACCTAGGTTCCGCTTCCCACATTACCCTATGTGCACGATTTCGAAAGGGATGAATGAGATGTGAGCTTGCATTGGGCTGTGCTGGGAAGTGCAGCTGTTTCCTGGGAGGAGCAGAAGCCTGTGCTGAATCTGTCAGTCACTCACAGATGCTGGCTGCATTCAGACCTGCTGAGGAGAGCTCAGCCTGAAAACATTACTCTCAGTGCCATTCACCACCATGCAATAACATGGGCACTGGGCCTCTGCGCCAGGGCATGCACAGGGCAGATCAACAAGGAATCGTTCCAGTAATCAAGGCTGCTCACAACTGCTGGAGATCTGGGACACTGGATAGAGCCTGAGGTCTCAGCTGAGGCACATGACAAGCTGCAGAAATCTACAGATTCAGGTTTTAAAAGGGTCATCAAGAATCAGAATTTGTATGGAGCAGAACCGACTATTCTCCAAGATCCCATCCATAGAAAAGAAGATCTGAATACGGGTAATCTGGTGGATCCCTCACACCTGCAGCACCTTTGATAGACCCAGGGGCCTCAGGTAGGTGTCTGTAATTCATTGTGGTTGCCCAGAAAGCTGTTGTGATTCCCTGGGGGGCTTTTTACAGGAGTCCCCATCCCCCCTCTCTATATAATTAACTGTAACCTGCCATAGAACCGCTGCAAATGGGAGGGAGGAACAATGGAGATCCCATAATAATGAGGTTCCTCTGTTCTTGCTGCTTGCTATGGCTTTACGTGTGCTGAACAATGGCCGTCAGTAAGGTAAGAGCTCCACGTAGGGAGGGATAAAGCCTTCACGTGTTTATAGGACAATCGACGGGACCGAGGACAAGTCTACGAGGATTAAGGTCCATAGACAACGGGCGGATTTCTATACATTTCTATACATAATCGCGAATGAGCAGATGTCCAGAGGATGAAGACCCACTTTTCCATGATTTAATGTTCCCGTTGCCTCGATTAGAAAATCCCTAAATATTGCATGGAGAGAAACACTTTTCCTCTGTAGGTGCTCCGATTATCGCCTTGTGTCTTATGTATGGCTTCCTTTATATTAACCTCTTTGTGTCATAGAATTGCTTGGAAATTGGTTTGTTATAGCTGTTTACGGATTATTGAGGTGTCCATTGATTGCGTCCCCTATCACAACAGTGACCATCTACATAATCCATATCCTATTACATGCCGTGGCACCCCCAGCCCCCTCCTCACTTACAGATCATCAGTATATTTGTCCTGACATCTCCTCATCTGGGTGCTCGGCAAACCACAATATTTTCTCCTTTTATACTGCTATCTGCAACTTTCCATCCCCCACACCATAATATTCGTCATTCTGTGATGTTCTCCTGCCAGGGACCTCTCATGGCAGCTGGTGTCCCTCACTTGCAGGTCTCCGCGCATCTGTACCCGAGCACGAGGCTATGCGATCCTATATTAAGGAGGCGTTGGAGAAGGGCCATATTAGACCATCCTCGTCACCCTTAGGTGCCGTTTTTTTTTTTTGTAGCCAAAACGGATGGATCATTAAGACCTTGTATTGATTATCGTGCCCTCAACAAAATTACTGTTAAATATCAGTATCCGTTACCCCTGATTTCTGATCTATTCTCCAGAGTTAAAGGTGCGTGCATGAAGTCCACATCTACCATCTATATTGAGTGCATCTCATCGGCATCTTTTATACCTGTAGTACTGAGCAATGTAATGGTGGCTCCCTCGATGCCCATTGTTTGGATCCTTTCATGGATGCACCACCAGATAGTCCACATAATGTAACCAAGGCCTATCTGGGATACAAGGCTACACATGACACTATGTTCACACTGTGTTTGGGCCACGTGTCAGTGCGTCCGACTGAAGCCCTAAAAAACGAGATTCCGATGGAAACCCCAACCGACATTCACTTTAATGAGGCGAATAGTCACTTTGTGCTGTTTCTGGCGTCCATTTTGGCAGTGTCAGATTTTTGAGCCTGGCATCATGCTTTTGTTGCCGCCTTAAAAAGGTGAACACTATCGATGCTAAACAGAGCACATAGTGACTCTGTTTACCTTATTAAAGTGAATGGTTTTCACCTTTTGTTCTAGGGCTTTAGACAGAAGCCCTGAAGGAGCCGCTGACATGTGGCTCAAACGCAGTGTGAACATAGCCTAAAGGTACTGTCACACTAAGCGATATCGCTAGCAATATCGCTATAACTAGTGACGTTACAGCGATATTGCTAGTGATATCGCTGTGTTTGATACTTACCTACGACCGGCTCCCCCGATGGTTATCGCTGATCGCACGAGAACGTCCAGGACTGTTTCTCGTCGCCAGCTTCCTGCGGCGCTTCCTGCTGTGACGACGAGCGGGAGGACGCAGGATCGCCTAGTGTGACAGGTAAGTAGCGACCCCCGACCCCAGCGATGTCGCTGCTGAGTTCTGCCTGTGTGGCAGCTCACTAGCGACCACTTAGCGATGCACCAGCAATCCTGACCGCGTCATATCGCTGGTCGGGATCACTGGTGCATCGCTAAGTGTGACAGTACCTTTAGTCTAAAGTTTATCAAGATGTAAAATTTCAACCAAAATGATAATTCGTTGGGTGAAACCTGTCATGTCTGGAAGGAAGTCGCTTTAGTGTAACATTTTTACCCAATAGCAGTAGTAGTATAGAGCAAAAAAAAAAGTCTTGCTATCCAGTCTGGTCGTCGGTGGCAGCCAGACCCGGCAGTCTTCACTCCTGCGGCTGCCATCCTTAGCGCCTTATGCATTTACTAGGCCTGTAATGTATGTCATGACTGCGCAGGGCCTAGGAAGATCAAGAGGAGCCCAGAATGCCAGGCTCTACCAGGCTCTGATCACCCGTATTATGGTCAGTCGGCTTTTGCACAATCATTTCTTAAAAAACCTTCCTCACAACATTTACGGCAAGGTTGAATGTTTTTCTTTACTCCGTATGGATAAAGATATGTATGGCACCACTGACCTAACGTTCGTTCATTCAACCATCAACCGGCTGCTTTGTAATTTATCACAGTCTTTAGTCAGGTGACTGGGGCATCACCCTTCCCGTAAAATGCAATATGGAGACAATACATCCCAGCTTATGCACAGCACACAGTGATTCTTATTTATTCTTTGTCTTCAAAGGGATTGTACAAGATTTCTTCTAGAAACCGTGCCATACCTGTCCATTGGTTGTGTCTGGCAATTCAATTTAGCGTCTTTAAAAGTGGATGGGACTGAGCTGCAGCACTAGACACAACCTGTGAAGAGATGAGGCGCTGTTTCTGGGAGGAAAAAAACTGCCCTGTCTGTTGATGACCCTTCTGGTTAACCCTCCAGTTTCAGGATATTTTTATGCACTCTACCATAATTACAATACCATAATACTTAGCCATCCATGATTACTATATGTTGTGATTTGTGCCAGGTAATTAATCTGTGAAACGCCAGCACTATTGCAGGAGAGTTCTTGGAACAATTAGACTGGTGGAGCTGATTACCTAGAAGGTGCTTATAATATCACCCTAGTTAGAACTGTTCAATGGAGCCCATGGATTTGATTCTGAGAAGGGCATGCCTGCATCAGATGGAAATTCTTCCGACAAACCAATAATTTATTATAAAATTGTGCAGGTATATATGTGGTGGTGGGGATTAGGTTGTGAGCCCCAAGTGTGATAGGTACTGCTGTTAACTGTTTTGGACGGACCCTTCGGGGGGAATAAGGTTCTAATGCAATAAATGACCCAAAGGTCAATCAGAAGACAACCCTATTTGGACCCAGTCAATTTATTTTATTCACAAATATCTATAAGGTTTACTAGATTATTTAATGTGTGTATAACTAGTTGTGCATGTCCCTATATAGAGGGAGGAGGGTCCTCAGTCATATCCTCTGGTGGGCCCAAGGGTCCTCGGTCCAATAATAGTGGGGTGACCTGCATACCGGACTATATGTTGTCATAAGCAACACAAATTGACACCTGAAGTTTCCACATATAATAGAAGAAAAAGGTCATTTGGTTTAGTGATTGATGGAAAAGGTTGCAGGGGGGAGGGAGGAAGAGCAACATGTTCTCCTGTCCCTCACGTGACAGCTAACGCTGAGAAGATAAACTGGTTTGAAAAGCTAATATTGGTTGAATTTACAAGGAAGTGGAGAAAAACACCAGTGACTACTCACCAGGACAAAACCACCTTCCCCCCACCCCCCCACCACAGATTGTGCTTTGTTATATTTAGGACAGCAAGTCAACAACATGTAGACGTCATGAAAAAGTCCAGGTGGTGATCCATTGTAGAATGTATTCCACACGTTGTTACCAAAAGAACACCAAATCTGTCCAAAAAATAGTCACGCTCTTCTAGTTCTGGACAATATCTGTAATTTTAGTTACGGTATTTCAAATTTTAGCAAAGTTACAGTATAAGAACACTTGCAAAGGGTTTTGATGGTTTTATGGAGCAATTTCTGGAAATCCATTGTGGTCCTAAATCTGTCTTCACAAATATGATCTCAGGTGGATTGGATTGGATTTTCCATGTTGCAAAATAATTTGTGTCCTGACCTTGAGTTGCTTCTTGGGCACACTGATATTGAATTTTATTTTGCAAATGACTACCACCCACTTTGAGAAGCTCAGAGTAAGGCTGGATTGACACATTGGTGTTTCATAGTCCCGAGCACAGACCACAATGCACGGGCCGGATGTGGGTCTCCTAACCTGAACTTGACAGCCGTATATATGCCTAAAAGGCTTTCCAGTTTGGGTCAGGAGACCCATGTCTAGCCCATGCATCATGGTCCATACTCTAACCGCGAAACACATGTGTAAATTCAGTCTAAGGAGATCGCCCCCATTATTACTGTTATCCCTTCTGTTGACCACATTTTATAATATTTAACGTTGTGTCTCCAACAATTGTGATTTACTTTCCACCGTTGGGTGTAACCTCACAGTGCATGAAACTTTATGCAAATTTATAAACTTAATTATTAAATTATAACTTTAATTGCCTCGGTAGCAATTTCCCTATATTAAGATCAGTGTGCTCACATAGCTGTGTACAGTTGCGGCCAAAAGTATTGACACCCCTGCAATTCTGTCAGATATTACTCAGTTTCTTCCTGAAAATGATTGCAAACACAAATTCTTTGGTATTATTATCTTCATTTAATTTGTCTTAAATGAAAAAAAACACAAAAAGATTTGTCCTAAAGTCAAATTGGATATAATTCCACACCAAACATAAAAAAGAGGGTGGACAAAAGTATTGGCACTGTTCGAAAAATCATGTGATGCTTCTCTAATTTGTGTAATTAACAGCACCTGTAACTTACCTGTGGCACCTAACAGGTGTTGGCAATAAGTAAATCACATTTGCAGCCAGTTGACATGGATTAAAGTTGACTCAACCTCTGTCCTGTGTCCTTGTGTGTACCACATTGAGCATGGAGAAAAGAAAGAAGACCAAAGAACTGTCTGAGGACTTTAGAAACTAAATTGTGAGGAAGCATGAGCAATCTCAAGGCTACAAGTCCATCTCCAAAGACCTGAATGTTCCTGTGTCTACCGTGCGCAGTGTCATCAAGAAGTTTAAAGCCCATGGCACTGTGGCTTACCTCACTAGATGTGGACGGAAAAGAAAAATTGACAAGAGATTTCAACGCAAGATTGTGCGGATGTTGGATAAAGAACCTCGACTAACATCCAAACAAGTTCAAGCTGCCCTGCAGTCTGAGGGTACAACAGTGTCAACCCGTTCTATCCGTCGGCGTCTGAATGAAAAGGGACTGTATGGTAGGAGACCCAGGAAGACCCCACTTCTTACCCCGAGACATAAAAAAGCCAGGCTGGAGTTTGCCAAAACTTACCTGAAGAAGCCTAAAATGTTTTGGAAGAATATTCTCTGGTCAGATGAGACAAAAGTAGAGCTTTTTGGGCAAAGGCATCAACATAAAGTTTACAGGAGAAAAAAAGAGGCATTCAAAGAAAAGAACACGGTCCCTACAGTCAAACATGGTGGAGGTTCCCTGATGTTTTGGGGTTGCTTTGCTGCCTCTGGACTGCTTGACCGTGTGCATGGCATTATGAAGTCTGAAGACTACCAACAAATTTTGCAGCATAATGTAGGGCCCAGTGTGAGAAAGCTGGGTCTCCCTCAGAGGTCATGGGTCTTCCAGCAGGACAATGACCCAAGACACTCTTCAAAAAGAACTAGAAAATGGTTTGAGAGAAAGCACTGGAGACTTCTAAGGTGGCCAGCAATGAGTCCAGACCTGAATCCCATAGAACACCTGTGGAGAGATCTAAAAATGGCAGTTTGGAGAAGGCACCCTTCAAATATCAGGGACCTGGGGCAGTTTGCCAAAGAAGAATGGTTTAAAATTCCAGCAGAGCATTGTAAGAAACTCATTGATGGTTACCAGAAGCAGTTGGTCGCAGTTATTTTGGCTAAAGGTTGTGCAACCAAGTATTAGGCTGAGGGTGCTAATACTTTTGTCTGGCCCATTTTTGGAGTTTTGTGTGAAATGATCAATGTTTTGCTTTTTGCTTCATTCTCTTTTGTGTTTTTTCATTTAAGACAAATTAAATGAAGATAATAATACCAAAGAATTTGTGTTTGCAATCATTTTCAGGAAGAAACTGAGTATTATCTGACAGAATTGCAGGGGTGTCAATACTTTTGGCCACAACTGTATTGTTAGGAGCAGGGTTTTCCCTGCTTGCCAATAACCAATTATTATTTATATGACGGATAATATGCATTGTCCATCCAACTTTTGGCAGCTATAAAGTCATCTGCTGCACCCAGATCAGATGCAGTTGGCCTAAAAACTGGTGGATGGGACAATGTAGACAACAGCAATTTGCAAATGACTCATTGTTGTTTTCACTTACAAGCCCGGAGCAAGTCATTGATGCACACACACATAGGAATGCAGACATCTCTCGGCATAGATACTAATGCTCTACAAAGTTTATATTTAGGTTTGTAGACTTTTTATATTATATAGTATATACAGCAAGCTGGCTCAGTGGCTAGCACCGTGCCTTACAAGTTCAACCAAGGGCAACGTCTACTTGTCTTAATGTTTGTGAATTTATTCTGATTTCTTGTGTTATTTTTCCACACTCCAAACACATAGCACTAGGATAATTATTATAAAATTGGTTTTATCAGGTGAAAAAGATTGGAAAATTAGACATTGGCCCCAAGGGGGACAATTTTAGTATACCAGTATGGAATATTTTGGTGCTATGTCAGCAACGAGAAATTAATATACAGTTCCCATTGATATTCCAAGGGCTTCTGTATCATCTGGTAATGGATAATTGGATTTTTAGCCTGCACATTATGCATACTAGTTTTTTGTTTTGTGACCTGATATAAGCTTTTCTTTTTGTGTTAAGTCACTAGGACAGTACGATTCAATTAATAAACGTATGCTCACTCTTTGAGCCGAACATAATTTGTGTCCCTAAGGGCTGTTGACCCTATCTCAAGCCTCAGAATGGGGAGTGTCATGTGTTGGTTATGATGTGATCTTTCATCCAACCCTACAGGGCATCCCCAACTGCTGGAGTAGATAGATAAATTACTAACTCTAGAAGTTCTAAGTTTCCTGTGTATTTTTAGGTCACTCAGAATTAAATGTTTTTGTCTTCTTTTCCAGGCGTCTTAATTTCATGAGAACAGTGATGAAATGATATCTGAAGATTTCTGAATATCCAGTCGTATCATCTATAATAAGAACAAAACCACTAAGTGTGAGCAATCATGGGGACTGTCCTCTCTGTATCCCCAAGCTACCGCAAGGCAGGACTCTTTGAAGGGAGCTCCTCAAGTGTGGCCCATTATACTGCCGTCCAAAACAGCAAGAATGGAAAATCTCTGAAGAGACATTCCTTCATCTCTGTCTTGCCGTGGAAAAGACTGGTGGCTGTTTCGTCAAAGAAGAGACAGCCGAAGAAGGGCCAAACCAATGGCAGTTACCAGAATAATGTTACTAATCTCAACAGTGAAAATTTAAAGAAGTCTTTGTCTCCTTCAAATCTATCAAGTTTCACTCAAGACTCTAAAGATTCCACTATTAAAGACTCTGTTTTGTCTGTTAACAAGTCTGTTCAGCAGCAAGTACACTCTTCTCCAAAACGGGTGGTGGTGCAGGCATCCACCAGTGAGCTGCTAAGATGTTTAGGGGCGTTCCTATGTCGAAGGTGTTACAAACTCAAGCATCTTTCTCCTACAGAACCTGTACTGTGGCTAAGAAGTGTTGACAGATCTCTTCTCCTCCAAGGGTGGCAGGATCAAGGCTTCATCACCCCGGCCAATGTAGTCTTCCTTTACATGCTCTGTCGAGACATCATATCTTCTGAGCTTAACAGTGAGCAAGAACTTCAAGCATCTTTGTTAACTTGTGTATATCTATCATATTCCTACATGGGCAATGAGATTTCCTACCCACTCAAGCCTTTCCTTGTGGAAAGCTCAAAGGAAGCCTTTTGGGACCGTTGCCTTTCTGTTATTGGACTAATGAGTCCGAAGATGCTGCGCATCAACGCTGACCCTCAGTATTTCACTCAGATCTTTGCTGATCTAAAAGCGGAAGGTGGACAAGAAGAAAAGAACCGACTGTTCATTGGACTGGATCGGTGAACCAAGGACTGGTGGAGTGGGAGAACAGACAGTGTTGGGGTCATATTCAAAAGAGGCCAATTAGCTTAGTTTTATATTTCAAAGGAGAGACAGAAAAGGGCATTGCCATGTGGATGATGGTGCAAGGTTGAAAGGTTTTGATTTTATTTTTTTGTGGTCCCTACTGGTTAGTCTCTTGTATTGTATTATCGCTTGACAGGTCTCAAGCAGGAATAGGTCTACTCATTGCAATGTCGCAACGCTCTTGCAGGTCTCCAACGAGAAACCTGTATAAGCACTGCTGGTAGATTAGATGTATAACAAGTCTTGTCACAGATATTCATTGCGTCTGTGACCTTGTAATCCACTAGGTTTGCTTCAGGTTGCTTTTTGATTAAGATATCACCTTTTAATGAACCTCAAGTCTTATTCACTGGCGTGAAAACTCCAGACCAGTTAATTTGCAGTGCAGGCCTGGATTAGCATGAACTCTGGAGTTATTTAGGTCACATATGGAACTGTAAATGGTTGCACTCACAAGAGTAAAACAGCTTAGCACTTTTCTACTCCGACCCCCAAACCTACAGACAGATGCATAGGAACTCAACATCAAATCCTGTAGGTACATCCATATGCTATGATAAGCCAGTATAGTAAATCGGGAAAATGGAGGTGCCCAATTTTGACCTAGAACTAATGAGCTGGGCTGGCACATATCAGGACCTTCTATAAAACGTAGGAGAAATTTGACTTGTTTAGGTGATATAAGTGCAGTTCATGGTCATAAATGAATGTGATAAATGCGAAAGACTGGTTTACTGATTACATGAGGTTTCTTGGCCTGCATTTATCCCTGGGTTAGTCTCCTATCTATGGTTTCCAAACTCCATGCTGGAAGTTTTACTTTTGCAACCACTCAGAAACCACAGATTGGAAATCACTAGTTGATACTAACTTAAATAGTAGTTAAACTAACTCTAGTGACGTATTTGACCACTATGACTTTGATTGAACCAATATTCAACTGGAGAAACGTGGACACTGGTGATGCAATAGGCATTTTGTGATCTCACTATTGCCTTGTCAATTTTTAAAGGGGTTTCTTAATCTGTTGAGCTCATAAGATGGCTGCTTTTGTTTGGTGCATGCATGAGATAGATAGTAGAACAATATAGCCTTGGATGTTGTGGAAAGAGTTTGGGTGGGATAATATGCCGTCACTAGGCTTGAGTGACCGGTTCTAAATATAATAGTCTCGCTAAAACGCTCTATATCCCAGGAATGTGAACTGACCTAATTTTAAGATGCTAAAATAGAATTTTATTACCGTGAAATGGCCTGGGTTGGGTAGTAGAGAAACGTTCCTAGGCCATCTTTTCAAGAGGTAGCCTATGACTTGGCGTAAACACTGCCTCGACTACGTGCAGGTATGACCTTGCCTATCTTGACTTGTGTAACTACTTGAGTGAAGCCTAAAATGTGTAGCTCATTACTTTTAAGCAGAGGCCAGGACCAAACTAATAGGATCAGGTTGGTGGGAAATTGCTAAGCCCACAATAACTTGTATACTTGACAAATGTCTTTATCAGTAATCTGTTGAAGGTTTGCTCCACCTTCGTATTCACTGGGAAGCTTTAAAAGATGGACCCTCTTGTTTTAAAAGGAGGATAAGGTTGGTATCATGCAGAGGAACAGTCAACCAGATTTGTATCTGCACTGAGGGAGGTTAACCATTAAAGGAATTGTACTAAACAATTTCCATAAACAGTGCCACTCGAGGCCCCAGGCTGTGTCTGGTATTGCAGTTGGACCCCATTCAGTTGAATATCAGATACCTGGATGGTTCTTTTTGTCTTGTACAACACCTTTAATTGCGGTAACTTTCCATAAACTTGCCTAGATCCCGCATGATGTGAAAAATAATGCTTTTTTTGTAAAGTGCATCACGGCTTGATCGTGTTGAAAAATTGATCTCTACTTCAGAAATGTGCCATTATCTCCTCGTTTGAGAAAATGGGGTGGATTTCCCAGTTAATGTTACTAGTACAGTGTTAGAGAAAAGTTGTGCTCACTTGTATTTTCATGTATTTTTCTTTGGTGTTAGGATTTCAGGTTCCTGATCCTGGTACATCCACTGGGGTCGTACAGCTCCACTGTAGTCATATGGGACACATGCAAACTGTATCTGCCTGAGTAATGCATTGACTGGTCAATGGTGACCAGCTCATATTAACACTTATGAATAAGTGTTGGGAGATGGATCCATGTATACAGCCCTTATTGTCAGCAATGTGAGGCCAGATGTCGGTCAGTAGTACTGATTCATAAATGTGGTTGATTTTACTATATGTGAATGCATGCTGCCAAAACTGCCAGCTCAAAACCATTAGAGGCCATAACCACACTCATAATATTCAGCAGGGGACCCTTTAAAGTTGGCAGTAGTGCAGGTTACTTTCTTATTGGAAATGTAAAATAATTGCATGTTTCCCAAAGAGTGGACCCTCTGTAGTGCCCACTTTCTGGTTGCGTGGTCAACCAAGTCACAGTTGGCCTTCTGCCTACTTCACCCCTGGCTTAGAGAGTGTGTGAGCACAAAATGACTGCTCAAACCAAAACACAGGCACTTGTTGCACCCTTGCTGTGGCCAAACAGTTAAGTGTACCTTTCCACCTACATGTTTTCCAACTATCTCCTGGTTCCTTAAGAGCCAGAGCTGTCAGTTGAGGAAGATGAAGCCAGAGATCGATACAAATCAAGTAGGGAAGGTGCACTGAGCTGTTTGGCTACCCCAAGTTTACACCGAGTTCCTGTGCCTGGTTTGAACAGCCATTTCATGCTGACAGTCTCCCATTGAGGCTGGTGTCACACTTGCGAGAAACTCGCACATCAATACCCGGCACTCGGGACCGGAGTGTGCGGCTGCATGTATTTCTATGCAGCTGAACGCTCCTGTCCTGAGTGCCGGCAGCAGTGACACTGGCCTAACCAGCATGAAACATGATTATACAGAACTAAGTGGGCCAACATAAGTCCCTTGGGATTTACCAAGACCTTCAAAATAATTCTCTCTGTTGTGGCCAAGTTATGCTAATAGATTTGGCACCTATATGTAATGGTATTGAGTACTTAATAATAATACTTGACCATACTAGAGCCCACCAATAGCCATCATGTATACAGTGAATGATGGCACTTCATGGATGTCATTTCTAACAATTTCTGATATCACTGACCTACGGAGGTCAGCTCATCCCCACTGCTTGATTGCTGTACCTCATGTGGTCACAATCTGAATTACTGCTTCTAAGTGTCTGTAACATGGTGTCCTCTGATGGGTATATTTGGCTTAGGTGGGCAGCGTGAAATGGCATGTTACCCAACATCGGCCTGTATTATATAAGTATATGTATATAAATATGTACGGTTTGTGTGACTTGAGTGCATGACGGCCGATCCCACCCCACACGTGTACGCAGGGTACGCATGTTTCCTGTACGGGAGTTTAGGCATGAACATGGCAGAGTACACGTGTGGGATGATCTCACTTGTAGCATCTCGCGGTTTACATGAAGTTGTTCTGTGGTTTGTGTATGAATGACACTAATGATAGGTGTGGAGGTGACAACTTCCGCCTCTTGTCTAACTTGTGTTTTTATTTATTTTTGTACAGTGAGGATGAAATAAAGACTCACAATCTGTGTCGTATGTGTGATCATTTCTGGAGCGATGGTGCAACCGTCACTTACGGGACACTCCGCAGTAAAAGCAGAGTATTAGCAATATGTATAGTGTATCGGTATACTGGATGCTTCTATACATCCTCACTAAGGAAACTCTCCGTGTAGAGCTCAAGTCTAGTCTGGCAGAGTTTTAAGGAATTCACCATTTGCTCAATAACTAAAATGAAATTCAAAAGCTAAACTTTGTTTTCTCCCTAAATTTCTATTGCATATCCTTTTTTCTTCTCCTGCCATTTCTTTATAGCTAGCAGGGTATTTTTTTATTTTTATAAATAAATATTTGGCTCCAAATAACATTTTGGCTAACTGCAGCCACCACTAGAAAGTGCATTGGTCTCAATCATTAAACGTGTTTGAAGATCAACCCCCACCCCTCAGTAGTGGCTGCAGAAATGAAGAAAAGTGTTAATTGTGTAACCATAAAATTTTATTTATGAATTTAGTAAATTTTAAAGAGACAAACTTGCCTTCCAGGGAAGGCTCCTCCATATGTCTGTGTTGCCTCTGCCAGCAGATGGAAAGTCACAACACTGCTGCAGCGGTCAGGTGGCTAGAATAGTGCGCCATCAAAGAAACAGTTGATGACCCAGTCTTCTAGTCACTTAACCTCTTTCACATATATATATATATATATATTTTTTTTTTTTAATACTGTAGGACAACCCCTCTTACAGAAAATCTTGTAAGCATTATTTCACACCCCAGTTTATTTATATAGGCATGTAACTTTAAAAAAAAAAAAGTCCAGGAATACCTTTCCATGGCTAGTCTGTTCCTGGTACTAAGAAATCAGCATTTGGATTGATATGCAAATGAGGCTCAAGAGCTAATGTATAGGTGAATCCTCTGTCACTCCAGCTCTATTCCACACCCTGCTCCACCTCTGTGACTTCAGGCTTACTGTCCTGCTGTTTTGTTATCATGCTTGTCCACCTCGTGACACGAGGCAAATGGGGAAGGGCAGGGCAACAAATGGAAGACATTAGATGAGTCAGAGCAAGAATCATCTGTATAAAAAAAAATTAAAAAATGGCCCTGAATTACTGCAGTGTGTGAATTGCTGAAAGGACCCAGGTTAAGGATGTAATTGTTATCGTCGGAATCGCTCTCTACTCTCTGCAGGAAGCAACCTGTGCTCTAAACACCTGAGTGATGCATCTAGGAGTCCTGCTTTTCTAGGTCTCTAAACTCAGGAGTTCAGGGATGCATCACATTGCTGAGCGTGGACCGTTTGCCGTCTTAACCGGTCGGCGTGATGGTAAGTTTAGAGATGAGAATGGCAGCCTCATCTGTCTCTATAGCCATGCACACATTATTGCTTAAAGGGAATTTGTCACCCCTTTTTTGAGATATCATATAATGATATAATTCAATTGTATGTCACATAAGGATTCTCTTAGTACTTTTGCTTCCCCCTGACCCCGCACCTTTCATGCATAAATACCTTTTTTATATCGGTTCAGATGTATGTAAACTGCCGCTGTCCGGTCCGCTGGGCGGGACTTATTCACCTGATCCCCCCTTCCTGTCTTGCTCTACACAAGAAGAAATGCATAGAGCAAGACAGGGAGGGGGAGAGCAGGTGAATAAGCCCCGCCCAGCAGACCGGACCGTGGCAGTTTGCATACATCTGAACCGATATAAAAAAGGTATTTATGCATGAAAGGTGCGGGGTCAGGGGGAAGCAAAAGTACTAAGAGAATCCTTATGTGACACACAATTGAATCATATCATTATAGGATATCTCAAAAAAGGGGTGACAGATTCCCTTTAAGGGGAAAGTTTGTTGGTGACAGCTGGAAATGCCATCGGAGAACGACAAAGGTTCAGAATGGATTGTACAAGTGTCATACCGTGTTGTTTTACGGCTATTGACCAGCTTTCAGTGCTCCACCCTTTTTGGTCTATGATGATGGAGGAGTCGCACCAGGAACTACTGTATTATCTGGAGTTTCACCTCTGTTCTGAAAGCATTGGGCAGGAACAGATCCATGGTCTGCAGAGGTGTGATTTTCAATGCCCCGTCACTTTGAGGTTCCTACCGTGTCCTTCTAATCCACAAGATTTGCCTCGTGTTCCTCTCATGTCTGCACCTGTCTTGGTAAATATCCAGGTATCGGCTTAATTAACCGGATAGTCTGGAAATTTCTCACCAGCGACAGCTGAATATTTTTCTAAAAATTCTAATTAGGTAATTCAATATTTTTACGAGTATTCTTAACTAGTGATGAGCGAGCATGCTCAGATGGTGTTATCTGAGCATGCTCAAGTGCTATCCATGTGACGTTGGCGTGCTCGAATCTTATGTTCGAGTCCCCGCGGCTGCATGTCTCGCGGCTGTTAGGTAATCCATGTATGTGTTGCAACTGTCTAACAGACTATCCCTGCATGTGTTGCAGCTGTCAAACAGTTGCTAGTCATGTAGCCACGGGGACTCAAACATATTTTTTGAGCATGGGGAAGTCACTTGGTTAGCACATGAGCATGCCCAGATAACACCTTATCCCAGCACATTCGCGCATCAGTAATAATAACCATTTGCGTTGGATGCTATAAGTGGTCATCCTCACAGTCCCAGTTTACGGATAGTTTTCTGACATCTTTTCAAGAAAATTCTGAAAGGGGTTATATCAATTCAAGCCAATCAATGGTACATTACGCCTGCAGTAGCTGCTGCAAGTGAAATGTAATAGTACAGGATACTTACCCATGTGTAATAGAGGAACAAACAAGGGCCACGGTGACTGGTTGAACTACCAATAATTTAGTACAATTTTTTTGTGATTTATTGCCACACAACTAGTTGCAACTTTACTAAAAAAGAAAAATCTGCAAAGTACATGGTACATGGTGGTCTATAGTGAAAAAGGATCACATAATGTAGGGGTTAAACACTGAATTAAGCAATGTGTCATTCATTAGGCTGTGTGCTGTTTACACACAATTAAGGCTTTATCACCAGAAGATTATCACTGCCTGGACTACAGCTATACAGCTAGTGTGAGCACTGGTCTGACCACGCCTCCTCCTGATAAGCTGCTCACTGTTAATAGACGATATACAAAGAAATCTGAGGTGTGGGCAGCATCTGAGCTCTGCTTCATACTACATCTAAGAACTCTGTATCACAACTGCTGCATCCAGTAATCTAAGTGATACATCGCTGGAATCAGGGGCTTTTTTCCTACATTATGCTGCTCATAGATGAGGTAGCAAAAACCTGGTGATAGATTAACTTTAAGGCCGGGATCACACTACCGTGTGTGATGCGAAAAACTCGCATGAGTCTCTCGCATCAACACCCGGCGCTGCTGCCGGCACTCAGGATCGGAGCTGCGACTGCATAGAAATACATGCAGCCGCAGCTCCGGTCCTGAGTGCTGGCAGCAGCGCCGGATGTTGATGCGAGAGACTCATGCGAGTTTTTCGCATCACACACGGTAGTGTGATCCTGGCCTAAAGGTACTGTCACACTTAGCGATGTACCAGCGATATGACGCGGTCAGGATCACTGGTACATCGCTAAGTGGTCGCTAGTGAGCTGCCACACAGGCAGATCTCACCAGCGACATCGCAGGGGACGGGGGTCCCTACTTACCTGTCACACCAGGTGATCCTGCGTCCTCCCGCCCGGCTCCGCTCGTCGTCACAGCAGGAAGCGCCGCAGGAAGCCGACGACGAGAAACAGTCCTGAACGTTCTCGCGCGATCAGCGATAACCAGCGGGGGAGCCGGTCGTAGGTAAGTATCAGACACAGAGATATCGCTAGCAATATCGCTATAACGTCACAAGTTATAGCGATATTGCTAGCGATATCTCTTAGTGTGATAGGCCCTTAAGACTAACAATCCAATTGTCATTCTGTCATGTGCTACAATACAACCACATTAGCATCATTTACTGCAATGTTTGTCAAACGTTGCTCACAGTTCTGACTCATAGATGGGGCTGCAAGTGAGAGCTGCCTTTCATGTTCATATGCTTTTAAGTGGCCTATGGAAAGCAGTTTTCCTGAAGGAAATACCCCTCCGTCACATGCTGAACATATGAGAGTTCTGTCTACAAACACAAGATGATGGTATCAATAATTTATTATACTAGACTTTTTTTTTTTTTTTTTGCAGGATATTAATTATTTATCACAGAGATTCATACATTCTTAAATAATTTACATTTATTAGAGAGATGCCATCCTGACAGCATTGTACGTCATTTCTTTTTGCATTGATAAACATTAGTACCTTATTTAAAAAAAAATAAAATTACATGAAGATAACGGAAGGTTTAATACATTGACAAGCAGATGAATCCAGCCAAAGCCATTGATAAAGGCCACAATATTGGTTCTGAGTCATGACTCGATGTGGAAAAATAGATACCCGCTGGTTCCAAAATTATTACTGCCGTTTTATAGAAGGACAACCGCTAGCCTGCAACATGGACCTTCAACAATACAACTGCTTCTACCACAAAGGACGACACTGCCATGGTGTGTGGAGCAACCTTCTATCTATTTGGGCTGTGATATTCAGAGATTTAATGCCAGTCTATAGAAGTCACTTGGCTTTGGAAACCATGGACCAGCGCAAGTCTAAGAAATTACATATACACTGACCATCAAGACAAATTACCAGAATTTTAGAAACCTAACAAATTTATTATTAATATTATCTGGTCAGCACATAATTATATAGATAATTCTAAAAAGATACAGCTCCAGGCTGAAGAACCTGGGTTAAAATGGCGCAATTGAGTTAAATGGGGGAACCAGTCCCCCAACCCCGTTGTATACCTGGGTGGTTGGCTATTTAAGGCACAGAGCAGAGATACTTGGTATCACAATATGGTGAAGGCGCACATCACTTAATTGGCAGGCACACTTAAAGTGAAGCCGGAGCGGCTCTTGTTGAAGTGAGGTTGTGCTTGGTTTATCTTGGTTTCCACAGTTATGGAGCAGGACTTGCCGCGCTGGCTACACTGGACTGGGTGCGACACTGTGACCTGGAGACGCCTCTTCTCACTGCCGGGATAGAAGAATGACAGACACTTAATGAGATATTCAGGAATACATCTCCTCACATTGTTCTCTACTCAAAAATAAATGCTTGTCATACGTAATCTGGTTTACACCCCAGAGATGACTGGTGTAATGTAAGTTCTGTATTGGAGACTATTGAATGTAGTATTGTAGCTGGTTGTGCCAAAATGTACTTACTCGTATACTACAGTAGGTCACATGCTATAGAAGAGGGTTTCCCATTGGGACCACACCCATAATAGAGACTAAAGACTCCCATATACAGTACATTGGATTATGGTGGTGAGCTCAACTTCTTCCCATCGAAAGGTCCCCATATACATTAGTAAAAAGTTGAGACCACCACCATAATTCATAGTAAAAGATCTCCATACACATTAGAGAAAAGTTGAGACCACCAACATAAACCTACACAGAGGAACGTTGGAACCACCATAATTCACAGTAAAGTCCTTCATACCCATTGGTTGTTGGCTGAAAAGTTTTCAGTCCGACAGTTATCTGTCTCGACTCCACCATACACAGGAGCGCAAGGCTGACAGTGCCTTATTTCTCTGCTGAAGAATCGGATAATCGAATGTCAACCACCCCATCCTTCTGTTCATTGTGTGAGGACAGTTGGAAGGCCCCATACTCATTAGATGGTCTGCCAATCCGGATAAAACAGGCGGATTCTGCTGACATTATCTAATATGAATAAAGGCCTTTAGAGGTGCCTAATAGTGGCTTTCTCCCCTTACATCATTGAGTGGATCCAGATGGTAGTGGGCCATCCAAGGAATATGGGCACCTTAAGAGCTAATCAAACCGACCAGCCCTTCCAGCTATAACATGGCAGCCATTTATTTGAATGTCTGGTTTGTGATATTGTAATGCCCCTGCAGCGGCCTTTGCTTATGGCTGGCCTGCACCGCCTCCAGTGGGCACAGCTGATTATTAGCCTGGTTAAAACAGAAAATAAATTCTTTATTGATACCTCTCCCCACAGGTTCGGTTTTCAGCACAAGACCTATAGTCTTCCTTAACATTCCCCTCTTGTTTTTCCTGATTTTAATCTACAACCATCACTGTAACTATAGCAGACATAGCAGCTGCCGTGGGGCCCAGACATTGAGACGGCCCCACTGAGGTGAAGGACCATGGTGAATGTTGTAGGGAATGACAAGGTGGTGGATTCTGCTATCTGGGTAACAAATGCACAGAATACAAGCTGATGGGTCACCTCTGTTGTACATGCGGCTACATTTAAAGTAATGGAATTCACAAAGACAGTCAAGTGGTTGTAAGGCAACACACTCCACGGAATATACAATAGCGGCTGCAGTCTCGTTAGTATCTTTATCTATATGAAGTTTCTGGAGTGGAAATAGATTTCGAAAACGGTTTCCACCTAAAAATCACAGCATTATGACTCCTTAAAGGAGTTGTCCAGGGAGCACAAGTTAGTGCCTAAGGAGGATAGGTGATAATTGCTGATCAGTTAGTGTCCCACCACTGAGAACTGCACTTATCAGCAGATGAGGGAATTTTTCCCTGACTGAGGAACTTTTCTCCTTGTTACGTCATGGCATGGAAAGTCCGATGTCCGAAAAACACTCCATTCACTCTCTATGGGCCTGCTGGAAAAAAGCAGGCAGCACCATAGAGAATGAACGGAGTACACTGATGCTCCATTCTCATGGGGATAAAAGTGTGGTCTGATGATCAGTGCAGGTCCCAGCGGTCGGACCACCCCAAATCAACAAGTTATCTCCCACCCTATGGATAAGTGATAACTTGCTTTCTTAACCCCTCTAAAAGCATTCTCATATGATAGTCTCACTATTCAGTTTGGTTTATCAGCTCCAGGTTTAGATCAGACAGGCTACGAGATGTTACCCTTATTCACCCAATGTGGACTCCTCAAACTTTCAACGAACAGAAAATGGTTTCCTTTCACGTTAATGTCCTATATATGATTTACCTGTACCGCTTGATCCTTAAACATGAGTAATTAGGGGAACAAGTGATTCACAATATTTTCAATACCACTGAATGCAATTACTGGATTGTATCACGTCTATGACCTACAAACGACATGCACCGGTATGACACCCCGGACATCTTGCCTAGGTGTCCCAACATCCTCTTACATCAGTGCAGGCGCAGAGCCATACGGGAACAGATCACATCTGCCACAAAGATGCACTATATCGGAGTTTGCAAAATGACCATTGTCAGCAACTTCAGCAACTTGTGTAACAACCCAACCCTGTGACTGTACGACTAGGGCAATACATGAAGAAACCATCCTCAGCAGAAGTATTTTTTTTCTTTTTCACTAGCATAAAAATCCAAACACCCCAGGACAAGAGGCATGGCTAAATCAAGTTTACAGTTATTACTCATTCCTGGAGCATTTCTACAAACTGGTTAGTAACTTCTCCGGTTTCCACAGGAATTAAAAGATTATATTTAAGCTGGGTTCAGATGGGTGTATTTCATGGTCTGTATATGGACCGGAATGTCCAGACTGAC
Organism: Dendrobates tinctorius; assembly: GCF_039654945.1. NCBI lineage: Eukaryota > Metazoa > Chordata > Amphibia > Anura > Dendrobatidae > Dendrobates > Dendrobates tinctorius. Next base: position 667,978 of record NW_027361739.1, on the reverse strand, counting down.
CGCCGGTCTCCCGACCCAAACTTAGGGCTCATTTAGATGTCAGTATTTTCAATGTATGAGAAGAACTAAGTGATTATTCTGATCAGACTTTGATTGGAGTGTGGTCTAAGTTACATCTGTTTTTCTAATACGAGGAGAAAAAGAAAGATTGCTTAACCTTCCCCTTTCTGACAGTCCGTGAAAATTGGGCGGGACCTGGATGACATCAGAGTGTGGTCCAATTTTTCACCCATAGACTTACACTGCCGATTTTGGATCAAAATCGCATGCCTTTGATGTCTTCCGTTGACCACTTGGTCTGAGGAAAAAACATTGGAAATGTGCACTGCCCCATAAAATATGCGTACTATCGGTGAAAACCACGAATAATAATACTCTTACGAGAAAATCGGACGTGAGAGCGATCCCTTTCATCCTCATTTGTGGTGTCCGAGGATAAACGTTCAGGTCAGGAGACAAGCAACCAGTACGGACATTACAGTCCCTACACGGGCAGAGAAATACGCATGTTTGAACACCGTCTTAGTCACTTTTATCTGAAAGTGCATATTGTTAGGCAGGAGTCCAGACTATAGGAACAATTATTCAAGGCTTTTACATCAGGTTGTCATGCATGTTTTTTGTGCAACCTTTTTGGAATCTCATGCTTCTTTCAAAAGTGTGTATATTTAATTTGACAAAAAGCCAGAGATTTATGAATTGCAACTTTACAAAAAAATAGTCACAATCACATTCAATTCTCACTATAGTAATGAGAGTTGGTGGCATAAAAACCTGAAAAAAAACTCTAGACAGCATTGTGGTATTTAAAGATATCCCAAAGTCATCAAACATGGAACACTGGTAATTTTGGCACAAATAACGACAATGCCATGAGCAAAACAGGCTTCCAAAATTCATGATAAATTCCCCACACTGAGTATTTCCGCATTTGCAAATTTTTAGACAAGATTATTTCTTTGCAAATTTGCCTCATTTTTACAAACTAAAAAAAAAATGTTTATTTTATAGATACAGCCAGTACAAAAACTTGGAAACCGTAGTAAAATGGCATTTGTTGTTTTTCAGGTGATGTGCTAGTATATCCAAATTCCTGTGAAGGCTGAGGTGACGGTGGCATGTACTGACAAGTCATTACCACCTGCTTTACTTAAGTGTGTGTTCTCCAACAACTGGGGGTATGCTAAATTATTTTCTTGTGAGACGCCTAAGATAAAGCATTTGGGCCAGGCCAGCATGTACCATCACCCAAGGACGGTTACAGACTTGGACTGGCCCACAGGAGAACAGGGGAATCCTCCGGTGGGCCACCACCTTCTTATATGAGAAGTACTTGGTACTATATACTTGATTCAATATGTACAGAGAAAGACAGCATCTTATACATTTACCAATCTACCCAGTTCATTGTTATATAAATTTGTGATTGAGGATAATGTGACATTTGCATGTAGCTGAAAGGCGGGGTCCTGAAGTTGGTTACTGGTGGGCCCTTGGCACCCAAGTCCGACACTGATCATGAGGACAGGTAAGCGTAAGAGTGATTAATACCATGTAATCACGCTGCTAATAATATAGGCCAGGATCTAGCTGGTCACTTATGGATGGACAGGATAGGCGTTCATTTTGCTTTTGTTTGATCTTCTAACACAGGAGTAAATGGAAATATATTACTACAAGACGAAAATATGTAATGTGCTTTACCAGAAGATATTCTGCTGTAAGTAAGAGCCATGTCTGGACCTCAGAGACTGGCATATTAAGAGAAAATCTATAATTGCCGGAGTGATTCTGGGAAATCCTTTCCTGAGCGCCTCATGTGTCCTCGCTGCAGCAGTCTCATAAGAGAGGAAGAAGGAAAGTGAGAGGAGAAGGGAGGAGGCCCAGGATGAAAGGACGAGGAGAGGAGGGGGTGCACAAGAGACTAAATGGGGCAGGGAAGCTGATGGCTACAAAGAGCTTGGATGGCTGCCTGGTGCTGACCAGGGTTTTTTAGTGGAGCTCATTAAGCTCTCCATCCTCTCCATAGATCTATTCAGAGACTGATGCAGCTGCCATGGAAACAATCAGACCCTTCTCCTAAGAATCGCCCCTCTTCCTAAAGGTTAAAAAAAGGAAGGTCAAAAATCAAATAAAGGAAGGGGTCACGCAACACCATAGCACACGTTTTCAGTGATATGTTGTAACAGAAGCCTCAAGAGAGGACGGGAGGGGAATGAAGATGGAGAAGAGGAGCTTTGTAAGGAAGGTAGAGAGGAAGTGCGAGGGTGATACAAAAGGTAATGGGGACAGCTGAAAGCAAAGCATGGATGCATGGAAGTGACAGGAACAGCCATGGACCCCCCCAGCTGTATGTGTCACTCTCAATAATACTGAGGCGGGCGATGGAAGATAGGAGTGAGGCGAGAACCTAGAAATACAGACATTTCACTTCTACGCTCTTCTAATCAGGGCATCTCCATGGTTGTATATCTGGTCGGGTTGGGGTCCCAGATTATATAAAGGGTGACCCTAACGTAGGTATAGGAATGCTTCAACGTTGATGGAAGACAACAGTGTCAAACAAATGTAATTTACTATGTAACAAAAGGTAAATCTTTTCTTGGGTGTCTACCTATAAAATCTGTTGGGACAAAATTACATTGATTCATCCATATGGGCTTGTTCACATGAAAAAAATGTAGCAACTTACAGTACCAGCAAAATGAATGAGATTTCTGAAATCTCACACTCATGATAAATTTTTCTTTTTTTTTAACCTTCAAAGCGTTTTGTTATTTTTCCCCCCAAACCTGCAGTGTGTCGATTCATTCAACATTTTTCACCCATTCAGAGAAATGGAAAAAAAAAATCCAAATACACAAAAACGCACTTATTTCATGCACCGTTTCTCCTGCTAACAATCTGCAAATTGCAGCAGAAATATCGGCCACAAATACTAAAATGTGCGCATTGCCTATAGCTACGCTTGGGCCCTTCCGGATATTGACATCTGGGACCTCAGCACATCAGGGTCTATTAATCCATTAAAAGCCACCGATATCACTGAAGCGAAAGGCGATCTATGGTGAACACATGAGAAGGACATTTGCAGGCCAAATCAATACATTTGAGCACTCAACGCTGACCATTGATATTCCCAGTGAATTTATGGGATGTAATTGTGAGTAATGCTCCAGTGCACAAATTGGCGGTTTTTTTTTTTTCTCCATATCTCCTCCAAGGTCATAGTAAATGTACAGGCTCCCGAATATTGAGAGAACGCAAAAAATTTCCATCTAAGGGCCTCCATACACATTAGACTAGAGTCAACTGAACTTGACGATAGCGACGGCTTTGGCCAACGGTCTAATGTGTATGGAGGCACCAACCGATTGATGTAGGTCTCGCGTGTCCGATTTTGGACTGTTCCCCTTGAGATGAGTCGCCAGCTGACGAATGAGCCTGCGGCATTCTCATGGAGAACACCACGAGCGCTCCTGTGTGTGAGAGAGCCGGATGAGATGGCTGAAGCATCTTTCGGCCAACAGCCATCTAATGTGTACGGCCAACCTTCTAAAGCTGGCCAGACTATTAGGATGTGAATAGTCATACTACGGAGATCAAAAGCAATTTACCAATAATCAAAAGGATATTCAGAATGTCTGAGAGATATTTCTGGAAGAAGAGAAATCTTGTATAAAGAATAGGCATTTTCTATATATTACGAGTTTGTACTGCAGCACACTTACTTCTTAAAGTGGTTGGCCAGGACTCCGACAACTTCCCCCACACGACTGTCTTGAGGGGATTGTCCAGCAAAACGTAGACATACAATAAGGTCTTTGCGGTCCGTCGTGTGGAAAACCACCAGCTGGTCCTTTCCGTCGGTTACACTGATACCAGATACCTAATGGAAGGAAGGAGAGATCGATCTGTGGTTTACAATGGGCAGACATCAGTTAGATAAGTCCACGAAAATAGCAGCGGAACTAAGCTGAGGAGAAGCGGGATACAGAGCGAGCCTGGCATCTTCGATATGGCCACCTGTTGCCACTACAGCGCCTTGCAAAAGTATTCGGCTCCCTGAAACTTTTCACCCTTTTCCCACATATCATGCTTCAAACATAAAGATACCAAATGTAAATTTTTGGTGAAGAATCAACAAGTGGGACACAATTGAGAAGTTGAACGAAATTTATTGGTTATTTTAAATTTTTGTGGAAATTCATAAACTGAAAAGTGGGGCGTGCAATGTTATTCGGCCCCTCTAACTTAATACTCTGTTGCGCCACCTTTTGCTGCGATTACAGCTGAAAGTCGCTTGGGGTATGTCTCTATCAGTTTTGTACATTGAGCGACTGAAATTCTTGCCCATTCTTCCTTGGCAAACAGCTCGAGCTCAGTGAGGTTGGATGGAGATCGTTTGTGAACAGCAGTTTTCAGCTCTTTCCACAGATTCTCGATTGGATTCAGGTCTGGACTTGGACTTGGCCATTCTAACACCTGGATACGTTTATTTGTGAACCATTCCACTGTAGATTTTGCTTTATGTTTGGGATAATTGTCTTGTTGGAAGACAAATCTCCGTCCCAGTCTCAGGTCTTTTGCAGACTCCAACAGGTTTTCTTCAAGAATGGTCCTGGAGCCAAATACTTTCACAATGCACTGTACAATGTGAGCCAGCTGCATGGCGGCTTCTGAAGGAATTTCAAGGGACTGATCACCTCTGGACACAATTTTTATTCTTTTTCTAAAAAAAAATTTTTCAAATGATTTTCGTTAAAATTTTTTATGTTGTTTGGCTTTTTTTCCCCTGCACATTCAATTATGATGTAGTCTGTGGTCATAAATCAGTTGAGAGGAGCTCAGAAAAAGATGGGTAAGGGCTCGCTCACACTAGCGCATAACTTGGCGATGTTTTATAGGATAGCACTCGGCCCAATGTTATACTATGGGGCAGCTCAGGTCAGCGATTATTTTCTCACGATGATTTGGTATGAGAAAACAACCTCAGCATGCTGCGAGTGGCTCCAATAATCAGATCACGCGCACCCATACAAGACTGTGGGTGGATGCGAAACATCGGACTGCACTTAGATGTCAATCCAGCGCAGCGCGATTACCACGGACACAGAAAATGGAGAAGACGGAGAAATTAAGTTCTCAGTCTTCTCCGCACCTATTCTGCCATTCTCTCATGCGAGAGAATTGGAGCACATTCAGAGGACACTCAGATCAAACTCTGAAAGGGTTTGATCTGAGTGCCATTAGCGTAATCGACTAGATCCTCTCGAAACACAGAATCGATGCTCGTGTGAGTGTACCCTAAAGGAGGCGCAAAAAACTACAGGTCAGACATAGCGAGCTGGCTGATGGATTCTCAGTTAACTCACTCTGCAGCCAACAATAGACAGTGCAGCACACAGGCTATAGAAGGCAAAAAATGCAAACGTTTTAATGAAACCTAATTGCAAAAATTATTTACAGCCCCAAATACATGTATTTAAATAAAAACAATGTCCCTAAAGGTGGACAATCTCTTAAAGATGGAGAAAAAGGTTTTGTTTGTTTTTTTTCTGAAAAAGCACAACTTTAGTCCATGAGCTGTGTCGGTTATTGCAATTCAACTCGAATAAATAGTCAATACCAGACCATAGAGAAGAGTGCCACCATTTTGCTTTTCTAATATCCTACAGCCAGTTATAAAAGGGTTATATAGATTTCCATTCATTTCCTGGGAACTGCAGGACCCGTTACACGATGGACACTGATGATTCCCTTTAAACCCAATTAACTATAATAAGATCTGTCAGGTTTCCATCATGGTGTCCATCCTTTTACCAAACAAAATAGCAAGGCAAACTATAGCCAAGTCTGAATTCAGCCATCCATGTTTCACAATCTGTAGACTGTCCTCAATGCTCGGACCATCCGGGGGTCTACTGACATGCGCATAGGCGTAAATAAGTCTGTAAGCTGTTAGCTTGGTAGTTCGATCTGAGAAACATGGACTTGTGAATAATTACACCATCTAATCTCAAGTGCAACCTGGAGAATCCCTTGATTTATTTATTTTTTTACACAGGTCTGCCATATCTATTATTGCTTTGGAATAATTAGTGTCAGCCATGCTCATCTGTACTAATTATTTTCTGAGTCAGCCATCAATAAAAACACAAATAGAACGGCTATTACCATGCCCCAACCCTTTAGCCTCATAAATATCTCATAAATATGATAAGCCAAAATTTCCAATTCACAAAACACATAGGAATGAAACAGGACTAACATTTAGGGTGGGATCGTACAATTGCAAGTGAGTGCTGGCTGCAGGTTCTGGTTCTGTTTTTAAAGGGAATCGGTCAGCAGTTTTTTTTTGCTATGTAATCTGAGGACAGCATGAGGTAGGGGTTAAATCACTGAGTTCAATGATGTGTCAATTATTAGGCTATTGTTTACTTACAATGAAGGTTATATCACCAGGAGATTATCACTGGTGGTACTAGCTGTCTCGTGTCAAGTCATCTGGCCACGCCCCCTCCTTTGATAAGCAGCTTGCTGTCTATAGACAATGTATATAGAGAGTTGTGGCGTGGGCGGGGTTAGCTTTCTCAGCTCTGCTGCTTCCTACATCTAAGAACTCTGATTGTGTCACAACTGCTGTACCCAATAAACTAAGTGACACAGCGTTGGAATCTGGGTCTCTTTTCCTACATCAGGTTGCCTTCACATGAGGTAGCAAAAACCTGGGGACAGATTCCGTTTACAATGTATACTGGAGACTCATCAGAAGGTCATCTAGCACATTCGCTGCTTTTTGTGAGATGAGACATATTCCAGTTCCTAAAGATTGAAGATCCAATTCATTAATATATTGGCTCTTTGTTTCGATTTCGGTGCTTTTATGTGATTGCTTGTTTGTTTTTTTATGTTCCTCATTGTGAGTGAGGTTTGGAGTTTCCAGGTGTTTTCAGCTTATTCATGAATTATGACTTCTTAAAAAAAAAAAAAAAAAAATAAAAAAAAAATCATCACAACATTTTTGAGCAAATGTACTAGTGTTTTCCCCTGTAATGATTTTATGCACGTCTGATTTTTTGGGTGGGAATCTTGTGACATTTAGCAGAACTTGCCAAAAAGGTAAAAAAAACAAAACCAAAATGAAGAGTTAGCAATTGTATTTTGCGCAAAGTCAATGAGCCGTATGCATTTTTGAAGAATTTGGCACAAAATAAATATAAATTTATACAAGAAAAAGAAAAGTGATTTAACAAAAAATTTTTTAAATGATTAACCAGGCCCGTAAGACCCCCCTCAATAAAAAGTGTCAGTGTAAAAAAAATATACATTTTTAGGAAAAGAAATAGGTAGTGTATATTTAATACAATGATAAGATCCCAGAGTATTATCAGAATTAAAAAAAAAAATTTTCACTCCAGTTTGTGGGAGCAATGAATGAACAATACGTTAGGGCTAAAGCTACTTTCACACTTGCGTTAGGAGGCACAACATACGTTCGTTGTGAAGCTCCGCCCCCTGCGGCGCCTCCTCCTGTCAGCTTCGCCTATGGGCGCACGACGCTGCATGCGACCTGCGTACCCTAACTTTAGCATTGGGTACGCAGGCTGTGCGCAGGTATGCTTTTGCCGGCGCATGCGTCCCTTTTGACGGTGTGCCGACCTGCGCCAAACGCAATGTGCTGCATTTTGGTGCGGCCGGTGCACCGTCAAAAGGACGCATGCACCGGCAAAAACATACCTGCGCATGGCCTGTATACCCAATTCTAAAGATAGGGTACGCAGGTCGCATGCAACGTCATGCGCCCATAGGCGGAGCTGACCGGAGTAGGCGCGGCAGGGGGCAGAGCTTCACGTCGAGCATGCGCTGCGCCTCCTAACGCAAGTGTGAAAGTAGCCTTAGCGGCAATTTGTGCGACATGAGATCAAGATGTCACATGTGACATTGCATTTAATGAAGGTCAATGAGGTTGCAAAAAAAGAAAACAAAAATGGACTGAATTTTTGGCTATAGGACGCAAGACGTTTGCGACAATGCCCCTATAGATATCAGACAGCGATTTACATCAGACGTCTGTACGATTTGTCTGTATTTTTTTTTTTTTTTAGACAAATTGAAGTTCTATAGAGAAGTGTGAAATATATTAAAAAAAAAAAAAATCAGACAAGAGGAAATTTACCAAGAAAATAATACCAAGTAGTAGGAGAAACAGCTCTGCAGGCCGGGATGAATGAAGGCAGCACTGGACCAGACATCGGCTGTGCCAATCTCCATGGAGATCTCCATGGTAACCCCATCCCCCAGTACTGGATGCTTCTGGATGCAGGTTTCCTTGCATGTTCCAATGTGGATGCTGGCAGCCACTCTCTCCTGCTTTGTGGTGTATTCCCATAAGCTCCTTTATTCTCCTTCTCCCTGTAGAAACCACCATGTCTCCTCTCACATCTTTTGTCTTTTTGAGGATGGGTACTATTGTGCCCATTAGTTTATACCAATCTAATCCATACACTCAGGCCGTAGTGCAGGCACATTTTACCGACCACATTCGGCTACATGCCTCGAACCAACCATAGGTTTTATGACCTGAACTCACAGTATTTTGGGATCTACAATCCTATTAGATTGGGTCAGCATTAGACCTGCGGAAATAACACAGAGGCCGAAACAATCCTGCAGTGTGACCGTCTGAATGAGGACTACCATAAGGGATAATGATACAATGCCATTCTGCTCAGCCCTCCATGATGAATATGCATTATGTTTGGCTCTTACGGCAAACAATGTACAGACTCAGAATTATTCATTGCAGTGTATGACATGAGGGATGACATAGCAATAGCTGAATTTAATGTATTGACAAATCTATAGTTCTGTGTAATAGTTAGAGTCTAAGGCTGGAGTCACACTACAGCGAGATACGGCCGAGTCTCGCAGGTTAAAACCAAGCTCTGGCACCGGCACTCCGGAGCGGAGCGTGCAGCTCCATGTATTGCTGTGCGGCTGCACGCTCCGCTCCGGAGTGCCGGCGCCAGAGCTTGGTTTTAACCTGCGCGACTCGGCCGTATCTCGCTGTGTGTGATCCCGGCCTAAGGGAAAACGTTTCTTCTTGTGGAGAGGGACATCCCAGTGTAAGGAGCCTTATAGGCCATGCAGTGCTCCCGTTGGAAATTAGATTGCCTAGTCTGAACTCTAGTGTCACCTATTAGGCTGGTTTCATATTAGCGCTTTTTTTTGCGCAGCGCATCGTGCACGTCCATGCGCACCTATGTTTAACATGGCGTGCGCATGGTCTAGCGTTTGCACGCGTTCGTATGCGTTTTCGTGCGCATGCGTTTTTTAAGATGTGCGCCTAGGCGCGCCAGATGCAATCTGTTGCATTTTTGGGTCCGTCCAACGGCGTAAAAAAAAATGCATGCGCACACTTGAGCATGGAATGCGACAAAATAACGCATTACAGTCTATGGGAACGCCTGCATTAAAAAACGCATGCGTTTTAAGAGTTAAATGGCTTGAAACTGGTTAAAATGCTTGCACCTAAAAAATGCAAACGTATGCAAAATGCATGATGCGTTTTTTGCATGCGTTTCTATTGCGCACAAAGTAGCCTTAGAGGTAACCATCCTAAAAGTCAATCGCGACCCTTTCACAAGACTTGCCCTGTGACTTACAATAAAAGCCAAAGCAGAATCTTAATTTTGCAGACACAGTGTTTCGGGGTGTTGCTCCTCCGCAGTGCAAAGCATGACATCTGATTTTCCGGTATGATAGGCCTCTGAATGAAGTTTAAGGAGCAACTTTTCTTCTTGTGGAGCGTGACATGCCAGTGTAAGGAGACTCATGGACTCTGGGAAAATAAATATGCAAATAGCCTCTTCAGAGAGGAAGAGGATTTGAAATCTACTGCCCCTAACAAGCCTTGCCACATGACTTAAGAAAAAAAACAAATCAGAACCTCAAATTGCTGATAGCAGTCCTAAAACCTACTTCCAATAGGTGGCACTAGAGTTCAAGTCCTCTTCCTCTCTGGAGATACAATTTGCAAGTGTAATAGCTAAGCAGCTACTTGTTTAAAAAAATACACGCATGGTTGAATTCAATAAGGGACAAATATTTTTCAAATAATAAAGATTTTTCTTCCCTCATTTATGACATATATTTATTTATTATATACACACAGCAAATTACCATCACAACTTGTCATAATTAAAGAGGACTTGTCAAGTGCCATATATTTTTTGTTTTTACTTGGTACAAATGCTGCTCTTCGCCTGAATCTGGCATTGATTTGTTTATATTTCTGAGCTGCTTCAATCCTGAGTTATAGCCCTTTCTTGTAATGTTCTTTTTTTAACATCCAACTGGGCATTGCACCCAAGAAGACTCCTATAAAGAAAAGTTGCAGACCATGTCCAAAAAACAAGAAAACAATTCGGCACTGCTGCTGCCACCTTCATATGCACTATAGTTCGGTACAATTTCACACATCGGGGCTGCACGCCAACTACCCTTAGAACGGGTGCTCAATCCAAAGTAAAACATGCATAGCCACGTTATATAAAGAAGAACAAAAGGGATGGCACTCACCGTTCTGAAGTGATGAATTTATTGTAGGATAAAAAGCATAGGCTCGGGAGAGATGTCTGAACTGTGGACAACGACCGTTTCACGCCAACTGCGCTTCAACGGGTCCTCAGACCGGTGAGTGCCATCTCTTTTGTTCTTCTTTATATAAAGTTGCAGACCATGCCTACTTGGCCAAAAGGCTAAATTTATATACTGTGCATGAAAGAGTAGGCAATATTTTCAGAAACAGAGAGGTACAGGAACAAAAGGAAAACACCAGATTCTGGAATATAGCAGCGTTTACATAGAATAAAATAATAACATACTTATGGCAAATGACAAGTCCTTTTTAGTGTTGAGCATTCCGATACTGCAAATATCAGGTATCGGCCGATATTCGCTGTATCGGAATTCCGATACTGAGTACCGATATTTTTACAATATCGGATACCGGAATCGGAAGTTCCCATAATGCAATGAGCCAGTGTTGTGGCTATGATTGGCTGCTGAAATGATGTCATCATGATGCGCGGTCTGTGCGCATCATGATGCGCGGTCTGTGCGGGCCTGCCGGGGGTCTGTGCGGGCCTGCCGGGGGTCTGTGCGGGCCTGCCGAGGGTCTGTGCGGGCTGCCGGGGGTCTGTGCGAGCTGCCGGGCGTCTGTGCTGGCTGCCGGGGGTCAGTGCGGGCCTGCCGGGGGTTGTGTGTGTGTGCAGGCATCGTCCGATGGGACTATAAGTTCCATCGGGCTATGCCTGCTACAATGACAGTGATTGACACATTAGCCAATGATGGGACAGTAGTAGTCCCATCATCCGGCTAATGTGTTGAATGTAAAAAAAACAAAACATACATACTACATACATACATACTACATATATACTACATTCATACAACATACATACATACTACATTCATACAACATACATACAACATACATACTACATTCATACAACATACATTCATACTACATATATACTACATTCATACAACATACATACATACTACATACATACTACATACAATACATTCATACATACATATAGACATACAGTACATATAACATAGAGTACATACTCACCATCATTTGTCACTTTGATCCCCGAAGCCAGTGTCATCTTTAAAAATTATTAAAATAACAAACAAGCGATATACTCCCTGATCCGCAGAAATCCACGAGTGTCCCACGATGATCTCCTGCAGTGCATCACTGAGAGGTTACTATAGTTCACCAAAAAAGTGAGACTAGGGACTATTTTTTACAGCGGCGGAGGAATACAGTGCGGAAGGATACCTACCTCCCGTCATTGTATTCCTGGGGCCCCTAGAGAGCGGTGGCATCAGCTGATGCTGCTGTTCTCCACGGGATATCGTCGTGGGACACTCGTGGATTTCTGCGGATCAGGGAGTATATCGGTTGTTTGTTATTTTAATATTTTTTAAAGATGACACTGGCTTCGGGGATCAAAGTGACAAGTGATGGTGAGTATGTACTCTATGTTATATGTACTGTATGTCTATATGTATGTATTATATGAATGTATTGTATGTAGTATGTATGTTGTATGTCTGTAGCATGTTGTATGTACAGTATGTTGTATGTATGTCGTATGTATGTAGTATGTACTATGTATTTATGTTGTATGAATGTAGTATATATGTAGTATGTATGTTGCATGAATGTAGTATATATGTAGTATGTATGTAGCATGTAGTATGTATGTATGTTGTTTGAAAGTAGTATGTATGTAGTATGTATGTTGTATGAATGTAGTATATATGAAGTATGTATGTGGTATGTAGTATGTATGTATGTATGTATGTATGTATGTAGTATGAATGTAGTATATATGAAGTATGTATGTAGTATGCAGTATGTATGTATGTTGCATGAATGTAGTATATATGAAGTATGTATGTAGTATGTATGTATATTGTATGAATGTAGTATATATGTAGTATGTATGTAGCATGTATGTTTTTTTGTTTTTTTATTTACATTCAACACATTAGCCGGATGATGGGATTACTACTTTCCCATCATTGGCTAATGTGTCAATCACTGTCATTGTAGCAGGCATCGCCCGATGGGACTTGTAGTCCCATCGGACGATGCCTGCACACACACACAACCCTCGGCAGGCCCGCACAGACCCCCGGCAGGCCCGTACAGACCCTCGGCAGGCCCGTACAGACCCCCGGCAGGCCCGCACAGACCCCCGGCAGGCCCGCACAGACCCCCGGCAGGCCCGCACAGACCCCCGAGAGGCCCGTACAGACCTCGCCCGCACACACAGACACGCACAGTGTCCGCCCACGCACCGCCCACACTCTTCCCCCCTTCCGAACTAGATGTACAAGTAAAGAAAGGAGTTTTTTTAATTCCGATATTTCTGTCCCATTGACTTGAATGGGGTTTCCGGTATCGGAATCTGCGATACCCGATACTTTTTGGGTATCGGTCCGATCCAATCCGATCCGATCCTTCACGGTATCGGATGGTATCGCTCAACACTAGTCCTTTTTAAAGGGAATCTGTCCCCTATTTTTTCGACTATAAGATGCGGCCACCGCCATCAGGGGCTTATCTACAGCATTCTGTAATTCTGTAGATAAGCCCCCGATGTAACCTGAAAGATAAGAAAAACGAGTTATATTATACTCACCCAGGGGTGGTCCGGGTCCGGAGGGTGTCGTGGTCCGGTGCGTCGCCTCCCATCTTTTAGCGATGATGTCCTCTTCTTTGCTTCCCGTCATGGCTCCGGCGCAGGTGTACTGCTCTGCCCTGTTGAGGGCAGAGCAGAGTACTGCAGTGCGCAGGTGCCGAAAGAGGTAAACCTGCACAAAGATGGCAGTATTCTGATTTACTGCGCCTGAGCGAACTCAGTGCAGGCGCAGTGAAACATTCGGCTGCTCCCGGCGGCAGATGCGCGACGTGTCTACAGGCAGAGGAAGCTGGTCACATTAAAGGGGTTTTCCCACGAACAAAATTTTAAATATTTTAAATATTGTCTGTGTCTGACCGTGTACGGATCATACCACATCTCCTGGGCAAGGGAGGAAGCAAAAGACAATACTGATATTACAGCAGGGAATCACAGAGGATTCATTTTGTGAGGTAAAATATTTCACTGACTGTTTTTAAACAATATTTTACCTCCCAAAATGTATCCTCTGCGATCTCCTGCAGTAATGTCAGTATTGTCTTTTGCTTCCTCCCCTGCCCAGGAGCTGTGTGGAGACAACTCAAACGAGAGAACACATGAGGGAAGAAGGCAGCACAGTGGTGGAGAGAGAAAGCAGACAAGGGGGAGAGCACATGATGTACACAGGTCAAAGAAGAGATGACATGAGAGGAGAAGACAGCAGATGAACGCCCTCCCCTTAGTGAATACAAGGGGGGGGTCGCATAATAACGCGGCTCCCATAACTATTAATTTGATGGTGTTCAGTTGTTGTTTTTTTTAAGCTCTGGTTTACAAAGTTTCAGTAAGCTGTGATATTTCACGAGCAGGTTCCTGTTGTTAGGCAGATTGGCTTCCTGCTCTTTTTTTGAACCTGTTTGATTGGCTGACAGAGTAAGAGCGGGAAGAATTTGTGGTATATAATCAGCTGTTTGTGACAGTTACCTCAGTTTACCTCAAGAAGATTTCAAGATCCCTTCCTCCCGCCCTGTTAAAAAGTATTTCATTGTATTGTCGGGTCGTTTATTTGTGAGATAATCTCCTTGTTTTAGGCCTCTTTCACACATCAGTGTTTTTGATCAGTATTTGTATGCCAAAACCAGGAGTGTCTCCAAAACAAAGAACAGACATCAGTCTTTCAATTATATTTTTTTCCTGGTAATTTCCATTCCTGGCTTTGGCATACAAAGACTGATGCAAAATACTGACCAAATACTGACGTGTGAATGAGCCTTTAGGGAGGATTGGGTCATGAGAGTAATAATTTTATTCAGTGATGGAGATATTTAATGATTTTAATGGTTATGATGAAATAAAATTGGTTGTTGAGTAACTCAAAATAAACGCCACGGCCATTTTATGCCAAACTTAGAACTCTGTGTCCTGTGCCCTTTTTTCTTATGTATGTGAGATGAGGCCTGTGTTATCATGGGGGAGAGAGAAAGCGCACAGGGGTAAGAGAGGCAGAGCACACGGGGGAGATAGCTCAAACAGGACAGCACATGAGGGGAGAACACAGCACAGGAAGGAGAGAGACAGCAGACAAGGGGGAAAGCACATGGGGTAGACAGGTCAAAGAAGAGAGCACAGATGGGAGAAGTCAGCACATGGGGAAAGAGAGAGTGGATAGGTGGGTGAGCACATGGGGGGGGGGGAGAGATTCTCAACGCTGAAAAGCCTGCCCCCATCATGACATTACCGACATCCCGATGCAATAGCGTCGGGCTTCCATCTAGTCATATGAATAAACAGACAGCTGGACATTACCATTCCGTTATCCATTGGTGTTTCCCTAAATAGTCAGACAATGTCAGTACGGATTGGTCAGGGTCAGGGTCAAGTATGTGAGGACGCAGCCCATTCATAAGAGACCCTAAACTTCTACATTTGAATATTGCATGTACAGTAATTACAAAAAAAGAGTATCCTTTAGTTTACACCCATCAATTAATAATTCATGGCATGTGCACTATGTAATTTATAGCCCAATCTTTATGAAGGAGGAAGCTGACAGCTTTTAGCATAAGTACATGGCACTGTGATCATAACACAGTACATTGACCATCAGTAATAGTAATCCATACAATACATGGTCAATGTCTACAAGTGCAAATAATGAAAACCTTGTGCCAAAATATTATTATTATTTATTACTATAGCACTAATTATTCCACGGCACTTTACATGTGAAATAGAAATTTAGATTTGTGTGAATGAATCAGAATTAATTCTGAGAAATTGTAGATAACAATACTAAAGCCTTGGCTTAGGACAGTACATATTATTATGCAGGCCACAGAGGACTGTCATCTGATATCAACTTTCACTGTAGACATGATTGGACTTGTGGTCGCGGACCCCCGACAGCTGGGACAAAGCTTTCAGCTGTCATTAAGGTAATTCTGATGGCAGGGGAGATATTCTATACAGGGAGAGATGGAAATGTTGCCTTAAAAGACTTGTATCATATAGAACCTGCTTTCTATGCCATCAACACGGCCAATTTTGACTTTAGTCTGTAAGTTAGGGCTAAGCTGCAATACCGGACACAGCCTATGGACAAGAGTGGCACTGTTTCTAGGTTTATAAAAACAAATTCACAGACCCTTTTCCTAACCTTATTCAACCCCTGCAAGCGATATTAACCCCTTAATGACCGGAGCTTTTTCCGGTTTTGTGCTTTTGTTTTTCGCTCCCCTTCTTCCCAGAGCCATAACTCTTCTATTTTTCCATCAATATGGCCATGTGAGGGCTTATTTTTCGCGGAACGAGTTGTACTTTTGAACGACAAGATTGGTTTTACCATGTCGTGTACATGAAAATGGGAAAAAATTCCAAGTGCGGTGAAATTGCAAAAAAAAATTGAAATCCCACACTTGTTTTTGTTTGGCTTTTTTGCTAGGTTCACTAAATGCTAATCTGATTCTCCAGGTCATTACAAGTTCATAGACACCAAACATGTCTAGGTTCTTTTTTATCTGAGTGGTGAAAAAAAATTCCAACATTTGCTAAAAAGAAAAAAAAAAAAAAAAAAAAAATTGCGCCATTTTCCGAGACTCGTAGCGTCATTTTTCGTGTTGTCAGCTCGGGTGAGGGCTTATTGTTTGCGTGCTGAGCTGATGTTTTTAATGATACCACTTTTGTGTAGATACGTTCTTTGGAACACCCGTTATTGCATTTTAATGCAATGCCGCGGCGACAAAAAAAAAAAACGTAAAGGGCATGTCACACTAAGAGATATCGCTAGCAATATCGCTATAACTAGTGACGTTATAGCGATATTGCTAGCGATATCTCTGTGTCTGATACTTACCTACGACCGGCTCCCCCGCTGGTTATCGCTGATCGCGCGAGAACAGGCTGGACTGTTTCTCGTCGTCAGCTTCCTGTGGCGCTTCCTGCTGTGAGGACGAGCGAAGCGTGGAGCCGGGCGGGAGGACGCAGGATCGCCTGGTGTGACAGGTAAGTAGCGACCCCCGTCCCCTGCGATGTCGCTGGTGAGATCTGCCTGTGTGGCAGCTCACTAGCGACCACTTAGCGATGTACCAGCGATCCTGACCGCGTCATATCGCTGGTCGGGATCGCTGGTACATCGCTAAGTGTGACAGTACCTTAATTCTGGTGTTTCGATTTTTTCTTGCTACGCCGTTTAGCAACCAGGTTAATCCTTTTTTTATTGATAGATCGTGCGATTCTGAACGCGGCGATACCTAATATGTGTATGTGTGGTTTTTTAATTGTTTTATTTTGAATGGGGCAAAAGGGGGGGTGACTTGAATTTTTAAGTTTTATTTTTTTCATATTTTTAAAAACATTTTTTTTTTGCTTTTGGCATGCTTCAATAGTCTCCATGGGAGACTAGAAGCTGCCATAGCTTGATCGCCTCTGCTACATAGAGGCGATGCACAGATCGCCTCTATGTAGCAAAATTACAGCATTGCTATAACCACAGGGTGGCGCTCATAGCAATCCAGCATCAACAACCATATAGATCTCAAGGAGACCTCTGGTTGTTATGCTGACGCACCGATGACCCCCGATCACATGACGGGGGTCAGCGGTGCGTGTATTTCCAGCCGATGGCTGGAAGCGCGCGTTAAATGCCGCTGTCAGCGTTTGACTAGTTAATAGGCGCGAGTGGATCGCGATTCCACCCGCGCCTATTGCGGGCACAAAACAGCTGACATGTCCCGGCTTTCAAAAGAAATACTCAAACACAAACAGGCTGAAATAACACATTATATGCATACTAAGTGCTCAACCTGTATTAAACCATCAATTGAAAAGGACCCCAATAAAGATCCATCGTAAAAGTACTATGAAAAAAATGTCCCGGCTTTGATGCGGGCTCACCGCCGGAGCCCTCATCAAAGCGGGGGTACTGCCATTGGACGTACTATAATGTCCTATGGCCGTAAGGGGTTGAATATGTCAGTAGGATCAACCCTCCTGAGCCGACTATATATAGGCATGTAGATAAAATTATATAAAATGATACCTTGATATCTGTGATCCGATGTCTCATTCCTGAGAAATCTACATATTTCTTGATATGTAAATGAGTTGCTAGGATCTCTGGGCCGGACAAAGATCTCCTTGAGAATCTGCCTCCACGGCTTATTTTAAATGAAAGGGAGCATGGCCAGTGTGAGACATGTAATGACTGTCAGTGTTCTCTCCTGATCTACATGTCTCACACTGGCAACACCCCGTTTCATTTAAAATAATCTCTGGAGGCAGACTCTCATGGAGATCTATGTCCAGCCAATAGATCTTAACAGCTCATCTACATATTAAGAAAAACGTGTATTTCTCTGGAATAAGACAATAGATCACAGATATAAGATATATATTATTCAGCTTCTTATGACCTACATACCCATATAGATGGATTAGGAAATTTGAGCCTACTGACAGATTACTTTTAAGGCCAATCCAAAACGGTACTAACTCCCAGTCAATTTCAATAAGTCGCTACTTTTTCCATAGAAGTATAATTTTGGTTATCTTCTCATATTTCACTGATTGCAGTTTTAATGTAAAAAGATGAAAAATCTATCCATAGCATGTATAACGTATATAGCCATCAAATATATGTGTGAAGTAAACAGTAAATAACAAACCGCTGTATATAAGTAGAAAGTGCTAATTATAAAATGTTGCTGACTGTAATTATGGGCACTTATCATATAAAACATACTGTTCGGTTTGGACTCATTGTAAAATGATATCGTCAATATAGCCACAAGGGGCGCTGTTGGGTTAAGTCTGGAAATTCAAGTAACAAAATGTATGAGTCTTATTGCTAAGATTTCGCATGGATCTTATTATTACCATAAGATCAGCACATATGCACAGAAACCGCGACCATCAGTTCACCAGGAGAATTTATGATTCTTCTACATGAAAGTTGGAAAGCTAAAGCAAATCTTGTCACCGAAACAATATAGTTTTTCTATGAATTATTAATAAAGAAGTCAGACTATGTAGGTTTTTTTTGCTTAGGTTATTGGCCACCTGTGCAGTGTGTCAGAGGTGGCCAGGTATCCTAGGCAAGGAGTTTGTAAGCGCCGCTGTGAAGTTAGCCGACTGCTGGATCTGGACAGCTTCAGTGTCCCTGTGCTCCTCCGATGAAGTAGAAGCAAAGCTACCTCTGTATGTGGAGCAATGATGCTGATGGACAAAAGAGTCAGTCACGAGCACACTGCCCCCTCAGGCCAAATTCCTCCTCCTAGTCTCTTTTCATAAGAGACACACTTATAGATTGATTTAATGGGGTTGTGCAGTTTAAGACAAAATTGGGGCCAACGATGGTAATGATCTAAAATAACAAAACAAGCATTACCTGTTGAAGCCCCCTGCCTCTCAGCCGCTGCTCCTCTCTGGACTTGGCTTATAGGGCTGTCCTGTTGACTATGTGTGACCACTGAAGTCAATCACTGGCTTTCTGTTTCATAGTTTTTTAGGCTGAAGGTAGACCTAAGTCCATCAAGTTCAATCTAAAACCTAACATGTTGATCCAGAGGAAGGCAAAAACCCGGTGGGGCAAATGCTATTTTCCCCATATTAGGGGAAAATGCCTTCCCAACTCCAATACAGCATTGAGACTAGATGCCTGGATCAATGTCGCAACACTCATAACCTAAAATTATGTTTCTCAAGCAAGGCATCCAGGCCCTCCTCGTACTTTTGTGTTGTCTACCTCAGCATCATGAAGTTGTGAATTTGTGGATTTTGTATATGGGACTTTAAGTTTTATCTTAAAACATAATGCCTTTACATTTCTGGACAGATGGTACTTGCAGTGTACTGGTACCGCAATGGGGACCTCAGCAGCGTGTGCCTTTCCACATTTTTTCTTGGCCACTTTGGAGGACAGATACATGTTCTCAGTAGAAAATCCATTCATTAAATACATCCGAATATTTCTTAGCTATGTCGGTGACATATTTATTGTGTCGTCTGGTACTCAGGACCAATTAGACAATTTTGTGATCTATCTGAACTGGGCAAACACAATGAATATGAAATTTACTTCCAATTTTGGAAGATCAGTTTTAGAATTTTTGGATGTGAAGGTTCAGGTCTGTGAGGGGGCTGTAATAACAGATACCCATAGAAAATCCTCTTCCAAGAAATCTCTGTTGTAGCACAGAAGTGCCCACTCTATCCATACTTAAAGATCTCTTCAGTTCAGCCAATTCGTAAGACTCAGAAAAATTAATAAGAATAGCAGACCTAAAAAATAGGTTCATTAAGAGGGGCTATCTGGAGACACTTCTGAATACGGCTCTGGACAGAATCTGTTCTTTCACCCAAAATGATCTACTAAAAGGTAATCAATCGCTGGAACGTAAGAGAATACAGAGATTAATATACACGTTTAAATATAGCACAATGGACAGGCAGATTCATGCAGCCATTAGCATTGGCACAGCCTAGAAAAAGATAGTGACATTGCTGAGGTGGTAGCATGTAAACCTTTGGTCTCATTTAGGAGAAGCACTGACCTCAAGGTCAAGCTGGTCCATAACCGACTAAAGGTGAAACCTAAAAATTGGTTGAGCAGGTCAAGATCAAAAACTAATTACAAATGCAGCAATAGTTGGGGAGGAGCTAGGATTTAAGATGGCTCCTCGTCACTTCTCCCCCATTCTAGGACCCGTTGAAGCACAGGAAGGTGTGAAACAGTTGTCGTCCTTTATGTGGTCATTACTCTCCTGCATACATATTTTCATTTTTGCTGAATAAAGGATCTTTCAAAAGGATTGTGAGTGCCACTTTTCTTTTTTGCACATTTTTGGATTGACGACTGTGGCGTTGTACCAGAGATCCCTACTGTATGGTGGAACAATACATCCATAAGGCACAGGACATAGAGGTGGATTTTTGATATATGGTGCGGGTATCTTTGCTATTTTTCCCCGCACATCAGCATCATTACTATGGTCAGTGATTGACTGCAGTGGTTACGTATTGTAGATGGGACATTAACTGCTGCAACCTTATAAATAATACTGGTGTGGGGCTGAAGAGAGGATCTGCTGCACCGATAGGGGATTCAACAGATAAGTAGTGCCTATTTTCTTATCTTTAATTATCAACAGCCATGGTCCCAATTTTGTCCGGTCCTGAACAAGCCCTTTAAGCTGTTGGATAACCAATGCAAAATAAACAAGTAACTTTCCCCACTTGGCAGCATTAATCACTTACATTATAAAGAGGAGTGCTGCTCATGACTTTATACTGCTTTTTGGGATCCAGTTTATACAGGTGTCTATCAGTTATAAAGATAGCCCGATCTTCTACTTTATTAAATCTGTTGACCTGTGCAAAGAAAAGGAGACAATCAGATAAGAGAACTTAGGGCCCCATCACACATAGCGACGCACCAGCGACGCACCGCTTAGAAACCCGATGTGTACCTTAGTTACCAGCTCGCTGGTCTCCCGCCTGCCACACGCAGCGATGCGTGCTGGCAACCGGGAGACCAGCAATCAAAAAAATGTCCTGGCCATTCCAGGACGATCAGCGATACCCGGCAGGGGGGCCGGTCGCTGGTCAGTGTCACACACAGCGATCTCGCTGGTGAGATCACTGTTGCGTCACAAAACTTCTGACTCAGCAGCGATCTCGCTAGCGGGGGCTTTAGTCTTAGTCCCTCATTCCTATCCGCTGCACACAGTCATCCCATGCTATTGAGAACATGGATACTCATTCTTTTCCATTTACTTTGCCATCACTACTGACAAAACGACCCTCTAAAACACTGGATTACAACCCTGCAAAGGCACGGCATAAAAAGTTCTACAATGTTTCTTGATTAAGTGATCTCTACGAAAAATACATAGCAAGTATTTCCCTGTTATAGCTCCTACATGTTCACGCAGAGGTTTTTGAGGATTTTTTTTCCAAGAGAATCATCTCCAAAATGCTCAAGAAAACCCGCTTGAAAAACTTTTAGGGTTTGTGAACACAGAGTCTTTTTGTGGCATTTTTTAATGCAAAAACTCAAAGTTTTTGAGGACTTTTGTGTCTTTGAGAAAGATTTAGAGAGTATCCGCTCAGTTTCTGCTCCAAAAAGACTCAGTGTGAAAATACAATTCATTTCTCTGGGAAATTTACTCGGTTTGTTATATGAAGAGTGTTTGTGCTTTTCTTTGTTTATTGAAGAGGTTTCGAAAAAAAATGCCTGGTGAAGAAAAAAAAAAGAAAGTGCCTGTGACTTCTTTGTAAAAGATCCTAAAGGTAACCTCTCTAATTTAGACACTGTCCTTTCACAATGCTGAAAAGAATGCTTCAAGAAAATAAAGAGCTCTCCAAAACCTCTTGGAAAACCGCGCCAGGAAAAATAAACAGAGGAGTTGGTTGAAGAAAAACTTGGCTTTTGAACTCCTAAAAAAGCTCTGTGTGCACATGTCCTAAAGGTTAATCAAGGGACTGTAATCAAAAGGAAAACATCAAGTGACATCGCCAACAAGCCATTTTGCTGGGGCCTTAGTGCTTGGGAGCAGTATATTGAACCTTTTGCCCTGAATGAAGGAAATCCTAGCTATAGTTCTGCATTGTGCCATGTAAATGAAACTTCGTGAGTGCTAACTGGAAGGCTCGTTGAGTCGATATTGACTTTTAGGATTGCTGCTTCCAATAGGTGGCGCCAGAGTTCTAGTCCTCTTCCTCACTGAAGAGACAATTTGCACATTTAATTTTCCAGAGAAGCATGCATGGCTTATAAGTCTCCTCACACAGACATGCCAGGCTTGGCTTGTCACTCTCCACAATAAGAACCGTTACCCCTTAGGCACCTGATCAGCTTCCCAAATTCTTTATCCCACAGCTATCCAGATGTATGTATATACCTTGCGCACATTACAGGAGAAGAGAGGTTGCATGAACTTGTCTTTCCTCTGTAGCTCACTTGCCCGAGATACAAAGAACCCAGAATCTTGACTGTTTTCTTGTTTCTGTAACAGAAAGGAAATATGACTTTTTGACCCTGAATAAATGCTGAGAGAATACAGCTCTGTAGCCTGATGAATTGTAAGTGCAGCTTTGGAGTGGAATATGAGCAGTATCTAGGGAATGGCATAGAATAAATAAGGTACTAAATGGTTATTCTCATCCTCTGAGTGTTCATTCAGACATAGGATTTTCAAGTGCGAGTGCTATCCATGTTTTTCACTCGTAATTGTGATGGTTTATGAAACCATTCAAATTTTCCAATTTTTATCCATGTGTTGGATCAACATCAGCAATGCAAGTCAATGGCTCCATGAAAAAAAAAAATCGGATCACACTCAGATGACATACAAGTGCAGTCCGATTTTCACAGACTATCAAAAAGGAAAAGGTGGAGAAACTATTCTTTTTGATTTATGACCTACGAGAAAAAACGATGACATTCAGACTACACTTTTATCAAACTCTGATCAGAGGCTTATCAAAATAATCGGTCTGTTTTTGTATGTTACAAAAAATGATGTTTGAATGAGCCCTTAGACAGAGGCAGCTTTGTAATTTAGCAGTTATTAACGTTTTGTCCCCTTTCTCCCTAAATCTTTACTTATATTTTATTATTTTCTGCTCACTGGCAAGGGATTGGCCACCATTAATGAACATCAATGGTGGCTGAACTTGCGCAGTGATTACAAGCTGTTTCATAATGAGCTTGTAAGTGCTGCACCGAGGATGGCTTGTGATCATTGGCAGGAACTGCTAGCCTTGGATCTCAGCCACCTACATTTGCACTGCACTTCTGATGATGCAGAGCTAACACCTATAACACCATTGGGAGCACACACTTTTGGCCAGCAGCGTGACAATGCGGCTGGTCTGAACAGTAGGACTCCACGACCTTCCAGCAATCAGGAAGTTGGTAGGATGTGAAGCTGCGCACTCTTGAAAAAAGGAAGATGGAAAAACCCTTTAAATAAGTTACTGGAAAGTGATGTTCATAGACAGACGTGTGTTCTTCACTAGCACTTACCAACGACAAATAGTTCCCTTCCCAGCTCCTCTGAAGACCCATATCGGCTCTATGCCCCTTAAGATTTTCAAAAGCGGCAACTTTAGCCTTGATTTTTGGTATGTCAGCAGGAGGTATGCCCTTTATTATCTGATATGCTCTCCATCTGAAATAAAGAGATTGCACGATCTGCTAATTTGGTGACAACATACTGACAATTTGCTAAATTCAATGAGACATCCCAAGTACCTGTTGAAGATGATCTGCATACATTCCTGGAATCGTCGGAGAACCTTTGGAGGTGTTGGCCATTTTACATTCCTCCCGTAATCTCTGCTGTTCCGTACCCCGCTGAACCTCCGGACCACCTCAAGAATGTAGGACTTCACTTTGTAGCGTCTATAGTAGCGCATTATTGTGTGGGCGGCCTTCATTCTCTTATATTTCCAGCGGGCCAGTGTTCCTCTCCATATCTGCAGGAATAACAAGAATGAACTTAGATTCCAAATATAGCATGTATACCAAAGAAATCATCAATGCTTCAGGTAGACTCCATCATACCTTCTGCAGGAAGAGGATGATTCTTATCAACATCTCGCTCCGTTTCTCTTCCAGGGAAAACAAGGTACGTGGGGTGCGAATAAACACTTTGGTTCTTCCGTAGGCCGCATCCTGGTGGAAGCCGAACTCCGTCAAGAGTTTTTGTACAGCAATTTGGTCTGAAGGCAAGTCGTGGTTCGGCCAAGTCAACTGGGAAATCATCTTGTACCTGGAGAGGTGGACATAAAAGATAGATGATGAATGGTACAGAATGTAAAGACCTCAAGGACATATTGGACATGTCCTCACCAAATATCACCCAACCCTCCCATTCCATGTGATAGAAACCTGTTAAGTCATAATGTATGTAGAAGGAAAGTAAAAAGAATTACACTTACCTGTGAAGAAACCTCTCATACACCTGACGATATGCAAAACCAGCTCGTCGGACGCGGACATTCTCCAGTAAGCCCAAATACCCCACTTGGTGTTTGCATCGCTCCTCATCAAATAGAGATGGAGACTTTTTGTCATTTGGTTTAATGCATCTGACATAATATGGCTCCTGAGACATCATGAGAGGATACAGGGTCAGGTAGGGAAGAATAGATTTTTTTTTTACATTACAAATGCCTTTCCTATATTAAATGATGATACAATCAATCCATGGTATAAATTCTACATAATCCATAATGTAAATCACCATACTAAATGCAATATAGGCATTGAGTTTGATTTGAGATTACAGGACTGAAGACTAAAAAAAAATGTGAGTGCCGCTCTGGACTATAATACACTTTGTAAGTGAAGATCACAACAAGTAAAGTAATCCAATATAGTTACAAAACTAACACCGAAATAAAAAAAACTGATAGGAACACTTTGATAGAAGGTATAAAATAACAAAGTTCATACATTGGAGTTCAACTTTTTTAGGGTTAGAGTCAAACATTGAAGTCTAGGCATTACTCCTGTACACAGAGGTCACATGGCAGTAAAACATGGCATTCGTCTTTTTTATACCTTTGATGCCAAGTTGTCCACCAGGGCGATCATGGAGTTTTTGAATAATGTAGCTGCAGTCAGTGGACGCTTTGTGACCTCGGTGATGCTCAGCTTCCCTTCTGGCCACATATTCTTCAGCACAGGATTAGCACTAAAAATGGAATACAAAGCAAACACAACATCAAATAATAAAGTTTATCTAGGGGTCTCACAAACATGACACACAGTTTGTTGTGCATTTCTGTAGAACTGATGAATCAAGTGAGGCCAATGTATATAGTCATGGTTGAAAGTGTTGGCAACCTTGAAATTGTTCCAGAAAATAAAATTCAAGTGTCCTGAAGGCTCAGGGTGCATCAGAGTGAACTATCTGTCGAAAATGTCAATGAAATGAAACGGTATGGTAGCAGACCAAGGAGGAACCCATTGTTAACACGGGCATTAAAAAGCTAGACTGCAGTGTGCCAAAATGTATGTGAGTAAGCCAAAATCCAGGAAAGCGTCTTGTGGACAGTTGACTCCAAGATAAAGCTTTATGGTAAAGCACATCATTCTACTGTTTACCAAAAATGGAATGAGGCCTACAAAGAAAGAACACAGTACCTACAGTCAAATGTGGTGGCGGTTCAAAGATGTTTTGGGTGTAAGAAGTATGTTGATGGTTATGGAAAGTGATTAATTGCAGTTATTTATTCCAAAGGATGTGCAACCAAATATTACGTGGAGGGTGCAAACAATTCTATCCGGTCCACTTTTGTTTTGTTTTTTAAATTATGTCCAATTTGCCTTTTTTTTCCTCTGTTTTTTGTGTTGTTCCAATAAACAGAAAGGAAATAAACTGGTATATAAAAAACACGTGTAATTGCAATAACTCTCGGGTAGAAATATTTCATTTTCTGGAACAATTGCAACGGTGTCAACGCTTTTGGACATGACTGTATATCCTGATCCAGGAGTGGGTACAGACAGATATATGGGCCCTTTGCAGTCCAACAGCTCATCATAATGCACAATTCCACCTGCTTTGAAGATCGCAGTTGGCTCCTTTATCTCTGGAGTGGCTGCACAGGTTGCACCTATGGCATGTCCACCCCTGTCCTTATCCATCAATAATGGTGTGAGCTGCCATATCAGAAATCACTTATCTGAGATAATCAGGAGCATTGATAGGTAACAGTAACATGTAACAGGACCATCTGTTCTACTGTATGATGACCACAATGGGCTTCTTTATAGTCCGCACACAAAGACACCATAGCTTCTTCTCACCTGTTGTACATGAGTCTCTTGAAGTCCTGAAATAACGTGTCCTTGTTCTTATCAATGAATCCCACCACAGAGTAACTGGAATGAAAATACAAGAACATCACAAAACATCCACGTAAACATCTCCACAACCAAATGTTTGGACAGATGTTGAGCTCACTTGATGCTACTGTGGCTCCCCAATACTCACACAACATCTCCGGCATAGTGTCGAACTCGGAAATCTCTGTCGAATTCCAAAGCTTTATCTGTTGCACATACCTTAAAAGACAAAGATTTAACATAGAACCAATAATACAAAATACTCTAGACTTCATTTGCACAGTCTACTCATCCCGTAATTTCCATAATTCCACAACTTTTCTTTCTTGGTGTTGCAATTTCGTTCCTGAAACCCAATTAATAATAACCTTCATAACTCGAGTTGAGGGCTCGAAACACTTGGGCATTTCACCTATGTATTCTGGACCTGTGAACCGACCTTTTGCAATCTTGGCCTGACACTTGGCATAACGCAAGCCTCGAGGCAGTCATGTCCTGGTGCAACTAAACCTTCTGCACCACCTATAGCTAACGACCTGTGGTTGTTCCACCTCTGGCTTTACATAAGCCAAGCGTCAAGCCAAGATGCCCAACGGTCAGTTCATGGGTCTATAATGCATTTGTTAGATGCCCTGCCAATGCAACCCCTCAACCCTGGTTATGATGTTGTAATCAATCAGATCTGCACATATACACTAAAATCTTGCAACGTTTGTGCCTCCAATGACTGAAGAAGTTCTTGAATGGCAAGAACTGACTAGCAATTGCTCAGTGTGGTGGATAATATCAAACAGTTGGGAAATTCTGAAGGAAAATAGCCTCTTTATAGAAAATACTTAGACCCATTCTCTGTTTTGTTGACATTTAACACACAAAAAAAATCCCAAAATTCCACAGTAAAGTGTTAGAGCCGGACGCTTCAAAGTCTGGAATACCAATAGGCCTGTAAATCAGGCGACAGCAGTGCACAATGTCCATTGGCTAGACATGACATCATCTCTCACAGATTGATCCCTGCACAACCCCAGCAAGTCAATCAGCAGGGATCCAGGCGCCCTCTGCTGGAACGTTTAGGAACATCATCTTTTTGGTTTTGTCTTCAATCCTAAGTCATGTGACAAGGCTCGTTAGAGAGTCATAGTGACTTGTAGGATCGCTACTTCCTATAGGTGGCACTAGAGAGTTCTAGTCCTCTTGCTCTCTGGAGAGACAATTTGTGGAAGAACATCAGGATTTTCTTTTTCTTCCATTATTATAATGTATTTGGATACAATTCTTCTTGTTATGGAGGCATCACCCTCTGAGTAACTGCACACTATATATAATTAGTTTATTTCCTTGTATCTGTATAGTTCCACCATATTACACTACAATTTATAGGGATTGCTTATTACTTGAGAATCTAATTATTTTTAGAATGAACTGCAGTACTTTTTTTTTTTACTAAAAATGAGCAACAAATGGAAAGTATAGCACCCCATATAAATCAACAGGTACCCTCTGTTTTAGTAAAACAGGACATCACAAGATGACAATTCTATTTATCTGTTCCACTTGTCTGTTCTAAATTAAACAGAAAACATAAACAGATATGTGAACAGAGCCAAAGTCTTCTAACTAGTGCTCTGCCAAAATGTTACAAAATTTGTCTGAGCTCCTGGTTTTGGAATATCTCTCTCTGCCCTCCTCCTTCCTACTTTTAGTGTTAGAAATAACAGCAGGTAGGGAAGGGGATGTATACAAATCTCAATGCCAAGGACAGGTGTGAAAGTATTTACAGTCTTGGGGAGGGCAGAGAAAACAGGCAACAGAAAAGGAGGAAAGCACATGAAGAGTAAATAAACGCCTGATAGTAACTTTGCTGATATATTAGGTAAAGAAGACAGCAGCACCCTCAATATGCATAAATCTCATATCCAGCCTATATTCCTGGGAGAGACACTCCCACAAGAAAATGGAGATCAAGCTACAAAAATGCATTTCAGGGATTCTGAAAATGAATGATGGAATGAATATTGCAGACTGATATTTAGTGCAATTTAATTAACCAATGGTAACCCCTAACATGCATAAAAGTCATTTTTTCCATGTCAATAGTCTTTAAATAGCATGTCAGAGGAAAAAACACTGGAGTATTAATACGTAGATGCAAATGCTATGTATACTAGCACATTGTTCCAGGAGGAAAACATAAGTGCAGACATCATTGTGTAGTTACTGATAAATGGCACTGATACAAGCAATATGAAGTGGTTTCCATTTATTTGGGTATTAGGTATATGTGCACTGGATCCACCTCTATCAGCTATTTATTTTACTCATCAGACCCTTTAGACTAGTGCCTCCAGTAAGCCGGTACTGAACTTAAAGCAATGTTAACTTTCATACAAGCGGCTCCCTTTAGTGGCTAGGTACTGAACCTGAAATCTTGCTTGTCTGGAGAAATAAAGAGTTTACTGACTTCCCATTATGTATAAATTGGACATAACATGCTTTATAAAAATTCAGCAAAGAGCAGGAAAAAGGTTAAAAACAACTCTGCTCACCTATTCATTAAGCTACCACTGCAGTGATCCCGGCTGGTCTTTGCTAACTTCATGCAGTGACCACTGACCTCAATGATGATTGCATGTGATCGCTATAAGTAAGCAATGCCTAATGAGGACTGTTGTGACAGCGGGGATTAATATGGTGAATACATTTTTTGTTGTAATTCTTTTAATTTAACCCATTTCCTGCCGTTGGCTATTTTATCATAAATTCAGAAAACTTCTTTTTTAAGTGAACCCTTTTGAATGTTTGTACATACGGCGGAAGTAATGGTATAGCTATCTAGGCGCCAATTCTCCTATGATAATGATTTTCTGTAGAGATCTGATGTGCAGGTCATGAGAAATCTAAAGTACAAGTGGCTGGCAAATTAGGCTAGAAGTGCATTGGGTGTGTCACCTGCTTCTTTTAAGTGCTCCGACACTCCCCCAGTGCACTTCCTGCTTGATTTACATATGGCTTCCATATTAGATTTCTCATAACTGGAACATTGGGTCTCTACAAAAAAAAAAAAAGGTAGCATTTTTTGGCAGGGCATTCACCTACACAGCTATTCAACTGCTTACATAAATAAAAATAAATAGTGATACTGTTTATGTCCCCTCATTGTTATGGTCCTAGCAGTTTCTACAGTCTTGTACACCCATTAGATTACAATGGGCTTTTGGGGGCTCATAATAGAGTTTACCTCTCTTACAAACTGGAGCTAGTTTCCTAGATTGTTAACATACTTGAACTTTTTTTTTTTTTTAGATGGAAAACCCAAAGTATCAGGAGAAACCATGAACAACATAAAAAGAATCCATGCTGATGCTGCCTTGAACGTCAGACTATATATTTGACACTGGGGTATTAGAGGGGGTCTCGTGCTGTAATTAGGCCTTTTGCTTTTGAGAATTTGGCATGAACATGTTACAAATGTAATGGTGAACGTCCATGCAGAATGGTGCTAATGGCTTCTATTGGCAAGAACAGCTGATCACTAGAGGTGGCAGCAACCAGATGTTTCAGTAGTAACACCACCCTATACAGAACCCCACTATGAAGTCTACTTCATCTGATAAGAAATAATATAGACGTTGTCTTTACCCATCAGCCTTCCTTCAGTTGACTATCCTTACCTTCCTGCTGGAGTAGTGGGCATGTTTGCCGAGCTGCTTGTTTAGTGCATCCAGGAACATGGGGTCCGTCACTTTGCCCACATTCATGCAGGCGTCATCCAGCAGCGATATGATTCCACGATGCTGCTGCTCCACTAAATCCACAATGATTTGGTTGTTAAAATAATCTATCTGCGAGATGAAAAAAAGGGAACATATGAGAAGCCAACAGATCATCGCCACTACGAACCGTAGTAAGGAAACGGCTCAGGATGAGACATGTCCTCCATAGTGAATGATGTGACCACTTACATGCTTCCAGGGAATCCCTTCCCTCTTGTATTCCTCTTGCTCCTGGGTCAGGACGAGCTGGATAAAGAGCTGCTGCAGTTTCTCATTACAATAATTAATGCAGAACTGTTCAAAGCTGAAAGGAGAAGGAGAAGTCATCAGACAGTGGAAACAACACAACTATAAGAGAGGTCACCAAAAACAACTCAACCTGGGGTCACATATTGAAAAAAAGTGATTTTCCAAAGGCAAGACAAAAATGTATTACTTCCTTTTAATAGATCCCATCTGTTCAGCTCTATTGAGATTTCAGCTATGTCAGGGATGTGTATCGTGGCTCGGGCGGTAGCCGTGGGTGAGGTACTCATCTCTTGCGACCAGACACGTTACATGAAGGTGGGAGTCTTGGCTGGGTGTGTGGACTTGTGCTGTGAGGGCGGTACGACTGTGCAGGCCGCATGTAACCAATGTGGCTGGTTGGCCAGGACCAGATGTTTGACATTTCAAGGAGGGAGAACCCCAAGATTACCTTAGGGAATGTTATATACAGTAGATAGCGGGTACATAGCATCTCAAATGTTTCCTTGATAATGGGTAATGTTTTCCTCACACAAATTCAATCCCTTTCTCTTCTCTCTATTTACTTGGTTCTCTGTCTACACTATTCCTCACTAATTCACCACAACTTTTGATACTACAGGAAACTGTCTCTTTCCTTTCTGCTTAGCCCCAACTACTCTGGGCTAGTGCCAACCATTAACTCCTGCTATCCCATCACCTTTAGCATACATCATAATTTACATTACACTACATAACATTATACTTGTTCTTCAAGGGCGGAAATGAGCCGTATGTCCATCTCTTTACAGATTAACTATATGGATTAAGTGAAAGGAATTTCTGCATAAAATTAATTTGAATGTTTTTTTCTTGAAGCACATGCATGGACATCTTCATTCCCTGGTGGCAGTTGCAGACGTTTTTACAATACATCTGTTGTGTGAGCATATACAAAACATTTGGGCTCCAGCAAACCATTTCTAGGGACATCTAGGACAATTTATCAACCCATGTATATCTGTTTTCTGGCATAAAAACAATGCTATCACTCCGTGCGTGCTCAAGGGCACTGATGGAAAAAGCCAGGTGCTCTACTCAACTATCTATGGCGGCCCCATTCTGACGAGTCATTTCAGAGCTCCGTTCTCAACAATTGGACATACACCTGTGGCGCCCCTGAGACTCGGTCGCCACAGAGGTACTGCACCTTTTCCTAAGGTGTGGTGCCCCACCATCCAGGTCCAGGTAAGTTGGGGGCTCCTGACCACGCTCCAACACTCGCACCCCACACAATAGAGTAGTTCAGCAAAACCACATTGCGGCTCCTTGCTTAGAGAGAAGCAGAGCACCTTTGGTGGTTCCCTGCTTGGAATACTAGACGTGCTGGGAGGTGGGTGGAGTTGAGAATACATAAAAGAGTGGGATGGTTTAGGATTACAGGTCAGTCGGTGAGTGAGACTGAGAGAGGAAGCCACTCGGAGAGGAGTGGGGATCCCTGGAAGAGGGATGGAGGAAGGAGTGCTGCAGCTGCCTCAGTGACCTGAGCCAGCTGGCACGGGAAAGGAAAGATTGAGAAAGACATTGAACTGAAGCCTGAGCTTCCATAGGAGAGAAAGACAAGTACGGAACGTAGGAGTATAAGGGAACACAGAGGACGTGGGTTACAGGAAGAACCCTGCCTAGAAGTTCTAAGCGCAAGGCCGGGGCCCGGTCCCTGAGGTTGTATGGACACTAATGGTTCTGCAGCAGACACTGGTGGAGTAGTGGGCTGTAAATGCACTACTCCCATCTAAGACTTGAGGGCACAACAGCAGCAACACGGATAGAGAGCCAGGACTTAGGAGTATAGAGTCCCCGAAGTAGGCTACAGCTGTCTGCCGTACAAGTAGAGTTCTTGGGAACATCTGTCAGTACTAGGAGATCTTCACACTTAAAGGCGATATAGAGGAGACGTTCAGAAAAGGCACATAAGTTGGCGGAGCGTGGAAGGGAGCCTTCCATCTTGCCTGGGGTTGACTGAGTTCCTGACCCGGAGGACACGGCACAGAAGCGGGCACTACAGACTGTGAGTAAAGCTTTGGAACTACATGCCCTGGTGTCCTCCATTCCTTCCTGCGTCCGTCCGCCTGGCACTGCTACATCCCTTGCGCAAAACACTACACCATCTAAGTGTCTCCACATCTACACTGCCCTGGGACAACAGCCCTGCCCGTGGAGGGCTATAACATCATTGCTGCACCACACCATCTGTCCTGGAGGATCTGTCTGCAGCGTCGGCTTAACACCTCCCTTGCCAAACACCACAGGTGGCGTCACGAATAGAGTTGAGCGATACCGTCCGATACTTCAAAGTATCGGATCGGAATGGATCGGCCGATCTTAAAAAAAAGTATCGGTATCGCCGATTCCGATACCGGAAGTCCCATTCAAGTCTATGGGACTTCCGGTATCGGAATAAGAAAAATCCTGTTTTTCCCTTGTACAGCCTCTCTGGGGTCTGTACGGGCCTTTCGGGGGGCTGTGCCGGCCTGCCAGGGGGTCTGTGCAGGCTCCGGTGGTCTGTGCCGGCCTGCCGGGGGGCTGTGCCGGCCTGCCAGGGGGGCTGTGCAGGCTCCGGTGGGCTGTGCCGGCCTGCCGGGGGGCTGTGCCGGCCTGCCGGGGGGCTGTGCAGGCTCCGGGGGGCTGTGCCGGCTTCGGGGGTCTGTGCAGGCATCGTCCGATGGGACTACAAGTCCCATCGGGCGATGCCTGCTACCATGACAGTGATTGACACATTAGCCAATGATGGGACAGTAGTAGTCCCATCATCCGGCTAATGTGTTGAATGAAAAAAAAAAAAAAAAATTACATGCTACATACATACAACATGCATACTACATACATGCTACATTCATACTACATACTACATACATGCTACATTCATACTACATATATACTACATGCAACATACTACATATATACTACATGCAACATACATACTACATATATACTACATGCATGCAACATGCATACTACATATATACTACATGCTACATACATACTACATATATGCTACATACATACTACATATATACTACATGCATGCTACATACCTACTACATACATACTACATATATACTACATGCATGCTACATACATACTGCATGCTACATACATACTACATGCTACATACATACTACATATATGCTACATACATACTACATATATACTACATGCATGCTACATACATACTGCATGCTACATACATACTACATGCTACATACATACCACATATATACTACATACATACTACATGCATGCTACATGCTACATACATACCACATACATACTACATACATACTACATACATACTACATACATACTACATGCATGCTACATACATACTGCATGCTACATGCATGCTACATACATACTACATACATACTACATGCTACATACATACCACATATATACTACATACATACTACATACAATACATTCATACAATACATACATAGACATACAGTACATATAACATAGAGTAACATACTTACCAATACTTGTCACATTGTTCCCCGAAGCCATTGTCTTTTACGGAATAAATATTAACATAACAAACCACAAAAATACTCACCCACGATCCGAAGCAGTCCACGAGTGTGTCCCACGACGATCTTGGGTAGAGAACTGCAGCATCAGCTGTTGCTGCCGTTCTCTACGGGCTGCAGGAATCCAATGACGGAAGGTAGGTATCCTTCCGCACTGTATTCCTCCGCCACTTTAAAAAAAAAAAGTCCCTAGTCTCACTTTATGCCATTGCTGCGTGGGAATTTCCCACACAGCAATGGCATAAAGTGAGACTAGGGACTTTTTTTTTTTAAAGTGGCGGAGGAATACAGTGCGGAAGGATACCTACCTTCCGTCATTGGATTCCTGCAGCCCGTAGAGAACGGCAGCAACAGCTGATGCTGCAGTTCTCTACCCAAGATCGTCGTGGGACACACTCGTGGACTGCTTCGGATCGTGGGTGAGTATTTTTGTGGTTTGTTATGTTAATATTTATTCCGTAAAAGACAATGGCTTCGGGGAACAATGTGACAAGTATTGGTAAGTATGTTACTCTATGTTATATGTACTGTATGTCTATGTATGTATTGTATGAATGTATTGTATGTAGTATGTATGTAGTATATATGTGGTATGTATGTAGCATGTAGTATGTATGTAGTATGTATGTAGCATGCATGTAGCATGCAGTATGTATGTAGCATGCATGTAGTATATATGTAGTATGTATGTAGCATATATGTAGTATGTATGTAGTATATATGTAGTATGTATGTAGCATGTAGTATGTATGTAGCATGCATGTAGTATATATGTAGTATGTATGTAGCATGTAGTATGTATGTAGCATGCATGTAGTATGTATGTAGTATGTATGTAGTATATATGTAGTATGTATGTAGCATGTATGTAGCATGCATGTAGTATATATGTAGTATGTATGTAGCATGTAGTATGTAGCATGCATGTAGTATGTATGTAGTATGTATGTAGTATGTATGTAGTATATATGTAGTATGTATGTAGCATGTAGTATGTATGTAGCATGCATGTAGTATATATGTAGTATGTATGTAGCATGTAGTATGTATGTATGTAGTATGTATGTAGTATATATGTAGTATGTATGTAGCATGTAGTATGTATGTAGCATGCATGTAGTATATATGTAGTATGTATGTAGCATGTAGTATGTATGTAGCATGCATGTAGTATGTATGTAGTATGTATGTAGTATGTATGTAGTATATATGTGGTATGTATGTAGTATGTATGTAGTATGTATGTAGTATATATGTGGTATGTATGTAGTATGTATGTAGTATGTATGTAGTATGTATGTAGCATGCATGTAGTATGTATGTAGTATTTTTTTTTTTATTTTTTTTTTTAACATTTAACACATTAGCCAGATGATGGGACTACTACTGTCCCATCATTGGCTAATGTGTCAATCACTGTCATGGTAGCAGGCATCGCCTGATGGGACTTGTAGTCCCATTGGACGATGCTTGCACAGACCCCCGGACATCAGCACAGCCCCCCGGCAGGCCGGCACAGCCCCCCGGCAGGCCGGCACAGACCCCCACAGGGTGCACAGACCACCGGCAGGCCGGCACAGACCCCCACAGGGTGCACAGACCACCGGCAGGCCGGCACAGCCCCCCGGCAGGCCGGTACAGACCCCCACAGGGTGCACAGACCACCGGCAGGCCGGCACAGCCCCCCGGCAGGCCGGTACAGACCCCGGGCAGTCCACACAGCCCCCCCGGCAGGCCGGCACAGCCCCCCGGCAGGCCGGCACAGCCCCCCGGCAGGCCGGCACAGACCCCCGGAAGGCCCGAAATGACGGCGCATCATGATGCGCACACACCGCGCATCATGATGACGTCAGGCTGTCAATCAACTTTGAACTTCCGATTCCGATGCCGACTTCCGATATTGAAAAAATATCGGAAGTCGGTATCGGAATTCCGATACTTGCGGTATCGGAATGCTCAACACTAGTCACGAACTATTCATCTAACTACATTCTACCATTCACAACTTCCCCTATTACTTGGGCGCCCAGGGCCACGGTTCGGGTCACCGCTGCTGTGACACATCCCACCGATACCGGCCCGGTACCGAGTACCCCACAGCCCTGGGAGGGTGACCCACACCGATCTGCAAGCTATCACATAATTGATTAATAAATATAATTTTTTTTGTTAGATTCACTGTATTGTTCCTGGTGTTATAGTCTTTTTCACTAGGTTTTTTAAAAATATATCTACATTAAGATAAAAATAAAAAAAATATAAGGGTAATCTAGAGACATTGTTGTCTTTATGTGTTGTCTGTCTTTTGTATGTCGATTTATGGGGCTAAATTGTTATTAAAGGAGCAGAAAGTTTTGCATGTGCATTTTTGTCAATTTTTGGCTATTGTATAAAAACAGAAAAATGCCAAATATCTGTGTAAATAATAACCAAACTACCAATCTTTTTCAGCTACTATAACATCCAGCCTTCTAATATGACTAGTTTTTGCACTTTGGCTGGTAGTCACCATACCTGTTATTGTCGAAGATCTCAAATCCATAAATATCCAGCACGCCAATAACAGTGTTTTTGCCATGGAGAGCTGCGTCCTGTTTTTTTACATCAATGACGTCATTAATACGACTCACAATCCAGCAGAATAGGCGTTCATAGATGGCCTGTAGATATATACATACAGTATATAGTATTTATCAGTCACCTCCACATGTCAAGCAATATATGCAATTATCACCCTCGCTGACAGCCCGCTTGTACCTTGGCAAAGGCATCTCTGCCGTAGCTAGCTTCTTTCTCAGTATGCTGCTTGTCGATAATGTCTCTGCCCGTGGCCACAGTCCGGAACAGAAGAGCCTTCTCCAGAAGTTCATATTTGGAGCCAAGTAGGTCAGCCACTATGGACACAACTTTATTATTCTCAATCAGGGGGGTATCTCCATCCAAAATAAACTTGAGGTTCCCCTGTAAAAAGATGAAAAATTATGAAATTAGGCAGTGACAGAATGCATTATTATTTTAGATACTATCATGGAGGCCAGATTACAAAAACAATATTAATCATAATAAAAAAAACACATCATTCTCTGGGTGGGTATTGACAAACACAGAATGCAATTTAGGACTTAAGGGGCTGTCCAGGTTTGTGAGTAATCCTCACAGCAAATGCACCACTGTCGGGATTCTCCAGTGACCGCGACGAGAGAAGCTGTGCACGCACGTCTAGTCAGAATGTGTCCAGAAGTATGCATTTTGCATAACTGTGATCACATGACCACCCACGCTCTTCAATGGCACTGGAGAATCCTAATGCACTCTGAGGATTAATCACAAAGCTGCACAACACCTTTAAGGCCCCTATGACGACACAGCATTTGTTCTTGATTAGGCCAGACATGATTTTCTTCCCTGGGTCAAGAGACATAGGCCATTGTCCATATGAGCCTGAATGTTAACTCTTGAATTGATGTTTGTTGCAGCTTATTGTGTCGCTATCCTTGGAGGACAAGGACGCAAGGTCATTGAATAATTGATGTTTGCTAATATGTTAATTACCCATTGTACCAGTCCATGCAGCTTGATGACCTGAAAACATTTAAGGATAAACTATGCAATTGATTGAATACTCAAACAATGAGAGATGACCTCATCCCACCTTCCCCCTGACCTGTGGATGATGGCCTCAAGGACAGCTGTGAACTATAAAAGCGGGATCTTCCTTTGTTCCCAGAGAAATTCTACAGGATGCCAGCTTAACAGACCACGGCCCTAGCTGGAGTAATACAGATCTGCTCCATTGACCATCACTAAACTCTCAAAGACGTTTGGCGAATCCAGGTTGGGACAATCAGGACACCTGGTCACATACCTCACGGCACTCAGTCAGCTTCCTATCATTGCTGCTACCGCTTTTCTGTGGGTGACCACCAAAAGTGAGGTGCTACTGGTTGGGGTAGTAGGCCCTGGATGCCCCAAAGTCTCCATTGCTCTAATCCCAGCGAGCCAGGGGGAGGGTGAGGCTAGGTCTTTTGCACCATCTTGTGTATTAGCTGGGACTGTTCTATATGTTATTGTCTGTTGGTGGTTCAATAGAGAATTGCCACACTGTTTTCCCCTCACTCTGTGTTGTCTGAGTAGTATTCTGCCCACAGGAAAGGAGTGCTTGAGTTCAGTGGGATGAGCCCTTGTCCATGCGGTCTTTCTAAAGACAGCCGGGCTAACAGAAGAGAGCACCCACTGAACCTCATGTCTACACATTAGATGGCTGTCAGTCAAACAATGTTTTGGCTAATCATTTGACCAACAGCCATGTCAAACGACTCTCCTATTCACAGTAGGGCTCGTTCGGCTGAGTGTTCCTGTGTTCTCTATGAGAAAGCCCTTGCCAAGTGGTTGGCCGTCCGAAATCAAACATATCCAATAGACATATGCAATAGATACAGTATATCACCCAACCACCATTTGGCCGGCACCCCCATACAAGTAAAGGTGTTGGTCGCACTTGTCAATATAGACTTGTGCGGCCGACATTAGTTTAGCAACCAGGCAAACCCTGCAAGTGTTGCGGCTGTCGAACAGCCGTGAGACATGGTGGCTCGAACATAGTATTCGAGCAGGCCGAAGATACTCTATTAGCACACGAGCATGCTCAGATAACACCTTATTCTAGCACGCTCGCTCATCACTAATCTTTAAGCATTATTCACTTTCAAAATTAAAAAGTGTTCATAGAGTGTTTAAACCACTAAACTACTTCTATTCCTCCGGTGTCTGCTGCAGGACCATTAGTATCCATACAACCTCGGGGACTGGGCCCCGGCCTTGCGCTTAGAACTTCTAGGAAGGGTTCTCTTCTAACCCACGTCCTCTGTTCTCTTTTACTCCTCACGTTTCGTACTAATCTTTCTTTCTATGGAAAATCAGGCTTTCAGTCTATGTCGCTCTCTCTCTCTTCCTTTCCTGTGCCAGCAGACCCAGGTCACTGGGATCTGCTGCAGCACTTCCATCCATCTATCCCTCTCTCTGGGGATCTTCTTCTCTCACTGCTTACTGACTGAGCAACTGAACAACTGACTACTATCCTAAACTCTTCCCGCTCCCAGGGCCACGGACCGGGTCACTGCTGCTGTGATATTCCCATCTGAGAGGTCGGCCTGGTGCCGAGTACCCCACAGCCCTGGGAGGGCGACCCATACACAAAGCTGCCAATGAGCGGTGCTCAGCATTCAGAGATTTGGTAGATCTGCAGCAGAACTTTTTTTAGATTCTATAAAAAACAGCACGCAGCCCAGTAAGTGACAAATCGTTGGAATCAGCTTCTCTGCCCCTACATCATGCTGCTCTTAGACGGGGTAGTAAAAACCTTGATGGCAGATTCCTTTGAAGAGGTGAGTTAGAGAGAGACCAATCTAACTGTCTGAATTTTGCCTGTGAAAACAGGAAGCTGGTACAGTCCTGCAAAGTGCTTGTTGGGTCTTGTAAACCGGTGTGTGTAAGTGTCTTGGCTGTAGTATGGCGGATACGTGTTACTGCTGCACGAGATATGTATATTTACACAGCTGTAGAGGACTTCTGCCAATTTTCATAGTCTTCTTCTCCTGGAGGATCAGCAGTAGCAGCTGGTTTGCCACACAGCGCTGACACGTTCTTCGCGGTTCTCCACCGTATGCTCGCACCTACTCACCAGATGTAGAATAGTGGCCAAGACTTTGTAGACAGTCTGGATCTCTTCTGGTTTAAATCCAATCACTCTCATAGCCTCCGACACTTCTTTGAAATCTCCAGCATCGTTAATGGATGACTAGACAAAAAATTATGTAAACAGCATTAGTTACTAAAGACGAGTCAATCTATCAGATCGGAACACTTTTCGAGTTCTATAACATATACACAGCCTTAATAATGTCAAAATGACCTCAACATATGTGGCTATGGGTAAACGGATGGTAGCTGTTTATCACTGCTGTGGTATCACACACTAGCTGTAATGTTTATTTAGTGTTTCTCCTCTGACCTCCTCTCATCCTGATTTACCACATTGTGGAAGCTGCATTCCCTGCTTCTGGTTTTATATGGACTACGATAGCCCCTGCTAATTGGCTGCACTATACCATGTGATATGATAGCTGCCAGGTATTATGGGAAAATCTACTCGGCCATGCCTGGAGTCGTGTTGGCCTTCTCTGGCTCATACAATGTTCTGCTTTGTGCAAAATGGCATGATTTTAGTGATTCGCATGGATTGAATTCGGAAATTGTGCAAATTTCTTAAAATTCAAACACAAATTTGATTCGCTTCACTCATCTCTATTAGTTACAAATTATATATATGCTATTATTTATAACATTTATTATAGTAGTAATATAACTCTCAAACTTATCGGCAAAATATTGGGAACTGGGATTAACTTTGGGTTCATGTGTTTATCACGTGGCATTTTCAGAACCTGTTCTCACCTTCATCTGGACCATGGATTTGGTGTACGTGTAAGAGGAGATATCCTTCTGGAGATGGAGGGAACGTAGGGTCTGCTCAGGTGCCCCCAAGATCAACTAGCAAGACAAATAAACAAATCTTTATCCTGTCCTTTTCCTTCTTCGCTTGTAGAATTTGTGTTGCTGAGACTTGAAACTTTTTTAGATTTTGATGGATCTGGCTGTGTGAGGATTGATTTTTGCATAGGAAGCTGCCATTTTCATTGCTAGTATTTTAACATACATATATTGTTCTGATTGCTTTCTCTTGCATTTTTTGATGGGAAATGTGGTGACAAAAAGCAGCAATTCTGATATCTCTTTTTTTTTTTACTAACACTCTCCAGTACAGCCACAAATTCCAGCAACTCCAGCAAAACATTTTCCACATATAATACAAGCTCACCAACAATATACTAGTTGCATAATTTGTATCATCCCAGCTCAATTACAATCATACATTTTTATGATAACTGTGTCATGTGAACACCAGTCTGAACCAGTACATGCTCACCCGTGCAGTCAGGTCAGTCAGTTTCTGACTTCTTATGAACCAACTAGATGACATAATCATCTATTAAATCCTTCCTTGCAGCACTCAAACACTTCCTTTCCACTCTCAAGCCCACCTCATTGGTTCCTCTCTTTGACCATGCATAGAATGCTTCTGAAGATATAATTTCTGCCCTTTCTATGAGAGCAGTGATTTAATAGGTGGGTCCATACAAGGATTAGCTGCAGATTTATAAATCTCCCCTGATTCACACTACCTGCAAGTACAGATTCTCCAGCTTGTGGTATGAGATACAGCTGCAACCTATCCTCCTTGCCTCCTGCTTGTAAGAGTTGACAGGGAGAACCCTATCACAAGCAGGAGGCAGTGGAGTAAGGCTAAAGCTGCCTTGCATACAATAGAAAGAGACTCTGCAGGGTTTGGTTAGAGGATAGTGGAAACTGGTCTAATCTTGCGGTCCTTTGACAGGAGTCAGAATAGAAAGTGCAATGTAGAAGGAATTAAGATGACAAACAAGACATAACTGCCACATCAAATAAAACAGGTATATACAGGAAAATCCAACCTGATAAAAAGAGTGAAAATTCCTCTCTCCCAGCTGCTGAACAATCACCCGAGACTGAAAGAAAGCACATGTAATTAATTGCACTTAAATATTTCACATTAGCAACATGGTGTAACTAATTGCGATACAGAGGTCCCAGTCTCAGATTCGTATCTGGGCCTTGGAGTCCAAAGACTCCTCTGCTTCATGAGGAGAGAGGTATTATATATGGAGTATGGAAGATTAGGGCTCTCTGCTCTTGAATAACAAATCATGTGGTCAATATGATTACGCATATCCGGAATTCTATGGCAATGGCTCCCATCTACCAAGGGCTATAATACCAGTCTCTTTCATTTGGTGGAGAATTCTAAGTAACAGAGTATCCACTCGATTTTCGAGCAATACCACTCATAAATTTGACATTATTATTGCAGAAAAGTCTTGAGTGTGGTACTTACTTTCTCCAACAGGTAGTTACTGATGTGTCCCCCAATAGGATCTCCTTTGAAGTCAAAGTTAATGTCCATGTATTTTCCAAATCGACTGGAGTTGTCATTGCGGGTAGTTTTAGCATTGCCAAAAGCTTCCAGCACACAATTAGATTTCAGCAACATATTCTTCACCCTGTCAGATGGTATAGAAGATGGTGGATCTACATGGTGCCAAAAAAACAACTGACCAACTCACAGATTTCAGCAAAGCCCTCCAGGATTAATAATGTTTAAAATATGGAGAAAAAAATATATATCTACCTCTCAACCTCGGCTCGCTGGCTTGGATTAGTAATGGCGGCTATGTACTGCATTATATATTTACTGGCTTCAGTCTTCCCAGCGCCACTTTCTCCTGCAAGCAAAAAATTAATTGTTTCTATAACTGTAGAAAAATGTAATATACACTGAAGATACCTACAGGGGGTAAGAAAAACTGGAACAAAACAGTGAAAAGACAAGGTATTGACTAAATATCTACATTATTTTTACACTACACCATATTAAGGTTCATCATTCTGTGCTGATTAAAGGGCACCTCTCACATTGAGCAAATGTGATCTGCAAGCAGAATATGATAGGGCAGCAGGAGCTGATCAGATTGATATAAGTTTGTGTTAAAAAAAACAGTATAGCTTGTATTTAATAAATTGAAATTCTATTTATGCTTAGGAGTCCAGTGGGCGGTCCTAATCGGTGATTGACAATTATGCTATGTTCTGAAGCAAGATGAAGAATGATTATAGAAACAATACCTGATATTACTATACAAGTGTCTTTACAGCGTCTCTTCATGGCCTTATAAGCTGCGTCTGCGATGGAGAAGAGATGTGGAGGTCTTTCATACAACTCCCTTCCTTTATACTGTTCTATTGTATCCTTCCCATAGATTGGAAGATTCTTGTAGGGGTTCACAGAAACCACCACCTCCCCGATAAAGGTGTAGATACGTCCTTTCTCAAACCTGTATCAAAAAGGACAAAAAGAAAAAGAGAATGCGGGCTCGATTACATCCATGGCAATTTATGCAGCCAGTAAGCTGCCATTTTAGTTATATCACCACAAGGGGGCGCTATTCTACAATTTATACTTGAAAATGTATCACAAAAATCACAAACTCCAAGGTTGCAACATTGTACAGTGTACTATCTACTGCTCAACAGAATGTAACCATTGACTATAATCAAATCATGCTTATAATCCACAATGCAATCCCACACAAACATTCAAATGATATATAAATTATTCTTGCCCTTTTCCCAAATATTATATATACAGTATATATATATATATATATATATACACACATACATACAGTATATATATATATATATATATATATATATATATATATATATATATATATATATTTTATAGATGAGAGAGATAAAGTAAGGAGAGGCTAAGGATTGTAGTAGAACATAGAAGGGGCAGAGAAAAAATGAAGATAGGCTGTAGATTTGTATTTTCCAATTTCCTGAAACGATACCTGCCAGGAATCAGCA
Organism: Dendrobates tinctorius; assembly: GCF_039654945.1. Lineage (NCBI taxonomy): Eukaryota > Metazoa > Chordata > Amphibia > Anura > Dendrobatidae > Dendrobates > Dendrobates tinctorius. The sequence continues at coordinate 624,297 of NW_027361739.1, read as the reverse complement.
TAACTAATGAGTCCCATTCCAGTTTTCAAAGGGAGTCAGTCTACCCCAAAACTGAAATGTAACGCACATTTTGTGTGGCCAATGGCTCTTTGTACGATTTGCCCCCTCTCAGTGTCAGGAGAGGGAGAAGATCGCACTAGGTCACAGTGTGTAGCGGCCGCTTGCTGCACACAGAATCACACAGCAATGGGAGATTAGAGTGCACACACACTGACACTGTGCGCACTCATCTCCCTATCATGTCACTATCGGTTGGCTGTCTCCTGATGTGTAATCCTGTGTGCATCAAGCAGACGATACATACAGGAGAAGAGAGGGGTGAGAACACACATGCACACACTGTGTGTAGCGTGTTGTGAGTTCATTTTCCCCTCCGTCACTGAGGCCTGGTGAACTCCCTATTCTAGTGAAGGAAGGTAGTGAGCCTGATTATCAGGCACCTGGGACTAATGAAGACGATTGGCTGAGTGGAGTCACTGACTGGATTTAAGGCAGCCTACGCTCTTTCTGCCCTGCGGGTGATTTCTCTGTGGACTCTTGGACACCAGTCTGATTCCTGCTCTCCTAAAGCTAAGTTTTCTGTTTTGCCTTTTTGCATCTAAGATTTGTTTTTGTTTTTCTTGCTTTTTGGATTCTGCCACTCCCTGCTGGAGTGTGCAGTGCTCCGTGAGCTCTGTCTTTTGAAAGTACCTGAGTGCTGATTTAGTTTTTGAAGCTTAGTTGCTTCAGGGCCATTTTTATATCAGCTTGTTGGCTTTTGTCTCTGATAGGGTTTTGACAGATTGCAGACAGCAGCCTTCCTATCCGTTCCTATCTAGGTAGTTTTTGGGCCCCATCTTTGCTCAGCCTGTCTTTCTGTCTGTGTAAGTGTTTTCATCTTGCTTCACCGTCATTATATGTGGGGGGCTGCCTATTGCTTTGGGGTCTGCTCTGGGGCAGTTAGATTTCCCCTTTCCTTCTTTAGGCCTATGTATCTCTCCGGCTGTGATCAAGGGGTCTAGGTCATCGTAGGAACCCCCCACGGCTACTGCTAGTTGTGTTGATAGGTTCAGGGGTCTGCAATCTGATAGTTGCCAACTTCTCTGGTTTTCAGGACTTAGCTAGCATTTCTGTTTTTGCCTCCTACGGTGACTCAATCATAACAGTAGCGGCCACTTGCTGCACACAGAATCACACAGCAATGGGAGATTAGAGTGCACACACACTGACACTGTGCGCACTCATCTCCCTCTCATGTCACTGTCGGTTGGCTGTCTCCTGATGTGTAATCCTGTGTGCATCAAGCAGACGATACATACAGGAGAAGAGAGGGGTGAGAACATACATGCACACACTGTGTGTAGCGGCCGCTTGCTGCACACAGAATCACACAGCAATGGGAGATTAGAATGCACGCACACTGACACTGTGCGCCCTCATCTCCCTCTCATGTCACTATCAGTTGGCTGTCTCCTGATGTGTAATCCTGTGTGCATCAAGCAGTCACTACACACAGGAGAGGAGAGGGGTGAGAACACACATGCACACACTGTGTGTAGCGGCCACTTGCTGCACACAGAATCACACAGCAATGGGAGATTAGATTGCACGCACACTGACACTGTGCGCACTCATCTCCCTCTCATGTCACTATCGGTCGGCCATCTCCTGATGTGTAATGCCACGTGCAGCAAGCAGACGTTACGTGCAGGAGAGGGATGAGAATGCACCGGCACACACTGACACTACATACATCAGTGTATGTAGGGCTGGGGAGTTAGATCAGGCAGCACTGTAAAAATACAGCTGTCAATCACCATGAGGGACGGGGCAGAGGATAGCAATTGGGAGGATGGAACAGTGCACTGAAGTGCCCTAATTTACATATCTAATAATTATATTTTTTATATAAAATGGTTTATATAACAAAAGGTTTGCTTTTAATAGGAGACAAAATAACTAAATTCTACAGTAGGATTTTTATAGGGGCCCAGTCTCCTACATGAAGGCCTAGTTCAATTTCAGTTTTGGGGAGTGATAGACTTCATGTAATATAGGGAAAATTATTCAAGTTGTGCATGTTATTCTGTAGATTTACATGTATGTGTCTTTCATCTGTTCCCCAGGGAGACAATCACATACCGTAAATGGTTTTCTTTCCATTCACTGCAGAAAGAGCCACAGCTGCATCTACCTGCAACAGGTGGCCCGTTGTATTTTCTCACCATAGTAATCATTAACGGGCACCCTGATGATTTAAAAATTATATTAAGTCAGGAAAAAAAAAAAATCATATGCATAAATTTCCAAGATTTTTTTTTATCCTTCACGATAATAAAGTGGAGTGTGGGCGGTTGGTGGAGACGATTTATTGTTTTGGAATATTTTGTAATATATATGAGGTTTCCAAGTTATAGTGTCTTCACGGATTCTTTATTGACGTGAGACCTGAACAGTAAAGTGATGCCATTCAAAATTGGCGTTATGAAATCACATCTATCCTTCTACTTGACGCCCAAATGACCAGATGGAACCTACACAATATGAGATCCAAGAATAGAAGGAAAAGAAGACGGACCAAGACAAGAAGCAGGAATGCAGACACTAACCTGATGTTTAGTATGGTTATACTTTCTTACTGACAGATGGAATAAAAGAGCGTCGGCTGATTCACACCGCCAAATGCTTCATCCATCGTCATTTGAGAGCCTGGATGAAGCCCTTGGCAGAGTGAAAAGGCCGTTACTTTTTTTTTTCTTTCAGTCTGTATCCTCCGCCCGGTATGTAATAAAGGAATAATTTTTTATCCACGGGGTGAGTGCCACAGTTTATTCTCAGTTCCTCTTTTAGATATTGCCTGTTGGCTATGTTATAACTGACTCAGGACTTAAAAACGATGTTACTCCATTAATTTGATCACAAATACTAGTAGGGCCAAACTACCCTCTTCTAATTTATAATTTTCATTGGAGTACGAGGAGCAAAGTCACCGCCAAACAGCTCTGGCAGCGCCTTATCTCCGCTGAAAACAAAAGGATGACATCATCTGTCAAGGAAGAGATGGGAGGACTCCACAGATGGTCAGCAAGTTCTACCAACTTTCATCTAATGTATGTGGTGGGCCTTTTCCCAATGTTTATTGTGGTGACATTTTGACCAACGCAGCAAAAAGGGAGACACAGCCCTGAGTCATGGATGGTGCTGTGCCCTTCGCTCTCACAGTCAGTTTGAGGACGCAAAGGTAGCAAGGTCATACGCCTTTATTTTTGGCAGGATTACTAACAGCGTCATTTCCACCGGGGGTTTGGTTGTGTAGTATAGCTTATACGCTGAAGGCCTGAAACAGAGTAAAAGCTGAGCTTCTGGGGCTACCTAGCATACCATTTTTCAATGCCCTTGTATCGGAGAGGCACAGCCAATGCAAATGGAGGCTGCGCGAATCACCCTGGCCAGAATGGACTGGGAAGAATATTGTCAAAGAGTCTTAGGCCCCTTTCACATATCAGTTTTTTGGTGTCAGTCACAATCCGTCGGATCGACGGATTTGTCGCAGATTGTGAAAAACTGATGCGACGGATCCGTTTTTTCGCCGGATCCGATTGCCCGACAGGCAATAATAATTGGAGCATGCTCAGTTAAAAAAAACGGAATCCATCGTTGGATTCCTTCATTTGACGGACAGCGACGGAGACAAAAAAACGTTACTTTGTCCGTCGTCTCCGGCCGCCGGACACAAAACTTCCAACGGATCCGGTGAACGATGGGTGAAACGTGAGGCCATCCGTCACAAGCCGTTGCTAATACAAGTCTATGAGAAAAAAATGAATCCGGTGGCATCCTTTGCCAGATCCATTTTTTTCAAAAACTGCTGGATTGCGACTGATGGCAAAAAACTGATGCGTGAAAGGGGCCTTAGCGCAAGAGGCCTGAGGACCAAACACAAGACGGACCAGTATGAAAAAACACCACACGTACAGTCCAAAATGACAACCCATAATAATGCCATGATTCAGTATAATTTAATCTATTACCCTTCCAAACAGAAAACAGACTTTACTTTGCTTGACTAACGATATCCAGACAGAGACATCATCTCTTCTAAACCAGTCACAAACCAAAAAAAAAATGTCTAAAACTGACCATTGCCTTTTCTCGCAGACAGTGAAGAATAATTCTAAACCTTGAGGCGACTCTGGGGTTAAGCAGGGGAAAGCTCTAAATGGATTCGGAATACAGACTATAAATAGGCTGAGTTTCCTCTCCCAAATTTTATATAATGCCTCTTTATACCTCAATGTCAGCAAAAGCACGGCGCGAAGAAAGAGGGGCCCAGAGCCAGCGGCAAGGGTGGAAGCAAGCAGCAAAGTCAACTAGTAGAACAGTATGGGTTAAAGGGTCAGCCTAACACCTCCGGAGTCATCATAACTACAACACACAAAGCTCTGACTAGACATCCGTACATCCAAAAACATGATAGAAATCACAATGCTGAGGGTTATATACACTGAAACACTTTACAGCAGTGATTGTAGAGTTTGTGTTTTCTCGAAAATACAAAAATTAGGAGCGTACAAGTTAAATATACCAATATCCTACCGACAATTGTCAGGAATGTTGAGGCAAAATTTGATGCTTGACAGATTTAGTACAGAGGGTCAAGTCGTCTGTTAGCAACAAGACCACCCTGTCTAATCCTGAGTTCCCTGTCACCATCTGCGGCTAGACTGTGATGCTACAGTATTAGGCCGCCCATGACACTATGTGAGGTACAAGTCAGAAGGAACCACAATTCCTCCACAGAGTACTGTGCTACCTTCATTATAGTCCCAGTGGCATAAGTCATCACCTGCCCTGGCTGAAATACCCCCGCAAAATCATACTGTCCAACCACTCTCTATATCTCAGAATACTGGAGAATGTAAAATGCCATCAACATCAGCTAAATGTGTTTATCGATTGATTAAAGGGGTTATCACTACTGTCAACCACTTCTTAACAGCTAAAGTTCCTACATAAAAGAAAAAAAAACATTTCTTGGACCAACGCTGTTCCTGTGATGTTGACGCTGTGCCTACCAGCAGTCACGCGATATTGTGATGTCACTTGACTGCTGCAGCCTTTACTATTCAGTCATAGCGGGATACACAGAGCCAACATCAGAAATGACAATGGTCTCGGAGATTTTTTATTTTGCGTGGGGCACTTTCACTATTATGGAGGGGTTTTTCAGTAGTGGATCCTCCGATTTGTATCTCACACAGTGTTTTCTGTGGTGACGCATCATTACTGCTGTGTTTGAAGCCAGACCCTTCATTGTTTCTTAGCTACTCAAAAAAATCAATGATTCAACCTCATTTTCTATCACGTCTAAGATATAGACAGAGAATGGGGTCTGGTTTAGCAATTAGTCAGCCAGCCCCCTTCTCATATAGCTCTGGTCATATTCTGATCCGGAAATACTGTCCTGTATCGGACACAATCTAGAAGACAAACTGACGGGACTAGCAATTGAAGGCTATATACCAGTGATGGCAAACCTTTTAGAGAACTGCAATCCAAAACCCACTTATTTTACGCAAAGTGCCCTGAATATTGAGTTTTTTTGATTAGAAAGACATTAGCGTGCTATACAGTAAATATGAGAGAGCTTGTAAGCGCTGCACTCCAAGCCTAAGATACTAGCCACCGATTGTAGTGAAGGTCTGTTCTTGAGAATGGAGAGGATTTTTAAATCGAAAGTAAAATTGCAAAGTTGTTTGTTTTTACAGCCTATTTGCAATTGTAGCCCTTTATCATGATGAGAACAAACCAGGGATATCAAACTCAAATACACAGAGGGCAAGTTAAAAGCTTGCACAAAGTCACTGGTCAACCTTGATATATATTAAAAAAATGTCTACAATTGATGAAGTTTTTCCTTATCAAATAAAACGATTAACTTCTGGAATTACAGCGGAATAATATAATTTGTAATGTAAGAGCAGTAAAAAGAATATGGCCCAATGGCCTATTTTAAATATGTAATAACAAAGAATAAAAAAACCTTGAATAAAACAGATAAAGTATGATGCAAACAAAAGTCCCCCCAAACACAGCATGATACAGCACTGCAGCCTTGCAACGCTGGGGTCCCGGGTTCAAATCCCACCAAGGGCAACATCTGCAAGTAGTTTGCGTGGGTTTCCTCTGGGTTCTCTGGTTTCCTCCCACACTCCAAAGACATACTGATAGGGAATTTAGATTGTGAGCCCCATCAGGGACAGCGAGGATAATGTGTGCAAACTGTAAAGCGCTGTAAAATAGGTTAGCGCTATATAAAAAAAAAAAAAGATTATTAATACCCCCACAGTGAACTCCTCCACGTGCACAGTATGACGACTGTACTGTACCACCTCCCTCAATCCCCCGACAAAGAATGGTGACCTCATCACAGTATGATTCTGTGGCGCCCCTGAGGATTCAGTTGCCACAGAGGTACTGCACCTCCTCCTGAGGTGTGGTACCCCACCATCCAGGCAGGTTGGAGGCTCCTCACCACGCTCCAACACTTGCATCCCACACAACACAGTAGTTCAGCAAAACCACATTGCGGCTCCCTGCTTGGAGTGTAGCAGAGCACCTTTGGTGGCTCCCTGCTTTGAACACGAAACGTGCTGGGAGGCGGGTGGAGTTAGAATACATAAAAGAGTGGGAAGGTTTAGGATTTGAGTCAGTTCAGTGCAGTTCAGTTTAGGAGAGTGAGGAGTGAAGATCCCTGGGAGAGGGATGGAGGAAGTAGGTGCTGCAGCAGATCTCAGTGACCTGGGTCTGCTGGCACGGGAAAGGAAAGAAGGAGAAAGACATTGAACAGAAACCTGATCTTCCATAAGAAGGAAAGACTAGTACGGAACGTAGGATGTTGTGAGTTCATATTCCCCTTCATTACTGAGGCCCGAGGAACTCCCTCTTCTGGTAAAGAAAGGTAGTGAGCCTGATTGTCAAACACCTGAGGCTGATGATTGTGACTGGCTGAGTGGAGTTACGGACTGGATATAATGCTACCGACGCCCTTCTGCCCTGCGGGTGATTTCTCTGTGGGATCCTTGGAGACCAGTCTGAATTCCTGCTCCTCCAAAGCTAAGTTTGCTGCTCGGCCTTTTGCTTTTGTGCTTGGACTTTGTTTTTGCTTTGTTTTTCTGGATTTCTGCCATTCCCTGCTGGGGTGTGCTGAATTCATTTAGCTCTGTCTTCTGAAAATACCTGAGTGCTGATTCAGTTTTTGAAGCCTAGCTGCTTCAGGGCCTTTTTCATATCAGCTGGTTGGCTTATGTCTTTGATAGGGTTTTGGCAGATTGCAGACAGCAGCCTTCCTGTCCTTTCCTATCTAGGTAGTTTTGGGGCCCCGTCTTTGCTCAGTCTATCTTTCTGTCTGTGTTAGTATTTTCATCTTGCTTCACCGTCATTATATGTTGGGGGCTGCCTATTGCTTTCGGGTCTGCTCTGGGGCAGTTTAGATTTCCCCTTTCTTTCTTTAGGCCTAGGTATTTCTCCGGCTGTGATCGAGGGGTCTAGGGCATCGTAGGAACCCCCCACGGCAACTGCTAGCTGTGTTGATAGGTTCAGGGGTCTGCAATCTGATAGTTGCCAACTTCTCTGGTTTTCTGGACTTAGCTTGTATTTCTGCTTTTGCCTCCTATAGTGACTCGTTCATAATAGAATCACCCGCCATACCGCAGATTCTAGGGTACTCAATAGCAGGAAAGAATTGTATTAAAAAAAAAAAGAAAAAAGTGTGTATATTTTTTCCTCTATATCTCTGAGGCCGTAGGGGGAATTTTTTTTTCTCTCAATGGAGATAAAGCAATTGTCTGATCGTGTGGAGCAGCTCGCTGCGGAAGTGCGGGGAATTTCCGCCTACCTTGCTCATTCACATGCTGCTGAACCAAAGATTCCTACACCTGATGTATTTTTTGGGGATCGGTCTAAATTTTTGAATTTCAAAAATAATTGTAAATTATTTTTTGCCTTGAAGCCTAACTCGTCAGGGAGCTCCGCGCAGCAGGTTAAAATTGTTATCTCTTTGCTGCGTGGCGATCCCCAGGATTGGGCATTTTCTTTGAAACCAGATGATCCTATTCTGACTAATGTGAACGCATTCTTTCAAGCTTTGGGGTTGTTGTATGACGAACCTAATGCCATTGATGAAAAGACCCTGCTGGCATTGAACCAGGGTCGTGATTCTGCAGAATTGTACTGTCAAAAATTCCGAAAGTGGGCAGTACTTCCTACCTGGAATGATAATGCCTTGGCTGCTCTCTTTCGGAAGGGGTTGTCAGAAGCCGTAAAAGATACTATGGTGGGATTTCCTGTTCCCTCTGGTCTTGACGATTCTATGTCATTAGCCATTCAGGTTGATCGGCGTTTGCGCGAACGCAAAGCTGCACGAGAGGTGTTGCCACCTGTTGAACAAATGTCTGAACCTATGCAATGTGATAGAGTTTTTTCCAGAGAGCAGCGTCAGGAGTTCAGAAGGCGTAATAAGTTGTGTTTTTTCTGTGGAGATGCCTCGCATATTATTTCTGTCTGTCCCAAACGAGAGAAACGCTTTGCACACACGTTTTCTGTTGGGGGTGTTCAACCTAAGTTTCTTCTGGCTATTACTCTGATCTGCTCCCTGTCCACATTTTCCGCCAAGGCGTTTGTGGATTCGGGAGCAGCCCTAAACCTAATGGACTTGGATTTTGCTAAACGTTGTGGATTTCCGATGACACCTCTGCAGACGCCTATCCCTTTGAGGGGAATTGATGCTACTCCTTTGGCTAAAAATAAACCCCAGTTTTGGACCCAGGTGGTAATGCGGGTCGCCCCAGACCATCAAGAAAATTGCAGATTTCTGGTGTTGCATAATCTGCATGATACTGTTGTTCTGGGGTTTCCCTGTTTACAGATACATAATCCAGTTTTGGATTGGAAATCTGTGTCTGTGGTGAGTTGGGGTTGTCGGTGTGCCTTTAGTGAGGCTCCGGTGTTTTCCACCTCTCCTCAGTCGCATGATGTTCCGGATTATTTGGCGGACTTTTATGATGTATTTAGTGAGAATGAGTCTGCGTCTCTGCCTCCTCATAGGAGTTATGACTGTGCAATTGAACTGAGCCCGGGGTGTAAATTTCCCAAGGGTCAGCTCTTCAATTTATCTGTACCCGAGCACGAGGCTATGCGATCCTATATTAAGGAGGCGTTGGAGAAGGGTCATATTAGACCATCCTCGTCACCCTTGGGTGCCGTTTTTTTTTTTTTGTAGCCAAAACGGATGGATCATTAAGACCTTGTATTGATTATCGTGCCCTCAACAAAATTACTGTTAAATATCAGTATCCGTTACCCCTGATTTCTGATCTATTCTCCAGAGTTAAAGGTGCTTGCTGGTTTACCAAGCTTGACCTCAGGGGGGCGTATAATCTTGTTCGCATTAAGCATGGGGATGAATGGAAGACGGCGTTTAATACTCCGGAGGGACATTTTGAGTACCTGGAGACGCCTTTTGGGCTCACTAATGCCCCTTCTGTCTTCCAGTGCTTCATGAACGATATTTTCCGAGATTTTGTCGATAAATTTTTGATTATCTATCTGGATGATATTTTGATCTTCTCCAAGGATTGGGATTCTCATGTGGAACATATTCGGACTGTGTTCCGGATCTTGAGGGAGAGTTCCCTGTATGTCAAGGGATCTAAATGCCTTTTTGGAGTACAGAGGATTTCTTTTTTGGGATTTATTTTGTCCCCGTCAACTATTGAAATGGACCCGGCCAAGGTACAGGCCATTCACGATTGGGTTCAGCCCACTTCTTTGAAGGCCCTCCAGAAGTTTTTGGGTTTTGCTAATTTTTATCGGAAATTTATAGCAAAATTTTCTAGTATTGCCAAGCCATTGACTGATTTGACTAAAAAGGGTGCTGATGTGTTAAATTGGTCTCCGGAGGCTGTTTCTTCGTTTCAGGAGTTGAAGCGAAGATTCACCTCCGCCCCAGTTTTGCGGCAACCTGATGTCTCACTTCCATTCCAGGTAGAGGTGGATGCTTCTGAGATTGGTGCAGGAGCTGTTTTGTCCCAAAAGGATCCTGTAACATCTAAAATGAATCCCTGTGCTTTCTTTTCCCGAAAGTTCTCTCCATCTGAACGTAACTATGATGTGGGGAATAGGGAACTGTTGGCCATGAAATGGGCATTTGAGGAGTGGAGACATTGGTTGGAGGGAGCTAAGCATCAAGTCGTGGTCCTCACTGACCACAAGAATTTGATTTACCTAGAGTCGGCTAAGCGCTTGAACCCTAGACAGGCTAGGTGGGCCTTGTTTTTTTACACGTTTTGATTTTGTGGTTTCTTTTCTTCCTGGAACAAAGAATGTCAAGGCAGACGCCCTCTCTAGGAGCTTCCTTGCTGATTCTCCTGTGGTGACCAAGCCTGCTACCATCTTAGGCGAAGGGGTAGTTCTTTCTGCCATCTCGCCCGATTTGAGACGTGCTGTGGAAGAGTTCCAGGAGGACAAACCTGAGCGTTGTCCCAGTGGAAAGTTGTATGTTCCTGACCAGTGGAAGAAGAGAGTGATGTCTGAAGTTCATTGCTCTGCTTTGGCTGGTCATCCAGGTATTTTTGGTACTAGAGATCTGGTGAGTCGGTTTTTTTGGTGGCCCTCCTTGTCTCGTGATGTCAGGAATTTTGTGCAGTCCTGTGGGACGTGCTCCCGGTCTAAATCGTGTTCTCGCTCTAGTGGGTTGTTGATGCCTTTGCCTGTCCCCAAGAGGCCATGGACCCATATTTCAATGGATTTCATCTCTGATATGCCTGTCTCTCAGAGGATGACTGTTATTTGGGTGATTTGTGATAGGTTCTCTAAGATGGTTCACCTTGTACCACTCCCTAAGTTGCCGTCTTCCTCTGACTTGGTGCCCCTGTTTTTACAACAGGTGGTTTGTTTGCACGGGATTCCTGAGAACATTGTATCTGACAGAGGAGTGCAGTTTGTGTCTAGATTTTGGAGAACTTTCTGTTCCAGGCTGGGAATTCAGTTGTCCTTCTCCTCTGCTTTTCACCCTCAGACCAATGGGCAGACAGAGAGAACAAACCAGACCTTGGAGTCATATTTGAGATGTTTTATTTCTGCTGATCAGGATGATTGGGTTTCATTTTTGCCCTTGGCCGAATTTGCTTTGAATAATAGAGCTAGTTCTGCCACTTTGATGTCACCTTTTTTTTGTAACTTTGGGTTTCATCCTCGATTTTCTTCAGGGCAGGTGGAGCCCTCTGCCTGCCCAGGTGTTGACACTGTGGTGGAGAGAACGCACCAGATCTGGGACCAAGTGGTGGATAAGTTCTCTCTCTCCCAGGATAAGGCCCAGTGGTTTTCCAACCGACATAGGACCATTGGTCCCCAGTTTAAGGTTGGTGATATGGTGTGGTTATCATCAAAAAATATTGCTATGAAGGTGGCTTCTCCTAAGTTTAAGCCTAGATTTATTGGACCTTACAAGATTGTGGAGATTATTAATCCAGTCTCTTTTCGTTTGGCTCTTCCTGTCACATTTAAAATCCATAATGTGTTCCATAAATCTTTGTTGAAGAGGTTTGTTGAACCTGTTGTTCCGGGGGTGGCACCTCCAGACCCTGTATTGGTTGAAGGTAACATGGAATATGAGGTAGAGAAAGTACTGGATTCCCGTCTGGCTAGACGGAGACTCCAGTATTTGGTTAAGAGGAAGGGTTATGGTCAGGAGGATAATTCCTGGGTCTCCGCCTCTGATATTCATGCCAAACGATTGGTGCGTGCCTTTCATCGGGCTCACCCTGATCGCCCTGGTGGCATAGTTGAGGGTTCGGTGACCCCTCCTCAAGGGGGAGGTACTGTTGTGAGTTCATTTTCCCCTTCATTACTGAGGCCCGAGGAACTCCCTCTTCTGGTAAAGAAAGGTAGTGAGCCTGATTGTCAAACACCTGAGGCTGATGATTGTGACTGGCTGAGAGGAGTTATGGACTGGATATAATGCTGCCGACGCCCTTCTGCCCTGCGGGTGATTTCTCTGTGGGATCCTTGGAGACCAGTCTGAATTCCTGCTCCTCCAAAGCTAAGTTTGCTGCTCAGCCTTTTGCTTTTGTGCTTGGACTTTGTTTTTCTGGATTTCTGCCATTCCCTGCTGGGGTGTGCTGAATTCTTTTAGCTCTGGCTCTGTCTTCTGAAAATACCTGAGTGCTGATTCAGTTTTTGAAGCCTAGCTGCTTCAGGGCCTTTTTCATATCAGCTGGTTGGCTTATGTCTTTGATAGGGTTTTGGCAGATTGCAGACAGCAGCCTTCCTGTCCTTTCCTATCTAGGTAGTTTTGGGGCCCCGTCTTTGCTCAGTCTATCTTTCTGTCTGTGTTAGTATTTTCATCTTGCTTCACCGTCATTATATGTTGGGGGCTGCCTATTGCTTTGGGGTCTGCTCTTAGAATCATAGAATCGTAGAGTTGGAAGGGACCTCCTGGGCCATCTGGTCCAACCCCCTGCTCAAAGCAGGATTCACTAAATCATCCCAGTCAGATGTCTGTCCAGCCTCTGTTTGAAGACTTCCATTGAAGGAGAACTCACCACTTCTCGTGGCAGCCTGTTCCACTCATTGATCACTCTGTCAAAAAGTTTTTTCTAATATCTAATTTGTGTCTCCTCCCATTCAGTTTCATCCCATTGCTTCTAGTCTTTCCTTGTGCAAATGAGAATAAAGTTGATCCTTCTACAATGTGACAGCCCTTTAGATATTTGTAGACAGCTATTAAGTCTCCTCTCAGTCTTCTCTTTTGCAAACTAAACATTCCCAAATCCTGCAACCTTTCCTCATAAGACAGGGTTTGCAGACCGGTCACCATTCTGGTCGCTCTTTTCTGAACTTGCTCCAGTTTGTTGATGTCTTTTTTTAAATGTGGTGCCCAAAACTGGACACAATATTCCAGATGAGGTCTGACCAAAGAGGAGTAGAGGGAAATAATGACTTCACGTGATCTAGACTGTATGCTTCTGTTAATACATCCTAGAATTGCATTAGCCTTTTTTGCTGCTGCATCACACTGTTGACTCATATTCAGTCTGTGATCTATTAGTATACCCAAGTCTTTTTCACATGTGCTGTCACATAGCCCTATTCCTCCCATTCTATATATGCTTTTTTCATTTTTATTGCCCAGATGTAGTACTTTGCATTTCTCCCTGTTAAAAACCATTCTGTTAGTTGCTGCCCACTTCACCAGTTTATTTAAATCTTTTTGAATCCTCTCTCTCTCTTCTCTAGTATTAGCTATCCCTCCTAGCTTTGTGTCATCAGCAAATTTAATCAGTTTACCCTCAATTCCTTCATCTAAATAGTTGATAAAGATGTTGAACAATACAGGGCCCAGGACAGAGCCCTGTGGTACCCCACTTGAGACATTCTTCCAACTGGATGTGCAGCCATTTACGACCACTCTTTGGGTCCGATCACTAAGCCAGTTATGAATCCACCTAACAGTTGCCTTGTCCATTCCATACTTAATCATTTTTTCAATGAGGATTGTATGAGAGACTTTGTCAAATGCTTTGCTGAAGTCAAGATATACTATATCTACAGCATTTCCTTGATCCACCCAATCAGTGATACCGTCATAGAAGGAAATTAAGTTAGTCTGACATGACTTATTAGTTACAAACCCATGCTGACTCTGTTTAATCACTTCATTCTTATCCAGGTATTGACATACATGTTGTTTAATAATTTGTTCAAAGATCTTTCCTGGTATAGAAGTCAGACTCACCGGCCTATAGTTGCCTGGGTCCACCTTCTTCCCCTTTTTGAAGATAGGAACAACATTTGCTCTTCTCCAGTCTTCTGGCACTTCTCCTGTTCTCCAAGAATTTTCAAAGATTATGGAGAGGGGTTCAAAAATTTCTTCTGCTATCTCCTTCAGTACTCTGGGGTGTAATTCATCTGGACCTGGAGACTTGAATTCATTTAGGTTAGCTAAGTGTTTCCTCACTATCTTTCTGTTTATAGATATCCTGGATTCTTCTATTCCCTTAATAGGACAGTGAATAACAGTTGATGTTACATTTCCTTTCTGAGAGAAAACAGATGCAAAATAGGAATTTAAAAGTTCAGCCTTCTCAACATCCTGTCTTACCATTTCATCATTTTCATCCTGTAAAAATCCTATAGCATCTTTGACTTTTCTTTTACTTTTGACATATCCCCAAAATCCTTTGCTCTGGGGCAGTTTAGATTTCCCCTTTCTTTCTTTAGGCCTATGTATTTCTCCGGCTGTGATCGAGGGGTCTAGGGCATCGTAGGAACCCCCCACGGCTACTGCTAGTTGTGTTGATAGGTTCAGGGGTCTGCAATCTGATAGCTGCCAACTTCTCTGGTTTTCTGGACTTAGCTTGTATTTCTGCTTTTGCCTCCTACGGTGACTCATTCATAACAGTAGGAGTAAAGGGAACAGAGGACGTGGGTTAGGAGAGAACCCTGCCTAGAAGTTCTAAGCGCAAGGCTGGGGCCCGGTCCCCGAGGTTGTATGGATACTAATGGTCCTACAGCAGACACCGGTGGAGTAGTGAGCTGTAACTGCACTACTCCCATCTAAGACTTGGGGCACAACAGCAACTTGGATAGTGAGCCGGGACTCAGGAGTAAGGAGTCCCCGAAGCAGGCTACAGCTGTCTGCCGTACAAGTATAGTTCTTGGGAACATCTGTCAGGAGGAACTCCAGTGTAACTCAGTACTAGGAGTACTTCACACCAAAGGCGCTATAGGAGGAGACGTTCAGAAAGGCACATGTTGGCGGAGTGTTGGAAGGGAGCATTCCATCTGGCCTGGAGGTTGACTGAGTCCCTGACCCGGAGGACACGGCACGGAGGCGGGCACCTGTGTGTACTCCAGACTGTGAGTAAAGCTTTGGAACTACATGCCCTGGTGTCCTACAATTATTCCTGCGCTAACACACCCTGTACCACTACATCGGGGTATCAGCTTCTACACCGCCTGTGCCTCTCCTCTACCCCTACATCTACACTGCCCTAGGACTGCAGCTCCGCCTGTGGGGAGCTTCACCATCTTGGCTGCACCACACCACCAGTCCCAGAAGATCTGCATGCAGCGTCGGCTTAACATCTCAATTGCCGAACACCACAGGTGGCTTCACAAACTATTCATTTAATCCACTACATTCCACCATTCAACTTCCCCCCCATTAATTGGGCGACCAGGGCCATGGACCGGGTCACCGTTGCTGTGACACATCCCGCTGACACCGGCCCGGTACCGAGTACCCCACTGCCCTGGGAGGGCGACCCAATTCTCCAACTGTAATAACCACACAGCTCTCCATACAGTATAATGGCCACAAAAAGTCCTCCATACAATACAATGGCTCTACACAGTCCTCCATACAGTGTAATGGGCACCACATAGTCCTGAATAAAGTGTAATGGGCCACACATAGTGCTCCATACAGTATAATAGGCCTCATATAGTGCTCCATGCAGTATAATGGCCTCACATGATGCTCCATACAATAAAATGACCCCACGTAGTGCTCCATACTGTATTATGGCTCCATGTGATGCTCCATACTGTATAATGGCCCTACATAGTGTTTCATACTGTATAATAATAATAATAATCTTTATTTATATAATGCCAACATATTCTGCAGCGCTTTACAGTTTAACAGTTTCAAAACACAAGTCATAAGTAACAACGTTAATAATACAATAATTAAAGCAAAATAAGACGAAATAAGACGACCCTGCTCGTGAGAGCTTACAATCTACAATGAGGTGAGGGAGATACAAAGTACAGGTGTGTATTTACAATGGTGTATTTACAACGAAGGTCCAGCCATCTTGAGGGAGTGAAGGATGGATGGAGATAGTGAATGGGCAACACACACACACTTACACATAGAATGACTTTGATTAGTGAACGTGATAGGCCGCTCTGAACAAATGTGTTTTGAGGGAGCGTCTAAAACTATGCAAATTGTGGTTAGTGGGTAGAGCATTCCAGAGGATAGGAGCAGCACGGGAGAAGTCTTGGAGTCGGGAGTGGGAGGTACGGATTAGTGCAGAAGTTAGTCGAAAGTCGTTTGCAGAGCGCAGCGATCGGCTAGGCCGATAAACAGAAATGAGGGAGGAGATGTAGGGGGGTGCTGCACTGTGGAGAGCTTTGTGGGTGAGAACAAGTACTTTGAATTGGATCCTATAATGAATGGGCAGCCAGTGTAATGACTGACGAAGAGCGGACACGTCCGAGTACGGATTGGCCAGATGGACGACCCTGGCCGCTGCATTAAGTATGGACTGGAGAGGGGATAGTCGAGTGACGGGGAGGCCATTTAATAGAGCGTTGCAGTAATCCAGGCAGGAGTGGATCAATGCTACAGTGAGTGTTTTTGTTGTTTCCATGGTGAGAAAAGGGCGGAGTCTAGAGATGTTCTTTAGGTGTAAGCCGCAAGAGCGGGCAGGAGATATTATATGGAGAGATGGAGAGATTGGTGTCAAACATAACACCAAGACAGCGCGCCTGCTGCCGGGGTGTTATTGTGGTACCACCCACGGAGAGGGAAATGTCAGATTTAGGGAGGTTAGTAGATGGCGGAAGGAGAAGAAGTTCAGTTTTGGAGAGGATGAGTTTCAGATAGACTGGACATGATATTGGAGACTGCGGACAGACAGTCACTGGCGTTCTGTAGTACAGCGGGGGTAAGGTCGGGGGAAGACGTATATAGTTGTGTGTCATCGGCATAAAGATGGTACTGAAAGCCAAATCTGCTGATGGTCTGTCCAATTGAGGCCATGTAGAGAGAGAAGAGAAGAGGGCCAAGGACTGAGCCCTGAGGTACCCCTACAACAAGAGGAAGAGGAGATGACGTGGAGCCAGAGAACAAAACACTGAAGGAGCGGTCAGAGAGATAGGAAGAGAACCAGGAGAGAGCAGTGTCCTTAATACCTAGTGACTGGAGCCTAGAGAGTAGGAGATGGTGGTCAACAGTATCGAAAGCTGCAGATAGGTCAAGAAGAATGAGCAGAGAGTGGTGACCATTATGTTTTGCTGTCAGAAGGTCATTGGTCACTTTGAGTGCAGTTTCAGTCGAATGTAGGGCGCGGAAGATGGACTGTGAAGGGTCTAGAAGGGAGTGAGTGGAGAGGTAACGGGTAAGGTGGGAGTAAACTAGGCGTTCCAAAAGTTTAGAGATGAAGGGGAGTTTGGAGACTGGTCTGTTGTTGTTTGTGCAGGATGGGTCGAGAGCGGGTTTCTTTAGTAATGGAGTAACAATGGCGTGTTTGAAGGAGGATGGGAAAATGCCCGAGGATAGGGAGAGACTAAAGATTGTAGTTAGGTGGGTTGTGACGACTGGAGGAGATGTGAGGGAATGGGGTCGGTAGTGCATGTAGTCGGACGAGAAGAAGAGAGGAGTCTGGAGACTTCTTCTGTGATGGGATCAAATGTGGAAAGTGAGCCAGGGGAGATGCAGGAAGGGATGGGAGTCACAGCACTTGGTGGTTGGCAGCAGATTTCCTGACGGATATTATCAATTTTTTCTGTAAAGTGTATAATGTGCTCACATAGTGCTCCATACTGTATAAGGT
The DNA here is from genome assembly GCF_039654945.1 of Dendrobates tinctorius. Classification (NCBI taxonomy): domain Eukaryota; kingdom Metazoa; phylum Chordata; class Amphibia; order Anura; family Dendrobatidae; genus Dendrobates; species Dendrobates tinctorius. The sequence goes on along the minus strand of NW_027361739.1, from coordinate 606,691 downwards.
GCCCACATAGTGTTTCATACTGTATAATGTGCCCACATAGTGCTCCATAGAGTAAAATGGCCTCACATTAAAAAAAAAATTCTGTATATACTCGTGTATAAGCTGACCATAGTATAAGCTGTGACACCTAATTTTGACACGAAAAACTGGGAAAACGAATTGACATGAGTACAAGCCGGGTATGCATTGTCCCCTAATCTGGTATGCATGGCTCCTCATACCCATCCTTTTTAAACAGCAGACAAATAGGCAGCAACACTTACCTGCCCAGATGAATTTATGTTTTGCTAGGTGACGAGAATGGGGCATCAGACTGCGATGCTCGCCTGTCACGATGATGTACCAGAGGAGTCCAAGTGGATGTAATAGAAAATAGACTTTCCTCAGGACAGTGATAGACTCTCCTGAGGAAGTGGTGTGATCACCACGAAACGCGTAGAATGAAAGTCTATTTTCTATTACATCCACTTGGACTCCTCTGGTACATCATCGTGACAGGCCAGTAGCGCAGTCTGATACTCCATTCTCTTCACCTAGCAAAGGATCATCACATCGGGGCTTGCAGCAGCTGCCAATGCTAAGTGCAGTGGTTGTGTCTCACACAACCATAATAGGCGAGTGAATTTGATTATCCCTCACGAATATTCCTTTTATCTCGGATAAGACCCTATGTGCGCTCTATATTCCTTCTAGGTACAGATGAATTTTTGAAGACCTTGAGTCTTCTTTAGTGGCTTTGCTATTCTTCATCCCCATCCTTGTCTGCATGACTCCTTTATCCCCATCCTTGTCTACATGGCTCCTCATCCCTAACCTTGTATGCATGGCTCCTTATCCCCATCCTTGTATGCATGGCTCCTTATCCCCATCCATGTATGCATGACTCCTTATCCCCATCCTTGTATGCATGGCTCCTTATCCCCATCCTTGTATGCATGGCTCCTTATCCCCATCCTTGTATGCATGGCTCCTTATCCCCATCCTTGTATGCATGGCTCCTTATCCCCATCCTTGTCTGCATGGCTCCTCATCCCTATCTTTGTATGCATGGGTCCTCATCCCTATCCTGGTATGTTGGCTCCTCATCCTTATCCTTGTATGAATGGCTTCTTATCCCTAGCCTTGCATGCATGGCTCCTTATCCCCATCCTTGTCTGCATGGCTCCTTATCCCCATCCTTGTCTGCATGGCTAATTATCCCCATCATTGTCTGCATGGCTAATTATCACTATCCTGGTATGGATAGCTCCTCATCCCTATCCTTGTAGACATGGCTCATCATCCCTATCCTTGTAGACATGGCTCCTCATCCTTGTCTGCATGGTTCCTTATCCCCTATCCTTGTATGCATGGCTCCTCAACCTTATACTTGTATGCATGGCTCCTTATCCTCATCCTTGTCTGCATGGCTCCTTATCCCTATCCTGGTATGGATACTCCTCATCATCCCAATCTTTGTATGCATGGCTCCTTATCCTTGTATGCATGGCTCCTCATCCCTACCCTTGTATGCATGGCTCCTCATCCCCTCCTTTGTATGCATGGCTCCTTATCCCCTATCCTTGTATGCATGGCTCCTTATCCCTATCCTTGTCTGCATGGCTCCTCATCCCTACCCTTGTATGAATGGCTCCTTATCCCCTATCCTTGTATGCATGGCTCCTTATCCCCATCCTTGTCTGCATGGCTCCTCATCCCTATCTTTGTATGCATGGTTCCTCATCCCTATCCTGGTATGCTGGCTCCTCATCCCTATCCTTGTATGAATGGCTTCTTATCCCTAGCCTTGCATGCATGGCTCCTTTTCGCCATCCTTGTCTGCATGGCTCCTTATCCCCATCCTTGTCTGCATGGCTAATTATCCCTATCCTGGTATGGATAGCTCCTCATCCCTATCCTTGTCTGCATGGCTCCTTATACCCTATCCTTGTCTGCATGGTTCCTTATCCCCTATCCTTGTATGCATGGCTCTGCATCCTTATACTTTGTGAGAATCATGTGGGAATAGTGGATGAGGGCAGGTATATCTCGCCCAGATTCCTTTCCTATGTGGCCTAGTCTGGTCAGTATCGCACCTGATTACTAATGGATAATGGGAGGTGGATATAAAAGGGTGCAAGGTGGTTGTGTGAGTGTCTCAGCCTGGGAACACAGAGAGCCTGTCTGTGTGAGAGACACACGTGAGTGGAAGCAGTGCCCACTGCAACTGTGGTTTGGCTGGACGGGAGAAGCCCGCCAGTTGGTAGTTAGGTTGTCCATTGTTTAGTTAGTGCCGGACAGGCAAGGATTTGTTTTATGTTTTATTTCTTTATGCATTGCTTTCACCGTTAATAAACCTGACCCAGTGTCAGTTATACCCGAATCCCAGCTCTGCGCCTGAGTTTCATGCTGAACGCACGTGACCTTTGACCCCAGCAAAGGCGATCCCGGAGTGTTTTATCACAACTTGTATGCATGGCTCCTTATCCTCATCCTTGTCTGCATGGCTCCTTATTCCCATCCTTGTCTGCATGGCTCCTCTCATCCCTATCCTGGTATAGATCGCTCCTCATCCCTATCCTTGTATGTGTGGCTCCTTATCCTTATCCTTGTCTGCATGGCTCCTTATCCCCTATCCTTGTCTGCATGGCTCCTTATCCCCTATCCTTGTCTGCATGGCTCCTTATCCCCATCCTGGTATGCATGGCTAATTATCACTATCCTTGCATGCATGGCTCCTCATCTCTATCCTTGTATGCATGTAATGCGTACCATAGGTTGCCCACCACTACTATAGATAAAGAATGAAGCATGAGATATACGGGAAAGCTGCAGAACTTAATAATTGAAGGACATTTTTAGCTGAAAATCCACCTTAAATAGTAACTTACATTGGTAACATTTAATAGTCAATCTAGCTGATGATATTGACCAAAAAACTTTAATTCAAGACTATAATGTCCAGGTAGAAGTAACGTCTTGTGAAATAAATGTTCGGAGACTCTCCCATCCTGTTCTGGGGTGCGGCTGCAGGAGAAGTCGTTCCTTCTAGATTACAAAATACTTCTTGATTATCTTCCCCTCCCTAGAAAAGGAATGAATGAGCAGAGTGGGCTCTGGCTGTGCCAGGGTGTGATCTAATTGACTGGGCATTTACATGACGTATGGGTATATAAGGAGAATGGTGGTGGAATCAGGTAACAGACAGTCACCATTGCAGCACTTGTTACAGGAATTCAGGGATCCGTTCACATGGTGGTTGAGTATTTCCAGTAGAAACCAGCAACATGTTGACTGCAACTCTGAACTAATGGAGACTGAAAAGTAAAGCGCCCATATACATTAGACTAATGTCGGTATCAGTGAGATTGGTTGTCAATCTAATGTGTGTGGGCGTTCCGGACAATGGATTGTCGGGGGGAGTCAAATTGAACTTGCCATGCCAAAAAACGCTATTCAGTCACCGCTCAGTACATAGTGCGTGGCAGCTGTAGCCACACCCTAGCTAGAGCCGGCTATTAGTCAGTGTCGGAATGTGCTTACAGCCACCGTTCACTTTATACTGAGTGGTGACTGAAGCTGCGCTGGCAGCATATCCACGACTGAAAGTTCATTTCCTCCCAGAAGCTGAGCTATGTACTGAGTGGTGACTGAAGCTGCATCTGCAGAACATCCATGACTGAAAGCTCAGTTGCTGCGAGGAAATGAACTGTGTTTCTGAGCAGTGACTGAAGCCGTCCCAGTCGCACATCAATGACTGAAAGCCAGAGGCTGTCAGGAGGAGTAAAACTTATTTCCTCCCTGCAGCCGAGTTTTCAGTGCAGTGGCCACACAGCTTTAGGACACCATTAACCTGCAGATTACTAGAGCTTTTTTGACATAAAAAAGGTTCCTTTTAAGGATCCACATACATTTAAGATATGTTTGTGCTCCTTGAGTTAAGCCGCCACCAGAGAAGTAGAGAAAGGTGCTGTCAAAGAGAACACAGGAGCACTTAGCAGAGAAGATGCTACTGTGCATGGTAGAGACAGCAGAGATATCTACAGGTCGAATGATTAAACTAATGTGTATGCTTTACTCAAGATCAAGCAAGTTGAAGATGAAATTATCTCTAAAAGGTATAAAGTTAAAGATGACACATTTCCTTTGTATTTTAGGAAAAAATAATTTTTTTCTTTTTTTACATTTTAAAAATTGCAAAAAGGAAAATCGCCCGATTCAAAATTTTGGGCACCCTTGGAGATTTGTGTGCTCAGGTAGCTTTGACCAAGGTTTCAGACCTTAATTAGCCTATTAGGGTTATGGCTTGTTCACTATCATTGTTGGGAAAGGCCAGGTGATGGAAATTTCCCAGCTTGTGCCAAAAAACAGCAGCCATGGGTTCTCCTAAATGGCTGCCTAGCACTCTGATGACCGAGGCTAAAATTGAACTGTTTGGCCACAACTCTCAAAGTTACGTGTGGAGAAAAATTTCAGGAAAATAACATCTCACCAACTATTAAGCATGTGGGTGGATCAATCATGCTTTGGGGTTGGTTGCAGCCAATGGCACGGGGAACATTTCAAGGGTAGAAATTTCAACAAATTCTTGATGCAAACATAACACCATCTGTAAAAAAGCTCAAGTTAAAAAGAGGATGGCTTTTACAAATGGATAATGATCCTAAACACATGTGAAAATGCACAATAGAGGAGCTCAAAAGGTGCAAGCTGAAGGTTTTACAATGACCCTCACAGTCCCCTGATCTGAACATCGTTGAAAATCTGTGGCTAGACCTCAAAATAGCAGTGGATGCAAAACAATCCAGGAATGTCACAGAACTGGAAGAATTTTCCATGGAAGAATGGATGAAAATCCCTCAAACAAGAATTGAAAGACTCTTGTATGGCTACAAAAGGCGAATATTAGCTGTGATACTTGCAAAAGGGGGTGCTACTAGCTACTAACCCTGCAACGTGGCAAATCTTTTGCATCTGTCCATTTTCCTTTTAGCTAATTTTAAAATGTAAAAACATGAAAATATATATTTTTTTCCCTAAAACACAAAGGAAATGTGTCATCTTTAACCTTAGGCCTTTTAAAGATCATTTCATCTTCAACTTGCTTCACAATGACAGTCATTGTGACCAAGGGTGACCAAACTTTTACATGTCACTGTAATTATGGGGGTTGAATCACAACAAACTAAGAACAGGGCAGCACAGTGGCTCAGTGGTTAGCATTGCAGCGCTGGAGTCCTGGGTTTGAATCCCACCAAGAACAACATCTGCAAGGAGTTTGTATGTTCTCCCCGTGTTTGCGTGGGTTTCCTCCAGGCACTCTGGTTTCCTCCCACATTCCAAAGACATACTGATAGGGGATTTAGATTGTGAGCCCCATCGGGGACAGTGATGATAATGTGTGCAAACTGTAAAGTGCTGCGGAATATGTTAGCGCTATATAAAAATAAAGATTATTATTATTATTTAACGTTCATCATTCTGGAGTCGGTGAAAGCTGGGAGATAAACCAAGTGGCAACTGTAATAATGATTCTATTGGTTATTTGCCAGTTTTTATAGAAACAGATATAACCAGGAAATGGACATAAAGAATATTTAACAGAATTCTAGAATTTCTTGGTTATTGGAATATAGGAATTTCAGAAGCGAGATCTTAATTTTTACACTATAGGTACAACACGTTGCGATCAAACTTTTCAGCGGTTCTGTACAGGCGTTTTGTATAAAACCCTCAGCCATGTGATAATAATAAAGCATTACATGCATGGTCAGGCTTCCACACGTCAAGAACACACAACCCTATTTAGAAGAAGCCGGTGATTTCTCCAAGGTAACATTTTGATCAGGATTGTGCAATTTACTACAGTTGATTACCGGTAATTTAATAGTTCCATTAATTACTTGTCTTGTACTCATCCTGAGAAACAGCCCATATCAGGGTGTGCTCACACGTGTCAGCTATGCTGCATACATTTTTGAATGGGGTTTCTAAAAATCCGTGCTGAAGAAAACAACTCTATTCATATGTATGGAACAAATTTTCAATAGCAGACAACAAATCTGCTATGTCTGAACATCACAATTTAGTCCAGAGCTGCATTCACAGTTCTGCTAATTCTCATTGGAAACAAATGACAATATTATCATGTTAGCTGTAAGAAACTTAAGCTGGGCTTTATGGTCTGTCCGTGGCCAGTGCAGATTCGCTATACACAAGTCAACTGGTGTTAATGCCATTTTTCTGTGCAACGGGAATATCAAGTTATCGGCAGCACATCACCTGTTTACAGAGGACGATGTGCTGTCGAGGAGATGAGGAAAGGATTCTTCCCCTTTGTGCTATGTAGATAGACTTTTTCTGACTTTATAGGCAATATGAACATGACATAGACACTCGCGCGCCTGCTAATGTAACCACTCCCTGGTTGTACAGCACTATTGTTAACTTCTCAAATTGGTCTTCTAAAGTCCACAATAAACCTTTATTACCCATACTAGAAATTACCCCAATTAACCCATAAACTACTCTTTATTTCCTAAGGCCTGGGGAATTGCAAAAGAGGGCAGGGATGTTTCTAAATCAGGTAGAGATATTCCAACATCTGCCATTATTTCATCTTACTGATTCATCATGTATTGTTCTATATTGCAACAGAAAAAATAATATCCTCTATAGGTTCCCCTGGAGGTATAAACTGGACCCCCTTACCTTTCCCATTGCACTGGGAAAAGCACCCAAGCTTGAACTGTCCTTTTGCTTGGGGGCTGCCTACTGCTGCAGAAGCCTCCTTCCCTGCTCTGCATTTAGGGGGAGACAAAACGATCCCATCACCTTCTGTTACAAGAGTTACAGGTGCAGAGGCCAAAAACACAACCCCTAGATTGTTATAGATCAATATCAGGATGCACAGAAACTCATAGGCTATGATCACATCTGTTTTCATACATCACGTTTGGCCATTCTGCTTTAAGGAACAGACAAATGGAACTAATGTCCAAAACAGATCGGTTGCGTAACTGATGCAAACAGAAGCAGAGAGACCCCATTGGTTATTATGGTAACTGTCTGGGTTCTATTATGTGTCCGGTTATAGAACTGGAAAAAAACACCCAACTTCTTTCCGCATGATGTTCTTTCTCTTCTGTTCTAAAAATGGACATATAACAGAACGCAGACTGACCCCATAACTATCAGTCGGCCTCTCTGCTTTCATTTGTATCAGTTTTGCAACAGATCCATAATTGGTTTTGGATATTAATTCTGTACGTTTGCTCTGTTTACATACCATTTTCTCATGGAGCATTGCCAATAAGACTCCATACACTGCTGGCCTCCTTAAAGAGGTTGTCCAGATTTGAGATGAAGGTCTGCAGTCACTCTATGTCAAGGCAAACTTCTGAATCCTAACAGCGTGTGCACTGCACACTGTCAGGATTCTCCAATGCTGGCCACATTCCAAGTAGACATGTGCCACATATGTATAGTTGGCATGTGACTGCATATATGCAAATCGCACACTTGGGGTCACATGACTGCCCACTCTTGCCGCTGGCACTGGAAAATCCTGACAGTATGCGGTGCACACACTGTAAAGATACAAAAGTCTGCAATCACATAAGATAACTGCAGACTTTCATCCCAAACCTGGACAATACCTTTAGAGTGAATGCAGAAAACTTTTTTTTTCTAATTTTCTTCAGATTTTCAACTGCAGGCCATCCGTGTGTCCATTTTAGACGTCCGTGTGATCTGTTTTCTTACAATGTACATGATTACATATAGTTTTCTAGGTTTCTAATATAAGCCTATCTGTCTTGACAGATCCACAATGCTTCAGTGCATGCTGATAATTGTAGTTCTTACAAACCACATGGAGCTTGTACGAACAACAAATTGGATTACCCTTTAGGAACACAATACTCACAATGCTCTTAGCGTATAAGGCACAGTATCAAGCATTATGTCAGCAGTCAAATGGTTGGATGTCCCCATAACAATGGGGTGCAGACACTTGGCAGACTATCACGACCTGCAGCACATTGCACTTCTTCAGTCTGCAGTTTTCCAGGAGGTTCAGATAATAAGCACATGAACCCCTTCTATATATGTGTAAATCTATTTACATGGATCCACGTGCACAGCTCCACCCGGTCGCTCTGATCCTGCAATGTGTTTTTAGTTAGAAAGGACATTTTTGTGGTACGGTTGGCTTATTCCACAGGGGAAAAAAACATTAGAGACTTGAATTCCTGCACAGACCTTTGGCAGCATGATTAACTCATTCTCACTCCTTCACTCACGCAGGGTTAATTGTCCAAGTAAGATCGGAGCCAGACAAAAGGGTATGAAAAAGTGTCCGATTTTCATCCAAAAAACTTGGGACGATTTTCACCCATATTGTCATCTATGTGACATCCGCGTGTCCATATGTGACATCCGCATGACATCCATATTTTATGCATGAACAGTTTAAAATGTACCTGAGCAAATACAATTTCTGATATTAAGAACTGCAATGAATCTGCAAAAATTGAATACAATATGGATGATTTGTATGGGATTTCATTTTTTTTGTGTGCACCTAAAAACTTGAATGTGCAATAAGTAAATAAATATGGTTGGATCTGCAGTACCCCACTTTGGCCACTATGCAGCTGACAGAGCTGTGGTGTTACGCTCCGCAACTAACCATATTGGTTGCCGCCGGCATTAGGAACAGCTAATCTGTGGGGTTGCCAGATATCGATTTGGTATGGATCACCTATGCTAAGGATAGGCCATCAATATAAAAGTATCAGATAACCCTTTTAAAAGTGTGTGCACATAACGTCTTTTTCAGGCGGATTCATACAGTGGCATGTAAAAGTATGGGCACCCCTGGTCAAAATTACGGTTATTGTGAACATTTAACCAAGTTAAGCAAAAAAGAAAATGGGCCATGAAAAAGTTTGGGAACTCTCTATGCTTAGTAACTAGTAGCACCCCCTTTTGAAAGTATCACACCTTGTAAACGCTTTTTGCAGCCAGACAAAAGTCTTTCAATTCTTGTTTGAGGGATTTTCATCCATTCTTCCTTGGAAAATTCTTCCCGTTCTGTGAGATTCTTAGGTCGTCTTGCATGCACTGCTATTTTGAGGTCTAGCAACAGATTTTCAATGATGTTCAGATCAGGGGACTGTGAGGGCCACTGTAAAACCTTCAGCTTGCTCATTTTGTCTAATGTGGATTTTGACGTGTGTTTAGGATCATTATCCATTTGTAGAAGCCATCCTCTTTTCAACTTCAGCTTTTTTACAGATGGTGTTATGTTTGCATCAATAATTTGTTACAATTTCTTTGAATCCATTCTTCCCTCTACCTGTGAATTGATCCCCATGCCATTGACTGCAACACAACCCGAAAGCATGATTGATCCACCCCTATCTTAATGGTTGGTGAGATGTTCCTTTCCTAAAATTTTGTACCCTTTTTCTCCACAACATACCTTTTATCATTGTGGCCAAACAGTTCTATTTTAACCCCATTGGTCCACATGACTTGTTTCCAAAATGCATCAGGCTTCTTTAGATGTTCTTTTCCATACTTCTGATGCTGAATTTTATGGTGAGGATGCAGGAGAGGTTTTCTTCTTATAACACTTACATGAAACCCATATTTGTGCAGGTCTCTCTGAACAGTACAACAATGTACCACAACTCCAGAGTCTGTTAAATCTTTCTGAAGGTATTTTGCAGTCAAGAGGGAGTTCCGATTTGCCTCTTTAGCAATCTTGCTTGCTCTTCTAGACCTTATCTTGACCTCCACTGGTCCTGTTAACTGCCATTTTTTAATTACATTTCAAACTGAGGAAAGAGCAATTTGAAAACTGTTTGTCATTTTCTTATAGCCTTCTCCGGTTTTGTGGGCCTCCCCCATTTCCATTTTCAGAGTGGTATGTAACATAGTAACATAGTTATTAAGGTTGAAGGGAGACTTTAAGTCCATCTAGTTCAACCCATATCCTATCCTAACTTGCCCTAACATGTTGATCCAGAGGAAGGCAAAAAAACCCATGTGGCAAACAGTAAGCTTCACATTGGGGAAAAAAATTCCTTCCTGACTCCACATACGGCAATCAGACTAGCTCCCTGGATCAACGCAATATTAAGGAAACTAGTGTATATACCGTACCCTGTAATATTATACTTTTCAAGAAAGGCATCCAGTCCCTTCTTAAATTTTAGTAGGGAATCACCCATTACAACATCATATGGCAGAGAGTTCCATAGTCTCACTGCTCTTACAGTAAAGAATCCGCGTCTGTGAGTATGCTTAAACCTTCTTTCCTCCAGACGTAGAGGATACCCCCTTGTCCCCGTCACAGGTCTAAGAGTAAAAAGATCATTAGAAAGGTCTTGGTATTGTCCCCGCATATATTTATACATTGTAATAAGATCACCCCTAAGCCTTCGATTCTCCAAACTAAATAACCCCAAGTGTAATAACCTGTCTTGGTATTGCAGACCCCCTAGTTCCCTAATAACCTTGGTCGCTCTTCTCTGCACCCGCTCCAGTTCAGCTATGTCTTTCTTATACACGGGAGACCAGAACTGTACACAGTAGCTGCTTAAAAGAACCCATGGCTGCAGTTTTTGGCACAAAGTTAGAGGAGGCTAGATTTTTAAAAATCTGGGAAATGTGCATCACCTGGCCTTTCCTAACGATGATAGTGAACATGTCATAACCCTAACAGGGTAATTAAGGTCTGAAACCATGGTCAAAGTTACCTGAGCACACGAATCTTCAAGGGTGCCCAAACTTTTGCATAGGCCCATTTTCCTTTTTTTAATTTTTAAAATGTAAAAAATGAAATATATTTTTTTTTGCCTAAAATACAAAGGAAATGTTACATATTTAACTTTAGTCCATTTAGAGATCATTTCATATTCAACTTGCTTAACTGTTCAAATAACAGTAATTTTGACCAGGGGTGCCCAAATTTTTACATGCCACTGTACACATGTTCAGACTTTTGGTACTTCTTTTAAATGTTTAGATTGTGCGCACACTTTTTTGCATTTTTGCGGTGTTTTTCCGTTGCGGAATTTCCGCAAAAACGCAAAAAAAAACGCACCCCATGCAATCCTATGGGATTCCGCAATGCTGTGCTAATGCTGCGGATTTTTCCGATGCGGAATCGCATAGTGGAAAAATCCACAGCATGCCCATTCTTTTTGCAGAATCACGGCGATTCCGCACCCATAGGATTGCAGTGAAACGCTCACATTACGCATGTGGCTATGCCCACCATGCGTAAAGTGAGCGTCTCATGTGCGGATGGTACCCAGGGCCTGGAGGAGAGGAGACTCTCCTCCAGGCCCTGGGTACCATAATCCTGTAAAAAATAGAATAAAAATAAAAAAATAGTGATATACTCACCCTCCGGCGGCCCCCGGAGTCCTTCCTGCCTCTCACCACGCTCCCGGCATCTTCCGGTCCCAGTAATGCTTTGGACGAATGACGGCTGATGACGTCGCGCTCTCGCGAGCATGACGTCATCTCGGGTCCTTCGCGCAAAGCATTACTGGGACCGGAAGATGCCGGGAGCGCTGCAGAGTAAATCGAGGGCCATTGGAAGGTGAGAATAATATTTTTAATTTATTTTAACATCCTATTTCCAATCGCTTGAAATGCGCAAGCATTCCGCAAGTGAAAAATGCTTGCATGCTTGCGAATTCGCATGCGTTTTACCCTCGGCGGGAGTGCGGAAATGTTATGGAAATTTCTGCGGCATTTCTGCAACGTGGGTACATAGCCTTAATGATTTACATTAGAAACCTGCTAGAGGATAAAATAAGCAACAGTACATTCCTCTGTTAGGAAGCCTCTCGCCACCATTATGGAGAGTATAGAGGACAGACACTGGAGGAGGAACCATCGCAAAATACAATGTCAAAGCCACCAGCAAAGCAGTTTGAAAGAAAAAAAAAACATTTCATGAAGTTACTTTGCTAGAAAAAAAATAATAAAAAATTGGCAGCTCCTTTAGGGTACATTTACATATGGCAGATAAGCTGGGGATATTCCATACATATCTGTGTAATTTACCAAATTTCATCTACTTTCTGTGGGAATAAATTCTGGAGCTGAAGTTGACCAGCACTGTGAATTTACCATCTGCTGTATGTCAAATTACATTGGTTTCATACGGACTGTGGTTGGATCGGAAGCCCTGGCCTGACTCACCGGTGTCTTGACCTGAGCTAACTGCTTCATATATGCCTACGAGAAGCAGTTAATTCAGGCTGGGAAACCCACCAGTTGGGTTGGATCTTCCGATGCGAAACAATGCATATTTCACAGAAATGTGAAAACTACATTATCACGTGGATTTTTACTAGAAAATTTCACCATTTGCAATGAGTATAAATCTTCATCCAAATATGGATTTTCTGTATCAATACAAAAAATGGTGGGGGGAACAAGAGGCGCAATAGTGCCCTATCACTAGTGACACTAGAAGTATGAGCGGTATAATACAGTTCCACTCACCTATTCCAGTTGTGTAACCCACAACTGGCTTGAGAGCATATCACAGAATCAGCTGCTGCAGGACCTCCACCAACCACTCGCACGTGGAAAAACCTTCAGAAAGTTGTGGGAAGCAGGGTGTGTTGCAGTCCGCGCTGCCGAGATTAACAAATCACCTGGGATGCAAGATGTTGTAGCAGTGTACTCCTTTATTTCCTCCTACGCGTTTCGGCGCCCTGAGGAAGGTGCCAGGAAGGGCGCCGAAACGCGTAGGAGGAAATAAAGGAGTACACTGCTACAACATCTTGCATCCCAGGTGATTTGTTAATCTCGGCAGCGCGGACTGCAACACACGCTGCTTCCCACAACTTTCTGAAAATATGGATTTTGGATGTGGATTCGCAGAGGATCCAGAGAAAATCAGCAGAAAAGTATGAACTTAAAGCTCCACTCCAGCGTTCCATTTTATTGCAATGCTGGAGTGGTGCTACTTTATCTAAGTTCCCTGCCCTTAGTCTTATTCTCACCAGCAATAGTCTTCTGCTCATTCTGGTGCCGCTCCGGACCCGCACCGCCATCTTGTCACACAACTTCTGGCTGACCGGAAGTCAGGGCTTATGATCACAAGCTCTGAATGCAAGTCTATGAGGGTCTCGTTCTAGATCCCATAGACTTACATCAAGATTTGACTTCAAGCTCACCCAACAAACACTGAAGTGATCCAGCAGGTCATAACCTGCAGAACACTGACCAGAGCAGTCCCACACAGATGAAGACGGTGGCTAGTGAGTATGATACCAGGGGCGGGGAACTTACATTAGTGACACTGATAAAATAAAAAAAAATGCTGAGTGGTGCTTTAAATAACTATATTGAAGAGGATGGCCACTTTCTCTTGTTGGTGCAGTTTTCCTCATAAACTAACCAGAACTTATGTCCATAAGATGGTTAAACATGTGACAAACCAGTCAGTCAGAACCCTCCAACTGTAAAACACATGCAAATGCTTCCTTTGTAGTGGAAGAGTCTGGTGGACAGATCTGGTCATATCCTGTTCTAAGTTCTCCACCAGCAGCCATTGTATGGACAGAAGTATTGGTCAGTTTGTGAGGAAAACAGCTTTAACAAGAGAAAGTGGCTGACCTCTTTAAGGAAAACCATATAAAACGAAGAATGGTTAACCCAAATTGGCTAGTAATTGGCAGAACAGGAACAGGAAGCAGAGACCAGCATGGACTGGGTAAACAGCAGGACTGAACCAATAGAGGGGCGGAGAAGGGATTATTATTATTTTTTTTTTTAAACTGGTCTGTGGATTTAAAGCAATAATTTTTATTCACCAGAATAGCCCTTGCTATGGATAAAAAAAAAAGTTCTGCCATTACATTTTTCTCAGCCAGCAGTGCATTTTGGTATAAATAATACCACTAGGGATTGGTGGGGGGGGAAGGCCCAACGTGTATCTGACTATACAAAAATATGGAAAATAATACTACCCCCTACAAAGTATAATATTTTGCCGCCCACAAACTATATATTCTAAAAAATGCAATTAAAGAAATCTTTAAAAATGTCTTTAGCAAGTGAACACCATGCAGTCTTCACCATAGCACACGGATTGCTCTGACCTAAATTTAAGCACGTCTCTGGCCAAAATAAAAACTTGACTGTGATCCTAAATCCTCATGCATGATGACTTTTTTATGTTTTATATTTTTTACACCAGACCTCTCCAGCCTTCAGTTTCCGGGACAGGAAGTAGCTGTCTGACACCAATCATTTTCGGTCACATTAACTCTGACCAGGTTGATTTTGTCATTCTGGAGGCCGATCCCCAACTTTTCATCTTTTTAAGGACTATCCAGCAGTCAATCACAACTACTGGACAGAGACATGCTACAATGAAACAACGGCTTCAATTGCCAAAAGATTTAGGACAAGTGACCAAATAATTACTGATCCATAGGCTCAATTTGTCAGACAGACCAGAGCCTTCATCCTCACAAAGAGGATATTTCCTAAAGTTTTGAAAATACCATTTTCATACACCCCATTACAGAAGGAGTACTTTGTTCAGGTCTTCATCTGGTGTTAATGTAGAGAGTGGTTATAAAGTCATCCTCCAAAGGAATGGTCTTGTCTTACATTACACAGGCAACCCTATGATTTAAGGATTACCTGTTACCAGGTTGAAAGTGGACAGTTTTTGCTCTTATTTTACTTTAGCTGCTCCCCTGAATATTCTTCTTTTTATCTTTTTTTAAATCCGCCATATGGTTCCAGAGATGTGGGTCATTTTTTCTTTAGTTCTAATTTTTATGGTCTTTCCAAGAGGGTTTGGCTTACTGAACTATCTGTAGGGCATGTCTTTAGGATATTCTGCATAATTACCCTGTAAGCCACACCCCCTTAGTAAAGACTATAAATAACAGCACTAAATAATAAAGGCTCATATTTCTGGAACCGTATAACGGACTTAAAAGAAACATAAAAACTGGATATTCAGAGAAGCAATGGGAATAAAATGAGAGCAAAAATAGGTCACTTTGGACATGGTGACAGGTCCCCACTAAATAGTAACTACTGTATGTGGGTCGCCCTCACACCAAGGGCAGCGGGGTACCCGGTACCGGGCCGGTGTCAGGGGGGAATGTCACAGGAAATTATCTGGAACACGATAACGGAGGAGGATTTGGGAACTTCTGCCATTTGTGCCAGTTTCCATGTTGATGTGCTTCCGACTGTAATTGCTGGACCAGATGAACCTCGGTGGAGACCTGCCGTGTGTGTTGTTTTCCAGTCTGGAGAAGAAACAGTTATTCGGGCACACCCATCCTGGAGAGCAGACACCCCTTTCTATTTTAAGATTTGGCTAATTGCAGAGTAGTGTGCGGTCACAACGCTAGACAAGGCGCTTCAAACATTGAGGATGCAGAAGGAGCTGGCACTTGGCTTTGAAGTAGAAGATACCAGTCCAAAGCCTTCGTGCTGTATTGCTAGTTCCCAGCCACTGCCTTTGTTATGTGACTAGCGTCAGGAACAGCTGGCGATTCTATGCTGTAAATATAATCTGACGTCATTTTATTATAGCCATAATTTTAAAGCTAGCTCTGAAAGCCGGAGGTGAAGCTTGACACTTCATCAGCAGATTTATCACAATATGAGATCCAGCCAGATAATTACTATTGAGTCTGCACCATCCAATCCACACTGCGATTGTCCAACTCTGATCATTGTTAACTCAGAGGTCCGGGTGTGGTAATAGCAGGTACACAGGATGCAGTGACGAGATGCGAGACAGAATGACTTTAAACGTTAACTTTTATAGATAAATGCCGTTAGGGCTATTGTTACGCAACCAACAGAATAACAGTAGTTGTCCTCGCAGGGAGCCAATACACATAAACAAGGATTGGGAGAACATGACTAATCCGGCAAAGACCGGTCACTATAGGGCCACGGAATGGCCGACTACGGGTCCTTAGTCACTATGTATCACTTATCCGTCCTGACGTCCCTCGGCGTTCTGTTCCATGGTGTGTCTGCGTCGCAGCCACGGGGCCCAGCCACTGAAGATCTGGCGTAGTCTTCGGGCGTTCTGACGCCTAGGAGGAGCAGGGGCACAACAGGCCCGCGGAGAGTTCTTTGGTGGGATGTCCCCCAGCGGAAGCAGCGGGATACCGCCTGGGAGTGGGAGATTGGAGGTCACAACTCCCTGACAGGGACTGGCAGCGGCGGTGATAAGTGGCGGTTGATAGGCCACAGACGCAGTCTGAGGCAGCACTGGAGGTTCCGCAGTGGGCACAAGCCCAGTCTCTACCGTGGACTGGAGTGGGGCGGTGGCAGCTGCGGGCAGCAAAGGAGGAGTCACCGCCGTGGTCGGGAGTGAGGCGGCGGTGGCTGCAGGCAGCAGTGAGGAGGCCGCAGCCGCGAGCTGGAGTGGGGCGGCGTCGGCCGCGGACGGCTGCGGGTAGGCCGCAGCCGAGAGCTGGAGTGAGGCAGCGGTCTTCTTTTGTCGGTAAGCTCACACATATTGTTTGTCGGTAAGCTCGGCGCCGTCTCCCTGTGGTCCAACGAGAGTCTCCCTCCTGTCGCTGTCCTCCTCTCTGGTAGCTGCTCGTGGATCTCGCTCTCTGGCCCTCACCAAGTCTCCACCTCCTTCTCCCTCGTTCTGCTGACTCACACAGTCTGGCCCTCTCCGCCCCTCTTCTCTGGACTCCTCCCCCAACTGCCCTGTCAGTCTCAGCGGTCCATCCCCTAGCTCTGCTCCCTGGAAACAGATACCCCAGGAACCTAGAAGACGGTCCCCTCGGTTCTGGCCCGGGTACTCGGCAAAGGCCTCTCCTCCTACACAGGTAATAAGCTAAAGGCCCTATTCACATTGGACTATTGTCGGCCTACATCGACGTATTTGTCTGACGGATTAGAGTGTATAGAGGAGCCGGCAAATTGATGGACCAAAGAGATGTCAATCACACACGCCTGACTTTGGACTGCAGCTCGCATTATCATCCCTGAGATATGTTGGCCGACGGCTTGTCAGTCACTGGTTGTCTCATAGCGAACACAGGAGAGCTCGGCTTAACCAGCGCTCCTGTGCATGGGAGTGTCAGCTGAGATGACTGTCGACCAAATGATTAGTCAAAGCATTTTTTGGGCCAAATGCCATCTGGTGTGTATGGAGACTAACTTTAGTGCTCATTGAGTTCAATGTATAGGCTAGCAAACAGGTTCTGGCATGCAAATGATCGTTTTTAGAAGCCTCCATTTGCCAGAGGACAAAAAAAAGTCACTTTCTGGCCAGTATGTGTCTGCACATCGTTAATTTATCTCCAATTTGCTAGATAAAGGACCACTGCAAGATATTGTGTAGTCGATATTATGGCCACTAGCAGAAGTATTCTTTTATGGATGTAAGCCCGACATGATGTCCAGACATAAGATGCACTTGTCCTTATTTTGACATGTGAAGATCTGAGGTTGTCGGTTGTAATAATCACCTAGGCTGGTAAACGATGCAACTATTTTTTTATACCAAGGCCTGTTTCACACTTCCATTTTTGACCATCAGTCAAAATCCGCCATTTTTTTTAAAGAAACGGATCCGCCATTTTTTTGGGCGGATCCGTTTTTTTCCCCATTGAGTTGCATTGCCGGCGGATCTTGACGGATGGCCATCCGTTGAATCCGTTTTTTTGCGGATCTGCCAAATTTTTTCCGTCCGCCGGCATGCCTGGACGGACCATGCAACGTTTTTTTTGCTGCAGGATCCGCATTTTACATTGCGCATGCCCGGAGGAAGGAAGTCAGCCTTTCTGGCGGACGGAAAAAATTCTCTCTCTCTCTCTCTCCCCTCCCCGGGCTGCGGTTCCTTTAAAATTCTTCATTCAACGGATCCGTCAAAAAAACGGCAGGAAAATAGGCTGAGCAAACGATGGGGCCAGACTAACTAGAAAGGACAGGAAAGGAAAGACACTGTCTGCAGTCTTCCAAAAAACCCTACAAAATGTCCAACACAACTGATAGCAAAATTAACCCTGAAGTCACTAGACTTCTCCCACTATATTGCCTTTTTTTTTGTGCCTTATTAGATTGGCCTCTTTTTGCTCTGTCTCAGAATATTTCAGAGTGCTGATATAGTGGATGCCACCGTTCACATCAGTTACCAACAGATCCGCTTTCCGCCATTTTGGCGGATTTTAACTGACACAAAAAACTAAAGGCAATTTGGCAAATAAGAGTGTAAATTCAGCACAGCCCAGCCGGGCTGGCTGACCACACAAAAAACTGAAAAGACCAACAAGAGCAAGTGTGAACATTAGCAAAAAAACAAACTTATCTTTAGAAGACTGGAACAGAGCTGAGTCCTAGACCTGAGAAACAGACTGAATCACCAGCAACAGGATAGGGCGTCGGCTGTCTTATATCCAGTCTGATACTCCAGAGATCCAATCACTATCTTCCTCACCAGGTGGCAGATCACTACCACTCAAACCAACCTCACCACCTCCCGTCACCACCAGAGGGGAACTCTCAACTGGTGGAGCAGAAAATGAGCTCATAACAGTCAACAGTGTGATGCAGCAGCAAAAAAAGCAAATATAATTCTAGTATGTATTAACAGAAGCATACAGTCTAGATCACGTGAAATCATTATTGCCCTCTACTTGTCTTTGGTCAGACCTCATCTGGAATACTGTGTCCAGTTTTGGGCACCACATTTTAAAAAAGACATCAACAAACTGGAGCAAGTTCAGAGAAGAGCGACCAGAATGGTGACCGGTCTGCAAACCATGTCCTATGAGGAACGGTTTCAAGATCTGGCGATGTTTAGCTTGCTAAAGACTGAGAGGAGACTTAATAGCTGTCTACAAATATCTCAAGGGCTGTCACATTGTAGAAGGATCATCTTTATTCTCATTTGCACAAGGAAAGACTAGAAGCAATGGGATGAAACTGAATGGGAGGAGACACAGATTAGATATTAGAAAAAAACTTTTTGACAGGGTGATCAATGAGTGGAGCAGGCTGCCATGAGAGGTGGTGAGTTCTCCTTCAACAGAAGTCTTCAAACAGAGGCTGATCAGACATCTGTCTGGGATGATTTAGTGGATCCTGCTCGGAGGTCCCTTCCAACTCCACCATTCTATGATTCTACGAATCTATGAGGTTGAACTGACGAGCAAACAAATCTCTAATAAAACACAACAATAAGATTGACGTAACCGGTGCTCTGTGCTGTAAAAAGCCTGTATTGTTAAGAGCCATGGATTCAGCTCTACGTGCATTGGTCCAATAGTCTTTAGAACAAGGCCAGCTCTTCACAAGACACTAATCCTGGCTGAAATAATTTGGCGTTTTATGATAATATTTCAACCTTTCCAAAAAAAAAAGTCAAGTCCCACTTCCTCCAAGCCAAGAAGCCTCCACAGACCCCGACCTAGACCTGAACTTTACTTCGCATTGTACATTTAGAATATTACAAAAGCGCCCTAAGGCACAAAGCGCAACTGCAATCCTATTTTGCCTATAAATTTACCCGTTTTACAGATCATGTGAAAATTATACTTCAATTTTTTTTGTCTCATGCTTCAGAGATTCCCTAATATAGCAACTACTTGAGTGATATAGTGGCAGCATATAATAATAGGTCTAATGTGATACTGTTTCCTTGAAAAGAAAAACTGGGTCAGGCCACTACCAATGTGTACACCGAGGGACAATGGTACAGAGTAGCAAATGTAAATTATCACAAAAGATTTAAGAGCCCCACAAAAGCTTCACATTCTTCCATTGTATCATGTATGGAGAGCGATAAAGCTGTGTACACACCACAGTCAGCGAACACGCCTAGGAGAACCAGGTGGTGAAGTATGGGCGAATGGATATCATCCCGCTAACACATAGCACAGAGGACTTTACACTTATGCCTTATTTCATATGCTATAAAGGGTTAATTCTGCAAAGGAATAATGCTGCAATGCTTTTATTATAGCAATAAAGAAGTCATGCAGAGAAGGTGCTCTCCAGATGAATGACACCAGAATCTGGACTTTGGCTCTTAAAACATGAAAAAAAAAAAAACAATTCTGCACAAATTTCTATTGACCAGATTTTATAACCAGTGAACTATAGGTTAATTAGATATGTACATTTTCCGTTCCCTAATGTGAATGAGTACAGATTTTAATAAATATACGGTATATGTGTGCAATAGTCACGTTCATCACGGTCCTACATGTACGTATTTCAAGCATCACAATTCACAATTAATTTCTGTCTCAACTGAATGTGGAAAAAGACAACATCCATGTAAAAACATTTAAAAAGTCATACAATGACATGAAACTATCACAAAGGCTTATAATAAAGCCCAAAGAGCTCCCTCCAGTAAGTGGACATACATAAAAAAGGCTCTACTGTAGAATATATCACATACAATAGCATACCTGCAATGAAGAAATGTTCAGAGATGTAATACTAAACATAATGATCCATTGAATAATCCATCCAAGTAGACTATAGTACAATAATGAATGCAAATAATAACAAATGTAAGCAACTGAGCATGAAAAAGGGGCTGATGAAGCCACCTTTTGGTGTGCAACACGCGTAGGGCACTTCACAAGCTCCCCCTTTGTAAGTGGCATTATATAGGGATTATGCAGGCAGGATTTAATCTTGGTCATTTTAGCCTCTTGGCTACACCTTGATTGCTATACTTTACATCTATGCGTAGTACCCTATGGTGTTTATTTTCATGGCTCAGTTGCTTACATTTGTTATTACTTGCATTCATTATTGTACTATAATCTACTTGGATGGATTATTCAATGGATCATTATGTTTAGTATTACACCTCTGAACATTTCTTCATTGCAGGTATGCTATTGTATGTGATATATTCTAGAGCCTTTTTTTTCTGTATGTCCACTTACTGGAGGGAGCTCTTTGGGCTTTATTATAAGCCTTTGTGATAGTTTCATGTCATTGTATGACTTTTTAAATGTTTTTACATGGATGTTGTCTTTTTGTTACCAATAAAATTTGTAATTTTGCAGTGATCCCTGCATTTTGGTCAGTAGCTTTTTCTTCATTTTCTCATAGTTTGTGTTTATACTGACTGCTGGTTGATCCGCATATCTTATTCAGTAGTGCACGCCTGAGTTTTTACATATATAATCAGTGCAAAATATATGGGGCCATGTCTGATAAACAAGAGGAGTACAGTGCTCTTTTTAGTGTTGCATCCCCGTAAATCAGATGATACCGGCATGGATGGAGTTATAGTATTACCATTTTGATAATGATCACCTATCCTAATAATTGGACATCAATGTTCAAATCTTAATAATAGCCGTTTAAGGTAGGTGATTTCTCTAGTGAAGAGAATGTAACCTAGGGCTTTTGTTCAGTGATCTTGGCCTCAACTTCCTCCATATTCAGTTACGGTATACATCTGCATTCACCTTCTCCACCTGTGCCCCATAGTGCCCCAGGGGTCTATCACCACCCCTGGGGATGCGTGAAGGAAGAGTTTTTATCCAGAACAGAAGAGATCATGTTTGTAAAATTTCTCCTTTGTGCTCTAAACAGCTGTATAAAACACGACACAGATCTGCAAATCTTATTTTCTTAGAAAATAAAAGTGAGTACAGGTGTTTGGCAACACTTCCATCACTTACAAGAACCCAACAAGTACATTGGAGTCTACGATAATGATCAACTGCGGCACAAATACCTTCTGGCAATAAATCTGCAAAGCTTAGGACCGCTTCAGAAGACAAGATAAAAAGCCTCATTTACAATGGACTAAATGGTAAAAATACGTCCTGAAGATAAATCAGTTACTGTCTAGTAACTTATTGAAGATAGAAATACCTGCTTTTTTTAATGACAATTTGGGTAAGGAAATTGTCTATTTAGAGACAAAAAAAAAAATAGGATGAGTTCACCTGTTCAGGAATCATCCGTATGAAACAAATCCAGTAAACAAACCATTGGATCAATTTCAAACTCATCAAAATGCTTTATACACTTTACAACTGATTTCTTCACTTTGTTTTCAATGACTTAACAAATGGACGCAGCAGCAAACATTTTTTTAGCCAGATCAAAGAGTTCTGCAGACATGCAGAGTGAAGCTCACCAACAAGAGGTTTACACCATAAGGCAACATGCTTTTTTCTCTAATGGTAAATGAAAGTATGATAGTTTCAGTCTAAAACATGACCACCCCAAAATTCAGAGGTGTATCTCTGCTTCCTCCATAGCGATAAAACTGCCACCCATTCGGGTTATCTCTGCACCTCCCACAGCTATGCCACTGCCACACATTTATGTTACCTCTGCACCTTCCATTGCTATGCCACTGCCACACATTTGTTACCTCTTAACCTTCTAAAACTACGCCACTGCCACACATTTGTGTTACCGCTGCACCTTCCAGTTATTCCAATGCCACACATTTGTGTTGCCTCTGTACCTTCAAAAGCTATGCCACTGCCACACATTTATGTTACCTCTGCACCTTGCACAGTTATGCCACTGCCAACATATGTATTCCCTTAGTAAGGCTAAGTTCACACTTGCGTATGGCTGGTCTGCATATGACTGCGTACGTGCTCCCTTATGCTCCGCCTAGTTCCGCATGCGTCCTGCGTTTCCCTGCGTACCTATCTTCAAGATTGGGTACGCAGGGAAATCCGCACGCGGCGTTTTGACGTGCCTGCCGACCGCTTGGGAATGCAACATGTTGCGTTATGAGCGAGCATGCTCGAATATTGAGTAATATGTTAGAGTTCCAGCAGCTGTAATCCCCACATGTGTTGCTGCTGTCTAAGATCCATGAATATTGCTGCCAAGGGGACTCTAACAAATTATTCGAGAATGACCGAGACACTCGGATAACACCCAAGCGTGCTTGGATAACGCAATATTTGAGCACGCTCGCTCATCACTACCTCTAATATATTGATTAAAGTCCAGTTCAATGGATTATGATTTGTGCAATATCATCATTTAAAGAGGACCTTTCACCAAATTTTTCATGTTGAACTGGACACGTTATTTATTTTAATCATTTAAACGGTATATAGCGCCATTAATTTTACAGCGCTTTACAGACATTATTGGCACAGTCCCCGATGGGGCTCACAAACTAAATTCCCTATCAGTATGTCTTTGGAAGGTGGGCGGAAACCGGAGAACCCGGAGGAAGCCCATGCAAACACGGGGAGAACATACAAAATCCTTGCAGATGTTGTCCTCGGTGGGATTTGAACCCAGGAGCCTGCAAGACTGCAATGCTAACCACTGAGCCACCGTGCCGCCCTGACACATGATGTAATAATGGCTGCAGAACGTAATAAAACGTTTTGTTTTTTTTATATCGCCTCTCCATTGCAGAGATATTAGCAATAAAATGCATTGGGCAACAAATAAAAATTAATTTAATTTTGTTTTAATGTTTTCACTGGGGGTGTGTACTTCTTCCTGTAGGATGCTGACCAATCATAAGCAGGCTGCAACAATCAAAAGGAAAAAAAGAACACGCCTCCACCGTATCTTCGAGCAGAGTAAAGCCCACTATACAGTTTAGATAGTTTGTGGCTGAATGTTAATTTTCCCCATCGTTCAGCTTGCAATTATTTTACCCAGCCTCTCTCATACACAGAAGTGCTCAGCTGGCTACATGTTTGTCTGTCTTCTACGAAAGCTGCTGCTAGACTCTTCAGGCAGCAACTAATCTTTAAAAGAACAAAAGGATCCACAGCTCAATACTAGATATGCAAGATCATTATCTACCCCAAAAATCATTTGTTGGATGCCCTATACACCTCAGACTGTTGGCCGAGCTGGTAGATATTGGCAGGTTCTGCCAATTTTAGTCTATCTTGTATGGGAGCCTTAGGGTCTCATTTCACATAGCGACGCACCAGCGATCCCAACAATGATACGACCTGGTAAGGATCGCTGGTGCGTTGCTACATGGTCGCTAGTAAGCTACCAAACAGCCATATCTCTTCAACGACGCAGCAATCCGACGGTGATCCGTATAATGACCTCGGCGGTCGTTGGTGCCTTGTCACACAGCAGCTTTCTGACGACTCACGCTGCGTCCCTGAGTTCTGCGTCGCCAACGAGGTCGCTCGTCGGCGTTAAACACAGCGATGCGCGCTGGCCAGCGGGACACCAACGATGAAAAAATGGCCCAGCACATTCAAGCACGATCAGCGATATCCAGCAGGGGGGCCGGTCGCCGCTATGTGTCACATGTAGCGAGATCTCTGTTGTGTCACAAAATCGGTAACGCTTCAGCGACCTCGCTAGCGATCTCGCTATGTGAGACGGGCCTTTAAAAGAAACCTGTCACCCCCCCAGGGCATTTTTAAAGTTAAAGAGCCACCTTCAGCAGCACTTAGGCTGCATTCTGTGAAGGTGGCTCTTCTGTTTCTGACCCCTAGTAACGCTGAAATATCGACTTTTATAAATAGCTCCTCATACCTGTAATGTGTCCCATAGGTATGGTGTGTCCCCCTGTATCAGCTGCCTACCATTCGTCCATCATGCCTCTGTCCAGTGTCTGGGCGCCGCCTACCATCCGTCCATCATGCCCCTTGTCTTGTGTCTGGGCACCGCCAACCATCCGTCCATCATGATGCCCCTGTGCGTCTCTGCCTCCTCCTGTTTTGAATGTCGGCGCCTCCGCTGTGACAAGAGTCCTCGGGCATGCGCAGTGCGCGCTGCCCGAGAACCGACATCAGGCTATTGCGCCTGCGTGTTGCAGAGGCCCCAGCCCCACAGTGTGTTATGATGTATTCACACTGCGGGGCAGGATCTGGGGCCTCCGCAACACGCAGGCGCAATAGCCTGATGTCGGTTCTCGGGCAGCGCGCACTGCGCATGCCAGAGAACTCTTGTCACAGCGGAGGCGCCGGCATTCAAAACAGGAGGAGGCAGCGACGCACAAGGGCATCATGATGGACGGATGGTGGGCGGTGCCCAGACACAGGACAAAGGCATGATGGACGGATGGTAGGCGGCTGATACAGGGGGACACACCATACCTATGGGACACATTACAGGTATGAGGAGCTATTTGTAAAAGTCGATATTCCAGCGTTACTAGGGGTCAGAAACGGAAGAGCCACCTTCACAGAATGCAGCCTTAGTGCTGCTGAAGGTGGCTCTAACTTAAAAATGCCCTGGGGGGTGACAGGTTCCCTTTAAATCGATGTCAGACTCAACAGTTAAGGGGGTTTTACACATAGCGATATCGCTAGCAATATCGCTAAAACGTCACTGATTTTGTGACGTTATAGCGATATTGCTAGCGATATCGCTATGTGTGATACTTACCTCTGACCGGCTCCCCCGCTGTCCATCGCTGATCACGCGAGATCGGGCGGCTCCATTTCTCGTCGTCTGCTTCCTGCTGGGCTTCCTGCTGTGTGAGACGAGCGACGCGTGGAGGCGGGCGGGAGGACGTCAGGATCGCTGTGTGTGAAAGGTGAGTATCGTCCGCTGCGTCGCTGCTGCATCGCTGTGAGATCTTTCTGTGTGAAAGCTCACTAGCGATCATTTAGCGATGCACCAGCGATCCTGACCGGGTCGGATCGCTGGTCGATCGCTAAATGTAAAAGGGCCTTTAGCGTCTTATCTGCCTGCAGAACAAAAGGATCAGGGATTTGAAACTTCAAAGTCATCCTTATTTTCCCTAACATGATGAAAGTAAGGAGGCCCACATACACATTAAATGGTCAGCATATGGACTTCACAGAGGCGAGAATCCCATCAAGGGTCCACAATTCAGAGCGACTCTGCACTATTGGCTCCTGTTCTGGTGGACTCAAGTCCTTGTTTGGCAAAGATGTCTCAGATAAACTTCTAAAAGACGTCATGAAGATTCCACATGTTCTGTGATAACAAAACTGAGTCAAGTTAAGAACCCAACAGCCGCTTACGGTTTTCCATCCCACGCCTTCAAACATGTTTTTCACTTCTAACTTTTAATATTACTTTAAGCACAAAACTTTCAGATCCCCTTAGGAATAGTCTGGGTTCAGAATAGCATTTCCTGTGGTTTCAATTCTACAATAATAAAATATAAAATGTTATAATGTGAATAACATCTATACCATGACCACAGTACATACTTATCGAACACACTACATACTCCCAGTGGACCAATGACGCCACTTTCATTATCCTCACATAATACTTCCTACTACACATACAGTGACCCATCACACATAACCACCCTAGACCTAATTCTGTACATCCTTTTGTATCTGGACTTTATTCTTTACTTGCCCCCATGCTCTATCCTTGTACCCATTGCAGTTTTTACCACACCATCTTATCTCCTTTACTCTTAAAAAATCCCTACCTTATCCTCTCCCTCTTTCTCCCTTATTAGTTTCGCATCATCCTAATTTGTTAGAATGATTTTCTCTTCGGAAGTTTCATACAGTAATTGTTTTTTCTTTTGTAAAAACAATGTTTCCTTCATATTCCTGTATATATTTTTTCCTCCATACATTCCTTTGAGTATTTAAATTTTATTCTTCTGATTCATTTTCTGTTGCATCAACTCCGTCCTTTTCATCCTACATATATTGTTGACACTGTACAGATGACACGTTTACTCATCGATAATTCTATGTTTATATACCACAGATGTCCCTGATAAAGACCTCACGCAGGTCGAAACGTTGGACGCCATCTGTTCCTTATTCTTGATGCTGGACCTGAAAATAAACCTGCTTTTTTTTTTTTTTTGCAAGCAAAAAATATATCTACAGTAATTTGTGTCAATGCTGTGATTCTCTGTATTTATAATATGAACATCAGTTGTGGCTAGTGATCCACAAAATATACAATTTGGAAGATCATCTATGTATTTGCACATTCGGGTTGTCCATTAATAAGCTGCCAAAGTTCTGTGATGGCCCCACATTGATGATTTACAGATAATAGACGAATAATCCCTATTACATGCTAATTCATTTTTATTCTCAGACAGCAATAATGTAAAATATCTAAGTTGCTCTGCAGCTACTGAAAATAAATAAGCAAATGAGCCAGTCACACAAAAACAGTATATAACGATGTTAGATCTGTGCAGCGCGGTGCTAGGGTTCATTTGCATTGCAAATATTAGTGTCATCTTAATAAGTGTCATGCTCTTACACGTGATGGTGGAGGAGGAAAGGACACACAGGAGCGCTCACTTTGGTTGTGATCCCTATGCCGTCAGCTTATCTCTGAGAAAACAATACGATTGGCAGTCCGAAATCAGACATGCCAAGCTCGACAACTCCCCCGACAGTCAGCTGGCACTCCCAAACACGTTAAGACTGTTGGTCAAACCAAGGCTGGACTGGCCATCTGGCAATTCTGGCAAATGCCAGAAGGGCCTGTAGGGTCGTAGCCTGCCTTGTCCGGTACGTTGTTAACAGTACAGGTGTCCTGAGCACATGGATTCTGTTAAGAGTTGTGATGAAGCAGAAAGTCGCTGATTCCATCACTTACTCCAGGAGGCCACGGCTATCATTAGAAATATTGGTCTTTGTAGTAAATCTTGCTTTCTTTCATCCAGTTTAATATTAGTAATATATCCCATCTGGTACTTGGGGACAGTGACACCATGGGCCTGTGTGATTTTAAATGTCAGGGCTGACTTTTGGTACCAGTCTGTACCTGGGTCAAACCCATCAATATCAACGGGTTCATCAGACATTAGTATAATGTGTGTGGGGACCTTAACCTGAAGACAAGCTGCACAACATATGCTGTCACCTAGCCTTAGCCCAAGTACTCATATATACAGAAGAGCTGTGTCGATATAGGATGCACAGCACACCACAGAGGTACTGTAGTACAGCTGCCGAGTATGGAGCTACACAGTCTCACAGGGTTTCCATAAAGCATAATTTACCAATTGTAACCATATTTATATGGTTCTACTGTCAATTGGAAGGATATAGAGATGATTTTTTTTTGCCCTATTTGTGCCTCTAATAAAACTCTGTACAGACAGTTCAGCTCTGTATATGAAGCGCTACGCCTTCAGAGGAGGGCGAGAAAATGCCTTCATTTGGGATCCTCTGAAGTTTCGCCTTGCTTCCATATTCTGTGGAATGTGCGAGAATTGTTAGACCAGGACCCAACATGAAATGGTCTCTCTCTTATTCCAGGTATTCCCCAAGCAGTGGCTCGTGAGCCACACGCAGCTTGCGAGTCGCTAATATGTTGTTCGCGGCTGTATGCTCAGGCGAATGCTACTCTCTGTATCAGTGGCGACAGTGGGCTTTATCACTTCTTATGGAGGGTAATAAGTGAGTATTATTTTAGAAAGGTCACGCAAGATAATATTACTTGATAAAGCCCATTTGGGGCAAGAGGGGGCACTTGCAGCATTATTACTTTATAATCAGGCACTTGGACTATCATTTCTTTATAAGAGGGCACTAAGGTTGGCTGTTATTACTTTATTAGGGGGAACACTAATAATTAAAACCCTCAAATGGGCAAACAGGGAACTACTACAATTTCTTTGACTGTAATGTGGCTCCCGTCCAGCTCTCAGAACTGAATGTGGCTTTTGTGGTAAGAAAGGTTGGGGAGTCCAGCTGTCATGGCTCAGTGGCAGGATATCCTGGAGCTCCTTCCCTATCCCTCAAGCTAGGGGATGCCCTTGTCTATCCCTGCTCCCAGAAATACTTCTGATGGTGAAGATGCTGGGGCCACGTACATGTGCTCCTCTATCAGCCCTAATCTGTCCCTTCCCCCATCCGGAGGAGTGGGGAGTAGTAGTGTATAAGAATACACCAACCCAAAAAACAAGGGAAGGCGGAGTGGGATAAATGAAAATAGCAACCATACAAATATGCACTCACAAACAAGAGAATGGAACACCAGGGAGTAAAGGAAGGAGAAACAAAATAGGAGAGGATGAGGATGTGCACACAGACAAAACTCCAATCAACAGTCTTCCGAACAACACTCCAAAACACCTCCTCAAACAACCAACTCCTCCACCTCCAGAGCCAGGCAGTATGAACCAACACTGGCAATCCCTGAATGCCAGAGGCAAGCATATATAGCAGAGGGAAGTGGCTAACACTAAACAGATGAGATCAAAGCAGGGAAGCGTCAGAAGCTCATCTGAACAGATTAACCCTTGCACTTTTAGTAAGGAAAGACTCATACAATTTAATATGAAGGTGAAGTGCTTCTAACCAGTGCAGGAATATGTGATATCAGATGCTTTGGTCTTCTGGCCCCTCTCTGTCGCGGTATACCAGTGACACATGCGTTACCCATCATAGAGGGACACAAGACTCAAATAGTTTTTTGGTGAATATAAAAAAGTAATAAATTGTCAATACCAGTTACATTTAGGAATAGAACTTGAGCACACATGGTGTGCCGCAACCATCTCAGGGGTAAAACTATGCAGCCAAACCTCCTTTGATGTTTCCAGCGGTTGTAGAAGTCTTCAAAGATGACTGCACACACGGACTAATACAAGTCACCTTTTGTCATGTCATGGACACTCCCTTATGCAAGTCACATATAGATTAGATGAACGCAGCATTCCAGTACTTGCATTTCATCATTTTGATGACTTTTTTTCTGAAAGGACACAGTGGTATTTAGAAGAGAAGACAATGACACAAGACGTGTCAAATAAACAACGGCGGGAACAACCTCCCATAAGGTAAAACGTGTCATCGATGGAATGAGTAACGCAATCGCATATGGCTCAGTATTGTTTATCTGGGCGTTTAGGATATGAGGAGCTTTAGATAACACATACGGATCTCAACAGGTTTTAATATAAACTTTTACAGGGCTTATAAAACGATGCAATGCTTGGAATTCAGCATCTCCGCTGTTTGCAGGAGATAAAAGAGGCAATAAGTAAAACCTTTGGATCTCATAGGAGCTGCGTAAGTCGTATACATGTAGCTAAGTGACAAGGATGTAATAAAATTGTGGGAGAGAAAATTCACTAAGGGCTTGTTCACACATTGCAATTTTTTCCAGGGACAGTTTTCAAGGGTAAAAACTGTTTTAGAG
Source organism: Dendrobates tinctorius (assembly GCF_039654945.1). Classification (NCBI taxonomy): domain Eukaryota; kingdom Metazoa; phylum Chordata; class Amphibia; order Anura; family Dendrobatidae; genus Dendrobates; species Dendrobates tinctorius. The sequence goes on along the minus strand of NW_027361739.1, from coordinate 576,610 downwards.
TGCTAGCAAAGTGAGATTTCTGAAACCTTATGACCATGGAGCTTATTTTTCCCTTGTTGATTTGAACCATGGAATTTTTCATTTTTTTTTTTTTTTCTTAAATCTGCAGCGTGTCAGTCCCTTTTGCATCACATTTCACCTTTCCTAAAGAATGGGAAAAAACACATAAAACGCACAAAAACGTAGTGTTTTTTTTACGCAGCCTTGTTTTTCTAATAACAGTTCTTTTGGATGCAGAAAAATATGGTGAAAATACTCAATGTGTACACATTTCCGAAGGCCTCATTCAGACATGTGTTTTTTTCACGAAAGAGAAAAACTGACCGACCATTTTGATCCGATTTGTTACCAGTTTTTCTCGCGCATGGAGAACAAAAAATACATTGTTTCTCCACTCTCTGCTTTCTGAGAGTCCATGTAAATTGGGCCGCACTCGGATGTCATCCGAGTGAGTTCTGATTTTTTCACAGACCCTTAGATTTGCATTTCAGATTTTGATCCAATACGGGCTGGTCATGGTCCTTGATGTAGGTAATACCCGTTATCTGTTCAATCACATTGCAGTTCATTTCAGATCAATCACATACATTTCTACAGTGAATGGACAATAAAAGATGGTCAAGCCCCTCTGCTGCCCACTTTTCAAACTACGTTTCTACCCTTAGAAGACCAAATTCCATGAAACAGCTTTCGAGGAACATACCTTAAAGGGAATCTGTCACCCTTTTTTTGGACAATCAGCTGCCAGCACCACCATCAGGGGCTTATCTACAGCATTCTGTAATGCTGTAGATAAGCCCTCGATGTAACCTGAAAGATAAGAAAAATGAGTTAGATTGTACTCACCGGGGGGGGCGGTCCCGTCTTAGTTCGATGGTCTGGCGCCTGCGGCACTGCAGTATTCTGCTCTGCCCTCAACAGCAGTGCCCCTGCGCAGGAGCCACAACAGACAGCAAAGAGGAGGACATCACGGTTAGAAGGTGGGAGGTGCCGGACCGGACCACGACACCCATTGGACCAAGACTGGACCCCCCCCCGGTGAGTATAATATAACTCATTTTTCTTATCTTTCAGGTTACATTGGGGGCTTATCTACAGCATTACAGAATGCTGTAGATAATCCCCTGATGGCGGTGCTGGCAGCTGATACTCGAAAAATGGGGTGACAGATTCCCTTTAAAGGGAGCCTGTTAGCACAGAATGACTTCCAAACCAAGCAAAATGTGCTCAACGTATCCTTGTGTGGCCAAACGTATCAGTGCACCTTCCTACTTGGTTCTTGAAAACCCAGATCTGTTAATCAAGGAAAAGGAGGATGGAAAACAAATAGGCAAGCCGGGGCACTGATCTGACCCCATTATTTTGATTTCTTCTGACCGATAGTGAGTAGAACTACAAGAGTTAGCGTATGTGCCCACAATCAGTAAATGCTGCGGGGTGGATGCTGCACGTACTTATGCAGTGTCCAACCCGCAGCGGCCAGATGTTACAGCATAGTGGACGGGATTTCAAGAAATCCCATGTCCCCAGTTTACATACATTTTCTGATTAAGTTAAATGCCCTTTCACACGGGCGAACGCAAACTGTATGGCGACGTTCGATCAGTTTGCATAATGTCGAAGCCAGGCATGTTCACACATGGTGATGATTATTGTCTAGACTCATAAAAGATGCCATCAGCTGATGAACAAGCATTGTACTATGATCAGCCTCCGTAAAGGGATTTTTCCTGACAGCCACAGCACTACCCTTACCTGCGGGATGTATCCGTACAGACAGGAGTAGGGCTGTTTCTGGGGAAAAAAAATACGACAGACCCCTTTTTTTTTTCTAATCCTTAACAACTGCCTTTTGCTTTCACAAAGGAAAGTGTATTATGTCTGCATTATGTCTTCGGAAAATGAAACTCGGACAATACGTCATCCGGCATCCAAAAACAGTAAAGAAACATGGACGATCTTCAAATGGCGCCTATAGGTAACACTGCCCCCTTGTTCTCCGTACTGACTACATGCAACGGGTGTCACTGCCATCCATATCCTTTGTACTGTAGGGGAAGGTCGTTCGATTATCTCACGGATATTGCACAATTCTATATTTAAAGAAAGGAAGAGAAGCGGACCGCTCTTTAAGTAAACATTACAGCTTCCATTAAAAAGGTTTCTGCAGCTCTCAAAGCCGCTCACTCTGTTAAAACTTGCAAGAATAAACAAAAAGTTAAAGAAAATAAGTGAAGTTTTCACAGTGACAATATAAGGTTTGTGTTCTGGTATCGTCATTTCCTATCCGGTTCCTGAGCTCCCAGACATTAAATCACAAGAAAATGCCACTTGGCGTTCACCTATGACTCAGTGCCAAGAGAAAGTAGGGGCAGAAGGGGAGGACTGGCTGAATGAGGAGGAGGAGGACCGAGTCCTGCACATAATTACTAAAAACAAGACCAAACATTCAGATATTGGGATCTGCTTTGGAAAGTTCCTGTGAAATGTGCAGAATAGTCACTTTACAAGGATTATAGTGGGATTGGAAAGCAAACAGCAATACAAAATGATATTTGCATGAGTCAAAGCGAGGTGTGAGGCATATTAGTACAGCATGTGACACGAAGCGAGGGAGAAAAGAAAAGCAGCCTCACACCAATTCTGATACAGTGGGGAAAATAAGTATTTGATACATGGCCGATTTTGCAAGTTTTCCCACCTACAAAGAATGGAAAGGTCTGTCATTTTTATCGTAGGTACACTTCAACTGTGAGAGACAGGATCTAAAAAAAAAAAAAAAAAAAAAAATCCAGAAAATCACATTGTATGATTTTTAAATTATTAAATTCCATTTTATTGCATGTCATACGTATTTGATCACCTACCAACCAGCAAGAATTCTGTCTCTAAGAGACCTGTTAGTTTTTGAAGCCCTCCTACTCTGCACTCATTACCTGTATTATTTGCACCTGTTTGAACTCGTAACCTGTATAAAAGACACCTGCCTACATAATCAATCACACTCCAACCTCTCTACCATGGCCAAGACCAAAGAGCTGTCTAAGGCTAGGTTCACATTAGCGTACCGGGGCTCTGCGGAGGGCAGCGTACTTCCTCCCTGAAGCTCCGCCTACTTCTTCATGTCCTGTGTACCTAATGTTAAAGATAGGTACGCCAGATGCATGCAGAAGTAGGCGGACCTAAACGGAAAAAGTGTGGAAGTAGGCGGAGCTTCAGGGAGGAAGTACGCAGCCCTCCACAGAGCCCCCATACACTAATGTGAAACCAGCCTAAGAACACCAGGGACAAAGTTGTACCCCTGCACAAAGGCAGTTAGGGCTGGCGGAACGCACCAAATTATAAAATAGTAGTAGGTGCGTTCGCAGCCCGGGGTCCACCGTGCAGAGGTGGTACACTGCTGCTAAGTAAAGGCGGAAGTATTAAACGGTGTGGGAAGGTCACAAGTGGGTTAACGTAACCCAGTGTGAACAGCAGCAACTCTGTTAACTCAAAGAGCCGCACTACCGCTGAACATAAATGCCGGAGCCTGTTTAACTCACAGAAAGCGGTCACAGAACCCTGCCCCAAGGACACGAGGTCAGAGTCCCTCTAGACCTTCTGAGCGTGCGGCATTGCAACTGCGGACGCCGGTATGGACGCTGACTTCAGTGTGTAGAGCACGTGCACTTTGGCGTGCCGAGCCACTGATGGAGACCAATGCCTGTCACTGACTCTGACCTACCTACACCTAAGCCTGGGCGCTTAACAGGCTTGGCTGCACAACACATGCGTACCAAGGGTAGGGGTTCTTAATGAGTCATTCACCAGAGACATTCATACATGCATACGACACACACTCTTGATAGTCAGCTAATGCAGTCTATACTAGCGCATGGCCGAGCGGCCATGCGAACCTTTTATAGCCGCGTGCTTCCGGGACCTTCCTGGCCTTTCGGATGGACGAATCCTAGCTGGAGAAGGACCAGAGCACGTGATCTTCGATCTCCAATGGGAGATCACACCACAGGCATGCTCAGTGGACCGCAAAGAGGACTTAGTCCCTGGAGAGACTCGCTGCTAGGCAGCCTGCATTGGTAAAGGTGGACCAGAGGTGGCAGCAGCAAGCATGCCCACAGTGAGGGTCTGAGCAGAGCGCTGGGAACGACATGTCTGCTGAGCTGGCTCCTCTGCTGCCGAAGGAGAATGGGAGACCACTGAGTGCAAGGCTCGGGATTTCTGATGTGCAGCGGCAGAAACCCGACGCCTAACAAAGGCTGGGATGGGCTACAGGACAATAGACCAACAGCTTGGTGAGAAGGCAACAACTGTTGGCACAATTACTAGACAATGGAAGAAGCACAAGATGACTGTCAATCTTCTTTAGTCCGGGTCTCCATGCAAGATCTCGCCTCGTGGGTTAAGGATGATTCTGAGAAAGCTCAGGAATCAGCCTCGAACTACACGGGAGGACCAGGTCAATGACCTGAAGAGTGCTGGGAATTCAGTTTCAAACATTACTATTAGTAACTACACTACAACGTCATGGATTAAAATACTGCAGGGCACACAAGGTCCCCCTGCTCACACCAGAACATATCTTGGCCGGTTTGAAGTTCGCCAATGACCATCCAGATGATCCAGAGGAAGCATGGGAGAAGGTCATGTGTCAGATGAGACCAAAATAGAAATTTTTGGGATCAACTTCAGTTGCTGTGTTTGGGGGAAGAAGAAAGATGAGTACAACCACAAGAACACCATCCCAACCATTAAGTATGGTGGAGGAAACATTATACTTTGTGGATGCTTTTCTGCACCGTGTTGAAGGGAGGATGGATAGGGTCATGTATAGCAAGATTTTGAGCAGCAACCTCCTTCCCTCAGTAACAGCATTGAAGATGGGTCATTGCTGGGTCTTCCAAAATACATATATGTATACATATATAAATGTTGTCTCTGTCCATATATATTTGGACAGAGACAACATTTTTCTAATTTTGGTTCTAGACATTACCACAATGAATTTTAAACAAAACAATTCAGATTCAGTTGAAGTTCAGACTTTCAGCTTTCATTTGAGGGTATCCACATTTAAATTGGATGAAGGGTTTAGGAGTTTCAGCTCCTTAACATGTGCCACCCTGTTTTTAAAGGGACCAAAAGTAATTGGACAATTGACTCCAAGGCTATTTCATGGACAGGTGTGGGCAATCCCTTCGTTATGTAATTTTCAATTAAGCAGATAAAAGGCCTGGAGTTGATTTGAGGTGTGGTGCTTGCATTTGGAAGGTTTTGCTGTGAAGGAAACAAGCGGTCAAAGGAGCTGTCCATGCAGGTGAAACAAGCCATCCTTAAGCTGCAAAAACAGAAAAAACCCATCCAAGAAATTGCTACAACATTAGGAGTGGCAAAGTCTACAGTTTGGTACATCCTGAGAAAGAAAGAAAGCACTGGTGAACTCATCAATGCAAAAAGACCTGGGTGCCCACGGAAGACAACAATGGTGGATGATCGCAGAATAATCTCCATGGTGAAGAGAAACCCCTTCACAACAGCCAACCAAGTGAACAACACTCTCCAGGAGGTAGGCGTATCAATATCCAAATCTACCATAAAGAGAAGACTGCATGAAAGTAAATACAGAGGGTTCACTGCACGGTGCAAGCCACTCATGGGCATGAAGAATAAAAAGGCTAGACTGGATTTTGCTAAAAAAACATCTAGAAAAGCCAGCACAGTTCTGGAAGAACATTCTTTGGACACCAAGATCAACCTCTACCAGAATGATGGAATGAGAAAAGTATGGCAAAGGCGTGGTACAGCTCATGATCCAAAGCATACCACATCATCTGTAAAACACGGCGGAGGCAGTGTGATGGCTTGGGCATGCATGGCTGCCAGTGGCACTGGGTCACTAGTGTTTATTGATGATGTGACACAGGACAGAAGCAGCCGAATTCTGAGGTATTCAGAGCCATACTGTGTGCTAAGATCCAGCCAAACTGATTGGTCGTCGTTTCATACTACAGATGGACAATGACCCAAAACATAAAGCCAAAGCAACCCAGGAGTTTATTAAAGCAAAGAAGTGGAATATTCTTGAATGGCCAAGTCAGTCACCTGATCTCAACCCAATTGAGCATGCATTTCACTTGTTAAAGACTAAACTTCAGACAGAAAGGCCCACAAACAGCAACTGAAAACCACCGCAGTGAAGGCCTGGCAGAGCATCAAAAAGGAGGAATCACAGCGTCTGGTGATGTCCATGAGTTCAAGACTTCAGGCAGTCATTGCCAACAAAGGGTTTTCAACCAAGTACTAGAAATGAACATTTTATTTACAATTATTTAATCTGTCCAATTACTTTTGGTCCCTTTAAAAACAGGGTGGCACATGTTAAGGAGCTGAAACTCCTAAACCCTTCATCCAATTTTAATGTGGATACCCTCAAATGAAAGCTGAAAGTCTGAACTTCAACTGCATCTGAATTGTTTTGTTTAAAATTCATTGTGGTAATGTCTAGAACCAAAATTAGAAAAATGTTGTCTCTGTCCAAATATATATGGACCTAACTGTAACAATGACATGAAAAACACAGCCAGGGTAACTAAGGAGTGGCTCTGTAAGAAGCATTTCAAGGTCCTGCAGTGGCCTAGCCAGTCTCCAGACCTGAACCCAATAGAAAATCTTTGGAGGGAGCTGAAACTCTGTTGCCCAGTGACAGCCCCAAAATGTGAAAGGTTTGAACAAGATCTGTATGGAGGAGTGGGCCAAAATCCCTGCTGCATTGTGTGCAAACCTAGTCAAGAACTACAGGAAACATCTGACCTCTGTAATTGCAAGCAGAGGTTTCTGTACCAAATATTAAGTTCTGATTTTCTATTGTATCAAATACTCATTTCATGCAATAAAATGCAAATTAATTATGTAAAAATCGTACAATGTGATTTTTCTGGATTTTTTTTTGAAGTGTATATAGCGTGCATGATGTAACATAGATGCATATGTTGATCACGCGATCTTCCAAAATTTCTCCGCCACTCTTCACATGTGACTACTGAGTAGACCCCCCCCCCCCCTTAGAAGGTCATTGCCTACCAAGTTACCATAGGACTAACAGATAAGGGCAGCTTTATATGACACGGCTTGTGTTTGCAGAAGGATTAAAAAAAAAATTAATTGGGCAGATACATTGTATTAGATTCCAGTTTCATGGGTGGGTTGATCTAAGGTCCGTCTCATATGATATGTGCTCTCCTAAGAATCTGCTGCAGGTTATGAACCCCCTTCACATTAGGATCGCACATATCGAGCACTCTCCATTGAGCGCTGCTTTGGAGTTTGCATTTGAATCCCCGACAAACAGAATTCCAATGGAAACCCCGATAGCAGCCTGACCATAAAAGGAGTTGTCCCCTTTCAGATAATTGTTGTCACCATGTGAAGTCTAAAAAAAAACCCCTACACATCACAAACATGCTTTACTAGCTATCTCCAGGTCCAGCGCTGGGACAAACTGCACCCACAGACCAAGATCATCTGAAAGAGGAAAATCCTTTTAACTATGGACCCCACCTGGCCTCCAGCCCAACAGTGTCCGTCTTCTTCAGACATGCACAATAGCTTTGCCAGACCATGAGCGCTCAGTAGAGAGGTCATATATGTGTGAACCTAGTCCTAAAGGAAAAAAAAAAAAGTTAGCCAAATTTGACTATCTTACGTGTACTGGTGGTCTTCTGACACTCTTCCCAACAGATGATGTTGAGGAAAAGAAGGATAGGTAGGGGGGAATTTCAGGCAAGATAAGTAGCTGCCTGGCAGAGACTTATGTCCCCATACATTTTAGATGAAAATTGGCTGAACTCATCAATTTTGGTGGGATTGATCGATCATCTGATGAAATGGAGGCGTCCCGATTTTCCCCCGAAGGTCGGGGTCAGACTTGAGAGAAACTCGGACGAGTCTCGCACGTCAATACCCGGCACTGCCATCGGCACTCGGATCGGAGCGTTCAGCTGTATGTATTTCTACGCAGCCGTGCACGCTCCGGTCCTGAGTGCCTGAGTCAGTGTCGAGTATTGACGTGCCAGACTCGTCCGAGTTTCTCGCATGTCTGACCCTGGCCAAAAGGAGATAGTGGGAAAGAGGATTGGAGAATTGGAATTTCACTGCCATATCCTTTTGCTCTCAGTGGAGGGAATCAGCTGCTAGATGTGGCTCACGGCATCTTTCTCCTCTCTCCCCATTGAACACACACGAATGTTTGGCCAAGTCGAGTGCTGAGGTGCATGGGGACCAGAAGATCTAGTCTACTAAAAGAATATTCATCTGACACCTCTTTCATGTGCACAGCCAGCCTTACAATACTCATTCAGAACCCATGCATGCATTTGTATGGCAGGGTGGGTCGGACGGAATGGCTGCTGGAGGAACAAGCTATTGAAGGCAAATGGACATTTTTAGAAAAGTTCACAAAGGCCAAAAACAGGCTTAAGCTATGTGCAGGGAAAACTGGAAAAGTGGTATCATGATGAGCAACGGGGAGGTGCCTGATGACAGCATGACAGCACACAAAGGAAATGTATCACATACAGTTTATATTTTTACTAAGCAGATACTGTGACAATAAGATGACTACTGAAGAGGGGTTTCTACAGGACAAGTCAACGATAAGGCTAAACAGCAGCTAATGACATAGAAATATAAAAAAAATCCAGAATTTATTGAAAAAAAATACGTTAACATAACTTGATATAAAATGTAGGCAATTTTTCGCCTGCTCTTCAACTGTAGCAAAACAACATCTCTCAGCAGATCCTGCAGCAATCAGGTCAAGATGGGAGTTAATAATAATTCACTATGTTGCAAAAATGTCAACTATTTAAGCAATTCCTCTCTGTTATCAACCATTTGAACCTGGGCAACATCCAATGCACTGGAAAAAAATATCTTCTACATAATAACAACTGTCTAACATCTGTCACATCTGTACAACAGACTGTCAGTAGGAGCCCCTGAATATAGTAGCAAACCATATATACACAACCTCCACATTTTGACCAAGCCACTCATAATAAAAATGGTAAATGTGTATTTATGCCGCAGATTTTGGCCCAACCTGATTAGTATTGATAAGGCTGAAGCTGCATAGTTGGGGATGGTGGTCTCTTTCCAGAAGTAGTGGTGCTTTGAAGCCTTGGGATCGAGGCTAGCATCAAAGATACAGGAGGTGGAGGAAGATCTATCAAAAGTTGCGCAAAGGAAAAGTAGGCACAGCAATTATTTCCATCTACCATTTTCCATTGATTTCTATGGACACTTACTCCACTTTGTACAACTTTTGATAAATCTCCCACACAACGTAGCCCCAGCCTAAACATCATCACTTATAGTTATTTCAATAGAATATCTATACATTTACCAAGATGATGCCTGTCCAGTGATGCTCTTACTCAGTGTTAGGCTGGTTTCACATTAGCGCTTTTGTGCGCACGTCATGTTAAACATAGGTGCGCAGTGCGCATGCGCACCTATGCTTAACATGACGTGCGCATGGTCTTGCGCACACTTGCGTTTTCGTGCGCATGCGTTTTTTTGTCTTTCGCGCCAGGCGCAAAATGCTGCATTTTTTGGTCCGCCCTGGCTCGTCAAAAAAGCGCATGTGCACGCTTGCACACGGAATGCGCAAAAACACATTGAAGTCTATGGGAACGCATGCGTGCGCATGGTCTTGCACACGCTTGCATTTTTTTGTGTATGCGTTTTTGAGGTAAACAAGTCTGGAATGTTCTCTAGACAATGGAAAAAATGTCACACCTAAAAACGCATGTGCATAAAAAACGCAAACGCATGCAAAAACGCATGTAAAACTCAAGCAACGCTGCGTTTTTTGACGCATCAGCGTACGCATGACGCTAAAAAAACGCGCGTCTGTTTTGCGTTTTTCATGCGCCCGATGCGCTGCGCAAAAAGACGCTAATGTGAAACTAGCCTTAAGGCCCTTTTACATTTAGCGATGCACCAGTGATCCGACGAGCGATCCGACCCGGTCAGGATCGCTGGTGCATCGCTAAATGATCGCTAGTGAGCTTTCACACAGAAAGATCTCACAGCGATGCAGCAGCGACGCAGCGCACGATACTCACCTTTCACACACAGCGATCCTGGCGTCCTCCCGCCCGCCTCCACACGTCGCTCGTCATCACAGCAGGAAGCCCCAGCAGGAAGCTGACGACGAGAAATGGAGCCGGACATTCTCGCGCGATCAGCGATGGACAGCGGGGGAGCCGGTCGTTGGTAAGTATCACACATAGCAATATCGCTAGCAATATCGCTATAACGTCACAAAACCGGTGACGTTTTAGCGATATTGCTAGCGATATCGCTTAGTGTAAAACCCCCTTTAGACTGGGATGCCAAAGGACCACCAGTAACATTGACTCTGGGTTCCCATTGTTCGGTTACATGCAAATATTACATTACATTCATTCACAAATATTCTTCTAGGCAATAATATACTTGATAGTCTGTTAATTCAATGTTTAGATGCTGCCTGTATATGTATATAGTGAATCATGTGTTCATATAGGTGTGTGCGGGGCCCACCGAGAGATTCACCTGTTCCCCCGTGGGCCAGTCCGAGCCTGCTATCTCAACACAGGTGAAAAATCTACATTATGGTGGTGTCATTGATGCATAGCATTGCACCTGTAGCATAGTTGTGGATTTGTTTGCTAAACATAGGTGTGCCTAGCGATGGCTCTAGAGTAACAATCATCCTCTGTGCATTATAATTTTATTACTACTTTTATTGTGATCCCTTATTTTTCTTTTTGTGTAGCATAAAGAAAAATTGCTATCTGGAAACCATTAACAAGGTGATGTTATCAGATGCACGCCATCCTTATTTTATATTGGATGGTCGTCGAGTGCTGAAGAGATGTAGAAAAAAAAAGTAAGGCCGGTTTCAAACAAGGGTGTGTAAAATTACCCATTTTTTGTCCTGAAATAAGTGACATTTTTACATCTATGTTATGTTTTGCTTGTCCGGTTTTTATATTTGTGTAACATCTTATGTCTGTTTTGTACCTCTGTGTGCTATCCTATGACTTTTTTACCTCCGTGTGCCTTTCTATGTCTGTTTTTTACCTCCGTGTGCTCTCCGTACGTCTGTTTTTTACCTACTTATGCCAGCCGTGCCAGCATAGTGACTATGCGTGCGTAGTCGCCTGCGGATCACCCGCGGACACTGACATGCGGTCCTGTCAATTTCTCTTGCGGAGATGCGAGTCTCCATAACACAAATTTTACCAATAGAAATGTATCACGGTTCAGTGATCACATGCGGATTCACCTGCGTTCAATAGAAGGCAGCGCTTTGGAAGCAGTGAACATGCGCTGTGTACAAAGCGCTGCTAGTTCCGGATCATGGGAACGTACCTTAAAGGATCCGTGAAAAACGCATGACATATGAGTGACAACCTGTAGTTGATTAGTCTTTTGAGCACTTTTTGACTTATAATGGTTGATTCTGATGTGGAATACGAACCAAAGTAGTGCATGTTGCAATTTTTTATAAGTAGACCATCGGTCCATCCATTAGAACGTTCATGAGAACTTCCACACTGATTTACACTAGTCCGTGTGTTGTCCATATATCAGTTTTGCATACAGACAGCAAACGGACATTTAATGCGCTCATGTGAACAATCCCTTATACTTATCTTCCATCCCCTGAGAAGCCCATGATAATGCTTCCCTAGTCCTCCTCTGGTCTCTGAAGATTTGCAGCAGCACCACCAAATTCACCGGTAAGTTAGGAACTGGCTGCAGTGGTCTTGGTCAACACGACCCATCACTACTGGACTTGGTAAACCACGGTGGTAAGGGACCATAAGGGGATTGATACGATATTAAATCCCATATTACTAAAAGTGACAGGTCACAGAATGTGAAGTAAGGGCGCATGCAGGTGCACTTACCTGAGTTTCAGATTGTCCATAAATTCTGGTAACGTGACAGAGTCCATTAGAACAAAGTCTGCTTTGCCATACTGCAAGCCTTCTTGTTCTGCCATGATGGGCCACCACAAGCAATTCTGCCCAATTCAATTGCAGGTTTTAAAACTATATCCAAAAGTGACACAATCAGCGCACAACTATACAAAAGTAACACAAATAGACAATTACACAATATAGGACACCGGTGCACCCTGCCTGCAGGAGTACAGGCTGTCTCTGTCACACCCAAATTGTAGGGTCATTCCAGGTGTGTGATCCGCAAGTGCAAAATGCCTCTGAGATGTAGAAGATGTCTCTGATGTCTCCTTCAGGAGATTATACGCTTCTTGGAAATCTGAAGAAAAATCCCCTAGTAAAATGCTCTCTAAGGAATTTCTGGAGAAAGGAAGTTTTGGGAGATCACACAAGTAATACAGAGAGCTAGGTGGGATGTCTCCTCAAAAGTCTTCTCAGTGCAAGATGTGGGTCTTCTTCATTAAAGGTCTCGGTGCAAGAAGGGATGATGTCTGGATCAGTGCAGGTAAGGGGTCTCAGGAGAGGTCACTTCTGGACAGCTGCTGTCACTTCCAATAGGGGGAAGCAGTCTTTTGTGTCTCCCCTGTGTAAGCTGCTGATCAAACTCCTGTCCATCCATAGAGAGACCAGGAAGAGTGTGTGGGAGAGGTGAGAGGAGGAGAAAGGGGAGAGGTGGAGAAAAGGGAGGCTTCAGAGGTAAGGGATGCAGGGAGGGGAAAGGGAAGGAGAGGCAGACCGAGTGAGTGGAAAGGTGAGGTCTAGGGGAGGGCAGACAGAGGAGAGGGTGGGATAGTATGACAGCAGCTATTGAAATAGGAGGGGGAGGTAAGGGGAGGAAGTGAGGGAGGGCTGGAAAGGAAGAAAAAGAAGTAGCAAAATGGGCAGTGAGTGAAAGCAAACAGAGAGGAGAGTTAAGAGGGGCAGCATGGGGCCAACCCTGGCATAGGTGGAAAGATGGTAACAGGTGAGCACAATGCAGGCGACTGACGGAGGAGTTCCGTGGAAGGAGAGTGCCTGACCATATGGCACAGATAGCTGTGGAGTTCTGTTCTAATGAAGACTAAAACCCTCAGACATGGAGTGCTTCTTCTAATCCGTGTATTAGTAGGGAAACTATAATGGCCTCTCACTGATAGATACAATGATTCACTCCTTTCATGGATAAAATGTTACTTTGTGTCTGATCCTATAGCTAACCACATGAGTGCTCTGAACTTATAAGGGTGCATACTAAAACCCTATGTGCCAAATTAATCTAGGCATCTATACCTATACCTATTTTAGATTATTTTTACCGTTTCATTTTCTTAATTTAGTTTTCCTTTCCACTTCACTCTATTTGAAGCAGAGTAACCAATTTATTTACTTATGTATTTATTTGACATAAAGTTGCTCACTCTCAAAACATCCCCCTCCCTCTCTCAGTTCAGGAACACAGAGAAGCGAGTTGTAACTGTAAAAAATCTACCATAGGCATAAACAAAAATGAAACATAGGGTTTTAGTAAATTATAAGCGCGTGTGCACACAGGACTCTTTGCCGTAAACCTGCTGTGGAATAATTGCAGAGTATCCGTGAAGATATCCACAGCATACATTCACATTCTATCTTGCCGGTCTATATACACTGCAGATTTTCTAAGGCTTGCCTTCCTGATTTGGATCCCACCCTCAGATCAGATAAAAATCAGACATGTCTGTGTTCTTTTAAGTGGGCCTCTCTGTCCAAGGGGAAAAAAGCTAAGATACGTGTGAATGGCACCACAGGTACGAGTGCTATCCGTGAAAATCGGATGTGTGAACGAGCTCTGAGGTTCCAATGATTGATTTTTGTGCATTAAGTCACAGGATGCAAGAATCTGATCACACTGTGTTCTTGGCAGCTCCATTTCACCTGTATAGCTTACATGGCAGTAATGCAGTCCACAAGTCCTACAATTCAATCGTCACGCACACCTCAGCTGTATTGTATTCATGCGGACACTGCAGCCTGAACCAGCATATTCCATTCTGCTAGCAGGTGCTCCCCTATTTTGCAACACCATCTTCATGTCAGGCTATCCTATTCCTCAGTTACCTTTTGCAGTAGGACTACATGTCACAGCACTTTACTCAATGATTTTGGCTATTACACCGGTCACATGTCCAAAGTTCACTATATCGCTGCGCAATACAAGTGAAAGGGTCACGTTCTGACATGGAGGGTATTGCGACTGTAACAAGCAAGTCACAAAAATCCAAATTGGCAGGACTTCTGCTGACTTGCTTGCTGCAGTCCCCTCAGGATTGTAATGTGATGCCCTTGTATTGGGCTGAGATGTAGTAGTGATACCTAGCGAATTTGGATCAAGCAACAAGTTTCGCAAAGTCGCCGTGCAGCCCGATCATTTATGGGATACCCTAGTTCTGAAGCACAGACATGGCTCGTTGTCACCATAAATGTAAAAATGGAATGCCTCCACACGCCTTTCTTAACCTAGGCCATTGAGCCCAGAAGTAAATAGAGTAATGTAATCTGTGATGTGTTTGGCACCTGTTTCCCGGAGTTAGGCTATGGTCACATGTTCAGTATTTGGTCAGTTTTTTACCTCCGTATGTGTAAGCCAAAACCGGGAGTGGAACGGTCAGAGGAAAAGTATAATAGAAAAATGTCACCACTTCTGTATTTATCACCCTCTCCTGGTTTTGGCTTACACATACTGACCAAATACTGAACATGTGACTGTAGCCTAAAGCTGCTTTCACACATCCGGCTTTTTGAATCTGGCGCCGTGCGGCAAAAAGCCGTAGGGGCGGATCTGGCATGTGCCGGAGACACCGGATACCTGTGTGGCCGGATACGGTGGCGCCCACATTTAAAAGAACAGCGCAAGACTCAGTGTTCGCGCATGCGCTGTGAGAAAAACCGGTCCGGCGCTGTCAAAAAACGTTGTAGCGAACGTTTTTTGCAGACGCCGGACGGCTACTTCCTGCCATATCCGGCAAAAACCGGATGCGCCGCATACCAATCCGGCACGGTGTGGCGACAATACAACTCTATGGGAGAAAACCGGATCCAGTGCCGGATCCGGTTGTTCCAAATTTCGCCGCATCGTGCCGGATTAAAAAAGCCGAAAGTGTGAAAGCAGCCTTAGGGTGTGTGCACACGTTGTGGAATCTGCTGCGGAATTTTCTGCGCAGATTTGTATAAATCTGCAGGGGAAAACCGCAGGTCTAAAGACCTGCGGTTCTCCCCTGCGGTTTGACACCTGTCATCGAGCAGGTGCCAAACCGCTGCGGAATCCGCACAAAGAATTGACATGCTGCGGATTTAAATCCTTCACTGTGGGCATTGCGTTTTTCACTATGCATAGACTAAAAGGGTACTGTACAACGCAGTAGAAACTGCTGCGGATCTGCAGTGCCAAATCCGCTGCGGATCCGCAGCAGAATCCGCAACGTATGCACATACCCTTAGGCTGGGGCTACACGGTGACTTTGGCCATGACACAGGGTTGCGCCACTGCTACGTTGCAGCATAATGCAAATTGGGGCACAAAAAGTAGACCCAGTTGCATTTTTTTTTTTTTTTTTGCAACTTGATTGTTGGGGTATCTTAGGGAGGCACAGTGCACCCCGATTCACCTGCATGTTGCTGCGACGTAGCAGCGTCCAAATTCGCCATGTGGCTCGTGCAGACGACCATAAAATTCAGATGAGTGCTATTTGTCGTTTTGTCACATGGCACTTGTTCCCATGTTATTCAAAGAGGACGTGCGCATGTCAGTTTTTCATTTTCCTTGGACAGATATTTGAATCGCACTCAGTCATTGAAGTCTATAGGTACGTGGAAAACATCGGACCGCACTCAGATGACGTCCGAGCGCAATCCGATTTTTCACAGACAAGGTGGAAAATTTTTTTTAATCTTTTTTGTTCTCCGAGAAAATTAGATCACACTCTGATCATCATCAAACTCTAATCAGAGTCTAATCAGAGTATATTTAGTATAATCAGCACAATTTTCTAGGCTGAGAGAAAATCTGTGGTGTGACCCTGGCCTTAGGGTCACAATCCAGAAGGCAGACAGGAATTTTGTGTTAGAGTTGTAGATCAGGTACATCAGCCCCATCAACTTTCTTAGACTTAGGCTATGTGCACACGGTGCGGATCTGCAGCATTTCTGTCCCTGCGGGGCCGCAGCCTGCGTTGTACAGTACCATTGTTTGCAATGGTAAAACCAAAAATGCTGTGCACATGCTGCGGGTTACGATCCGCAGCATGTCAATTCTTTGTGTGGATTCCGCTGCGGTTTCACACCTTCACCATTATAGAGGTGTGAAACCGCAGGCTAATCCACAGGTCTTTTGACCTGAGATTTTACCTGCGGATTTTTACAAATCCGCAGGACCAAAATCTACGTGTGCACCTCCTTACCTAATCTGGCTTTGCTGTTATTCCATATGATCTTAGTATATGCTCTCTATAATGTTTTGAAGTCGATGCTTGGAGCACAAATACTGTAGATCTAATCTGAGATAGATACAAGAATCTGGGTAATATATCCATTTTAAGCATATTTATGTACCCAAACCATGAAAGAAGCTTCTTTCCACGTCTCTGTAGACCCCTGTAGTGGAAGGCAATTAAAACAAAAAGCTGGTGATGCAACTTTTTTTTTTAATTCTTCTTGAAGGAGTGGCAAGGAGTTGCAGTACCAAGATGCATATAAGGGACCGGAGTGTATGGCTGCGTGTGTTTCTATGCAGCTGAGCGCTCCTGTCCCGAGTGCCGGCAGCAGTGCCGGGTATTCAGTAGCGAGACTCGTGCGAGTTTCTCGCAAGTATGACCTCGGCCTAATTTTTATGGTTTCTGTTTTAGGAAAACTAACTTAACATATTAATAAAAAAAAAAAAAAAATAGAAATGCCCTATTTGGTATCCGAGCATAAGGTGTCATTCAGATTTCCTTTTTTTCACACATATATGCTGTTTTTTTTACAGACAGGCATGTCCAATTTTGCTCTGAGTCATGGATCAAACTCATCAATGCAAATCCACCACCACACGCTGATGGCATCCTAGGGCTGCCCCTTTTTCACTGGCAGTTTGCTTGAAGAAGCTGATGAAACCTTCATCAGGTTTTTATTTTTTCTCTCCATATGATAAAAACTGATAATATACTGATGGTAAAGCCCCTTCAAAACTGACACTTGGACTAATCACTGATGAAAATCTGATCTATCACTGTGATGAAAATTATTCCCTAAGTACAAGAAAAAAACAGGTGTGTGACAAAGTCCTTAGTACATGATATCTCTTGCTCCGGAGGACACAACTCATTCTTATATAATGGAAAGTCCACTGGTTCCTATAGGAATTATGCAGTAATGCAGGACTTGTCACTATTCCCATCATGTCTGTTTTAGTGAATACTTATGCTCCCCATAAAATTTTCATGTTTCTCTGTTATTCCAACGTTTTAAATAAATTAACAATTGGGTGTCCCTACACTGCCAGAGACGCTTCCGCAAATGGCAACATCCCGTTGTCGATGTATTCATTCACTTTTAGGATGAGTAACATAGGAATGAAATGATGTAGAGTTATATGAAAAGCTGATCCAGAGCGGTTATTAGTTTGAAACCACAGAAGTATTTCTATCCATCATTGAGACAAGGGCTCTCCAGCCATTGCAAAACTACAACTTCCAGCATGCCCGTAGTATAAAAAAAAAAAAACCTTGAATGGCAACCATGTACAGTTAGGTCCATATATATTTGGACACAGACGACATTTTTCTAATTTTGGTTGTACACATCACCACAATGAATTTTAAACAAAACAATTCAGATGCAGTTGAAGTTCAGACTTTCAGCTTTCATTTGAGGGTATCCACATTAAAATTGGATGAAGGGTTTAGAAGTTTCAACTCCTTAACATGTGCCACCCTGTTTTTAAAGGGACCAAAAGTAATTGGACAGATTAAATAATTGTAAATAAAATGTTCATTTCTAGTACTTGGTTGAAAACCCTTTGTTGGCAATGACTGCCTGAAGTCTTGAACTCATGGACATCACCAGACGCTGTTTCCTCCTTTTTGATGCTCTGCTAGGCCTTCACTGCGGTGGTTTTCAGTTGCTGTTTGTTTGTGGGCCTTTCTGTCTGAAGTTTAGTCTTTAACAAGTGAAATGCATGCTCAATTGGGTTGAGATCAGGTGACTGACTTGGCCATTCAAGAATATTCCACTTCTTTGCTTTAATAAACTCCTGGGATGCTTTGGCTTTATGTTTTGGGTCATTGTCCATCTGTAGTATGAAACGACGACCAATCAGTTTGGCTGCATTTGGCTGGATCTGAGCACCCAGTATGGTTCTGAATATATCAGAATTCATTCGGCTGCTTCTGTCCTGTGTCACATCATCAATAAACACTAGTGACCCAGTGCCACTGGCAGCCATGCATGCCCAAGCCATCACACTGCCTCTGCCATGTTTTACAGATGATGTGGTATGGTTTCCATCATTCTGGTAGAGGTTGATCTTGGTTTCATCTGTCCAAAGAATGTTCTTCCAGAACTGTGCTGGCTTTTTTAGATGTTTTTTAGCAAAGTCCAGTCTAGCCTTTTGATTCTTGATGCTTATGAGTGGCTTGCACTGTGCAGTGAACCCTCTGTATTTACTTTCATTCAGTCTTCTCTTTATGGTAGATTTGGATATTGATACGCCTTCCTCCTGGAGAGTGTTGTTCACTTAGTTGGCTGTTTTGAAGGGGTTTCTCTTCACCATGGAGATTATTCTGCGATCATCCACCACTGTTGTCTTCCGTGGGCGCCCAGGTCTTTTTGCATTGAGTTCACCAGTGCTTTCTTTTTCAGGATGTACCAAACTGTAGATTTTGCCACTCCTAATGTCGTATTACTCCCCAGCAATATGCCCGCTGTCTTTGGGTCATACTTGACTCCGAGCTTTCCTTTGCCCCCCACATTCGATCACTGGCTCGCTCTTGTCATCTGCACCTCAAAAACATTTCTAGAATTCGACCTTTTCTTACTTTTGACTCTGCAAAAACTCTTACTGTTTCTCTTATTCATTCTCGTCTCGACTACTGTAACTCTCTTCTAATCGGTCTCCCTCTTACCAAACTCTCCCCTCTCCAATCTGTCTTGAATGCTGCAGCCAGGATCATATTCCTCACCAGTCGTTACACCAATGCCTCTACCTTGTGCCAGTCATTACACTGGCTACCCATCCACTCCAGAATTCAGTATAAACTTATTACCCTCACCCACAAAGCCCTCCATGGCTCAGCACCACCCTACATCTCCTCCCTTGTTTCAGTATACCACCCTACCCGCGTCCTCCATTCTGCTGATGACCTGAGGTTAGCATCCTCAATAATCAGAACCTCCCACTCCCGTCTCCAAGACTTTACACGTGCTGCGCCAATTCTTTGGAATGCACTTCCCAGGTCAATACGATTAGTCCCCAATCCCCACAATTTTAAGCGTGCTCTGAAAACGCACTTATTCAGACTGGCCTATCGCCTCAACACATTAACCTAATCTATCCCTGTGTGGCACAGCCAAAAGTTTTACCATAACCAGTTTCCCCGCATCATGTTCCCACATGTTTTATGCATCCATTAGCCCTCTGCGTCTGTACCCACTTAACATTATGGCTGGTCCATACAATCAGGGCAACTGTTACCACCCACCTTTCGGGTCTACCTCTTTCCTCATAGACTGTAAGCTTGCGAGCAGGGCCCTCATTCCTCTTGGTATTTGTTATAATCTGTGTGATTATTGTTATGCTGTAATGTCTATTGTCTGTACAAATACCCTCTGAAATGTGAAGTGCTGCGGAATATGTCGGCGCTATAGAAATAAAATTTATTATTATTATAGCAATTTCTCGGATGGGTTTTTGCAGCTTAAGGATGGCTTGTTTCACCTGCATGGAGAGCTCCTTTGACTGCATGTTTCCTTCACAGCAAAACCTTCCAAATGCAAGCACCACACCTCACATCAACTCCAGGCCATTTATCTGCTTAATTGAGAATGACATAATGAAGGGATTACCCACACCTGTCCATGAAATAGCCTTGGAGTCAATTGTCCAATTACTTTTGGTCCCTTAAAAAAACAGGGTGGCACATGTTAAGGAGCTGAAACTCCTAAACCCTTCATCCAATTTTAATGTGGATACCCTCAAATGAAAGTCTGAACTTCAACTGCATCTGAATTGTTTTGTTTAAATTTCATTGTGGTAATGTCTAGAACCAAAATTAGAAAAATGTTGTCTCTGTCCAAATATATATGGACCTAACTGTAACAATGACATGAAAAACACAGCCAGGGTAACTAAGGAGTGGCTCTGTAGGAAGCATTTCAAGGTCCTGCAGTGACCTAGCCAGTCTCCAGACCTGAACCCAATAGAAAATCTTTGGAGGGAGCTGAAACTCTGTTGCCCAGATTGGTTGGTTTTTTGGTCCTGTCAGCTTTCCTTAAGCCAATCACGTGACCCATGACGTGACTGTGACGTCAAGCAAGGTCCTGCACCTTGCCGGCTCTAACCACATTCCCGGCGCATCATCCGCTTCTGACTGGCGGTACAGCGTCGGAGAGTAGGGCGACTGTTACTGGCCGGAGCATCGCCCGCCACTTAGGATCATATCCGAGGTGAACATTTTCATTTGCCTGCCCTTTTCTTTTGATTTCTATCATCATCGCTACTATTGGCATTAGGAAAGGAACAATCACCCGAGTGCATAGAAGCAAAGTAGGAGAAGCATCACCCTTTGCTGAATTCCAAACCGGCAATACCGTGTATGGTATGAACAGTGACTCAGACAGTTAGTATAATTGGCTCTTGTAGTGAGAGATTTAATCTACGTGGATATTATTTGAGAACCATAAAGGAGAGGGATTTACTATACTTTTCAGACGGTTATCAACTGATTTTTGTAGTGAGTGATCTAACTTATGTGGATATTATTAGCGCAAATATTTATATAGTTTTAATTGTTTTATTATTCAGACAATAAGGTGGTGTTGTCTGCTGATTTGCGGCTGTTATATCCTCCACGCAGCGCCACTGGTTGTATATAATTTTTTTCAAAATTAGAAAAATGTTGTCTCTGTCCAAATATATATGGACCTAACTGTAACAGTACAGAACTTGAGCAGATCCACGGCATATTCATGGTTTTAGCTCCCTATGAGGCGTGCAAATATCTCCAAGCAATGTGAGTATGCAGTCTTCTTAGTGAGGGTATATTCTTATGCTTAAAAAATGGGACGCAACCAAAAAATGCTTGTAAAATAATGCTTTAATCCTATAACGATGTTCCTTTAATAGTTCTATCTGTTATAACGCCTAAGGAAAACCAAATACAACCCCAATATAAAGAAAAAGGTGAAAGACTCAAAATTAATAATAAAAGAAATAATGTTTTACGACATAAAATTGGTCATTACACCTAAAACCGCAACTGGTAGGACAAAGGAGAAGGCATTTCAATCAGAGCACATCATATGCCTCATAAATGTACATTATGTTCGTTATAGGCACAAGCTATATAGACCAAAGTGGTTTTTACGTAAGCCAAATAGCGAATGCCTACTCAGGACAAAGTAGGAATAGGACATAGATTTCCAAAAGAAAGCTACTGAAGACTGGACAGCTACCCACACCTCTATGTGCTTTTCACGTATTGCTTTGGCAGGGGCGGACACTGACAACTTGGAGCCATTGTGCAAGTAATTTCATTGCCCCCCCCTCCAGACTACAGATATTTACATATATTACATATTCTTCTCTCATTATGCATTTTGCTGCCCCTTCTCATATAGTGTCCTCTCTCGTTATGTACAGCACTGTACTTTAAATATCGTTGCTGTTATTTCGTTATTTATAGCATCCTGTTCTTTATGACCATATGGGAAAATTTCTGTAAGAAGTGTCCCTCAATAATAAGATCACAGGATGTCATGATGCTGGGACCACTAGTCATCCATTTGGGGAAAACCTGGCAACAGCTCTTCAATTCCAGTGCAGTGCTGCCAATGAGGTATTACATAAATGGTATTGAAATCGGTGTGCATATCTATAACATAAGAATGTGCAAGGTCCTCTAGGTCAAAGACAGCATGTACTGTCCCTATAATCCCTACTAGGGCATTTGAAAATTAGATTTTGAGTCCAATCACTTTAATATTGTAGCGCCGGCGTCCTTTCCCAGGCAGGGACGCTGACATGCTCACCACCACGGCTGCTTTGTTGTCTTCCCTGGCCTGGCTCCCACCACAGCCACAGTGTGCCAGAGCTGGCACAGGTCTCCCTTTAACGTGCTTAGGACAGGCTCTCTGCTTCTTAAAGAGAGAGGCCGAGTACGTTTCGGGAGCACGTGCTCTATTACTCAGAGACATGATGTATTTAAGGCACCTTCCCCTGTAGGGAGGTGTCTGAGCAACTTTAGTGTTTAGCCAGTCTTGCAAATGCTACTTAGTTGTTAGGTCCCTGTTTTTGTCTGTGCCTGAACCTGAATTCTGCTTAAGCCTGAACCCATCCTGTCTAAGCCAGTCATTCTGTCTGAACCAGTACCTAGGACGGATTCAGGATCATATCTAAATCAGCCATCCAGTCTGATCCTGCACCAGTATCCTTTCTTCCAGTGTTCCTTTTGATGTTCCACCAGATACTCCGACTAAGTACTTGTGGTCAGCTTCTGCAGTACAAGGGACATCCCTGGTGTGGCAACTACAGCTCATGCTGTTACGGATCTTCAACACAGGACTAGGGTAGAAGGGGGGAAAACTGACCCTGCACTATGACTAGGCTGATACCCTACGATGGAGTGGGCGACCCATTCCTTGCAAATAGACCCACCGACGATCCTAGGTTAATCTCAAGCGAAGACCTATAGATAGATCTTTCAGGGACCCCCCCTCCCCCTAAGGACTGGGTACAAAAACGGGTCACCTCCTAATAGAAAACACGGAGAAGGCTGCAGAAACCAACGGAATACATAAACAAGTGATGTATACATAAACAATGGAGTGTGATGTCATGCTTGGAAGCAATGAAGGGTCTCTATCAGTTAATCACAACACAGCTCCCACTCCAGGTCAGCAGAGGGAGCTCTGAACCAAAACTGGGGAGGAGCTACTCTCTGGGGGCCAGGAAGGGAGAATTAGGAGTTCGTGTGAGGAGGGCAACGTGTGTGGACGTAAGGAGAAGAGCTGGGAGATTGAGCAGAGAGTTCAGGCTCATTCCCAGCTGTAGCGTGTGATCTGGAGCCGGTCTCCAAGGTTGTATGGATACTGATGTTCCTGCAACAGAAATCTGAGGAATAGGAAGCTGTAAATGCTCTATTCCCACATAAGACTCGGAGGCACAACAGCAATGTGTGAGCCAGAAGAGAAGGGCTACAGCTGTTCTAAAGAGAATAAGCAAGTGGAACTTCAGTGTAACACTGTACTGCAAGTACCTAAAACTAAGCGTTAGGAAGGAGACTACACAACCTATCTGCCTAGAGAGATTCCTAAGTTGCTTCCAGGCTAAGCAGCTCCTGTGCCATCTGTAATCTGGACCCTGGACTGCATTTGCCAAGCAAAGTAAAGGTAAAGAAACTGCACCCTGTTGTGTCTTTGCCTTCTTCCTGCAAACTCTCCAGCACTGCTATATCTCTGTGCCAAACACTACACCCTCTTCCTCAACACCTACCCCCTTCATCTACTCTGCCCTGGGACTACAGCACTGCCTGTGGAGGGCTACACCATCATTTCTGCACCCCACATCTATCCCAGAGGATCTGTCTGCAGCGTCGGCTGAACACCACAGGTGGCGTCACGAATCATTCACTCATAAACTTTATTCCATCACTTCATCCCTTTTACATGGGCGCCCAGGGCCACGGACCGGGTCACCGCTGCTGTGACATTCCCCTCTGAGAGACCTGCCCGGTACCGAATACCCCACTACCCTGGCGGGCGACCCGTTTTGGCGTCACGAACAGGATTTACTGACCCGGTGTCCCCGGGTCCTGTGTGCCAGAGACTGTGTTTTGTGCCATAGACTATTTGTGCAATTGCCGCCATTACCCCGCTGCTTGGCGCACGTGGGAAGCCAAAGGGGTGGGCCATTGTGGGCGGAGCCAGCCGAAAAGCGCGAAAAAGTGAAGTGCTGCGCGGGAATAGGCCAGCGCGCACGAAGTGAGAAGCGGAGGCCTGCAGTCCCGGCGTCCCCCGATCATCCAGCCGGTAAGCCAGCGCAACCCAGGGCCTGGCAAACGTTAACTAGGGGGGGGAGAGAATGTCTGAAGCCAGAGCAGACACAGCGGCGAACGCCACTGCAAACCCCACAGTGCCGCAAGCTGCAGGACCCAGTGCAGCTTCAGCTCCCATAGCGCTGCTGGCTCCAGCAGCCAGTGCTGCCTCCACAGTGCCACAAGAATCAGCACCCACCGCAGCGGTCCCCATAATGCCGCTGTCCATGACCTATATATCGGGGGCAGCCTGGCTACCGCAGTACTCAGGGGAGTCACATACCCTGAGTGAATTTAAAGAGAGACTGCAGTTTGTTTGAGGTGTATCCTCTGTCTGAAAACCAAAATGTGAACATCCTTATTGGGCAGCTAACTGGTGCCGCACAAAGAGAAGTAAAAGCCTGGCAGGACACTGATAAAGAGACTGTTAAAAAGATTCTGGCTAAGCTAAGAAGCACCTTTGACACCCGTACTGCAGCTGAAATAAAAATGAGATTCTTTGGGTGTAAGCAGAGAGTGCAGGACAGTATACGGGACTATGCTCTTAACCTGCAGGAGGCGCTGCGAGCCATCAAGCAGATTGATCCAGACAGTGTGAAATATGGAGACAGACTGTTAAAGGAGCAATTTATTGAGGGCCTCTTATCCAGTATCTACAGAGCACAGCTGCGCATCATAGTCCTACAGAACCCTGATCTAGCCTTTGCAGACTTCAAAGACAGGGCTATTCGGGTGCTACATGAACCAAATATCAGCCGCCCAGCGATCACATACCATCAAGAAGCAGCATCTTTCCCACTCAGCCCGGTGGAGGCTGATGCACAGACTCTGGACAAAGACCCTTCTGCCGAACTGCGTCTTCAGGTCCAGGAGCTGACCAAAAATATGGCTGCACTTGCCAAAACTGTGCAGTCCCTGCAGGTGTCATCCAAGGAGAAGATCCAGCTGGCCTCCAGTCCAGAGGATGTCCCATGGCTACGGAAGACGAGGATTCCGCCACGCCGAGGGAGAGACAACGATCGCTATGACCTGGATGGACGTCCTATCTGTCGTCACTGCCACAAGGCAGGCCACATTGCAAGGTTCTGTTATTTAAACAAGCAACCCCTGGGGCAGAGGGCCAACCCCCAGGAGTAGGACCACAAAGCCCAAAGAATTGGCGAGCCAAGTATGTTGTAGGGCGACCGGTCCTCCCAGTGGTGATTGACGGCATCCCCATGAACGCTTTGCTGGACACTGGCTCTCAGGTGACAACTATGCCATATATCCTTTACAAGCGGTATTGGGCTGACTCTGAACTTACTCGCGGCCCAAGTGATGAACTCACAGTAGTTGCCAGCAATGGTCAGTCTTTGCCGCAAGTAGGATGTAAAGAGATTACTATTAAAGTGGGGCAAGTAGAGTTAAAATCTCAAGGTCTGATAGTTGTAGACATTGATCGACGAGAATGTAATCCAATGATGACCCTTGGTACTAATGTGATTGAAAATTGTCTTGCCGAAGTTATTGTTTTGTTGCAACAGGTGGCTGAGACTGCTGGTTCCAGTGAACAAGTCCTGCAGAAGGAGATCAAGGCCCTGATGCAAAGACAGCAGGTAGAACTCTCTGGCGGAGAAATTGGCAGTGTCAGAGTGAGTGATCCTTTCCCCATTGCGATACCCCCAGATGTGAAATGTTAATTTGGTGTCGGGCAGCCATAGGCCTCAGAGGAAAAGATTACCAAGCATTGGTAGAGCCAGTGTACTCTGATAGCCGGCCCACTGTCCTGACAGCCAGAGGGGTAGTTGATCTCCGCAAAGGGAGAGTACCTGTACGCCTCTTGAATTGTGGGGAGGAAGAGGCCACAATACCTCGGTATGCCACAGTTGCTAAGCTGCTTACTGTCAGTAACAACGCAATACGGGCAGCAGAGCCCTTGGTCTCATCCGACCAGGTGGAGGACAATGGCTCTGTAAAGCAGCTGGAGGAGTGGTGTCAGCAACTGCAGGTGGGAACTGACTCCACCCCTTCATACCAAAAGAGTGGGGTTTACCGAGTGACTCAGGAGTATGAGCGGGTATTCAGTAAACATCCCCTAGACTTTGGGAAGGCAAAAGGGGTTCAACACCATATCCCCACACCCACCCATTAAAGAAAGGTACCGGCCTATACCCCCAACACAACATCAATGTGCCAAAAGTATGTTGCGGGAAATGAAGGAGGCTGGGGTGATCAGAGACAGTTGTAGCCCCTGGGCAGCTCCAATAGTCTTTGTGAAAAAGAAAGATGGTACCATGAGAATGTGTGTTGATTACCGAAAAATTAACAGCATTACACATAAGGATGCCTACCCATTACCCAGAATTGAAGAGTCATTAGCTGCACTTAAAACTATTTTTCCACCTTAGATCTCACTAGTGGGTATTGGCAGGTTCCCGTGGCAGAGGCAGAGAAGGAGAAAACAACGTTTACTACCCCAATGGGTCTCTGTGAGTTCAACTACATGCTGTTCGGGCTCTGCACTGCCCCTGGGACATTTCAACGGCTAATGGAGTGCTGTCTTGGACACAAGAACTTCGAGACAGTCCTGTTGTACCTTGATGATGTCATTGTTTTCTCCAAGACTTATGAAGACCATCTGGAGCACCTGGCTGAGGTGTTTGAAGCCTTGTCCAACTTTGGCCTGAAAGTGAAGCCTTCCAAATGCCACCTCCTGAAGCCCAAGGTACAGTACCTCGGTCATGTAGTAAGTGCAGAAGGTGTGGCACCGGATCCTGACAAAGTCACAGTCATCCGGGACTGGCAGAAGCCCAGCAACCTCCATGAGGTACGTCAATTCCTCGGGTTGGTAGGTTACTACCGAAGGTTCATCAAAGGCTTCACTGAGATAGCCACCCCTATGCAAATTCTTCTGGTGGGCCAGCCCAAGAAAGCCAGGAAGAAGAGTCCTACATTTGAATGGAATGAGGAACTGGAGAGGTCCTTCACTCGACTGAAAATGGCTCTCACAGGAGATGAAGTTCTGGCCTATCCAGATTATGACCAACCATTTGTTCTGTATACTGATGCCAGCAACGTGGAACTGGGAGCAGTACTGTCACAGGTACAGAATGGCAAAGAAAGAGTGATCTCCTACGCCAGCAGGAAGCTTCGTCCCACTGAAAGGAACTCTGACAACTACAGTTCTTTCAAACTGGAGTTCCTCACCATAGTCTGGGCTGTGACTGAATGATTCAAGCATTACCTAGCTTCAGCCAAGTTTACCATCTTCACGGACAACAACCCGTTGACTCACTTGGAAACTGCAAAACTAGGTGCACTGGAGCAGCGATGGATGGCCCGGCTGTCTAACTATGAATTCACCATCAAGTACCGAGCGGGGGACAAGTGTTAGGCGTCGGATTCCTGGCACTGCACAGCGGGAATCCAGAGCCAGACATCCTGCGGTCTCTTTCTCCTCCGACCGCTCAGACTCCTGCTCAGCACTCACGGCGAGCCAGGCATTCCCCTCACTCGTTCTGTGAGCCTGGATGTTGCTGCCACCTCTGGTGCAGCAATAGTAGCGCAACCTGCTTTGCAGGGAGCTGCTCCAGAGGCTAAGTCCTCGTGCCATGCTACTGGGCATGCCCGCAACTTGTCCTCTCAGTGGAGAGCAGGGGTCACATGTGCAGGTCCTATGTCGGATCTGATTGGTCCTTCCCAAAGTACTGGAAGGTCCCGGAAGCGCATGGCTATAAAAAGCCCGCATGGCGGCTCGGCCATGCGCTAGTGTAGCATATTATTCTGTGTGTGTATGGTGATGGATGTATGGACTGGTGTCTGACTCATTATGAAACCCCTACCCTCTGATATTACGAGTGGTGACTGAGTGTGAATAGTCAGCTCCAGGGTTGTGGCAAGCTACACGCCACTTGCTCCACACCTACACTAGCGTCCGTCGGCGCCCGGTCCTCGGCGCCGACGCTTGTGGCTTTTCTCTGCTGCTGCGCTGTAGTAACAGCAACTATTGGTGGTCGCGGCTGCGACGCCACACGCAGGCCTCTGTGACGCTAACAGGGCCTGTGCATTTGCTTTAGTGTTCTCCAAGCGACTCTGTGTTTGTACGGAGTCGCCCTTAGGCCTCAATCGCACATCAGTTTTTTTGTAAAACCGGATCCGGCAAAATGCAATGCCGGATCCAGTTTTTCCCCATTGACTTGCATTAGCGCCGGATCGCGCCGCGTTTCATCCGTTTTTTGCCGGATCCGGCTACTTGTCTCATTCCGGCGTCTGGAAAAAACGGCTACTGTAACGTTTTTTGTCTCCGGCGAAAAAGCCGGAAGTGCTGGATCCGGCGCTTCCAGCTTTTTGCTACAATGAAAGTCTATGGGCGCCGGAATGCGCCGGATCCAGAAAAAGACGGATCCAGCCACCGGATCCGTTTTTTTTTTTTTAAGTCTGCGCATGTTCAGATCCAATTGGCCAGCCCCCAGGAAACAGATATAACCTGCTAGACGGATCCAGCAAAAAAACGGATCCGTTTCTACAGTTCTCCAAAATTTATGCCGGATCCGTTTTTTCTAAAAATAGCCGGATCCTATCTGACGGCAAAAAACTGATGTGTGAAAGTAGCCTTAGCGTTCGGGTGACGTTAACCCGAGCGCAGTCCCGCACCTACTAGGTGCATCTGCCATTGTTCAGCAGCGGTCTTGTCACCTACCATACGGTGGACCCCGGGCGGCGAACGCACCTACTATTATTTATATTTGGTGCGTTCCGCCGACCCTAACATTACACTAGCGCCAGGGTCTGGCTGGCAATGGCAGACGTGCAGCAGCTGCAGCGCTACATTCGGCAGCTGGAGAGCAGGTTGGCGGCTATTGAGAGCACCAACTCAGCTGTGAATGCTGCGCTAGCTGCTGCTCAAACAGTCGCTGAGGCTGTCTCGCGTGCGCCCACACTTTTGCCCTTGCCGACAATGTCTCGCCTCCCGCTCCCCGATAAGTCTTCGGGTGATAGTGCCTCCTGTAGGGGATTCGTTAGTCAGTGCTCCATTCAGCTGGAGTTGCTGGCTGCACGGTTTTCTACAGAGCGGGCTAAGGTGGGATTTATTGTCTCCCTGTTGTCTGGCCGGGCATTACAGTGGGCCACGCCATTGTGGGAACGTGATGATCCCGTGGTACAGGGAGCTGCTCAGTTCCTCGCGGCTCTGAAGCAAGTCTTCTTGGGACCACGGGTCACACACGATACGGCTCTCCAACTGTTATCCTTAACACAAGGGTCACTTTCGGTTAGCCATCATGCTGTCCAGTTTCGGACACTGGCTTCCGAGTTAGAGTGGCCGGACAAAGTGTTGGTCCCGGTGTTTTGGAGAGGCCTGGCTGAGCACGTAAAAGATGCTCTAGCTACTAGGGAAATTCCCACAAGTCTGGAGGAGTTGATCGCCGTTTCCACCCGCATTGATCTCCGCTTCTTGGAGCGCGGGTTGGAACGAGCGCAATCCACACATAGGGTTAATTTGGCTCCCACCTTTACGGAGCCGCTGATATATCCCGCACAGGAGCTCCTGTTGTGAGTTCATTTTCCCATTCACTACTGAGGCCCGAGGAACTCCCTCTTCTGGTAAAGAAAGGTAGTGAGCCTGATTGTCAAACACCTGGGGCTGATGATGATGACTGGCTGAGTGGAGTTAATGACTGGATATAAGGCTGCCGACGCCCTTCTGGCCTGCGGATGATTTCTCTGTGGACTTCTAGGAAACCAGTCTGATTCCTGCTCATCTAAAGCTAAGATTTCTGCTTTGCCTTTTTTGCATTAGTGTTTTGTTTTCCTTGCTTTTCTGGATTCTGCCATTCCCTGCTGGGGTGAGCTGAATCTCCTTTTGCTCTGTCTTCCGAATATTCCTGAGTACTGACATAGCCTTTTTTGAAGCCTAGCATCTTCGGGGCCTTTTTTACTGTCAGTTTGTTGGCTCTTATTTTCTTAGGGTTTTTTCACAGATTGCAGACAGCAGCCTTCCTGTCCTTTTCTATCTAAAGCTAGCTTGGGCCCCATCTTTGCTCAGTCTATCTTTCTGTCTGTGTTTTGTTCTTTCTTCTTGCTTCACCGTCATTATATGTGGGGGGCTGCCTTTTGCTTTGGGGTCTGCTCTGGGGCAGTTTAGATTTCCCTTTCTGTCTTTAGGCTATGTAGTCCTCCGGCTGTGATCGAGGGGCCTAGGGCATCGTAGGAGCCCCCCACGGCTACTGCTAGTTGTGTTGATAGGTTCAGGGGTCTGCAATCTGATAGCTGCCAACTTCTCTGGTTTTCTGGACTTAGCTAGCATTTCTATTTTTGCCTCCTACGGTGACTCAATCATAACAGAATCACCCGCCATACCGCAGATCCTAGGGTACTCAATTGCAGGAAAGAATTGTATAAAAAAAAAAAGTGTGTATATTTTTTCCTCTATATCTCTGAGGCCGTAGAGGGAATTTTTTTTTTCTCTCAATGGAGATAAAGCATTTGTCTGATCGTGTGGAACAGCTCGCTGCGGAAGTGCGGGGCATTTCCACCTACCTTGCTCATTCACATGCTGCTGAACCAAAGATTCCTATACCTGATGTATTTTTTGGGGATCGGTCTAAATTTTTGAATTTCAAAAATAATTGTAAATTATTTTTTGCCTTGAAGCCTAACTCGTCAGGGAGCTCCGCGCAGCAGGTTAAAATTGTCATCTCTTTGCTGCGTGGCGATCCCCAGGATTGGGCGTTTTCTTTGAAACCAGATGATCCTATTCTGACTAATGTGAATGCATTTTTTCAGGCCTTGGGGTTGTTGTATGAAGAACCTAATGCCATTGATCAGGCTGAAAAGACCCTGCTGGCATTGAACCAGGGTCGTGATTCTGCAGAATTGTACTGTCAAAAATTCCGAAAGTGGGCAGTACTTACTACCTGGAATGATAATACCTTGGCTTCTCTCTTTCGGAAGGGGTTGTCAGAAGCCGTAAAAGATACTATGGTGGGATTTCCTGTTCCCTCTGGTCTTGACGATTCTATGTCTTTAGCCATTCAGGTTGATCGGTGTTTGCGCGAACGCAGAGCTGCACGAGAGGTGTTGCCACCTGTTGAACAGATGTCTGAACCTATGCAATGTGATAAAGTTTTTTCCAGAGAGCAGCGTCAGGAGTTCAGAAGGCGTAATAAGTTGTGTTTTTTCTGTGGAGATGCTTCGCATATTATTTCTGTCTGTCCTAAACGCGAGAAACGCCTTGCACACATGTTTTCTGTTGGTGGTGTTCAACCTAAGTTTCTTCTGGCTATTACTCTGATCTGCTCCCTGTCCACATTTTCCACCAAGGCTTTTGTGGATTCGGGAGCAGCTCTAAACCTAATGGACTTGGAGTTTGCTAAACGTTGTGGATTTCCGATGACACCTCTGCAGACGCCTATCCCTTTGAGGGGGATTGATGCTACTCCTTTGGCTAAAAATAAACCTCAGTTTTGGACCCAGGTGGTAATGCGGGTCGCCCCAGACCATCAAGAAAATTGCAGGTTTTTGGTGTTACATAATCTGCATGATACTATTGTTCTGGGGTTTCCCTGGTTACAAATTCATAATCCAGTTTTGGATTGGAAATCTGTGTCTGTGGTGAGTTGGGGTTGTCGGTGTGCCTTTACTGAGGCTCCGGTGTTTTCCACCTCTCCTCAGTCGCATGATGTTCCTGATTATTTGGCGGACTTTTATGATGTATTTAGTGAGAATGAGTCTGCGTCTCTGCCTCTTCATAGGAGTTATGACTGTGCAATTGAACTGAGCCCGGGGTGTAAATTTCCCAAGGGTCGGCTCTTCAATTTATCTGTACCCGAGCACGAGGCTATGCGATCCTATATTAAGGAGGCGTTGGAGAATGGTCATATTAGACCATCCTCGTCACCCTTAGGTGCAGTTTTTTTTTTTTGTAGCCAAAAAGGATGGATCATTAAGACCTTGTATTGATTATCGTGCTCTCAACAAAATTACTGTTAAATATCAGTATCCGTTACCCCTGATTTCTGATCTATTCTCCAGAGTTAAAGGTGCTTGCTGGTTTACCAAGCTTGACCTCAGGGGGGCGTTTAATCTTATTCGCATTAAGCATGGGGATGAATGGAAGACTGCATTTAATACTCCGGAGGGACATTTTGAGTACCTGGTGATGCCTTTTGGGCTCACTAATGCCCCTTCTGTCTTCCAGTGCTTCATGAACGATATTTTCCGAGATTTGTCGATAAATTTTTGATTATCTATCTGGATGATATTTTGATCTTCTCCAAGGATTGGGATTCTCATGTGGAACATATTCTGACTGTGTTCCGGATCTTGAGGGAGAATTCCCTGTATGTCAAAGGATCTAAATGCCTTTTTGGAGTACAGAGGATTTCTTTTTTGGGATTTATTTTGTCCCCGTCAACTATTGAAATGGACCCGGCCAAGGTACAGGCCATTTACGATTGGGTTCAGCCCACTTCTTTGAAGGCCCTCCAGAAGTTTTTGGGTTTTGCTAATTTTTATCGGAAATTTATAGCAAAATTTTCTAGTATTGCCAAGCCATTGACTGATTTGACTAAGAAGGGTGCTGATGTGTTAAATTGGTCTCCGGAGGCTGTTTCTTCCTTTCAGGAGCTGAAGCGAAGATTCACCTCCGCCCCGGTTTTGCGGCAACCTGATGTCTCACTTCCGTTCCAGGTAGAGGTGGATGCTTCTGAGATTGGTGCAGGAGCTGTTTTGTCCCAAAAGGATCCTGTAACATCTAAAATGAATCCCTGTGCTTTCTTTTCCCGAAAGTTCTCGCCATCTGAACGTAACTATGATGTGGGGAATCGGGAACTGTTAGCCATGAAATGGGCATTTGAGGAGTGGAGACATTGGTTGGAGGGAGCTAAGCATCAAGTCGTGGTCCTCACTGACCACAAGAATTTGATTTACCTAGAGTCGGCTAAGCGCTTGAACCCTAGACAGGCTAGGTGGGCCTTTTTTTTTACACGTTTTGATTTTGTGGTTTCTTTTCTTCCTGGAACTAAGAATGTCAAGGCTGACGCCCTCTCTAGGAGCTTCTTTGCTGATTCTCCTGTGGTGACCAAGCCTGCTACCATCTTAGGCGAAGGGGTAGTTCTTTCTGCCATCTCGCCCGATTTGAGACGTGCTCTGGAAGAGTTCCAGGAGGACAAACCTGAGCCTTGTCCCAGTGGAAAGTTGTATGTTCCTGACCAGTGGAAGAAGAGAGTGATGTCTGAAGTTCATTGCTCTGCTTTGGCTGGTCATCCAGGTATTTTTGGTACTAGAGATCTGGTGAGTCGGTCTTTTTGGTGGCCCTCCTTGTCTCGTGATGTCAGGAATTTTGTGCAGTCCTGTGGGACGTGCTCCCGGTCTAAATCGTGTTCTCGCTCTAGTGGGTTGTTGATGCCTTTGCCTGTCCCCAAGAGGCCATGGACCCATATTTCAATGGATTTCATCTCTGATATGCCTGTCTCTCAAAGGATGACTGTTATTTGGGCGATTTGTGATAGGTTCTCTAAGATGGTTCATCTTGTACCACTCCCTAAGTTGCCGTCTTCCTCTGAATTGGTGCCCCTGTTTTTACAACAGGTGGTTCGCTTGCACGGGATTCCTGAGAACATTGTATCTGACCGAGGAGTCCAGTTTGTGTCTAGATTTTGGAGAACTTTCTGTTCCAGGCTGGGAATTCAGTTGTCCTTCTCCTCTGCTTTTCACCCTCAGACCAATGGGCAGACAGAGAGAACAAACCAGACCTTGGAGTCGTATTTGAGATGTTTTATTTCCGCTGATCAGGATGATTGGGTTTCATTTTTGCCCTTGGCCGAATTTGCTTTGAATAATAGAGCTAGTTCTGCCACTTTGATGTCACCTTTTTTTTGTAACTTTGGGTTTCATCCTCGATTTTCTTCAGGGCAGGTGGAGCCCTCTGCCTGCCCAGGTGTTGACACTGTGGTGGAGAGAATGCACCAGATCTGGGACCAAGTGGTGGATAAGTTCTCTCTCTCCCAGGAAAAGGCCCAGCGGTTTTCCAATCGACATAGGACCATTGGTCCCCAGTTTAAGGTTGGTGATATGGTGTGGTTATCATCAAAAAATATTGCTATGAAGGTGGCTTCTAAGTTTAAGCCTAGATTTATTGGACCTTACAAGATTGTGGAGATTATCAATCCGGTCTCTTTTTGTTCTCTCTTCCTGTCACATTTAAAATCCATAATGTGTTCCATAAATCTTTGTTGAAGAGGTTTGTTGAACCTGTTGTTCCGGGGGTTGCACCTCCAGACCCTGTATTGGTTGAAGGTAACATGGAATATGAGGTAGAGAAAGTACTGGATTCCCGTCTGGCTAGACGGAGACTCCAGTATTTGGTTAAGTGGAAGGGTTATGGTCAGGAGGATAATTCCTGGGTCTCTGCCTCTGATATTCATGCCAAAAGATTGGTGCGTGCCTTTCATCGGGCTCACCCTGATCGCCCTGGTGGCGTGGTTGAGGGTTCGGTGACCCCTCCTCAAGGGGGAGGTACTGTTGTGAGTTCATTTTCCCATTCACTACTGAGGCCCGAGGAACTCCCTCTTCTGGTAAAGAAAGGTAGTGAGCCTGATTGTCAAACACCTGGGGCTGATGATGATGACTGGCTGAGTGGAGTTAATGACTGGATATAAGGCTGCCGACGCCCTTCTGGCCTGCGGGTGATTTCTCTGTGGACTTCTAGGAAACCTGTCTGATTCCTGCTCATCTAAAGCTAAGATTTCTGCTTTGCCTTTTTGCATTAGTGTTTTGTTTTCCTTGCTTTTCTGGATTCTGCCATTCCCTGCTGGGGTGAGCTGAATCTCCTTTTTGCCTGTTGCTCTGTCTTCAGAATATTCCTGAGTACTGACATAGCCTTTTTTGAAGCCTAGCGTCTTCAGGGCCTTTTTTACTGTCAGTTTGTTGGCTCTTATTTTCTTAGGGTTTTTTCACGGATTGCAGACAGCAGCCTTCCTGTCCTTTTCTATCTAAAGCTAGCTTGGGCCCCATCTTTGCTCAGTCTATCTTTCTGTCTGTGTTTTGTTCTTTCTTCTTGCTTCACCGTCATTATATGTGGGGGGCTGCCTTTTGCTTTGGGGTCTGCTCTGGGGCAGTTTAGATTTCCCTTTCTGTCTTTAGGCTATGTAGTCCTTCGACTGTGATCGAGGGGCCTAGGGCATCGTAGGAGCCCCCCACGGCTACTGCTAGTTGTGTTGATAGGTTCAGGGGTCTGCAATCTGATAGCTGCCAACTTCTCTGGTTTTCTGGACTTAGCTAGCATTTCTATTTTTGCCTCCTACGGTGACTCAATCATAACAATCTCCCTTCCTCTGAGCCTATGGAGGTGTCTCGCACCGGCACTAAGTCGCGTCCGATGCGAAGCTCTGTACGCTGTTATCAGTGCCGACAGTTTGGCCACTCGGCTGGCACATGCCCTCAGCGGCCGAAAAGACGACCACATTCAGTGGCCGTAGGTGGTGGTCAATCCAAGGTGGGACCCTTTTCATCCAAACCGGTGTTCCGGGGTACGTTAGATAGTGGGTCCTCCACCTGGGAGGCAGAGGTCACCCTGGATTCCGGGGCCGAGGGGAACTTTAAGTCCTCGACTTTTGCCCAGAGACACGCTATCTCTCTGGTGTTACTCTCCCAACCTCTGACCATTAGGGTGGTAAATGGGGCACCGTTACCGTCTCAGGTGACCCATCAGACGGCCCCACTCGGACTCTCTATTTCACCCTCACATCAGGAGACTCTGTCCCTGCTTATTATGCCCAATGGCATCGATCAGGTGCTCCTCGGAGTTCCCTGGCTTCGTTGCCACTCCCCCCCCCCATATTGACTGGGCTTCGGGGAGGATACTGGGCTGGGGCAAGGACTGTGAGGGAAGGTGCCTGAGGGGCAGCATTCAGGTGGCTTCCACTGAAGTGCCTGCGGATCTCTCCGTGCTCCCCAAACCCTACCACCAGTACACGGACGTCTTCTCTAAGAAGTCTGCGGAGACGCTCCCGCCGCACCGTTCCTATGATTGCCCGATTGATCTCCTGCCAGGCACAGAGCCTCCCCGAGGTTGTTTTTACCCCTTATCACTCCCTGAAACGGAGGCTATGTCCCAATATATCCGGGAGAACCTGGCTAGGGGTTTCATCAGAAAATCTGTGTCACCGGCTGGTGCAGGGTTCTTCTTCGTACAGAAGAAGAACGGAGAGTTACGCCCCTGCATTGACTACCGAGGTCTCAATGCTATCACGGTTAAAAACAAATACCCCCTACCGTTGATCTCGGAGTTATTTGACAGGTTGCGGGGGGCCCGGATCTTTACTAAATTAGATCTGCGGGGTGCATACAACCTGATCCGCATTCGCGAAGGAGACGAATGGAAGACAGCTTTTAATACCAGGGATGGCCATTACGAATACCTGGTTATGCCCTTTGGCCTTTGTAATGCGCCAGCTGTCTTCCAAGATTTTGTCAACGACGTCTTCCGCGACATGCTCTCTACCTCGGTGGTGGTCTATCTGGATGACATACTCATCTTTTCGCCAGATTTGACCACCCACCGGAGAGACGTCTGCAGGGTCTTCGACAGTCTGCGGGCGAACTCGCTATTTGCCAAGCTGGAGAAGTGCCAGTTTGAGCAGGAGTCCTTGCCGTTCCTGGGCTATATCATCTCGGCCCAGGGGCTGGCCATGGATCCTGCCAAACTACAAGCGGTAATGGACTGGCAGGAACCCCATTCCCTCAAAGCGGTGCAGCGCTTTTTGGGGTTCGTGAATTACTACCGCCAGTTCATACCACACTTTTCCACACTGGTGGCTCCTTTGGTTGCTCTCACCAAGAAGGGAGCTAACCCCAATGCTTGGTCAGAACATGCCTCCAAGGCCTTCTCGGCTATAAAATCACATTTTGCTGGCGCTCCCATATTACATCGTCCCGATGTGGTTAAGCCGTTTATCCTTGAGGTAGATGCTTTTTCCGTCGGTGCAGGAGCAGTCCTTTATCAAAAGGATGCGCAAGGTTGGAAGCACCCCTGCTTCTTCTATTCCAAGACCTTCTCACCAGCGGAGAAAAATTACTCCATCGGCGACAGGGAGCTGCTAGCCATGAAGTTGGCTTTTTCTGAGTGGAGACATCTGGAGGGAGCCCGGTTTCCCTTTCAGGTATATACGGACCATAAAAACCTGGTCTATCTACAGACGGCCCAACGCCTGAATTCCCGTCCGGCCAGGTGGTCGCACTTCTTTTCCCGATTCTGCTTCACCCTCCACTACCTCTCTGGAGAGAAGAACGTCCGTGCGGATGCTCTGTCACGTTCAGTGGTCTCAGCGGAAGAAGGAGAAGCTGAGCCTCGGTTAATTCTCCCGCCGGAGAGTTTTACGACCGTGGCTCCAGTTGCTCTCGAGTCGGTACCACCGGGCGAGACCTTGGTGCCTCCTCAGCTACGGCCGGAGGTCCTCGCCTGGGCACATGCCTCCAGGGTGGGTGGCCATTTTGGTAATAAACGGACCGCCGAACTCCTGGCAAGGTCATATTGGTGGCCACATATGGCTCGAGATGTCAAGGAATACGTGCAAGCATGTGTTTCGTGTGCTCGGAACAGACCCTCTAGACAGAGGCCGGTGGGGCTGTTGTTTCCCCTGCCAGTGGCGGATAGACCTTGGGAGATGGTTGGCATGGATTTCATAGTTGGCCTGCCCAAGTCTGGTGGCAGTACGGTCATCTGGGTGGTCACCGACCATTTTTCCAAAATGGTGCATCTGGTGCCACTCGCACGCCTGCTTTCCGCTCGAGGTCTGGCCACCTTGTTCATTAAGCACGTATTCCATTTACATGGCATGCCGGACAAAATCGGGAGTGACCGCGGTCCCCAATTTGTGTCTCGGTTTTGGAGGGAGCTCTGCAGTTTACTCAGCATCGAGCTAAATCTATCCTCCGCTTACTATCCCGAGACGAATGGCTTGGTCGAGAGAGCCAATCAGACCTTGGTCACCTATTTATGGCATTTTGTCTCTGCCAGGCAGGATGACTGGGCATCCTTGCTACCTTGGGCTGAATTTGCCCTAAACAATGCGGTGGCTGATTCCACTGGTCAGACGCCCTTTCTCCTAAACTATGGTCAACATCCACGCGTCCCTGTCCCGATGCCAGTATCCTCCACCGACTCCAGGGTGGCAGACTGGGCAGTGGAGGCCCGGGACATTTGGGATCGCACTCAGGATGCTCTCCGGGCATCTAAAGAAAGGATGAGGGCGTCTGCCGACACGCATCGGCAGCCCGCGCCAAGCTTCTCCCCTGGCGACATGGTATGGCTCTCCACCCGAAACATTAAACTGCGGGTCAAGTCTCCCAAGTTCGCACCGCGATACATTGGACCATTCAAGGTCCTCGAGCGACTTAGCTCGGTGGTCTACCGCCTGGCTCTTCCTCCACATTTGGCCATTTCGGACGTGTTCCATGTGTCTCTCCTCAAACCAGTTCACATGGTCCGGTTTTCTGAGTCATCTGCCGGGTCATCAGACTTATCGTCGTCTGAGTTTGAGGTTAACGCCATCGTGGGGCGCAAGTTTGTCCGTGGCCAAAAATTTTATTTGGTGGACTGAAAGGGTCATGGGCCCGAGGCTCGGACCTGGGAGCCGGTGGAAAACATTCATGCACCGCTCCTGATCGCGGCCTTTGAGCGCAGTGAGGCTCAGAGGGGGGGGGGCCCTAGGAGGGGGGGTAATGTTAGGCGTCGGATTCCTGGCACTGAACAGCGGGAATCCAGAGCCAGACATCCTGCGGTCTCTCATTCTCCTCCAACCACTCAGACTCCTGCTCAGCAATCACGGCGAGCCAGGCATTCCCCCTCAGACTCGTTCTGTGAGCCTGGATGTTGCTGTCACCTCTGGTGCAGCAATAGTAGCGCAACCTGCTTTGCAGGGAACTGCTCCAGAGGCCAAGTCCTCGTGCCATGCTACTGGGCATGCCCGCAACTTGTCCTCTCAGTGGAGAGCAGGGGTCACATGTGCAGGTCCTATGTCGGATCTGATTGGTCCTTCCCAAAGTACTGGAAGGTCCCGGAAGCGCATGGCTATAAAAAGCCCGCATGGCGGCTCGGCCATGCGCTAGTGTAGCATATTATTCTGTGTGTGTATGGTGATGGATGTATGGACTGGTGTCTGACTCATTATGAAACCCCTACCCTCTGATATTACGAGTGGTGACTGAGTGTGAATAGTCAGCTCCAGGGTTGTGGCAAGCTACACGCCACTTGCTCCACACCTACACTAGCGTCCGTCGGCGCCCGGTCCTCGGCGCCGACGCTTGCGGCTTTTCTCTGCTGCTGCGCTGTAGTAACAGCAACTATTGGTGTTCGCGGCTGCGACGCCACACGCAGGCCTCTGTGACGCTAACAGGGCCTGTGCCTTTGCTTTAGTGTTCTCCAAGCGACTCTGTGTTTGTACGGAGCCACCCTTAGCGTTCGGGTGACGTTAACCCGAGCGCAGTCCTGCACCTACTAGGTGCATCTGCCATTGTTCAGCAGCGGTCTTGTCACCTACCGCACGGTGGACCCCGGGCGGCGAACGCACCTACTATTATTTATATTTGGTGCGTTCCGCCGACCCTAACAACAAGAATGGGCATTCTGGACAGCGCATCAGCATTGGCAATCTGCCAGATGCTGGAGAAGACCCTGAGGCACTCGAAGAAATAGTTACCTGCTTTCCACTGGCCAATGGCGGTCCAACGTGCCCAAGGAGTGAGAAACAGACGGTCTGTCATGAAAGAGGCCACCCTAAATCCATTGCCTCATCATGACTGGGCAGAAACACAGGATAGCGACCCCGCAGTCCGCCTGGTAAAGGAGCTACTGTCACAAGCTGACTCACGCCCAGGTCCAGATGCGCCTGAAGAGACTCAGCAGTTGTGGAAGGAAAGAGGCAGGCTGTTCATCTATGAGGGAAAGCTGTGCCGGAGGAGTATCAATGCCCCGCACTCATGAGTTGGTCTGGCAAGTGGTAGTCCCGAAGAGGGAGGCATCAATGGTCTTGGAGGCATACCACAATGGAGCTCGACATTTCAGATGGAAGAAATTGGAGGCCTTGCTCCGGGAGAGATTCTACTGGGCTGGTATGAGGAAGGCCATTGAAAATTGGTGCTGGGAATGTGGACAGTGTAATCTGCGTCGGAAGGACCGTAACAGCCAGCGAGCTCCTTTGCAGCCAATAATAACCAAACAGCCACTTGAGTTGGTTGCCCTGGACCATGTGAAGCTGGTTCCAAGCCGTTCAGGCTACATTTATGCTCTTACCATCGTTGACCACTACTCGAGATTCCTGGTAGTCATGCCTGTCAAGGATCAAACAGCCAGGACAGCAGCCAGAGCATTCCAACAGCACTTTTGTTGACCACACGGATATCCCGAGCGAGTGCTTACAGATCAAGGTCCAGCTTTTGAGGCAGAAGTGTTCCAAGAATTCTGTGACTTGTACAGTTGCAAGAAGATCAGGACAACACCGTACCATCCACAGACCAACGGCATGTGCGAAAAGATGAATCAGGTGGTGATCGACCTACTGAAGACCTTGCCTTTGGAAGAAAGGAATTTGTGGCCAGAGAAGTTGCCAGATCTGGTAGACCTCTACAATCACATTCCTGTGAATTCCACCAACCGCACTCCAGCCTACCTAATGAGAGCGAGGCCTGGCAAGTTGCCTATTGATTTGGAGTCCTTACACCTGAGGTAACATCACCAGATGCTGACTGGGATACAGAACGGCAGCAGCAGTGCCGTAGAGTACAAGAGTGCGTAGAAAAGAGTCTAGCTCAGGCAAGACAAAAACAGGAAAAGAACTACAATCAACATGCACCTGCAGTTCCCTTGTCACCAGGAGAACAAGTCCTAAAGAGGAAAAGAAGGATGCATAAATTGGATGACCAATGGGAAGCTGAACCCTACACTTTCCTACCATCAAACTTTGACCACACCAAAGTGTGCCTTATCAGTAAGGATGGAGGAGAAACCTCATCAGCAGTATCGAGGGATCATCTGAAACTGTGCCTTGACCAACTAAAGGATAGAATGGAAGAGCAAAACAACCTTCAACCCATAGAAGAAGAAAAGGTCAGCACTGTACTCAGAGAATTTCCTGCAAATTGGACAAGAATGGATCAAGCCATCGTAGTTCCTGTCCTAATCTTTCCCCAGCCTACTGCAACTGAAGTAGCAGAGACTAAAGAGAACTCTGAAAATCAGGAAGTTCAGGCAGCGGATGTTACACCAGCAGTGGAGCCAGAGAACCTTTGCCCTGCCAGTGGTGAATCTGTCATGCCTATGGTGAGTCTAAGGCTGGAGTCACACTAACCAGCGCAAAATACGGTCCGTAGTTTACATGCGTAATACGGATGAATGACCCCTAAATAGTGCTCCGTAGGTCATCCGTAAGCAAGGTGCGGTCGCGTATTTTGCGCATGTCTGCATCCGTATGTAATCTGTATAGCATCCGTATGCAATCCGTATGGCGAGATTTACTTGCAGCCTTGCAAAATGGACATTTAACGGTTTTGAGGCCTGCTAATTTAAATCATTAGCCTGCACCCTATTTATAAACTCTGAAACAGGTGGCTGCCTCTATTCTGTCCATTTGTGAGCTTGCTTTCACGAGGTGTGTTCTTTGTGCAACATGGCAGAGGGTCTGAGATTCAATACAACTGAGCAGGTTCTCTTTACCTGGCTTTTGTCACGGCGCTTTGGGCAACCATACCCAGTGATAGTGGATCCGCGGAGGAGGAGACGCATGTGGGTCCATCCACTTTTGAGGCAACGACTCACAAGAGGTCATTTTCACCGCCTCTATTCTTCTCTGCGGGAGCATCCTGAGAAATTTTACCAGTACTGTCGCATGAGCATTTCCACATTTGATCGACTCTTGGAGACAGTGCGCCCTGGGATAACCTTTCAGGACACAAGGATGCGCAAAGCGATATCTGCAGAGGAGCGACTTCTACTCACAATACGGTATGTACTACACAACCATATTCTCTATGTTCATAATGTGTGTGCTAAAGTATGTTTTTTTTTGCCTTCTTGGACTAAGTTTAATGCCCTCATCTTACTCCAAATATGTTTCAACTTACACACCAGAATGTTAGCTCTAATATGTCCTGCATATCACTTAGTCATTGTGCAACCAAATATGTGTGTTATTCTATCTCAATTCCTACCAAGTTTGGTCAGCATGTAACTGATGTTTTTGGACTTTATGCATTCTAAACTTATCAATTTCTGTTGTTCTACAGCTTCCTGTCCACTGGCCTGTCTTATGCCGCCCTCCACCATGAGTTTCTCATTGGAAGATCAACCCTTTCAGGCATAGTGAGGTCTACATTTACAGAAATCTGGACAAGACTCCATCAAGTGGTCATGCCCGAGCCCAGGATGGAAGACTGGTTGAGGATATCAAGGGACTTTGAGGAGGACTGCCAGTTTCCAAATTGTATTGGGGCCCTGGATGGCAAACATATCCGGGTGCGTAAGCCGCCGAACTCGGGCTCCCAATTCTTCAATTATAAACAATACTTTTCTGTTGTATTGTTGGCTCTGGTAGACCCTCAATACAAGTTTATAATTGTTGACATTGGGGCCTATGGAAGGACGGGAGACTCTAGAGTCTTCAATACTTCCATAATGGCTCGGTGGCTACGCACCAACCAGTTGGATCTACCACCACCACGCCAGCTACCAGGCTCCCCTGAAGATTCAGTCCCTTATGTCCTTGTGGCAGATGAGGCGTTTCAGTTATCACGCAATGTCATGAGGCCATATCCCCGGCGCAACCTTGACCACAGGCGCAGAATTTTTAACTTGCGCCTATCACGTGCTAGGCGACTGGTGGAGTGTTCCTTTGGGATTCTTTGTGCCAAATGGCGGGTACTCCAGTCTGCCAATCAGTTGAGTGAGCAAAATGTGAATGAAGTTGTGAAAGCCTGTGTGGTTCTGCATAACTTTACCAGGATACAAGATTGTTCCTCCTCTGATGGTGTTGTGCGTAGGCCGGACAATGTGCGCAGGGTGAGACCACCTATGAACCCTCAACGTAGACCGCTCTCTGGCCTCAAAGTGCGTGATATTTTCACTAATTACTTTATCTCACCTCA
Organism: Dendrobates tinctorius; assembly: GCF_039654945.1. Lineage (NCBI taxonomy): Eukaryota > Metazoa > Chordata > Amphibia > Anura > Dendrobatidae > Dendrobates > Dendrobates tinctorius. The sequence goes on along the minus strand of NW_027361739.1, from coordinate 533,235 downwards.
GGGGGCAACTTCTTGGCAAGAGCATGCTGTGTCTATGTTATAATTTGTTTCTTTAAGTGTGTCTAAATATATATTACTCAACCCCTTATGATTCTATGACTGTTTCATTGCATTGGTTAGTGCATGTTAGTATGTTGACAGGGTTTTTGAAAAATCACACAGACGTTAACTATAGTAGACAAATTTTTAGTTTTGCCTTTTTTTTTTTTTTTTTTGTTTCTTAAAGGCAAACATAATATTGCCATATGAACATTTTGGCAATGGGCAAAATGGCCCTTTTTGCCTTCTTAAACTTTTTTGAAAAGTAACATTATATAACATAACCCAAAAAAAACATTAGGCAATAACAACATTGCTGCATGAGAATGTTTAACTAGAAAGGAAAAAAATAGGTGAGCTCCATCAACAAAATTAATGCTAAAAGATAACACTCACATTTCTTCAGAATGTTTTCCAATCATAGAAATATTCCACCATGACAGGCAAGGCTACCTCATGGCTTTCAGACAGATATTACCTGTCTGTAGAACAGAGAATATTTAACCATGCTATACTGGAAAGGATGAAAAAACAAAACTCACTTGTTAAGACATAGAGAGAGCGTGATATTCTGAAGGCTGGTCGCCTTGATTTGTTACTATAGATTGCTAGCAAAAAAGGTGACTACTTCACTAAGGCCAGCACGCCTTTCCTAGGCATTACCAAGTGAGTAGTGTATTTTCATCCTTTGACTTTACAGTATAGCGCGTTTAAATATTCTCTTTTGTACACACATGTAATATCTGTCTGAAAGGCGTGAGGTAGCCTTGCCTGTCATGATGGATTCTTTAATATGATTGGAAAACATTGTTAAAAAATTAGAATGTTAAATTAGGTAACAAAGTTTGATGGAGAACACCTGTTTTTTTCCTTTGTATTTGAAGCACCAGTTAAACCGCACTGGACATCTACGGCCATCAGACTTATAAATCCTCATAGGTTGGGGAAGGAGAACGTGGAAGAGCAGCCTGTGGGTGCTGCTGGACACTGTGGCCAACATCGCCCTGTGTGGGGCCATACTGTTGCCCATGATGTTGGAATTGTCCTGCCTCCTGGGACTGTTGGGGATACTGGCCAGAGTAATGATGGGGAGGGGCATCTTATTGGCTGTGGTAGGCACGTGGCTCATACCCACCAAGATAGCCAGATCGTCCCCAACCAGGTTGGGACCAGCCTCCAACACTGGGTGGGTACAAGTGGCCATATTGGTGGGGTTGGCTAGAGGCTGACATTTGTGGCTGCTGAATAGAAGGTTGGGTAGTGGGAGGAAGGGGTTGAGGTGTAGGCCCACGTATTAGAGGATGTTCGGACCCTGCTTGAGCAAGCATCTGTGTGGATGGTCTCATGCACATTAGATTTCGTGGTGAGAGCTGCCACCTCTCCAGATATTCGAAAAGCTCATATGGGGTATTGGGGGGGTGCTTACATCAAGCAGGATCTGAAAACATCCCCTAATATGGAGCCTGACCTCACGGGTAAGGGCACGGAGATAAAGGGTGAGGCTACGTGAGTAGGCCTCCTCCCCATCATCTGTAGTTACTCTTGATAAATAATTTAGCACCCCTGTGTCCACATTGGTCCTGCTATCTTGAACAGTGACCTGGCGCCTTCTTCGTGTTCGCCGGGATGTAACAGCAGCCTGTGGGGATCCCCTGATCTGGCCAGTTGGGCTGCTGCTCAAGTTGCCCGGCTCTTCCAGGATGGGTGATGGGGCACCAGCAGACCGTCCTGGTGGTGTTGTGTGTTGGGCAGCCAATGGGTTGTCCTGTGATGCCTCATCTTCTGCCATCCTTCTTGTAGGGGGAGAAGATGGGCCAGCCACCTCATCCCCTACAGGATCTATTATGGGCTCTGTCTCTGAGGCCGTTCCTCGATCCGTAAGGTTGGATTGAGTTCTGTTATGAAATAGAACAGAGGCAAAAATACATCAATATTTTTGGCCCTGTAATGTGGTGTGAGGTATCTACTTACGGTCTCAGATCCAGAATTGGGGCGAGGAAGGAGAGCCGGTCATAATAGATGTATTTCTTTTTTACGTATCCAGCATCCCCACTCCTAGACCGCTGCTGGCGTTCCCGGCGGTACTGATCCCGGATGCTTCGCCAGCGTTTCATCACATCTTCCACTGCAATGTGACAGGAAATATTGTCAAATTCATATATTTGATAGGTCACATTTGCTACCAGTAGTCTAGGCATGGGGCCTTCTGGGGTGTGCTTTCTACCCATGGTGGCATATGTAATTGGGCAGATACATAGGGTCTCTTTAGCTACACTTAATTGTTTTGTCTAGGAGGATGAGGAGCTTGTGGCCTAACCCCAAATTATGGCTGTGTGAATCCACGTGTCACATCCAAATCTAACGGCCTCATGAGGCAAAAAGTACATGCACAGGAAGGGGGGGGTGCTGATTCTATATTCCTTTTTTGTTGGGCACTAAGGTTACTCATGTTTTGCGTTGTACTTACGAATTTTATGCTGCTCCTCACGTGGTCGGTCACCAAAGTCATGGTACATCTGGCGACAGATGCGCCTCCATGACGCCTCCTTTCTTGCCCGGTTTGCATAATTTACATCACGTTGGTCCCAGATTTCGGGACGCTCCTGCACCAGGACAATGAGCATCTCCACATTTATGTAAGTGGATGCCATGCTGCTGCTGTACTCCGTGGAGGCGTACTTCCGGGAAGTCTGGAGTGCTTTTTGAGCTCATTTGCATGTCTAGGCTTCCTGATTGGCTCATTTCCTGTCACCAGCCAAAAGACCTGCATATTGCTCGCAGGTCACACGTCTGGTCCATGTGTAATCCGCATTTTTTGCGCACCCATTGACTTGCATTGGCGTACTACGGGCGTAGTACGCTGACAATCGCAGCATGCTGCAATTGGCACGGAGCGTAGGATACGGATCAGAAATATAGGCCTGGTGCGAGTGACCCCATAGAGAATCATTTGTCCGTGTCTAATGCGTGCTTTTAGCGCCTCTCACTCGGCCGTATTCCTCGCCAGTGTGACCCCGGCCTAAGAGTTCACAGACGGCTACTACCTAGTTTACCAACAGCAGTTAACAGGCCCACTAAACCTAAATAGGCCATTAGAAGTACCCATGCTACGCAGATCAACCCGTAGCACAAAAGGTGAGATCCCAGTTAGATATAGAGATTAAAGTGCATATAGATAAGTTTTGTAAATGTTAATCTGTAAATATGCAACGTTTCAAGTTTTGTGCCTACAGAGAATCTAAGACTTTTTGGATATTTTCTTTTGTTCCAATGGACAATTGGACCACAGGACTATGTGTGGTCAAAACTCTACTTGTAAATAGTTTGCCAACTTGCTCAGGAAATGGACCATGGACATTGACGCATGGACTAATCGTCATCAGGACTATTTTTGAGCTTTGGTTTTTGTCATTTTTCACTTTTGAAATCTTGTTACAGTTACAATTGTTCATTTGTTTATGTTTTTGCATGTTTTCTTCTACTGAATTGCACTAGGGGAGAATGGCATTACTTTTCTCCTAGGGAGTGTGATGTCATGCTTGGAAGCAATGAAGGGTCTCTCTATCAGTGAATCATAACACAGCTCTGTTATGAATGAGTCACCGTAGGAGGCAAAAGCAGAAATACAAGCTAAGTCCAGAAAACCAGAGAAGTTGGCAACTATCAGATTGCAGACCCCTAAACCTATCAACACAACTAGCAGTAGCCGTGGGGGTTCCTACGATGCCCTTGACCCCTCGATCACAGCCGGAGAAATACATAGGCCTAAAGAAAGAAAGGGGAAATCTAAACTGCCCCAGAGCAGACCCCAAAGCAATAGGCAGCCCCCAACATATAAGGACGGTGAAGCAAGATGAAAATACTAACACAGACAGAAAGATAGACTGAGCAAAGACGGGGCCCCAAAACTACCTAGATAGGAAAGGACAGGAAGGCTGCTGTCTGCAATCTGCCAAAACCCTATCAAAAACATAAGCCAACCAGCTGATATGAAAAAAGGCCCTGAAGCAGCTAGGCTTCAAAAACTGAATCAGCACTCAGGTATTTTCAGAAGACAGAGCTAAATGAATTCAGCACACCCCAGCAGGGAATGGCAGAAATCCAGAAAAACAAAGCAAAAACAAAGTCAAAGCACAAAAGCAAAAGGCCGAGCAGCAAACTTAGCTTTGGAGGAGCAGGAATTCAGACTGGTCTCCAAGGATCCCACAGAGAAATCACCCGCAGGGCAGAAGGGCGTCGGCAGCATTATATCCAGTCTGTAACTCCACTCAGCCAGTCACAATCATCAGCCTCAGGTGTTTGACAATCAGGCTCACTACCTTTCTTTACCAGAAGAGGGAGTTCCTCGGGCCTCAGTAATGAAGGGGAAAATGAACTCACAACAGTACCTCCCCCTTGAGGAGGGGTCACCGAACCCTCAACTATGCCACCAGGGCGATCAGGGTGAGCCCGATGAAAGGCACGCACCAATCGTTTGGCATGAATATCAGAGGCGGAGACCCAGGAATTATCCTCCTGACCATAACCCTTCCACTTAACCAAATACTGGAGTCTCCGTCTAGCCAGACGGGAATCCAGTACTTTCTCTACCTCATACTCCATGTTACCTTTAACCAATACAGGGTCTGGAGGTGCCACCCCCGGAACAACAGGTTCAACAAACCTCTTCAACAAAGATTTATGGAACACATTATGGATTTTAAATGTGACAGGAAGAGCCAAACGAAAAGAGACCGGATTAATAATCTCCACAATCTTGTAAGGTCCAATAAATCTAGGCTTAAACTTAGAAGCCACCTTCATAGCAATATTTTTTGATGATAACCACACCATATCACCAACCTTAAACTGGAGACCAATGGTCCTATGTCGGTTGGAAAACCGCTGGGCCTTCTCCTGGGAGAGAGATAACTTATCCACCACTTGGTCCCAGATCTGGTGCATTCTCTCCACCACAGTGTCAACACCTGGGCAGGCAGAGGGCTCCACCTGCCCTGAAGAAAATCGAGGATGAAACCCAAAGTTACAAAAAAAAGGTGACATCAAAGTGGCAGAACTAGCTCTATTATTCAAAGCAAATTCGGCCAAGGGCAAAAATGAAACCCAATCATCCTGATCAGCAGAAATAAAACATCTCAAATATGACTCCAAGGTCTGGTTTGTTCGCTCTGTCTGCCCATTGGTCTGAGGGTGAAAAGCAGAGGAGAAGGACAACTGAATTCCCAGCCTGGAACAGAAAGTTCTCCAAAATCTAGATACAAACTGCACTCCTCTGTCAGATACAATGTTCTCAGGAATCCCGTGCAAACGAACCACCTGTTGTAAAAACAGGGGCACCAACTCAGAGGAAGACGGCTACTTAGGGAGTGGTACAAGATGAACCATCTTAGAGAACCTATCACAAATCACCCAAATAACAGTCATCCTCTGAGAGACAGGCATATCAGAGATGAAATCCATTGAAATATGGGTCCATGGCCTCTTGGGGACAGGCAAAGGCATCAACAACCCACTAGAGCGAGAACACGATTTAGACCGGGAGCACGTCCCACAGGACTGCACAAAATTCCTGACATCACGAGACAAGGAGGGCCACCAAAAAAACCGACTCACCAGATCTCTAGTACCAAAAATACCTGGATGACCAGCCAAAGCAGAGCAATGAACTTCAGACATCACTCTCTTCTTCCACTGGTCAGGAACATACAACTTTCCACTGGGACAACGCTCAGGTTTGTCCTCCTGGAACTCTTCCAGAGCATGTCTCAAATCGGGCGAGATGGCAGAAAGAACTACCCCTTCGCCTAAGATGGTAGCAGGCTTGGTCACCACAGGAGAATCAGCAAGGAAGCTCCTAGAGAGGGCGTCTGCCTTGACATTCTTTGTTCCAAGAAGAAAAGAAACCACAAAATCAAAACGTGTAAAAAAACAAGGCCCACCTAGTCTGTCTAGGGTTCAAGCGCTTAGCCGACTCTAGGTAAATCAAATTCTTGTGGTCAGTGAGGACCACGACTTGATGCTTAGCTCCCTCCAACCAATGTCTCCACTCCTCAAATGCCCATTTCATGGCCAACAGTTCCCTATTCCCCACATCATAGTTACGTTCAGATGGAGAGAACTTTCGGGAAAAGAAAGCACAGGGATTCATTTTAGATGTTACAGGATCCTTTTGGGACAAAACAGCTCCTGCACCAATCTCAGAAGCATCCACCTCTACCTGGAATGGAAGTGAGACATCAGGTTGCCGAAAAACCGGGGCGGAGGTGAATCTTCGCTTCAACTCCTGAAAGGAAGAAACAGCCTCCGGAGACCAATTTAACACATCAGCACCCTTCTTAGTCAAATCAGTCAATGGCTTGGCAATACTAGAAAATTTTGCTATAAATTTCCGATAAAAATTAGCAAAACCCAAAAACTTTTGGAGGGCCTTCAAAGAAGTGGGCTGAACCCAATCGTGAATGGCCTGTACCTTGGCCGGGTCCATTTCAATAGTTGACGGGGACAAAATAAATCCCAAAAAAGAAATCCTCTGTACTCCAAAAAGGCATTTAGATCCCTTGACATACAGGGAATTCTCCCTCAAGATCCGGAACACAGTCCGAATATGTTCCACATGAGAATCCCAATCCTTGGAGAAGATCAAAATATCATCCAGATAGATAATCAAAAATTTGTCGACAAAATCTCGGAAAATATCGTTCATGAAGCACTGGAAGACAGAAGGGGCATTAGTGAGCCCAAAAGGCATCACCAGGTACTCAAAATGTCCCTCCGGAGTATTAAATGCCGTCTTCCATTCATCCCCATGCTTAATGCGAATAAGATTAAACGCCCCCCTGAGGTCAAGCTTGGTAAACCAGCAAGCACCTTTAACTCTGGAGAATAAATCAGAAATCAGGGGTAACGGATACTGATATTTAACAGTAATTTTGTTGAGGGCACGATAATCAATACAAGGTCTTAATGATCCATCCTTTTTGGCTACAAAAAAAAAACCGGCACCCAAGGGTGACGAGGATGGTCTAATATGACCCTTCTCCAACGCCTCCTTAATATAGGATCGCATAGCCTCGTGCTCGGGTACAGATAAATTGAAGAGCCGACCCTTGGGAAATTTACACCCCGGGCTCAGTTCAATTGCACAGTCATAACTCCTATGAGGAGGCAGAGACGCAGACTCATTCTCACTAAATACATCATAAAAGTCCGCTAAATAATCAGGAACATCATGCGACTGAGGAGAGGTGGAAAACACCGGAGCCTCACTAAAGGCACACCAACAACCCCAACTCACCACAGACACAGATTTCCAATCCAAAACTGGATTATGAATCTGTAACCAGGGAAACCCCAGAACAACAGTATCATGCAGATTATGCAACACCAGGAATCTGCAATTTTCTTGATGGTCTGGGGCGACCCGCATTACCACCTGGGTCCAAAACTGGGGTTTATTTTTAGCCAAAGGAGTAGCATCAATTCCCCTCAAAGGGATAGGCATCTGCAGAGGTGTCATCGGAAATCCACAACGTTTAGCAAAATCCAAGTCCATTAGGTTTAGGGCTGCTCCCGAATCCACAAACGCCTTGGCGGAAAATGTGGACAGGGAGCAGATCAGAGTAATAGCCGGAAGAAACTTAGGTTGAACACCCCCAACAGAAGACGTGTGTGCAAAGCGTTTCTCTCGTTTGGGACAGACAGAAATAATATGCGAGGCATCTCCACAGAAAAAACACAACTTATTACGCCTTCTGAACTCCTGACGCTGCTCTCTGGAAAAAACTCTATCACATTGCATAGGTTCAGACATTTGTTCAACAGGTGGCAACACCTCTCGTGCAGCTTTGCGTTTGCGCAAACGCCGATCAACCTGAATGGCTAATGAAATAGAAATCGTCAAGACCAGAGGGAACAGGAAATCCCACCATAGTATCTTTTACGGCTTCTGACAACCCCTTCCGAAAGAGAGCAGCCAAGGCATTATCATTCCAGGTAGTAAGTACTGCCCACTTTCGGAATTTTTGACAGTACAATTCTGCAGAATCACGACCCTGGCTCAATGCCAGCAGGGTCTTTTCAGCCTGATCAATGGCATTAGGTTCGTCATACAACAACCCCAAAGCTTGAAAGAATGCGTTCACATTAGTCAGAATAGGATCATCTGGTTTCAAAGAAAACGCCCAATCCTGGGGATCGCCACGCAGCAAAGAGATGACAATTTTAACCTGCTGCGCGGAGCTCCCTGACGAGTTAGGCTTCAAGGCAAAAAATAATTTACAATTATTTTTGAAATTCAAAAATTTAGACCGATCCCCAAAAAATACATCAGGTGTAGGAATCTTTGGTTCAGCAGCATGTGAATGAGCAAGGTAGGCGGAAATTCCCCGCACTTCCGCAGCGAGCTGCTCCACACGATCAGACAATTGCTTTATCTCCATTGAGAGAAAAAAAAAATTCCCCCTACGGCCTCAGAGATATAGAGGAAAAAATATACACACTTTTTTTTTTTTTTTTTTTTTTACACAATTCTTTCCTGCTATTGAGTACCCTAGAATCTGCGGTATGGCGGGTGATTCTGTTATGAATGAGTCACCGTAGGAGGCAAAAGCAGAAATACAAGCTAAGTCCAGAAAACCAGAGAAGTTGGCAACTATCAGATTGCAGACCCCTAAACCTATCAACACAACTAGCAGTAGCCGTCGGGGGTTCCTACGATGCCCTAGACCCCTCGATCACAGCCAGAGAAATACCTAGGCCTAAAGAAAGAAAGGGGAAATCTAAACTGCCCCAGAGCAGACCCCAAAGCAATAGGCAGCCCCCAACATATAATGACGGTGAAGCAAGATGAAAATACTAACACAGACAGAAAGATAGACTGAGCAAAGACAGGGCCCCAAAACTACCTAGATAGGAAAGGACAGGAAGGCTGCTGTCTGCAATCTGCCAAAACCCTATCAAAAACATAAGCCAACCAGCTGATATGAAAAAAGGCCCTGAAGCAGCTAGGCTTCAAAAACCGAATCAGCACTCAGGTATTTTCAGAAGACAGAGCTAAATGAATTCAGCACACCCCAGCAGGGAATGGCAGAAATCCAGAAAAACAAAGCAAAAACAAAGTCAAAGCACAAAAGCAAAAGGCCGAGCAGCAAACTTAGCTTTGGAGGAGCAGGAATTCAGACTGGTCTCCAAGGATCCCACAGAGAAATCACCCGCAGGGCAGAAGGGCGTCGGCAGCATTATATCCAGTCTGTAACTCCACTCAGCCAGTCACAATCATCAGCCTCAGTTGTTTGACAATCAGGCTCACTACCTTTCTTTACCAGAAGAGGGAGTTCCTCGGGCCTCAGTAATGAAGGGGAAAATGAACTCACAACACAGCTCCCACTCCAAGTCAGCAGAGGGAGCTCTGAACCAAAACTGGGGAGGAGCTACTCTCTGGGGGCCAGGAAGGGAGAATTAGGAGTTCGTGTGAGGAGGGCAACGTTTGTGGACATAAGGAGAAGAGCTGGGAGATTGAGCAGAGAGTTCAGGCTCATTCCCAGCTGTAGCGCATGATCTGGAGCCCGATCTCCAAGGTTGTATGGATACTGATGGTCCTGCAACAGAAATCGGAGGAATAGGAAGCTGTAAATGCTCTATTCCCACATAAGACTCGGAGGCACAACAGCGACGTGTGAGCCAGAAGAGAAGGGCTACAGCTGTCTGCCATACGAGGGAGTTCTAAAGAGAATAAGCAAGTGGAACGTCAGTGTACCACTGTACTGCAAGTACCTAAAACTAAGCGCTAGGAATGATACTACACAACCCATCTGCCTAGAGAGATTCCTAAGTTGCTTCCAGGCTAACCAGCTCCTGTGCCATCTGTGATCTGGACCCTGAACTGCATTTGCCAAGCAAAGTAAAGGTAAAGAAACTGCACCCTCTTGTGTCCTTGCCTTCTTCCTGCAAACTCTCCAGCACTGCTACATCTCTGTGCCAAACACTACACCCTCTTCCTCAACACCTACCCTCTTCATCTACTCTCCTCTGGGACTACAGCCCTGCCTGTGGAGGGCTACACCATCATTGCTGCACCCCACCATCTGTCCCAGAGTATCTGTCTGCAGCGTCGGCACCTTTATTGCCGAATACCACAGGTGGCGTCACGAATCATTCACTCATAAACTTTATTCCATCACTTCATCCCTTTTACATGGGCGCCCAGGGCCATGGACCAGGTCACCGCTGCTGTGACATTCCCCTCTGAGAGACCGGCCCGGTACCGAGTACCCCACTGCCCTGGCGAGCGACCCACAATGACTAACCACAGAAAGAGGAAAGAATTCTCCAATATTTGAGAAAAAAACAAACCAGGGAGAGATGCTTACTTGTATAAACAGGCCTCAATACAAATGCACTAACAGGGTGCAGCGGACCCGAGTAAAATGGCAATTGCACAGGTGCAATAATACCTAATGAAACAGCCAGCCTACAATCAGGGATTGGCCGTGTGGCACACCAGTGCAAAAAAATAATCCGTATGTGGCAATGTTCACACAGGGAATGCAAAGCATATGTTTCACAGCCTCATAGTAACACCATATAGGGGGGCTGCCCAGTGCCAACTATAATGCCTCCCATGTGAACAGAGGCCACAGTTTACAGAACTATTTGGGCCCAACTGCACCCTGAAAAGATACAAAGCGCACAAAAACATCAATATATGTAAGGTATTGGTTAATATTATGGCCATAATACATAAGCTGGCAAACTAACGTCAAAGTTCCTTACACTTGTCAGTCCTACTCTAACATGAAAACCACAGAACGAGGAAAGAATCCTCCAATATTTGAGAAAAAAACAAAACCGGGAGAGATGCTTACTTGTATAAACAGGGCTCAATACAAATGCACTAACAGGGTTCACACGGGAGGCATTATAGTTAGCACTGGGCAGCCCCCCTATATGGTGTAACTAAGAGGCTGTGAACCATATGCTTTGCATTCCCTGTGTGAACACTGCCACATACGGATTATTTTTTTGCACTGGTGTGCCACACGGCCAATCCCTGATTGTAGGCTGGCTGTTTCATTAGGTATTATTGCACCTGTGCAGTTGCCATTTTACTTGTGTCCGCTGCACCCTGTTAGTGCATTTGTATTGAGCCCTGTTTATACAAGTAAGCATCTCTCCCTGTTTTGTTTTTTTTCTCAAATATTGGAGGATTCTTTCCTCTTTCTGTGGTTTTCATGTTAGAGTAGGACTGGCAAGTGTAAGGAACTTTGACGTTAGTTTGTCAGCTTACGTATTATAAACAAAGACTAGCAGAACCAGAGGTCCCAGCACTGCACTAATTAAAGCACACACAAAGCAAAACACCAAGCCAGAACTCAAGCGGATTAACACTGTTGTCCAGCAAGGACTGGGAGACAGGTGCTGGTTAATAAAGGGTGCTACAATCACGTGACCCAAGACAAACCCGGCGCTAGAGGAAAAAGACCAGCAGCCAGAACACCACAAGAAAATAGCGGATAGTCACAAACTAAACAGATTCTTACACAAGCCTAACCTCACGATCAGAGGTTCTAGTGAAGACCAGATAGTCGCCTAATTATGCCCCTCCATGGTAAGCCCGGCCCCTGGTGCAGAGGGTCCACATCTACCAGTGTGACAAATATCAACTGTCAAAGGGAATATACTGTCCTATGAACAGCATGATGTAGGGGCAGAGACTCTGATTCCAGTGATGTATCATTGGCTGCTTGCTGCAGTTTTGATAACATCACAGTTTTCTCTGCTGCAGATCTATCTGTTCTCTGAATGCTGAGCTCTGTAGAACCTCGCCACATCACTCCTTGGCAGCTTTCTGTGTACACTGTTCATAGGTTGAAAGCTGCCAATCAGTGGTTTAGGTGAGGTTATAGAGAGCTTATGAATATGGAGGGCTACATGGCAGCAGGTTTACTAGTCCTCTAGTGGTAATCTGCTGATAAATCTGTGATTTTTTTTTTTTTTTTTAATGAAGACTACAGCAAGCAGCTCAGTAAGTGACACATGGCTGGAATCAGGTTCTCGATTTCTATATTTTGCTGCTGTCAGATTAGGTAACAAAAACCTGGTGACAGATTCTCTTAACTCGTGCATCCTTTGTTTCCTGTCCTCCTTCAGTATGCCCTAGTCTGTATACATCTGACATGTCCATGATATAAGGCACAAGAACACAGCTAGACTTTTTTGCTAATTGAAAGGGATTGGGTCATCTACCACGTTTTCCTGTGCAAAGAGTCAATGGCCAACATATGTTAGTGTGTGTGTGCCTATACAGCAACATACATCTCAGGTTTTCATCAGAGTTAGGTCACGTTCACATGTTCAGTATTTGGTCAGTATTTTACCTCAGTATTTGTAAGCCAAAACCAGGAGTGAGTGATAAATACAGAAGTGGTGACATGTTTCTATTATACTTTTCCTCAGAGGCTATGTGCACACGTCTGGAATTCCCACGGAAATTTAGGAATTCCATGCCGCGAGAAATCCGCATTTTAAATTCCTGCATATTTCCCATGAAAAAATAGCATTTGGCAAGCGTAATTAGCTTGCAGAATACTAGCGTTTTCCAAGCAATCTGTAGCATCGCTTGGAAAACTGATTGACAGGTTGGTCACACTCGTCAAACATAGTGTTTGACTAGTGTGACCAACTTTTTCCTGTTGAGGCTGCCTATGCAAAAATCCGCATTAGCACGGCATGTGGGGAATCCCATAGGATTGCATGGGATGCTTTTTTTTTTTTGCGTTTTCGCGGCAGTTTCGCACTTTAAAAAACGCTACGTGTGAACGCAGCCTGACTGTTCCACTCCTGATTTTGGCTTACAAATACTGAGGTCAAATACTGACCAAATACTGAACGTGTGAATGTGGCCTTATGTGACAGGGAACAGCCCAGACTTACACCCCCTGACCTTGCCAAAATGAGCTTCACATCATTGTTATCTGTTGATGTAACATTGAGTTTCAGTCCTTTTCATTGTGTATCTCTTAATATTATTTTCAAGTCAGTGAATGGAGGCAATCACCAACATGAAGCTGCCAACACTGAAACCACACATGTAATGTGCCAAGATGACAACAATGACGGACATTTATAAACAATTCAAACGAAAAGACAAATACAACGATCATAAATCCAACTGGAAGGAAAATTTCTACACAGGGAGGCAAATCCAGTCAAGTATAAAGGCAATAATTGATTACAGCAGTTGCTTTTTTACAGCGAACAAGAAGAACAAATCTTTTGTCGTTTTGACTTACCATTTTCAGCGAGTGTTTTAAAAAAAATTTGTGATTTGGGGCGAACTGCAGGTTCTCCTATTGCTCTGAAAACACCTGGGTGAGGCCAAGTTCACACATTCAGTTTTTTTTACCTCAGTATGTGTAGGCCAAAACCTGGAGTGGAACAGTCAGAGGAAAAGTATAATAGAAACACGTCACCACTTCTGGATTTATCCACCCACTCCTGGTAGCCCTCCCCCGAATCCTATGTAGGGGGGGGTCTCATGGGAACATGGACCCTAGTCTTTTCTAATTTTATTATATTAATTATCCTCAGTTTTTACTCAGATGGTCAAAGGGTTAATCCTATTTCAGTCAGCTGTGGTAACATGAGCTGGTTTTTTCCAGTTTATAAGCATCCTCTTTTCCGATTGGCCGTTTATTTTTTGCCGCCGTTTTAGGTCAATTTGATTGGTTTATTCAGTTTTGACTGGGAAGGTTTTGATTTATATACCACTACTAACTGTCATTTACCTCAGAAATAATTTTGAGAGAAAAGAAATCCCCGCCCTCCCTCCCTTTGTTTCATCGTCCTTGTCGTGGTGCATTGTTTGAGGGAAAATCGCCCAGCTTGCTGGGTGGATCGGTCAATACAGTTATTTATTAAAATATGGTTGTGGATTTATTTATTTGTTAATGCTGGTTACCCTGAATAAAGCACCATGGCCACTATTTTCCAAAAATAAATTTGTGTCTGTGTTTATTTACTTAGTATGAATGGGTTCTGTGTTCCCATGGTTTTGGCTTACACATACTGAGGTAAAAAACTCACCAAATACTGAACATGTGCACATAACATAACACTGAAGTCTCCCAGGACTACAGTGACATGTAAAAGTTTGGACGCCCCTGGTCAAAATTACTGTTATTGTGAACAGTTAAGTTTAAGATGAAATGATCTCTAAAAGGCCTAAAGTTAAAGATGACACATTTCCTATGTATTGAACGCCTAAAAATATATAGTCATTTTTTACATTCTAAAAATTACAGAAAAGGAAACTATCTGTAGCTTCAGTGTTTTATGTCCGTCTCTCCCTATTTTTGGCTATCTCACTTAAATAAAACCATTAATTCCACAGCGCTTTACAGACATCAGCATCGCTGTCCCCATTGAGGGCTCACAATCGAAATTCCCTATCAATTAGGTTTCATTAAAAATTTTGCTCTGTTTTTCTTTTACAGGCTTTTTGCTTCCCTGAGCATTCAACTTAAAAAAAAAACCCTGGTGACATCATCCGTTTTATGTAATATGACATCCACAGGATGTAGGGGCTGAGGCCCTTTTACTAGCGATGTATCACTTAGTTGACTGGGTACAACAGGTGTGGTAGAATCACTGTTTTCTCTGCTGCAGATCTATTAGAGCTTGGAATGCTGTGCCCTTTATAACTCTGCCCACAGCACTGATTGGCAGCTTTCTGTGTACACTGTGCATAGGCAGAAAGCTGCTAATGAGTGCTGGAGGTGTGGTTGGACCAGGAGGCATGAGATACATTATCCTGTAGTGATAATCTCTTACTGATAAAATCTTTTTTTTTAAATAAAAACGGCAAAACACAGCCCAGTAAGAAATGGCTGGAACCAGGATGTCCTCTCCTATGTCATGCCGATCTCTTCTTATATGGCGAAAACTTGCTGAAAGATTCCCTTTAGGGTATGCAGAACACCGAGTTCCTGTGTAAAATAGGGGTGTGCTCAAATGCTGACTGCCTCAGGTATGGGTCAATGGATATGTAAGAGGAGGCAGTGATACTCCTGAAGAGCCATACTAAGGAGAGACTGCCATCTGCTGGCCAAGGGCAATCAGGTGGAACTAATCTGTACCAGAAGAATTGCAGGAGGAGCAGCTTTGTGTGCTGGACCTCGTCAGGTGACTCGCTGCAGTTCCGGGCTATAAAAGCACTGTGTGCCAAGCCGCAGTCAGATTTGGCCCCAAGAGAAGCAGACGTGGAGGCCAGTGTGACAGGTCTCAGCGGGAAGTCTACTCCTTGCAGTGACTGGCGCCCTGATGGTTCAAGGTTCAGACTGCGTTCGGGAGGGAATTCTGGCTGCACCAGTCAAGACCAAGACATGCTCCCTACGCCGGTCAAGAAACAAAGACCAAACATCACCTGTCAAGAGCCGAGCCCCAGTCCTCTCTGCTACAGACCCAGCAGATATTCGTCGACGGTCAAGCAGTGAAAATCTGCAAGGAGACGATGGCTAAAGATGTGCGCCTTCCAGTTTTAAGGTGCTGGGGAAAGGACAACCGGTTGGGAGGGGGCTGGTTGGTGCGTAGGAGGTCCAGTGTGCTCTAATAAACTTCCTCAGAAAGACTTGCGGCCTAGCGGGAAAACTGGGCAAAAGAGAATCTACGTGGTAACTTCCATGAATGGGCGGACCACCTTCATGAAGACATTAGTATTATATTGTGAAGAACTTTCGTTGCTGTTACGCTCATCGTTACTTGGTTTATTGTTTGATTTGTTTTTTTATCGCTAACTGTAAAATTACTGTAAATTACTATTGCATTTAAACAGAATTATATTGCTCACTGATGGATTCTCAGGTAAAGTGATCAGCCACTTTCTCTTGTTGGTGCAGCTTTCCTCAGACTCTCCTGCACCTCAGCCCATACAATGGCCGCTGGTGGAGGAGCAGTGACCAGACCTGTCCATCACTCTCCTGCTGGATGCATACAAACCACTCTACTCTGTCCAGGCGGCTGTTCTGATTCTCATGGTGTGTGATTTGTCATGCACTCTACTTCAGTGGGTGGTTCCTCTTCATTCTGCCAGTACAATAGGAGCTGGAACTTGCTAACACACATTGCATCTACCATTGTCCAATGACTGCCTGGCCTGAACAGAAAACACACCTTTCTATTATGCCTGCATGCAGTTTAAAACACAGGAGAAAAGGAACAGAGAGATAACCGCCCCACCACTTCATGAAAACATCTGTGTCTCTGCTGCTGATAGAAGGATTCACTTTACAGGTAGTGGACAGGAGACACCTAGTGGGCAGCACTTTGGAGTGATTTTTCAAGGGTAAGCATATATAATTTTTAAAGCACCACTCCAGCGGGTTTTTTTTTTTTTTTTTTTTTAGCGCTGGAGTGGTGCTTTAAATGTAAGCCCCCTTATATTTGCCTTAGATGGCTTCACCTTTAACCAACGCTGCCATGGTCCCACAGCTCCATCTTGTGCCCGTAACTTCTAACTGGCCGGTAGTCAGAAGTTACGTCATGAGCTCAATGCCAGTCTGAGAGTCAGAACGATTCCCTCAGAGATGTATTGAAAAGTGACCTCGGCTTGAAACACCGGATCTGCCCAGTGGGACACTTTTCGCCGGAGACCGACAGGAGCGACACTGGAGAAGTGTGAAGGAGGCAGCAGGTGAGAATGAGACAGGGAGCAGGGGAATTAAATTTAAAGCACCACTCCAGCGGTGCAATAAAAAAAATGCAGTGGTGATTTAAATAGAGGTTTGAAGGTATTGCAGTGACCATGTAAATATGGGAATTACACTATTGCCTGTGAAGATTTACATACAAGTCATGAGTGAATTGAAATGATAAAAAAACTTAAAATATAAAAACTGCACCAAACAATATCACTTTTGGCGCTTTTAAACATTTGCAAGAAACGTTGTGAACTTGAAGCATTTTAGTGGCTTTTTTATTTTGTACATGTGATGTGTAAAGCCAGCAGCATCTACAATTTTAAAGGGAACCTGTCATCTGACAAAGCACTATTAACCTGCAGATATGGGGTTAATCTGCAGGTTAATAGCATTGTGTACCTGCCCGGCGCTGGCACTTAATTTCCTCCTGGCAGTGTGAGGTCTAACTTTTTATTCAGTATCAGTCACGCGGGCGACGTCAGTGCAGGTGTAAGGGGGTGAAGCACCGAAGGAGCCGAGGGGGAGTTGCCTTCCTAGCTCCGTGCCCGGAACCATCGAGCAGGGCGTTAGGTTCCCCGGGGGATGCTTTAGGGAACTGTACTAGAACCAGGAACAGGAAGAGGGCAGGAGAATTGCGCGCCCTTTCAAGAGAGCCGCGCAGGGACGGGAGCAGAGAGGATGCTGACACAGGAGGGGAGAGGAGATAGGTGCAGCGACTGAACACTGAGGGACCGCAGACACAGGCGGTAAGCACTGAGCGCGAGACTGAGTACGAGAAGCCTGTCACTGCACCGCTAGGAGGGCTGGTCGCTCCCCTCCTTGTAGAGACTTTGTCACACCGACAGACTGCGTACCTTGACAACACGCTCCCCTGCAGTGAGACCCTGCCATACCCTGAGACGCTTCCCTGTGACCAAGGGACGTACCGTAACGTGACACTGACCTTCCAAGAGAGACGATCCCAGGCAGAGCCCCTGACCCTGGTGAGAGAACGCCGCTGCCGCAGCAGAGGGAAGAACCTTGAGTACAGGGGGATACCACCATCCGCATACCCCCTGGGCTCCCACGTTAACCCCTCATCCGCCAGTTGGACTATACCTAGGACCCCAGAGACAGAGGACATCAAGCACCGCTTGTGCCTTGGTGCCTACGTGGGAGAAGAGTGAACTCTACAATCAAGATCTCCAGGAACTGATAAGTTTCTTCCCCATAAGGCCTGTTTCACACATACGTATTTTTCATTAGTTGCAATTCGCGAAAATGGCGGGACGCGGATCCGCAACTGTTTTGAAAGCAACGTGTGTGACCGGACCGTTGCTTTAACGGATCCGGGGAGGGCAGAAATTTAAAGGAACCCGTGCCCGGGGGGGAGAGGAGAGAGAGAGAGATTTTTTCAGCCGCCAGACCTGGCATTTAGGGTTAAATTTCCGGCAGAGGCAATCCTTCCGGGCATGCGCAGTGTACAAATGCGGATCCGGCCTGCAAAAAAAGTTTCAGTGTCCGTTCTGTCATGTCTGGCGGATCCATAAAAAAACAGATCCAACGGATGACCATCCGTCAAGATCCGCCGATAATGCAAGTCAATGGGGGAAAAAACGGATCCGCCAAGAAAAATGGCGGATCTGTTCTTTTTGCAAAACGGTGGATTTTGACTGATGGTGACATACGGATGTGTGAAAGAGGCCTAAGAGAATAAGTTTTTGTTGTTTTGCACCTCTTATATTTCTCCAGTTTCTGATATAACCTTATACAGCATTTTCTCTGTTATATTGTATGTTTACCAGTATTACTCCCTGTAAATAAACCTTGCCTTTTATTGTTGGTCTGCCTGCTCCGTGGTGACATATATCCCTCCTGCACCTTATTACACAGGTTCAGTCACCGTACTGTGTACAGAGAGTGGCGGCTGTAACCGCGCTCCCAGCACTGACTGACAGCCAGCTCAGCATTAGAACCTGCTGTTAGTCAGTGTTGGGTAAGCGGTTACAGCCGCCACTCTCTATACAAAGAGCAGTGACTGAATCCGCTGGTGATTAAAACCAAAACTCTGCCAGGGGGAATAAGGTTAATTTCCTCTTAGCAGGGTGGGTCTAAGTGCAGGCACCGGGCAGGATCACAATGCTATTAACCTGCAGATTAACCCCATATCTGCAGGTTAAGGCTGTGTTCACACACAGCGTTTTCTTAGCAGTTTTTACCCCAGTTTTCACTATAAAGCCGCTATAAAACCGTTAAAAATAAGCTTCCCATTCATTTCTATGCATTTTGCACTTTCTGTGCACATTGATGCGTTTTTTACCTCGAAAAAAACGCATCGCGGTAAAAGACGCAGCATACACATTAATTTTGTGGTTTTTTCCGCGGTTTAGGCTTCTCCCATGCTTTTAGAAACCGCTGCGGTAAAAAACGCATCAAAAACGCATCAAAACCGCGCAAAAACTGCCGCTGAAAAATAGGTGCGGTTTCTGGGAAGGGATTCAGGTTTTTGTGCAGAAATTTTCTGCAACGTGTGCACTTACCCTAATAGGTTTTTTTTCATGTGACTGGTTCCCTTTAATGCTGCATTGATAATGTTTGTCCACTAGAGGGTGACAGCTTACTTTTGAACAAATGTGAGTGCTCAGTATAAAGGCTGATTCAGATGAGCGTATTATATGGACATGTGCTGTCAGAATAAAAACTGGACAGCACAATAACCAATATAACTCAATAGAGCTGTTCAGCATGCGCTATTCTCTTCTGTATCTTGGATGAGACTTCAGGATACAAGTCTATGGCAGGTCACTCAGAAAAAAGAACTTTCACATGTTGGGTGTAACATCTTTTTGTGCACACTCTCAATCTATGAAACTACGGGATAGTGGTAGTTTTTATAGTTCTGGGAGAAATCAGCAATATGTCCCTTCACAACTATTCAATATGGGAGATATATTATAAAGTCAGAGTGCGTCACAATATCTCTCAAATCAATATCATCTCAAAAATCACTATCCTATAATACAGTGAAGGAAAAAATTATTTGATCCCTTGCTGATTTTATAAGTTTGCCCACTGACAAAGACAGAAACATTCTATAATTTTAACCAATTCATGACCGGAGCTTTTTTCGTTTTTGCGTTTTTGTTTTTTGCTCCCCTTCTTCCCAGAGGCATAACTTTTTTATTTTTTGGTCAATATGGCCTTGTGAGGGCTTGTTTTTTGTGGGACGAGTTGTACTTCCAATCAACATCATTGGTTTTTAACATATAATGTACTGGAAAACAGGGAAAAAAATCAAAGTGAGATGAAATTGTAAAACAAAGTGCAATCTCACACTTTTTTTTCACCATGTTCGCTAAATGCTAAAACTGATCTGCCATTATGATTCTCTAGGTCAATTCGAGTTCATAGACCCCAAACGTGTCTAGATTCTTTTTTATCAAAGTGGTGAAAAAAAATTCCAAACTTTCTTTAAAAAAAATTGCGCAATTTTCCAATACCCGTAGCGACTCTATTTTTTTCATGATCTCTGGTTGGGAGAGAGTTTATTTTATGCGTGCCGAGCTGACATTCTTAATGATACCATTATGGTGCAGAAATGATCTTTTGATCACCTGTTATTGCATTTTAATGCAATGTCGCGGAGACCAAAAAAACGCAATTCTGGCGTTTTGACTTTTTTTCTCGTTACACCGTTTAGGGATCAGGTTAATCCTTTTTTTATTGATAGATATCATGTAATGGATGTCACCGGTGGCGGATTTCCGGCTTCATGGCCGGAAGCTTGAGTTAAATGTCGCTGTTAGAGTTTGAGAGCAGCCTTTAAAGGATTAATAGCCGCGGGTGGATCAAGATTCCACACCCAGCTAATCCGGGCACATATCAGCTGTTCAAAACAGCTATGTCCTGGGAAAGATGTGGGCTCACCGTCGGAGCCCACATCAAAGGGAGGGAGTCTTGACATAGGCGTAAATTTACGCCCGATGTCGGAAAGGAGTTAAGGGTAGGTTAATTTTAACATTGAGAGACAGAAAATCAAAAATAAAATCCAGAAAATCATTGTATAAATTATATAAATTTATTTGCATTTTGCAGTGAGAAATAAATATTTGATCCCCTACCAACCATTAAGAGTTCTGGCTCCTACAGACCAGTTAGACGCTCCTCATCAACTCGTTACCTGCATTACCCCTTCTCTGACATTAGACGTACTATTTCATCCATGTGACATGGGCTTTACTTCCCGTGGAAGGAATAGTACGTCATTAGCGATCGGCCACGCACACTGGGGGTGTGCAGCCTATCACGGCCAGGTGTCAGCTGATTCTTACAGCTGACACCCAGCACTTTAACCCCTGAAATACTGCAATCTAACACAATTCCGGGAGCAGGCAGAGGGCTGACAGCCGCTCTGCCTTTGGATTGGAGACCCCACGGCATGATGTGGGGTCCCGATCGCTGGTGTAAGAAGATGAGACAAGGCGGATCAGTGGTGTGCGGTGCCCTTTAAGGCTGGAACTATAGGGGCTGTCACCACTGCAAGCGGGGGAGATTTCCCCTGGAAGGGAAAAACCATCTGGTCAGACAGCAGGGGGCGCGGGGTACTTAAGGGAGCCTGAGCGTGGGAACAGAGCAGACTTGGCGGGATGGCGACAGGAGATGGTTAACTCCCTCTCCGCAGCTAATACTGACGACTCCCCTGCTTCCAGACTTCCATGTACTGACTTAGAGATTACCCCTGATGCTATTGAGTTACCGTCTGTGATCAAACCATTAGATATTGTTGTTTCGCCTGGAATACTGTTGGCACAGCCTAGAGACAACTCGCAGAGACCGCGGACTATTTTGGATAGTGCACGTGCTTGCGACCCATGCCTGCCGCCATTCCTGGAACATTCATCCAGAGGATTGTTTCCACGTTACAGCACACTAAAGACAAAGAGGACTAAATCCTTCGGCACTGTCGGGTGGCAGTGCTATTCCTTCCTGCGGAACAGAGCCAAAGACTTTGTGTACCATTTGCGACACCGCTAGGAGATATTCCAGCCTTTCCCCTGCCAGAACTTCAACTGATAAGTTCACTGTTTATTTTGCATATTCTTGTTACCCTTTTTCATTGCCTCCCTGCGAGGAGTATTGCTGTGATCGATTGTTTAGTAAAAACTGTTAACCCCTTCTCTGTCTCCGGTTACTCACTGCATCAGGCGAACTGCTTCCTCCTCTTACACTCCCATGCTAACCCGATTGTCCCTATCACAGTGATCAAAATAAAATAAATAGTAAGTCAAACCCCCCTTTATCACCCCCTTAGTTAGGGAAAAATAAAATAAAAAAATGTATTTATTTCCATTTTCCCTTTAGGGTTAGAGTTGGGCTAAAGTGAGTTGGGCTAAAGTTAGGGTTAGGGTTGGGGCTAGAGTTGGGGTTAGGGTTTGGATTAGGGTTGGGATGAGGGTTGGGGTTAGGGGTGTGTTAGGGTTAGGTTTGTGGTTAGGGTTATGGTTGGGATTAGGGATAGTGGTGTGCTGGGGTTAGGGTTGGAGTTAGAATTGGGGGGTTTCCACTGTTTAGGCACATCAGTGGCTCTCCAAACACAACATCGCGTCCGATATCAATTCCAGCCAATTTTGCGTTGAAAAAGTCAAACGGTGCTCCTTCCCTTCCGAGCTCTGCTGTGCACCCAAACTGTGATTTACCCCACATATGGGGTATCGACTTACTCAGGACAAATTGGACAACTTTTGGGCTTCCAATTTCTACTGTTACCCTTGTGAAAATATAAAATCGGGGGTGAAAAATCATTTTTGTGAAAATGATTTTTTATTTTTACGGCTCTACGTTATAAACTTCTGTGAAGCACTTTGCTAGCCATCAGGTTTCTGTCGCTGCACAGCAGAGATCCCGAGCCTTGTCTTCGGCGGTCTCCCATTCCTCTCCGGCCACAGAGGAGCCTGCTCAGCAGACTCGTCGATCCCGGCGCTCTGCTCAGACCAGCTTTGTGGGTTTGGTTGCTGTTGCCACCTCTGGTTCAGCTATAGCAAAGCATGTTGGTCTGCAGCGAACAACTCCAGGGACTAAGTCCCACTTTCGGTCCACTGAGCATGCCCGTGGGACGATCTCCCATTGGAGATCGGAGGTCACATGCTCAGGTCCTTCTCTAGCTCGGATTGGACCACCAGGAAGGTCCCGGAAGGACGCTGCTATAAAAGGTTTGCATGGCCGCTCGGCCATGCGCTAGTATAGACTCTTTTGGCTTATGTTGTGTATGATGACGAATGTTTGAGACTGCAAATGACTCATTATGAAACCCCTACCCTTGGTTGTGTCTGTTGTTAGGGTTTAGAGGTTAGAGTCAGCGCCTAGCTATACGCCACAGTGCATCATCCTAGTCCTCTGCACTAGCTAGCGTCCGACTGTGCCTCCCTGCTCAGGGCACTGTCATACCGCACCATGTAGCAGTGACCGCCAGTGCGACGCCGTGCGCACCTCTAGCGCTTTCCTCCCCACCCTGGGTGGTTTGTGGCGTCCGCCGAAGCTGTACTGTGCGCACTTGGTGCGATCATACAGATTCCTTCTTTTTGCTGGCACGCCGAGCGCTGATGGTCTAGAGGAGCTCTAGTCCTGTGCCTCTAGGACAGAGCTCTGTGACTTCTAATTAGCGCTCACTCAGCCGAGCTCTGTGAGTTCAACAGGCTCCAGTGTTTGTTTTAGCGGCTCTGTGGAGCAACAGAGTTTGCTTCCATTCACACTGGGTGAAGTTAACCCACGCGTGAGTAAGCGTTTATTCACCATCTAGTTCCGCCATTACTTAGCAGCAGGTTCCATCTCTACACGGTGGACCCCGGGCTGCGAACACACATCATATCTCCTTTTATATTATTTGGTGTGCTCCGCAGGCGTTAACACACTTGGGGGTTCAAAGTGCTCACCACAAATCTAGATAAGTTCCTTGGGGGGGTCTAGTTTCTAAAATGTTGTCACTTGGGGGGGGGTTCTACTGTTTATGCACATCAGGGGCTCTCCAAACGTGACATGGCGTCCATTCTCAATTCCAGCCAATTTTAGTTTGAAAAAGTCAAACAGCACTCCTTCCCTTCTGAGCTCTGCCGTGTGCTTAAACAGTCAGACTCTTACCTCTAAATCATGGGCAAGACCAAAGAACTTTCTAGGGATGTCAGGGACAAGATCGTAGACTTGCACAAAGCTGCAACGGGCTACAAAATCATAAGTAAGACACTGGGTGAGAAGGAGACAACTGTTGGTGCAATAGTAAGAAAATGGAAAAAAATCAACATCGATCTGAGGCACCATGCAAAATCTCACCTCGTGGGGTATCTTTGATCATGAGAAAGGTGAGCGATCAGCCTAAAACTACACGGGGGGAACTTGTTAATGATCTCAAGGCAGCTGGGACCACAGTCACCAAGAAAACCTTTGGTAACACATTGCGCCGTAAAGCTTTAAATTCCCGCAGTGCCCGCAAGGTCCCCCTGCTCAAGAAGACACATATGCAGACCCATCTGAAGTTTGCCAATGAACACCTGGATGATTCTGTGAGTGATTGGGAGAAGTTGCTGTGGTCAGATGAGACAAAAATTGAGGTCTTTGGCATTAACTTTGACCAAAAGAACACCGTCCCCACTGTCAAGCATGGAGGTGGAAACATTATGTTTTGGGAGTGTTTCTCTGCTAAGGGCACAGGAATACTTCATTTCCTCAATTGAAGAATGGATGGAGCCATGTACCGAAAAATCCTGAGTGACAACCTCCTTTCCTCTGCCAGCACATTAAAAATGGGTCGAGGCTGGGTCTTCCAGCAAGACAATGACCCAAAACATACAGCCAAGGCAACAAATGAGTGGCTCAAAAAGAAGCACATTAAAGTCATGGAGTGACCTAGCCAGTCTCCAGATCTTAATCCCATAGAAAACTTATGGAGTGAGTTGAAGCTCAGAGTTGCCAAGCGAAAGCCTCAAAATTTTAATGATTTAGAGATGATCTGCAAAGAGGAGTGGACCAAAATTCCTCCCGACATGTGCGCAAACCTCATCATCAACTACAAAAAACATCTGACTACTGTGCTTGCCAACAGGGGTTTTGCCACAAAGTATTAAATCTTGTTTGCCTGTTTGCCAGAGGGATCAAATACTTATTTCTCACTGTAAAATGCAAATAAATTTATATAATTTATATAATGTCATTTTCTGGATTTTATTTTTGATATTCTATCTCTCAATGTTAAAATTAGCCTACCCTTTAAATTATAGACTGTTCATGTCTTTGTCAGTGGGAAAAATCAGCAAGGGATCAAATAATTATTTCCTTCACTATATATCTCCCAGGCATTCTGGATCCAGTCAAACCGCTTAAAATTTGGAGAGCTGTCCCGTGAGGTCAGGGGTATGTCCTAAATTCAACTGTATCTCTCATCTCTCCCTCTCCTCGGGCATTTTCCCATCCTCCTTCAAACACGCCATTGTTACTCCATTACTAAAGAAACCCGCTCTCGACCCATCTTGCACAAACAACTACAGACCAGTCTCCAATCTCCCCTTCATCTCTAAACTTTTGAAGCGCCTTGTCTACTCCCGCCTTACCCGTTACCTCTCCACTCACTCCCTTCTAGACCCTTCACAGTCCGGCTTCCGCCCCCTACATTCGACTGAAACTGCACTCATCAAAGTGACCAATGACCTTCTGACAGCAAAACGTAATGGTCAGCACTCTCTGCTCATTCTTCTTGACCTATCTGCAGCTTTCAATACCGTCTCCAACTCTCTAGGCTCTAGTCACTAGGCATTAAGGACACTGCTCTCTCCTGGTTCTCTTCCTATCTCTCTGACCGCTCAGTGTTTTGTTCTCTGGCTCCACTTCATCTCCTCTTCCTCTCACTGTCGAGGTACCTCAGGGCTCAGTCCTTGGTCCCCTTCTCTTCTCTCTCTACACAGCCCCAATTGGACAGACCATCAGCAGATTTGGCTTTCAGTACCATCTTTATGCTGATGACACACAACTATACACGTCATTCCCCGACCTTAACCCCTCTGTACTACAGAACGCCAGTGACTGTCTGTCCGCAGTCTCCAATATCATGTCCACTCTCTATCTGAAACTCAACCTCTCCAAAACTGAACTTCTTCTGCTCCCGCCGTCTACTAACCTCCCTAAATCTGACATTTCCCTCTCCGTGAGTGGCACCACAATAACACCCCGGATGCAGGCGCGCTGTCTGGGTGTTATGTTTGACACCAATCTCTCCTTCACATCCCATATACAATCTCTTGCCTGCTCTTGCTGCTTACACCTAAAGAACATCTCTAGAATCTGCCCTTTTCTCACCATGGAAACGACAAAAATCCTCACTGTAGCATTGATACACTCCCGGCTGGATTACTGCAATGCTCTATTAATTAGCCTCCCCGTCACTCGACTATCCCCTCTCCAGTCCATACTTAATGCAGCAGCCAGCGTTGTCCATCTGGCTAATCGGTACTCGGACGTGTCCGCTCTTCATCAGTCATTACACTGGCTGCCCATTCATTATAGGATCCACTTCAAAGAACTTGTTCTCACCCACAAAGCTCTCCATGGTGCGACACCCCCCTACATCTCCTCCCTCATTTCTGTCTATCGGCCTAGCCGATCGCTGCACTCTGCAAACTTCTTTCGACTAACCTCTGCACTAATCCGTACCTCCCATTCCCGACTCCAAGACTTCTCCCGTTCTGCTCCTATCCTCTGGAATGCTCTACCCCAAGAAATTAGGACTAACCACAATTTGCACAGTTTTAGGCGCTCCCTCAAAACACATTGTTCACAGCGGCTTATCATGTTCACTAATCAAAGTCATTCACATCCCATATACAATCTCTTGCCTGCTCTTGCTGCTTACACCTAAAGAACATCTCTAGAATCTGCCCTTTTCTCACCATGGAAACGACAAAAATCCTCACTGTAGCATTGATACACTCCCGGCTGGATTACTGCAATGCTCTATTAATTAGCCTCCCCGTCACTCGACTATCCCCTCTCCAGTCCATACTTAATGTAGCAGCCAGTGTTGTCCATCTGGCTAATCGGTACTCGGACGTGTCCGCTCTTCGTCAGTCATTACACTGGCTGCCCATTCATTATAGGATCCACTTCAAAGAACTTGTTCTCACCCACAAAGCTCTCCATGGTGCGACACCCCCCTACATCTCCTCCCTCATTTCTGTCTATCGGCCTAGCCGATCGCTGCACTCTGCAAACTTCTTTCGACTAACCTCTGCACTAATCCGTACCTCCCATTCCCGACTCCAAGACTTCTCCCGTGCTGCTCCTATCCTCTGGAATGCTCTACCCCAAGAAATTAGGACTAACCACAATTTGCACAGTTTTAGGCGCTCCCTCAAAACACATTGTTCACAGCGGCTTATCATGTTCACTAATCAAAGTCATTCTATGTGTAAAGGTACTGTCACACTAAGCGATATCGCTAGGAATATCGCTGTTACTTGTGACGTTATAGCGATATTGCTAGGGACATCGCTGTGTCTGATACTTACCAATGACCGGCTCCCCCGCTGGTTATCGCTGATCGTGCGAGAACGTCCAGGACCGTTTCTCGTCGTCAGCTTCCTGCGGCGCTTCCTGTGGAGAGACGAGCGTGGAGCCGGGCGGGAGGACGCAGGATTGCCTAGTGTGACAGGTAAGTAGCGACCCCCGTCCCCAGCGATGTCGCTGGTGAGACCTGCCTTTGTGGCAGCTCACTAGTGACCACTTAGCGATGTCCCAGCGATCCTGACCGCGTCATATCGCTGGTCGTGATCGCTGGTACATCGCTAAATGTGACAGTACCTTAAGGGTGCGTGTGTAGCCCATTCACTATCTCCATCCATCTTTCACTCCCTCAAGATGGCTGGACCATCACTATAAATTGGACCAGAACAGCAGTTCAAGCCATTTTTTGATAAAATTTTGTTAAAGTGCAGCAAGGCCACTAACAGCCTAGATGAAAAGATGCTGAACCTTGAATTGAAATGCACCCAAAAAGATTAAAGAAGACCTGTCACCAGGTCAAATGTGGACAGATTTTTTTCGACTTTTATTTAATTCCCGCTTCTCTGCCAAGTATTACATTTTTTAAAATAAATCCACCATACAGTTTTTATGGTCTTTACCAAGGGCGCAATACTTATTGCATAATTATGTAGAGTAATTTAAAGGCACGCCCCCAGAGAATCCTGTGTGCCGCCCAACCCTTAGTATATTGGGTGCACCAAATAAACAAGTCCATATCTTGATCAATGTAAAATTAATAAATAACTGAATACTGTATGGAGCAGCAGGAATAAAATTAGAGCAAAAACTGGCCACTTTTCACCTGATGACAGATCTGCTTTAAAGAGCCCCTTTCACCAGTTTGAGCATGTTAAACTGGCAACTTTATGGAATAGTGGCTGCAGAGCTGAGTAAAGCATAGTTTTTTTTTCATTTCTAGTCTCTGTTGTGGAGATATTAGTTTGAAAAGTTTAACTTACTGTATATCTTATGTTAAGACCAAAGGGGCTGTAGCAGAGATTCCTCTCTAGGGGCATGTACTTCTTTCCCTGTATGATATTGGCCAATCATATACAGTAGGTTTCATGCAAAAGAAAAAAAAAAAAAGAATACACCATTAGAGGAGCTTAGACCCAACTTTCTATGTGTGACACATGTAATGACATAACCCTTATTGCCTTTGTGATCGCTGCATACACCTACTTTGTAGAGCAGAGCTATGTGTCATTAAAAATACCTCTTGCAACTTTCATCTCAGGGCACTATCAGTTCTGCTCTAATTCCCTCCCCTACATCGACAGTAAACACACCAAAAGAGACATTTAGGTAAAAACTAAGGCAGCATTTTCCTGAAGCGTTTTCTGTTTGCAAAACTCAGCGAATATGCCAATGTCTAAACAATGTCCCTGGTGATGCCAAAAGTATTGTTCTGCTTGCTGGTTCTGCATATCGTCTCACTGGTGATTGGCAGCTATGGTTTGATTGAGCTTTTCCAGCTGACATTGCTTGCAGCTCTAGGCAAGTCAGGAGCTGTCAATAACCAGTGAAGGAGGTGGGGATATGCAGATCAGTGGTGAGAACAGTGCAGAGGTGCACAATATTTTTTGGTCCAAGGGCCACATTGCCAACCTGAATCAATCCCAAGGGTCGCAAAAAAATTTAAAAAGGTGCTTACATGAATATATTACTAGAACCACCATCAGTACATTAATGCATTACTAGAACCAAGTTTTCAGTACTTGAGGAGGATATCGAGAGTTTCTGCAGCAAAAAAAAAAAAATCACTAACTTAAACTGAGTTTTGAGGATTTTTTCATTTTAACATATCAAACCTACAAGAAAAAAAGTGAGCAAAAACTCTGCTGTCAGTAAGTAAATAAAAGGCAAAAAAGTGCCTTTAAATAAGAGTTTTTAGCAATACTTTTTTTTTTTAATCAAAAACTAGCATAAACCATCCCACCACAACAAGGTAACTTGATAAAAAATCGGGGTATATTTACCTTCCGGCGTCCCGCGCTGCATTCCCGGCCTAGCGTTCCCAGTAATGCCTAGCGGCAAGGCCCTGTAATGACGTGGTCTCGCGAGATCGCTATAGTAACGCGAGACCACGCCATCACAGGTCTCGCAAGGCATTACTGGGAACGCTGAGGCCCGGGAATGCAGCGCGGGACGCCGGAAGGTAAATATACCCCGATTTTTTTATTTTTTTTAGCATTTTAACATTCTATCTTTTACTATTGAGGCCGCATAGGCGGCCTCAATAGTAAAAAGCTGCTCACACTCGTCAAACACTATGTTTGACGAGTGTGACCAACCTGTCAATCACTTTCCAAGCGATGCTTCAAATCGCTTGGAAAGTGCGGTTTTTAGTGAGCGTTTTAAAACGCTACGTGGGCCCACAGTAAATATCTCCCATGCTGCGCCCCTGAATAATTGACCCTCACTATACTTCCTGCACAAAATATCCCTCTCACACTGCCCCTCTCCATAATATGACCCTTACTACCTCCATAATGTCCCCCCAAATTGCACCTTTCCATAATATCTACCCCACACTGCATCTTTGCATAAACTCCCACCCACCATACAGTATACTATAACCCCATTCACAACCGCCCCTAATTGCTACATAACATCCCAAATTGCCTCAATGTCTTTTATTGCTCCATAATGGCCTCAAAATGTTCCTCATTGCTCCATAATGTCCCCATAGTGTCCTGCATTGCCCCATAATGTCCCCCATTGCCCGATAATGGCCCCATAGTGTCCGCCATTGCTCTATAAGGTTCCCCGTTTTCTCCTGTCTCCTATAATGGCCTCCATAGTGTCCCCCATTGCTCCATAATGTTCCTCCTTGCCTCAGAATTTCCCCCATATAAGGACTCCTTTGTGTTCCCCATTGCCCAACAATGTCTCCCCTAGCCTCATGTTTCCCAAAATGGCCTCCATAGTGTTCCCCATTGCTCAATAATGTCTCCTCTAGCCTCATGTTTCCCATAATGGCCTCCATAGTGTTCACCATTGCTCCATATTGGCCCTTGGAAAATAACACCAAGCACAAAACAAACGTTTCATCTTTGGCTCCTGCTGCACTTCTGTGGTCTGGCAACAGTGTGGCACCCCCAGGAGTATGGTCGCCACAGTGGCATTACCTCCCTCCTAGGGAAGCAATGAAAGGGTCTCTCTATCAGGTAGTTCCAGCACACAGCACAGTTCCTACTTCGGGCCAGCAGAGGGAGCTCGGAGCCAAACTGCTGAGGAGCTGCTCTCTGTGGTCAGGAATAGGAAGTTAGTTAGTTGGTGCAGAGACAGGGAAGAGTGTGAACGTGTGGAGACGAGCTGGGGACTGGAGCAGAGCTCACCCCTAAGCTGAAGCGCATTGACCGGACGCCGGAGTCCGAGGCTGTGTGGATACTAAAGGTCCCACAGCAGAACCCGGAGGAACAAGAGGCTGTAAATGCTCTGCTCCCAACTGAGACTCGACGACACAGCAGCAACGTGTGTGTGTGTGAGAGAGAGAGAGAGAGGGCTACAGCTGCCTGTCATGCGAGTGGAGTTCTAGGTAACAGACAGAAAGAGGAACTTGTGTGGAGTTCAGAACCGCAAGTACTTCAGAATAGCGCTAGAAAGGAGACCTCACAACCCATCTGCATATAGAGATTCCCAAATTGCTTACAGGCTGACAAACTCCTGTACTATCTGTGATCTGAATCCTGGACTGTACCTACAAAGCACAGTAAAAGGTAAAAAAAAAGTGCACTCTTTTGTGTTCTTTGAATTCTCCCTTCATCACATGCTCAGCACTGCTTTCTCTCTTGCTACCAACTACTTCCCCATCTGTTCCTCAACATCTACTACAAGTGCCCTGGGACTCAGCTCTGCCTGTGGAGAGCTATTCCACCTCTGTTGCATCCCACCATCTGTCCCAGAGGATCTGCACTGCAGCGCTGGTCCCTTCTGACCAGATAGCACAAGTGGCGTCACAAGTTCTTATTACCAAAAACTCATCTTCATCATCCCCCTGTAAATAATCCCCTTCCATTGGACGCCCAGGGCCACGGACCGGGTCACCTCCGCTGTGACACTGTCCCTTTAAGACACCGGCCCGGTACCGAGTACCCCTCTTGCCCTGGCGGACACTCCGCCAGCAGCAGTGTGAGGGTGTGGTTGAGTTGTTATACCCCTCCCACTGAAGACATCAATGAGTTTTAATGTAAATGTGTGAAATATGGTTTCTTGTGGTAATGTGTTACATTCCCTGTGGCACTAGCAAATGGCCACAAGATGTCACTGACTTCATTCTTGTTTTTGTACAGAACTGGGTGAAAGTGTAATAGTGTAATATTGCAGTGAGAGCAGGAGGCAGAGCAAGAGATAAAGGGTTTATTACAGGGGATACTCCATGCAGGGAGAGAAAGAGTTATGAGAGGAGTAAAGATGAATATTATATCAGGGTAAGAACAAATATTTATGAAACGGGTAAACTTATCAGTCTGATGGTTTCCGGGCAGTTTAAGCTTGAAATCCCACGGTGGCGCCGCAAGTGACTCGTGAAGTCTCTGGCCTGATCCTGAAGGAAGTTGAGACACTGTCTCCTGATGGAAGCGGCGTATCCTGGCTCTCCTAGGCGAGGTCCTGCTTTACCGGAGCGGTGTATGTTCTGTGAAAAAGTCTATGGTTCTGCCGAAGTGTGATTAAGTTCAGTGGAGGAGGCGGGGGTGAAGCTCCCCGACTCGGTAGGATTCACCTGGTCAGACTTAGGCCGGGCACCTGTGGCAGTAAGTAGAACAGCGTGGGACGGATTCTCAGTGACCGGGGTGAGCGGGCACACACGTAAAGGTTGCTCACAGTCAGTGTGCCCATAGGCTGGGGGGCTTCAGCGCGGGCCTGGATTATCGCGTAGCTCTACGGAGAGTGAGTAAACGTTCTCCTGCTGCGCATTCAATCTTCCCGCCAAGTCCCCCGCTTTCCCGCGCACCGTCCCCTTTATCTCTGTCACGCCCCCTACAGTCGAGTGCAAAGGTGTGTCCAGGTCAGAAAGCTTCCACAAGCCCCCCCCCCCCCGGCAACAAAGGTGACAGTCCCAATAGTTCCGGAACCGACGCAAGGGAGGTACCACCGACCTGGTCCATCTTCCTACCAAAGGTTAAAGGGGTGTTTCCATCTCCAAGATCCTATCACAATATGTAGTAGGTGTAATAATATTAGCAAGTACTTTCAATTAGAAATGTAGCATAGTTTATCTGATTTGCTATGTCTCTTTCCTCTTGTGCAGGCACTGCAGGACATTTACCAGAAGTGGTAAAGTGTACTATGTGCTGCCTTGTGCACTTAAGTGTGTTGCCAAATAAAGAGTGCTTTGTTTTTAAGAACGTGCCTGGTGTCCTTGTCTAGAAGCCCAATGGACCTGGTGAGGAGTGGAACGGGACTGGCCTGTAGGTGAAGGTACCAATAACTGTCGTTTTTTACTGTAACGTGTTGGGGTGTCGGACTCGTGACACTCGCCCACGGCTACCACCTCAGGCACCATTACATATGCTCTGCAGACCTGGCTCATAGCCTCTTGACTGGAGGTGCACCAGACAACCTAATTACTGTAGCATTTCTGATTAGAAATGCCACGTTCGGGTCAGGAGGGTGTCCAGCGCTGGTCTGCTTCGAATTCTCAATGACGTAACCACAATTGCTACTAGCCGGCTCACTCTATGCTCTGTGGATGAGCTGGAAGTCTCTTTTTAGGCTAGGGTCACATGACAATTTTTCTGTCATCTGAGAAAAGCATTCCAGTTATGCTAATCATACTCTGATCAGAGTGCAAGCCAATTTTTTAGGATGTGGAGAATAAAAAAAATAAAAGTTTCTCCATCTGTTCCTTTCAGTCTGGCTGTGAAAATTGAACTGTACTCGAATGTCATCAGAGTGCAGTCCGATTTTTCTCATGGACCCATAGACTTGAGTGACCGAGTGCACTTTGATTCTTGGAGGGAATGATTTCTTTTTTTTTTTTTTTGGACCACTCCATCCGATGAAAAAAAAAAAAGGACAAGTGCAAGGCTCATTGAAACACAAGGACATGAGTGCTAGTGTAAGAGGGTGAAAAGGAAGAAGAGCCCAAAGGGGGCTATCTCCCCTGCTCCATGTCTAGAACCACGTAGCCAGACAGCAGGGTTGCCGGGGGGAAGACTTTCTGGCCTGGACCGACTGCACCATGTGACTTTAAGGGTACGTGCACACGCTGCGGATTGGGGTGCGGATTTGGCCGAGCGGATTTTGTAAAATCCGCAGGTAAATCTGCAGGTCAAAAGACCTGCGGTTTTACCTGCGGATTGGCCTGCGGTTCTGCCCTGCGGTTTTTCATCTCCACAATGGAGGAGATGGCAAACCGCAGCGGAATCCGCAGAAAGAATTGACATGTCAATTCTTTCTATGGTTTCAAAACAGCAGGAAAACCGCGCGGAAAAATCTGCACCGTCTGCACAGCGTTTTTTTATTCCCATAGGGAATAATGGTACTGTACACTGCAGCAAAAACTGCTGCGGACCCGCAGCTGCCAAATCCGCTGCGGAACCGCAGCAGAATCCGCAGCGTATACACACACCCTAAGGGGCAATGAGGAAAGAGAAGAGGCGGTGGACTGGAAGCTGTGCAGGCTGAGGGTGTGAAAGCAGAGCACGCCAGAGTCAGGGCAGAGCGTGCCAGAGAGCAAGCTACAGCACCGCACTCCCAGAGAGAGAGAACTCCCCGTCAGAGGACTGCGACTGTGGGACAAAACATAGAGAACGCTGTATGTGAGTACGTGGACTGAGTGTGGCAGAAAGACGTCCCAGTGAGCGCAATATCGCTCTTGTGGAAAGACGGCCGAGATATCATATAGAGACTCAGAGCAGGGGAGACTCAGTTCCGCAGTGCTCCCTGGGCCTTACTTTTAACCCCTGAGGTTCCAGCTTAATCCAGAGGAGAGACTACAGAGACTGCAAGCGCCGCTGTTGTCGGTACCAATGTGGGAGAAAGAGACCCTTCAGGCAAGCTTTCCCCGGACTGATAAGTTATAAGAATCCCAGTTTAACCGTTTCAACGCTGCATAACTGTTTAATAGCTTTCTTTACTCTATTTAGCTGTTTTAATGTTTATTCTGTCACATTTAACCCCCCCACTGCTTCTTCCTGCGTGGAGTGTAAGGTCCCTGTAAATAAACCTTTAAGTCTTGGTTTGTCTCGGATCCATGGCGACATCCTCAGCACCTGCAGTATATTACACTAGGCATCAAAATTATAAATAACAATCATCCGATTTTTACAGTCGTGTGCACGAACCCTGACGATGAAAGTCTATGGAACTTCGTTCTGATGCCAATTTCAGGTCAAGCAGAGCACAGTGTGAATTAGAGAGTCTGCAGATCGGTGATGTCACTGAGAAGAGAAGCAGAACAGTGCTGGATCAAGGAGAGGGCAGTAGGTGAGTATATTAATGCACAGTACATTACATGCACATATATAGACAGTAAATTAAAAAAATATATAGAAGGGATTTTTTTTTTTTTAATTGTTGCCCTTTCTAGATAAAGTTGTTTGCGCGTTATGGAAAGATAAAACATCTCTAGATCTCTATATATAAAATTGAATGTGTGTGCATATCACCAACCAATCACGAAGCATCTTTCATTTCACCAGAGCTGTTTAAAAGAAGCTGAGCTGTGATTGGTTGCTATGAGCAACAGTTTTCTCACTCCACGACAACACCTCAGCAGACAGTGACCTGGTGGGAGAAATCTAGCATCCCCATAAGCATAAGCTCCCAGCCATTGTCTGCCCCCCAGAAAGGAGCAGAGTACGTGACAGAAATGAACCCCCCCTCCCGTGCCCATATACCCATCACACATCCTCCATCCCATAGGCACATCTTCCCTCTTAAAGGGATCTCCGGTATGGAAGTCAGGGCAAATCCATCAAGTGCTTTGGTTTTGACCCCAGGCCTCTCTTAAAGGGATCCACGGTATGGAAGTTAGGACCGTTCCACTTAGCGCTGTGGTTCTGACCACAGGGTCTCTTAAAGGGATCATTGGTATGGAAGTTAGGGCAATTCCACTAAGCACTGTAGTTCTGACCCCAGGCCTCTCTTAAAGTGATCCCCGGTATGGAAGTTAGGACCGTTCCACTCAGCCCTGTGGTTCTGACCCCAGGGTCTCTTAAAGGGATCACTGGTATGGAAGTTAGGGCAATTCCACTAAGCACTGTAGTTCTGACCCCAGGCCCCTCTTAAAGGAATCCCTGATACAGTAGTAAGAGCAAATCCACTCTGCGCTTTGGTACTGACCCTAGGCCTCTCTTAAAGGGATCTCCGGTATGGAAGTTAGAGAAAATCCCTCAAGGCTCTGATTCTAACCCCAGGCCTCTCTTAAAGGGATCATTGGAATGAAAGTCAGGGCAAATCCATCCAGCGCTTTGGTTCTGACCACAGGCCTCTCTTAAAGGGATCCCCAGTATAGAAGTCAGGGCAATTGCCTTAAAATGCTCTGGTACTGACCCCAGGCCTCTATTAAAGGGATCCCCAGTATGGAAGTCATGGCAATTGCCTTAAAATGCTCTGGTACTGACCCCAGGCCTCTATTAAAGGGATCCCCAGTATGGAAGTCAGGGCAATTGCCTTAAAATGCTCTGGTACTGACCCCAGGCCTCTCTTAAA
Organism: Dendrobates tinctorius; assembly: GCF_039654945.1. NCBI lineage: Eukaryota > Metazoa > Chordata > Amphibia > Anura > Dendrobatidae > Dendrobates > Dendrobates tinctorius. The sequence goes on along the minus strand of NW_027361739.1, from coordinate 497,299 downwards.
GGGATCCCCAGTATAGAAGTCAGGGCAATTGCCTTAAAATGCTCTGGTACTGACCCCAGGCCTCTATTAAAGGGATCCCCAGTATGGAAGTCATGGCAATTGCCTTAAAATGCTCTGGTACTGACCCCAGGCCTCTATTAAAGGGATCCCCAGTATGGAAGTCAGGGCAATTGCCTTAAAATGCTCTGGTACTAACCCCAGGCCTCTATTAAAGAGATCATTAGTATGGAAGTCAGGGTAAATCCATCCAGCGCTTTAGTTTTGACCACAGGCCTCTCTTAAAGGGATTCCCGGTATGGAAGTTAGGACCGTTCCACTCAGCGCTGTGGTTCTGACCCCAGGGTCTCTTAAAGGGATCACTGGTATGGAAGTTAGGGCAATTCCACTAAGCACTGTAGTTCTGACCCCAGGCCCCTTTTAGAGGAATCCCTGATACAGTAGTAAGAGCAAATCCACTCTGCGCTTTGGTACTGACCCTAGGCCTCTCTTAAAGGGATCTCCGGTATGGAAGTTAGAGAAAATCCCTCAAGGCTCTGATTCTAACCCCAGGCCTCTCTTAAAGGGATCATTGGAATGAAAGTCAGGGCAATTCCATCCAGCGCTTTGGTTCTGACCACAGGCCTCTCTTAAAGGGATCCCCAGTATAGAAGTCGGGGCAATTGCCTTAAAATGCTCTGGTACTGACCCCAGGCCTCTATTAAAGGGATCCCCAGTATGGAAGTCATGGCAATTGCCTTAAAATGCTCTGGTACTGACCCCAGGCCTCTATTAAAGGGATCCCCAGTATGGAAGTCAGGGCAATTGCCTTAAAATGCTCTGGTACTGACCCCAGGCCTCTATTAAAGGGATCATTGGTATGGAAGTTAGGGCAAATCCATCCAGCGCTTTGGTTCTGTCCCCAGGCCTCTCTTAAAGGGATCCCCTCCCCTGTATGGAAGTCAGGGCAATTGCCTTAAAATGCTCTGGTGCTGACCCCAGGCCTCTATTAAAGAGATCATTAGTATGGAAGTCAGGGTAAATCCATCCAGCGCTTTAGTTTTGACCACAGGCCTCTCTTAAAGGGATTCCCGGTATGGAAGTTAGGACCGTTCCACTCAGCGCTGTGGTTCTGACCCCAGGGTCTCTTAAAGGGATCATTGGTATGGAAGTTAGGGCAATTCCACTCAGCGCTCTGGTTCTGACCCCAGGCTCCTCTTAACGGGATCCCCGGTATGGAAGTGAGGGCAAATGCACTCTGCGCTTTGGTACTGACCCCAGACCTCTCTTAAAGGGATCATTGGTATGGAAGTTGGAGTAATTCCCTCAGCGCTCTGATTCTCACCCTAGGCTTCTATTAAAGGAATCATTCGTATGGAAGTCAGGCTAAATCCACTCGGCGCTCTGGTTTTGACACCAGGCCTCTCTTAAAGGCATCCCCGGTATGGAAGTTAGGGCCATTCCACTCAGCGCTCTAGTTCTGACCCCAGGCTGACGGGATGATGTGGGATATTAGGGGTAGTTGTCCGGTGGCTCTGGCTGATGGGATGATGTGGGATATTAGGGGTAGTTGTCCGGTGGCTCTGGCTGATGGGATGATGTGGGATATTAGGGATAGTAGTCTGGTGGCTCTGACGGGTTGATGTGGGATATTAGGGGTAGTAGTCCGGTGGCTGTGATGGGATGATGTGGGATATTAGGGGTAGTTGTCCAGTGGCTCTGGCTGACGGGATGATGTGGGATATTAGGGATAGTAGTCTGGTGGCTCTGACGGGATGATGTGGGATATTAGGGGTAGTTGTCTGGTGGCTCTGGCTGATGGGACGATGTGGGATATTAGGGGTAGTAGTCCGGTGGCTCTGGCTGATGGGATGATGTGGGATATTAAGGATAGTAGTCTGGTGGCTCTGACGGGATGATGTGGGATATTAGGGGTAGTAGTCAGGTGGCTTTGACGGGATGATGTGGGATATTAGTCCGGTGGCTCTGGCTGACAGGATGATGTGGGATATTAGGGGTAGTTGTCCGGTAGCTCTGGCTGACGGGATTGTATGGGATATTATAGTGAATGTGGCTATGTGGAATGGGCGGGGCTATACACTCAGCTTTACATATATAGATATAATGATTATAATTTGCTAAACTAACCGTAGTTAGTTACTATGCCCGGGCAGCGCCAGGCTCTTCAGCTAGCTTGTAATAATGTTACTCTGGCTGTGACAGTAAATCCTGCTGCATCATATGACTGCGTTTCACCCACCCACACTTCCTGCTCTTCTCTAATATACATGGCTGATGGTGACCAGAGATGCTGGTTATGGATTCAGTCTCCTCACATCCAATTATCACAGTACATGTGTATATACTAGTGCTGACACCATGCTGTAGTAAGTGGAATTACACACAGAAAAAACACGTGAGGCCAAGTTCCCACGGAGCCTTAGGCTGTGTGCCCAAGTAGCGATTTTTAAGCGTTTTTGCCATGATTTTCGGCGCGAAAACGCTGCGAAAACGTTTAAAAATCGTGTACAGAACGCCCCCCATGCATTCCTATGGCATTCCTCACATGCTGTGCTAATGTTGCGCTTTTTTCCGTGGCGGAATCGCATCGTGGAAAAAATCACAGCATGGTCATTCTTTTGTGCGGAATCGCAAAGAATTGCCGTGATTCCGCACCCATAGGAATGCATGAGAATCGCTTACTTCCCGCATGTGGCTATACCCACCATGCGGGAAGTTAAGTGTCTCATGTGCGGTTGGTACCCACGGTGTGGAGGAGAGGAGACTGTCCTCCAGGCCCTGGGTACCATACCCCTGTAAAAAAAAAGAATAAAAAATAAAAAATCGGGGTATATTTACCTTCCGACGTCCAGCGCTGCATTCCCGGGCCTCAGCGTTCCCAGTAATGCCTTGCGGCAAGGCCCTGTGATGACTTTGTCTCGCGTGACACTAGCGGTCTCGCAAGATCGCTATAGCAACGCGAGACTACGTCATCACAGGTCTCGCAAGGCATCGCTGGAAACGCTGAGGCCCGGGATAGCAGCGCGGGACGTCGGAAGGTAAATATACCCCGATTTTTTAATTTTTTTTTAGCATTTTAACATTCTATCTTTTACTATTGATGCGGCATAGGCGGCCTCAATAGTAAAAACCTGGTCACACTCGTCAAACACTATGTTTGACGAGTGTGACCAACCTGTCAATCACTTTCCAAGCGATGCTTCAAATCGCTTGGAAAGTGCTTGAATATAGCACGCGAAAATCGCGGCAAAATCGCGATCATAATCGCAGTAAAATTGCATGGAAAAAAAGCGTGATTTCTGGGAAAGAGTCCGGTTTTTAGTGTCCGGAATAAAACGCTATGTGGGCACATAGCCTTAGGCCTGTTTCACACTTAAGTTTTTTGTGTCAGTCAAAATCCGCCAAAAAGGCGGAGAGCGGATCCGTTATTAACTGATGTGAACGAATGCCACCGGATCCGTTTTTTTGACGGATCCGCCGAATGAAGAATTTTAAAGGAACCGCTGCCCGGGAAGGGGAGAGAGAGATAGATAGAGAGAGAGAGAATTTTTTTTGTCCGCCAGAAAGGATTTCAGGGTTAAATTTCCGGCTGACTTCCTTTCTCCGGGCATGCGCACTGTAAAATGCGGATCCTGCAGCAAAAAAAACATTGCAGGGTCCGTCCAGGCATGTCGGCAGATGCAAAAAAATTTGGCGGTAATGCAACTCAATGGGGAAAAAAAGGATCCGCCAAAAAAAATGGCGGATCCGTTTTCTTAAAAAAACGGCGGATTTTGACTGATGGTCAAAAACGGAAGTGTGAAACAGGCCTTAGGGTATGTGCATACGTTGCAGATTTGCCAGCAGAATTTTCTGCACGGAATCTGCATCTCTTGGCAGAAAACACAGGTAAAAATCACCGCCTTTTTTGCGGATTTTGTGCAGATTGTTTGCAGATTGGCATGCGTTTTTAGCCCTGTGGATTTCTTTAATGGAATGGGTGTAAGAACGCATGCAGATCCGCAAAAAGAATTGACATGCTGCGAAAAATAAACCGCTGCGGATTCCGTGCGGAATTTTCCGCAGCATGTGCACAGCTTTTTTTTTCCTATTGAATTACATCGTTTGGTCACATACTTGGGGATCTGCAGCAAATGTGCTGCAGATCTGCAGCAAATCTGCAATGTGTGCACATACCCTGAATGCTGTATTTTTCCCGTTCTGTTTTTTTGTGCAGAAAATCAGAAGAACAGTTCAAGCAAAGTGGATGTGATTTCATGAAAACTCATGTCCATTGTGCATCTAAAGTCGCTGCTGAACTGTGTTTGGTGCCTTTAGAATCATAGAATCGTAGAGTTGGAAGGGTCCTCCTGGGCCATCTGGTCCAACACCGTGCTCAAAGCAGGATTCGCTAAATCATCATAGTCAGATGTCTGTCCAGCCTCTGTTTGAAGACTTTCATTGAAGGAGAACGCACCACTTCTCGTGGCAGCCTGTTCCACTCATTGATCACTCTAACTGTCAAAAAGTTTTTTCTAATATCTAATCTAATATCTAATCTGTGTCTCCTCCCATTCAGTTTCATCCCATTGCTTCTAGTCTTTCCTTGTGAAAATGAGAATAAAGATGATCCTTCTACAATGTGACAGCCCTTTAGATATTTGTAGACAGCTATTAAGTCTCCTCTCAGTCTTCTCTTTTGCAAACTAAACATTCCCAAATCCTGCAACCTTTCCTCATAAGACAGGGTTTGCAGACCGGTCACTATTCTGGTCGCTCTTTTCTGAACTTGCTCCAGTTTGTTGATGTCTTTTTTAAAATGTGGTGCCCAAAACTGGACACAATATTCCAGATGAGGTCTGACCAAAGAGGAGTAGAGGGAAATAATGACTTCACGTGATCTAGACTGTATGCTTCTGTTAATACATCCTAGAATTGCATTTGCCTTTTTTGCTGCTGCATCACACTGTTGACTCATATTCAGTCTGTGATCTTTTAGTATACCCAAGTCTTTTTCACATGTGCTGTCACTTAGCCCTATTCCTCCCATTCTGTATATGCTTTTTTCATTTTTATTGCCCAGATGTAGTACTTTGCATTTTTCCCTGTTAAAAACCATTCTGTTAGTTGCTGCCCACTTCTCCAGTTTATTTATATCTTTTTGAATCCTCTCTCTCCTCTAGTATTAGCTATCCCTCCTAGCTTTGTGTCATCAGCAAATTTAATCAGTTTACCCTCAATTCCTTCATCTAAATCGTTGATAAAGATGTTGAACAATACAGGGCCCAGGACAGAGCCTTGTGGTACCCCACTTGAGACATTCTTCCAACTGGATTTGCAGCCATTTACGACCACTCTTTGGGTCCGATCACTAAGCCAGTTATGAATCCACCTAATAGTTGCCTTGTCCATTCCATACTTAGTCATTTTTTCAATAAGGATTGTATGAGATACTTTGTCAAATGCTTTGCTGAAGTCAAGATATACTATATCTACAGCATTTCCTTGATCCACCCAATCAGTGATTCCGTCATAGAAGGAAATTAAGTTAGTCTGAGATGACTTATTAGTTACAAACCCATGCTGACTCTGTTTAATCACTTCATTCTTATCCAGGTACTGACATACATGTTGTTTAATAATTTGTTCAAAGATCTTTCCTGGTATTGACTCACCGGCCTATAGTTGCCTGGGTCCACCTTCTTCCCCTTTTGAAGATAGGAACAACATTTGCTCTTCTCCAGTCTTCTGGGACTTCTCCTGTTCTCCAAGAATTTTCAAAGATTATGGAGAGGGGTTCAAAAATTTCTTCTGCTATCTCCTTCAGTACTCTGGGGTGTACTTCATCTGGACCTGGAGACTTGAATTCATTTAGGTTAGCTAAGTGTTTCCTCACTATCTTTCTGTTTATAGATATGCTGGATTCTTCTATTCCCTTAATAGGACAGTGAAGAACAGTTGATTTTACATTTCCTTTCTGAGAGAAAACAGATGCAAAATAGGAATTTAAAAGTTCCCCTTCTCAACATCCTGTTTTACCATTTCATCATTTTCATCCTGTAAAAATCCTATAGCATCTTTGACTTTTCTTTTACTTTTGACATATCCCCAAAATCCTTTATTATTGCTTTTGACATCTCTTGCAAGCCTCAATTCATTGTCAGCTTTAGTTAATCTGATTTGTGCCCTGCAGGTTCTGCAGACAGCATTATATTCTTCTTTAGATATGCCTCCCTCTTTCCATTTTATAAACATTTTTTTCTTCCTTTTTAGCATGTGCTTAAGTTCTGTGTTCATCCATCCAGGTTTCCTTAAATGCTTCCTATTCTTCCCTCTTTTCGGAATTGTTAACATTTGAGCTTTGAGAATTTCATTTTTCAAAATTTCCCATCCTTCCTGGACATTTTTGTCTTTAAGGATATCCAGCCATTGGATCCCTCCAATTCTCTTTCTGAATACCTTAAAATCTGCCTTTCTGAAATCTAACCTTGACGTCTGAGTCTTCACAGGTCTTCCTCCTCTAGTTATCCAAAATTCTAAAATAGCATGGTCGCTACCTCCTAGAGTCCCAGCCACTTTTACCTCCTCAACCATTTCCTCCCTATTTATAAGGATAAGATCCAAGGTAGCTGTTCCCCTTGTTTTCTCCCCTACCTTTTGGAAGATAAAGTTGTCAGCAAGAGAGGATAAAAATTTCCTTGACCTGTTAGTTTTGCCTGAGAGAGATTCCCAACAAATGTCTGGATAGTTGAAATCTCCCATGACAACTATGTCATATTTTTTGGAGAACTTGGCCATTTGATGCATAAAGAGTTCATCCATATCTTCAGCTTGCACAGGCGGCCTGTAGTAAATGCCTACAATGGTGTCCTTTCCATTGTTCTGTCCTTGTATTCTTAGCCAAACAGTTTCCACAGAACTCCCGGTCTCTGAAGCTTCAATCTCTGTGCAGATATACGCGTTTCTAACATACAATGCGACACCTCCTCCTCGTTTATCAAGTCTGTTTCTAGCAAATAAGTTGTATCCTTCTAGCCTTGTATTCCAATGATGTGTATCGTCCCACCAAGTTTTAGTGATTCCAATGACATCATATTTCTTTTCCTGTGTTAGTAGTTCCAATTCTCCTTGTTTGTTGCCCATGCTTTGTGCATTAGTATAGAAACATTTTAGTTTGTGATTGGTTTCTCTTTCTCCATCCAGGAGGACTCTGAGGGCGTACAAAGTTGCTGTTTGTGGGAAAAGTCTTATCCTGATGTATTTCTTCATCGTTTTCCTGCGTGAGAGCCTGGTACTGGTTCCTGAGAAGTATGGGTGCTGACTGCCTCCCGATCCTCCTGCTTCTCTGGGTCACATGTCTCCATTCCTCTGTTTCTTCAGGTGCACTTCGAATTTCTTCTCTTTCTGTAACATGAAGAGATAATTCTGCTTTGTCTAAGAACTCTTCACCTTCCTTAATGATCTTCAACGTAGCTAACCTCTCTTCGAGATTTTGCAACTTTTCCTCCAACAGGGACACAAGCTTGCATTTGTGGCATGTGAAGTTTGGCTTTTCCACTGGTAAGTCTGTGAACATGTAGCAAGAAATGCAGCTCACCAGATGGCTCCTGGCCTCTTCCATATTGAGATTTCTTAAAAACGATGAAAGATGAGCCAAAATTTTCGATTTTCCGATTTCCTCTTTTCAGCTGCAACGGCCAAAACCCAGTGATCGTTGAGCTCGCGGAGACTCTTCACTTATCCCAGAAGGCACTGGGAATATGCAAATGATCTCCTCAAGACTCTTCCCCTGGTTTTCCGATTTCCTCTTTTCAGCTGCAACGGCCAAAACCCAGTGATCGTTGAGCTCGCGGAGACTCTTCACTTATCCCAAAAGGCACTGGGAATATGCAAATGATCTCCTCAAGACTCTTCCCCTTAAGCCCCAAGAGTGGTTTGCACATTCATGACCGGACCAATTTTTACAATTCTGACCACTGTCCCTTTATGAGGTAATAACTCTGAAGCGCTTCCATGGATCCTGGTGATTCTGACATTGTTTTCTCGTGACATATTGTACTTCATGTTAGTGATAAAATTTCATTCAAATAACTTGCGTTTATTTGTGAAAAAAATGGAAATTTGGCGAAAACTTTGAAAATTTTGCAATTTTCCAACTTTGAATTTTTGTGCCCTTAAATCACAGAGATACGGCACACAAAAAATTTGATAAGTAACATTTCCCACATGTTTACTTTACATCAGCACAATTTTGGAACCAAAATTTTTTTTTTGTTAGGAAGTTATAAGGGTTAAAAATTGACCAGTGATTTCTCATTTTTGCAACACCATTTTATTTTTACGGACCACATCATATTTGAAGCCACTTTGAGGGGTCTATATGATAGAAAATACCCAAAAGTGACACCATTCTAAAAACTGCACTCCTTATGGTGCTCAAAACCACATTCAAGAGGTTTATTAACTCTTTAGGTGCGTCACAGGAATTTTTTGAATATTTAAAAAAAAAATGAACATTTAACTTTTTTTAACAAAAAAAATACTTCAGGTTCAATTTTTTTTATTTTACCAAGGGTAAAAGGAGAAATTGGACTGCACAATTTATTGTGCAATTTGTCCTGAGTACGCTGATACCTGATATGTGGGGGGGAACCACTGTTTCGGCGCATGGCTGAGCTCAGAAGGGAAGGAGTGCCGTTTGACTTTTTCAATGCAAAATTGGCTGGAATTCAGATCGGACGCCATGTCACATTTGGAGAGCCCCTGATGTACCTAAACAGTGGAAACCCCCCACAAGTGACCCCACTTTGGAAACTAGACCCCCCAAGGAACTTATCTAGATATGTGGTGAGAACTTTGAACCCACAAGGGCTTCACAGAAGTTTATAACATACAGCCGTACAATTAAAAAATCATATTTTTTCCAAAAAAATGATCTTTTCACCCTCAATTCTTATTTTCCCAAGGGTAACAGGACCCTAAAAGTTATTGTGCAATTTGTCCTGAGTACGCTGATACCCCATATGTGGGGGCAGACCACTATTTGGGCGCATGGCAGAGCTCAGAAGGGAAGCAGCGCCATTTGACGTTTTTGGCTGGAATTGAGATCGGACACCATGTCGCGATTGGAAAACCCCTGATGTACCAAAACAGTGGAAACCCGCCACAAATGACACCATTTTGAAAACTAGACCCCCCAAGAAACTTATCTAGATGTGTGGTGAGAACTTTGAACACCCAAGGGCTTCACAGAGGTTTATAACATACAGCCGTACAATTAAAAAATCATATTTTTTCCACAAAAATGATCTTTTCACCCTCAATTCTTATTTTTCCAAGGGTAACAGGACCCTAAAAGTTATTGTGCAATTTGTCCTGAGTACGCTGATACCCCATATGTGGGGGCAGACCACTATTTGGGCGCATGGCAGAGCTCGGAAGGGAAGCAGCGCCATTTGACGTTTTTGGCTGGAATTGAGATCGGACACCATGTCGCGTTTGGAGAGCCCCTGATGTACCAAACCAGTGAAAACCCCCAACAAATGACACCATTTTGGAAACTAGACCCCCCAAGGAACTTATCTAGATGTGTGGTGAGCACTTTGACCCCTCCAGTGCTTCACAGAAGTCTATAACGCCCGGCCGTGAAAATAAAAAAATCGTATTTTTTCCACAAACATGATCTTTTAGTCCCCATTTTTTTATTTTACCAATGGTAGCAGGAGAAATTGGACCCCAAAAGTTGTTTTCCAATTTGTCCTGAGTACGCCGACACCCCATATATGGGAGAAAACTACTGTATGGGCACACGTCGGGGCTCGGAAGGGAAGTAGTGACGTTTTGGAATGCAGACTTTGATGGAATGGTCTGCAGGTGTCATGTTGCCTTTGGAGAGCCCCTAATGTACCTAAACAGTGGAAACCCCCCACAAGTGACCCCATTTTGGAAACTAGACCCCCTAAGGAACTTATCTAGATGTGTGGTGAGCACTTTGAACCCCCAAGGGCTTCACAGAAGTTTATAATGCCCGGGCATGAAAATAAAAAAATCGTATTTTTTCCACAAACATGATCAATTAGTCCCCAATTTTTTTATTTTCTCAAGGGTAACAGGAGAAATTGGACCCCAAAAGTTGTTGTCCAATTTGTCCTGAGTACGCTGATACCCCATATGTGGGAGAAAACTACTGTATGGGCACACGTCGGGTCTCGGAAGGGAAGTAGTGACGTTTTGGAATGCAGACTTTGATGGAATTGTCTGCGGGTGTCATGTGCGTTTGGAGAGCCCCTGATGTACCTAAACTATTGAAACTCCCCACAAGTGACCACATTTTGGAAACTAGACCCCCCACGGAACTTATCTAGATGTGGGGTGAGCACTTTGAACCCCCAAGTGCTTCACAGAAGTTTATAACGCCCAGGCGTGAAAATAAAAAAATCATTTTTTTCCACAAAAATGATATTTTTGCCCCCAATTTTTTATTTTCCTAAGGGTAACAGGAGAAATTGGACCCCAAAAGTTGTTTTGCAATTTGTCCTGAGTAGGCTGATACCCCATATGTTATATATATAACCCATATATATGGTAAAACACTGTTTGGGCGCATGGCAGAGCTTGGAAGGGAAGGACCACCATTTGACTTTTTCAACTCAGAATTGGCTGGAATTGAGATCAGACGCCATGTTGCATTTGGAGAGCACCTGATGTGCCCAAACAGTGGAAACCCCCAATTCTAATTCCAACCCTAACCCCAACACACCCCTAACCCTAATCTCAGCCCTAACCCTAGTCGTGGCCCTAACCCTAGCCCTAGCCTTAACCCTAACCCTAATGGGAAAATGGAAATAAATACATTTTCTTTTAATTTTATTATTTTTCCCTAACAAGGGGGTGATAACGGGGAATTGGATTTACTATTTATGGCGGGTTTTTATGTTTGGCAGCTGTCACACGCTAAAAGACGCTTTTTATTGTAAAAATAGTTTTTGCATCACCACATATTGAGAGCTATAATTTTTCCGTATTTTGACCCACCGAGTCATGTGAGGTCTTATTTTTTGTGGGACGAGTTGACGTTTTTATTGGTACCATTTTCGGGCACGTGACATTTTTTGATCGCTTTTTATTCCGATTTTTGGGACGCAGAATGAACAAAAACCAGCGTCTCATGAATTTCTTTTGGGGGGGGGTGCATTTACACCGTTCCGCGTGCGATAAAATTGATAAAGCGGCTTTATTCTTCGGGTCAGTATGGTTACAGCAATACCTCATTTAGGTCGTTTTTTTATGTTTTGTCGGTTTTATGCAATGAAAACTATTTTATATAAAAAAATGATTATTTTTGCATCGCTTTATTCTGCGAGCTATAACTTTTTTATTTTTCTGCTGATGATGCTGTATGGCGGCTCATTTTTTCGGGACAAGATGACGTTTTCAGCGGTACCATGGATATTTATATGCATCTTTTTGATCGCGCGTTATTGCACTTTTTGTTCGGCTGTATGATAATAAATCATTTTTTTGCTTCGTTTTTTATTTTTATTTTTTAAGGGGTTTGCTAAAGGGGCTAACTAATGGGACAGTTTTATAGGGCAGGTCGTTATGGACGCGGTGATACCAAATATGTGTACTTTTATTGTTTTTTTTTTATTTCCAAAAAATGAATTTCTTGGGGGAATATTTTTTTTTTTCTAATTTATTTGGCGATTTTTAAAAAAATTATTTTAACACTTTTGTTTTTTTAACTTTATTACATTGTCCAAGGTGGGACATCACTGTCCTGTGACAGATCGCTGATCTGTCACATCACAGCTCACTGTGACAGATCAGCGATCTGTCACAGGCAGTGCAGCAGGCTTCCTTGTGCCTGCGCTTTGCAGGCACTGAGGAACCTGGCTCCCTGCAGGCCCCCGAAGGTCCCTGTCGCCATCTTGGATTCGGGGGCCTGCAGGGAAGGAGCCCCCCGCAGCAGCGCTGCACATTGCGCTGCCATGGGGGGCTCAGGGAAGCACGGAGGGAGCCCCCTCCCTGCCGATGCTTCCCTTTAACCCCCGGTACACCGCGATTGTGTTTGATCGCGGTGTGCAAGGGGTTAACGTGTCGGGGCGGTCCGTGACCACCCCTGACACATTGTGCCAGGTGTCAGCTGTGATAGTCAGCTGACACCCGGCCGCGATCAGCGGCGCTCACCAGGTGGGCGCCGCTGATCGCTATGACGTACTATCCCGTCCCTGGGAATTAAGTCCCAGGGCACATGGACGGGATAGTATGTCATATGGGATTAAGGGGTTAAACCTGATAGGTTTCTATGGGGGGGCCTGAAAGAAAAAAGCATGTAAAGGTATGTGCTCACAGGACGTTTATGAAATGTTTTATCCACATGAAAAACCCAGATGTCTTCAGGAAAAATGCTGCTCACATTTTTCATGCATTTTCAGTTGCGTTTTTAGGCATTAAATTAAATGGGCGGAACATACAGCAAAAAAATGCAGATTTGAAAAAGGCAAGGAAAAAAGTGCTTGCGGATGACATTTTGGAAATTACATTCATTATGCTGGGACTATAAAATGCTGCATTTTTTGGGGGAGTACAAAAAATGCACTGCCAATACTGTGTGAAAAAGCTCTAAGAAATACAGTTGCATTTTAAGTGCAGGTGTAAGGGGGGTGGTGCTGTTATGGACAGTAAGAGACACGCTGCCACTTTAAGAGACAGCACCCCCTTGTTTGGTGTGATGGAATGTTCTGCTTCCCCTGCAAAAGACTGTTAAGGACTGCCCAGACTGAAGAGGGGAGGAGCCTGTGAGAGAGAGGGAGAAGGAAGCTGCTGCTGAGAATAGCTGTGCATGTAGTTGTGAAAAAGGTCTCACAGCCTGGGATGTATTGGACTTGTGAAAATAAACAGACCCTTCGGGTGTAGCAAAGGTGGCGGTCATGAGCTATTTAAAGAAGCCACGAAGAGACCTAGAATGGGATTTACAGTTTCCAGGAGCACCTCCAGGACCCTGAAGCAAGGAGAAGACCACGTTTCATGGATCTGCTGGACAGTCGTGCGCACCCCCGTACAGGACTGCTGGGACTGGACCTGAGTCCCCAACACTACCGTGAGTTTTTTCCCGTTTGTGCACATGTCAGGGCCTAGTGTAGGCTTCAACAGACAGAACACAGCAGGCATGTGGCCTGTTTAGTAGAGGCCAGGGAGGTTATACTTATAGTAGCATCATCCTTTGTTGACTGTTTGGATTTGCCTGTGTGAAATATATTGATCCTGTAATAGTTGGAGCACCGTGCTATTTGACGGCCCAGCTAAAGAATACAATCTCTTGTAAAATTATCCTTTGCCACTGCATACCCCTATTTGCACCTTCCTTATCCACTTCGTTCCTTGTCTTCCAATAAATTTACCCTTAGTTGTTTGCACCTCATCTTGTGGACTGTAGTCTCCCTGCACTGTAGTGGTTCCCCGGCCATCTCTTCAAGTGGCGCTGCGAGCAGGGTACTGTCACCAAGATGGAGGCAGCAAACAGCAACAGCAGGAATGTTAATGTTAATGGGGATGCTGTGGGCATTGGTGGAACCCCTGCAAGGACACTCCCTATGGGTACCATATTTAGTGTGCTACCAAAGTTTGACGGCAATAATATTCCACTTTCCGACTGGGTGTCCCGGCTGCAAAGCACCCTGAAGATTTATAACATCAGCCCAGACCTTGAAGGAGGGAGAAGCCCATAGAAAAGTCTGCCTACATTCAGAACTCACCCGTAGTAACCTAAAGGAGTTAGTGAAGTTCTTGGAAGAGATTCACGACGAGACTGCTAGCGCGGACACCTTCGCGACAAATTTTTCTCGAGGTTGCAGCAGGAAGAAGAAGGAATTTCTCAGTATGCGACTGCTCTGTAATAATTGTTAGCGGAGGTGCAGAGAAAGGAGTCGGATGGACTTGGCGGCATGGGCTCTAAAGACCGGATACTCTGGGAACAATTCATTCTGGGACCGCACAGCACATCCTTGAGGCGAGCACTGTCAGAACGGGTCCGGGCAGATCCGGCTCTTACCTTTCGTTAATTCCTGGCAGAAACAGTGGCCCAAAGCAAAGAAGACAGCTACGCGTCTGGAGTGATGCGTGTCCAGGGCGCCAATACCAGAGGGGACCAAAACTATCAGGAGGTGCTGGTCCAGGTGGTGCAAGACTTGCAGCATTCCCTTGTCAACGTGCAAGAGAAACTGACCCAGATGGAGCGAAGAATGAGAGATCTGTCCGCTGAATGTCCCTATTTGGCCGTGCCGGCCCCCTGTCGGCCCTGCCTGTCGCCTACCGTGGGAGAACTACAACAGTCTGACCCATAGTACTCATGCAACCATTCTTCGGCCCGACCAATAAGGGATAAGTGGGTGCAAGCTCCCTCCCGTCTGGCATTGGCGGCATGAGGACAGGCTCGAGGCACCCCCGGCGAGGAGGATGCATCCAATGCTGGGAATGTGGAGGACGGGGGCACCTTGCCAGAGACTGTTGGAATTACGCTCAAGGCGAGCGGAAGTCACCTTTAAACTACCAACCCCTGCAGTAACGTGGCACTCTGCGGGGGAGGCAAGCAGAGAGGCCGCTCCTTATCATAAAGAACACTTGATTGCTGGGTGTCCCATACTGCATGCTGAATTCGAGGGTGTTCCAGTGGATTGCTTGATAGATACCGGGGTACATGTGACGACGATGCCAGAAACGTATTTCAAGCAGCATTTTCAGGCCCTGGCCAAGCCATAGAAGGAGACATTGATCCGGTTGTTTGCTGCCTACCAACAACTGATCCCGGTCACAGGGGTTGTGTGGATGAATATTCGAATCTGTGGGCTTGGTATGGCTTGGAGAGAGATGCTAGTGATAGAGGTTCCACGCAAAAGCTTTTCTTTTACTTCCTTCTGCAAAAGCACAGTGCGAACCCATCGCATCCTATATTTCGGTCGATAATCTCAGCCTGGAGGGAACTCATTAAGCCGACTAAAAATATCAAAAAAGCAGAGCAAATCTTAAAACTACCCCATCTTCATTTGCACTGATGGATGATCTCCTGATGCTGGAGGTATGGAGGAAATCGGGAATCAAAAAGGTGGGGGATGTTTTTTGTGGAGTGGAGTTCTTGAAATTCAGTGAGATCAAGGCTAAATATAATCTACCATCATCGGAGCTGGTCTTTACACCATGTTGAAAGACAGAATTTTGAAAATCATAAAAGGGAAGACTTTAAATTATGAAATGCTAACTTCACTGTTGTGCAACCTTAAAAATAAAAACCTCTGGAGTCTGCGTAATTTGTATAGATCTGTCGTCAAGGACCAAACGAGCTACAAAAACATATACATGAAGAGATGGGAGTCCGATTTAGGTGCTGATATCCGTCTCGAGAATTGGAACGATGCCATCAAATTCACTTACAATTCCAACATATCAATGGGTCTTCACGAAGGTTATTTTAAACTGTTAAATACGTAGGTGGTACTATACCCCGACAAGGTTATCACATTTTAACACAGAACTATCTTCCTTGTGCTGGAGAGGCTGTGGACATCAAGGGAACCTCCACCATATATTTTGGGGTTGTTCAAAGATCAAAAACCTCTGGTTCCAGGTCACACAGCACATTAACCTCATTGCTAAGGACTTCACAATTACACCTGAAAGAGCACTTCTTTCATTAGACATCGAACAGTTTGATGATTCGGTAAGATACATTATCATACACATCCTCTTAGTGACTAAGACCATGTTAGCACAATGGTGGAAGAAAGTCGAGGTTCCTAAGTTTTCGGACATACTTGATAAAATAGGCCAACATAGTGATTTAGAACTCAGATTTGCGATTAACAACAATCACATCCACAAATATACAAAAAAATGGAAGACTTGGAACAACAAATTCCATATCAAATAGACCTATTAAGAGGTATTATATTTTGAGGCCTAAACATGGCCGTTGTAGTACCGGGATGTTGTATCTCCTTCCAAGAATGTTACCTCATAATAAGGATTGGCGATTTTCTTTTCCTTTTATGTTGTTATTTGCTATATGCTATTTAATGCCTATTTGTGGGTTCTCTAGTTTTAAATTTTTTCCGTACCTGTACAAGGTTCTTTACTTCCCATTCCCTTTCCTCCCTTCCTACCTTCCTTCCCTTACCCTGTTTAATTACTGAAAACCAATAAAATTATTTGAAAAGAAGTGGGGAGAAAAGGGATCCTGCTAGTTCCTGCGTTCATCAAAGAAGATGTGCCTGTAGTACTGGGAATGAATATCCTATGTGAACTCGATCAGATTATGTTTACCAAACGGGGACCCAGTTATTGGAAGAAGGCTACTACACATAAGCCTACTCAAGAAGCCCTTCAGTTCAGTGACTGATCTGCAGAAGAGTGTGCCATCTTATCAGACGGTAGGGGTCATCAGGGCCCCTGGGAAAGAGCCTGTAATCCTGCCTCCCGAGCGAGAAAGTATATTACACCTTCCAGTGGAGACTCATTGCAACCTCGACGGGTTGGAAGTGATTGTTCAGCCTGTGGTAGGCGGAGGAGTGGACCAAGAAGTCATAATAGCTTGGATGATAGCTGTGGTCCAGCGAAGACACGTCCCCTTAAGAGCTTTGAACGTGGGCCCAAGGGAGGTCACCTTGCCACGAGGAACAGATCTGGCACTGGTATCTATTATATAAAGCTCAAGTGGGTGTATGTATGTATGTCCGGGATTGGCATCTGCACCGTTGCAGCTACAGCCACAAACTTTTGCACAGTCACACGTCTGGACCCCGAGAGCGTCCTAGGCTATGTTGTGAGGCAAAATTTTAACCCCGCACGTTCCAATTCACCAAACAATTTTGCCCCTATCTACATAATGGGGAAAAAGTGTGTGTGTATCACGCCCCGCCCCTCATTATGATGTCCTAATGGTTGCCATGGCGACGCTGATGTCATCATAGGTTGCAAGCCGCGCCGCTCATTATGATGTCATAATGGTTGACTATGGGATGGAGGATCTGTGATGGGTATATGGGCACTGGACTATGGGATGGAGGATATGTATGATGGGTATATGGGCACGGGACTATGGGATGGAGGATATGTATGATGGGTATATGGGCATGGGACTATGAGATGAAGGATGTGTGATGGGTATATGGGCACTCGACTATGGGATGGCGAATATGTATGATGGGTATATGGGCATGGGACTATGGGATGGAGGATGTGTGATGGGTATATGGGCATGGGACTATGGGATGGAGGATGTGTGATGGGTATATGGGCACTCGACTATGGGATGGAGGATATGTATGATGGGTATATGGGCACGGGCCAATGGGATGGTGGATATGTATGATGGGTATATGGGCACGGGACTATGGGATGGAGGATATGTATGATGGGTATATGGGCATGGGACTATGAGATGAAGGATGTGTGATGGGTATATGGGCACTCGACTATGGGATGGTGAATATGTATGATGGGTATATGGGCATGGGACTATGGGATGGAGAATATGTAAGATGGGTATATGGGCATGGGACTATGGGATGGAGGATATGTGATGGGTATATGGGCACTCGACTATGGGATGGAGGATAGGTATGTTGGGTATATGGGCACGGGACTATGGGATGGAGGATAATTATAATTTGTTATAACTATCCACAGTTAGTTACTATGCCCGGGCAGCGCCGGGCTCTTCAGCTAGTACCTACATAAGGGTGAAGTGGTGAGTCAGAAGGAGATGTCTTTATCACCGATGGAAGGTGCGGGATGCACCGTAGCAGTTGCTGTGGAGCCAGAAGAGACACCATCCCCGAAGTGGAGTGGACGGGTCATACTTGATCAAATGGAAGTGGATGTGAAGTCTCTTGGCCCTGAGCGTATGCAAGCAATAGAAGCTATGCTGTGGGAAAATCAGGCCGCAAGTTTTTGATACTTCCCAATGATCCTGACGTCAACGGGGATTCTTTGTGGCTGTCTCTAGTGCTCTCCCTATTTCCTGTCATACTCTGACCTAAATCACCTCGCTGCCTCACAGCTCGAGCCTCTTCACAGGACCCCCCGCGCGCTCAAAGTTCCTGCCCTAACTGCCTGGTAACTCGTGCTGCAGCCCCGTCAGTTTAGCCACGCCCTCTCTTTTCAAATACAAAGTACGGTCTCCAGTCTCAAACTTTCTACCCTGCAATATAGGTGACAGCCCCAACGGTTCTGCACCCATCATGGAGAGTGCATGCCTTGCTGGATTCTTCTCATTACACTGCTCACAGATCTTCTACTCAACTCAGGCCTTCTCTGGCTTCTGACTGCTCTCAGACCCTTCTGTGGCAATGGTGGCTGTAAGCCCACTCAACAGCCACACGACCTACCTGGTCCAGGTTCTGGTGCCAACTGCCTCTTCTCGGCCCAGCCAGGCCTTTTATAATTAGTAACTGCAACACAAGTGTCACCTGACCTAGTGTCATCTTTACAGAATGGGTTAGCAGCTGCTGCTTTCTGTGAGATAAAACATTTTTAACCCCTCTTCACTCAAAAGCCTGATTTCACCTTCCTGACCAGGCCAATTTTTACAATTCTGACTACTGTCACTTTATGTGATAGCAACTCTGGAACGCTTCAACGAATCCCACTGATTCAGAGATTGTTTTTTGTGACATATTGTACTTCATGATAGTGGTAAAATTTGTTCGAAATAACTTGTATTTATGTGTGAAAAAAATAGAAACTTGGTGAAAATGTTTACATTTTCAAACTTTTAATTTTAATGCCCTTAAATCAGAAATTTATGTCACACAACATAATTTTTTGCTGGGGAGTTATAAGGGTTAAAACTTGACCAGCAATTTCTCATTTTTCCATCAAAATTTACAAAACCCATTTTTTTAGGGACCACATTACATTTAAAGTGACTTTCAGAGGTCTAAATGAAAGAAAATACCCAACAGTGATACCATTCTAAAATCTGTACCTTTCAAGTATTCAAAACCACATTCAAGAAGTTTATTAATCCTTCAGGTGCTTTACAGGAATTAATGGAATATGGAATGAAAAAAATGAACATTTTACTTTTTTTTCACAAAAATCTTACTTTAGACCCCAGTCTAAAGGGTAACAGGAGAAAATGGACCTCAAATTTTGTTGTGCAATTTCTCCTGAATACACCGATAGCCCATATGTGGGTGAAAACCACTGTTTGGGCACATGACAGGGCTCGGAAGGGAGGGACCATTTGACTTTTTGAATTAAATAATTAGCGGACGCCATGTTGTGTTTGGAGAGCCCCTAATGTGCCTAAACAGTGGAAACCCCCCACAAGTTACCCCATTTTGGAAACTAAACCCCTCAGGGAACTTATCTAGATATGTGGTGAGCACATCAAACCCCCAGATGCTTCACAGAAGTTTATAACATTGATCCGTGAAAATTAAAAAAAATCAAATTTTTCCCACAAAATGTTTTTTCCCCCAATCTTTGCATTTTCAAAAGAATAACAGAAGAAATTGCACCATACAATTTGTTGTGCAATTTCTCCTCCATACACCGACATGTGGAAGAACACTATTGTTTGGGTGCACAACAGTGCCCAGAAAGGAAGGAGTGACATTTTGGATCATCTGCTCAGCGTTGTCCTTTTATTTAGAAATGCTTAAAACTGTGTCCAACCTTACTTTTATGCATGCCTGAAAAGACAGACACCATCAGATCATAGGACAGAAAGCGTTCACAGTGCCTCCATCTGCCTTATTATAGGGAATTTTCCGCCGGGTTTCAGTCTGAATCACACATTTCAGAGATTTACACGGAAACCTCAGTGTAAGCGCTTAGCATAGTGCGCAGGATAAATGTGAGCTGAGCCTTAGGCCGGTCTCACACGTCCAAATAATTCCGGTACTGAAGAAAACGGTCCCAGAGCTGTCCGTGTGTCCGTGTGGATACGTAGGCCATCTGTGTTACATCAGTGTGCTATCCGTATGTCGTGTGTATCATCCGTGTGTGATCCGTGCGCTGTCCGTATGTTGTCCGTGTATTGAAAATATGTTTCAATGTTAACCCGATGACTTTTAAAAACACACACGGATGGCACATGGACGCCATCCGTGTACAGTACATGTTTACACGGACTCATTGACTTGTATCGGTCCGTGTGATCCGTGCGCTCCCATGAACACTGACATGTCTTCGTGTTTTTCACATGGATACACGGTCCGTGAAAAAACGCTGACATGTGTCTACATGTGTCAGTGTCTCTGGTACATGAGGAAACTGTCACTACATGTACCGGAGCCACTGACGTGTGAAACCGGCCTAACTGCGATCTTTGGGAGGCAGAATGAACAAATCAACAGCAGGTAAAGAATTGGTTTTATTTATATTTTTTTACAAAGTTTCTCTTGCTGTAGAAGTGAGTAGGCAACTTTATTCGAGTCGGTGCAATTACAGCAATACTAGATTTATATATTTTTTTTCTGTTTGACTGCTTTCACACACTAAAAGATGCTTTTGTATGCAAAACCTGCATCGCCATATTTTGAGAGCTATATTTTGTTTTCCATATTTCAGTCAGAGTCATGCGAGTCCTTGTTTTTTGAGGGACAAGTTGATGTTTTATTGGTTCCATTTTCAGTCTAATGACAAATTTCTGATCGCTTTCCATTCTGAGTTTTGGGAGTCAGAATTAACAAAAACCAGCAATTCAGAAATTGTTTTGTTTTTATTTTGTGTACTTTTGCTTTTGTTCATGACAACATCACGTCACCATGGCAACGATTGGCCCCTCATGATGATGTCACGGGGGTGCTGATTGGAGAGCAGAAGGAGCTTCTTTCCTCTGCATGCCTGCTAAATGCTGCGCTCTATATCGATCGTTAGTGGGTTAACCCCTCTCTGCCATCTGACATACTATTCCGTCCATGTGACCTGGGCTTTACTTCCCATGGATGGAATAGTACGTCATAGCGATCGGCCGCGCACACGGTTGGTGTGCGGCCGATCGCGGCCGGGTGTCAGGTGATTCTCACAGCTGACACCCGGAACTAAGTGCCAGGAGCGGTCACAGACTGCTCCCGGCATTTTAACCCCCAGAATACTGTGATCCAACACAATCGCAGCATTCCGGGAGCAGGCAGAGTACTGACAGCCCCTCTGCCTTTGGATCGGAGACCCCACGGCATGACGTGGAGTCCCGTTCGCTGCTATGGTAACCCGATGTTGTCATGACGACATCCGGGTTACCAGAGCTGTCATGCGCAGTGCGTGTCAGGATATCTCTCAGGTCAGTGTGCAGGGATTGCAACGCTGACAGCTTCTATAGCATGCAGATGCTGCTTTATCTACATGCTATAGAAGCGCTCAGTCTGCACAAAATGAGTGTCCCATAGTGAGACAAAGTGTAAAAGTAAGAATTAAATTTAAAAAAAAATTTCTTGTAAAATTTTTTAAAAATTCTATCATTAAACAAATATTTGAAGTAAAAAAAATCTAAACAATAAAAGTACATATATTTGGTATCCCCTCATTCGTCATGACCTGACCTATAAAACCATCCCACTAGTTAACTCCTTTAATGAACCCCATAAAAAATAAATAAAAAACGAAGAACAAAACAATGCTTTATCATCATACCGCCGAACAAAAAGTGGAATATCATGCGATCAAAAAGACAGATAGAAATAAACATGGTACCGCTGAAAACGTCATCTTGTCCTGCAAAATACAAGCCTGCATACAGTTCCATCACCAGAAAAATAAAAAAGTTATAGCTTCTAGAATAAAACGATCTATGGGACGCACATACCCCCACCGAGTACTTCCGGGTTTCGTGCGTGCATTCCATAGAGGCTCCCCTCTCATTCCCAGTGTGTTCCATTTGCTGGAAATGAGATGTGAATACCTGGTAATGCAGGAATCCGGAAATGGATGCTGGAAACATGAGGTGTTTTACCGCAGATGGTATCTATATTATTAAGAAATGGGAATGACGCTTCATGAACATGTATGAGGACGGGCCCCCGCCGCGTGTCCGGGCCGGAACCAAGGGGACCGTCATCAAGGTTCCTAGGGGATCTGTTTCCAGGGGACAGAATTCGGGGACGGACTATAGAGACGTCCAGAATGGTTGGGGGAGGAGCTTATATAAAAAGGGTGGAGGACGCTAGCCGCTGTGAGTCAGCAGATCGGGAGAGGAGGAGCAGGAGACCTAGAGGGCTCCAGGGAGCTAGAGCCTCCAGCGGTAACCAGAGAGGACAGCGACAGGAGAGACGAGAGACTCACTGTGGACCGCAGGGAGACTGCACCGAGCTGACCGACGGAGGATCGCCGCCTCACTCCAGCCCTACCTGCTGCTGCCTGTGGCTGTTGCCGCCACACACCACCCCGCGGCTGTTGCCTGTCCGTCACCGCCCGCAGCCGCCACCACCCCGCTTCAGTCTGTGGTTGGGGCCTACCCACCGCCATCCGCGGGTCTCCTAGCACAGCCTAAGGCTGCGCCAGTGGCCTACCAGCTGCCACTCAGCATCACCGCTGCCCGTCCCTGCCCAGGGGCTGCGCCCTCCATTCTCCCGCTCTCAGGCTGTATCCCGCTGCCTCTGTGGGGGGCCATCCCGCCAAAGGACTGTCCTAGGGCCTGTTGTGCCCCCGCCTCGCCTGGGCATACGAACGCCCGAAGCCTTCGCCAGATCCTCGGCGGCTGGGCCCAACGGCTGTGACGCCGAAGCACCATCGTACAGCACGCCGTCGGACGTCAGGACGGCTAAGTGACACATAGTAACTAAGGACCCGTAGTCGACCTTACTGCGGCCCTATAGTGACCGGCCTTTGCCGGGTTAGTCGTGTTCGCATTATCAGTGTTTCTTTGTGTTTGGTCCCTGCGAGGACAGCTGTTGTTATCTTGTTTGGTTGCTCAGGATGGCCCTATCAGCATCTATATATGTATAAAAGTTACCACTAAAAGTTAAATCTGTCTCTCGTCTCGTCACTGCATCCCGCATACCTGCCGTACCTACATTTGGTGTAGTCGGCAGGATGCAGTCTCCGAGCGTGGACGACGATGCCGCGGACCAGAGCAGGGCCGCAGACTCAGCAAGTAACGAGGGCCCTCGGTCCAGTATCTCCTTGGGGGCTATGCTGAGCAACCTGCCCAGGTTCTCTGGCACCAACACCATGCTGTGGAGCTGGACGGAGCGGATGCGAGGGCTCTTTCGAATGCATCCGATGACCCCTGACCTAGAAGCCGAAGTAGCTCTCATGGCATTGGATGGGGAGGCCTGGGACACCGCAACACCTTTGTTAGGGTCTTGCGGATCCTGGAAGAGACCCATGGGGATCCGACGAATGTGGGGGAGTTGAGAAACCAGTTGTTCAGTCACATGCAAGGAGAGGGGGAGACCATCACCCAGTATATGAATGTCCTTCAGGAGCTATACACGGCCATCGAGCGGAAGGACAGCGTACATGTAGGACCCATCGACAATACCCTACGCGACCTGTGACTGGACTGTGAGACCCTCTGATGAAACAGGCACGGGAGCAAGTCCGGGTGAACCCTCGTATGGCTTTCTCCAAGGTGGGAAGTCAAGCGCGCACTCGGGAGCAGGTACAGGGGCTGACTGTCTCCGTGGGGAAGGTCCAGAGAGTGGAGGCCTCCGTGAATGCTCTCGGGGAGCCCCAATGGATGGAAGAGATGAAACAGGAGCTGAAGAACATCTGAGGCGAGTTGGCCGAAGTGAAAAGAAGGGCCAAGGTCACGACTGAGTGGCCTAGTTCAAATGAAGGGCCCTGGGGGCCTCGCAATATCCGAAGCGGCCGGCCCTCGCAACCCCGGTGTTATGAGTGCGGGAAGCTGGGCCACTTTGCACGAGAGTGTCCACGATGTGGGAGATGCTCACCCCGGTGGCCATTAAACTAGAGGGCTCGGGCTGGGGGGACGCCGCTTGGAGCCACGACACAGGGTGGTGGAAGTCCCAAAGATCTGGTCGCAAAGTGTCTAGTGGTATGGGCAGAGGTCGAGGGCCGTGCTGTACGGTGCCTAGTGGACATGGGGGTCGCAAGTAATGACCATGTCTGCAACTTATTTCGGCAGCATTTTCCCGAGGCAGTGAGACCCCAGTGGGGGTCCATGATAAGACTGGTAGCCG
Source organism: Dendrobates tinctorius (assembly GCF_039654945.1). Taxonomy (NCBI): domain Eukaryota; kingdom Metazoa; phylum Chordata; class Amphibia; order Anura; family Dendrobatidae; genus Dendrobates; species Dendrobates tinctorius. The sequence continues at coordinate 473,177 of NW_027361739.1, read as the reverse complement.
CCAAACAACTGCCGGTTCCTGTTGCCGGAGTGGTTTGGATGCAGATGACGCTGTGTTGCAAATCCCTCGGCCGCCGGGGAGTGATCCTGACACAGGGGGAGACCAATAACAAACACCCAGTCACCCTGGATATGAATATACTGTGGGAGTTCGGCAACTAACTCCTTAATGACCCCACGCCACGCAAGAGACCTTGAACCAATGGGGCTCCCGTACGCCCCAAGGGTGGGTCTTCCAGCGGTTGGTGCGGGGGGCGCGAGTGCTCCAGGACTGCCAGGAGGGCGAGGCACTGGGAAAAGTAATCGCGCCAGCAGCTCCTCCACTCGTGTGGAGGAAAAAAATTTTTTTTTACCAACTAGAGTCCCGCTGAGAAAGCAGCAGTGAAATCACTAAGAGCGAATAACGACATAATCCTAAAAAATGCTGATAAGGGGGGTGGGGTGGTCGTCATGAATAGGGACTGGTATGTCAAAGAAGGTTTCAGAATACTAGATGATCCTGAATATTATGCCAAATTGGAACAAGACCCATCTGCCTTTATCTTTTCTAAGTATACTGTGCTCGTTAAAGAAGCCTGGTCCCTTGGTATTTTAAACAAAAATATCCGGGCCCCAGTGCCTCTGGAGGGCATGGAGATGCTGGTGGAGCCATGCTTCTCGGAACGCCTGCACCCTGGCGTACTGGTGGCCCGCACCCTAGCCACTGTGCGGAGGGGGACCGTCCTGGTGCGCTGCGTCAACCTAGAGGACCAAGACATCGTCCTAAAGCCCCGGGCCGAAATGGCGAAGCTTGTGAGACCTTTGGAAGAGGTGCTGCCAGCCCGTGTGATCCAATTAAAGGTGCAACCTGAGGACCCTTGGGCAGTGACTATCCGATCTCTACAGACTGCCGGGTTCTCGAACCATCCTGGAGAGAATGCGGGCCGAACTCTCCGGCCTAACCCCAGCCCAAATTCTCCAGGTGGAAACGCTACTAGGGCAGTACCAGGAGGCATTCACCAGCCACGAGGATGATTTTGGATGTACCACCGCCATTACGCATGGCATTCCCACGGCAGGGGCGGCTCCCATCAGGGAACAATATCGTCAGATCCCTCCTCAACTATACCAGGAGGTGAAAACATTACTGGGCCAAATGCTGCGGAAGGGGTCATCCGAAAAAGCCAGAGTCTCTGGGCGGCTCCCATCGTGTTTGTTCGCAAACAGGATGGCACCCTGCAGTTCTGTGTGGACTATCGGAAACTGAACGCTTTTACCATCAATGACTTGTACCCGCTGCCCCGCATAGAAGAGTCCCTGCCCGCCTTGGGGAAGGCGACGTACTTCTCGACTCTGGATCTGGCCAGCGGGTACTGGCAAGTGCCAATGTCGGAGGAAGACAGGGCCAAGACTGCGTTCATTCTTCCCATCGGACTGTTCGAGTTCAATCGGATGCCTTTCGGGCTGGCCAATGCCCCGGGGACTTTCCAATGGCTGATGGAGCGGTGTTTGGGAGATCTCAACTTTGAAGCCATGCTGATATATCTGGACGACATCATCATCTATGCCGCCACGTTTGAGGACCACCTGCGGCAGCTGGGGCAGGTGCTCGGCCGGCTGCAGAAGTACGGGTTGAAGGTGAAACCCCAGAAATGCCACCTGTTTCGTACCCAGATCGAATATCTGGGGCATACCGTCTCCGCCGAAGGCGTTAGACCGTCCCTGGAAAACGTCGCCGCAATCCAGGGGTGGCCTACCCCCGAGACGGTAAAAGATGTGCGAGCCTTCCTGGGGTTGGCCGGTACTACCGTCGTTTCGTAAAGAATTTTGCACGTCGAGCCCGAGCCCTGCAAGACCTGCTAAAGTGGGCTCCTGCCGCGGTGAATGGGCAAAAGATCCAGTGGTAAGAACTGCAAGAAGAGGTCTTCCAAGACCTTAAGGCCGCACTTTCGGGTGCCCCAGTGTTAGCCTATGCGGATTTCTTACAGCCGTTCATACTGCACACCGACGGGAGCCTACACGGGCTAGGGGCTGTATTGTCACAAATCCAAGACGGCCGGGAGAGAGTGATCGCTTATGGCAGCCGATCACTTCATGACTCCAAACGTAATCCCAACAATTACAGCTCCTTTAAGCTCGAGCTCCTCGCGGTAGTGTTGGCCATGACGGAGTGGTTCGCAGAGTACCTGGCGGGATCTGAGGTGGTGATACGAACCGACAACAACCCGCTGGCCCACCTAGAAAATGCCAAACTAGGGGCTCTGGAGTAGCGATGGGTGGCCCGGATGGCCAAGTTCAACTACAAGATCATTTATAAAAGAGGAGCAGAGAACGTACATGCTGACATCCTCTCCAGGATCCGGCATGCAACTCAAGGGAAAAGTCGAGACGACGAATTAGAAGGAGAAGAAACGCCGTACGCTCTGGCCTCCACTGTACTCACAGCTACCACCCAAGAACAATCCCATCTAGGACCCCCCAGGGGTATGCTGGAACAATCTCGTGATAAATGGATCCAACAGCAGCAAGAGGACAAAGAGATTGGGTCCCTACGCCAATGGGTAGCCAATGGCAAAGTACTTACCGACTCCCAGAGGCAGACCTTGACTCAGGACATGTTGCTAATGCTACGCCAATGGGAGAAATTAGTCATGAAGAAGGGACTATTATATCGTAAGGCAGTATCACGGATGACATCAGCAACATCTTGGCAGGTGGTCGTGCCCGGAGCCCAACTTGGCGAACTGGCTCGGGAAGCCCATGAAAAAGTGGCCCATTTTGGAGCTCAAAAGACCTTTCAGCGGTTGCAGCAAATGGTTTACCACCCTCGCTTACAAACTGCAGTGGAAGAAGTTTTCCGGGCGTGCCGCCTATGCGAACTAGCTAAACCACCCGCACAACGGTCCCCGGTACAAACGATAGTAACATCAGCTCCCCTCGAACTCCTGATGGTGGACTATTTGACCATGGGCCCCACACACCAGGGGTATGAACATTGTCTCATCATCGTGGATCATTTCACCAAATTCGCCGTGGTGATTTGCAGAAACTTTGCCTACGTGATTTGCAGAAACTTCATCCAAGTGTACGGCTGCCCCCAACGAATACATTCAGATCAGGGAACATGCTTTCTGGGGAAAGTCATGGAGGAATTACACCGTCTCTATGGTATCGACAAATCCCGAACCACGCCGTACCACCCGCAGGGAAACGGGGCCTGCGAACGATTTAATCGAACGCTAATCCAAATGTTGCGCACCCTGGAGAGCGACCGGAAGGCCCGCTGGCCTGAGTACGTTCCTGAACTAGTGTGGGTTTATAACAACTGGGAACACCTGGTTACCGGCTACACCCCCTACTCGCTACTATTTGGGTGGGAAGGCAAGGGGATCACGGAGGTAAAACTGAACCCGGAGGAGCCACAACCCTGGACAGGGGTTTCATCATGGGTCCGGAACCACCAGCACCGGCTACAAACCCTCCACCGAATCGTCCATACAAAACACCAGGACCTAGAACATCCAGGGGGGACTCTGCCTCCGCCCATCAACCTCCAGGCTGGGGATCGAGTACTCTTACTAGTCCAGCGCCCTCAGAACAAGTGGGTGGGGAGAGAGTCCCTATCGAGTATTGCGCCGAATAAGCCCCGATGGGCCCGTGTATGAAATACTGCCTGAACAAGACGGAGCCCTCCTAACTCGCACTGTGCACCGTAATATGTTGCAGCCCTGTACGTCCACCGACCCCATACGACCCGAGACCACTCCTCAGGTCCCCGAACCCCAGCCAACAGTCTGGGACCTGGACGACGAAGAAGACTTCCCAGCAGTACAAACGGGCCCTCCAAGGAACGATATCTCAGCAGGCCCAATCCACCTGCCAGAACCGACCAGCCCACCACCTTCCACCACCCAAGAAAGCTCCACCGTAGTCGAACCAAGACGCTCCGAGCGGTCAACAGCCGGCAAACCCCCCCCGAACGTTACGAACAAGATCAGTTCGTATGGCAACGAGAACTGTCATCTCAAAAGGCCAACCCAGGCCTACCCAAGCCCTCGCCCGGGGACTGGCGAGCATACAGGAAGGAGGAGTGTAGGAGGAAGGGCCCCCGCCGCGTGTCCGGTCTGGAACCAAGGGGATCGTCATCAAGGTTCCTAGGGGGTCTGTTTCCGGTGGACAGAATTCGGGGACGGACCACAGAGACTTCCAGTTCAGTTTGGGGAGGAGCTTATATAAAAAGGGCGAAGGACGCTAGCCGCGGTGAGTCAGCAGATCGGGAGAAGAGGAGCATGAGACCTAGAGGGTGCCAGGGAGCTAGAGCCTCCAGCGGTAACCAGAGAGGAGGACAGCGACAGGAGAGATGAGAGACTCACTGTGGACCGCAGGGAGACGGCACCGAGCCGACCAACGAAGGATCACCGCTTCACTCCAGCCCGTGGTTGCAGCCTACCAGCTGCCGCCCGCGGCCGTTGCCGCTTCACTCCAGCCCGCGGCTGCTCGCTGCCACCCGCGGCCGTCACCGTGTCACTCCAGCCCGCGGCTGCGGCCTACCTGCTGCCGCCGGCGGCCGTTACCGCCACACTCCACCCTGCGGTCTGTCCGTTGCCACCTGCAGCTGCCACCACCACGCTTCAGTCCGCAGTTGGGGCCTACCCACCACTCAGCATCACCGCTGCCCGTCCCTGCCCAGGGGCTGCGGCCTCCATTCTCCCGCTCTCAGGCTGTATCCCGCTGCCTTCGCGGGGGGCCATCCCGCCAAAGGACTCTCCTAGGGACTGTTGTGCCGCCGCCTTGCCTGAGCATAGGAACTCCCGAAGCCTTCACCAGATCCTCGGCAGCTGGGCCTAGCGGCTGCGACGCCGAAGCGCCATTGTACAGCACGCCGTCATACATCAGGACTGCTAAGTGATACATAGTAACTAAGGACCCGTAGTCGGCCATACCGCGGCCCTATAGTGACTGGCCTTTGCCGGGTTAGTCGTGTTCACATTATCAGTGTCTATGCTCTATCTTGTTTATGGGCAAATGAGATATATTATAACATGAAACCTTATTTTGACTCCCATTTTGCTCTAGGACCTGAATTGGCAAAATCAATTGTTTGGACTCTAGACCACTAATGAAATGGTTTCTTAAGAGGGGTGGTGTTAGTAATGTGAATGCAATTTCCTCTTTGCTATCTTCAGTGGAGGGATATGCTGCCCAGCTACTCTTGATAAGGAATACTCGTGTCATTCCCCTGATGAGTCAAGTTATTGAGGAAACACGTTGAGAGGCACACAGGGCTAGTCCAGGGCTGGTTAGTGACAGGGCTAGCTGTGGACTGCCCTTGTAAGGGCGGGAGTCTTAGGGTCCCATGCACAGTTTCATTATAGGGAATAGTAGGGTCAATATTGGAACCCATACTCCTTGAAGTTGTGGCTAAGGAAAAGTGGCATATGGTGAGAATATTCTTTTTTTTACAACTCCTGATTAATATATGTGATCAATGTGGTAAAAATAAGCTCAATTGAAAGTTGTACTAATTTGGGCCATTGGTTGTTTCACATAGATGATTTGTAAAAATGTGACATATGTCAGAATTTTTTCTGCTTCCCAAACAGGGAGTTAAAGGGTCCAAAATGTATCCCAGACAGGGAATTAAAGTGTGTTTTTATATTTGTGCACTAGTGTTTTTGGTTCACGAAAATTTATTGAGGTGAAAACCTTTTTTTTTAGGCTGTGTGCCCACGATGCGATTTTTAAGCGTTTTTGCCGCGATTTTCGTCGCGAAAACGCTGCGAAAATGTTTAAAAATCTTGTACATGATGCACCCCATGCATTCCTATGGCATTCCGCACATGCTGTGCTAATGCTGCGCTTTTTTCCACGGCGGAATCGCATCGCGGGAAAAAAATCGCAGCATGATCATTCTTTTGTGCGGAATTGCAAAGAATTGCCGCGATTCCGCACCCATAGGAATGCATGAGAATCGCTTACTTCCCGCATGTGGCTATGCCTACCTTGCGGGAAGTTAAGCGTCTCATGTGTCATCAGCGTGTTTTGCCCTCGAACATACGGTCCATGGAAACACACTGACATGTGCACAGACCTATTCACTTGAATAGGCAAATAGTGCTCCGTTCCTCCCGAGTCTCTCCACATGTCTGCCCAATGGTATAAAAGTTTGTGACACACCCATGGTGTCAACATGCTCACTGGCACCCCTAGATGAATTCATTGAGAGATGTAGTTCGTAAAATGGGGTCACTTATGAGGGGGTTCTGCTGTTTTGGCACCTCATGGATATAGACCCCTCAAAGTGGTTTCAAATGTGATGTGGTCCCTAAAAAAAAAAAAAAAAAATTGTGTTGTAAAAAAGAAGAAAAATCGCTTTTAACCCTTATAATTTCCTAACAAAAAAAATTTTGGTTCCAAAATTGTGCTGATGTAAAGTAAACAAGGGAAGAGAGAGAGAGAGAGAGAGAGAGAGAGAGAGAGAGAGAGAGAGAGAGAGAGAAGTGTGAAAGAGGCCTTAAGTGTTTTGCCAAATTTCATTTTTTTCACAAATAAACGCAAGTCATATCAAAGAAATTTTACCACTATCATCAAATACAATATGTCATGAGAAAACAATGACAGAATCACCAGGATTCATGGAAGCGTTCCAGAGTTAATACCTCATAAAGGGACAGTGGTCAGAATTGTAAAAATTGGCCTGGTCATTAACATACCAACCACCCTTGGGGGGTAAAGGGGTTAAAGTGTTGGGAGGTGCTCCTGGCACTGAATTTTCAGTGTCAGCTGTCAGTCAGCTGACACCCAGCGGCGCGATTGCCTGCACACAGCCCCCTCTGTGCATGGAAGATTTCCATGACAAATACATGTATCCTTCATCGGTAGGGAAGTACTTCCCGACCATGACGTATATATACTGCAAATGGCAGGAAGGGGTTAATCTCCTCCTCTGGGGACATAGGTTCCCAATATTAGATTCCTACTACTTTAATTTTTTCTTTACTTTCACCTTTGACTGGCAGATGGCTTCAAGTTAAAAAAAACAAAAAACACACTGTGAATGAGATATTACAAATCACATTATTTTGACACTGATTAATTTGATTGTTACTATAAAAAGCAACATTTTTCCACATGAAAAAGCAAACAGAAAATCATTTAGCACACATACACACAATATTATGTAGTATTTTAAAACATTTTTTTATCTGGCGGTTGTAAGTCCCAAGAAAAAAAACTATTGGATGATGCCTTGAAAAATATCATACACACTACATACTGTGTGTAAAAATAAAAAATAAAAATGTCACTGACCCCAAGAGTACTATAAGAGTATGTGCACACGTTGCGGATTCTACTGCGGAATTTTCCGCACAAAATCCGCATCTCTTGGCAGAAAACGCATGTGCATTTTTTATGTGTTTTTGCTGCGGATTTGATGTGGTTTTTCAGTGCGGCTTTGTCTGCAGATTTGTATGCGTTTTTGTAAGCTAAATAAAGATATGTTATTTAACAAAAAAAAAGATTTGTGATGTCGTTTCTGGTCCAACCTCCTCTTTTACATTTGTCCAACCCACACTCCATTACACACACAGATAGATGATAATAGATAGATATGGGATGGATAGATAATAGATAAATATGGGATAGATAGATATATCTATACACATATCCATAGATATATCCATAGATGTTTCCATAGATACATCCATAGATATGTTGATAGATATTTCCATAGATATATGATCCATAGTTTATATACATATATTCATGTTTATTAATGAACAATATGTTTCATTCTGAAAAAAAAAATGGCATGGGCTCCCGCGCAATTTTCTGTGCCAGAGGGGGAAAGCCAACGGCCAGGGGCCAATATTTGTAGCCTGGGAAAGGGGTAATACCCATGGCCCCTTCCCAGGCTATGAATATCAGCCCGCAGCTGTCTGCCTAGCCTTTACTGGCTATTAACCCCTTCCCAACCTTTGACGCCACATAGGCGTCATGAAAAGTCGTGCCAATACGACCCATGACGCCTATGTGACATTAGGCATCATGAATTTATTGCCCCCCTGGGGGTCGGGTGACCGGGGTCACTGAAAGGTCACCCGACCCCCACAAAGAGGACACTTCATAGTTAACCCCAGGGGGCGTGGCTTAGCGTGCCTACGATCGCTCTGATTGGCTGTTTCAGTTTTAACAGCCAATCAGAGCGATTTGTAATATTTCACCAATGAAATTTGGTGAAATATTACAATCCAGCCATGGGCGATGCTGCAATAGCATCTGCCATGGCTGGAGACCAAGACCCGACCCCCCCCCCATATCGACTGGCGGGGGCGATTGCAACCGACGCACGGCGGCTATCTGCCGCCGCCGTTAACATCAGCTCGCCTTCCCTTTGCTCCCCCCTACCTTCCGATCCCCCCCTCCTCACCCCCACAGTACTTACAAAGTCCCTCTGGCTGTCCCGGTGTCCCGCCATCCCAGATCATGGGCACCGCCATCTTGGAAATGGTGATCAAAATTAAAAAAAAGTAACTACACCCCTCTTTATCACCCCCATAGGCAGACACAAATAATAAAATTAAAAAAAAATATTTTTCCAATAGGGTTAGAATTAGAGTTAGGGTTGGAATTAGGGTTAGGGTTAGAAATAGGGTTAGGGTTGGAATTAGGGTTAGGGTTAGAAATAGGGTTAGGGTTGGAATTAGGGTTAAGATTAGGGTTAGGGGTGGGTTGGGATTAGGGTTAGGCTTGTCGTTAGGGTTAGAGTTGGGATTAGGGATAGGGGTGTGTTGGAGTTAGGGTTGTGGTTAGGGTTATGATTAGGGATGGGATTAGGGTTAGGGGTGTGTTGGGGTTAAATTTGGAGTTAGAATTGAGGGGTTTCCACTGTTTAGGCACATCACGGGGTCTTCAAATGTGACATGGCGCCACCATTTATTCCAGCCAATTTTGTGTTCAAAAAGTCAAACAGTGCTCCCTCCATTCCGAGCCCCGACGTGTGCCCAAACAGTGGTTTACCCCCACATATGGGGTATCAACGTACTCAGGAAAAATTGCACAACAACTTTGAAGGTCTAATTTCTCCTGTTACCCTTGGGAAAATTGGGGGCTAAAAAAATATTTTTGTGGAAAAAAATGATTTTTTATTTTCACGGCTCTGCGTTATAAACTTCTCTGAAGCACTTGAGGGGTTCAAAGTGCTCACCACACATCTAGATTTGTTCCTTGGGTGGTCTAGTTTCCAAAATGGGGTCACATGTGGGGGTTTCCACTGTTCAGGCACATCAGAGGCTCTGCAAACGTAACATGACACCCGCAGACCATTCCTTCAAGTCTGTATTTCAAAATGTAACTACTTCCCTACCAGCGTGCTCAGGACAAACTGAACAACAACTTTTGGGGTCCAATTTATCCTGTTACCCTTGGGAAAATAAAAAATAGCAGGCTAAAACATCATTTTTGAGGGAAAAAAATGATTTTTTATTTTCATGGCTCTGCATTTATAAACTTCTGTGAAGCACTTGGGGGTTCAAAGTGCTCATCACACATCTAGATAAGTTCCTTGTGGGGTCCAGTTTCCAAAATGGGTTTACTTGTGGGAGAGCTCCAATGTTTAGGTAACATAGTAACATAGTAACATAGTTATTAAGGTTGAAGGGAGACTTTAAGTCCATCTAGTTCAACCCATATCCTATCCTAACTTGCCCTAACATGTTGATCCAGAGGAAGGCAAAAAAAACCCATGTGGCAAACAGTAAGCTTCACATTGGGGAAAAAAATTCCTTCCTGACTCCACATACGGCAATCAGACTAGCTCCCTGGATCAACGCAATATTAAGGAAACTAGTGTATATAGAAAATAGGGGGGGAAGCCAGCACTGCTTAAGGTTAGAACGCGTAAATTGAAGTGCATATGCACATAATATCCAGCTATATTCAAAAATGAGATATTTAGCAAAAAAATTGATCAATTCAATTGAGCCACCCCGCCGCGCCAAGGCAATCTCATGTGGGGGGGTCTCAATTGAATTGATCAATTTTTTTGCTAAATATCTCATTTTTTAATACAGCTGGATATTATGTGCATATGCACTTTAATTTATGCGTTCTAACCTTAAGCAGTGCTGGCTTCCCCCCCTATTTTCTTGTTGTTGGTTTGTGGCTCACCACCACTGCTGCCGTGCACACTTGGCTATGTCCGCTATAAATTTTTCTGTGTTCATTATGATGGATCTAGGCTGCTGTGCACACACACGGCAGCCCCGCCCTGCCCCAAGCTTTATTTAATTGTGCACCTGTGTCTGGGCCAACATCGCCCTTCATCTATGTTTGCTGGTTGGGCAATGTGTGGAGGTCAATCCTGATATGTCTGTGTTCAGACCTGGTTGGCCTTCATCTGCACTTGCTTCATCTGGCTTTATGGGAGCGATCCAGCAATGTTCAGGTACAGATTGCACTTGATGTGGTCATGCTCTTAGGAGGCCGTAATGGCACAGTATTTATTATAAATATAGAGTAGGACCCCCCACATGAGATTGCCTTGGCGCGGCGGGGTGGCTCAATTGAATTGATCAATTTTTTTGCTAAATATCTCATTTTTGAATACAGCTGGATATTATGTGCATATGCACTTTAATTTATGCGTTCTAACCTTAAGTAGTGCTGGCTTCCCCCCCTATTTTCAACTAGTGTATATATCCTGTAATATTATACTTTTCAAGAAAGGCATCCAGTCCCTTCTTAAATTTTAGTAGGGAATCACTCATTACAACATTATATGGCAGAGAGTTCCATAGTCTCACTGCTCTTACAGTAAAGAATCCACGTCTGTGAGTATGCTTAAACCTTCTTTCCTCCAGACGTAGAGGATGCCCCCTTGTCCCCGTCACAGGTCTAAGAGTAAAAAGATCATTAGAAAGCTCTTGGTATTGTCCCCGCATATATTTATACATTGTAATAAGATCACCCCTAAGCCTTCGATTCTCCAAACTAAATAACCCCAAATGTAATAACCTGTCTTGGTATTGCAGACCCCCTAGATCCCTAATAACCTTGGTCGCTCTTCTCTGCACCCGCTCCAGTTCAGCTATGTCTTTCTTATACACCGGAGACCAGAACTGTACACAGTATTCTAAGTGTGGTCGCACAAGTGACTTATATAGAGGTAAAATTATGTTCTCCTCATGAGCATCTATGCCTCTTTTAATGCATCCCATTATTTTAGTTGCCTTTGCAGCAGCTGCCTGACACTGGCCGCTAAATGTGAGTTTGTTGTCCACCCATACACCCAGGTCTTTTTCAGTGACTGTTTTGCCCAGTGTTTTACAATTAAGCACATAATTATACATCTTGTTCATTCTACCCAAGTGCATGACCTTACATTTATCCCCATTAAAGCTCATTTGCCATTTATCAGCCCAAGCTTCTAGTTTACATAAATCCTCCTGTAATATAAAATTGTCCTCCTCTGTATTGATTACCCTGTAGAGTTTAGTGTCATCTGCAAATATTGAAATTCTACTCTCTATGCCCCTTACAAGGTCATTAATAAATACGTTAAAAAGAAGCGGGCCCAAAACTGACCCCTGTGGTACCCCACTGCTAACCGTGACCCAGTCTGAGTGTGCTCCATTAATAACCACCCTTTGTTTCCTATCCCTGAGCCAGCTCTTAACCCACCTACACATATTTTCCCCTATCCCCATTGTTCTCATTTTATGTATCAACCTTTTGTGTGGCACCGTATCAAAAGCTTTTGAAAAGTCCATGTACACCACGTCCACTGCATTCCCTTGGTCCAGTCCGGAACTTACCTCTTCATAAAAGCTTATCAGATTAGTCTGACAGGAATGGTCCCTTGTAAACCCATGTTGATATTGGGTCATGAGGTTATTCTTCTCCAGATACTCCAGTATAGTATCTCTTAGAAAACCCTCCAGGATTTTACCCACAGTTGAGGTTAAACTTACTGGCCTATAATTTCCAAGTTCAGTTTTTGTCCCCTTTTTGAATATTGGCACCACATTTGCTATACGCCAGTCCTGTGGTACAGACCCTGTTATTATGGAATCTTTAACCCCTTCACCCCCAAGGGTGGTTTGCACGTTCATGACCGGGCCAATTTTTACATTTCTGACCACTGTACCTTTATGAGGTCATAACTCTGGAACGCTTCCATGGATCCCGGTGATTCTGACATTGTTTTCTCGTGACATATTGTACTTCATGTTAGTGGTAAAATTTCATTCAAATAACTTGCGTTTATTTGTGAGAAAAACGGAAATTTGGCGAAAATTTTGAAAATTTCGCAATTTTCCAACTTTTAATTTTTATGCCCTTAAATCACAGAGATACGGCACACAAAAAACTTGATAACTAACATTTCCCACATGTTTACTTTACATCAGCACAATTTTGGAACCAAAATTTTTTTTTGTTAGGAAGTTATAAGGGTTAAAAGTTGACCAGCGATTTCTCATTTTTACAACACCATTTTATTTTTAGGACCACATCACATTTGAAGCCACTTTGAGGGGTCTATATGATAGAAAATACCCAAAAGTGACACCATTCTAAAAACTGCACCCCTTAAGGTGCTCAAAACCACATTCAAGAAGTTTATTAACCCTTTAGGTGCGTCACAGGAATTTTTTTGAATATTTAAAAAAAAATGAACATCTAACCTTTTTTCATAAAAAAAATACTTCAGGTTCAATTTTTTTTATTTTACCAAGGGTAACAGGAGAAATTGAACTGCAAAAGTTATTGTGCAATTTGTCCTGAGTACGCAGATACCTGATATGTGGGGGGGAACGACTGTTTCGGCGCATGGCAGAGCTCAGAATGGAAGGAGCGCCGTTTGACTTTTTCAATGCAAAATTGGCTGGAATTCAGATTGGAAGCCATGTCACGTTTGGAGAGTCCCTGATGTACTTAAACAGTGGAAACCCCCTACAAGTGACCCCATTTTGGAAACTAGACCCCCCAAGGAACTTATCTAGATATGTGGTGAGAACTTTGAACCCACAAGGGCTTTACAGAAGTTTATAACGTACAGCGGTACAATTAAAAAATCATATTTTTTCCACAAAAATGATCTTTTCACCCCAATTTTTATTTTCCCAAGGGTAACAGGACCCTAAACGTTATTGTACAATTTGTCCTGAGTACGCTGATACCCCACATGTGGGGGTAAACCACTATTTGGGCGCATGGCAGAGCTCGGAAGGGAAGCAGCGCCATTTGACATTTTTGGCTGGAATTGAGATCGGACACGATGTCGCGTTTGGAAAACCCCTGATGTACAAAAAAAAAGTGGAAACCCCCCACAAATGACACCATTTTGGAAACTAGACCCCCTAAGGAACTTATCTAGATGTGTGGTGAGAACTTTGAACCCCCATGGGCTTCACAGAAGTTTATAACATAAAGCCATACAATTAAAAAATCATATTTTTTCCACAAAAATGATCTTTTCACCCTCAATTCTTATTTTTCCAAGGGTAACAGGACCCTAAAAGTTATTGTGCAATTTGTCCTGAGTACGCTGATACCCCACATGTGGGGGTAAACCATTATTTGGGCGCATGGCAGAGCTCGGAAGGGAAGCAGCGCCATTTGACGTTTTGGGCTGGAATTGAGATCGGACACCATGTCGCGTTTGGAAAACTCCTGATGTACCAAAACAGTGGAACCCCCCCACAAATGACACCATTTTGGAAACTAGACCCCCTAAGGAACTTATCTAGATGTGTGGTGAGCACTTTGACCCCCCCAGTGCTTCACAGAAGTTTATAACACCCGGGCGTGAAAATAAAAAATTCGTATTTTTTCCACAAACATGATCTTTTAATCACCATTTTTTTATTTTCCCAAGGGTACCAGGAGAAATTGGACCCCAAAAGTTGTTGTCCAATTTGTCCTGAGTATGCTGATACCCCATATGTGGGAGAAAACTACTGTATGGGCACACGTCGGGGCTCGGAAGGGAAGTAGTGACGTTTTGGAATGCAGACTTTGATGGAATGGTCTGCGGGTGTCATGTTGCCTTTGGAGAGCCCCTAATGTACCTAAACAGTGGAAACCCCCCACAAATGACACCATTTTGTATACTAGACCCCCCAAAAGGAACTTATCTAGATGTGTGGTGAGCACTTTGAACCCCCCAGTGCTTCACAGAAGTTTTCAACGCCCGGGCGTGAAAATAAAAAATTCGTATTTTTTCCACAAACATGATATTTTAGTCACCATTTTTTTATTTTCCCAAGGGTACCAGGAGAAATTGGACCCCAAAAGTTGTTGTCCAATTTGTCCTGAGTACGCTGATACCCCATATGTGGGAGAAAACTACTGTATGGGCACACGTCGGGGCTCGGAAGGGAAGTAGTGACGTTTTGGAATGCAGACTTTGATTTAATGGTCTGCGGGTGTCATGTTGCCTTTGGAGAGCCCCTAATGTACCTAAACAGTGGAAACCCCCCACAAATGACCCCATTTTGAAAACTAGACCCACTAAGGAACGTATCTAGATGTGAGGTGAGCACTTTGAACCCCCAAGGGCTTCACAGAAGTTTATAATGCCAGGGCATGAAAATAAAAAAATCGTATTTTTTCCACAAACATGATCAATTAGTCCCCAATTATTTCATTTTCCCAAGGGTAACAGGAGAAATTGGACCCCAAAAGTTGTTGTCCAATTTGTCCTGAGTACGCTGACACCCCATATATGGGAGAAAACTACTGTATGGACACACGTCGGGGCTCGGAAGGGAAGCAGTGACGTTTTGGAATGCAGACTTTGATGGAATGGTCTGCGGGTGTCATGTGCGTTTGGAGAGCCCCTGATGTACCTAAACTATTGAAACTCCCCACAAGTGACCCCATTTTGGACACTAGACCCCCCACGGAACTTATCTAGATGTGTGGTGAGCACTTTGAACCCCCAAGTGCTTCACAGAAGTTTATAACACTCGGACGTGAAAATAAAAAAATCATTTTTTTCCACAAAAATGATATTTTTGCCCCCAATTTTTTATTTTCCTAAGGGTAACAGGAGAAATTGGACCCCAAAAATTGTTTTGCAATTTGTCCTGAGTAGGCTGATACCCTACATGTGGGGGTAAAACACTGTTTGGGCGCATAGCAGAGCTTGGAAGGAAAGGAGCACCATTTGACTTTTTCAACTCAGAATTGGCTGGAATTGAGATCAGACGCCATGTTGCATTTGGAGAGCCCCTGATGTGCCCAAACAGTGGAAACCCCCAATTCTAACTCCAACCCGAACCCCAACACGCCCCTAACCCTAACCCTAGCCCTAACCCTAGCCCTAACCCTAACCCTAGCCCTAACCCTAACCCTAGCCCTAACCCTAACCCTAGCCCTAGCCCTAACCCTAACCCTACCCCAACACACCCCTAGCCCTAACCCTAGCCCTAACCCTAATGGAAAAATGGAAATAAATACATTTTTTTAATTTTATTATTTTTCCCTAACTAAGGGGGTGATAACGGGGGGTTTGATTTACTATTTATGGCGGTTTTTATGTTTGGCGGCTGTCGCACGCTAAAAGACGCTTTTTATTGTAAAAATAGTTTTTGCATCACCACATATTGAGAGCTATAATTTTTCCGTATTTTGACCCACCGAGTCATGTGAGGTCTTATTTTTTGCGGGACAAGTTGACGTTTTTATTGGTACCATTTTCGGGCACGTGAAATTTTTTGATCGCTTTTTATTCCGATTTTTGGGACGCAGAATGAACAAAAACCAGCGTTTCATGAATTTCTTTTGGGGGGGGTGCGTTTACACCGTTCCGCGTGCGGTAAAATTGATAAAGCGGTTTTATTCTTCGGGTCAGTACGGTTACAGCGATACCTCATTTAGGTCGTTTTTTATGTTTTTGTCGGTTTTATGCAATGAAAACTACTTTATATAAAAAATAATTATTTTTGTATCGCTTTATTCAGCGAGCTATAACTTTTTTATTTTTTTGCTGATTATGCTGTGTGGCGGCTCGTTTTTTGCGGGACAAGATGACGTTTTCAGCGGCACCATGGCTATTTATATGCGTCTTTTTGATCGCGCGTTATTACACTTTTTGTTTGGCAGTATGATAATAAATCATTATTTTTTGCTTAGTTTTTTATTTTTATTTTTTAAGGGGTTCGCTAAAGGGGTTAACTAATGGGACAGTTTTATAGGGCGGGTCGTTACGGACGCGGCGATACCTAATATGTGTACTTTTATTGTTTTTTTTTTTTTATTATTTCCAAAAAATGGATTTATTGGGGGAATATTTTTTTTTTTTTCTAATTTATTTGGCGATTTTTTTTTAATTATTTTTACACTTTTTTTTATTTTTTTTTTTACTTTATTAAATAGTCCCAGGTGGGACATCACTGTCCTGTGACAGATCGCTGATCTGTCACATCACAGATCACTGTGACAGATCAGCGATCTGACACAGGCACTGCAGAAGGCTTCCTCATGCCTGCGCTTTGCAGGCACTGAGGAAGCCAGCTTCCGCAGGCCCCCGAAGGCCCCCGTCGCCATCTTGGATTCGGGGGCCTGGAGGAAGGGAGTCCCCCGCAGCAGCGCTGCACATTGCGCTGCCGTGGGGCTCAGGGAAGCACGGAGGGAGCCCCCTCCCTGCCGATGCTTCCCTTTAACCCCCGGTACACCGCGATCGTGTTTGATCGCAGTGTGCAAGGGGTTAACGTGTCGGGGGCGGTCCGTGACCGCCCCTGACACATTGTGCCGGGTGTCAGCTGTGATAATCAGCTGACACCCGGCCGCGATCAGCGGCGCTCACCACGTGGGCGCCGCTGATCGCGCCGACGTACTATCCCGTCCCCGGTCATACGGGCCCGGGTACCGTGGACGGGATAGTACGTCGGATGGCAGGAAGGGGTTAAAGATTAAAAATAATGGTCTATCTATGACTGTGCTTAATTCCTGTGGGGGTGTATCCCATCCGGGCCCGGGGATTTGTCAATTTTAGTGATTTTTAGACGCCGCCGTACTTCCTGCTGGGTTAAGCAGGTGACATTTAACAGAGAATTTTTATCCCTGATCATGTTATCCGTCATGGGATTTTCTTGTGTAAACACTGTTGAAAAAAAGTCATTTAGCATATTGGCTTTTTCCTCATCCTCATCCACCATTTCACCCAGACTATTTTTAAGGGGGCCAACACTATCATTTTTTAGTTTCTTACTATTTATGTAGTTAAAGAATATTTTGGGATTATTTTTACTTTCTCTGGCAATGAGTCTCTCTGTCTCAATCTTTGCTGTCTTGATTTGCTTTTTACAGAATTTATTTAATCTTCTGTATTTAGTTAATGCCTCATCACTACCTACTTGCTTTAATCCGCTAAATGCTTTATTTTTGTCCCTTATTGCGCCCCTTACAGCTCTATTTAGCCATAGTGGTTTCTTCCTATTTCTCGCATGTTTATTCCGGTATATATTGTGCACAGCTCCTATTCAGGATGCTAATAAACGTCTCCCATTTTCTTTGTGTATTTTTATGTCTCAGGATATCGTCCCAGTTAATTGCACCAAGATCACCTCTCATCCGCTGGAAATTTGCTTTCCTGAAGTTTAGTGTCCTTGTAACCCCTCTACTACACATCTTATTAAAGGATACATGAAAACTTATTAATTTGTGATCACTGTTACCCAAGTGACCCCCAACCCTTACATTTGATATTCGGTCTGGCCTGTTGGTTAATATTAGGTCTAGCAGTGCCCCCCCTCTTGTTGGGTCCTGAACCAGTTGTGAAAGGTAATTGTCTCTCATAGTAGTCAAAAACCTATTACCTTTGCTGGAACTGCAGGTTTCTGTTCCCCAATCTATTTCAGGGTAGTTGAAGTCCCCCATAATAATGACTTCTCCTTGAGTCGCAGCTTCATCTATTTGCTTTATGAGGATATTCTCTGTTGCTTCCATTATTTTTGGAGACTTATAACAAACCCCTATCAGTAATTTATTATTTTTCCCCCCTCCCCTTATCTCTACCCACAGGGACTCTACATTTTCATTAGATTCATATATATTATCACGAAGGATGGGTTTTAAGGATGATTTTACATATAAACACACGCCTCCCCCTCGCTTATTTGTTCGGTCATTTCTGAACAGACTATAGCCCTGTAAATTAACCGCCCAGTCGTGGCTCTCGTCCAGCCATGTCTCAGATATCCCCACCATGTCATAATTATGTTCCAACAACATTAACTCCAATTCCCCCATTTTGTTGGCGAGGCTTCTGGCATTAGTATACATGCACTTTATGTATCTCTCTGTACCTCTATTCTTTCTTAAATTATTAACTGTTCTAACCCCACCCCCAATTTCATTATTTGTGCCCAGGTCTCTAGCTGCACTGTCTTCCCCTCCTATAAAAGGAATACCCTCCCCCCGTCCCTAGTTTAAACACTCCTCCAACCTTCTAGCCATTTTCTCCCCCAGCACAGCTGCACCCTCCCCATTGAGATGCAGCCCGTCCCTAGCGTAGAGCCTGTAGCCAACTGAGAAGTCGGCTCTACACAAGGGCTCTCCAAATGCGACATGGTGTCCACTAACGATTGGAGCTAATTTTCCATTAAAACAGTTAAGTGGCGCTCCTTCCCTTCTGGGCCCTGCCGAGCGCCCGAACAGTGGTTAATGACCACATATGAGGTAACGTGTACTCAGGAGAAATTGCCCAACAAATTTTACGATCCATTTTATCCTGTTGCCCATGTGAAAATGAAAAAACTGAGGCTAAAAGAAAATTTTTGTGAAAAAAAGTCCTTTTTTTTATGGATCAATTTGTGAAGCACCTGGTGGTTGAAAGTGCTCACTATGCATCTAGATAAGTTCCATGGAGGGTCTAGTTTTCAAAATGGGGTCACTTGTGGGGGAGCTCCCATGTTTAGGCACACAGGGACTCTCCAAACGCGACATGGCAACCGCTAAATATTCCAGCATATTTTCTATTCAAAAAGTCAAATGGCGCTTCTTCCCTTCCAAACTGCGCCCAAACAGTGGTTTATGACCACATATGTGGTATCGGTGTACTCAGGAGCAATTGCTTAATAAGTTTTAGGATCCATTTTATCCTGTTACCTATGTGAAAATGAAAAATGTGAAAATGAAAAAATTGATGGTAAAAGAAAATTTTTGTTGGAAAAATTAAAATGTCCATTTTCTCCTTCCACGTTGCTTTAGTTCCTGTGAAGCACCTGAAGGGTTAATAAACTTTTTGAATGTGGTTTTGAGTAGCTTGAGGGGTGTAGTTTTTAGAATGGTGTCACTTTTGGGTATTTTCTGCTATACAGACCTCTCAAAGTGACTTCAAATGTGAGGTGGTCCCTAAAAAAGATGGTTTTGTAAATTTTGTTGTAAAAATGAGAAATCGCTGGTCATCTTTTAACCCTTATAATTTCCTAACAAAAAAAAATGTTGTTTCCAAAATTGTGCTGATGTAAAGTAGACATGTGGGAAATATTATTTATTAACTATTTTGTGTCACATAACTCTCTGGTTTAACAGAATAAAAATTCAAAATTTGAAAATTGTGAAAATTTTCAACAAATTTCCGTTTTTTTCACAAATAAACACAAAAATTATCGATTTAAATTTACCACTAACATGAAGCCCAATATATCATGAAAAAGCAATCTCAGAATCGCTAGGATACATTGAAGCGTTCTTGAGTTATTACCTCATAAAGGGACACTGGTCAGCATTGCAAAAAATGGCCAGGTCATTAAGGTCAATATAGGCTGGGTCATGAAGGGGTTAAAATAGGGGGACCCCCCAAAAAATGACGTGGGGTCACCCTATATTTTATAGCCAGAAAGGCTACGCAGACAGCTGCGGGCTGATTTTCATAGCCTAGGAAGGGGCCCCGGCTACAAATACCAGCCTGCAGCCACCTCAGAAATGGCGCATCTATAAGATGTGCCAATTCTGGCACTTGGCCCCTCTCTTCCCACTCCCGTGTAGCAGTGGTATATGGGGTAATAAGGAGTTAATGTCACCTTGCTATTGTAAGGTGACATTAAGCCCAGTTAATAATGGAGAGGCGTCAATAAGACCTATTCATTATTAATCTTTTGAAAGGGTTAAAAAAGCACACACATAGGAATAAAGTCTTTTAATGAAATAAAGCATAACATATTGTATTGTACTGCCAGATTCAAGCGACGCCCTCGATCTCCTAGAATAAAAAGTAAAAAAATAAACCAACTGTATACTCCCTGTCTGACGCAGTCCAATTAATAACGAGTGTCCCACGACGATTTCCCCTATAGAACAGTGATATCAGGTGATGTCACTGCTCTATAGGGCGTAACAGTGATGAACTGACAGGAGACAATGCCTCCTGCAGTGCATCACTGTGTTACCTGAGTTAAGATTCTCACTTTACAGTAATGCTGCTTGAGGGTTAGGGTTATGGGACCTCTTTCCCGGCGGCGTAGGGATACACAACGGAGGATTACCTCAGCCTGTCATTTCATCGCTGGAGCCTCTGTGCTGATGTGACTTTTCTATAGGGGAAATCGTCGTGGGACCCTCGTTATTAATTGGACTATGGCGGAAAGGTAAGTATAGGTTGGTTTATTTTATTTTTGGTACAGGTGATCGAGGTTTTCGGGGAATTAGATGATTGGTAAGTATGTTACATGTATGTTCTGTATGTTATTTGTTGTATGTTCTGTATGGGTTTTTTTACATTCAACACATTAGCCGGATGATGGGACTACTACTGTCTCATCATTGGCTAATGTGTCACTCACTGTCACTGTAGCAGGCATAGCCCGATGGGACTTGTAGTCCCATCGGACGATGCCTGCATACACATACAAACACACACACACAGACCTGCAGACGCTTCCCCCCGCACTGCCCCGGCAGACCCCCTGCACAGCCCGATGACCCCCGCACAGCCCCGGCAGACCCCCGCAAGACCCTGTACAGTCCCGGAAGACCCCCCGCACAGCCCGATGACCCCCGCACAGCCCCTCAAACCCCCCACACAGCCCTGGCAGACCGCCCCTCACACACACACACACATAGTCACCACCCACACACCATACACGCACACAGTCACCACCCACACTCTTCCCCCCCTCCCGGTCTGCAACATTTCATCCGCAGCAAAACCGCAGATCTTTTTTAGACTTGCGGTTTTGCTGCGGATCAATACAAGTCAAACTCTGAAGAAACTCTGCAGATCCGCACAAAGAATTGACATGCTGCGGAAATGAACCCGCAGCGTTTCCGCGCGGATTTTTCCGCAGCATGTGCACAGCGTTTTTCAATTCACATGGTACTGTAAACATGGTACTGTAAATATCTACTGCAAACCAGCAGGGCCAAATCCGTTGCGGATCCGCAGTAGAATCCACAACGTGTGCACACACCCTTAGGCCAGTTTCACACGTCCAGATAATTCTGGTACCGGTAAACACGGTACCGGAGCCATCTGTGTCCGTGTGGATACATGGTACCTCCGTGTGTCACACGTGTGGCAACCGTGTGCCGCATCAGGACCACACGGACGGCCTCTGGGAAGAAGCGCTACAGTAAGCACTGTTCCCGGCGGCTGGTGCTGAACGCGGCTGTCATTCTGCTCTCCTGCTGTTGCCAGCAGAGCAGGAGAGAATAATGACAGCAGCGTTCAGCACCAGACGCAGGGGAACAGCGGCTTACAGTAGCTGATACTTCCCGGCAGCCGTCCGTGAGCACGGAGGACAGTGAGAACTGTTCTCTGTGTGCACGTGTGCAGCACGTATTGTGGGCCGTGTGTCCATGTTAAAACTGACATGTCAGTGTCTCCGGTACGTGAGAAAACTGTCACTACACGTACCGGAGACACTGACGTGTGAAACTGGCGTTAGACGAGTCTTCCATGAACTAGTCTGGTTGCCGCTGAAATGTCGGACAGGAGTGCAGGACAATTACCTCTGGTATGAAACAACTCAGCAAGTCCTCATGGATTTAAAATAATAGGAATTCAAACCTGGTGAAGGATTCATGCTCTTTACTGAATGGTGAATATGTAGCTAATACATTTGTTTTATGCATTGATATAATGATAATGAAGAATTAGAAAATACATTGAATATAATCAGAAGAATGTGTTTTGTGTGTATTTTGTTTAATTGGCCACATAGATGAAGAGGATTGAGAAATCCTGAATCACTCACTATTGCACCAGGTGTGGAGAATGCTGTCTTGTTTAATTTGATGTTACATTTATAGTATAAGCAGGTGCTGAGATGCAGTACGCAGGGATTGCAGAGCAGTACGGTATAACAAAATTATTTAATGTAACAGTAAAATTAAGGGGTGATCTCCTCGCAGGGAGTTAATAAACAATGAATCAGAATTAAAGGAACAGGCAGAATTAAAGCAACAGTCCTATAATCAAATACCACTTATCGTGGCTCCTGCTGATGCTCCTTAAGCCACAGTCCTATGGGGGTAGTAGTGCCGGCAGCGGCCGGTGTAGAGTGCTCTGATGGGGTTTGAAAATAGCGATTCATCTTCTGGCAGCAGTGGGCGGTCTCCGAGTTTAACCACTGAGCCCCTAGTCCTTTAGCCCAATCAGTGAGGGCCAAAGAAGTAGCAGAAGTCTGAGTAGCGCACGTGAGCTGATGCATGCTGGTCCACTGGGGAAGACACGCCCCAGAGTCCTGTAGCTGACACACACACTCCTCCGTATGAACACTACCCGACGCTTATCCGGGCACATGACGCTCTCCTTAGTCCCAGTCCCGCTATAACATGCGGCTTGGCACTGCTGCGCTGGGTGTGGAGCACGCTGCTCTCTCTGGGGGCCAGCAACTCACTCCTCCTTCATGCGCATTCTGCTCTGAGTTTCCTGTGTACACACCCCCTCTCCCTGGGTCATGGGGTTTGTCCAGTCCCCGGGAAACACAGGACCCAGCCCCGACAGTTCCGGACCTGGCTCAGCGCAGGTACCCGCAGTCCGGTCTTCCTCCTTACACTCCTCCCCTCCTTTAACTCGCCATTCCATGGGCGTGAGTTCCTTCATCAGTCATTCACATTCTTCCATTTCTCGAACAATTCGCTGCCAAATAAACTAGTCTGGATCATATCGAGTGGGAGGTACTCCAGCTGTCGTCTGTTCAGTAGTTCAGTGCATAGTTCAGTTTGAGTGGTGGAATCAGGTTTTGTGGTAGAAGACGGGAGCACGTCTGAGTTCACTGGATCAGTCGATTTCTGGAGTTTCAGGCCTACACGCTTCACTTGGACTGGCGGGTGGCGGTCTTTCTAAATCTGGGAGTGAGCCAATTGGTTCTTTCTCATCACAATCAAGGAACGTGGGGGTGAATGTTTCGGTAGCGTCCGGCACTCTCTCCTCTTCTTCGCCATCCCGACAGGCAAGGACGCTACGGTAGACTATCTGAGTAGGTGCCCCTTCTTCCCCTTCTGGTTGCACTTCATATACTGGACCACTGGATCTAACTCAGTGTTTCACCCAATACGGAGTCTTTTCCCATCGATGTTCTAACTTGCCCCGAGGCCGCTTGTCTCTGACCAAAACTCAATCTCCGGCCTTGAGAGCTGTCCCTCGAAGAGGCATCTGTTGTGAGCTCATCTGTTCATTCATCTTTTGTGTCCGAGGATCTCCCTCTTCTGATGAAGGAAGGTAGTGAGGCTGATTACCAAACACCTGATCAGATGGATGGTGACTGGGTAAAGGGAACTTCTGACTGGATATAAGGCAGCCGACGCCCTTCTGAGTTGCTGGTGATTTCTCTGCTGGATTCTTGGAGACCAGTCTGATTCCTGCTTCGAAAGATAAGTTTTTGCTCTGCTATTGAACTTATTAGTTTTGGTTTTGTTTACCTTGTTTTTTGGAGTTCAGCCATCCCCGGCCGGGGGTGTGCTGGATTCTATTTCCTTGATCAGTGTTCTCTTTTGCTCTGCTTCCAGAATATTCTGAGTGCTGATATAGGGTTTGAAGTGTAGTGACTTCAGGGTCCTTTTTGCTTATCAGTTGTGTTAGCAATATTTTTTAGCAGGGTTTTCTCGGATTGCAGACAGCAACTTTTCTATCCTGTCCTTTTTAGTTAGCTTGGGCCCCATCGTTTGCTCAACCTATCTTTCTATCTGTGTTAGTGTTTTCATCTTGCTTCACCGTCATTATATGTTGGGGGCTGCCTATTGCTTTGGGGTCTGCTCTGGGGCAGTCAGTTTTTCCCTTTTCTCTCTTTAGGCTTATGTAGATCTCCGGCTGTGACGAGGTGTCTAGGATCACCGTAGGAACACTCCACTGCTACTGCTAGTTGTGTGATAGGATTAGGGGTCTGCAATCCGCTAGTTTCCAACCTCTCTGTTTTTCTGGGCTGGGCTTGTGTTTTGTTTTTTCCTCCTCGGTGACTCAATCATAACAGGCATCACTTCATGGTGTCGGAGTTCCTGGAACTTGGTCTGCACCAGCCAATGAAGAGTCTGCAGCCGATGGCGGTGTTCTCGGACCCAGGAAGACACCCCTGTCCATGGGTAGTCTTCTCCCGGATCCAACTCCACCTCTGTGATTTCTTGTCCTTTTCGCCCGAACGGCAGAGTATACGGAGTGTATCATGTTGAACTGTGCACTCGATTGTTATATACCCAGACTAATTCAACCACTTATTCAGGCCACTGTATTTTCCGATCTTCGTCCAATGTTCAGAGCATCTGAATCAGCGACCGGTTGAAGCGTTCACAAGCTCCATTCCCCTGAGGATGATAGGGTGTCATCCTTGACTTCTCGATCTTGTACAGGCGATATAACTCTTCCATCACTTGGCCTTGGAAGCAAGCGCCCTGGTCAGAGTGATCCTCTTCGGTTAACAGTACACCCGTATGAAGTCTCGGCAGATAGCCTGCACCGCGGATTCAGCAGTCTGATCCCGAGTTGGAATAACCACAGCAAACTTAGTGAAGTGGTCAGTCATCACCAATGTTCATATCCGAGATGATCCGGGCCTACGGTCAAGTAGTCAATCATCAACAGCTCTGGGGGGGCGGAAGTCACGATGGTTTGCGTTGGGGTTCTCTGCTTTTAAGGTTTGGCTAGTTCACAGCTCTGACATCGCTGGCAGGCCTCCTCTACTGCAGCCTTCAACCGGGGGCGATATACCAGCTTCTGCAGCCACTGGAACGTCTTCTCTGGACCAATGTGGGCCCCTCTCTCATGGACCTCCATAGCCACGACTCAGATCAACTTCTACGGAAGCACCACTTGCCAGGTTTGGCTAGTTCACAGCTCCGACATCGCTGGCAGGCCTCCTCTACTGCAGCCTTCAACCGGGGGTGATATACTAGCTTCTGCAGCCACTGGAACATCTTTTCCGGACCAAAGTGGGCCCCTCTGTCACGGACCTCCGTAGCCACGACTCAGATCAACTTCTCCGGAAGCACCACTTGCCAGGTGACCCCCAGCTCCCGCACCAACTGTTCTCTTCGATATAGCAAGCCATCTTCCAGCTGGAGTCTTTTCCAATGCCTTAGAATCTGCAGAGTTCCTGGGGACAGAGCGTCTCTTTCACACCGGCTGGGGAGTTGCTTCAGGGCCACCCACTGTCTCCGCTGCGCTAGCTCCTTATCTTCCTACTGGAGTCGCACCCAGTCATCCTGGGGTTGCCTCAGCACCTGGTCCACAGACGCCTCTCCGATCTGTCCCTGCATCGCCATCAACAACCTGACAAAGTTACAGAAACCAGGAATCTCTTCTGTTTCCAACTCTTCATACTCTTCATCCTGGTCACGTTCTGGTCGCTCAAGGGTCACTCTCGACAGAGCATCAGCATGTGTGTTCTCAGCTCTGGCCCAGTATGTGATCTTGTGCCAGTATTTTGCCATCCGGGCCACCCACCATTGCTCCAACTGGGGAGTTTAGCATTTTCCAGGTGAGCTAGTGGATTGTTGTCAGTACGCACTAGGACTTCGGATCCGGACAGGTATTCGACGAACTTCTCGATCATTGCCCACACTGATGCCAGCAGTTCCAGCTTGAATGAGCTCTAATTGTCTGGGTTTCGCTCCGAGTCGTGGAGGGACCGGCTGACATAGGTGATTACTCATTCTTTCCTATTTTGCATCTGCGACAGCACGGCCCCCAGTCCATGCAGACTCCCATCCGTGTGAAGGATGAAGGGCTGGGAGAAGTCCGCGTAAGCGAGTATGGGAGCGTCATTCAAGGCCATCCTCAGGGCTCGAAAGGATTCTTCTTGACGGCTTCCCCACTGGATAACCCAATTCTTCAAACCAGACGGCACTCCCTTTAGTAGTTCCAGCATTGGATTAGCGATACGGGTGAAATTCTTCACGAACCTCCGGTAGTACCCAGTCAGTCCCAGAAAGGCCTGAACTTCCTTCACTGTCTTCGGGGTAGGGTGGGCGAAGATATCCTTAAAGTTATAGATCTCATAAAATTCGAAAAGACTGAGCACATCCCATAACCAGCTCCTACATAAGCTCACAAAGGGGAGGTTTAAGGGCGTAACTGTGAGTTAATAAAACTTGGAGTTTGTGTTTCTGTCATTATTCTTTCTGGAAGACATTGTTTGGTGCGAGAGTGTTCCATTTTCCTAATCAGAGCGCTTCCCTCCATAAAGATAAGAGTGATTCCTGCAAATATCAGATTTAGTACTTCTCTTTCGTTACTCCTTTTTATCCCATGTAATTGTATGTACCGTATTACTTTGTTCCCATCTTGTATCATCTTTGTATAATATATATACAGTATATTCCATGTGTTTTGAATTGGAGGTTATGTAAGCAGGTTGCGGGATGCAGTGACAGACAGGAGGCAGAGCAAGGGTTAACAAGATGCAACCATTTTAGTAGAACAAGGTATTCAGTAGGGAGGTTAATGGTTAAAGGGGAATAGTAGGTATAACAAATGTAAAACAATAGCAGTCCAATGAAGGCACTTATGGTGTCCTGTATGCTCCTCTGCAGTAGATGACCCTGTTGGGGGTTGCAGAATCGGCAGCGGCCGGAGAGATGTCCTCAGATGGGGTCCTGTAAACGCTGGTCCGTCTTCTGGCCTCAGCGGTCGGTCTCCGGTACCTTCCACTGAGCCCCTAGTCCATGAACTGAGGCAGCTGAAGCAAACAAGACCGCAGCACTCTCCAAGTCTAATGTGGATTGATCAATATTAACTGGCAAAGAAGGCACTTTGCTCTCTCACAGTCCCGCTTTTGGCAGCAGGAGCCGACGGGCCCAAAACTTTGCAGCCCTAGTGCTCAAGGGACTGCTGCTCACCCTGCTGCGCGCTGCTTGTCTTTGCAAAAACTGACTGCTGCCGCGCGTGCTTTTTCTTAGCTGCGCCCCCTGCTTCCTGGTCACCTGGTCTGTGTTGCTCACTATCCTTTCCCCCGGACAACCTGGGATGCAGCCGCGACGGTTCTGGACCAGGCACAGCTCAGGTACCCGCAGCCCGGTCTTCATCCTTACACTACCCCTCTTCTTTAGCTTGCCATTCCACGGGCGAGAGTTCTTGTAGTGAGCGTTGACTCTGCTCCATCACTTGAAAGATCCGCTGCCAAATAAATTGGTTTCGCTCATATTGATTGGGAGGTATCCCAGCTGTCGTTCGTTCTGTGCAGTGTAAGTCAGGTTGGGTAGTTGAGTCAGGTTGGGCAGTTGAGGATGGGGACGCGTCTGGGCTTGGTGGAGCAGCCATATCGGGAGTTTCAGGTTCTCGCATTTCCCCTGCACCAGTGGGTACTGGACCGTCCAGACCAGAGAGTAAGGCAGGTTTTCTTCATCACAATCGAAGGTCGCTGGAGTGGACACTTCACGAAAACTTGGCTCTCTTCATTCTCTTTCGGGATCTCGTGACAGGCAAGGACGTAGCATGCTTCAGTGGACTACTTGGGTAGGGGCCCCTTCTTCTCCCTCAGACTGAACTTCATAGACAGGCCCATCAGCTCCAATTCGGCGTTTCACCCGGAACGGAGCTTGTTTCAATCGATGCTCTAATTTGCCTCGAGATCGCTTGTCTCAGAACAATACTCGGTCCCCAACCTTGAGAGCTTTCCCTCACAGGGGTGCCGCCTCATGGTGCTCAAGTTCCCGAAACCTGGTCTTTACTAGTCGATGTAAAGTCTGCAAGCGATGTTGATGTTCACGGACCCAAGTGGACACCCCCGTCTGTGGGTAGTCCTCCACTGGATCCAACTCCAGCTCGGTAATCTCTCGTCCTTTTCGGCCGAACAGCAGGGTGTATGGCGTGTATTCGGTTGTACTGTGCACTCGGTTGATATACACCCAGACCAACTCAGCTACATACTCGTCGTCAGACTTTTCTGTCTTCCTACAACATTCTCAACATCTGAATCAACGTCCGGTAGAATTGATCACAGGCTCCATTCCCCTGCGGATGGTAAGGTGTTGTCCTGGACTTTTCAATCCAATACAGGTGGTGAAGCTCCTCCATCACTCAACCCTGAAAGCAGGCTCCTTGTTCAAATTGGATCCTTTTCGGGCATCCATACACCCGGATGAAATCTCAACAGATGGCCTGTGCAGTTGACTCAGCCGTCTGATCCCGGGTCGGAGTCACCAAAGCGAATTTAGTGAAATGATCAGTCATCACAAGACAATGTTCATACCCGAGATGAGCAGGACCCACAGTCAAGTAGTCGAACATTAGTAGTTCCAAGGGAGCGGAGGTCACAAGAGTCTGCATGGGAGCTCTCTGTTCTGGGGGTTTAGCCAGTTCACAGCTTCAACTGATATGATTGGGTCACCGAGGAGGAAAGCAAGACCAAGCTAAGCCACAGAGAACCAGAGAGGTTGGTAACTAAGCGGATTGCAGACCCCTGATCCTATCCACACAACTAGCAGTAGCCGTGGAGTGTACCTACGATGATTCTAGACGCCTCGACACAGCCGGAGAACTAAATAAGCCTAAAGCAAGAAAGGGGAAATCTAAACTGCCCCAGAGCAGACCCCAAAGGAATAGATAGCCCCCAAACATATATTGTCAGTGAGACAAGATTAAAACAAAAACGCAGGTAGGAAAATAGGCTGAGCAAACGATGGGGTCCACACTAACTAGACAGGACAGAAAAGGAAAGACGCTGTCTGCAATCACGCAAAAAACCCTGCAAAAAATGTCCAACACGTCTGATAGAAAAATACTGAAGTCACTAGACTTCGCCCACTATATCAGCACTTCTGGCATATTGTGAAAGCAGAGCAAAAAGAGGCCAATCTACTAAGGGACAGAAACAAACTGGCACAAGCAGTAACATAAGGATGGAAATTCAGCACAGCCTCAGCCGGGGCTGTCTGACCACACAAAACTGAATAGACAAAACCAAATCAAATGTGAACAATAGCATAGAACACTTAGCTTGAGCATGCAGGGACTGAACTGGAAACCAAGACCTCAGGAGGCAGGAAAAAATCACCAGCAGGGATAGAGGGAGTCGGCTGCCTTAAATCCAGTCAAAAACTCCAGATGTGCAATCGTCCTCCTCATTATCAGGTAGCAGGCCTCTGTTAATTAGATCAGCTCCATTACCTCCTATAACCACCAGAGGGAGCCCGGAAAGAGAACTCGCGACCCCCTGTCAATACAACCAGCTCCACTACCTTCACTAGCAACCAGAGGTAGGCCAGAAAGTGAATTCACAACAGTACCCCCCCTTGAGGAGGGGTCACCAAACCCTCATCCACGCCACCAGGCCGATCAGGATGGGCCCGGTGAAAAGCACAAACCAATCTATCGGCATGAATGTCAGAAGCAGAGACCCAAGAATTATCCTCCTGGCCATAACCCTTCCATTTGACCAAGTACTGGAGTCTCCGTCTAGCCAAACGAGAATACAGTATTTTCTCTACCTCATATTCCACATTGCCTTTAACCAATACAGGGTCAGGAGATGCCGCCATAGAAACTACTGGCTCCACAAACCTCTTCAACAGAGATTTATGCAACACGTTATGGATCCTAAACGTAACAGGAAGAGCCAATCGAAAAGAAACAGGATTAAGAATCTCCAAAATCTTATAAGGTCCAATGAATCTTGGTTTGAACTTTGGAGATGCAACCTTCATAGAAATATTCTTTGTCGACAACCAAACCATATCACCCACTTTAACCCGGGGACCAATGGTCCTATGCCGGTTGGAAAACCGTTGGGCTTTTTCCTGAGAGAGGGACAACTTATCCACCACTTGGTCCCAAATCTGCTGCATTCTCTCTACCACAGTGTCCACACTTGGGCAGGTCGAAGATTCCACTTGCCCTGAAAAAAATCGAGGATGAAACCCAAAGGTACAAAAAAAAGGCGACATCAAAGTGGCAGACCTAGCTCTATAGTTTAGCGCAAATTCGGCCAAGGGCAAAAATGAGACCCAGTCATCCTGATCAGCAGATATAAAACATCTCAAATAGGACTCCAAAGTCTGGTTTGTTCTCTCAGTCTGCCCATTGGTCTGAGGATGAAATGCAGAGAAGAAAGATAATTGAATTCCCAGATTGGAACAAAAAGTTCTCCAAAATCTGGAAATAAACTGGACTCCTCTGTCCGACACAATGTTCTCAGGAATCCCGTGCAACCGAACCACCTGTTGTAAAAACAAGGGCACCAACTCTGAAGAAGATGGCAACTTTGGGAGTGGTACAAGATGGACCATCTTAGAAAATCTATCACAAATTACCCAGATAACAGTCATTCTCTGAGAGACAGGAAGATCAGAAATAAAATTCATTGAGATATGGGTCCATGGCCTCTTGGGCACCGGCAGGGGCATCAACAACCCACTAGAACGAGAACAGGGTTTAGACTGAGAACAAGTCCCACAGAACTGCACAAAATTCCTGACACAATAGATAAGGCAGGACACCAAAAAGACCGACTCACCAAAAATCTCTGGTACCAAAAATACCTGGATGACCAGCCAACGCGGAGCAATAAATTTCAGACATTATTCTCTTCCTCCACTGGTCAGGAATATACAATTTTCCCATAGGGCAATGCTCAGGTTTGTCCTCCTGAAATTCCTCCAGGGCACGTCTCAAATCGGGCGAGATGGCGGAAAGAACTACCACCTCACCTAGAATGGCAGTAGGCTTGGTCATAATAAGAGAATCCACAAAGAAACTCCTAGAAAGGGCGTCTGCCTTAACATTCTTAGTGCCCGGAAGAAAAGAGACCACAAAATTAAAATGCGTGAAAAACAAGGCCCACCTAGCCTGTCTAGGATTCAAGCGTTTGGCTGATTCAAGATAAATCAAATTCTTGTGGTCGTTGAGGACCACAACTTGATGTTTAGCTCCCTCCAACCAATGTCTCCACTCTTCAAATGCCCATTTCATGGCCAACAATTCCCGATTCCCCACGTCATAGTTACGTTCGGATGGGGAGAATTTTCGAGAAAAGAAGGCACAGGGATTCATTTTAGAAGTCACCGGATCTTTTTGGGACAAAACAGCTCCTGCACCAATCTCAGAAGCATCTACCTCCACCTGAAATGGAAGTGAGACATCAGGTTGCCGTAGAACCGGAGCAGAAGTGAATCTCCGCTTAAGCTCCTGAAATGCCGATACTGCCTCTGGAGACCCATTCACCACATCAGCGCCCTTCTTGGTCAGATCAGTCAAAAATGAAATCCTCTGTACACCAAAGAGGCATTTTGATCCCTTAACATACAGGGAATTTTCCCTCAAAATCCGGAACACAGTACGGACAAGTTCCACATGAGAATCCCAATCACTGGAAAAGATCAAAATATTATCCATATAGATGATCAAAAACTTATCCACAAAGTCCTGGAAAATATCGTTCATAAAGGATTGGAGGACAGAAGAGGCATTAGTGAGCCCAAAAGGCATCACCAGGTACACAAAATATCCCTCCGGAGTTTTAAACGCCATCTTCCATTCATCCCCGTGCTTGATGAGAATAAGATTATACGCCCCCTGAGGTCAAGCTTGGTAAACCAGAAGGCACTTTTAACTCTGGAAAATAAATCAGAAATCAGGGGTAACGGGTACAGATACTTAACAGTGATTTTGGTAAGGGAACGATAGTCAATACAAGGCCTTAATAAACCATCTTTCTTGGTCACAAAAAAACCCCCAGCACCTAAGGGTGAAGAGGATGGTCTAATATGACCCTTCTCCAACGACTCCTTGATATACAGTAAGATCACATAGCATCATGTTCGGGTACCGATAAGTTGAAAAGCCGACCCTTGGGAAATTTACACCCGGGCATTAACTCAATATAACTCCTATGAGGAGGCAAAGACGCAGACTTACTCTCACTAAATACATCAGAAAAATCAGCCAAATAATCAGGAATATCATGAGACTGGGGAGAGGTGGAGAAAACAGGAGTGTCACTAAGAACACATTATAAGAGAAAACAAGGGCGGGGGCGCAGACATAGGGCTTCACCTGGTATAAATCAATTAAAATATAAAAGTACTCTGGCGTACTCACCCTTTATGGGTTGTGTTCAGACACAACCACTCTCAACGTTTGTTGCAGTCATATAGCTGCTGCAGAGCTCGTGCAAGTGGACAGCGTCCACTAGGTATCATAAGTTGAGGATCCAAGAAAAGCACTTCTGAGCATCCGCGCTGCTTTAGTGATAAGAATTCTTCAGAAATCCATATAAATCTTTCAAGTTCTTTATTATATGTACTACAGAAACTACGCGTTTCGAGGTGACAAACCGCACCTCTTCTTCAGGTTACAGTACTCTTGAAAGATTTATATGGATTTCTGAAGAATTCTTATCACTAAAGCAGCGCGGATGCTCAGAAGTGCTTTTCTTGGATCCTCAACTTATGATACTAAGAACACATTGACAACCCCAACTCACCACAGACACAGATTTCCAATCCAAACCAGGATTATGAGTTTGCAACCTGGGAAAACCCAGAACAATATTATCATGCAAATTGTGCAGCACCAAAAATTTACAATTTTCTTGGTGGTCCGGGGCGACCCGCATTATCACCTGGGTCCAAAACTGGGGTTTATTCTCCACCAAAGGAGTAGCATCAATACCCCTCAAAGGGATAGGAGTCCGCAGGGGTATCATGGGAAAACCATAACGTTTAGCAAAGTCCAAATCCATCAGATTCAAAGCTGCTCCTGAACCTACAAAAGTCTTAGCGGAAAATGTGGATAAGGAGCAGATCAGAGTAATTGCCAAAAGGAATTTAGGTTATACACTGCCCACAGCAAATGTGTGCTGTTGTGAGTTCATTTTCCCCTTCATTACTGAGGCCCGAGGAACTCCCTCTTCTGGTAAAGAAAGGTAGTGAGCCTGATTGTCAAACACCTGAGGCTGATGATGATGACTGGCTGAGTGGAGTTACGGACTGGATATAAGGCTGCCAACGCCCTTCTGCCCTGCGGGTGATTTCTCTGTGGGATCCTTGGAGACCAGTCTGAATTCCTGCTCCTCCAAAGCTAAGTTTGCTGCTCGGCCTTTTGCTTTTGTGCTTTGACTTTGTTTTTGCTTTGTTTTTCTGGATTTCTGCCATTCCCTACTGGGGTGTGCTGAATTCATTTAGCTCTGTCTTCTGAAAATACCTGAGTGCTGATTCAGTTTTTGAAGCCTAGCTGCTTCAGGGCCTTTTTCATATCAGCTGGTTGGCTTATGTCTTTGATAGGGTTTTGGCAGATTGCAGACAGCAGCCTTCCTGTCCTTTCCTATCTAGGTAGTTTTGGGGCCCCGTCTTTGCTCAGTCTATCTTTCTGTCTGTGTTAGTATTTTCATCTTGCTTCACCGTCATTATATGTTGGGGGCTGCCTATTGCTTTGGGGTCTGCTCTGGGGCAGTTTAGATTTCCCCTTCTTTCTTTAGGCCTATGTATTTCTCCGGCTGTGATCGAGGGGTCTAGGGCATCGTAGGAACCCCCCACGGCTACTGCTAGTTGTGTTGATAGGTTCAGGGGTCTGCAATCTGATAGTTGCCAACTTCTCTGGTTTTCTGGACTTAGCTTGTATTTCTGCTTTTGCCTCCTACGGTGACTCATTCATAACAGAATCACCCGCCTTACCGCAGATTCTAGGGTACTCAATAGCAGGAAAGAATTGTAAAAAAAAAAAAAAAAAAAAAAGGTGTGTATATTCTTTCCTCTATATCTCTGAGGCCGTAGGGGGAATTTTTTTTCTCTCAATGGAGATAAAGCAATTGTCTGATCATGTGGAACAGCTCGCTGCGGAAGTGCGGGGAATTTCCGCCTACCTTGCTCATTCACATGCTGCTGAACCAAAGATTCCTACACCTGATGTATTTTTTGTGGATCGGTCTAAATTTTTGAATTTCAAAAATAATTGTAAATTATTTTTTGCCTTGAAGCCTAACTCGTCAGGGAGCTCCGCGCAGCAGGTTAAAATTGTCATGTCTTTGCTGCGTGGCGATCCCCAGGATTGGGCGTTTTCTTTGAAACCAGATGATCCTATTCTGACTAATGTGAACGCATTCTTTCAAGCTTTGGGGTTGTTGTATGACGAACCTAATGCCATTGATCAGGCTGAAAAGACCCTGCTGGCATTGAGCCAGGGTCGTGATTCTGCAGAATTGTACTGTCAAAAATTCCAAAAGTGGGCAGTACTTACTACCTGGAATGATAATGCCTTGGCTGCTCTCTTTCGGAAGGGGTTGTCAGAAGCCATAAAAGATACTATGGTGGGATTTCCTGTTCCCTCTGGTCTTGACGATTCTATGTCATTAGCCATTCAGGTTGATCGGCGTTTGCGCGAACGCAAAGCTGCACGAGAGGTGTTGCTACCTGTTGAACAAATGTCTGAACCTATGCAATGTGATAGAGTTTTTTCCAGAGAGCAGCGTCAGGAGTTCAGAAGGCGTAATAAGTTGTGTTTTTTCTGTGGAGATGCCTCGTATATTATTTCTGTCTGTCCCAAACGAGAGAAACGCTTTGCACACACGTTTTCTGTTGGGGGTGTTCAACCTAAGTTTCTTCTGGCTATTACTCTGATCTGCTCCCTGTCCACATTTTCCGCCAAGGCTTTTGTGGATTCGGGAGCAGCCCTAAACCTAATGGACTTGGATTTTGCTAAACGTTGTGGATTTCCGATGACACCTCTGCAGACGCCTATCCCTTTGAGGGGAATTGATGCTACTCCTTTGGCTAAAAATAAACCCCAGTTTTGGACCCAGGTGGTAATGCGGGTCGCCCCAGACCATCAAGAAAATTGCAGATTTCTGGTGTTGCATAATCTGCATGATACTATTGTTCTGGGGTTTCCCTGGTTACAGATTCATAATCCAGTTTTGGATTGGAAATCTTTGTCTGTGGTTAGTTGGGGTTGTCGGTGTGCCTTTAGTGAGGCTCCGGTGTTTTCCACCTCTCCTCAGTCGCATGATGTTCCTGATTATTTGGCGGACTTTTATGATGTATTTAGTGAGAATGAGTCTGCGTCTCTGCCTCCTCATAGGAGTTATGACTGTGCAATTGAACTGAGCCCGGGGTGTAAATTTCCCAAGGGTCGGCTCTTCAATTTATCTGTACCCGAGCACGAGGCTATGCGATCCTATATTAAGGAGGCGTTGGAGAAGGGTCATATTAGACCATCCTCGTCACCCTTAGCTGCCGGGTTTTTTTTTTGTAGCCAAAAAGGATGGATCATTAAGACCTTGTATTGATTATCGTGCCCTCAACAAAATTACTGTTAAATATCAGTATCCGTTACCCCTGATTTCTGATCTATTCTCCAGAGTTAAAGGTGCTTGCTGGTTTACCAAGCTTGACCTCAGGGGGGCGTATAATCTTATTCGCATTAAGCATGGGGATGAATGGAAGACGGCGTTTAATACTCCGGAGGGACATTTTGAGTACCTGGTGATGCCTTTTGGGCTCACTAATGCCCCTTCTGTCTTCCAGTGCTTCATGAACGATATTTTCCAAGATTTTGTCGATAAATTTTTGATTATCTATCTGGATGATATTTTGATCTTCTCCAAGGATTGGGATTCTCATGTGGAACATATTCGGACTGTGTTCCAGATCTTGAGGGAGAATTCCCTGTATGTCAAGGGATCTAAATGCCTTTTTGAAGTACAGAGGATTTCTTTTTTGGGATTTATTTTGTCCCTGTCAACTATTGAAATGGACCCGGCCAAGGTACAGGCCATTCACGATTGGGTTCAGCCCACTTCTTTGAAGGCCCTCCAGAAGTTTTTGGGTTTTGCTAATTTTTATCGGAAATTTATAGCAAAATTTTCTAGTATTGCCAAGCCATTGACTGATTTGACTAAAAAGGGTGCTGATGTGTTAAATTGGTCTCCGGAGGCTGTTTCTTCCTTTCAGGAGCTGAAGCGAAGATTCACCTCCGCCCCGGTTTTGCGGCAACCTGATGTCTCCCTTTCATTCCAGGTAGAGGTAGATGCTTCTGAGATTGGTGCAGGAGCTGTTTTGTCCCAAAAGGATCCTGTAACATCTAAAATGAATCCCTGTGCTTTCTTTTCCCGAAAGTTCTCTCCATCTGAACGTAACTATGATGTGGGGAATAGGGAACTGTTGGCCATGAAATGGGCATTTGAGGAGAAAAGACATTGGTTGGAGGGAGCTAAGCATCAAGTCGTGGTCCTCACTGACCACAAGAATTTGATTTACCTACAGTCGGCAAAGCGCTTGAACCCTAGACAGGCTAGGTGGGCCTTGTTTTTTACACGTTTTGATTTTGTGGTTTCTTTTCTTCCTGGAACAAAGAATGTCAAGGCAGACGCCCTCTCTAGGAGCTTCCTTGCTGATTCTCCTGTGGTGACTAAGCCTGCTACCATCTTAGGCGAAGGGGTAGTTCTTTCTGCCATCTCACCCGATTTGAGACGTGCTCTGGAAGAGTTCCAGGAGGACAAACCTGAGCGTTGTCCCAGTGGAAAGTTGTATGTTCCTGACCAGTGGAAGAAGAGAGTGATGTCTGAAGTTCATTGCTCTGCTTTGGCTGGTCATCCAGGTATTTTTGGTACTAGAGATCTGGTGAGTCAGTTTTTTTGGTGGCCCTCCTTGTCTCATGATGTCAGGAATTTTGTGCAGTCCTGTGAGACGTGCTCCCGGTCTAAATCGTATTCTCGCTCTAGTGGGTTGTTGATGCCTTTGCCTGTCCCCAAGAGGCCATGGACCCATATTTCAATGGATTTCATCTCTGATATGCCTGTCTCTCAGAGGATGACTGTTATTTGGGTGATTTGTGATAGGTTCTCTAAGATGGTTCATCTTGTACCACTCCCTAAGTTGCCGTCTTCCTCTGAGTTGGTGCCCCTGTTTTTACAACAGGTGGTTCGTTTGCACGGGATTCCTGAGAACATTGTATCTGACAGAGGAGTCCAGTTTGTGTCTAGATTTTGGAGAACTTTCTGTTCCAGGCTGGGAATTCAGTTGTCCTTCTCCTCTGCTTTTCACCCTCAGACCAATGGGCAGACAGAGAGAACAAACCAGACCTTGGAGTCATATTTGAGATGTTTTATTTCTGCTGATCAGGATGATTGGGTTTCATTTTTGCCCTTGGCCGAATTTGCTTTGAATAATAGAGCTAGTTCTGCCACTTTGATGTCACCTTTTTTTTGTAACTTTGGGTTTCATCCTCGATTTTCTTCAGGGCAGGTGGAGCCCTCTGCCTGCCCAGGTGTTGACACTGTGGTGGAGAGAATGCACCAGATCTGGGACCAAGTGGTGGATAAGTTATCTCTCTCCCAGGAGAAGGCCCAGCGGTTTTCCAACCGACATAGGACCATTGGTCCCCAGTTTAAGGTTGGTGACATGGTGTGGTTATCATCAAAAAATATTGCTATGAAGGTGGCTTCTCCTAAGTTTAAGCCTAGATTTATTGGACCTTACAAGATTGTGGAGATTATTAATCCGGTCTCTTTTCATTTGGCTCTTCCTGTCACATTTAAAATCCATAATGTGTTCCATAAATCTTTGTTGAAGAGGTTTGTTGAACCTGTTGTTCTGGGGGTGGCACCTCCAGACCCTGTATTGGTTGAAGGTAACATGGAGTATGAGGTAGAGAAAGTGCTGGTTTCCCGTCTGGCTAGACGGAGACTCCAGTATTTGGTTAAGCGGAAGTGTTATGGTCAGGAGGATAATTCCTGGGTCTCTGCCTCTGATATTCATGCCAAACGATTGGTGCGTGCCTTTCATCGGGCTCACCCTAATCGCCCTGGTGGCGTAGTTGATGGTTCGGTGACCCCTCCTCAAGGGGGAGGTACTGTTGTGAGTTCATTTTCCCCTTCATTACTGAGGCCCAAGGAACTCCCTCTTTTGGTAAAGAAAGGTAGTGAGCCTGATTGTCAAACACCTGAGGCTGATGATGATGACTGGCTGAGTAGAGTTACGGACTGGATATAAGGCTGCCGACGCCCTTCTGCCCTGCGGGTGATTTCTCTGTGGGATCCTTGGAGACCAGTCTGAATTCCTGCTCCTCCAAAGCTAAGTTTGCTGCTCGGCCTTTTGCTTTTGTGCTTTGACTTTGTTTTTGCTTTGTTTTTCTGGATTTCTGCCATTCCCTGCTGGGGTGTGCTGAATTCATTTAGCTGTCTTCTGAAAATACCTGAGTGCTGATTCAGTTTTTGAAGCCTAGCTGCTTCAGGGCCTTTTTCATATCAGCTGGTTGGCTTATGTCTTTGATAGGGTTTTGGCAGATTGCAGACAGCAGCCTTCCTGTCCTTTCCTATCTAGGTAGTTTTGGGGCCCCGTCTTTGCTCAGTCTATCTTTCTGTCTGTGTTAGTATTTTCATCTTGCTTCACCGTCATTATATGTTGGGGGCTGCCTATTGCT
The DNA here is from genome assembly GCF_039654945.1 of Dendrobates tinctorius. Lineage (NCBI taxonomy): Eukaryota > Metazoa > Chordata > Amphibia > Anura > Dendrobatidae > Dendrobates > Dendrobates tinctorius. The sequence continues at coordinate 434,402 of NW_027361739.1, read as the reverse complement.
TTGGGGTCTGCTCTGGGGCAGTTTAGATTTCCCCTTTCTTTCTTTAGGCCTATGTATTTCTCCGGCTGTGATCGAGGGGTCTAGGGCATCGTAGGAACCCCCCACGGCTAATGCTAGTTGTGTTGATAGGTTCAGGGGTCTGCAATCTGATAGTTGCCAACTTCTCTGGTTTTCTGGACTTAGCTTGTATTTCTGCTTTTGCCTCCTACGGTAACTCATTCATAACAGTGTGCGCAAAATGTTTCTCTCGTTTAGGGCAGACAGAAATAGTATGAGAGGCTTCTCCGCAGAAAAAACACAGCTTATTACGCCTTCTAAACTCCTGACGTTGCGCCCTAGACAAAACCCTATCACATTGCATGGGTTCAGACGTTTGTTCAAAAGGCAGCAACGCCTCTCGTGTAGTTTTACGTTCACGTAAACGCCGATCAACTTGAATGGCTAATGACATAGAATCATCAAGACCAGAGGGAACAGGAAATCCCACCATAACATCTTTTACGGTTTCTGATAAACCCTTCCGAAAGAGAGCTGCTAAGGCACCGTCATTTCATGTAGTAAGGACCGCCCACTGTTGGAATTTTTGACTATATAACTCTGCAGAATCCTGACCCTGGTTCATGCCAATAGAGTTTTCTCAGCTTGATCAATAGCATTAGGTTCATCATACAACAACCTCAAGGCTTGAAAAAATGCATCCACATTAGTCAGAATAGGATTTCCAGGTGTCAGAGAAAAAGCTCAATCCTGGGGATCGCAGCGCAGCAAGGAGATGACAATTTTAACCTACTGCACAGAGCTCCCCGTTGAGTTAAGCTTCAAGGCAAGAAATAGTTTACAATTATTCTTAAAATTCAAAAATGTAGACCGATCCCCAGAAAACACATCAGGAGTAGTGATTTTTGGTTCAACAGCAGGGGACTGAGCGAGATAGGCAGAAATTCCCCGCACTTCAGCAGTGAGCTGCTCAACACAATCAGACAATTGCTTAATCTCCATTAAAGAAAAAAAAAATCCTCCTACAGCCCCAGAGAAAAAAAAGGAAAAAATATATATATTAAAAAAAATTCTGACACCTTTTTTTTTTTTTACACAATTCTCTCCTGCTTTTGCATACCCTAGAATCTGCGGTTTAGGCTGGTGATTCTGTTATGATTGGGTCGCCGAGGAGGAAAGCAAGACCAAGCTAAGCCACAGAAAACCAGAGAGGTTGGTAACTAAGCGGATTGCAGACCCCTGATCCTATCCACACAACTAGCAGTAGCCATGGAGCGTACCTACGATGATTCTAGACGCCTCGACACAGCCGGAGAACTAAATAAGCCTAAAGCAAGAAAGGGGAAATCTAAACTGCCCCAGAGCAGACCCCAAAGGAATAGATAGCCCCCAAACATATATTGTCGGTGAGATAAGATGAAAACACAAACGTAGGTAGGAAAATAGTCTGAGCAAATGATGGGGTCCACACTAACTAGACAGGACAGGAAAGGAAAGACGCTGTCTGCAATCGCGCAAAAAACCCTGCAAAAAATGTCCAACACGTCTGATAGAAAAATACTGAAGTCACTAGACTTCGCCCACTATATCAGCATTCTGGCCTCTTTTTGCTCTGCTTTCAGAATATGCCAATCTAATAAGGGACAAAAACAAACTGGCACAAGCAGTAACATAAGGATGGAAATTCAGCACAGCCCCAGCCGGGGCTGGCTGACCACACAAAATTGCATAGACAAAACCAAATCAAATGTGAACAATAGCAAAGAACACTTAGCTTGAGCATGCAGGGACTGAACTGGAAACCAAGACCTCAGGAGGCAGGAAAAATTCACCAGCAGGGATAGAGGTAGTCAGCTATCTTAAATCCAGTCAAAAACTCCAGATGTGCAATAGTCCTCCTCATTATCAGGTAGCAGACCTCTGTTAATTAGGTCAGCTCCATTACCACCAGAGAGAGCCCGGAAAGAGAACTTGCGACCCCTCTGTCAATACAACCAGCTCCACTACCCTCACTAGCAACCAGAGGTAGGCCAGAAAGTGAATTCACAACATTCAACATTGTCGACAGGCCTATTCCACTGCAGTCTTCAACCGGGGATGATAAACCAGCTTCTGCAACCACTGAAACATCTTCTCCAGACTGATGTGAGCCCCTCTTACATGAGCCCCCATGGCCACCTCGTTGATCACTTTTTCAGGGAGCATCACTTGCCAGATGACACCCAATTCTCGTACCAACTGCACCTTCTGATACAGCAAACTATCTTCCAGTTGAAGCTTCTTCCATTGTCGGAGAATCTGCAGCATCCCTGCAGACAAGGCATCTTGATCACTCTGGCTGAGGAGTTGTTTTAGGACCACCCATCGTCTCAACTGAGCGAGTTCCCAGGCTTCCTGCTGAAGACGAACCCAGTCATCTCGAGGTCATCCCAACAGGTGTTTTCCCGATGCCTCTTCGACCTGTTCCCGAATCATCGCCAATGTCCTGGTGAGGTTCCAGGAACCCAGGGATCTCTTCCGCCTCCAACTCTTCATCTCAGTCCCGGCCGAGTCGCTCATGAGTCACTCTGGACAGGGCGTCCCAGTAGTCAATACAAAAACGCAGTGTTCCGTCCTTTTTCCGAACTAGAATGATAGGGGCTGCTCCCGGGCTCTGACTCTTCTGTATAACCCCACTCTGCAGCATGTGTGCCAACATTTCTTTTACCTCCTGGTACATTTGCAACGGGATCTGTCGATAGCGCTCCCGAACCAGTGCAGCATTTCCTGTGGGGATCTCTTGAGTTATGGCTGTGGTGCACCCAAAATCATCCTAATGACTGGCAAAGACATCTTGGTACCATAGCTTCCACTTTTTGCACCTGTTGTGACGAGAGTCCCGTCAGTTCAGCCTGCATCTGTTCCAGGATCCGGCGCCCTTCTCTCATGATACTGGATAAAGGTTCTGAGGACATGGTGATAGCTACAGTCCAGGGATCTCCTTGTTTCACCGCTAACTGAATGACCTCTGGTGGTGTCAGTTCTTCCGGCATACCCGGCACTTGGGCCACCTCACTCTTGGGTGAGAGTGTGAGATCGTCCTCCCCTAGGTTAACACACCGCACCACTACATTACCGTCATGGACAGTGGCTAATCTCCGAGCAATGAGGAGTCCTGAAAGCAGTTGATCTAGTAGAGTTGACTCTATCTGGACTTGCACTCCTTCGAGGGGTGTACAGGCTTGCACGGGCAGCATGAGCACAGTCTGGCCAGGCAGTAAAACGAGCTTTGCAGTGGCCGGAACAACCACCTTCCCCATGACTTTTCCTTTTCTTGACATTTCTTGAGCCTGGGCTACCCGTTTCGGGTGCTGGAACACCTTTTTTTGGGGGGTGCGGGGGCTCCATCGATTGAGAAAAGCATCTGGTGACTCATTGACTAGGATGGTCCTAAGTTCCTTCAGCGCATTCATCCCTAGCATCACTGTAGGGCAGGGGTGGGCAATTAATTTTCCCAAGGGGCCGCATGAGAAACTGGCACTGCTGTGGAGGTCAAAACCAATCAGCTGAACTTAAAGGGGCGGTCCGAAACCCAAAGGTGAATTTCATATTAAATGTATATCTATTCAGTGAAACAATCTAATCTCGTTTTCTAATATACTTCAATGAAAAATTCCCTAATGTATCCTCTATATTCTGACGTCTTGTCTTTTTGTTTTTTAACGTCCCATGACATTTTGCTTGAGATTCACCAGTGCATGCTGGGATACTTGATTGAGCTGTCATCAGGGGCAGAAGCTGCAAACACTGCTGCAGCCTCTGCGCCCTATCTGAAATGAGACACTATCAGTGATGTCTGTTTTGGAGGTTCAGCTAGTCTTGCTCACCTGATAATGCGTCGGTTGTAAATTCTGATGCATACTCAGTGTGAGTTTTCTGTGCTATATTTCTTTGAATGCACAGTGACAGTGCGCTCCCTTGCTGTCTCTAAGAAGAATAGACAACTCGCAGGGACCAGTCCAGTCTCTGAAACAGATGACTGTTGTGAGTTCATTTTCCCCTTCACTACTGAGGCCCGAGGAACTCCCTCTTCTGGTGAAGAAAGGTAGTGAGCCTGATTATCAATCACCTGAGCCTGATGATGATGACTGGCTGAGTGGAGTTACTGACTGGATATAAGGCTGCCGACGCCCTTCTGCCCTGCGGGTGATTTCTCTGTGGGATCCTTGGAGACCAGTCTGAATTCCTGCTCTATTAAAGCTAAGTTTTCTGCTCGGCTTTTTGCATTTGTGCTTTGACTTTGTTTTGCTTTGTTTTTCTGGATTTCTGCCATTCCCTGCTGGGGTGAGCTGAATTCCTTTAGCTCTGTCTTCTGAAAATACCTGAGTGCTGATTTAGTTTTTGAAGCCTAGCTGCTTCAGGGTCTTTTTCCATATCAGCTTGTTGGCTTATGTCTTTGATAGGGTTTTGGCAGATTGCAGACAGCAACCTTCCTTTCCTGTTCTGTTTAGTTAGCTTGGGCCCCATCGTTTGCTCAGCCTATCTTTCTATCTGTGTGAGTTTTATTTTCATCTTGCTTCACCGTCATTATATGTTGGGGGCTGCCTTTTACTTTGGGCTCTGCTCTGGGGCAGATTAGATTTCCTTTTCTGTCTTTAGGCTATTTAGCTCTCCGGCTGTGATCGAGGGGTCTAGGGCACCGTAGGAACCCCCCACGGCTACTGCTAGTTGTGTTGATAGGTTCAGGGGTCTGCAATCTGATAGTTGCCAACTTCTCTGGTTTTCTGGACGTAGCTTCTATTTTTGTGTCTGCCTCCTACGGTGACTCAATCATAACAGAATCACCCGCCATACCGCAGATCCTAGGGTACTCAATAGCAGGAAAGAATTGTAAAAAAAAAAAAAAAAAAAGTGTGTATATTTTTTCCTCTATATCTCTGAGGCCATAGGGGGAATTTTTTTTTTCTCTCAATGGAGATAAAGCAATTGTCTGATCGTGTGGAGCAGCTCGCTGCGGAAGTGCGGGGAATTTCCGCCTACCTTGCTCATTCACATGCTGCTGAACCAAAGATTCCTACACCTGATGTATTTTTTGGGGATCGGTCTAAATTTTTGAATTTCAAAAATAATTGTAAATTATTTTTTGCCTTGAAGCCTAACTCGTCAGGGAGCTCCGCGCAGCAGGTTAAAATTGTCATCTCTTTGCTGCGTGGCGATCCCCAGGATTGGGCGTTTTCTTTGAAACCAGATGATCCTATTCTGACTAATGCGAATGCATTTTTTCAGGCCTTGGGGTTGTTGTATGACGAACCAAATGCCATTGATCAGGCTGAAAAGACCCTGCTGGCATTGAACCAGGGTCGAGATTCTGCAGAATTGTACTGTCAAAAATTCCGAAAGTGGGCAGTACTTACTACCTGGAATGATAATGCCTTGGCTGCTCTCTTTCGGAAAGGGTTGTCAGAAGCCGTAAAAGATACTATGGTGGGATTTCCAGTTCCCTCTGGTCTTGACGATTCTATGTCATTAGCCATTCAGGTTGATCGGCGTTTGCGCGAACGCAAAGCTGCACGAGAGGTGTTGCCACATGTTGAACAAGTGTCTGAACCTATGCAATGTGATAGAGTTTTGTCCAGAGAGCAGCGTCAGGAGTTCAGAAGGCGTAATAAGTTGTGTTTTTTCTGTGGAGATGCCTCGCATATTATTTCTGTCTGTCCTAAACGAGAGAAACGCTTTGCACACACGTTTTCTGTTGGTGGTGTTCAACCTAAGTTTCTTCTGGCTATTACGCTGATCTGCTCCCTGTCCACATTTTCCGCCAAGGCTTTTGTGGATTCGGGAGCAGCCCTAAACCTAATGGACTTGGATTTTGCTAAACATTGTGGATTTCCGATGACACCTCTGCAGACGCCTATCCCTTTGAGGGGGATTGATGCTACTCCTTTGGCTAAAAATAAACCTCAGTTTTGGACCCAGGTGGTAATGCGGGTTGCCCCAGACCATCAAGAAAATTGCAGATTTTTGGTGTTGCATAATCTGCATGATACTATTGTTCTGGGGTTTCCCTGGTTACAAATTCATAATCCAGTTTTAGATTGGAAATCTGTGTCTGTAGTGAGTTGGGGTTGTCGGTGTGCCTTTAGTGAGGCTCCGGTGTTTTCCACCTCTCCTCAGTCGCATGATGTTGCTGATTATTTGGCGGACTTTTATGATGTATTTAGTGAGAATGAGTCTGCGTCTCTGCCTCCTCATAGGAGTTATGACTGTGCAATTGAACTGAGTCCGGGGTGTAAATTTCCCAAGGGTCTGCTCTTCAATTTATCTGTACCCGAGCACGAGGCTATGCGATCCTATATTAAGGAGGCGTTGGAGAAGGGTCATATTAGACCATCCTCGTCACCCTTAGGTGCCGGTTTTTTTTTTGTAGCCAAAAAGGATGGATCATTAAGACCTTGTATTGATTATCGTGCCCTCAACAAAATTACTGTTAAATATCAGTATCCGTTACCCCTGATTTCTGATCTATTCTCCAGAGTTAAAGGTGCTTGCTGGTTTACCAAGCTTGACCTCAGGGGGGCGTATAATCTTATTCGCATTAAGCATGGGGATGAATGGAAGACGGCGTTTAATACTCCGGAGGGACATTTTGAGTACCTGGTGATGCCTTTTGGGCTCACTAATGCCCCTTCTGTCTTCCAGTGCTTCATGAACGATATTTTCCGAGATTTTGTCGATAAATTTTTGATTATCTATCTGGATGATATTTTGATCTTCTCCAAGGATTGGGATTCTCATGTGGAACATATTCGGACTGTGTTCCGGATCTTGAGGGAGAATTCCCTGTATGTCAAAGGATCTAAATGCCTTTTTGGATTACAGAGGATTTCTTTTTTGGGATTTATTTTGTCCCCGTCAACTATTGAAATAGACCCGGCCAAGGTACAGGCCATTAACGATTGGGTTCAGCCCACTTCTTTGAAGGCCCTCCAGAAGTTTTTGGGTTTTGCTAATTTTTATCGGAAATTTATAGCAAAATTTTCTAGTATTGCCCAGCCATTGACTGATTTGACTAAGAAGGGTGCTGATGTGTTAAATTGGTCTCCGGAGGCTGTTTCTTCCTTTCAGGAGCTGAAGCGAAGATTCACCTCCGCCCCGGTTTTGCGGCAACCTGATGTCTCACTTCCGTTCCAGGTAGAGGTGGATGCTTCTGAGATTGGTGCAGGAGCTGTTTTGTCCCAAAAGGATCCTGTAACATCTAAAATGAATCCCTGTGCTTTCTTTTCCCGAAAGTTCTCTCCATCTGAACGTAACTATGATGTGGGGAATCGGGAACTGTTGGCCATGAAATGGGCATTTGAGGAGTGGAGACATTGGTTGGAGGGAGCTAAGCATCAAGTCGTGGTCCTCACTGACCACAAGAATTTGATTTACCTAGAGTCAGTTAAGCGCTTGAACCCTAGACAGGCTAGGTGGGCCTTGTTTTTTACACGTTTTGATTTTGTGGTTTATTTTCTTCCTGGAACTAAGAATGTCAAGGCAGACGCCCTCTCTAGGAGCTGCTTTGCTGATTCTCCTGTGGTGACCAAGCCTGCTACCATCTTAGGCGAAGGGGTAGTTCTTTCTGCCATCTCGCCCGATTTGAGACGTGCTCTGGAAGAGTTCCAGGAGGACAAACCTGAGCGTTGTCCCAGTGGAAAGTTGTATGTTCCTGACCAGTGGAAGAAGAGAGTGATGTCTGAAGTTCATTGCTCTGCTTTGGCTGGTCATCCAGGTATTTTTGGTACTAGAGATCTGGTGAGTCAGTCTTTTTGGTGGCCCTCCTTGTCTCGTGATGTCAGGAATTTTGTGCAGTCCTGTGGGACGTGCTCCCGGTCTAAATCGTGTTCTCGCTCTAGTGGGTTGTTGATGCCTTTGCCTGTCCCCAGGAGGCCATGGACCCATATTTCAATGGATTTCATCTCTGATATGCCTGTCTCTCAAAGGATGACTGTTATTTGGGTGATTTGTGATAGGTTCTCTAAGATGGTTCATCTTGTACCACTCCCTAAGTTGCTGTCTTCCTCTGAGTTGGTGCCCCTGTTTTTGCAACAGGTGGTTCGCTTGCACGGGATTCCTGAGAACATTGTATCTGACAGAGGAGTTCAGTTTGTGTCTAGATTTTGGAGAACTTTCTGTTCCAAGCTGGGAATTCAGTTGTCCTTCTCCTCTGCTTTTCACCCTCAGACCAATGGGCAGACAGAGAGAACAAACCAGACCTTGGAGTCATATTTGAGATGTTTTATTTCTGCTGATCAGGATGATTGGGTTTCATTTTTGCCCTTGGCCGAATTTGCTTTGAATAATAGAGCTAGTTCTGCCACTTTGATGTCACCTTTTTTTTGTAACTTTGGGTTTCATCCTCGATTTTCTTCAGGGCAGGTGGAGCCCTCTGCCTGCCCAGGTGTTGACACTGTGGTGGAGAGAATGCACCAGATCTGGGACCAAGTGGTGGATAAGTTATCTCTCTCCCAGGAAAAGGCCCAGCGGTTTTCCAACCGACATAGGACCATTGGTCCCCAGTTTAAGGTTGGTGATATGGTGTGGTTATCATCAAAAAATATTGCTATGAAGGTGGCTTCTCCTAAGTTTAAGCCTAGATTTATTGGACCTTACAAGATTTTGGAGATTATTAATCCGGTCTCTTTTCGTTTGGCTCTTCCTGTCACATTTAAAATCCATAATGTGTTCCATAAATCTTTGTTGAAGTGGTTTGTTGAACCTGTTCTTCCGGGGGTGGCACCTCCAGACCCTGTATTGATTGAAGGTAACATGGAATATGAGGTAGAGAAAGTACTGGATTCCCGTCTGGCTAGACGGAGACTCCAGTATTTGGTTAAGTGGAAGTGTTATGGTCAGGAGGATAATTCCTGTCTCTCTGCCTCTGATATTCATGCCAAAAGATTGGTGCGTGCCTTTCATCGGGCTCACCCGGATCGCCCTGGTGGCATGGATGAGGGTTTGGTGACCCCTCCTCAAGGGGGAGGTACTGTTGTGAGTTCATTTTCCCCTTCACTAGTGAGGCCAGAGGAACTCCCTCTTCTGGTGAAGAAAGGTAGTGAGCCTGATTATCAAACACCTGAGCCTGATGATGATGACTGGCTGAGTGGAGTTACTGACTGGATATAAGGCTGCCGACGCCCTTCTGCCCTGCGGGTGATTTCTCTGTGGGATCCTTGGAGACCAGTCTGAATTCCTGCTCTTCTAAAGCTAAGTTTTCTGCTCGGCTTTTTGCATTTGTGCTTTGACTTTGTTTTGCTTTGTTTTTCTGGATTTCTGCCATTCCCTGCTGGGGTGAGCTGAATTCCTTTAGCTCTGTCTTCTGAAAATAGCTGAGTGCTGATTTAGTTTTTGAAGCCTAGCTGCTTCAAGGTCTTTTTCCATATCAGCTTGTTGGCTTATGTCTTTGATAGGGTTTTGGCAGATTGCAGACAGCAACCTTCCTTTCCTGTTCTGTTTAGTTAGCTTTGGCCCCTTCGTTTGCTCAGCCTATCTTTCTATCTGTGTGAGTGTTTTTTTCATCTTGCTTCACCGTCATTATATGTTGGGGGCTGCCTTTTAATTTGGGCTGTGCTCTGGGGCAGTTTAGATTTCCTTTTCTGTCTTTAGGCTATTTAGCTCTCCGGCTGTGATCGAGGGGTCAAGGCCAGCCTAGGAACCCCCCACGGCTACTGCTAGTTGTGTTGATAGGTTCAGGGGTCTGCAATCTGATAGTTGCCAACTTCTCTGGTTTTCTGGACGTAGCTTCTATTTTTGTGTCTGCCTCCTACGGTGACTCAATCATAACAGATGACGCTTTATTTCATGGTGGGGAAAGCAGCTGTGGCAGTAACCGTAGCCTCTGCCCTCTAATGTTGTTCTGTGTGAGTACCCCAAAATGCACTGGGATTCTCAAAAAAAAATGTAATTGGAGAAAAAACGTAGAGGGAAAGGTAGAAATTTTTTTTTTTTTAAATATATTAGAAAAGTGATTTGATTATTGAATTAAATGTAGTATGAAATTCACCTTCGGTTTTGGATCACCCTTTAATTCTGCATAATATTAATTTCATCACTTTATAAAAAACAGTTGCTTATGTGATTAAGTTTACATGAGCATTGTAGGGATTCGCTCTGGTAGGTAAAGGCAGGGCTGCAGTAACGAGGCAACACACAGGCTTAAAGTCTGATTTCAGTGGTTTAATGTCACTTTGCAAACAGCAGGTTAACAGAAAATCAGGAAAAACATAAATATACTCCAGCTTGGAAAACCACTGGTCCCAGACTCACCCCTTGCACAGGACTGACTTAACTAAGCGGCTGGCAGGTCCGCAGCATCCACCAGGTGCCATTCCCAGGGTTGTTGAGAGTCTTGCTGCTATAGTCCTGCAGCACGGGGATCCTGTATACAAGTCAGGCTAAGTCCAGCCAAGTTCCTGTAACTTCCAGACACACACTCACTATGTGCCAAATACCAACCTCCATTACATAGCCCATAACCCCTCCCACAAGTGATGTAGACATCACATGGGCTGATCACATGACCATGACATCATCGCAAGTCCTGTCTTTAGGGAAAAATCCGGCCAAACATTAATCTGCTGGGAGAAATGTATCTCCCATCCAGTAAAACACCCTTTACTGTACCATAGAATATTAAAATATCATTATTTTCATCCAGAAAAAGACAATTTTCAATCTGTTTTGTCAACCGTATAGCATCCATTTTTATACATCAGATTTGAATAAAATTTACAAAATACAGTGTCCTCTGTTAGTAATGGAGGGGCGGCACGATGGCTCAGTGGTTAGCACTGCAACGCTGGGGTCCTGGGTTCAAATCCCACCAAGGATAACATCTGCAAGGAGTTTGTATGTTCTCCCCGTATTTGCGTGAGTTTCCTCCGGGTTTTCCTCCCACATTCCAAAGACATACTGATAGGGAATGTAGATTGTGAACCCCATCAGGAACAGCGATGGTAATGTGTGCAAACTGTAAATCGCTGTGGAATATGTTAGCGCTATATAAAAATAAAGATTATTATTTATTAAAAATTGGATGCTATACTTATGATTCATATGGGATCCAATTGTTTTATTTTTGCACACCCATAGACTTCAACAAGCGAGTCTCATTCGAAAGACAGAAGAGACCGATGGGTGCTGTGATCTTTCTCACACATACATTTTCTGACTGTAATCTGGACAGCCCAATTCCATAACATTGCTCCTAGTGCTCTGTGTGAAGTCGGGTTTATTTTTTTTTTCACAGACAGCACTTGGACAAATATTACAGTCGTGTGAGCATAGCCTGACCATTCTTGTTGCAATAAAGCTTATCGCAACAAGTAATAGCAGTCGTTCAAGCAATAAACTGGGAACGTTGGAAAAATGTTGTTCCTCACCTCTATTCCACATGCATAGATCTACATCACATATGGGGCAGGAGCTGACAGGCAGGGGGTGGGAATCCTTACTGCAGTCTATGGAGTGGATGTGATAAGCCACAGATCACAGTGGGGAGCACTATGGGGGACTTAACCCTTACCTCTCCTGCACAGGACATACAACAGCATAAGCTGGGAGCAAAGAGGGAGGTAAGGGTTAAACCATCACATACAGAGGTGAGGAGGCAGCAGAGTACATGGTGGGGCAGAAGAGCAGTTTGGGGGAGCACACAGAATATCCCATCTGCAGGCTTTATGTAGTGGAGGTGAGGGGGCACTTCACTGCTGGACCCCATATTCAGTAGGAATACTCAGCCCCAGTGTTTATCTCCTATCAGCTGCAAGGAAGATCCAGGGAGATACAGTGGCTGCTATTTAGGCGCTCTCCGTGAACATAAACTACAGCCCCACAATTTTCATTCCACAGTGTGAAAGGGGGCAACACAGGTGCCGTGACCTACTCAGCATAGCAGACGCTCTATGCTGCCTCCCAGGTGGTATCTGGGCTCCTCTTAGAAACTATTTGCCCATTATCTATAGCAGAGTGGTGTTGTAGTCCCTGCTTCCCTTCTCCTGTCCTGACCGTTCTACGTCCTGCACAGGCTTCACCAGCTCTCTCTGCAAGGCAGGTACTGAGCAGCCCCGCATTCACCAATGAGAAGATGGGGGCGTGGCTACAGTTGCAATGATGATTCTGAGAAAGATCAATTCTTCTCCGTCTGTCTGGCTGTGTCAGCGAACCGCACAGGAACAGTGAAGGGGCCGGATGTAGGGCCATTGCCAGGGTCTCCGGTGGTCAGCACTTCTCCTTTTCGACCCACATCTTTGCCACACACAATTATTTGCATCCAGATCACCCCTGCGACCGGGATGGGTAATTGATTGGCCACTGTCAACTTGATCACTGGGCCACATTCAGGCCGCATTGCCCCAGAAAAGTGATGTCTGACATAAGTTTCTGGCATGGTAGTCACTTGGGAACTGGTATCAACTAAGCAACAGATGGCTCGGCCATCCATCTCAGCCCATACGAGAGGGCACAGAGAAACTAAACTTGTGGGACTTCCTTCTCTCCTCGGCAGCTCAGGCTCCGGGCGGCATCCTCCAGCCACAGAGCCCGCTAGTTTAATGGCCAACAGGTCAGTGACCTACCTCATCTGGCACACCTCGGGCATAATGTCCAGTGTCCCCACATCTAAAACAAATCGGAGGTCTCCCGGCTCGAGATTGCCCCACTTCTGGACGAGGCTCAGGGTTATTTCGGCTTCCGGAAGAGTTTGGCACCTCCAAGGGGGTTCTTCTCAGGCCAGACAACTCATCTCGCATGTCCTGGATTTTTTTCCGGATTTCTCCTACCCAACCTGGTTCAGCTGCGAGCGGAACAGTTACCTTCCCCGCCGAGGCTGCCATCCCCTGCTCTTGCTCGCGCTTCCGCCCCAATTTTTAGAAAAGACATATGTGAATTAACTCGTAAGCGCTTCCGCAGGGCTTCTTTAAGTAGCGCATCCCTAAGACTTGCCACTAGTTGGCCCCTCAAAATTACATCAGGGGGCCCCACAACCACATCATCCTGTTTAGCGATCGCGGCATGGATTTGCAGCTCGTTCATGTATTGGGTCACAGACTCCCCCTCTCTTTGGATGCGGCTAAACAAGCATATCTGCAATTCACAGATATCCGTGGAGTCCCCATGCATCTCCTCCAGGATCTGTAACACTTTGGTGAAAGTGTTCCGCTCATGTGGGGGCCGGAACATGACAGAGCATCTGGCTTCCCCATCTAGGGCCATCACAGAAATATCCGCCTGCATAGCGGGGGTCATGGGGTGCATCCTTAGCATGCCTTGAACCCGCTCCGACCAGTCCCATAACAGTGAATTGCTCCCCGTAAACTTTGGGAGATTGCTAAGCATGGCCCCAGTGGTAACTTGACCCTTGGGACCCCCATGGCCGCTTGGCCTGCCAACTCTGTGCTTGTAGACTGCATCCTGCCGATTACACCAAGTGTAAGCAGGTTGCGGGATGCAGTGACAGACACGAGGCAGAGCAAGGGTTAACAAGATGTAACAATTTTAATAGAACAAGGTATTCAATCCTCGCTGGGAGGTTAATGGTTAAAGAAGAATAGTAGGTATAACAAATGTAAAACAATAGCAGTCCAATGAAGGCAATTATCGTGTCCTGTATGCTCTTCTGCAGCAGATGATCCCGCAGGGGGTTGTAGAACCGGCAGCAGACGGGAGATGTCCTCAGATAGGGTCCTGTAAACACTTCTCCGTCTTCTGGCAGCAGCGGTCGGTGTTGTGAGTTCATTTTCCCCTTCACCAGTGAGGTCTGATGAACTCCCTCTTCTGGATAAATTTTTGATTATCTATCTGGATGATATTTTGATCTTCTCCAAGGATTGGGATTCTCATGTGGAACATGTTCGGACTGTGTTCCGGATCTTGAGGGAGAATTCCCTGTATGTCAAAGGATCGAAATGCCTTTTTGGGGTACAGAGGATTTCATTTTTGGGATTTATTTTGTCTCCGTCAACTATTGAAATGGACCCGGCCAAGGTACAGGCCATTTATGATTGGGTTCAGCCCACTTCTTTGAAGGCCCTCCAGAAGTTTTTGGGTTTTGCTAATTTTTATCGGAAATTTATAGCAAAATTTTATAGTATTGCCAAGCCATTGACTGATCTGACTAAGAAGGGTGCTGATGTGATGAATTGGTCTCCGGAGGCTGTTTCTTCCTCTCAGGAGCTGAAGCGAAGATTAACTTCTGCCCCGGTTTTGCGGCAACCTGATGTCTCACTCCCGTTCCAGGTAGAGGTGGACGCTTCTGAGATTGGTGCAGGAGCTGTTTTGTCCCAAAAGGATCCTGTGACATCTAAAATGAATCCCTGTGCTTTCTTTTCCCGAAAGTTCTCTCCATCTGAACGTAACTATGATGTGGGGAATCGGGAACTGTTAGCCATGAAATGGGCATTTGAGGAGTGGAGACATTGGTTGGAGGGAGCTAAACATCAAGTCGTGGTCCTCACTGACCACAAGAATTTGATTAACCTGGAGTCGGCCAAACGCTTGAACCCTAGACAGGCTAGGTGGGCCTTGTTTTTTACACGTTTTGATTTTGTGGTCTCTTTTCTTCCTGGCACTAAGAATGTCAAGTGTTGTGAGTTCATTTTCCCCTCCGTCACTGAGGCCTGGTGAACTCCCTATTCTAGTGAAGGAAGGTAGTGAGCCTGATTATTAGACACCTGGGACTGATGAGGACGATTGGCTGAGTGGAGTCACTGACTGGATTTAAGGCAGCCTACGCCCTTTCTGCCCTGTGGGTGATTTCTCTGTGGACTCTTGGACACCAGTCTGATTCCTGCTCTCCTAAAGCTAAGTTTTCAGTTTTGCCTTTTTGCATCTAAGATTTGTTTTTGTTTTTCTTGCTTTTTGGATTCTGCCACTCCCTGCTGGAGTGTGCAGTGTTCCTTGAGCTCTGTCTTCTGAAAATACCTGAGTGCTGATTTAGTTTTTGAAGCTTAGTTGCTTCAGGGCCATTTTTATATCAGCTTGTTGGCTTTTGTCTCTGATAGGGTTTTGGCAGATTGCAGACAGCAGCCTTCCTATCCGTTCCTATCTAGGTAGTTTTTGGGCCCCGTCTTTGCTCAGCCTGTCTTTCTGTCTGTGTAAGTGTTTTCATCTTGCTTCACCGTCATTATATGTGGGGGGCTGCCTATTGCTTTGGGGTCTGCTCTGGGGCAGTTAGATTTCCCCTTTCCTTCTTTAGGCCTATGTATCTCTCCGGCTCTGATCGTGTGGAGCAGCTCGCTGCTGAAGTGCGAGGAATTTCCGCCTATCTTGCTCGTTCACATGCTGTTGAACCAAAGATCCCCACACCTGATGTATTTTTTGGGGATCGATCTAAATTTTTGAGTTTCAAAAATAATTGTAAATTATTTTTTGCTTTGAAGCCTAACTCGTCAGGGAGCCCCGCGCAGCAGGTTAAAATTGTCATCTCTTTGCTGCGCGGCGATCCCCAGGATTGGGCGTTTTCTTTGAAACCAGATGATCCTATTCTGACTAATGTGAACGCATTTTTTCAAGCCTTGGGGTTGCTGTACGACGAACCTAATGCTATTGATCAGGCTGAAAAGACCCTGTTAGCATTGAACCAGGGTCGAGAATCTGCAGAGTTGTACTGTCAAAAGTTCCGAAAGTGGGCGGTCCTTACTACCTGGAATGATAGTGCCTTGGCTGCTCTCTTTCGGAAGGGTTTGTCAGAAGCCGTAAAAGATACTATAGTGGGATTTCCTGTTCCCTCTGGTCTGGACGATTCTATGTCTTTAGCCATTCAGGTTGATCGACGTTTACGTGAACGCAGGATTACACGAGAGGTGTTGCCACCGGTTGAACAGACGTCTGAACCTATGCAATGTGATAGAGTTTTGTCTAAGGCGCAACGTCAGGAATTCAGAAGGCATAATAAGCTGTGTTTTTTCTGTGGAGATGCCTCACATGTTATTTCTGTTTGTCCTAAACGTGAGAAACGCTTTGCACACACGTTTTCTGTTGGTGGGGTTCAGCCTAAGTTTCTTTTGGCGATTACTCTGATCTGTTCCCTGTCCACATTTTCCGCCAAGGCTTTTGTGGATTCGGGAGCAGCGCTAAACCTAATGGACTTGGATTTTGCTAAACGTTGTGGATTTCCGTTGACACCTCTGCAGACGCCTATCCCTTTGAGGGGGATTGATGCTACCCCTCTGGCTAAAAATAAACCTCAGTTTTGGACCCAGTTGCTCATGAGGGTCGCCCCAGACCACCAAGAAAATTGCAGATTTTTGGTGTTGCATGGTCTGCATGATGCCGTTGTTCTGGGGTTTCCCTGGTTGCAGATTCATAAGCCAGTTTTGGATTGGAAGTCTGTGTCTGTGGTGAGTTGGGGTTGCCGGTGTACCTTTAGTGAGGCTCCAGTTTTTTCCACCTCTCCTCAGTCGCATGAGGTTCCTGACTATTTGGCGGACTACTATGATGTATTTAGTGAGAACGAGTCTGCGTCCTTGCCTCCTCATAGGAGTTATGACTGTGCAATTGAACTAAACCCGGGGTGTAGATTTCCTAAGGGTCGGCTCTTCAATTTATCTGTACCCGAGCACGAGGCTATGCGGTCCTATATTAAGGAGGCGTTGGAGAAGGGTCATATTAGACCATCCTCTTCACCCTTAGGTGCCGGTTTTTTTTTTGTGGCCAAGAAGGATGGTTCTTTAAGGCCTTGTATTGATTATCGTGCCCTCAATAAAATTACTATTAAATATCAGTATCCGTTACCCCTGATTTCGGATCTATTCTCTAGAGTCAGAGGTGCTTGCTGGTTTACCAAGCTTGACCTCAGGGGGGCGTATAATGTTATCCGCATTAAGCAGGGGGATGAATGGAAGACGGCGTTTAATACTCCGGAGGGACATTTTGAGTACCTGGTGATGCCTTTTGGGCTCACTAATGCCCCTTCTGTCTTCCAGTGCTTCATGAACGATATTTCCCAAGACTTTGTCGATAAATTTTTGATTATCTATCTGGATGATATTTTGATCTTCTCCAAGGATTGGGATTCTCATGTGGAACATGTTCGGACTGTGTTCCGGGTCTTGAGAGAGAATTCTCTGTATGTCAAAGGATTAAAATGCCTTTTTGGAGTACAGAGAATTTCTTTTTTGGGATTTATTTTGTCTCCGTCAACTATTGAAATGGAACCGGCCAAGGTACAGGCCATTTATGATTGGGTTCAGCCCACTTCTTTGAAGGCCCTCCAGAAGTTTTTGGGTTTTGCTAATTTTTATCGGAAATTTATAGCAAAATTTTCTAGTATTGCCAAACCATTGACTGACCTGACCAGGAAGGGTGCGGATGTGTTGAATTGGTCTCCGGAGGCGGTTGCTTTCTTTCTGGAGCTGAAGCGTAGATTTACCTCCGCCCCGGTTCTGCGGCAACCTGATGTCTCACTCCCGTTCCAGGTAGAGGTGGATGCTTCTGAGATTGGTGCAGGAGCGGTGTTGTCCCAAAAGGATCCGGTAACATCTAAAATGAATCCCTGTGCTTTCTTTTCCCGTAAGTTCTCTTCATCTGAACGTAACTATGATGTGGGGAATCGGGAACTGTTGGCCATGAAATGGGCATTTGAGGAGTGGAGACATTGGTTGGAGGGAGCCAAACATCAAGTTGTGGTCCTCACTGACCACAAAAATTTGATTTACCTAGAGTCGGCTAAATGCTTGAACCCTAGACAGGCTAGGTGGGCCTTGTTTTTTACACGTTTTGATTTTGTGGTCTCTTTCCTTCCTGGAACTAAGAATGTCAAGGCAGACGCCCTCTCTAGGAGTTTCTTTGCTGATTCTCCTGTGGTGACCAAGCCTGCCACCATCTTAGGCGAAGGGGTAGTTCTTTCTGCCATCTCGCCCGATTTGAGACTTGCTCTGCAAGAGTTCCAGGAGGACAAACATGAGCGTTGCCCCAGTGGAAAGTTGTATGTTCCTGACCAGTGGAAGAAGAGAGTGATGTCTGAAGTTCATTGCTCTGCATTGGCTGGTCATCCAGGTATTTTTGGTACTAGAGATCTGGTGAGTCGCTCTTTTTGGTGGCCCACCTTGTCTCGTGATGTCAGGAATTTTGTGCAGTCCTGTGGGACTTGCTCCCGGTCTAAATCTTGTTCTCGCTCTAGTGGGTTGTTGATGCCTTTGCCGGACCCCAGGAGGCCATGGACCCATATTTCAATGGATTTCATCTCTGATATGCCGGTCTCTCAAAGAATGACTGTTATTTGGGTGATTTGTGATAGGTTCTCTAAGATGGTTCATCTTGTACCACTCCCTAAGTTGCCATCTTCCTCTGAGTTGGTGCCTCTGTTTTTGCAACAGGTGGTTCGCTTGCACGGCATTCCTGAGAACATTGTATCTGACAGAGGAGTTCAATTTGTGTCTAAATTTTGGAGGACGTTCTGTTCCAAGTTGGGAATTCAGTTGTCCTTCTCCTCTGCTTTTCACCCTCAGACCAATGGGCAGACAGAAAGAACAAACCAGACCTTGGAGTCGTATTTGAGATGTTTTATTTCCGCTGGTCAGGATGATTGGGTTTCATTTTTGCCCTTGGCCGAATTTGCTTTAAATAATAGAGCTAGTTCTGCCACTCTGATGTCACCTTTTTTTTGTAACTTTGGTTTTCACCCTCGATTTTCTTCAGGGCAGGTGGAGCCTTCTGCCTGCCCAGGTGTTGACACTGTGGTGGAGAGAAGGCACCAGATCTGGAACCAAGTGGTGGATAAGTTATCTCTCTCCCAGGAAAAGGCCCAGCGGTTTTCCAGTCGACATAGGACCATTGGTCCCCAGTTTAAGATTTGTGATATGGTGTGGTTATCATCAAAAAATATTGCTATGAAGGTGGCTTCTCCTAAGTTTAAGCCTAGATTTATTGGACCTTACAAGATTTTGGAGATTATTAATCCGGTCTCTTTTCGTTTGTCTCTTCCTGTCACATTTAAGATCCATAATGTGTTCCATAAGTCCTTGTTGAAGAGGTTTGTTGAGCCAGTTGTGCCTGAGGTGGCACCTCCGGACCCTGTATTGGTTGAAGGTAACTTGGAATATGAGGTAGAGAAAATTCTGGATTCCCGTCTGGCTAGACGGAGCCTCCAGTATTTGGTTAAGTGGAAGGGTTAAGGTCAGGAGGATAATTCCTGGGTCTCTGCCTCTGATATTCATGCCAAAAGATTGGTGCGTGCCTTTCATCGGGCTCACCCTGATCGCCCTGGTAGCGTTGTTGAGGGTTCGGTGACCCCTCCTCAAGGGGGGGGTACTGTTGTGAGTTCATTTTCCCCTCCGTCACTGAGGCCTGGTGAACTCCCTATTCTAGTGAAGGAAGGTAGTGAGCCTGATTATCAGACACCTGGGACTGATGAGGACGATTGGCTGAGTGGAGTCACTGACTGGATTTAAGGCAGCCTACGCCCTTTCTGCCCTGCGGGTGATTTCTCTGTGGACTCTTGGACACCAGTCTGATTCCTGCTCTCCTAAAGCTAAGTTTTCTGTTTTGCCTTTTTGCATCTAAGATTTGTTTTTGTTTTTCTTGCTTTTTGGATTCTGCCACTCCCTGCTGGAGTGTGCAGTGTTCCTTGAGCTCTGTCTTCTGAAAGTACCTGAGTGCTGATTTAGTTTTTGAAGCTTAGTTGCTTCAGTGCCATTTTTATATCAGCTTGTTGGCTTTTGTCTCTGATAGGGTTTTGGCAGATTACAGACAGCAGCCTTCCTATCCGTTCCTATCTAGGTAGTTTTTGGGCCCCGTCTTTGCTCAGCCTGTCTTTCTGTCTGTGTAAGTGTTTTCATCTTGCTTCACCGTCATTATATGTGGGGGGCTGCCTATTGCTTTGGGGTCTGCTCTGGGGCAGTTAGATTTCCCCTTTCCTTCTTTAGGCCTATGTATCTCTCCGGCTGTGATCGAGGGGTCTAGGTCATCGTAGGAAGCCCCCCCCGGCTACTGCTAGTTGTGTTGATAGGTTCAGGGGTCTGCAATCTGATAGTTGCCAACTTCTCTGGTTTTCAGGACTTAGCTAGCATTTCTGTTTTTGCCTCCTACAGTGACTCAATCATAACAGTCAAGGCAGACGCCCTCTCTAGGAGCTTCTTTGCTGATTCTCCTGTGGTGATCAAGCCTGCTACCATCTTAGGCGAAGGGGTAGTTCTTTCTGCCATCTCGCCCGATTTGAGACGTGCTCTGGAAGAGTTCCAGGAGGACAAACCTGAGCGTTGTCCCAGTGGAAAGTTGTATGTTCCTGACCAGTGGAAGAAGAGAGTGATGTCTGAAGTTCATTGCTCTGCATTGGCTGGTCATCCAGGTATTTTTGGTACTAGAGATCTGGTGAGTCGGTCTTTTTGGTGGCCCGCCTTGTCTCGTGATGTCAGGAATTTTGTGCAGTCCTGTGGGACTTGCTCCGGTCTAAACCTTGTTCTCGCTCTAGTGGGTTGTTGATGCCTTTGCCGGTCCCCAGGAGGCCAAGGACCCATATTTCAATGGATTTCATCACTGATATGCCTGTCTCTCATTCATCTTGTACCACTCCCTAAGTTGCCATCTTCCTCTGAGTTGGTGCCCCTGTTTTTGCAACAGGTGGTTCGCTTGCACGGGATTCCTGAGAACATTGTATCTGACAGAGGAGTCCAGTTTGTGTCTAGATTTTAGAGGACTTTCTGTTCCAAGCTGGGAATTCAGTTGTCCTTCTCTTCTGCTTTTCACCCTCAGACCAATGGGCAGACGGAGAGAACAAATCAGACCTTGGAGTCGTATTTGAGATGTTTTATTTCTGCTGATCAGGATGATTGGGTTTCATTTATGCCCTTGGCCGAATTTGCTTTAAATAATAGAGCTAGTTCTGCCACTTTGATGTCACCTTTTTTTTGTAACTTTGGGTTTCATCCTCGATTTTCTTCAGGGCAGGTGGAGCCTTCTGCCTGCCCAGGTGTTGACACCTATGGTGGAGAGAATGCACCAGATCTGGGACCAAGTGGTGGATAAGTTATCTCTCTCCCAGGAAAAGGCCCAGTGGTTTTCCAACCGACATAGGACCATTGGTCCCCAGTTTAAGGTTGGTGATATGGTTTGGTTATCATCAAAAAATATCGCTATGAAGGTGGCTTCTCCTAAGTTTAAGCCTAGATTTATTGGACCTTACAAGATTTTGGAGATTATTAATCCGGTCTCTTTTCGGTTGGCTCTTCCTGTCACATTTAAAATCCATAATGTGTTTCATAAGTCCTTGTTGAAGAGGTTTGTTGAACCAGTTGTTCCGGGGGATGCACCTCCAGACCCTGTATTGGTTGAAGGTAACATGGAATATGAGGTAGAGAAGATACTGGATTCCCATCTGGCTAGACGGAGACTCCAGTATTTGGTTAAGTGGAAGGGTTATGGTCAGGAGGATAATTCCTGGGTCTCTGCCTCTGATATTCATGCCAAAAGAGTGATGCGTGCCTTTCATCGGGCTCACCCTGATCGCCCTGGTGGCGTGGATGAGGGTTCGGTGACCCCTCCTCAAGGGGGAGGTACTGTTGTGAGTTCATTTTCCCCTTCACCATTGAGGTCTGATGAACTCCCTCTTCTGGTGAAGGAAGGTAGTGAGGCTGATTACCAAACAGCTGAGCAGAATGATGATGACTGGGTGACTGGAATTGCTGACTGGATATAAGGCAGCCGACGCCCTTCTGCCTTGCGGGTGATTTCTCTGAGGCTGAGGGATTCTTGGAGACCAGTCTGATTCCTGCTCCTCAAAAGCTAAGTTTTCTGCTCTGCTTTTTGCATTTTTGTTTTGGTTTTGTTTTGCCTTGTTTTGCTGGATTTCTGCCATTCCCTGCTGGGGTGAGCTGAATTCCTTTTTGCTCTGTCTTCAGAAAATAACTGGGTACTGATATAGTCTTTTTTGAAGCCTGGCGTCTTCAGGGCTTTTTTCCCTATCAGTCTGTTGGCTCTTGTTTCGATAGGGTTTTGGCGGATTGCAGACAGCAGCTTTTCTATCCTGTCCTATTTAGTTAGCTTGGGCCCAATCATTTGCTCAGCCTATCTTTCTATCTGTGTGAGTGTTTTTTCATCTTGCTTCACCGTCATTATATGTTGGGGGCTGCCTATTGCTTTGGGGTCTGCTCTGGGGCAGTTTAGATTTCCCTTTCTGTCTTTAGGCTATGTAGTTCTCCGGCTGTGATCGAGGGGTCTATGGCACCGTAGGAACCCCCCACGGCTACTGCTATTTGTTGTTGTTAGGTTCAGGGGTCTGCAATCCGATAGCTGCCAACTTCTCTGGTTTTCTGGACTTAGCTAGTATTTCTGTTTTTGCCTCCTACGGTGACTCATTCATAACAGGTCGGTCTCCGGTACCTTCCCCTGAGCCCCTAGTCCATGAACTGAGGCAGCTGAAGCAAAGAAAGCTGCAGCACTCTCCAAGTCTAACGTGTATTGATCAATATTAACTGGCAACAAAGGCCGCAGGTATATGTTTGGTACCCGGCCTACTTTAACCTGCATGTGTGCTGTACTCACGGTTATGGAGCACACGGCACCTCACTCTCTGGCAGTCATGGGGCACAGCGCACCTCGCTCTCTCATGGTCCTGCTGTTGGCAGCGGGAGCCGGCGGGCACAAAACTTCGCAGCACCGGTGCTCAAGGAACGGAGCACGCTGCTCACCCTGCCGCGCACTGCTTGTCCCCGCAAAAACTGTCTACTGCCTTGTGCGCTTTTTCTTAGCTGCACCTCCTGCTTCTCTGTCACCTGATCTGTGTCGCTCACTATCCTTTCCCCCGGGCAACCTGGGACACAGCCCAATGGTTCTGGACCTGGTGCATCACAGGTAACCACAGTCCGGTCTTCCTTCTTACATGTACATACCATACACTCACTGTGAGTTTCCTTATAACCGGCCTAGTAGTGGAAGAAGCCGTGACCTCGTCCATCACTTGTCAGTCAATTGTGTAATGGCCCTGACGATTGGTGGCGGTGGAGATGCATCATCTGACAAATTGGTGACAGCTGTGGGATCTGTGCGACCCACCCCAGCTGTTTTCTTTGACATTCACTATATCAGAATACAGGTGGGTCACAAGTTTACATACATCACATTTGCTTTAAAAATGCCATAAAATGATGCGCGCTACAGCAGTATATCGCAGACATCACCTGTTCCCTAAAAAAATCTATGTCTGCCAGGGTGCATTTCACCACTGCCGTCTGTACGAGCAAACTTGGGCAGAGGCGTTACATCTCGCTGACTGGGCACTGGGTGACTCTGGTGGCTGTGGGGGCAGGGTAATGGGCTGCTAGACAAGTCTTGGAATCCCCAACTCTTGCGGGACAAACCTCTGTAACAATTCCTCCACTGCTTCTGCCTCTTCTACCTCCACTATGGCCTCCACCTGTGCCTTCAACCTCTCCCTTAATGAGACATGCATTCTATCAATGCAGAGAGAATCCCCCCCAACTTTATACTTCACAGCCATGGCTCACCGCAATCAGGCAATGTATAAATTAATATGTCCTGGAGATCAACGTCATACAGCTCAAGAGCAGTGGACAGCTATCCAGGCTGAATTTGCGCAATGACTGTCTCCACTGAACATGGAGCCAGGGAAGGCAATAACGGTGCCAACCTGGTGGTGGCCCTACTCTGGGGTAACCTCACACACATGCCTTGCATGGCTCACATCCTCAACCTGGTGGTACAGCAATTTCTCAGTCACTGTTATGATGAGTCACCGAAGGAGGAAAAAACAAAATACCAGCTAAGTCCAGAAAAACCAGAGAGGTTGGCAGCTATCGGATTGCAGACCCCTGAACCTATCCACAACAACTAGCAGTAGCCGTGGGGGGTTCCTACGGTGCCCTAGACCCCTCGATCACAGCCGGAGAACTAAATAGCCTAAAGACAGAAAGGGGAAAAACTAAACTGCCCCAGAGCAGACCCCAAAGCAATAGGCAGCCCCCAACATATAATGACGGTGAAGCAAGATGAAAACACTAACACAGATAGAAAGATAGGTTGAGCAAATGATGGGGCCCAAGCTAACTACATAGGACAGGATAGGAAAGCTGCTGTCTGCCATCCGTAAAACCCCTATCAAAAAGAGCCAACCGACTGATAGGAAAAACAGACCCTGAAGACGCTAGGCTTCAAAAGACTATATCAGCACTCAGGTATATTCTGAAGACAGACCAAAAGATCAACAGATCAGAGACAAAAATGGAATTCAGCTCACCCCCAGCCGGGGATGGCAGAACTCCCAAAAAACAAGGCAAAACAAAAACAAAACTGAAGAGTACAAAGCAGAGCAGAAAAACTTAGCTTTGAGATGCAGGAATCAGACTGGTCTCCAAGAATCCAGCAGGAAAATCACCAGCCAGGAAGAAGGGCGTCGGCAGCCTTATATCCAGTCCTCAATTCCAGCCACCCAGTCATCATCTAGCTGCCCATGTGTTTGGCAATCAGCCTCACTACCTTCCTTCACCAGAGGAGGGAGTTCATCAGACCTCAATGGTGAAGGGAAAAATTAACTCACAACAGTCACTATCCCAGCCTGGATGCGCTGCTGCAGAAAGCACGGTCACTGTGTGCTCACTTTCGCTGTTCACACACCGTAGGTCATCGACTTGCATCGCTACAGTGGTTTTTAGGCCAACCAGTTAACTGTTTGATATGCTATGTACCTACACTGTGGAATTTCACTCTGCACATGTTGCAGTGACTGTGGCAGCAGCAATGAGCCCTGGTGCAGTATGTCCTTTAGCATAGCCTGGGTCAACACAGTACGGACATGATGCAAATCACGCTTGCAGAGTGGGCACAGATGAAGGACTTCTGCACCCTTCTGCACAGTTTCGAAATGGCTACTACTGTAATATGACTAGCACTGACAATACCACCATCAGCATCGCTATTCCGGCCATCTACATGCTAGAGCAAACTTTGAATAATCTGCGGGAGGAGGTGGTCCCAGTGGAAGAGGTGGAACCAGAGGAGGATGCAGAAGGAACTATATCTCCATGTTCCGGACTGTCATCACATAGGCGGGTACCAAGGGATGGTGGATTACAGCGATCGAAGTGGGGTCATGGTACCACACAAACTGTTAGTGAAGGTGCAGGAACCAAGGAACAAATGGAGGAGGACGAGGAGCAAGAGGTGATGAGCATGCAACAGTCAGGAGATGAAGAGGATAATGATCCCCTCTCTGTAGCAGACTGGGCAGACTAGGAGATGGTGTAGTTTTTAGTGTGTTGCATTGATCTTGCGTTATTGCAGTCTGTGACACCTTTGTCGTGGCTTCTGTGCCTGCTGTTGCTACTTATGCTGATGATGCAAACAACTTTTTTAAATGTGGAGACTCCAAGATGGGTCCAGTCTCCAACTGGTAGGTTGCCTGTAGTGGAAGGGGTGTCAGAGCCCCATTAAACTATTTATGCTGTGGAAAAATTAATACAACTTTAGTGATGTGTGGCAATAATAATTTTTTGAAATGTGGAGACTCCAAGTTGGGTCTCTTTCATGTGTGTTGCCTGTAGCAGTAGGGCCCCCAGACCAGCAGGTCTGCACTTTCAGTCAACTACCTGTTACTATACTTAAATGCTTAGAACAATAGTAGTTTATGAAGCTGATATTTGTGCTACCTGAGTGTGGCTGAGCAGAGCCAGCACAGCAGGCCTAGACCAGTCCCTCACCCACCTTGTCTTAATTTAAACTTAAATTCAAAGCTGTAAATGCTGGTCCAAATCCTGATACCTCATGCATGGCCCATGGCTCACTGCTGCTGTTACATTATATAATTTCTACTGTGGGTCAATTGATCAGTCAACTACCTGTATTACTATACTTACATTTTTCTACCAATAGTAGTCTACAAAACTGATGTTTGTGGCACCTGAGTGCAGCTGAGCAGAAAAGCAGTTTGAAGTGTTGCATTCATGTATCAGGCCTCCCAGCACAGCAGGCTGTGGTGTAGTGACCACTGTGTCCACTAGGGGGCACTGTATGGATGTCCCAGGAGAGTGGATGAATGGCAAGATACTGAATGACCGTTATGTAGCTCAAGGTGGGTGGCCTTGAGATGGAGATTTATGTGTGTGTTAATCAGCAGTGATACTACTGAGGTACTGGTTCAATGTGTCAGGGACTAGTTACCTACAAACCCACCCAGGGGGTGTGTTCAATAACGCTATTGTAAAGTGTATATGTGTGGTTGAAGGAGCTGTGGTGAGGTCATAGTAATGTGACCCGGTGGGCATGGCTATGAACCATATAATGTGGCCAGGGTAGGTCACATGAGGTGAATGCTGGGACCCAATTGGTCCAGTGTGGAAGGTCCCGCAGAGATGAAGCTTCCTGGCTAACAGCCTGTGAAGTGGCTGTGGTGAATGGCTGCAAGTGTCTGAGAGTTCCCAGGGGAGGGAATGAACGTCTGCAGTAAGCTGAAGCAGCCATGAGGTTACCCTGACGTGGGTGAGATAACCGAGGCTAGAAAGCCTGTGTATGCATAACCTGTATGACTACAAAGTAACAGAGCTGAACTCTGTCATGGATGCTATGCTGATTAAGTCAAGTTTATGTTACTGCTGTGGGTTTATGATGCCTAATAAACCGCATGGACTGTTATGATTTTATGGAAAATCTGTGCCGGATCTGATTTTGTGGCTGCTGAGCGAGTATCCCCTAACTGAATGACAGCGCTACCTCACAAGGCTTACAATGTTCCCTCACCCACCTCTTAATTTGAACTTAAATTCAAAGCTGTAAATGCTGCCCAGATCCTTACTCATAAATGGCCCATGCTTGACTGCTGTTGTGCAATTATAAAATTTCTATTGTAGGTCAACTGATGCTTTTCCTGGTGTCTGCCCCCTAAGATTTGGAAATGTTTAGACTCCAAGTTGGGTCTCCTTCATGTGTTTTGCCTGAATTTGGCAGGGCTCTCAAAGCACCAAGGCTACACCTGTCTCTCATCCACCTGTTACTGATCAATGTTTTAGCTACAAATGCTGTTCCAAACCCTATCCCTTGCATCCATGCTGCACTATTATACTATTTGTACTCTGGTTCAATTGATGCCACTTTTCCTGATGTCTGCCCTTGTTTTGGCAGATTTTTTGCCAGAAGGTGTTTGTACGTTGCCGAACCGAACCAAACCTTGGAAGTTTTGCTCATTTCTATTCCTCAGCCAGCACCTGTGCTATAAACAAATACATTTTTTTAAAAAATGACTTGTGGTCTGTTCTGATAACCAGCATGGCAGAACTGACAGTTGCCAGCTGCCACCCTGATCTGTCAGCTTTATCATGTTTGGTTATCAAGAGGGGTCCCCATGCTGATTTTTTAAGTTATTTAGATAAATAATTTTAAAAAATGGTGTGGGGTCCCCCCATTTTTGACAGTCAGCTAAGGTACAGCAGACAGCCGGGGGCTGGTATTTTTGGGCTCCTAAGGGGCAATGGATATTGGCCCCCACAGCCTAAAAGCCGCATACCGCAATCACCCCTGAAAAGGCGTCTCCACTAGATGTGCCAAGTTATAATGTAAATAAACACACACCCAGAATAAAGTCCTTTAATTGAAAAAAATGACACGGATTCCTTTAATGACATTTAAATTAAACCTTAGTCACGTCATTACCCA
Organism: Dendrobates tinctorius; assembly: GCF_039654945.1. Classification (NCBI taxonomy): domain Eukaryota; kingdom Metazoa; phylum Chordata; class Amphibia; order Anura; family Dendrobatidae; genus Dendrobates; species Dendrobates tinctorius. The sequence continues at coordinate 406,793 of NW_027361739.1, read as the reverse complement.
GTACACAGAAGTCAATGTCACCTGGAACAGAATTAAAATAATAAACAATATTCCTTACCTGTCCGCCAAGAAGATAATAATCCATTTGTCCTACAACGGTTCTAGCTCTGCATCTAGGTGGCAGGCTGAATTGTTGCATAATGTGAATATACAGTCTGTCATCCAGCAAAGATACTGAGCTGTGTGTGTGTTTATTTACAATGTAACTATATGATTAGTAATGGAGAGGCGTCTCCATTACAATCAGGTGGGCTTGATATCACCAGACAATACAAAAGTGACATTAACCACACATATATGAACTCTACTTGTCACCACTACAGGGCAAGTGGGAAGAGCTGGGCAAAACGCCAGAATTGGCGCATCTAATAGATTCTCCTTTTGTGGGTGGCTGTAGGCTGCTATTTTTAGGCCCCCTCCCTGCCAATGCTTCCCCAAAACCCCGGCACACTGCGATTGTGTTTGATCACAGTGTGCCAGGGGTTAACCTGTCGGGGGCGGTCCGTGACCACCCTTGAACATAGTGCCGGGTGTCAGCTGTGATAATCAGCTGACACCCGGCCGCGATCAGCGCTAGACATACTATCCCATCCATGGGCATAGGGTCCCGGGTCCCATGGACGGGATAGTACGTCTCATGTCAGCAGAAAGGGGTTAAGGCTTGGTTTGACTACGTACGGCAAACTTCCTGATGTTCTCCGAAAAGTCCGCGAACATAGCCAAACACACCATTCAATTCAATGGGAGGCAAAACCAAACGCATAGACAACACCTTCAAGGAGGCCCAAAAAGCTGCCAAAACAGATTAAATTAGGGTCAGACACCAGGAAAGGTGACATCAATTTACCCATCAACTGCACTATAAATAAATAATAAAAAAAATTGGCATGGTTTCCCCTGTATTTTTGATAACCAGCCAGGCAAAAATGACAGCTGTGGGCTGCAACCCTCAGCTCTCGGCATTAGCAAGGCTGTTTATCAAGAATAGAGGGGTCCCCACACTGTTTTTTAAAATTATTTAAATAAATAATTTACAAAAACGGTGTGGGGGTCCCCTCCATTTTTGACAACCAGGAAAACTAAAGCTGACAGCTGGGGGCTGGTATTCTGAGGTTGGATATTGTCCCCTCCCTGCTTCCCTGAGCCCCCCGGAGCAGCGCGATGTGCAGCACTGCTCTGGGGGCTTCTTTCCTTGCAGGTCCCCGGATCCAATATGGTGACGGGGACCTTCGGGGGCCTGCAGGGAGCCGGCTTCCTCATGCCTGCAAAGCGTCGGCATGAGGAAGCCTCCAGCCCTGCCTGTGATAGATCACTGATCTGTCATAGCGATCTGTGATGTGACAGATCAGCGATCTGTCCCCACTGGGACAATGTAATAAAGTTTAAAAAAAAAAAAAAAGTGTAAAAATAATTTATAAAAAAAATCGCTAAATAAATTAAAAAAAAAAAAATATTCCCTAATAAATTCATTTTTTGGAAATAAAAAAATACAAACAAATAAAAGTACACATATTTAGTATCGCCGCGTCCGTAACGACCCGCCCTATAAAACTGTCCCATTAGTTAACCCCTTTAGCGAACCCCTTAAAAAATAAAAATAAAAAACAAAGCAAAAAATAATGCTTTATTATCATACCGCCGAACAAAAAGTGCAATAACGCGCGATCAAAAAAACAGATATAAATAACCATGGTACCGCTGAAACGTCATCTTGTCCCGCAAAAAATGAGCCACCACACAGCGTCATCAGCTAAAAAATAAAAAAATAAATAGAAGAGACACTGCTCCTTATCCCCCTAAGCAGTTCCATGACTGCTATTCAAGTCCAAAATCACACATCTGGATAGACCGCCAAACTACCGTCCGAACGGGTGCTCAATCCAGAAAAGCAAACATGTATTCTGTTGCTCCCGTGCCAATGCCTTTTAATCAATAAAGAATTTTCATGACAGAACGGTGAGTGCCATCACTATTTTTCTCTTTTGTACATAATCAGAAAAAATAAAAAAGTTATAGCTCGCAGAATAAAGCAATGCAAAAATAATTATTTTTTATATAAAATTGTTTTCAGTGCATAAAGGCACCAAAACATAAAAAATGGCATAAATGAGGTATCGCTGTAATCATACTGACCCGAAGAATAAAACTGCTTTATCAATTTTACCGCACGCGGAACGGTGTAAACGCACCCCCCCCAAAAGAAATTCTTGAAATGCTGGTTTTTGTTCATTCTGCGTCCCAAAAATCGGAATAACAAGCGATCAAAAAATTTCACGTGCCCGAAAATGGTACCAATAAAAACGTCAACTCGTCCTGCAAAAAATAAGACCTCACATGACTCGGTGGGTCAAAATATGGAAAAATTATAGCTCTCAAAATGTGGTGATAAAAAACTATTTTTACAATAAAAAGCGTCTTTTAGCGTGCGACAGCTGCCAAACATAAAAACCTGCTATAAATAGTAAATCAAACCCCCCGTTATCACCCCCTTAGTAAGGGAAAAATAATAAAATTAAAAAAATGTATTTATTTCCATTTTACCGTTAAAGGTTAGGGCTAGGGGTAGGGTTAGGGCTAGGGTTAGGGCTGAGATTAGGGTTAGGGGTGCGTTGGGATTAGGGTTGGAGTTAGAATTGGGGGGTTTCTACTGTTTGGGCACATCAGGTGCTCTCCAAACGCAACATGGCGTCTGATCTCATTTCCAGCCAATTCTGCGTTGAAAAAGTCAAATGGTGCTCCTTTCCTTCCAAGCTCTGCCATGCGCCCAAACAGTGTTTTACCCCCACATATGGGGTATCAGCCTACTCAGGACAAATTGCAAAACAACTTTTGGGGTCCAATTTCTCCTGTTACCCTTGGTAAAATAAAAAATTGGGGACTAAAAGATCATGTTTGTGGAAAAAATATGATTTTTTTATTTTCACGCCCGGGCGTTATAAACTTCTGTGAAGCACTTGGGGGTTTAAAGTGCTCAACACGCATCTAGATAAATTTCCTAGGGAGTCTAGTTTCCAAAATGGGGTCACTTGTGGGGGGTTTCTACTGTTTAGGCACATCAGAGGCTCTGCAAACGCAACATGATGCCCGCAGACCATTCCATCAAATTCTACATTCCAAAACGGCGCTCCTTCCTTTCCGAGCTCTGCCATGCGCCCAAACAGTGGTTTACCCCCACATATGGGTTATCGGCATACTCAGGACAAATTGACCAACAACTATTGTGGTCCAATTTCTCCTGTTACCCTTGTGAAAGTAAAAATTTGGGGGTGAAAACATATCTCTTTTGGAAAAAAAATGATTTTTTATTTTTACGGCTCTACGTTATAAACTTCTGTGAAGCACTTGGGAATTCAAAGTTCCCACCATGCATCTAGATAAGTTCCTTAGGGGGTCTAGTTTCCAAAATGGTGTCAATTGTGGAGGGTTTCCACTGTTTAGGCACATCAGGGGCTCTCCAAAGGCAACATGGTGTCCGATCTCAATTCCAGCCAATTCTGCATTGAAAAAGTCAAACGGCGCTCCTTCCCTTCTGAGCTCTGCCATGCGCCCAAACAGTGGTTTACCCCCACATATGGGGTATCGGCATATTCAGGAGAAATTGCACAACAACTTTTGTGGTTCATTTTCTCTTTTAACACTTGTGAAAATAAAAAAAATTGGTTTTGAAGAAAATTTTTTGTAAAAAAAGGTTAAATGTTAATTTTTCCTTCCACATTGCTTCAGTTCCTGTGAAGCACGTAAAGGGTTAATTAACTTCTTGAATGTGGTTTTGAGCACCCTGAGGGGTCCAGTTTTTAGAATGGTGTCACTTTTGGGTATTTTCTGTCATGCACACCAGGGGTCCCCAACCACCGGTCTGCGGCCCAGCAGCAGGCCGTTGCAGTGCCCTTGCCGGTCCGTGGACACAAGGGGACCCGGCGGCGGTGCAGCAGCTGATACTCACCAGTCCCTGTCGGCGGCTTCATCCAGCGCTGAGCGGTCAAGTGTACTGCTCATTTAAGGTCATGAATATGGACGCCACTCATCTCCCATAGGCGTGGCGTCCATATTCATAGACCTTAATGAGCGGTAGCACGTGACCGCTCCGCACAGGAGCTGAAGATGAAGCGCCATGAGATGCAGGGAGGGAAGTTCAGTGACGGGAAGGAAGGTCAGCGATGTGAGGGTAAGTATGATGGGGGAGGATGGGGAGCCGAGCGGAGCCATATATACAAGGGAGGGAGAGTGGGAACGGAGCCGTATATATAAGGGAGGGAGAGTGGTAACGGAGCCATATAGATAAGGGAGGGAGAGTGGGAACGGAGCCATATATATAAGGGAGGGAGAGTGGGAGCGGAGCCATATATGCAGGGGAGGGAGAGTGGGAGCGGAGCCATATATACAGGGGAAGGAGAGTGGGAGCGGAGCCATGCATACAAGGGAGGGAGAGTGGGGGCCGAGCCATATATACAGGGGAGGGAGAGTGGGAGCGGAGCCATGCATACAAGGGAGGGAGAGTGGGAGCGGAGCAATATATACATGGGAAGGGAGAGTGGGAGCGGAGGCATGCATACAAGGGAGGGAGAGTGGGAGCAGAGTCATATTTACACGGGAGGGAGAGTGGGAGCGGAGCCATATATATATAAGGGAGGGAGAGTGGGAGCGGAGCTATATATACTGGGAGGGAGAGTGGGAGCGGAGCCATATATACAGGGGAGGGAGAGTGGGAGCGGAGCCATGCATACAAGGGAGGGAGAGTGGGAGCGGAGCCATATATACAGGGGAGGGAGAGTGGGAGCGGAGCCATATATACAGGGGAGGGAGAGTGGGAGCAGAGCCATATATACAGGGGAGGGAGAGTGGGAGCGGAGCCATATATACAGGGGAGGGAGAGTGGGAGCGGAGCCATATATACAGGGGAGGGAGAGTGGGAGCAGAGCCATGCATACAAGGGAGGGAGAGTGGGAGCGGAGCCATATATACAGGGGAGGGAGAGTGGGAACGGAGCCGTATATATAAGGGAGGGAGAGTGGTAACGGAGCCATATAGATAAGGGAGGGAGAGTGGGAACGGAGCCATATATAAGGGAGGGAGAGTGGGAGCGGAGCCATATATGCAGGGGAGGGAGAGTGGGAGCGGAGCCATATATACAGGGGAAGGAGAGTGGGAGCGGAGCCATGCATACAAGGGAGGGAGAGTGGGGGCCGAGCCATATATACAGGGGAGGGAGAGTGGGAGCGGAGCCATGCATACAAGGGAGGGAGAGTGGGAGCGGAGCAATATATACATGGGAAGGGAGAGTGGGAGCGGATGCACGCATACAAGGGAGGGAGAGTGGGAGCAGAGTCATATATACACGGGAGGGAGAGTGGGAGCGGAGCCATATATATATAAGGGAGGGAGAGTGGGAGCGGAGCTATATATACTGGGAGGGAGAGTGGGAGCGGAGCCATATATACAGGGGAGGGAGAGTGGGAGCGGAGCCATGCATACAAGGGAGGGAGAGTGGGAGCGGAGCCATATATACAGGGGAGGGAGAGTGGGAGCGGAGCCATATATACAGGGGAGGGAGAGTGGGAGCAGAGCCATATATACAGGGGAGGGAGAGTGGGAGCGGAGCCATATATACAGGGGAGGGAGAGTGGGAGCGGAGCCATATATACAGGGGAGGGAGAGTGGGAGCAGAGCCATGCATACAAGGGAGGGAGAGTGGGAGCGGAGCCATATATACAGGGGAGGGAGAGTGGGAGAGGAGCCATATATATAGGGGAGGGAGAGTGGGAGCGGAGCCATATATACAGGGGAGGGAGAGTGGGAGCGGAGCCATATATACAGGGGAGGGAGAGTGGGAGCGGAGCCATATATACAGGGGAGGGAGAGTGGGAGCGGAGCCATATATACAGGGGAGGGAGAGTGGGAGCGGAGCCATATATACAAGGGAGGGAGAGTGGGAGCAGAGCCATATATACAAGGGAGGGAGAGTGGGAGCAGAGCGATGTATACAAGGGAGGAAGAGTGGGAGCGGAGCCATGTATACAGGATGGGACAGGGGAGCCATGTATACAGGATGGGAGAGTGGGAGCAGAGCCATGCATATAGGATGGGAGAGTGGGAGCAGAGCCATGCATACAGGATGGGAGAGTGGGAGCAGAGCCATGCATATAGGATGGGAGAGTGGGAGCGGAGCCATGTATGCAAGGATGGGAGGATGGGAGCAGAGCCATGTATACAAGGATCGGACAGGGGAGCCATGCATACAACAGGGGGAGCCACACAGAGCTGGACAGAACAGGGGGAACCACACATACATTTTCTCATGATTAGAAAATAATCAGCATGTACTCCAGTACAATTTTTCTTAAGTGCTCAATGCTCCATTTCCTTGTAGGTTCCAATCATCATTAGCAGTGACGGTCATCAGTAGAAGTAGCCCAGTGCTCCCACTGAAACAGAGAAACAAGCCAGGTGCTCCCACTCATTCAAAACCTATGGTGAGTTGAGTCACATTATAAATGTTATAATTAAATGATAAGTATGCACTGCTAAACTACAACCGCGTCCATAGCCCCACCCCCTTATGACCAAAGCCCCACCCTGTCACATCTCCATCCCCGCCCTGCCGGGCCATGGAAGAATGGTCTTGCTTGAAGCCGGTCCCTGGTGCAAAAAAGGTTGGGGACCACTGATGTACACCCCTCAAAGTGACTTTAAGGCTGTGTTCACACACAGCATTTTTTTAGCATTTTTTACCACGGTTTTCACTATAAAACCACTATAAAACCGCTAAAAATAAGCTTCCCAGTCATTTCTATGCATTTTGCACTTTTTGTGCACATTGATGCGATTTTTTACCTGAAAAAAACCGCATCGCGGTAAAAACCGCAGCATGCTAATTAATTTTGCGGATTTTTCCGTGGTTTTGCCTTCTTCCATGCGGTTTGAAACCGCTGCGGAAAAAAACGCATCAAAACCGCGCAAAAAACGTGCAAAAACCGCAAATTGGTGTGGTTTCTGGGAAGGGATTCAGGTTTTTGAGCAGAAATTTTCTGCAACGTGTGCACTTAGCCTAAATGTGAGGTGGTCCCTAAAAAAAATGGTTTTGTACATTTTGATGTAAAAATGAGAAATCGCTGGTCAACTTTTAACCCTTATAACTTCCTAACAAAAAAAAAATTTTGTTTCCAAAATTGTGCTGATGTAAAGTAGACATGTGGGAAATGTTATTTATTATGTAATTTGTGTGATGTATCTCTCTGATTTAAGGCTGGTTTCACATTTGCGTTTTTTAGCGCTGGAAAAAAACGCATACGTGCGCATGCGATTTTTCCCCTATATTTAACATGGGTGCGCATACCTGCGCGCTGGCATGCGCACGTATGCGATTTTCATGCGCTGCGTTTTTTTGGGGTGTGCGTTGGTATTTTCCAGACGCAGCATGTTGCATTTTTTGGCCCTGGAAAAAAGCGCATGCACACGTATGCGCACGTTTTGCGCTAAAAATGGCCATTATAGCCTATGGATGCGCATACGTGCGCACTGGCATGCGCAGGTATGCGTTTTTTTAGCGCTGCGTTTTTTGGGTGGTGTCCACTTTTTATCCTAGTTATAATCTTCTAAAGTCAAAAAAAAAAAGTCTATATAAAGGAGGTGCCTGCCAAAACTCTGCCACTACTACACTGACAGATTGAAGCGCAGACAGTCAACCAAGAACCCATTATATCAGCGAAGAATGTGAGTATATTACATTATATGCCTGTCCTTTTAAATTATGTATGTACTAATGATTTTTATTATTTTTACATGCAGTATGTCTTCAGAATCCGAGTATTCCCCATCGCGGCAGGAATTGGCGCAAGCAGACCGTGAGGTGATTATTTTCGTGCATCTGGTAAGTATATCTGCTGCTTCTCCAAATCTCTTACGTTTTTTTCAACTTTTTTAAGACATCGTCATCATCATCTGCGGACGGGACTAGTGAGGGCGAAGAGCAGGAGCAGCGAAGCCAAGTCCCGGTGGTGATACGGAATGTAAGTATCAAATGATTTGTAATGTTCTTTATTTTTTATCTTCTATTTTTACTCTTTTTTTTGTTTCTTTTTTTGTAACTTTTTATTCAATTTAAATTTGATTATTCTAATGAATGTGTTTTGTCTAGGTTCCACAACGGGATGAAGACGTCTACCTGGATAATGAGCAGCTCATCAGCCTGGTCCAGGAGCGTTCGCCGTTGTGGGACAGCCGTGACCGGCTGTACAAGGACAATGTGGTGACCCGGCGGCTATGGAATGAGGTGGCCGCAGCGTTGATGGATGGCTGGGACAGCGCCACAGCATCCTCCAAAAAGGCGTTTAGTGAGTATTTCCCTGCTCTGTATTGTGCCGCAGTGACTGTTGTCCTTGACGGCACTGTTGGGTTTCGTGCTAGGCGTATTCTAGCAGGAAACCCAACAGTGTCATCGGGGTCTACAGTGACTGCTTTGAGTATTGTATTGCTACATTGTGCCTCAGTGACTGTTGTCCTTGACGGCACTGTTGGGTTTCGTGCTAGGTGTATTCTAGCAGGAAACCCAACAGTGTCATCGGGGTCTACATTGACTGCTTTGAGTATTGTATTGCTACATTGTGCCTCAGTGACTGTTGTCCTTGACGGCACTGTTGGGTTTCGTGCTAGGTGTATTCTAGCAGGAAACCCAACAGTGTCATCGGGGTCTACAGTGACTGCTTTGAGTATTGTATTGCTACATTGTGCCGCAGTGACTGTTGTCCTTGACGGCACTGTTGGGTTTCGTGCTAGGTGTATTCTAGCAGGAAACCCAACAGTGTCATCGGGGTCTACAGTGACTGCTTTGAGTATTGTATTGCTACATTGTGCCGCAGTGACTGTTGTCCTTGACGGCACTGTTGGGTTTCGTGCTAGGCGTATTCTAGCAGGAAACCCAACAGTGTCATCGGGGTCTACAGTGACTGCTTTGAGTATTGTATTGCTACATTGTGCCGCAGTGACTGTTGTCCTTGACGGCACTGTTGGGTTTCGTGCTAGGTGTATTCTAGCAGGAAACCCAACAGTGTCATCGGGGTCTACAGTGACTGCTTTGAGTATTGTATTGCTACATTGTGCCGCAGTGACTGTTGTCCTTGACGGCACTGTTGGGTTTCGTGTTAGGTGTATTCTAGCAGGAAACCCAACAGTGTCATCGGGGTCTACAGTGACTGCTTTGAGTATTGTATTGCTACATTGTGCCGCAGTGACTGTTGTCCTTGACGGCACTGTTTTTTTTTTATCAACAGTGGACAAAGTCCGAACACGTTGGCGTTCGATCAAGGACCGCTTCAACAGTGATGTTCGTGCTGAGGGCCAGGTTCGCAGTGGATCTGCGTCAAGGACCAGAACTAGATACCGTCACTATCACGCGTTGCAGTTCCTAAGACCGGTCCTTGCCACGAGATCGTAAGTATTATACATTTTGGGTTTTTATTTTTATTAATCTGTGTTTTTCTAATCCACAGCTGATGCTTCTTGTAAAGGCATGGTAGTAATGATTTTCCTTTCTTCCACAGCACCTGGAGCAGCACCCTGCAACCTGGCCCTGGAGCGGTCCTTCCTCGGACGTCCTCTGACCCGTCCCAGCCATCCGACAGCCAGGAAGCACCTTGCAGGTCAACCACACACACAGCTGGTGACCAGGAAGCTGGGCCATCAGGTGTTCCCCTGTCCCAGGTCTCTGCCACTGGTTATGCGGGCACTACCCGCCAGCGGCAGAGGGCCTTGGACAGGAATGTCTTGCCCGAGTTTATGCATTTGAGCGAGACATTTAATTCCAGCCTCAAGTCACTGTCCGACAGAGTTGAAAGCGGTTTTGCACTCATGGAACGTGGTTTTAACCACTTTGAACACCGCTTCAATTCTGTAGAACAGCGCCTTGACCGTCTGGAGGCCGACCTCAACAGACCAGCACACCATTTTTTTAGTAAGATTGAAAAGGGCATGGCGGAACACCTTAGTCCTGATCAACAGCTGAATGTGCTGCAGGCCTGCAACAATGCTTTCTTGCAGGCTATGCAGCATAATCGGTACGGTCAGCAGTCAGTGGTGTCCTTTCCACCTGTGCCACCATTGACTCGCTTCACCTCACTACCGACTTGTGCTGCATACCACTGCACGGACACCTCTATTCAAAGCCAGGACACCCACCGTTACACCACCACAAGTCTGAGTGCAGCTGGTCACTTCACCGACACCACCATGGCAAGCGCTGCTCCTGTCTGGAGCACCACCGCCAATCCCATGCATGCGTGGAGCTCAGCCACCACTAGGCAAACATGGAACAGCCCTGCCGCTACAACATGTAGTAGCCCTGCCACCACCACTCTGCAAACCTGGACCATCACTGCCGCCACCAGTCCTCCTGCAAGGACGAGCACTGACAACGAAGAGCAGCAGCAGCCACCTCAGCAGCAGCAGCCACCTCAGCAGCAGCCACCTCAGCAGCAGCAGCAGCCACCTCAGCAGCAGCAGCAACCACCTCAGCAGCAGCAGCCACCTCAGCAGCAGCCGCCACCTCAGCAGCAGCAGCCACCTCAGCAGCAGCTGCCACCTCAGCAGCAGCCGCCACCTCTGCAGCAGCAGCCGCCACCTCAGCAGCAGCAGCCATACCAGCAGACGGGGGACCTACATTCCATATTTGCCCCTAGTTCAAGGCAAAATCAATCAAGGCGGGCATTGGGCCAAAGTCGGTCCAGGCACACAAGCCTACGGCGACATGCCATTACAACTAATGTACCTGAACAGATTTCCTCTCCTACAAGTGTTCCTAGTTTAATTCCCTTAACTGGACTACCTTCCCCCACAAGTTTTGTTGCCCCTTCCCCTCAAACACCGTCTTCAACTGCAAGTGTTGCATATTCCCTGCACACCCCCAAATTGAAACCATCTGCCCCCAAACGCCGTAAAAAATAATTTTTAGGTTTATTTTTGTGATAAAAAATAAATTTACATTTGTGGTTCACCATTACTAAGTTTCATTAATGTTGTTTGCGCCGCTCACACACACTGATGGGTAAATACATGTTAAAAACCAACCCAAGGCCTAGTATAGTCATATGTGAAATAACATGGACTAGTATAGTCATACCAAGGCCTAGTGTAATAACTCGAGTTTTACCAACTTGGATCTGGTTTCATGAAAAACAAACTGTTGAAACTTGTCTTAAAAATACGTTTCTTTCTAGTTTCACCAGTTTGTTTTTTGTGAAACAAGATGCTAGTTGTTAAAAAACGAGTTATTACATTAGGCCTTGGTATGACTATACTAGGCCGTGGTATTTCACATATGACTATACTAGTAGGCCCAAGGCCTACTATACTCATATTTGAAATACCACGGCCTAGTATAGTCATTCCAAGGCCTAGTGTAATAACTCTAGTTTTACCAACTAGAATCTGGTTTCATGAAAAACAAACTGTTGAAACTTGTCTAAAAAATAAGTTTCTTTCTAGTTTCACCAGTTTGTTTTTTGTGAAACAAGATGCTAGTTGTTAAAAATCGAGTTATTACAGTAGGCCTTGGTATGACTATACTAGGCCGTGGTATTTCACATATTACTATACTACTAGCCCCAAGGCCTACTATACTCATATTTGAAATACCACGGCCTAGTATAGGCCTAGTATAGTCATTCCAAGGCCTAGTGTAATAACTCTAGTTTTACCAACTAGAATCTGGTTTCATGAAAAACAAACTGTTGAAACTTGTCTAAAAAATAAGTTTCTTTCTAGTTTCACCAGTTTGTTTTTTGTGAAACAAGATGCTAGTTGTTAAAAATCGAGTTATTACAGTAGGCCTTGGTATGACTATACTAGGCCGTGGTATTTCACATATTACTATACTACTAGCCCCAAGGCCTACTATACTCATATTTGAAATACCACGGCCTAGTATAGTCATTCCAAGGCCTAGTGTAATAACTCTAGTTTTACCAACTAGAATCTATTTTCATGAAAAACAAACTGTTGAAACTTGTCAAGTTTCACCCGTTTGTTTTTTGTGAAACAAGATACTAGTTGGCCAAAATCGAGTAGGCTTTGTTATGACTATACTAGGCCGTGGTATTTCACATATGAATATACTAGTAGGCACAAGGCCTAATATACTCATATTTGAAATACCACGGCCTAGTATAGTCATTCCAAGGCCTACTGTAATAACTTGTAATGGAGCAGATTACATGAGCAGATTACATTCATCCACTCAATGCTGACTTGTATTCCCCATGGACTTTCATTGGGGTTGGGTTTTGAGGGTTGTGTTTGGTTTTGAGGGTTGTGTTTTGAGAAAATCACATACTTTGTTTTAAACTAGTTGCACAATTTTCTCTTGAAAAAAAATGGTTTCCTGATTCATGGCCTGCAGCTTTGCTCATTCCAATATATTTCACGCAGACTAGCAATGCTGCATTTTAACTCATATGTGTATTTACCTGCCCAGGTGTGTGAACATAAAAAAATTCAGTTATACATGGGAAGTTTTTTAATTAATTGGAGTTTAAAAAATATAGTGCACTCAGTAATGGTATCAAATAAGGATTTTTATTACCATAAACAAACAACAACATTACACCATTTCATCTTGCCAGTGCACCCGTCCTACATCAGAAATAAAGTAGGCCGCAAATTTGTCCCTCATTTGGCCAACTTCAACGGATGACCTGAGAGTGTGCTGAGTGAATTCAGGCAATGGGTTAGGAGCATCATCGTCCAGTTCAAAGGTCGGGTGCTCTTTAGCCATCACAAAGTTATGTAGAACCACACAGGCCTTCACCACCTCATCGACTGTTTCAAGTTTAAGATTAATGGCCGTGCCCAGAATTCGCCATCTGGAAACAAGAATCCCAAAAGCACACTCGACAGTTCTTCTGGCCCTGGTCAGCCTGTAATTAAATATTTTTTTGGTGTGGTCCAAGTCCCGGCTGGAGTAGGGTTTCAGTAAGTTTCCGCACATTTGAAAAGCCTCATCGCCAACCATTACAAAGGGCAGTGGCGGAGCTTCGGTGTGAGGAAGAGGCCGTAGCATAGGGAAATTAAATTGGTTGCCATACAACCTCCGGCCCATGTCTGAGTTTTTAAAAGCCTGTGAGTCATTACCACGGCCAAATGCTCCAATGTCCACTGCTACAAACATACATCCGGCATCCGCAATCGCAATGAGTACTATTGAAAAGTACTTTTTGTAATTATAGTACTCAGATCCCGTTCTTTGGGGTTTGATGATCCGTATGTGTTTCCCATCAACAGCTCCCAAACAGTTGGGAAAATTGCATACTGTCCAGAATTTGTCAGCAATTTCCATCCACTTTTCAGCGGTGGGCAGGGGCATAAATTCTGGGCAAAGAACATTCCAGAGAGCCCGGCAGGTGTCAGCAACAATTCCAGACAAGGTAGAGATTCCAATACGGTACTGGAAGTGTAGTGAAGATAGGGTTTCTCCAGTCGCCAGGAATCTGTGAACAGACAAAGAAGTAAAATTAATATTTATGTATATTATTTTTAAAAACTATAAAATAAAATATTAGTACATTCACGAAAACTAATTACCCAAGGTTTTGAATACTAAATTTACAAAAAAAAACATCAGACCACACCCCTTGGTTTTTAAAACATACCGTAATGTCACCAGTAGCCGTTCCTCAGGAGGAATCGCACGACGGAGCTGTGTGTCCTGTCTCCGGATGGATTGTTGGACACGAGCAAGCAAATCCATGAAACTTTCGTGGGACATCCGGATATAATCTGTAAATTTCTCCGGGTTTGCCCGTAGCTCGCTGTAGAGGGTGTGGTATGCCCCACGGCTCTCCCGGAGTTCAACAATCGGATGTATCCACATACGCCGCCGTCTTCGCTGCCTCTCTCTCTTCCTTTGTTCATGGCAAGCAACTGCATACGCCTGAGCCATCGCGATGTCCAAATCCAAGTTGAAGTGAAAACTCTTCCAGCGCAGATCCATGGTCACGAGAAGAATCAAGCAAATGTGAAGAATACTGTAGACAGGGTCTATATATTAACATACCACACCCACAATGAAGTCCCATTGGTCTTGTGTGTTGTTGAATGGTTGTTTTTTCATTTTTGTGGGGTTTTTCAAAAATCTGTAAAAAAACGCTAACGCACAAAAAACGCATACAAACGCGCAAAAACGCTGCGTTTTTTTCCTGCATGCGCATAAAAATGCTTGAAAAAAACGCAGCGTTTGTATGCATTTGTATGCGTTTTTTTAATGCGTTTTTTTGCGGGAAAAACGCGCTGCAAAAAAAAGCAAGTGTGAAACTAGCCTAAGGGCATAAAAATGTAAAGTTTGAAAATGGCAAAATTTTAAAAATTTTCGCCATATTTCCATTTTTTTCATAAATAAACACCAGTCATATCGAAGAAACTTTACCACTAGCATGAAGTACAATATGTCATGAAAAAAACAATTTCAGAATCAGCGGGATCCGTTAAAATGTTCCTGAGTTATAGCCTCATAAAGTGACAGTGGTCAGAATTGTAAAAGTTGGACTGGTCATTAAGCTGCAAAATGGCTCTGTCACTAAGGGGTTAAAAGTTCATGTGGGTTTATTGCTTCATAAACCCAGAAGCACAAACAAAAGGTAAACAACCTTTAGATCAGGCAAAAAAAATAAAGCATAGATGTCCATAGCAGGGCTCTGCTCCTCCAGGCCTGTGGGCACACAATATCCAGCACTCATGCTCGTTCTGGAGCCACATACAAAGGAGGCCTTCCCCTCCCAACACACAGACCATGTGCCAAATAACAGCCTCCATCACCTCCTTTATATAGGCTGTAAACACACCCAAAAGTGAGGTATGTGGGTAGCCAGATCCGCCCATCTCTCATAGCTACCTGCAACCCAGACCCAGGTGCACCAAACGACATCTTAGTACTTCCTTGAACTAAAGATAATACTCCAGGTTACATCACAGAGAGCAGCCATCTCTGTGACACATACCTCCCATCGATTACACGGCCGTTAGCCTCCTTACAACAGTCAAGTTCTACATTTTAATCTTATTTATAACCACATTTTATGGATTAGGTAACTAAAAAATCCAATAATACTAGAGGAATAAAAAATCCAATATGCAGGTGAAGATAATTGTGCCTAATGTAGACTAGACGTCTCCTACCCAAACCGAGGACAGCAGGGTGGCACAATGAAAATGCAATATTTCAATGCCAGCTGTATAATATTCTGATTTCAAAGCATTCCACGGATAAATCTATGATTAGGGTCCCAATTGCTTCTGTGGGTTCAAACACCAGGATTTTCAGCCTTGGGACTCCACAGATACAGTGGGGAAAAAAAGTATTTAGTCAGTCAGCAATAGTGCAAGTTCCACCACTTAAAAAGATGAGAGGCGTCTGTAATTTACATCATAGGTAGACCTCAACTATGGGAGACAAACTGAGAAAAAAAAATCCAGAAAATCACATTGTCTGTTTTTTTTTCATTTTATTTGCATATTATGGTGGAAAATAAGTATTTGGTCAGAAACAAGCAATCAAGATTTCTGGCTCTCACAGACCTGTAACTTCTTCTTTAAGAGTCTCCTCTTTCCTCCACTCATTACCTGTAGTAATGGCACCTGTTTAAACTTGTTATCAGTATAAAAAGACACCTGTGCACACCCTCAAACAGTCTGACTCCAAACTCCACTATGGTGAAGACCAAAGAGCTGTCAAAGGACACCAGAAACAAAATTGTAGCCCTGCACCAGGCTGGGAAGACTGAATCTGCAATAGCCAACCAGCTTGGAGTGAAGAAATCAACTGTGGGAGCAATAATTAGAAAATGGAAGACATACAAGACCACTGATAATCTCCCTCGATCTGGTGCTCCACGCAAAATCCCACCCCGTGGGGTCAGAATGATCACAAGAACGGTGAGCAAAAATCCCAGAACCACGCGGGGGGACCTAGTGAATGAACTGCAGAGAGCTGGGACCAATGTAACAAGGCCTACCATAAGTAACACACTACGCCACCATGGACTCAGATCCTGCAGTGCCAGACATGTCCCACTGCTTAAGCCTGTACATGTCCGGGCCCGTCTGAAGTTTGCTAGAGAGCATTTGGATGATCCAGAGGAGTTTTGGGAGAATGTCCTATGGTCTGATGAAACCAAACTGGAACTGTTTGGTAGAAACACAACTTGTCGTGTTTGGAGGAAAAAGAATACTGAGTTGCATCCATCAAACACCATACCTACTGTAAAGCATGGTTGTGGAAACATCATGCTTTGGGGCTGTTTCTCTGCAAAGGGGCCAGGACGACTGATCCGGGTACATGAAAGAATGAATGGGGCCATGTATCGTGAGATTTTGAGTGCAAACCTCCTTCCATCAGCAAGGGCATTGAAGATGAAACGTGGCTGGGTCTTTCAACATGACAATGATCCAAAGCACACCGCCAGGGCAACGAAGGAGTGGCTTCGTAAGAAGCATTTCAAGGTCCTGGAGTGGCCTAGCCTGTCTCCAGATCTCAACCCTATAGAAAACCTTTGGAGGGAGTTGAAAGTCCGTGTTGCCAAGTGAAAAGCCAAAAACATCACTGCTCTAGAGGAGATCTGCATGGAGGAATGGGCCAACATACCAACAACAGTGTGTGGCAACCTTGTGAAGACTTACAGAAAACGTTTGACCTCTGTCATTGCCAACAAAGGATATATCACAAAGTATTGAGATGAAATTTTGTTTCTGACCAAATACTTATTTTCCACCATAATATGCAAATAAAATGAAAAAAAACCAGACAATGTGATTTTCTGGATTTTTTTTTCTCAGTTTGTCTCCCATAGTTGAGGTCTACCTATGATGTAAATTACAGACGCCTCTCATCTTTTTAAGTGGTGGAACTTGCACTATTGCTGACTGACTAAATTCTTTTTTTCCCCACTGTATATAATATCAACCTGATTTGTGGATACACAGTCATGTTTGGTGTGTCTAGGGTGGTAAAAATATGTTCAAAAAGCATTGTGGTCATATTATTTCACTGGGAGGTTCCTATGGGAAAATGTGACATAAATAAGAATTCTGTTCTCAAACGGTTTTTCCTTGCATATAATTTGCCAAGGGGGAAAGGGCTGGATGTGATAGAAATGGCTCATCCAGAGACACCCAGTGTCAGACCCAGAAAAAACAATGAGGATTGTAGATTTGTTCAAATTTCAGCATTGTCTGCTCTAAAGAGACTCACTTACCGATCTAATTTGTAAGAGTTTTCATAATTTATTCATTTTTTTTTTTTAGTTTTGCCTTTTCTGTATACTTTTTTGTTATTTAATATGTTTGTCATTTTTGTTCATTGCTGCTCTAAATGCACCCCCAACCTCAGAGAGGGATAGTATAGATAAGTTGAGTTACCCTGTGTATTTGATCTCATACTTTGCACTCATGAGTGGCAGTACACCGAAACAGTGTCTGCAAATTCTGATTCTGAGAAACAAAGAAATGGGGGCACCACCGAATGGATAATTAAGGGGATCCAACCTAGACCTACACTCACTGGCCACTTTATTAGGTACACCTGTCCAACTGTGTGTTAAGACTTAATTTCTAATCAGCCAATCACATGGCGGCAACTCAGTGCATTTAGGCATGTAGACATGGTCAAGACAATCTCCTGCAGTTCAAACCGAGCATCAGTATGGGGAAGAAAGGTGATTTGAGTGCCTTTGAACGTGGCATGATTGTTGGTGCCAGAAGGGCTGGTCTGAGTATTTCAGAAACTGCTGATCTACTGGGATTTTCACGCACAACCATCTCTAGGGTTTACAGAGAATGGTCCGAAAAAGGTAAAAAATCCAGTGAGCGGCAGTTCTGTGGCCGGAAATGCCTTGTTGATGCCAGAGGTCAGAGGAGAATGGGCATACTGGTTCGAGCTGATAGAAAGGCAACAGTGACTCAAATTGCCACCCGTTACAACCAAGGTAGGCAGAAGAGCATCTCTGAACGCACAGTGCGTCGAACTTTGAGGCAGATGGGCTACAGCAGCAGAAGACCACACTGGGTACCACTCCTCTCAGCTAAGAACAGGCATCTGATGGCTACTTTCAGCAGGATAATGCGCCATGTCATAAAGCTCGAATCATCTCAGATTGGTTTCTTGAACATGACAATGAGTTCACTGTACTCAAATGGCCTCCTCAGTCACCAGATCTCAATCCAATAGAGCATCTTTGGGATGTGGTGGAACGGGAGATTCGCATCAGGGATGTGCAGCCGACAAATCTGCGCCAACTGTGTGATGCCATCATGTCAATATGGTCCAAAATCTCTGAGGAATGCTTCCAGCACCTTGTTGAATCTCTGCCACGAAGAATTGAGGCAGTTCTGAAGGCAAAAGGGGGTCCAACCCGTTACTAGCATGGTGTACCTAATAAAGTGGCCAGTGAGTGTAAATAGTACATATGTTTGACAAAAAGGAGAGAAAGAAATAGGTCATGAGCAGGGGATCACCCTGAATAGGACATAGCATATATAATACAAATTTTATTAAACACAGCATCTTCTTGGGTTTACATTATCCCTTGTACTGTTTTTTGTAATTATTGGGTTGGAATTGCATTATTTTTTCATTGTATTTGTATATTATTGGTGTTTCTGACTCATATGCTCTATATTACCTATGTGTGGGCTTACTAATTCTCCCATTGAGAATCCTGTTTACATGGACCTAGGGATATAGGCATCATTCTCGGTGAGGGTGATAGTTGGTAGCAGGTGGGCTGCTCTATTATGAGCATTGTATTATTTGTGTATGTGTCACATTTGTGACCATTTTTAATGTTTTTAAGAACTTTTGCTGTTTGCTGTGTTTAATAAAATTTGTATTATATATGCTATGTCCTATTCAGGGTGATCCCCTGCTCATGGTCTATTTCTTTCTCTGCAAATTGAGATTCTGGTTTGACTTTTACCCTAAGTCTCGACATTGACTTTTAGGTCGACATTGACTTTTAGGATTGCAATTTCCAATATGTGGCACCAGAGTTCTAGTTCCCTTCCTCTCTGAAGAGACAATTTGCATATTTAATTTCCCAGAGGAGCATTGCAAGGCTTAAAAGTCTACTCACCTTGGCATGCCAGGCTTGACATGTCACTTTCTACAAGGAGAAATGTTATCCCTTGTATTACTAGTGTGTTACTACAGGTAGGTGTATTCCTGACCTAACGAGATGGCAGATATGTGGTGAGGATATGTGAACTGGCTATGGGGTGTGCAGGATCCCCCTTTACAGTTGCATTTGAGGCATGTCTTAAGGGTGCCATAGAGGTTGGTGCACATAATTGTGCATCAATCCGTAGTGCACATCTGCACTACTAAACCAGCCACAATAACAATGACTGAGGCGCGTATAACGGTAATCTGCCATATTTGGGGACAATACGCTTGCACCAGCACATAATAACGATAAATGCATCATAGCTCAAAATAGCCATGAAAATGGGCATGTGCATGGCACACAAAAATGAATGAATGCCCTGTCTCAAAAACATTATGAGACCCAACCCCAAACATACCCAAGATGAGTAACAATACATAGATTAACCCCAAAGAGAATGACTCTAGGGACTCTTAATGATATACATATGGGTAGATGAAGGATTTCATGGAGACAGACAAATTTATTCAAGAAAGCAGTAATGTCATTACAAGGCAGTATTAGACAACATACTATTTGACTATGCTCCATATATTGAGGTTAATGGGTGGTACCGTATGCTCACGCACTTTTATATCCCCCTGGAAGCTTTTTCACTCAGACTTAGCCACCAGTTGGTATGCTGTTTATATAGGCAGGTTTCATGTGGAGTGTAATTACAGGGTGTAGGTTCTATTGTGAGCCATTGTATACCATTGTCATGTCACATGGGTGACTTTTTAATGTTTTTAATTTGTGTGTGGTTTATACATGTCCAATAAAAGTTGTTCATCTAAACGCTGATTATTTGTCTGTGGTGATCCCCCCGCCTATAGCCCATCCCTGTTTCTTTGTTATGTTCACTCCCTCCTTCCTATAAAGGGTCATCAGGTGCTGCACTCACTTTTGGTGATATTATTCATTTGGAGACCAACCAAGCTGGACTCAGGAGCAGACTGTGTTGCAATGAAGCTCCAGCTATTCCCTTGTTCTGGTGCCTTACTCTGCTGCTCGGAGCATTAGAAGCAGAGAGAAGCTAAGTTTTGTTTTTTAGTTTATTTTACCCTTAGGTGTCTGTCGTATCTTTCCTTGTTTGTTATTTGGTGCAGTACATGTTTTCTCTGTCTCACCTCCTGGGGAGAGGGTTATGGGTTTAGCTCAGGGCTTAACAGGAGATAGGGACAGGTTGGGGACCTGGGCCTCACTACCATCAAGTGTACCCACAAGTTAAGGAGAGTCAGGGCACCCCCTTAGCCTCAGGGGCAGTTCAGGGGCCCAGGTTCCACGTCTCCTGTTTTCCCCCTACTGCTCCGTGACAAAAGGTTTGACATGAAAACTGAGGTTTCAAGAGGAGGGGCTATTCTAGTTCCGCCTAGTCTAGACCAGGAGAGCTGGGAAAACCCCAGTCTGGGACAAGCTGTCTCTGGGAGCAGAGCATTGTGGAGACTCCCGTTCTCCAAGATTCCCTGGTAGGCCTGACAAGCTTAGAAATTACCCCAGGACTCCCAGGTCGGTGAAATACTCTACCCATGTAAAATCTTCAGCATAAAGCTACAAAAGACTCTGAATCTCTATAACAACTAAAAAGCACTACATCTAAAGGAGCAAGTTCTTAAAGCTCCGAAGCCTCAATTCCATGTTAGAATATAACTCTGTACTGCATTTGTTGTGGTTTACCCACTTGAGCTGTGAAGAATTTACTCCGTGTCATATTTCCCTGCTTCTGCGAAAGTAAACGCAACTGTTATCCTCGAGACCTGTGTCATTATCGTGGACGCCGCGTGGGGGTGGATAGCAGCGAACGGAAAGCCCCCATTACAAGGGTTTCACAACTGAAAAAAAAAAACCACAAAAGGACAGAATTTCCTAAAGCATCTTCTTCTTGAAAAACTTGTCAGGTTCGCCTGAGTTGTGTGCACATACCTTTACACAAAACATTCAGTAAAACTGGTTTCTAAAAAGGAGATCTATACAGGTTCCCATGTGAAAGCCTTTGTAGTCTACCTTCCACTATAGCTGGAGGGCAGAGTAAGGGCCGGTTTCCATTATACAATTTATGGCCAATTTGTGATCATTTAATAGCCTAATTAGACAAGCTGACCGTGTTTCCGGTGCATGGAGAACGATCAGTAATGGCCTGAGGGTGAAATTGATCTCGGCAGCACAGGTTCTATCTACACAAGACAACGTGCTGCCAAGAACATGGAATTTTCTAAGCCAACCAAAAGAGGTCATTTCACCTTACAAAGCGCATTCCTAGAAACTTTCATTCCTAAAAATAGTGAATAGCATCAATGACCCGACGCCCGTTTCGCACCTTGCTTCCTTGGGGCTTTAGTGCGGCACGGGGACATTTATACCATGGGTAAGGAACTCTGGGGATTTATTATACCAATATGTTTTGCTGGATGCTTTTTATAGATTTGTCTATTTTGAGGGTTCTTGACTCAGGGACCCTCGTGCATACTGTGACTTAATAGCACTTGCTTGCCACCTTTCATTGGTGGTGCCTTTTTGCACTTTTTTCTACATATAGGGGTTCATTCCCTGTATCATTATGTAGCATCCATTTTTTGGTGTTTAATATATGGGTTTCCTGTCCCCATTATTTACATTGTTTACATGTTCTGTGCTGCTAACACGGTTGTATCATTGCCCGGTTGATGATGATTTTATATATACTTTTGGTCATTTTTTGTAAAGTGTGCTAAATGGTATCTTATCATGTCCTGTCTATTTAATATTTAATAAAGATATTTACATTTTTTATGATAACGGGACTTCTGTACACTTTGTTATTTCAACTTTGACAAATTTATTTGAAGAGATTTAAGCTCCCACAGTTTTTCTTTGATGCTATTCAGATTTTATGGAGAATATCTCGAACCATAATTATGGTATTGTTGCTAATCCATGTTACTGGCTATGTATTTATTATTCCTAAAAATAGTGTAGTGTAAAAACAAAAGTTTTGGTAAGGTAAGGTATCAGACAGTGATTTGAGTCAATTGTCCTGCACAAACATAGATACCTCATCTGTTATCTCTACTTGCACTTTACAGCTACACCATGAATCCCACAAAAGAAGAAGCTGACTAACTTTACACAGCTAGTTCCTGAAAATGCAATGTGAGAGTGAAGGTACAGTGAATGTCAGCACTTTTATATCATAAATGACCTTTCTGGAGAATCTCCTTTGCGGAAGAAAGAAGCAACATCACAAAACTGCCATGAAAAAATGAAATCACATGCAATTGCTATCGCCACTTTCATAACAACCTGAAATACAACATTATTGCGTTATTTATCCCATACACCCAGACCATTTACAAATTTTTTTAAAAGAAATGCCATAATTGCTGCTTTTTTTGTCATGTGCCTTAACCCCTTCACTACCAAGGGTGGTTTGCACGTTAACTCCCGGGCCAATTTTTACAATTCTGACCACTGTACCTTTATGAGGTCATAACTCTGGAACGCTTTCATGGATCCCGGTGATTCTGACATTGTTTTCTCGTGACATATTGTACTTCATGTTAGTGGTAAAATTGCATTCAAATAACTTGCGTTTATTTGTGAAAAAAACGGAAATTTGGCGAAAATTTTGAAAATTTCGCAATTTTCCAACTTTGAATTTTTATGCCCTTAAATCACAGCGATACGGCACACAATAAACTTAATACATAACATTTCCCACATGTTTACTTTACATCAGCACAATTTTGGAACCAAAATTTTTTTTTGTTAGGAAGTTATAAGGGTTAAAAATTGACCAGCGATTTCTCATTTTTGCAACACCATTTTATTTTTAGGGACCACTTCACATTTGAAGCCACTTTGAGGGGTCTATATGATAGAAAATACCCAAAAGTGACACCATTCTAAAAACTGCACCCCTTAAGGTGCTTAAAACCACATTCAAGAAGTTTATTAACCCTTGAGGTGCATCACAGGAATTTTTTGAATATTAAAAAAAAAAAGAACATTTAACTTTTTTTCACAAAAAAAATACTTCCGGTTCAATTTTCTTTATTTTACCAAGGGTAACAGGAGAAATTGGACTGCAAAAGTTATTGTGCAATTTGTCCTGAGTACGCTGATACCTGATATGTGGGGGGGAACCACTGTTTCGGCGCATGGCAGAGCTCAGAATGGAAGGAGCGCCGTTTGACTTTTTCAATGCAAAATTGGCTGGAATTCAGATCGGACGCCATGTCACGTTTGGCGAGCCCCTGATGTACCTAAACAGTGGAAACCCCCCCCAAGTGACCCCATTTTGGAAACTAGACCCCCCAAGGAACTTATCTAGATATGTGGTGAGAACTTTGAACCCACAAGGGCTTCACAGAAGTTTATAACGTACAGCGGTACAATTAAAAAATCATATTTTTTCCACAAAAATGATCTTTTCACCCCCAATTTTTATTTTTCCAAGGGTAACAGGACCCTAAAAGTTATTGTGCAATTTATCCTGAGTACGCTGATACCCCACATGTGGGTGTAAACCACTATTTGGGCGTATGGCAGAGCTCGGAAGGGAAGCAGCGCCATTTGACGTTTTTGGCTGGAATTGAGATCGGACACCATGTCACGTTAGGAAAGCCCCTGATGTACCAAAACAGTAGAAACCCCCCACAAATTACACCATTTTGGAAACTAGACCCCCCAAGGAACTTATCTAGATGTGTGGTGAGCACTTTGAACCCCCCAGTGCTTCACTGAAGTTTATAACGTCCGGGCGTGAAAATAAAAAAATCGTATTTTTTCAACAAACATCATCTTTTAGTCCCCATTTTTTTTATTTTCCCAAGGGTAACAGGAGAAATTGGACCCCAAAAGTTGTTGTCCAATTTGTCCTGAGTACGCTGATACCTCATATGTGGGAGAAAACTACTGTATGGGCACACGTCGGGGCTCGGAAGGGAAGTAGTGACGTTTTGGAATGCAGACTTTGATGGATTGGTCTGCGGGTGTCATGTGCGTTTGGAGAGCCCCTGATGTACCTAAACAGTGGAAACCCCCCACAAGTGACCCCATTTTGGAAACTAGACCCCCTAATGAACTTATCTAGATGTGTGGTGAGCACTTTGAACCCCCCAGTGCTTCACAGAAGTTTATAACGACCGGGCGTGAAAATAAAAATATTGTATTTTTTCAACAAACATCATCTTTTAGTCCCCATTTTTTTTATTTTCCCAAGGGTAACAGGAGAAATTGGACCCCAAAAGTTGTTGTCCAATTTGTCCTGAGTACGCTGATACCTCATATGTGGGAGAAAACTACTGTATGGGCACACGTCGGGGCTCGGAAGGGAAGTAGTGACGTTTTGGAATGCAGACTTTGATGGATTGGTATGCGGGTGTCATGTGCATTTGGAGAGCCCCTGATGTACCTAAACTATTGAAACTCCCCACAAGTGACCCCATTTTGGAAACTAGACCCCCCACGGAGCTTATCTAGATGTGTGGAGAGCACTTTGAACCCCCAAGTGCTTCACAGAAGTTTATAACGCCTGGGCGTGAAAATAAAAAAAACATTTTTTTCCGCAAAATTATATTTTTGCCCCCAATTTTTTATTTTCCTAAGGGTAACAGGAGAAATTGGACCCCAAAAGTTGTTTTGTAATTTGTCCTGAGTAGGCTGATACCCTACATGTGGGGGTAAAACACTGTTTGGGCACATGGCAGAGCTTGGAAGGGAAGGAGCACCATTTGACTTTTTCAACGCAGAATTGGCTGGAATTGAGATCAGACGCCATGTTGCCTTTGGAGAGCACTTGATGTGCCCAAACAGTGGAAACCCCCAATTATAACTCCAACCCTAACCTCAACACACCCCTAACCCTAATCTGAGCCCTAGCCCTAACCCTAGCCCTAACCCTAACCCTAGCCCTAACCCTAGCCCTAACCCTAGCCCTAACCCTAACCCTAGCCCTAACCCTAACCCTACCCTTACCCTAACCCTAACCCTAGCGGGAAAATGGAAATAAATACATTTTCTTTTAGTTTTATTATTTTTCCCTAACTAAGGGGGTGATAACGGGGGGTTTGATTTACGATTTATGGCGGTTTTTATGTTTGGCGGCTGTCGCACGCTAAAAGACGCTTTTTATTGTAAAAATAGTTTTTGCATCACCACATATTGTGAGCTATAATTTTTCCGTATTTTGACCCACTGAGTCATGTGAGGTCTTATTTTTTGCGGGACGAGTTGACGTTTTTATTGGTACCATTTTTGGGCACGTGACATTTTTTGATCGCTTTTTATTCCGATTTTTGGGGCGCAGAATGAACAAAAACCAGCGTTTCATGAATTTCTTTTGGGGGGGTGCGTTTTTATTCTTCGGGTCAGTACGGTTACAGCAATACCTCATTTAGGTCGTTTTTTTATGTTTTGTCGGTTTTTTGCAATGAAAACAATTTTATATAAAAAATAATTATTTTTGTATCGCTTTATTCTGCGAGCTATAACTTTTTTATTTTTTTGCGGATGATGCTGTATGGTGGCTTGTTTTTTGCGGGACAAGATGACGTTTTCAGCGGTACCATGCATATTTATATGCGTCTTTTTGATTGCGCGTTATTGCACTTTTTGTTCGGTGGTATGATAATAAATCATTATTTTTTGCTTCGTTTTTTATTTTTATTTTTTAAGGGGTTCGCTAAAGGGGTTAACTAATGGGACAGTTTTATAGGGCAGGTCATTACGGACGCGGCGATACCAAATATGTGTACTTTTATTGTTTTTGTTTTTTTTTATTTTGAAAAAATGGATTTATTGGGGAATATTTTTTTTTTTTTTACTAATTTATTTAGCGATTTTTTTTAAATTATTTTTAACACTTTTTTTTTTTTTTTTTTACTTTATAACCTTGTCCCAGGTGGGACATCACTGTCGTGTGACAGATCGCTGATCTGTCACATCACAGATCACTGTGACAGATCAGCGATCTGACACAGGCACTGCAGAAGGCTTCCTCATGCCTGCGCTTTGCAGGCACTGAGGAAGCCAGCTTCCTCAGGCCCCCGAAGGCCCCCGTCGCCATCTTGGATTCGGGGGCCTGGAGGAAAGGAGCCCCCCGCAGCAGCGCTGCGCATTGCGCTGCCGTGGGGGGCTCAGCGAAGCACGGAGGGAGCCCCCTCCCTGCCGATGCTTCCCTTTAACCCCCGGTACACCGCGATCGCGTTTGATCGCGGTGTGCAAGGGGTTAACGTGTCGGGGGCGGTCCGTGACCGCCCCTGACACATTGTGCCGGGTGTCAGCTATGATAATTAGCTGACACTCGGCCGCGATCAGCGGCGCTCACCACGATGACGTAATATTCCGTCCATGGTAATTAGGTCCATGGTCACATGGACGGAATATTACGTCAATTGTAGGTAAGGGGTTAAAAAAATAAGATTTGTAAGTAACGAAAATTTGTACAAATAAAAATAGCCTTTGTATGTTGATGATAAAAAAAAATAAAACAGTTATATAGCCTCTTGGAAGGCAAAATTCTAAATATTACTTGGTTATTAGTGACCAAAACACATCCAGGAAGACGTGTTAGGCTATGTGCACACGCTGCGGATTTGTCTGCGGATTTTTCCGTGCAGATTTTGCAAAATCCGCAGGTCAGAAGACCTGCAGTTTATCTGCGGATTAGCCTGTGGGTTTGCCCTGCGGTTTATCACCTCTACAATGGAGGAGATGGTAAACCGCAGCGGAATCCGCAGAAAAGAATGACGTGTCAATTCTTTCTGCGGATTGGAAACCGCGGAAAATTCCGCACCGTGTGCACTGCGGTTTCCATTTTCCATAGGTTATAATGGTACTCTACAATGCAGCAGATTCTGCTGCGGATCCTCAGGGCCAAATCCACTGCGGATCTGCGCAGAATCCGCAGCATGTGCACATACCCTTAAAGTTTAGTTGTTATGCTATTCAGTATTATAATAACCTTCATTTGATCCCTATGTCTACCATCTGATAAAAAGTCATACCATACTGAAGCAAAAATTGATGTTGTTCCTTCAGGAACGATCTCAGAAAATTGATGGGGTACAGACTCCAGAAGATGACATCTTCTGTTATGTTACTGAAGCATGACAGGAGATGTGAAATCTGAAGATGAACCTTTATTTTTCATGGTGAAACTCTTCATGGAGACACGCCAAAAATATTAAAATATCTCAGTGGAAATCACCAGATACTAATTGCAAAAAAAACCCTGCTTGGGAGAGAAGAACAGACAAATCGCGGCGCCCTAAGTGCGTAAACACAATGTTGTAGTCTTTAAAGGGTGCACAATTTTATGCACTCACCTGATAGAAGACTAATATGGCTTTTGATTGTGTATCCTCAAAAATCCTTCCTTCTGGGATACTTTTCAATAGACAGGGCTTGCAGCTTGACTCGGTTGGATGCAAGTGAAAGAGCCAAATTCAGGCTCACACAGGATGAGTAAATCAAGAAAAGCACATCCAGCCCATGAATGGCAGCGCTTCCCAGGACTCTCTTCCAAAGATGATATTTCATATTTTTTTATTTTATAAGTTAAAAAAAGGAGGATTTGTACTGTGTTTTTATGATACCTGATGAAGGATATACACTGCATCCAAAACGCATTGTATCTCCTTTTTTTAACCTATAAAATAAAAAAATATGAAATAGAAATATCATCTTTGGATGTGAGTCCTGGGAAGTGCTGCCATTCATAGGCTGGATGTGCCTTTCTTGATTTACCAGATACTAATTTTTAGGCTCACAGAACTGCTCATTAAAGCATTCCCAGGGTGAAGATAGTTATAGTCCATAGGGGTGTAAATACTTATGTCCCCCCAAAAAATTGAGATAAGTATTTAAGCAGTGATACCTTTTTTGGCTAACCAGAGAAATTATATTTGCAAGCAAGCTTTCAGGGCTAAAAAGGCCCCTTCATCAGGCTAGATTTACAAGTGAATTACTGAGAAGAGATGGCAACATTTAAATAGAAATTACAACAGGACATGAGGTTAAATGTTACACATGTAAATGAGGTGGCAGTGTTCTATTAGAGATCTGAAGACCTTCTTGTGGAGGTGTGAACTGTGTCCATGTAATGAGTCATGAATCCAGGTGTCAAATTCAGTCCTATTGTTAGAGATTGAAACATATTTATACTCCCAAATTTTCCTTTCTCTGTCACTATTAAAATGACCTTTCAATATTAGGACTTTTAGATCTGCCAAGCTGTGTCCAGGTCTAGAGAAGTGTATTCCTACAGGTGTGTCCAGCTCATTTTTTATCGTATGTCTATGCAGATTCGCCCTTGTTTGTAGTTTTTGCTTCGTTTCTCCTATGTATGTATCTGCATTGCACCTTGTACATTGTATCATGTACACAACATTGGAGGATGTACATGAAAAATAGTCCATGATCTTATAGTCCGCATTTGTGTTGGGTATGGGGACTTTATCTGTTGGTGATATGTGGTTGCAGGTCTTGCATTTCTTACTGTTACAGGGGACTGTGCCTGTCTCTGATGGTGATGCGAGGGCACTTCTGACAAGGATATTGCTTAGGTTGTGAGGCTGTTTGTAGGAGAGCAGTGGCAGTTCTGGGAATATTGCTTTCAGTCTGTGGTCTCTGTGGAATATGGGTTGGAGGTTGCATTGCCAACTGTTTAGCAATAAGGTTCGGATACGGCTTTAAAGAAGGCTACTACTTGGATATAACACAATTTTATTATACAATGACTATAAAACACCAAATTAATGGAATGGCAGATATAATATTACCCTGTCTTGTTTACATAGAGAAATAAGTATCCATACTATACATTACCAAGTAGTATTGCAACATCACTTCTCCACTGGAGGGACCACAGTGTCAAATGAGAAGGAAATGCTCTGGTCTTGTCATCACGGAGACCGTGCACCCACGATAGCTTCTGGAAATGTCCCTGCTGGAAATGTCCCCTCCCCTCACTGACATAGGGTCCACCCTTTTATACACAACACTCCCACATTACAACTGTGCAGTATGTTTAGTCTGCATCAGAATCTTGAAACTGCACAAGACTTCAAGGTCTGTTTGTTATACAGTAGACTACTATAATCTTAGTTTGTTTGAGATTTGTTTGTCATTAGCATGTCTCTTAACATTAGCACAATGTTTTGCTACTGATTATAACCCAGGCTCTGTTTGCCTCTGGTCAACTTTCAAAGTTGTCTATCATTGTTCAAAGTTCAACATATGTTGCTTGTTACAAAGTTAACTCTTCATGCTCATAGCATAATGGTCTAAGTTGGGCAGCATGACTTCCATAATCACCTATTCTGAAAACTGGATACCTATCGTAACTCAGACACACACTCAGAAATGTCAGATATGTATCACAATCGGTCCTCGATTATGGATGTCATGCACAATCATTGCTACATGAGACCATAACATTTCGGTCTCTCTTGTCTTCGAGCATCATACTATTATTGAGCACAAGACTTCCTTGTTCAAGCAGCATATTAATTATCTATACAGTTGTTATTCCTATTGTCCTAGCTTATATGTAAGAATATACCACACAACTCTTATATTAGAATACCACACAGAATTAGTTGGAAAGCTTCTTTACATCAACCACCCCCCAAGTGAAAGTATTCAGTATCTATCACTGATTGTCAACAGGGGTCACTTGCCTGCAAATCAGGATAATGCTTTATCAATATACCCGCACCATTCACTACTCTTGAAATTCAAGTAAGTCAACAGCGTACACAAAGGTTAATCCTTTCCAGTACTCCAGATTAAACATACTGTTTCAACAAGCATTTCAATAGCCATTGCAGGTCTGACCTCATGAACTCTGGTACTGGATTTGGGGCCTTCTAATGCTGACATTACAGGTTAATTTCAATATGGACTAATCAATATATTACAATATGTAGGCTATAAGATATCCATATTTTTATTAGCACCACAGAGGTCAGCGCCAATTTTCCTTAAAATGTTCATGTGAGGGTTATACATGACCACAAGCGGCACCCTGTTGTTATCCTCCTTCTGTTTGTAATCCAGGAGGCTGCTTCTTGGGATCCTTGTAGCTCTGTGGATTTGTTCATCAATTACAAGTGGATGATATCCTTGGTGAAGGAATGTTTTCTTAAGTGATAGTAGTTGTAGTTTTCTATCCTCCAAGTCTGAACAGATCCGAATGTACCTTAGCGCTTGACTGTAGATTATTGATTGTTTTGTGTGTCTCGGATGAAAGCTGTTCCATCTCAGGTATGCTGGACGTCCTGTGGGTTTATGGTAAATAGTCGTTTGTATGGTATTGTCTTTGATGTATATAGTTGTGTCTAGAAAATGGATTTGGGATTTTGAAAAGTTGAGGGTGAGCTTGATGGTTGGGTGGAACTTGTTGAAGTTTTTGTGGAAGGTAAGCAGGACATCCTTTGAGTCTTTCCAGATTATTAGTAGGTCATCAATGTAGCGGAAGTATGCTAGAGGTTTGATAGTGCAGGATGCCAAAAAGTCTTGTTCTAGTTTAGCCATAAACACGTTAGCATACTGTGGTGACATTTTGCTTCCCATTGCGCTGCCCATGCACTGTTGGTATATATTGTTTCCAAAGGAATAATAGTTATGGTGGAGCACAAACCTGATGAATTGCAAGGCTGGTTCCGTGACAAGATTGTTTTTTTGGAGGAAATATTTGCATGCAGCAATCCCATCTCTGTGAGGAATGTTGGAGTATAGGGACTCTACATCCATGGTGGCCAATATTGTATCCTCTGGAAGTGGACCCAGTGCTGACAATTTGCAGAGAATGTCTGTGGTGTCCTGGATGTAGCTGGGTGTTTGCCTCACCAAGGGTTTCAGAATGTTCTCCACCCAGCCAGAGATATTCTCAGTTAATGTCCCAATACCAGAGATGATGGGTCTTTCTGGATTACCTTCTTTGTGTATTTTAGGTAACATGTAGAAGGTAGCTATTTGTGGGTTGTCTGGTATTAGGTCCAGTAGGGAGGATGACACAGAGTCAAACCCATATATGATCTTTGTTAATTCCTCTTTGCACTTTTTGGTGGGATCTTCCTGAAGGGGGGGTGTAGTATTTTTTGTCCAGGAGTTGTCTGTGTGCTTCCTGGATGTAATCTGTCTTGTTCATAATTACTACAGCTCCCCCTTTATCTGCTGGTTTAATGATGATATTGTTATTGGTTTTAAAGGATTTTATGGCTCTTCTTTCCTCCGTGCTGATATTGTGTGGTATTTTGAGGTGTTTGCCCAGAACTGCCACTGCTCTCCTACAAACAGCCTCCCAACCTAAGGAATATCCTTGTCAGAAGTTCCCTCGCATCACCATAAGAGACAGGCACAGTCCCCTGTAACAGTAAGAAATGCAAGAACTACAACCACATATCACCAACAGATAAAGTCCCCATACCCAACACAAATCAGGACCATAAGATCATGGACTATTTTTCATGTACATCCTCCAATGTCGTGTACATGATACAATGTACAAGGTGCAATGCAGGGACATACATAGGAAAAACTAAGCAAGAACTACAAACAAGGATGAATCTGCATAGACATATGATAAAAAATGAGCTGGACACACCTGTAGGAATACACTTCTCTAGACCTGGACACAGCTTGGCAGATCTAAAAGTCCTAATATTGAAAGGTCATTTTAATAGTGACAGAGAAAGGAAAATTTGGGAGCATAAATTTATAAATATGTTTCAATCGCTAACAATAGGACTGAATTTGACACCTGGATTCATGACTCATTACATGGACACAGTTCACACCTCCACAAGAGGGTCTTCAGATCTCTAATAGAACACTGCCACCTCATTTACATGTGTAGCATAAACCTCATGTCCTGTTGTAATTTCTATTTCAATGTTGCCATCTCTGTCATGGTATGCCTAGGTTACTTTAGGCTAAAACCCCAGGACCCCTGCGGGGTCCCTCAGACTAGGGAAAACCCTGTCTGTCCCTCAACCCAGGGTTTACACTGAAGGTGTGCCTGCCTGGGCCTCCACCCTGTCCCTGTCTCCTGTCCAGCCCTAAGCTGAACCCACCACCCTCCACCCAGTGAGGGGACCAGACACCAGACCCCACAAATACGTATGGACAGGGGTAAAAGAAACACCACACCGTTAATACACAAGGGAATACAATAATGTGCAAGGGCAACCAAATATATATATAACAGATAGGAGAAAGAACAACTGAGAGATATACTGCACCAAATATCAGACGCTCCAAAACCACCACTGCTGACCGGTATTGCTAGCACTAGGCAAAAGCTATAGTCGGCGACGCCCATAGTCAGGACGGACTATTTAAAGACCAAGGGCGTGGCCCAGCCCTCAGCCAGCATGACAACCTGGTTAACCCTATCCCGACTGGAACAGAATACCCAACAAAGTCCCTGAGCATACTGTAGTGGAATAGGGTATTACCGCTGTCTGCCGGACACCCTGGTGTGAACAGTGTCCGACATGACAATACTGTAGTGGAACAGGGTATTACCGCTGTCTGCCGGACACCCTGGTGTGAACAGTGTCCGACATGACAGTACCCCGCCTTCTACGAGGGACGTCCGGAACCTCACTGTTATCGTGGGTGGTCAGGAGCGGGAGCTCCGAGAGTGGACCCTCTGGACCGTGGCACCGAGGGACCCCGGGCGAGCTGCCAGGTGGAACCGACCCCTATACAGGGACCGTTAGGAGCAGGCCCAGGGGTTCGAGTACCACGGTAGCCGGTACCGAGAGGGGCGGCTCAGGATGGACCGGAGTAAGACTGAGACTGGAGTAGGACGGCAGGAGCACTGAAGACAGGACTGGAGTAGGACGGCAGGAACACAAGGCAGGACTGGAGTAGGACGGCAGGAACAGTGAAGGCAGGACTGGAGTAGGACGGCAGGAACACAAGGCAGGACTGGAGTAGGACGGCAGGAACAGTGAAGGCAGGACTGGAGTAGGACGACAGGAACACGGGTAGCAGGACTGAGAAGCTGCTGTGAGGAGCAGCCGAGACAGGAACTGCAGGAGCAGAGTGTGCACGATGGAGCGAGGCCAGAGTGTCAGGAAACACAACGATCAGGCGCCTCCCTCAGGGGGAAGCGGCCTGATATGGCCCCGTCTGGTCAGCCATTGGTCCAAATGTGCTTCCGGGTCAGGGCACAGCCGGAGCATAAGAAGCAGGAAGGAGGCGCGGCCGCGGCCTATGGCGCATGCGCATAGCATGCAGGGAAGGCATCGGTCGCGGGTCTGTCTCAGGTGACCGCCGCGGCCGTCGGGTGGAGAGAGGCTGCGGCGTGGGAGCGGAGGGCGACTGCGGCGTGGGAGCGGAGGCCGGGTGAGTATGGCGGAGCGGTGTAACAGTACCCCCTCCCCTAAGCCGCCCCCCCCCGGAGATTAACAAGAAACCTCTTGAGGATACGGGGAGCATTAATATTCTCCCGAGGCTCCCAGGATCTCTCCTCAGGACCAAAGCCCTTCCAATCAACGAGAAAGAAAGTCCTACCTCTAACCCTTTTCACAGCGAGGATGTCCTGCACTTCAAAAACGTTGTCGGCACCCACCGGCTGAGGACCAAGATCAAGCGAGGAATGGAAACAATTCAGCACCACAGGCTTCAGGAGAGAGACGTGAAAGGTGTTCGGGATCCGGAGCGAAGCAGGCAACCTCAATTTGTAGGCAACTTCGTTAATACGTCCCAGAATTTCAAACGGACCGATGTAGCGTGGACCCAACTTGTAGGAGGGCAGTTTTAGTCGGACGAATTTGGAGGAGAGCCAGACCTTGTCGCCAACACGATACGGAGGAGAATCCAACCTCTTTTTGTCTGCATAGTTCTTCATCTGATCAGCGGATCTCTTGAGTGATGTGTTGGTCTCAGCCCAAATCTTAGAAAATTCCGAGGACAAGGCATTGGCCGCGGGTACCTCAGAGGCAGGGGTTATCGGAAGAGGGACACCAGGATGTCTGCCAAAAACAATGAAAAACGGAGACTTGGCCGAAGACTCACCAGCATGGTTGTTATAAGCGAACTCTGCCCAGGGGAGTAAGCTGACCCAATCGTTCTGGTGGGCGTTAGAGAAGTGGCGTAAGTATCCCGTAAGCGTCTGGTTGGTACGCTCTACTTGTCCGTTGGACTGTGGATGGTAGGCCGAGGAGAAGTCGAGGGAAACGTTCATAAGCTTACAAAGCGAACGCCTGAACTTGGAGGTAAACTGAACCCCTCGGTCAGACACAATGCGTCGAGGTAGTCCATGAAGCCTGAAGACTTGATGAATGAAGATCTCGGCCAGCTCCGGCGCTGAGGGAAGACCGGGCAGAGGGATGAAGTGAGCCATCTTGGAAAAACGATCCACCACCACCAGAATTACTGAGCAGCCCGCAGAGCAGGGTAGGTCGGTGATGAAATCCATGGCGATGTTCTCCCAAGGAACCGTAGGGACAGGCAACGGAAGCAACAAGCCAGACGGAGATCTCCGTGGTACCTTGTTCTTTGCACAGGATGGACAAGAAGCCACAAAATCGAGTACATCTTGGCGAAGTGAGGGCCACCAGTAGTGACGTTTGATAAGATCAAGGGTCTTCTTAGTTCCGGCATGGCCGGCCAGTTTGGAGGAGTGCCCCCATAGAAGAACCTTTTGCTTGAGATTCTCTGGCACAAGCGTCTTGCCAGGCGGAGGAGTAAGCCAGTTCACTGGAGCCACGGTGATGATCCTAGTGGGATCAATGATATGTGACGGTTCCTCCGTGGATTCGTGTGGTTGGAAGACCCTGGACAGGGCGTCGGCTTTGGAATTCTTGCTGCCGGGACGGAATCGGAGCTCGAAATCAAATCGGGCAAAAAATAAAGACCATCTGGCCTGGCGAGGGTTTAGTCTCTGGGCAGACTGGAGATAGGCCAGATTCTTGTGGTCCGAGAAGATGACAAAAGGATGGACAGCTCCTTCCAGGAGGTGGCGCCATTCCTCCAAGGCCAACTTGATGGCCAAAAGTTCCCGGTCACCGATCGAGTAGTTACACTCGGATGGAGAAAAGGCCTTCGAGAAGAAGCCACAAGGGTGCAGGCGACCGGAGACGGTTCTCTGGGACAGCACCGCCCCGGCACCAGTCGAGGAAGCGTCCACCTCGAGTACAAAAGGTCGATCGCTCTCAGGGCGATTCAGGACCGGAGCCGTGGAGAAAGCCCGTTTTAGGGACAGAAAGGCCTCCTCTGCCTCAGGAGACCAATCCTTGGAAGTAGACCCTTTACGGGTGAGCACAGAAATGGGTCTTGTGATCGCGGAGAAGTGGGAGACAAATTGCCGGTAATAGTTGGCGAACCCGAGGAATCGTTGTATCGCCTTTAATCCGACGGGGCGAGGCCATTTGAGGATG
Organism: Dendrobates tinctorius; assembly: GCF_039654945.1. Taxonomy (NCBI): domain Eukaryota; kingdom Metazoa; phylum Chordata; class Amphibia; order Anura; family Dendrobatidae; genus Dendrobates; species Dendrobates tinctorius. The sequence goes on along the minus strand of NW_027361739.1, from coordinate 371,239 downwards.
GCAGACAACTTCTCGGGATCCATCCTTAGACCAGCGTCGGAGATAATGCATCCCAGAAATGGCAGAGAGGTCTGTTCGAAGAGACATTTCTCGATCTTTGCATACAGACGGTTCTCCCGAAGACGCTGAAGCACCAGGCGGACACTCTTTCTGTGGGACGAGAGGTCCGGCGAGAAGACGAGGATGTCGTCTAAGTACACGACCACACAGGAGTACAAGAGATCCCGGAAGATCTCGTTGACGAACTCTTGAAAGACTGCAGGAGCATTGCAAAGACCGAAGGGCATGACCAGGTACTCGTAATGGCCATCTCGAGTGTTGAAAGCGGTCTTCCACTCGTCACCTGCATGGATACGGACCAGATTGTAGGCTCCTCTGATGTCCAGCTTGGTAAAGACCCGAGCCCCTCTGAGACGGTCAAACAGTTCCGGAATGAGTGGAAGAGGGTACCTGTTCTTGATGGTAATCTCATTCAAGCCCCTATAGTCAATGCATGGCCGTAGAGTCCCGTCCTTCTTTTTGACGAAGAAGAACCCGGCTCCCGCGGGCGAAGAGGATTTCCGTATAAAGCCTTTGGCGAGGTTCTCTCGGACGTACTCGGACATGGCGGTGGTCTCCACGGGAGACAGAGGGTAGATTCTGCCCCTTGGGGGGGTTGAACCAGAAACAAGTTCAATTGGGCAGTCAAACGGCCGGTGTGGAGGGAGGACCTCTGCTTCCTTCTTATCAAAAACATCGGCGTAGGAGCTGTAAGCTGGAGGAAGACCCGGGAGGTCTGGAGGTGACCGTGGAGCGGCCGCCAGGCGGACAGGAGTCAGACGGCGAGCTTGGCACGGGTGCCCCCAGCGGAGTATCTCCCCAGAAGACCAGTCGAGAACAGGCTGATGAGTCCTTAACCATGGAAGACCGAGTAGAATGGCGTGAGAGAGCTTAGGTAAAACGTAAAAGGCTATCTTCTCTCGATGTAAGGCTCCGATTTGCAATTCCACCTCTTCAGTGACCAAGGTGACGGTCACCTGTAGCGGTTTGCCATCCACGGTGGCAATCTGAATTGGGTTAGATAGAGTGACTACAGGAATTTGGTATTTGTCTACCTCTTCCGGCCGAATGAAGTTACCCGCTGAGCCCGAATCCACGTAGGCCACCTCGGAACCACGCCTCCCTCCTGAAACCAAAAGCACAGAAATCGTAAGGGGTTGAGAGGAATCATCATCATCACCTAGGAAGGCCTCTCTTACCTGACCTAGGTGGAGTCGTTTCCCTGTCTCTTAGGACAGGTGCGGATATAGTGTGACGAATGACCGCAATAGAGGCACAGACCTTGTGCCCGTCTCTCTCTCTGACGTAACTCGGCCAACCTGAGATGATCTATCTGCATGGGCTCACCCGAAGAGAGGGAAGAAGATCCGACTGAACGTGAGCTGGCCGACTGAGTGAAAGGAGGAACTGACCTGGAGGAGCGCCTGTCTCTCACTGACTCCCGAGCGCGCTCCAGGAAGCGCACGTCAATGCGGGTAGCCAGCGAGATAAGGTCCTCTAAGGTGGACGAGGTATCTCGACCAGCGAGTTCATCCTTTATTTTACTAGAAAGACCGCGCCAGAATGCCCCCACCAAAGCTGCGTTATTCCAGCCGAGCTCAGAGGAAATAGTGCGAAAGCGAATAGCGTACTGTCCGACCGTGAGAGAGCCCTGGTGTAAGTTAAAGAGTGACTCAGTGAGAGAGGCTAACCGGCCCGGCTCATCGAAAACCTTACGAAACGTATCCAGGAAAACCGGGAGACTCGAAACGACCGGGTCGTCACGTTCCCAGAGCGGGTTTACCCAAGAAAGGGCCTCTCCCTCCAGATGGGACATGATGAAGGCCACTTTGGCCCGGTCCGAGGGATATTGCTGCGGCAGCCATTCAAAGTGGAGACTACACTGATTTAAGAACCCCCTACAGAGCTTGGGATCCCCGGTGAAACGAGGCGGCTTGGCGAGGCGGGGCGTCGGATGAGCAGCAGACGCAGGGGGAGGAGTCGGCACTGCAGCGGCAGCCTGGAGGGCCAACAAGCGACTATCAAAGGAGGCCATGTAGGACAAAATGTGGGTTTGAGTATCTTGCTGCTGGCCCAGCTCCTGTTGGAGACTGGCCAGCTGAGTGGCATTTCCAGGATCGGCCACCTGTAAGGCCGACAAACGGGTGTCCATCGACTTCATGATTGACATAATGCGCCCCTGATTCTCCCGTAGGAATAGCAACTCTTTCTGGGTAGCAGCCGTAGTACCGGCGGAGTCCATGGCCTGATCGTACTGTTAGCGTGGGTGGTCAGGAGTGGGAGCTCCGAGAGTGGACCCTCTGGACCGTGGCACCGAGGGACCCCGGGCGAGCTGCCAGGTGGAACCGACCCCTATACAGGGACCGTTAGGAGCAGGCCCAGGGGTTCGAGTACCACGGTAGCCGGTACCGAGAGGGGCGGCTCAGGATGGACCGGAGTAAGACTGAGACTGGAGTAGGACGGCAGGAGCACTGAAGACAGGACTGGAGTAGGACGGCAGGAACACAAGGCAGGACTGGAGTAGGACGGCAGGAACAGTGAAGGCAGGACTGGAGTAGGACGGCAGGAACACAAGGCAGGACTGGAGTAGGACGGCAGGAACAGTGAAGGCAGGACTGGAGTAGGACGACAGGAACACGGGTAGCAGGACTGAGAAGCTGCTGTGAGGAGCAGCCGAGACAGGAACTGCAGGAGCAGAGTGTGCACGATGGAGCGAGGCCAGAGTGTCAGGAAACACAACGATCAGGCGCCTCCCTCAGGGGGAAGCGGCCTGATATGGCCCCGTCTGGTCAGCCATTGGTCCAAATGTGCTTCCGGGTCAGGGCACAGCCGGAGCATAAGAAGCAGGAAGGAGGCGCGGCCGCGGCCTATGGCGCATGCGCATAGCATGCAGGGAAGGCATCGGTCGCGGGTCTGTCTCAGGTGACCGCCGCGGCCGTCGGGTGGAGAGAGGCTGCGGCGTGGGAGCGGAGGGTGACTGCGGCGTGGGAGCGGAGGCCGGGTGAGTATGGCGGAGCGGTGTAACACTCACCATGTCGAGGACCTGGCTTGTCCGGATGGCGACGATGGAACATAGTAACCAGTCGATCAGCATGAATGTCTGAGGCCGGCACCCATGTCCTCTCCTCAGGACCATAGCCACGCCAGTGGACCAGGTACTGTAGAGTGCGACGCACAACCCTAGAGTCCACCACTTTGGACACCTCAAATTCCAACGCGCCATCCACCAAGACAGGAGGTGGTGGCTCGGGAGAACCATTCGCCAAACCCACGATCTTTTTTAGCAATGCTTTGTGAAACACATTATGAATCTTATACACAGACGGCAACTCCAAACGAAATGCCACGGGGTTGATCACTGCGGAGATCCTAAATGGACCAATGAACCTGGGACCCAACTTAAGTGACGGTATTTTGAGCTTGATGTTCCTTGTAGATAACCACACCCAATCACCCACACACAGGTCCGGACCTGGCACACGTCTGCAGTCAGCCACCCGTTTGTACCTGGAACCCACCTTCAACAAGCGCTGCTTGACTCTCCTCCAAACAGACGACAACTGAGCTCCCAACTGGTCCTCCTCAGGGACGCCAACCGAGCACCCCTGACGCAAGGTACAAAATTGAGGATGTTGACCATACACACAAAAAAAAAGAGGGTCCCCAGACGATTCCTGGCAATGGTTGTTTATTGCGAATTCTGCCAGAGGAAGAAACGCTGACCACTCTTCCTGATTGTCGGAAACAAAGCAGCGCAAGTATTGCTCCAGGTTTTGGTTCATCCGCTCAGTCTGCCCATTCGACTGAGGGTGGAAAGCCGATGAATGAGATAATTTGATCCCAAGGCGAGAACAAAAAGCTCTCCAAAACTTTGCCACAAACTGCGTACCTCGAACAGACACAATGTCAGATGGGACACCATGAAGTCTGACCACCTCGCGAATAAATATCTGAGCAAGAGTCTTAGCATTGGGAAAAGATGGTAAAGCAACGAAATGTGACATTTTGGAGAACCTATCAACAATTACCAAAATTACCGAGTTCCCCGCCGAGGCGGGCAAGTCTGTAATAAAATCCATGGAAATCTCAGTCCATGGCTTACTGGGCACCCCGAGAGGCTGCAACCTACCAGCGGGAAGGGAACGAGGAGTCTTGGCCCGTGCGCACGTGGTACAGGCAGACACATATGAGGCCACATCCTGCCGGATTTTAGGCCACCAAAAACGATGCGATACCAGTTCCAGAGTGCTCTTAACCCCTGGATGACCTGCCAGTACCGTGTCGTGATGTTCGCCTAACACTCTAGAGCGTAGATGTAGTGGCACAAAAGATTTATTAGCAGGCAACCCCGGCGGTACCCCCTCCTGAGCCTCCGCAATCTCTGCCTCAATTTCTGTCGTGATGGCAGATACCACCACACCCTTTTGGAGAATAGGCACCGGCTCTTCACATAACTCTCCACCAGGAAAACACCTGGATAAAGCGTCTGCCTTAATATTCTTCGAACCAGGTCGATAGGTAACAATGAAGTGGAACCGGGTGAAGAATAATGCCCAGCGAGCCTGTCTGGAGGACAGGCGCTTAGCAGATTCTAAATAAAGCAAATTCTTATGGTCGGTTATCACAGTAATCTGATGAACAGCCCCCTCCAAGAAGTGTCGCCACTCCTCAAATGCCAATTTGATGGCCAACAATTCCCTGTTGCCAATATCATAATTACGCTCCGCAGGCGACAGCTTCTTGGAGAAGTAGGCACACGGATGCAACTTGGCCCAAGATGGGCCCTGAGACAGTACAGCCCCCACTCCAACCTCTGACGCATCCACCTCCACGACAAACGGTAAGGAGACATCGGGCTGCACCAGAATGGGCGCTGAGGCAAAACTATTCTTGAGGAATTCAAACGCCTGTACCGCAGGCTCAGACCAGTCAGAAAAGTCGGTACCCTTTTTAGTCATGTCAGTAAATGGTTTGGCAATCATAGAGAAATTCTTAATAAATTTCCTATAGTAATTGGAGAAGCCAAGAAATCGCTGAAGCGCCTTAAGATTATCAGGCCGATCCCAATGTGGTACCGCCTGCACCTTTGCGGTGTCCATCTTAAACCCGGAGGCGGAGATTATATAACCCAAGAACGGTAGCTCCTGTACGACAAACACACATTTTTCAAGCTTGACATAGAGCCTGTTCTCTCTGAGCAACTGCAGGACCTGTCTAACATGCTCTATATGTGTATCATGGTCGCGAGAGAAAATGAGGATGTCATCTAGATAAATTATAACAAATCTCCCCAACAAATGAGAGAAGACATCATTTATGAAATGTTGAAAGACCGCCGGTGCCATAGTCAACCCAAACGGCATTACCAAACTCTCAAAGTGACCCTCAGGGGTATTGAATGCCGTCTTCCACTCATCCCCCTGACGGACTCTTATAAGATTGTACGCCCCCCTGAGGTCCAGTTTGGAGAACCACTTAGCACCAACCATTTGGTTGAACAAATCGGGTATAAGTGGCATAGGGTAAGGATCACGAACTGTAATCTGGTTGAGTTCTCTGAAATCCAGACACGGGCGTAAACCGCCATCCTTCTTTTTAACAAAGAAGAAGCCAGCAGCCAGAGGAGAAGAGGAAAGTCTAATATGACCCTTGCTCAGACTATCCGCAATGTACTCCTTGAGAGCTAGCCTCTCGGGACCTGAGATATTAAACATTCTAGCTTTAGGTAACTTGGCCCCTGGTTTCAACCTAATAGCACAGTCATAGGGGCGATGCGGTGGTAGTTATGAACAACCCTTCTCAGAAAATACATCCGCATAGTCCAGCAACGGCTCCGGGATACTGGGAGTCAAAGCGGAAATACATGTAGCCAGGCACCTCTCCTGACACTCCCTGCTCCACTGAATTATGTCATGGGTCTTCCAATCAATAACAGGATTATGCATTGACAACCATGGAAAGCCCAGAACCATCTGAGCCGGTAAGTTACTAAGCACCTTACAAGTTACCCGCTCTGAGTGTAATACTCCAATGTGGAGTTGTATATCCAACACACACTCTGTGATCTCCCCTTGAGACAACGGGGAAGCATTGATGGTAACCACCCGGATGGGGTTCGGCAATTTCTCCACCGGAAATCCCGCTGTATGCGCGAACTTCTCATCAATGAGATTGGCAGCTGAGCCACTATCAACAAACACTGTAATAGAGAGCATTTGCCCCCCAAGTGCTACCCTAGCAGGGAGCATACACTGGGAAACCATGACGGAGGATACACAAAGGCTCAGACTAGACTCCTCCAAACCCTCTGAGCCTATCAGTTTTCCGCCGGCGCGCCCTTCTTAGGTACCAGGGGGCAAGCGTTAATAAAATGTCCTCCTTTGCCACAAAAAAAACAAACCCCCTGCCTTCTGTGCCAAGGACGTTTAGGCTTGTTACTCGGTGACTGTGCTATACCAGCGATCTGCATGGGTTCCACGGATTCACCCGAGGCAACCTCACCTACAACTCCCCCACCTCCCGGAGGCAACGAAACCAGCGCCTCCTGACGGAGACGGCGGTCTATGCGTACTACAAGTGCCATCGCAGCCTCCAGAGAGGCGGGAGTCTCGTACATTAGGAGAGTCTGTTTAACCCTTCCAGAAACCCCATGCAAAAATTGACTTCTAAGCGCAGGGTCATTCCACTGCGTGTCCACCGCCCAGCGCCGGAATTCCGTGCAGTAATCCTCAGCTGGTCGCTCACCCTGTAGTAGTGAGCGTATCTTAGACTCTGCTAAGTTTAATCTACCCGGATCGTCATAGATCAAACCCAGAGCAGAGAAAAAAAAAATCTACAGACTCAAATGCCAGTGAGTCAGACGGGAGTGAAAAGGCCCAAGCCTGTGGATCACCACTCAGCAAAGAAATCATCAAGCCCACGCGTTGAGCCTCATTACCTGAGGAATGTGGACGCATACGGAAATACAATTTGCATGATTCACGAAAAACCGTGAACTTACCACGATCACCAGCAAATCGTTCAGGAAGGGAAAACTTGGGTTCAGCTGCCCTGGCTGCAGCCTCAACAGGTACTGCAGGAGCTGACAGGCCTTGTTGCTGGACCGCCCCCCTAAGTTCAGTGACCTGTATGGATAGAGCCTCCAGCTGCTTGGTTAGGGAAAGTATAGGATCCATAGTAAGTAACCCCTATATTCCCTATCTATACTTTTTTTTTTTTTTTTCTCACTTTAGTATTTGGGCCGACTATAATGTCATGGTATGCCTAGGTTACTTTAGGCTAAAACCCCGGGACCCCTGCGGTGTCCCTCAGACTAGGGAAAACCCTGTCTGTCCCTCAACCCCGGGTTTACACTGAAGGTGTGCCTGCCTGGGCCTCCACCCTGTCCCTGTCTCCTGTCCAGCCCTAAGCTGAACCCACCACCCTCCACCCAGTGAGGGGACCAGACACCAGACCCCACAAATACGTATGGACAGGGGTAAAAGAAACACCACACCGTTAATACACAAGGGAATACAATAATGTGCAAGGGCAACCAAATATACAGTCATGGCCAAAAGTATTGACACCCCTGCAATTCTGTCAGATAATACTCAGTTTCTTCCTGAAAATGATTGCAAACACAAATTCTTTGGTATTACTATCTTCATTTAATTTGTCTTAAATGAAAAAACACAAAAAGAATTGTCCTAAAGCCAAATTGGATATAATTCCACAACAAACATAAAAAAGAGGGTGGACAAAAGTATTGGCACTGTTCGAAAAATCATGTGATGCTTCTCTAATTTGTGTAATTAACAGCACCTGTAACTTACCTGTGACACCTAACAAGTGTTGGCAATAACTAAATCACACTTGCAGCCAGTTGACATGGATTAAAGTTGACTCAACCTCTGTCCTGTGTCCTTGTGTGTACCACATTGAGCATGGAGAAAAGAAAGAAGACCAAAGAACTGTCTGAGGACTTGAGAAACCAAATTGTGAGGAAGCATGAGCAATCACAAGGCTACAAGTCCATCTCCAAAGACCTGAATGTTCCTGTGTCTACCGTGCGCAGTGTCATCAAGAAGTTTAAAGCCCATGGCACTGTGGCTAACCTCCCTAGATGTGGACGGAAAAGAAAAATTGACAAGAGATTTCAACAAAAGATTGTGCGGATGTTGGACAAAGAACCTCGACTAACATCCAAACAAGTTCAAGCTGCCCTGCAGTCCGAGGGTACAACAGTGTCAACCCGTACTATCTGTCGGCGTCTGAATGAAAAGGGACTGTATGGTAGGAGACCCAGGAAGACCCCACTTCTTACCCCAAGACATAAAAAAGCCAGGCTGGAGTTTGCCAAAACTTACCTGAAAAAGCCTAAAATGTTTTGGAAGAATGTTCTCTGGTCAGATGAGGCAAAAGTAGAGCTTTTTGGGCAAAGCCATCAACATAGAGTTTACAGGAGAAAAAAAAGAGGCATTCAAAGAAAAGAACACGGTCCCTACAGTCAAACATGGCGGAGGTTCCATGATGTTTTGGGGTTGCTTTGCTGCCTCTGGCACTGGACTGCTTGACCGTGTGCATGGCATTATGAAGTCAGAAGACTACCAACAAATTTTGCAGCGTAATGTAGGGCCCAGTGTGAGAAAGCTGGGTCTCCCTCAGAGGTCATGGGTCTTCCAGCAGGACAATGACCCAAAACACACTTCAAAAAGCACTAGAAAATGGTTTGAGAGAAAGCACTGGAGACTTCTAAGGTGGCCAGCAATGAGTCCAGACCTGAATCCCATAGAACACCTGTGGAGAAATCTAAAAATGGCAGTTTGGAGAAGGCACCCTTCAAATATCAGGGACCTGGAGCAGTTTGCCAAAGAAGAATGGTCTAAAATTCCAGCAGAGCATTGTAAGAAACTCATTGATGGTTACCGGAAGCGGTTGGTTGCAGTTATTTTGGCTAAAGGTTGTGCAACCAAGTATTAGGCTGAGGGTGCCAATACTTTTGTCTGGCCCATTTTTGGAGTTTTGTGTGAAATGATCAATGTTTTGCTTTTTGCTTCATTCTCTTTTGTATTTTTTTTATTTAAGACAAATTAAATGAAGATAATAATACCAAAGAATTTGTGTTTGCAATCATTTTCAGGAAGAAACTGAGTTTTATCTGACAGAATTGCAGGGGTGTCAATACTTTTGGCCATGACTGTATATATATATAACAGATAGGAGAAAGAACAACTGAGAGATATACTGCACCAAATATCAGACGCTCCAAAACCACCACTGCTGACCGGTATTGCTAGCACTAGGCAAAAGCTATAGTCGGCGACGCCCATAGTCAGGACGGACTATTTAAAGACCAAGGGCGTGGCCCAGCCCTCAGCCAGCATGACAACCTGGTTAATCCTATCCCGACTGGAACAGAATACCCAACAAAGTCCCTGAGCATACTGTAGTGGAATAGGGTATTACCGCTGTCTGCCGGACACCCTGGTGTGAACAGTGTCCGACATGACAATACTGTAGTGGAACAGGGTATTACCGCTGTCTGCCGGACACCCTGGTGTGAACAGTGTCCGACATGACAATCTCTTCTCAGTAATTCACTTGTAATCTAGCCTGATGAAGGGGCCTTTTTAGCCCTGAAAGCTTGCTTGCAAATATAATTTCTCTGGTTAGCCAATAAAGGTAACACTGCTTAAATACTTTTCTCAATTTTTTGGGGGGACATACAGTTGTGGCCAAAAGTATTGACACCCCTGCAATTCTGTCAGATAATACTCAGTTTCTTCCTGAAAATGATTGCAAACACAAATTCTTTGGTATTATTATCTTCATTTAATTTGTCTTAAGTGAAAAAAACACAAAAAGAATTGTCCTAAAGCCAAATTGGATATAATTCCACACCAAACATAAAAAAGAGGGTGGCCAAAAGTATTAGCACTGTTCGAAAAATCATGTGATGCTTCTCTAATTTGTGTAATTAACAGCACCTGTAACTTACCTGTGGCACCCAACAGGTGTTGGCAATAACTAAATCACACTTGCAGCCAGTTGACATGGATTAAAGTTGACTCAACCTCTGTCCTGTGTCCTTGTGTGTACCACATTGAGCATGGAGAAAAGAAAGAAGACCAAAGAACTGTCTGAGGACTTGAGAAACCAAATTATGAGGAAGCATGAGCAATCTCAAGGCTACAAGTCCATCTTCAAAGACCTGAATGTTCCTGTGTCTACCGTGCGCAGTGTCATCAAGAAGTTTAAAACCCATGGCACTGTGGCTAACCTCCCTAGATGTGTACGGAAAAGAAAAATTGACAAGAGATTTCAACGCAAGATTGTGCGGATGTTGGATAAAGAACCTCGACTAACATCCAAACAAGTTCAAGCTGCCCTGCAGTCCGAGGGTACAACAGTGTCAACCCGTACTATCCGTCGGCATCTGAATGAAAAGGGACTGTATGGTAGGAGACCCAGGAAGACCCCACTTCTTACCCCGAGACATAAAAAAGCCAGGCTGGAGTTTGCCAAAACTTACCTGAAAAAGCCTAAAACGTTTTGGAAGAATGTTCTCTGGTCAGATGAGACAAAAGTAGAGCTTTTTGGACAAAGGCATCAACATAGAGTTTACGGAGAAAAAAGAGGCATTTAAAGAAAAGAACACGGTCCCTACAGTCAAACATGGCGGAAGTTCCCTGATGTTTTGGGGTTGCTTTGCTGCCTCTGGTACTGGACTGCTTGATCGTCTGCATGGCATTATGAAGTCTGAAGACTACCAACAAATTTTGCAGCATAATGTAGGGCCCAGTGTGAGAAAGCTTGGTCTCCCTCAGAGGTCATGGGTCTTCCAGCAGGACAATGACCCAAAACGCACTTCAAAAAGCACTAGAAAATGGTTTGAGAGAAAGCACTGGAGACTTCTAAGGTGGCCAGCAATGAGTCCAGACCTGAATCCCATAGAACACCTGTGGAGAGATCTAAAAATGGCAGTTTGGAGAAGGCACCCTTCAAATATCAGGGACCTAGAGCAGTTTGCCAAAGAAGAATGGTCTAAAATTCCAGCAGAGCATTGTAAGAAACTCATTGATGGTTACCGGAAGCGGTTGGTCGCAGTTATTTTGGCTAAAGGTTGTGCAACCAAGTATTAGGCTGAGGGTGCCAATACTTTTGTCTGGCTCATTTTTGGAGTTTTGTGTGAAATGATCAATGTTTTGCTTTTTGCTTCATTCTCTTTTGTGTTTTTTCATTTAAGACAAATTAAATGAAGATAATAATACAAAATAATTTGTGTTTGCAATCATTTTCAGGAAGAAACTGAGCATTATCTGACAGAATTGCAGGGGTGTCAATACTTTTTGCCACAACTGTAAGTATTTACATCTATTTTTCTGGCTAACACGGTACCACAGTATTATTTTGTATTGTACATCTTAAGTCCATAGGGGTAAAATTCATAGAATCATAGAATCGTAGAGTTGGAAGGGACCTCCTGGGCCATCTGGTCCAACCTCCTACTCAAAGCAGGATTCGCTAAATCATCCCAGACAGATGTCTTTCCAGCCTCTGTTTGAAGACTTCCATTGAAGGAGAACTCACCTCTTCTTGTGGCTGCCTGTTCCACTGATTGATCACTCTAACCGTCAAAAAGTTTTTTCTAATATCTGTGTCTCCTCCCATTCAGTTTCATCCCATTGCTTCTAGTCTTTCCTTGTGCAAATGAGAATAAAGATGATCCTCTTTATTCTCATTTGAATTATACACTTGCCTACTGTAAGGAAAATGTCCTTCGTCACTGAACATCGACCATTATACCTAGGGGCCAAGTTGGCTTTTAAACAATCCAACACAATCTATTTCTGCTCCAAACTGGAGATCACTGGTATAGACCCAATTCCAAAAGTTATCTGGTTGGGTTAAGTAGCAGCATAAAGATATAAAAAAAGAAAATATCCAGTAAAACTAAAGTCCTATAAACAATGAATAATTTCAAGGATGACTTACTCCACTGTAGTGGGTAGTAGATATACATTGATTTACCCCCTTCCAGGATCCTGGACCCCTCAGCGTCAAATTTTTTTTGCATCTATGATGAAGATGTTTGTCCACTTATGGATCCTTGGTAATTGTTCTGCCCTCTGAATAGGGCAAATATGTTTGCATTATGTGCTGGTTTAGTTATAGCACCATCTAGTGGTGGCTGAATTCATAGCTGTCTTAATTAGCATTTGCAGTCTGTGACTTTAACAGAACCAGTGCACTTGGGATTGAAGCAATGCTTTGTAGGAAGGAAGCAATGTATTCTGGGACAAAGAAGGTGCCATTTTCTTCTTGTATTTCATAAGGACACACGTATTTATCTGTCCTCCTGTTAACTCTCCAACTTGAGTTCGTTATCCTGGTAAAGCATATCTGGTAAGCTTAATATCTTTCTTGCAATGCAGTTTTGTACAGAGATATTATTAGCTGTATAGCAGTCAGTGCTCAGTAGATGTAACTAGACACCTGTGTTTTTTCTATGTAAGTTGCTTCACACTGAATACTTCCTGTAATTGTGTTAGCTGTGTGATCATCTGCCCAATACTTACGCATGTCGTTTGTATTCTTTATAGTTTTACCGCTCGCTCGCATGTTCATACTCTTCACAAATACACAAGTTAGACTACAGAGAACAGTTTGCTTATTTTGGAAGACAGAGCCATGGTTTATGCTGTATGCTAGATTGCACACCATGTCAACGTGTATGAAGGCAGAAGAGTAATCGTCCAAATAAATTTACATTTGAAGTATGTTGTATCAGATATATAAAATTAGAATAACGCATTTCGGGGTTAAGAACTCCACCTTCATCAGACATGCTTCAATTTACAATCAATTTTGTCCCTATTTTCTACTCTGGGTCACATTATTCCACAGGAACCTCCTAAAGAAACAATGTAGCCGTCATCTTAATGAACACTCTACATTCTAAAACCCCTGGCAAAAATTATGGAATCACCATCCTTGGAGGATGTTCATTCAGTTGTTTAATTTTGTAGATAAAAAGCAGATCACAGACATGGCACAAAACTAAAGTCAATTCAAATGGCCACTTTCTGGCTTTAAGAAACTAAAAGAAATCAAGAACAAAAATGTGGTAGTCAGTTATGGTTACTTTTTTAAACCAAGCATAGGGGAAAAAAAATATGGAATCACTCAATTCTGAGGAAAAAATTATGGAATCATGAAAAACAAACCAACAAAAAATACTCCAACACATCACTAGTATTTTGTTGCACCACCTCTGGCTTTTATAACAGCTTGCAGTCTCTAAAGGCCCCTTTACATTTAGCGATGCACCAGCGATCCCGACCACGATATGACCCGGTCGGGATCGATGGTGCATCGCTAAATGGTCGCTAGTGAGCTGTAAAACAGGCAGATCTCACTAGCCTCACCTGGCAGATCTCACCTGGAGTTTAATATCTATGTGCCAGTGGAACCATACAGGACACTTCTTGCCCAGATGGTCATCCAACATTGACAGCTCCCTATTAATTATTCTGTGTACTCACTCCATGTTTGCTCTTCATCAGATAACCTGCTTCCATTACCTGTTCACAGCAGGGGGTGCAGGCAGAGATTCAATGCCTCCAGCTTTTGATCTGTATAATTACAACTCCATTTATGACATATACATAGTAACATTGTAACATAGGTTTTAAGGTAAGGAAGACTTTAATTCCATCTAGATTCAACCCATAGCCTAACATGCTGATCCAGAGGAAGGCAAAAAAAAACCCAAGTGGCAAATAGTAAGCTCCACATTGGGGGAAAAAAATTCCTTCCCGACTGCACATATGGCAATCAGACTTTTCCTGGATCAATGTCCTATCAAGGCATCCAGACCCTTCTTAAATTTTAGTAGTGAATCACTCATTACAACATCATAAGGCAGAGAGTTCCATAGTCTCACTGCTCTTACAGTAAAGAATCTGCGTCTGTGATTATGATTAAACCTTCTTTACTCTAGACGTAGAGGATGCCCCCTTGTCCCCGTCTCAGGTCTAAGGGCCCCATCACACACAGCGAGATCGCTAGTGAGATCGTTGATTTTGTGACGCATCAGCGATCTCTCCAGCGATATCGCTGTGTGTGACGGGGATCAGCGACCGGCCCCCCCTGCCGGGTATCGCTGATCGTGCAGGATCGTCCTGGGCCATTTTTTGATCGTTGGTCTGTGTGGTTGGTTGGTATGGCAGCGAGACCAGCGATCAGCGACGCTGGTTTCCAACGTAAACATCGGGTAACTAAGAGCCGCGCGGCTCTTGGATACCCGCTGTTTACCCTAGATACCAGCGCACTTTAGGGTAAACAGCGGGTATCCAAGAGCCGCGCGGCTCTTAGTTACCCAATGTTTACGTTGGAAACCAGTGTGCACGGTGATATCTAGGGTAAATAGCGGGTATCCAAGAGCCGCGTGGCTCTTAGATACCCGCTGTTTACATTGGAAACCAGCTTGCTCGCTGGTCCTGATCACTGGAGGGGCTGTCTATGTGACAACTCACCAGCTATCAGCCTAACGATGTCCCAGCGATCCCATCCATGTCGGAATATTGGTGGGATCGCTGGGACATCGTTATGTGTAACGGGGCCTTAAGCGTAAAAGATAATTAGAAAGGTCTTTGTACTGTCCCTTCATAAATTTATACATTGTAATAAGATCACCCTTAAGCCTTCGTTTTTCCAAACTAAATAACCCCAAGTGTAATAACCTGTCTTGGTATTGCAGACCCCTTAGTTCCCTAATAACCTTGGTCGCTCTTCTCTGCACCCGCTCCAGTTCAGCTATGTCTTTCTTATACACTGGAGACCAGAGCTGTACACAGTATTCTAAGTGTGGTCGCACTAGTGACTTGTATAGAGGTAAAATTATGTTCTCATGAGCATCTATGCCTCTTTTAATGCTTCCCTTTATTTTATTTGCCTTTGCAGCAGCTTCCTGACACGGGCCACTAAATGTGAGTTTGTCGTCCAACTATACACCCAGGTGACAGTTTTGCCCACTGTTTTACAACTGAGCACATACTTACCGTATTTTACAGACTATAAGATGCACTTTTTTTCCCCAAAATTTTTTGGGAAAATGGGGGTGCGTCTTATAGTCGGAATATACTTACAAATTACTGTGGTGGCGGTCCCGATCAGAAGCTGCAGGGTGATGCAGCCTCCCTTTCTGTGGTGCGGCAGTGGTGCTCTGTTGTGCGACGGGGGCTCCGCTGGCATTTTGTGAAAGCCCGGAGGCCCCCGCAAATCCATTGCTGCGATGCGGTGGCCACCAGGAAAATGGTAGCTGGGGACGGCGCTTGCTCGGATTGAGATCTTGAACCGAGCAAGCGCTGTTTTTTTTTCTTGAAGAGATCTCGGGACGAAATCTCATTGCCGAGATCTGAATCTGAGCATGCGCTGCCCCCAGCGGCCATTTTCCTGGAGGCCACCATATCGCAGCAGATTGAGATCTCTGCAACAAGATCTCGCCCCGAGATCTTGGGAAATGAGATCTCGGGATGAGATCTCGTTGCCGAGATCTTAATCTGAGCATGCGCCGTCCCCTGCGGCCATTTTACCAGAGGCCACCACATTGCAGCAATGGAACTGCGTGGGCCTCTGGGCTTTCACAAAATGCTGGTGGAGCCCCACCACACCACCGGGAATAATAATAATAATTAATAATTTTATTTTTATTGCACCAACATATTCTGCAGCACTTTACATTATAGAGGGGACTTGGACAGACAATAGACATTACAGCACCACCGCCTCACCAGCCTGGGATGGGATTTACCGGAGGCCACTGCACCAGCCTAGACCACCGAACAACCCCTGTGACCACGCTCCCCTGTGACCACTTTTCCACCTGTGCCGATCCTTCCCCCCCGGTATGCTGAATTCGGACTGTAAGACGGACCCCCATTTGACCCATTATTTTTTTCCCTATTTTCCTTCTGATAATTTGGGGTGCGTCTTATGGTCTGGTGTGCCTTATAGTCCGAAAAATACGGTATACATCTTATTTCCTCTTCCTAAGTGCATGACCTTACATTTATCCCCATTAAAGCTCATTTGCCATTTATCAGCCCAAGCTTCTAGTTTACATAAATCCTCCTGTAATATAAAATTGTCCTCCTCTGTATTGATTACCCTGAAGAATTTAGCGTCATCTGCAGATATAGAAAATTCTACTCTGTATGCCCCCTACAAGGTCATTAATAAATATGTTAAAAAGAAGCGGGCCCAACACTGACCCCTGTGGTACCCCACTGCTAACCGTGACCCAGTCTGAGTGTGCCCCAATAATAGCCACCCTTTGTTTCCTATCCCTGAGCCAGTTCTTAACCCCCTTACACATATTTTCCCCTATCCCCATTGTCGTTATTTTATGTATCAACCTTTTGTGTGGCACCGTATCAAAAGCTTTTGAAAAGCCCATGTACACCACGTCCACTGCATTCCCTTGGTCCAGTCCGGAATTTACCTCTTCATAAAAGCTTATCAGGTTAGTCTGACAGGAACGGTCATGCTGATATTGGGTCATAAGGTTATTCTTCTTCAGATACTCCAGTATAGTATCTCTTAGAAAACCCTCCAGGATTTTACCCACAGTTGAGGTTAAACTTACTGGCCTATAATTTCCAAGTTCAGTTTTTGTGACCTTTTGAATATTGGCACCACATTTACTATACGCCAGTCCTGTGGTACAAACCCTGTTATTATGGAATCTTTAAACATTTAAAATAATGGCCTATCTATGACTGTGCTTAATTCCTGCAGTACTCGGGGGTGTATCCCATCCGGGCCCGGGGATTTGTCAATTTTAGTGATTTGTAGACGCCGCCGTACTTCCTGCTGGGTTAAGCAGGTGACATTTAATGGAGAATTTTTGTTATCACTAATCATGTTATCCATCGTGGGATTTTCTTGTGTAAATACTGTTGAAAAAAGTCATTTAGCATATTGGCTTTTTCCTCATCCTCATCCACCATTTCACCCAGACTATTTTTAAGGGGGCCAACACGCATTTTTTAGTTTCTTAATATTTATGTAGTTAAAGAATATTTTGGGATTATTTTTACTTTCGCTGGCAATGAGTCTCTCTGTCTCAATCTTTGCTGTCTTGATTTGCTTTTTACAGAATTTATTTAATCTTCTGTATTTATTTAATGCCTCATCACTACCTACTTGCTTTAACTTTCTAAATGCTTTATTTTTATCTCTTATTGCACCCCTTACAGCTCTATTTAACCATAGTGGTTTCCTCCTATTTCTAACATGTTTATTCCCATATGGTATATATTGTGCACAGGTCCTATTCAGGATGCTAATAAACATTTTCTTTGTGTATATTTATTTCTCAGGATATCGTCCCAGTTAATTGCACCAAGATCATCTCTAATCCGTTGGTTTGCTTTCCTGAGGTTTAGTGTCCTTGTAACCCCTCTACTACACATCTTATTAAAGGATACATGAAAACGTATTACTTTGTGATCACTATTACCCAAGTGACCCTCAACCCTTACATTTGATATGCGGTCTGGCCTGTTGGTTAATATTAGGTCTAGCAGTGCCCCCCCTCTTGTTGGGTCCCGAACCAGTTGTGAAAGGTAATTGTCTCTCATAGTAGTCAAAAACCTATTACCTTTGCTGGAACTGCAGGTTTCGGTTCCCCAATGTATTTCAGGGTAGTTGAAGTCCCCCATAATAATGACTTCGACCTTGAGTCGTAGCTTCATCTATTTGCTTTATGAGGATATTCTCTGTTGCTTCCATTATTTTTGGAGATTTATAACAAACCCCTATCAGTAATTTATTATTTTTTCCCCCTCCCCTTATTTCCACCCACAGGGACTCTACATTTTCATTAGATTCATATATATTATCACGCAGGATGGGTTTTAAGGATGATTTTACATATAAACACACGCCTCCCCCTCGCTTATTTGTACGGTCATTTCTGAACAGACTATAGCCCTGTAAATTAACCGCCCAGTCATGGCTCTCGTCCAGCCATGTCTTAGATATCCCCACCATGTCATAATTAAGTTCCAACAACATTAATTCTAATTCCTTCATTTTGATGGTGAGGCTTCTGGCATTAGTATACATGCACTTTGTACCATACACAGTCTGTACCAGGCTTATGTGGCACTCTTTTAGGGAGCTCAAGTAGGGTTCCACCCCATTTACAAGAAGAAAATAAAACTTGCCACTCCTTCAATGCTGAAATAATATATTTATTACACATATAGAAAAAACTGAAGGATCCACATAAAAAAAGTTGACGGTTTGGCCTAAATGGCTTTCCTCAGAATAGATGGTGGATCAAATGTGAATAATAAATGCTGAAAAGGCGGTGAAGCCTACAGTAGAGATAAGATAGACTGAGCTGCAGAAAAAGCGCTGTCTCCAGCTTTTTTCTGCAGTGTGGTCTGTGCAATAAATATATTATTTCAGCATTGAAGGAGTGCCATATACCATACACCTTATTCCATATGCGGTTTGATTAATGATTACTAAACTAATAAAACTTTGTTTTTATTATGTACATCTATTTCTTTTTGATGCACCCTATGATCTTACTTGCTTTGGCAGTAGCTTCCTGACCCTGGTTGCTACAGTTGAGTTTCAGATTAAAGGGGTTGTTCACTATTCGGATAACCCCTTCTAAATCCATAGGTCCTTCCCCCCAGTAAAAAAAAAAAGACATACTCACCTATGGTGCTGTCGCCGTTCGAACGGCTTGAGTACTGGCTATCATTGTTATGTCGCGTGATTCCTGTAGTTGATCACTCTCCTCTCCTATGAACGTAATTGATATATGGGAGAAGTAAAAGCTGCGGCTGCCCTCTCACTCTGGATGTCTTGGTTTGTCTGAAGGAAGGGCAAGTAAAGCCAGTGCTGATTGGCCACAGGGAGCTTGTGAAATAACAATATCATACAAGCCATAGTTGAGTATGTATCTGCGACGGAAACACAGGGATTGAGAAGGAGTTGTCCGAGTAGTGGACAAACCCTTTAACTAAATTTCATTGGTCCTTTTTTACATCCATTTTTAATCAGAGTTTTCCTATTTAGTAATAAATCATAGCATGGGATTTCCCTTCCCATGTGGATATGCTATCAGAGACTGCGATGGGGCTGCTGCACTCTTATTTCTTCTGCTTGTTCCACATTCATCTGAGAGAAGTGCACAGCAGCCCAATAGCGGGCACTGATTTGCTGACTGCGGCGACCCAAGCAAACACCCCCCAGTCAATGCCCCTCTCCCTTCCTCCCCAAGAAAATCTCAACTAACAATAACGAGATAAACGCAGGCAATTGGTGGGTGAAGGTCGGTCACAGCTTTAATTTTTTATAGAAATATGTACTGTAACATTAAAAGGAAGCACTTGAAACTTAACAAAAGACCAGTAGCCAAATGCCATGCAACATCTACAGGCAAGTCAGCCTACTTAGTCGCAACATTCCAATGCTTCCTTCATTGAAAACAGCCAAGGAGGATCCTGAGTAGTACTACACAGGACTCCGACCCCCACCCATCAGGCACAAATCTTGTTCAATCAAATCTTGGAGCCCCAACAAGAGAATTTCCAAACCAATATCGGTGAGGTGGACACCATCCGACCTCAAAAGAGATGAGTTGTCACCTTCAAGCTGGCAATGTCACACCAAATTTATCCCACACAAACTTAGAAATATGTGCATTTATAGTGCGTCAAGTCCACTCCACAGCCATCCCATCTCGAACCCCTGCCATACAGCTTGGGGGACTATCTTTGACCAAAGTAGAATGAGTTTGGGAGAAAACTGGGGAAACGTTCCAGATCAGACCTCATCATAGTTACAAGCTCAGCAACTTTATAGGAACACAAATCACTCTCCTAGCATGCAATACCAGTATTACTGGTCCTGAAATATCTCTCCCAATGTCAACCACTTCTTGTAACACCTGAGGCCATTTCAGACCTCTAATACCTCTCCAATTTACATCCATCCCTGAAAACCCTTATTTCTTCCACCTGGTCAACATTCTGCTCTCTGAGCCGCCCAGAAAATGTAAGAGTGGCCTAAAAGCCACACAGATGGCCAGGAGGGACCTAACAAACAAAAGAGAAATAAATTACATTAATAAATCCAGTCTAATATACCTGGCATAGCAGGCAGAATGCAACCTTCCAATCCTTTGATCCTCTGCCTCTGGCAAACTCAACCATCAGGCCTCAGTAGTGAACCCTATCCGAAAGAGTGTGTCCCATAATCCCTTGGATGCACTCCGGAAGCCTGTAAGCACTTGCGAAAAATTGACTGAAATTGGAATTTAGTTAAAGGAGCCCCATCCACATGAGTCAAGAAAAATTTTCCACTACATCTGAAATGCAAATAATTTTAAACCATCTTGACAAGGCAAACGGTGCCTGAAACTGGGTTTAACAGAATCCAAGTGCCCTGCCCGAAGGGTCCGTTTTGGACTTGCGAATAATGAAGATGTATCGCATCCTCTATGACAAACACGTCCTCAAATAATAAACCCCCTTCCGGCCTTTTCTTTGACTTAGGCTGGAGTCACACACAACGATTAAAAAATCGGTCCGATTTTTACAGTATGAAATCGCACAAAGGTTTCTTGTCCAGGGATCCGTCTGTCATCCGGATTTCCGGCGCTGAACCGATTTTATTCGCATCTAAGCATCCAATTGACATCCAATGCCAATGCCTGATGCTCTTTCCTGTTGACCTGGAGAAGTCTTGCGATTTTATCACAAGTCACACTTGTGGTCCGTTTGT
This sequence comes from Dendrobates tinctorius, assembly GCF_039654945.1. Taxonomy (NCBI): domain Eukaryota; kingdom Metazoa; phylum Chordata; class Amphibia; order Anura; family Dendrobatidae; genus Dendrobates; species Dendrobates tinctorius. The sequence continues at coordinate 350,407 of NW_027361739.1, read as the reverse complement.
AATCCGATTTTTAATTGCACCCATAGACTTGCATTGGCGAGTCCGATCCGAAAATCGGTGACAATCGCAGCATGCTGCGATTGTCTCGGTCCGAGGAGACGTTCCGACAAAAAATCAGATGATGGGAGCTGCCCCATAGAATAACATTGGGACGAATGCAATGCGATTTTATACCGCATTGCATTCGTCCGATTTTTTCGCTAGTGTGACTCCGGCCTTAGGGACTAATTCGCTAATGCGTAAGGCATCAAAGTACAGGATTGCATACGCAGCGGAAAAAAGGGCAGATTCAAATTGAGAAGAGCAACAAAAGGGGGTAAAGGAAATAATCTTATGTAGTAAAGAAAAAGAAATGGGACGTCTACATTCTTTACTGGGCTGCGATCTTCTCCACCCTTTTAGGGCCTGCCTGGTTATAAAGACCTTCGTAACGTCTGGTCAACCTAACAATTGAAAATAAAAAGCCAAGCCAGATAATCGTTGTTGGGCCGAAAAACCTGAAATCCCAGAATTTAAAAGTAGCATCAAAAATTCAATTGTTACATCAAGTCTGGCCTGGCAGCAAGAGTGAACTGGTCTTCCCTTGATCAACCGACACCATTCTTCCTGAGACTTACCATATGACAGCCAAGTGGAAGAAGCTATTGACGAACGGACCAATGGCATCAACTGTTGGCCACTATGTCCCATAGGGAAGAGGGGCAAATCAAACCTTCCGGGTGGGCACTGGGACGAAGCTCTCTGAAATCCTGCCAATTAAAACGTGACAAAGCATCAGCAATTCCATTTTCAATTCCTGGATCATGGCGGGCCCTGAACCATATGTTCTTTGTTAAACATAAAAGGACTAAATGACGAAGCAGACCAAGCATTGGGGTGGAGATGAAGTTAAGTAATTTATGCAATGAACTGCACTGAGGTTGTCGCACCAAAAACATACTTTTTGATTAGCTAATTGGGTACCCCATATTTCTACAGCTGCTACAATGGGAAAAAGTTCTAATAAAGTAAGGTTTTTGCAAAGCCCTTGCGATTTCCAAGATTCAGGCCAAGCAGCCACGCAAGACTGATCTCCAAAAATAGTGCCGAAACCAGACAACCCTGCAGCGTCCGAAAATTTTAATTTTAGCTCCTGGCTTGAAACTTTGGACCACATAAAACAAGTATGACCGTTAAATGAAATCAATTTTTTTTTTCAAACCTCCAAATCAGACCACAAAGTTTTGGTTAACCGAATTCTATGGCTTGGCCGGGACGCCCATCTTGTTGCTAAGGACAAGCATCACGAAAACACTCTAACAACTGGCATGACACTACAGGCAAAAGCCAATAGCCCAAGCAAGGATTGCATTTGGTGTAGGGTAACTTTATTGACCGTACAAAAACCTTCAATGATGTACGTAAGCTTCTTGACTTTTTCAGCCGGTAAACAGTAAACCATATTGACTGTGTCAATTTCAATTCCAAAGAAAGATAGGGTTGTAACTGGACCAACAGTCTTTTCCGCAGATAAGGGAACTCCGAACTGGTGGGATATGTCTTTGAAAAAATTCAATAACTGCAAACAAACTGCAGAATCTTTGGGTCCCATAAATAAAAAAATCATCGTAGCGCCACCAGGCGGAACTGCCATGTGCCTTGTAAGAGGTATAGATCATGTCCTGAATGAACAAGTCAGAACACCGTTCCGGATGCTTCTGACCCATAATACAGCCTAAAACAGCAAAAGCCTGCAACCAATTGCTCATAGTTTTTGCAACCTTCTACCTGCTCCTATCAAACGGTCTATCAATCGATCTCCTTTCTTTGTCGACTGTGTGCTGGTCCACTGATATTAAACACCAGATGTCTACATAACTATTAGCAATAAATATAGTAAAGAGAATAGGCAGCTGACACTCTCTCCTCCATCATTGCTTTGAACTGTACTGGCGTCATAGGCACAGGTATAGTTGAATGCATCGGTGCTGGCGGGGGACAGTTGGCGCTGGCGGAACGGGGGCCCCAGCAGCTGCCTGGTCTGCCTGCCACTAACACCAGCCTTGGTTACTAGTAGAGTCCCACAGGGATCAATATTCGGGCCTGGTAACATCTATACTGGTTCCTGTACCTTTCGCTCCTACTTTGGCTGCTAGGTGGCACCGCGCCTTTGTTGTTGGAGATGCAAGACAGCGTTGGTTGTGTTTAATTCCTTGAATGTTTGGTGCTGCTAAATCAGGGAGATATGGGGTTAGGTGTCTATTTTTTTGGATTAGTCTTTTCTGAGAGCCTTGGATGGGGCTGCCTGCTATTTAGACCCCTAGATCTCTTTCTTCCATTGCCAGTAATTTTGTTACTAGTGATGAGTGAACGTGTTCGGATAAGGTGTTATCAGAGCATGCTCATGTGTTAACCAAGTGCCTTCAGCTTGCTCGAAAAGTATGTTTTCGAGTCCTCGCGCCTACATGTCTCGTGGCTGTTCGACAACCGCAACACATGCAGGGATTACCTAAAAAACAGGCAGTCATTCTGCTGGTTTCCTGATTCTTCCTGTTTTCTGACCTCGTCGTGAATTTTGACCTTCCTCTTGTCTTACGGATTCTGTTCCTGACGTGACTTCTTGGATTTGACCCTATTTGGCAATCTATTTTCGCAGAAACAGCCCCCATTTCCAACAGCGGCCCCTAGTCACCCCACGGCAGCAGCAGGTCACAACTCAGTGGTCGTCTGTAGACCTGGAGCCTGCTGGTTATTCAATGAAGAACGCTGCTGTTTCTTTTGGTTATGTAAGTATAAGTACGACTGCTCCTCCTGTGGAGGAGCTCACCTTGCGGCCTTCTCTCGTCTGTCAGGTAAATTACCAGTCAAGCCCCTCTCCAGTGATACCAGGGAACACAAGGACTCTGGTGAGCGTATCCATGATGGGCCCTTGGCTAGACCTATATCCTAATAAAGTCGCGGCGGGCCAACTCTGATTCGGGTTCACTTACGGGTTTTTGATCCCATTTAAGTAGCCCCTCCATAGAATACAATGTAGCCCTCCTCATATAGTATAATGCAGCCCCCATAGAATATAATGTAGCCCCCTCATAGTCTAGTAAGCAGGGCCGGTGTTAGTGGCAGGCAGACCAGGCAGCTGCTGGGACCTCCGCTCCCCCAGGGGCCCCCAGCCAGTCGCCTGCCGCCAGCGCCAACTGTCCCCCACCAGCGCCAATGCATTCATCTATACCGGCACCTATGACGCCAGTACAGTTCAAAGCAATGATGGAGGAGAGAGTGTCAGCTGATGCTCCCTCTCCCATCATTCCCCTTTGCCTCTGACACTGCGGGTGCGCGATGACTTCACTTCATCCCCTACCCACTGTGTTCTGAGCAGACTATGAGGAGTGTATTATACTATATGGAGGACTTAGGAGTGTATTATACTATATGGAGGACTATGGGGAGTGTATAATAGTATATGAAGCACTATGAAGAGTGTATTATACTATATGGATGACTGAGGAGTGCATTATACTATATGGAGGACTGAGTGTATTTTGAGAGGATTATGAGAAATGTATTATACTATATGGAGGACTATGAGGAGTGTATTATACTATATGGAGGACTGAGCAGTGTATTTTAATATAAGGAGGACTATGAGGAGTGTATTATACTATATGGATGACTGAGGAGTGTATTATACTATATGGAGGACTGAGTGTATTTTGAGAGGATTATGAGAAATGTATTATACTATATGGAGGACTATGAGGAGTGTATTATACTATATGGAGGACTGAGCAGTGTATTTTAATATAAGGAGGACTATGAGGAGTATTATACTATATGGATGACTGAGGAGTGGATTATACTGTATGGAGGACTGAGTGTATTTTGAGAGGATTATGAGAAATGTATTATACTATATGGAGGACTATGAGGAGTGTATTATACTATATGGAGGACTGAGCAGTGTATTTTAATATAAGGAGGACTATGAGGAGTGGATTATACCATATGGAGGACTGAGGAGTGGATTATACTATATGGAGGACTGAGGAATGTATTATACCATATGGAGGGCTCAGTGTATTTTAATATATGGAGGACTATGAGGAGTGTATTATACTATATGGCGGACTGAGGAGTGTATTATCCTATATGGAGGACTGAGGAGTGTATTATACTATATGGAGGACTATGGGGAGTGTATAAAACTATGTGAAGCACTATGAAGAGTGTATTATACTATATGGTGGACTAAGCATTGTAATTTAATATATGGAGGACTGGGGAGTGTATTATACTATATGGAGGACTATGGGGAGTGTATTATACTATATGGAGGACTATGGGGCACATTATATTATATGGGTGACTATGGGGTGTGCATTTTACAATATAGAGGACTGTGGTGCACATTATACTATGTGGAGGACTATGGGATGTATTATACTAAACAAGCAAAATGCTGCATATTCATCGAGTTATTGGATTGTTTATGCCGGAAAAAAAAAACATTGTTCTCAGCAGCACATTGCCGGTGTAAACTTTAGATATGCTGCTGATAACGTGATACTGTATGGAGACAGATTTATCTAATAGTGATTGTTCTGTTCCCATCATTCTTTCTCAGTTGGTGTAAAGAGGCTGGGAAACAAGCGAACGACTTCAATATTGTCGATCACACTCGTTTAGCGGCCTGAACTCAGCGCATGTAAATACAACGGGAATGCTTCTGTGTATTGTGCAATATGTTAGCCTTTTGGGCCCCATTTTAAACTTTTGTCTAGGGCCCCACTTTGCCTAAAGCCGGCCCTGCTAGTAACGGTGACAAAATCGGAGTATGTGCCCATTGTTTTCTATCACTGAGCCTGAAGCTTGTCCATATTCTAGCTGCTGGCATATTTTGATATACACTTCCTCTTGTCAATGGATTGCAGCTGCTACAGACATGTGCAGAGATATGGCGGTTATTTCATAATGTGGCATAACTATACCGTAATGTAAATGCTAATGGAGGGTGTGCGTCAGACAATGACAGTAATAAATCCACCCCTAACTATAACTCATACATTACACAGACTACATAAGGGCATACATTACATAGATGTCTTCTCCTACAATTTCTGAAGCTCCAATGCAAAAGGTACAGAGATCTTATGATAATATTGACTTTAGTATTGGGTGACTGTGCCCATTATGGACATAAGGCTCTCTTTCCCAATTAGTATGACCTGTCCTTTAACCCCTTCCCAACCTGTGAAGCCATGTAGGCATCATGAAAGTCGGTGCCAATCCGACCTGTGACGCCTATGTAGCGTCATGGGGTGATCGCGTTCATGTGGGTCGGGTGAAATGTCACCTGACCTGCAGGGACAGAAGGAACGGTACTTGACACCAGGGGGGAGGCTTTGCCCCCCCCCGTGGCCACGATCGCTCTGATTGGCTGTTTCATGTTCAACAGCCAATCAGAGCAATTGTAATATTTCACCAATGAAACTTGGTGAAATATTACAAACCAGCCATGGCCGATGCTGCAATATCATCTGCCATGGCTGGAGAACTAGGGTTAGGGTTGGGATTAGGGTTAGGGGTGTGTTGGGGTTAGGATTGGGATTAGAGTTAGGCTTGTGGTTAGGGTTAGGATCAGGGGGTCTCCAAACGTGACATGGCGCCACTATTGATTCCAGCCAATTTTGTGTTCAAAAAGTCAAACAGTGCTCCCTCCCTTCCGAGCCCCGACATGTGCCCAAACAGTGTTTACCCAGGGGTGAACCTAGCCTCTCTGCTGTCTGAGGCAAACTGCAAAATGGCGCCCCCCCCTCCCCCATAGTAAAATCAGTACTAATAAATCTGGTTTACTCTTTACTAGCCTAACCTGACATACATGTAAAATACATATACTTTTAAATAGGAATATATTTGAAACATCGATCTTTACACTTCTTCAGGGACTCAATGCTCCCTGAGGCGAAGTGATCAACTTGATTCATTTTAGGTGCGCCCCTGGCCTGGGAACAGTGCTTACTGTAGCGCTTCTTCCCTGGTGCCCGTCTGTGTGGGACTGAAGCGGCACACAGTTGCCACACGTATTACACACAGGGACACGGATATCTCCAGTACCTGTTTTTCCGGTACCGGAAATATCAGGATGTGTGAAACCAGCCTAAAGCCACATTCACACATTCAGTATTTGGTCAGTATTTTACCTCAGTATTTGTAAGCCAAATCGGGAGTGGGTGAGAAATACAGAACTGATGACGTGTTTCTATTATACTTTTCCTCTGATTGTTCCACTCCTGGTTTTCGCCTACAAATACTGAGGTAAAATACTGAACGTGTGAACGTGGCCTGATAGAGGGTTTCTGCTACTTCTGACTTCCCGCAGACAGAAGTTGCAGTCACAAGATGGCGCCAATAAAAGGTGGAGACGGTGATATTATACACAGGAGCTCTGTATATAGTGTATAGTTTACAGGTAATACAGTGATCACCAGTGACATACACAGGAGCTCTGTACATAGTGTCAGTGCACAGGTAATACAGTGTTCACCGGTGACATTATACACATGATCTCTGTATACAATGTCAGTGTACAGGTAATACAGTGCTCACCGTTGACATTATACACAGGAGCTCTGTATATAATGTATAGGTAATACAGTGATCACCGGTGAGACTATACACCGGACCGCTGTATATAGTATGCAGTGTATAGTGTCAGTGTACAGGTAACACATTAACTCACCAGTGATGTCTCTAGGTGAAGGTAAAGTTATAGGTAAAGTAAGTGCCCTATAACCAATGAACAGAAAAGGGGGAGGGGTTGTTAAAAAGGTACTACTGGCCTCTCAGATCCTCAATTTTAATCTGACCTGATAGCAAAATGACTATAGTTGCCCATAGGATATGTCATCCACTTGCCTAAGTAAGTCACAATAACATGTATGGGTATAACATCCTTTTCTTATAAGCACCACTTATTTGTACCATATAAATGAGATCATGTATATACTATTCATCCTATGGCCAACTATAGTCATTTTGCCATCAGGTCAGATTAATATTGAGGATCTGAGAGACCAGTTGTACCTTTTTAACAACCCCACCTTTTCTGTTCGTTGGTTATAGGGCACTTCCTTCACTGTGGTACCCCTTTGTTTTTGCTGTTTTACTAATTTGGCTTTTTACAATTTTACCTAATAAAGATTAAGTTTTAACATCCACCTTGCTACACAGATAATCCCTTAATTAGCCCCTATGGTATATCCTGGCCCCCTTGGGTGAAGAAAGAAAGAAAGAAAGAAAGAAAGAAAGAAAGAAAGAAAGAAGGGAAAGAAAGAAAGAGGGGAAAGAACAGAGAGAGAGAGAGAGAACTGAGATAGAGAAAGAAAGATCAGAGAAAGAAAGAAAGAGGGGAGAGAAAGAACAGAGAGAGAAAGAAAGAACAGAGAGAGCGAAAGAAGGAACTGAGAGAGAAAGAAAGAGGGGAAAGAAAGAGAACAAAAAGAAAGAACAGAGAGAGAAAGAAAGAGTGGAAAGAAAAAGAACAGAGAGTGAAAGAAAGAACAGAGAGAATGAGGGGAAGGAAAGAACAGAGAGAGAAATAAAGAGGGGAAAAAAGAACCGAGCAAAAGAAAGAACAGAGAGCGAAAGAAAGAACAGAGCGAGAGAAAGAAAGAGGGGAAAGAAAGAACAGAGAGAGAAAGAACAGAGAGAGAAAAAAGAAAGGAGATAAAGAAAGAGAACAGAGAGAGAAGGAAAGAACAGAGAGAGAAAGAAAGAGGGGAAAGAAAGAAAGAAAGAACAGAGAGAGAAAGAAAGAAACAGAGAGAAAGAAAGAAAGATTAGAGATGGAAAGAAAGAACAGAGAGAGAAAGAAACAGAGAGAAAGATTCTATAAAGATATTATAGTAGCCCGGCTCCCAATGTAATACCCACCTGAGCCTCCTGGTGCAGGACATATCATGATGGTGATGGATCTGAAGAATTCCCTGAAGTGCTCCATGGTTCCGTCACAATCTCCTCCCAAAATTACCCCATTTCCGGTCAGCTTCCAGAACGTCACTTCTGGTGGAACGTCACGTGCGAGTTTTAAAGTGCTCCTCTAGGCTCCGCCGTGTACTTCTGTGTACGCGGGAAAAGTAAGTTCCCGGCCGGGGCAGACTCAAAATCAGGACTGTCCCGCTGGATCCAAGACGGTTGGGAGGTATGAATGCTCCCCAACATACAGCGACCTCGTACACTCACGGCTCCGCACACCTCATACACACACGGTTCCGCTTTGTATGCCTCGTTCACACACGGTTCCGCTCCGTACACCTCGCACACACATGGCTCCACTCAGTACACACATGGGTCCACTCCATAAACCTCGTACACATGTGGCTCTGCTCCATACACCTTGTACACTAGCGGCCTCGCTATGTACATCTTGTATACACATGGGTCCATTCCGTAAAACTTGTACACATGCGGCTCCGCTCCATACACCTCGTACTCATGTGGTTTTGTTCCGTACACCTTGCACGCATGCGGCTCCGCTCCATACACCCCTTACACACATGGCTCTGCTCCGCTCCGTACACACACGGCTCGGCTCCGTACACTTCATACACACAGGACTCAATTTGGTACACCCCGTACACACGCAACTCCACTCCATACACCAAGTACACACGCGGATCCGCTCCGTACACCAGTTACACACACGGCTCCACTCCGTACCCCAAGTACACACGTGGGTCCGCTCCGTACACCTCGCACACACACGGCTCCACTCAGTGCACACATGGCTCCACTCCGTAAACCTCATACACATGTGGCTCTGCTCCAAACACCTCATACACACATGGCTCCACTCCGTAAACCTTGTACACATGCAGTTCCGCTCCATACACCTCGTACTCATGCGGCTCCACTCTGTACACCTTGTACGCATGCGGCTCCGCTCCGCACACCTCGTAAACACACGGCTCCGCTCCGTACACTTTGAACACACATGGCTCCGCCCCGTACACCAAGTAGACTCACGGCTCAGCTCCGTACACATTGTACACACACAGCTTCGCTCCGTACACCTCGTACTCACACGGCTCCGCTCCGTACACCTCTTACGCACACGGCTCCGCTCCGTACACCTTGTACACACGGATTCACTCCGTACATCTCGTACACACACGGCTCCACTCCGTACACCTCGTACACGCACACCTCCGCTCCGTACACCTCGTACACACACGGCTCCGCTCCGTACACCTCGTACACACATGCCTCCGCTCCGTACATCTCGTACACACACGGCTCTGCTCCGTACACCTCGTACACACACGGCTCCACTCCATACACCAGGTAGACTCATTGCTCCACTCCGTACACCTCGTACACACGGCTGTGCTACGTACACCCTGTACACACCCGGCTCTGCTACATCCACACTGTAAACCCCTCCTCACCCCACACATAAACTTCCCCTCATCCAGCACAGCAGAGTTCTGCGTACACTGAGGCCCCTGATCATGTGACTCCTGAGTCCTCCCCTCCTGTGACCTCATCAGAGGTCCAGAGCAGCCATATATGTGGCGTACAGCTCTGCAGGTTGTGGTGCGTCTCTCTGGGAGAGCAAGGATGGGGTGCATGGGAGGAGCGTGGCAGATTTTCAGTGCAGTGTAGGAAAGGCAGGGATAGCCCCCAAGCCTGCAAGGCAATAGAGTAGTAACTGAACCTGTGTCTCTGATGCAAGTTCAGTTACTACAACTGCAGTATCTGCCGCCCCCTCTCTTCAGGGAGGCAGCGCTGCCTGAGGCAGAGTGCTCAACTTGCCTCAAGGTAGGTGCGCCCCTGGGTTTACCCCAACATATGGGGCATCAGTTTCCTCAGGAAAAATTGCACAACAACTTTGAGGGTCAATTTCTCCTGTTACCCTTGGGAAAATAAAATGTTGGGGCCTAAACAATAATTTTTGTGGAAAAAAATGATTTTTTATTTTCACGGCTCTGCGTTATAAACTTCTGTGAAGCAATTAGGAGTTCAAAGTGCTCACCACACATCTAGATAAGCTCCTTGGGAGGTCTAGTTTCCAAAATGGTGTCACTTGTGGGGGGTTTCTACTGCTTAGGCACATCAAGGGCTCTGCAAACGCAACATGACGCCCGCAGACCATTCCATCAAAGTCTGCATTCCAAAATGGCACTACTTCCCTTTTGAGCCCTAACATGTGCCGAAACAGTGGTTCCCCCCCACATTTGGGGTCCTAGGGTACTCAGGACAAATTGGACAACAACTTTTGGGGTCCAATTTTTCCTGATACCCTTGTGAAAATAAAAAATTGCAGGCTAAAAAATCATTTTTGTGCAACAAAAAATGATTTTTTTATTTTCACGGCTCTGCGCTATAAACTTTAGTGAAACACTTTGGGGTTCAAAGATCTCACAACACATCTAGATAAGTTCCTTGGGGGTCTAGTTTCCAAAATGGGGTCACTTGAGGAGGAGCGCCAATGTTTAGGCACACAGGGGCTCTCCATACGCTATATGGTGTTCGCTAACGATTGGAGCTAAATTTCCATTCAAAAAGTCAAATGGCGCTCCTTCCCTTCTGAGCCCTACCGTGCGCCCAAACAGTTGTTTATGACCACATATGAGGTATCGGTGTACTCAGGAGAAATTGCCCAACAAATTTTACGATCCATTTTATCCTGTTGCTCATGTGAAAATCAAAAAAATTGATGCTAAAAGAACATTTTTGTTGGAAAAATTAAAATGTCCATTTTTTCCTTCCACGTTGCTTTAGTTCCTGTAAAGCACTTGAATTGTTAATAATCTTTTTAGAATGGAGTCACTTTGGGGTAATTTCTGTCATATAGACCCCTCAAAGTGACTTCAAATATGATGTGGTCCCTAAAAAAATGGTGTTGTAAAAATGAGAAATCGCTGGTTAACTTTTAACCCTTATAACTTCCTAACAAAAAAAAATTTTGTTTCCTTAATTGTGCTGATGGAAAGCAGATATGTGAGAAATGTTATTTTCGCCAAATTTCTGATTTTTTCACAAATAAACACAAAAATTATCGATCTAAATTTACCACTAACATGAAGCCCAATATGTCATGAAAAAACATTATCAAAATCGCTAGGAGCCATTACCTCATAAAGGGACACTGGTCAGAATTGCAAAAAATGGCCAGGTCATTAAGGTCAAAATAGGCTGGGTCATGAAGGGGTTAAAGAAGAAGCTCCTGTTGGAGACATTTAACATTTTATATTATTATAATACACACAAGGGCGTAATGACCGATCATGCGCGGAGGTTGGTCGTGCCGACGCCAGCAGCTATTTCAGCAGATGTCATCAGATGTGTATACGAGGAACCGTATTGCTGTGCCGAGACCTGCTGGGTCCCTCTACCGCAATACACGGCGCTGGCCAATCACAGGCTGGCAGCTGACATCGGCAGGTGGCGCATGGCATTGAGATCATACATTGCCCACAGCAGGCACATCGATGTCAGCTGCCGGCCTCTGTATTGGCTACATACAAGGATGTCATGGAAGTGCGGAAAGGTGAGTAGAATGTGGCAAGAGCGGCTGAACAGGGAACATATGTACCAGCATGGGCCCAGGATTGGGGGTATATATACTAGGATGAGGGATATACTGTATATACCAGGAAGGGGCCAAGGATGGGGGACATATATACAAGGATAGGGGACAAATATACCATGATGGGGGACATATATACCAGGAAAGAACCCAGGATGGGGCACATATTTACCAGGAAGGGAAACAGAGTAGAGGATATATATAGCAGGAAAAGGGCCCTCCATACATCTGACCAACATATGGGGGAGTGGCTGGAGTAGGTCCAAATTTTTCACGCTAGCCCATAGGACTCTAGTTATGCTACTGAATACACATGAATAGATGTGTTAGGAGTCAGATTTCTGCCTCTCCCTTGCGGAAATCTAGATCCTCACATCCTTCAGTCTCCTGTGCCATTCCTGCTGTAAAGGAGATTGCAGAGGAGATTGCCCTGCGGCAACTCTCTCCAGAGGCTAAGTCCTTTGTTCCCTGGAGCCTTGGAGATTTCCGGAAGGTCCCGTTCGCTATAAAAAGTGCGCATGGCTGTTCCGCCATGCGCTGGTATAGTTATACTGCTGCTGTATGTTTGTTGATGGATGCATGGACTGGTGAATGACTCATTGGAAACCCCTACCCTCTGATACTACGTATGTGAGAGTGTTTGAGTTAGTGCCAGTATACAGCGCCAAGCGCTATGCTCCTATACTACAGCAGCTAAGCATCAGCATTGCGCCTGCTAATTAGCAGTGTCTTCTCAGCGGCTCTGTCCTCGCTGTGCTGCAGTTGCAGCTCTGTTGGCGTTCGCGGTTGCGAACGCTCTGCACCCGATTCCTCCGGTAGGTCTAGACGGAGTAAGTACCGCCATATAGTGCTACTCCTGTGACCATATACTGCGGGTGTAGCGCTGACGTTCTGTGCTCTTAACAGACTCAGCATTTTTATATTTTGGTGTTTTGTGTTCTTTGACTCTGTGAGTTTAACAGAGTCTGTGCTGTGGCACTTTGGGTGCAGTTAAACCCTGTGCACATTACCGCCTGATACCTCTGTCATCACCTAGCTGCAGTTTTTCCATCCTCCGCACGGTGGACCCCGAGTGGCGAAGGCACTTTATTTATATTTTTTATTTATTGCCTTCCGCCACTCCTAACAAGATGTTCTTCTCCGTTGACACAACAGTACATAATATTGATATGAGCATATTGATGTAGGAACGTGACTCGTGACAGACAGGGTTAAGGGATGCTACATACAGTAGGTGTTGCATAGGTCTTCCGCAGAAGGAGTCAATCACAGGTCACCTTTGTAGGGGGTCCACTAATTGACATGTGGAGCTCCCTTTAGCAGGGGGCATGTACATGTGCAGGGACAGTAGGAGATAAAAAGATAGAAAGCGCCACTGTGTCTTGCCATTGGTTAACAGGAAATGTTCTGAAATTAAATCTCCTTCAAAAGATGTTCCTCTTTCTGGTTTCTGTGGCTCACTCCTCCTCCATTCTCTGCCTGCCTCTCCTTCAGCTGTCTTACTTCCTCCAATCTCTTTTTTCTTTCCAGATATCCTATCCAGTTTCTAGCAGTCCACCCACATTATTTGTTTTTTGCCTGTATACAGGCTGTGCCCTCTTACTGATCATAGTCCAACACCTCTCCTCTTTGTATTTACCTCCGGTATCTAAAGCTCAACGCCCCCCCCTCCAGTCTAATAAGAACAGACAGCTGTTAAGTGGAAGTCCTTTTTATGGGCATGTCTGAAACTGTCCGCCCACGGCTGCTGACAGCCAGCCAAGGCAAATGCACTGTTCCGGTGTACAGTCTATGCTGGTGTCCTCCTAAAGTGCCAACCAGTGGATTGGATGATAAATTGTGATATGGCCACATCTGCCCACATGGTCCTACTTTTTTATAGTACGAGATACATCTGGTAGTCCACCAGTCGCTGGAGCACATAAATATTGGTCTATGTGATTATTCATGTTGCTTATAAAATGGAAACATATTCTATAGCTGTGTACAGAGAATGCCACCATATGCATCACCAATGAGGGCCACAATCTAATTTCCAAACCTCTTTTAAGCCCATTGCATTAGAATACAACCTATCAGCATGTTTTTTTTGAGTATGAAAGGAAACAAGTGTGCCCATAGGAGACCCACACCAACAGGCGAAGAGCATGCAAACGCCATGCATACTGATATTGTCCTCCATTAGATTCAAACCCGGGATCCTAGTTGTGCAAGGCAGCAGTGATAAAAACTGGAATGCCATTGTGTGGCAGTGACCGGTGTCATATGCGAGGTTCGTTATGTGTCCCCCTCAGGATGCGTACAGAAGCGTATTGAAGCCTAGGGAGTTCATTGCAGTCACAGGCATAGCTGTGATTGCAATGCAAAATAAAAGTAAAGGTACCGTTACACCTAGCGATGCACCAGCGATCCCGACTAGCGATATGACGCGGTCAGGATCGCTGGTGCATCGCTAGGCGGTCGCTAGTGAACTGCCACACAGGCAGATCTCACTAGCGACATCGCTGGGGACGGGGGGTCGCTACTTACCTGTCAGACGCGGCGATCCTGCGTCCTGCCGCCCGCGTCCACGCGTCGCTCGTCGGCGCCACAGGAAGCGCCGCAGGAAGTGACCGACGAGGAATGGTCCAGGAGCTTCTCGCGCGATCAGCGATAACCAGCGGGGGAGCCGGTCAGAGGTAAGTAGCACATGCAGCGATATCGCTAGCAATATCGCTGCAACGTCACAAAATCGGTGACTTTACAGCGATATTGCTAGCAATATCGCAGTGTGTAACGGGGGCTTAAGTGTTGATCTTGGGCAACCTATTTGCCAAGGCAGATTTAAGAAAACCTGCCGTGGGCTTTAATTTTTTAAATGGAGTACAGGATGGTAGTGGGGCAGTCCGTTTTCTTCCTGTCCGAGTTTTCCATGTGGCCTATGGCCACAGGTTCCTTAAAAAAAAACCCTGAAGAAGAGAGTAGGGTGTGTCAGTTTGGTCTTGCAAGCGTGCAGAGCAGAAGGCTGTGCATAGCTCCACCTGTGTGAGGCAACACAGGGCCAAGCGGAGCCAAAAGGCCTGGCACCCCTCATCGTACACAGCGGTGCAGTCCCATGCAATACGTCTTGGATGTGGACTGTTTTGTTTCCCGGCTGCGATCTGGAGGATATTGCGTGCTGTTTATTTCTGTGACTTGGACATTAAATATGTTTTGCTTTGAACTTTGCTGGGTCACTGCCTCATCACTGCACAGTGTGGATACCGCTGCACTACATATGGTGGAGAATGCGGTCAGTGTGAACTGAGGCATACCCCAGAGCATGCTGCATTTCAGTGATTAAGCCTGCAATGCTACAGCTCAAGCCTGATGACAAAATGGAGGAGCTTTTGAAGCAGTTGGTCCTCACTCAACAGTGGCAACAGGAGCAGCAGCAGCTACAGTTTCAGCAGCAGCAAGAGTTGCTGCAGCTGCAGCGGCAACAGCAGGAGCTACTGTATCAGCAGCAGCAGAAAACGAATGAGTTGATCTTGCAGCAGATTGCGGCTCTGAATTAAACACCCTCAACAGTGACCCCTATCCGTTCTGAGGCCTGGTACAAATGTGGTAGGAGCCAGGGATGGGGGGTGGACCGCTGTTTACCAAGACCAGATGACATGGACACCAGGCGATGGATGGACGAGGCGGAAACAGATCTGTTGTAACAGTTCCAGCTTTATTTGTCGTCCTCCTGACGACCACTGCCACGCACCGCAGCCACCTGCACAATTCTCTGTTTCTAGGCCCGGGTACCTTTTCACCATTCCTTTAGTCGTGTTGGCGTCCCTCGCGGATCTTTCACTGGGGCTGTCCTAGACCCATCTACCGCCAGCACTTCACCTGCCCGAGGTCGCCGTCCAGTCGGTACTCCTGGGGCCTCACTTGTCCTGCGGTACATCACCTCACCTGTCCTGTGGTACGTCGTGTCAGGGACACCCCCCTGACTGTCCTCTCCGATTAGTCCCCTGGTCGAGCTTTCTCTGTTCCCCGTCTTCTGTCTTCCTCTGCTAAGCTCCTCCCGGGACTGAACTCTCTGGAACCCCAACCACTCCTACTTATCCCCTCTCTCACCGGGAATTCCCCTCCTTGGTTCCTATCTCCCCGCCCCCCATGACTATGTGTTTCTCGAGCCATAAGCCGTTGTTAAGTCCAAAACTACTCTCCCCTGCCATCTTGTGATCATTTCTCGGTACTGCACTCTCCTATCTCCCTTTCCTTGCTGTCACCCCTCTAACCTGTCAATCTCCGTTTCTAATGCACAAACCGTCCCCGCCTACTACCAGTCAAGTCTGTCCGTCAAGTCACCTTCCCCACACAAAGTCCGGACAGCGCTAAGGAAGATGAGTCCTGAGGACGATATGGAAGCATTCCTCACGGTGTTTGAACGCACCGCAGAGCGGGAGAGATGCGCAAAAGGCCTACCTGGACCTCAATTGCGAGGATGGCCTGGACTATGAGAAGCTGAGAGGTGAGATCCTTGCCCGACTGGGGTTAATACGTATGTGCGGGCTCAGCGGTTGTAACAGTGGTCCTTTGCTGTGCCTCGTCCCGCCAGGTCTCAGGTATATGAATTGTTGCAGCTGGTAAAAAAATGGCTCCAGCCTGAGGTCTTAGCACCATCCCAAATTGTAGAGAGGGTGGTGGTCGACTGGCTGGTGAGGGCTCTGCCAGCAGCCATACAGTGTTGGGTGGGGCAGGAGGACCCGGTCACCCTGGACCAGGTGTTTGGACTGGATGAGCGGTATACAGCCACTCAGGACTTTATATGGGGCACTACTCGACTTCAGCTGCCACGTCGGGCCTCGCCAGCCCAGGAGCCTGGGAAAAGTCTACAAACCTCTATTGAGGCTCACCAGGACCGAGCCAGTAATTAGGGGGTAACCCGAAGTGAGGGTGACAAAAGTCCCGTTTCCCCTAAAGCGGTCCTAAGGTATAGTCATGCCGCAGCTCTTAAGTGTTGGCGGTGCCAAGGGCCCAGAAATGTGGCTGTCAACTGCCCCCTGATATCTGAACCCATTGACTGCGGGTATAGTCGCTGTGTGTCTATGTATGCCCAGCCAGTATGCACGGCCACTACAGGCATTGAAGGCAGCAATCCATATGGAGGCCATCTTGGACTCGGGGAGCGTAGTGACTTTAGTCCATGGGTCCTCTGTTGCTGGAGACAACCCCAAAGGACAGAAAGTGGAGGTGATGGATATACATGGGGAACTCCGGGAGTACGCGACCACGGAGGTTACATTTTCCACACCGTGAGGAGACATCAAACATGTGGTGGGAGTGGTGAAGACCCTTCCATATGGGACTGTGTTGGGAAAAGACTTTCCCCTGTTCTGGACCCTATGGGAGACCAAGGTTAACCCTCCCAAGGTAAATGTTGTTCCGGGAGCAGAACCCGAAGATCCTAAGTCAGGGATACCTGCCACAGGGGTTGTCAACCTAGGGACAGAGGTATTGGAAGGAGAGATTGAGGAGACCCCACTGATCCCCGAACTGGAAATGTCCTCAGTAAGTTCGAGACAGCTCAGCTCAAAAACACTTAGAGGAACTAGGAATGTGTGGTCATGGAGGCGACTCCGGTCGTACCCATGGGGAACCCTCTGGCATCAGCCAAGGACACAGTCAGGGGTCAGGTTAAAATAAAGCTCTCGCTAATCAGCAGTGATGGAAGGCCCAAGACACAGAATACAGATGTATTCTCGGAGCTGCCGGGGTGGCCTTGGTGATCCAGCGTTACATAGTCACTGAGCCCCGGGTAAGGGTACGAAGGCAACAGTACCGAGTGCCAGAAACCCGGTACTTAGGTTACGGGATAGGTCGCGGGGTTATCAAACCCCAAATAAACAAGGTCAAGACCATCCAAAACTGGCCCAAATCTGCTGTCAGTCAGGAAAGTGGGCGTGTCTTCTGCAACAGAGAAGGGGGTGGTTGGTGGAGGCAAAACGCAAAGGAGAAGAATGCGCACATCACCCGATGTTCTGGTCCCTATAAAACTTTGGTTTCTCAGTGGAACATCGGGCAGGGAAGTCATAGGGACCTGCGGATGCCCTGTCACGGACCCCCTGTATGGTGGCAAGTGTTCAACCCCACAAGTTTGAACAGAGCAGGGGGGTATGTGAGACAGTGACTGGTGTCATATGCGAGGTTCACTATGTGTCCCCCCAAAGATGCTCATAGAAGCGTATGGAGGCTGCGGGAGTGCATTGCAAATTTTTGAAATGGACATAGGTTCCTTGTAAAACCCCTGAAGCAGAGGGTTGGGTGTGTCAGTTTGGTCTTGCAAGCGTGCAGAACAGAAGGTTCTGCAGAGCTCCACCTGTGTGAGGCAACACAGCGCCAAGCGGAGCCAAAAGGCCTGGTACCCCTCAGCGTACATGGCGGTGCAGTCGCCCATGGCAATAGGTCTTGGATGTGGACTGTTTTGTTTCCCAGCTGCGATCAGGAGGATATTGTGTGCTATTTATTTCTGTAGACATTAAATATGTTTTGCTTTGAACTTTGCTGGCTCACTACTTCATCACTGCACAGTATGGATACCGCTGCACTACACCATATATACATATACAGTGGCATGTAAAAGTTTGGGCACCCCTGGTCAAAAACAGTTTGAACAGTTAAGCAAGTTGAAGATGAAATTATCTCTCAAAGACCTAAAAGTTAAAGTTTACACATTTCCTCTGCATTTTACGCAAAAGAAAAAAAATATATATATTATATATATATACAGTATATATACTGCTCAAAAAAATAAAGGGAACACTTAAACATAGGATCCTATGTTTAAGTGTTCCCATTATTTTTTTGAGCAGTTTATACTTCTTCATCTTTTACATTTTAAAAATTACAAAAACAAGAATGGACCTGTATTAATTGCTCTTGTTTGAATTCATTACCTGTATAAAAGACACCTGTCCACACAATCACTCACACTCCAACATCTCCACCATGGCCAAGACCAAAGAGCTGTCTAAGGACAAAATTGTTGACCTGCACAAGGCTGGGATGGACTACAGGACAATAGGCAAGCAGCTTAGTGATAAGGCAACAACTGTTGGCACAATTACCGTATATACTCGACTATGAGCCAAGATTTTCAGCCCATTTTTTTGGGCTGAAAGTCCCCCTCTCAGCTGATACTCGAGTCATATATGGGGGTCGGTGGGGGAGGGGGAGCGCTGGTGTCAGAGATCATACTCACCCTCTCCCGACTCGTCTCTGCACCCCCTGCTCCTTCCATGTTCTTGCCGCCCCAGCTCTTTCCTGCGTTCAGCGGTCATGTGGTACCGCTCATTAAAGTTATGAATATGCGCATATTCATGACTTTACATTTCACCGCGCCCACTGGCATTGTTCCTTCAGGGCCTGTTGCGCCCCATCGTCACCGTTTCTTCAGTGCCTGTTGCGTCCCACCGTCACCGTTTCTTCAGGGCCTGTTGCGCCCCACCGGCATCGTTTCTTCAGGGCCTGTTGTGCCCCACCGGCATCGTTTCTTCAGGGCCTGTTGCGCCCCACCAGCATCGTTTCTTCAGGGCCTGTTGCGCCCCACTGGCATCGTTTCTTCAGGGCCTGTTGCGCCCAGCTTCATCCTGGAGTATCGAGGCGTCAAGGCAGCCGCATCAGCGACCTCTATGCGGCCACGCCTGTGAACCTGACAGACCCCTGGAAGGATAAGTTTATTATAGTAGATAAGGACCTCCAGTTTAGTCATATGTGGCCTATAGCACCCCGGGCAAACCGGGTTAGTCGCATCCATAATAAGAAAGTGTTGTTAGGTTTGTTGAGTCCCTGCGTGGACTGGTTATTGTTAACCCCTTTTGTTTGCTCAATATAGCCCCAGCGGCTACAGTATAAAAGTTGTTTCCACAAACCACACTCAGTCTCATGCCTCGTCACTGCATCCTGCGAACCTGCTGAACCCTACACAGGTCAGAGGCCGCGATGACGTAGTCAGTGCGTGCCCTCTGCTGAATGTCACTGCAGAGACCCGGGAGACAGAGCGGTGCGCGGCGATGGAATGGGGACCAGTAAATATCGCCAGTGCCGGGGGCCTGAGCAAGCGGCGACACCGGCACCTGGCCCACATAGCGCACCGGTGTCCCTGCCTGCTCAGGACACCAGCACCTGGCCCCCAGAGACGGAGAGGTGAGTGTGTCATTTATTTTTTTTATTACAGCAGCAATATATGGGGGGTATTTATCTATGGAGCATCTTCTTGGGCCACCATTAACCCTTGTGCAGCATTTTATGGGGGGTATTTATCTATGGAGCATCTTTTTGGACCACCATTAACCCTTGTGCAGCACCACCCTCGGCTTATACTCGAGTCAATACATTTTCCCAGTTTTTTGCGGCAAATTTAAGGGGTCTCGGCTTATACTCGAGTATATATGGTATTAAAATATGGAAGAAACTCAAGATGACTGTCAGTCTTCATCGGTCTGGGGCTCCAAGTATGGTCTTGCCTCGTGGGGTAAGGATGATTCTAAGAAAGGTCAGGAATCAGTCCTGAACTGCATGGGAGGAGGCGAAGCTTAACGGAGGAAGTACGCAGCCCTCCGCAAAGCCCCTGAACGATAATGTGGAACCAGCCTAAGAAGCATTTCAAGGTCCTTGTTGGCCTAGTCAGTCTTCAGACCTGAACCCAATAGAAAATCTTTGAAGGCAGCTGAAACTCAATGTTGCTCAGCGACAGCCCTAAAACCTGAAAGATTTGGATAAGATCTGTATGGAGGAGTGGGCCAAAATCCCTGCTGCAGTGTGGGCAAATTTGGTCAAGAACTACAGAAAACATCTGAGCTCTGTAATTGCAAACAAAGGTTTCTGTACCAAATATTAAGTTCTGTTTTTCTATTGTATCAGATACTTATTTCATACAATAAAATGCAAATTAATTATATAAAAATCATGCAGTCATTTTCTGGATTTTTAATATTTTATCTCTCACAGTTGATGTGTACCTGCGATAAAAATTACAGACCCTTCATTCTTTATGGGTGGGAAAACTTGCAAAATTGGCAGTGTATCAAATACTTTTTCCCCCACTGTATATATACTGCCTAAGGCAGCAACAACAAGATATCTGGAAGGAAGAGCAGGAACATGAAGTGCCATGGCAAGACAAGCCGCTGCATGGGATGTACCATCGACAGATAATGGAGGTGACTGACATGGAGAAATCCTACCAATGGCTGGAGAAAGCTGGACTTCGAGACAGCACAGAGGCACTAATCATAGCGGCACAAGAGCAAGCACTAAGTACCAGATCCATAGAAGCAGGAATCTACCACACAAGACAAGACCCAAGGTGCAGACTATGCAAAGAAACCTCAGAAACAGTCCGACATATAGTGGCAAGAAGCAAAATTATTATTATACATTTTTATAGCGCCAGTTATTCCATGACGCTTTACAGGAACAGCTTATACCAAACGCCACAACCAAGTAGCGGGAATTTTATGCAGAAACATCTGCACAACATATGGGCTAAGTCCCCCTAAATCCATGTGAGAGACCCCAGAAAAAGTGGTGGCGAATGAAAGGGCCAAAATTCTGTGGGACTTCAAGATCCAGACAGATAAGCAGGTGTTGGCTAACCCACCACACATTGTGATGGTAGACAAGGATCCGAAGACAGCAATGATAGTAGATGTGGCAGTGCCAAGTGACAGTGTAAAGCAGGTAAACGTATGCAGTAACGCAAAGGCGCAGAGCAAGGGTTAACAGGAGTGCGGTTTAATTAACAATAATGAACTCCTCACAGGGAGATAACAGGAAGGGGAAAGACAAGTTAAACAGTATAAATGTGGTTCAAAGCAACAGTCTCTCTATAAACTTTAACTTATCTTGACTCCTCTGTCTTTTAGTCAATGGTAGTCCAATAGATGATGTAATGCCAGCAGGGGCTGACTCTGTGTCTTCAAGCTTTCTTGCCCAACACACGGTCACGCCTCTAGCGGCAGCGGGCGGTATCTGGTTTTGCCCACTGAGCCCCTAGTCCATTGAACGGCAGAGCCTAATTGTGAAGCTCTGCACAAGTCTCTCCTCGGCGTGTGCTCCCTTGCGCACCCGCCAACAACTGGATGCACGCACCACAATGTCTCACTTGGCGCTCGTCCCTCGCTATACCCGTGCTGCTTTACCTGCCGCTTGTCTCGCTGTGCACCCAACGGTTCCTGGGCGTTCTCACTTAACTCGTCCTGGGTCTGCTCTGTGCTTCAACCCGCTCCGCAGTGCGCAGCCTATCCCTGCTCCTTCTCTTTTGGCTGGAACTTTCTGCCTTTTCCCGCGCTAAACCCTGCCGTCTCCCCCCGCTTACCACGCCCCCTCCTTTCAGGTCAAGGTTTCTGCCTCTTCTTTCCTTCCCCCATGCAGCACTGGACGCGACCTCGAAAGTTCTGGACCCAACGTCTCAGAGGTACCCACAGCCCGGTCCTCTTCCTTACAACAGCAACATCAGAAAGAAGGAATATGAGAAGCTGGAGAAATACCAGGACCTCAAAAGGAGAACTGAAGAAGGTGTGGAAGGTGAAGGAACAGTGATTCTAGTGGTGGTAGGAGCACTTAGAGCAGTGACCCCTAAGTTGGAAGAATGGTTACAACAGATCCCAGGAGCAACATCTGAGCACTCTGTCCAGAAAAGTGCATTGCTGGGAACAACTAAGATCCTGCGCAGAACCCTCTAACTACCACGCCTCTTGTAGAGGACCCGAGAATGAGAAAAGGAAAAAATAGACCACCCCCATTGGGGGGGAGAAGGAAGGTTTTTTATTCACTGTTCAGAGAAGTCTAGTCATAAGAGGTCTTCATGTAAGAATTTCTGCCAAAAAGGCATTCATTTGACATGGAAACAAAGACAAACGACTCAACTATGCAAAGTTGCTTCTGCTTGCAGCACAGTAGAGTGCACATTCCATGGTACCGATGCAGTCGTGCTGCTGAAGTGAACTGTCAATCATTAAGAACATACTGCCCCCTGGCACGCAGGAAGTTTGGAGACTGGTAGTCCTGAAGATAAGATTATGTGATAATTCCTTTAAGCCAGACATAACATTAACGTATTCATCTAGCATGCATGTCCACTAACCACTAACCATGTGCCAGACATCACTGTAATGACAACAGTCAATTAGTTGTCCCAGTCCCAATGGGAGAAGCACCAAGTATTATGGTGAATGGACTGATTGACCACATTTCCCTCTTTTTGTTATTCCCCATGTGTGGCAACATCTCCATACTTGTTCCCACTGCTCAGAGACTTTCTCCTTTTTAGGCTAAGTTCATGTTATCGAATAGGTAATGAACGATTTTTTGTCATCCG
This sequence comes from Dendrobates tinctorius, assembly GCF_039654945.1. Lineage (NCBI taxonomy): Eukaryota > Metazoa > Chordata > Amphibia > Anura > Dendrobatidae > Dendrobates > Dendrobates tinctorius. The sequence goes on along the minus strand of NW_027361739.1, from coordinate 327,506 downwards.
TGTGCAATCTGTATATCCTTTTTTATACGTGTTATACTTTACCAGCAAAATAAATGAGATTTCTGAAATCTTATGCACGCAATGTTTATTTTTCCTTGCAGATTTGAAGCTGCTTCAGATCTGCACAAAGCTATTAATTTCAGTGTCTTTACAGCGTTTTTCACCCTTACAATTAAATAGGTAAAAAATTAATTAAAAAAAAAAGTATTAATTAACGCATGCAAAAAAGTGGCAAGAAATGGGGGCTGTATTTTAGCAGTATTTTTCTTGTCCACATTCCAGTATTTGTAGCAGCTCTTTCGACCTCGGGATGTATGTGCTAAATCTGACGTTGGAGAGAGCAATGTGGCCACTGATAGCTAGGAGAGACAGTGCCGACAACGCAGGAACAGCGTTGGCACCAGAGGTGAGTATAAGTGCTGTTATTTTAAAAGGGGGGGGAACATACGGATTGAGAAGTGGTTATTCGAGTAGTGGACAACCCCTTTAACCCCTTAACGTCTGCCGATACTACTATGTTACTATGATACGCCTTTTAACGGTGTCAGTAAAGGGCACTTATTCCTCAGCGCTGCTCTTTACCGGCTCTGAGAAATAAAGGTATAGTGCCCCCCAGTGTCGGACAATCTCCGGGGTCTCAACTACCGGGGGGGTAGCTGAGACCCCGGAGAACATGATTTGAGTCGGTTTTTACCAGTCTCGTGATCGCCGTTAATCACTGAATAACGGCAATCACAAAAAAAGTCTGATTTTCCATCCATTTCTTTCTCCACTGATATGATCTAGCATACCAGAGGAGAGAGAAATGGGGTCCCCCAAGCTCCCCAGGGACCTACGCCATCGCAACACCCTCCTGCCCCATCCACCAGACCTCCCCGTCATCTTCCTGGAAGAAAATGGTGGGCGCATATGCAGTTCATGACCCTATCATAGTGATCAAAATAAAAAAAATAGTAAATCAAACCCTGCATTGTCAGAGTTGGAGCTAGATGGAGCTAGAACTAGGGTTGGAGTTGGGGTTAGGGTTGTGGCTAGGGTTAGGGTTGAGGCTAGGGTTAGGGTGGTGTTGGGGTTAGGATTATGTTGTGGTTACAGCACAGTTGTGGTGTTGGGGTAAGGGTTTCGTTGTTGGGGTTATGGTTGTGTTGGGGTTAGGGAAGTGTCGAGGTTAGGGTTGTGTTGGGGTTTGGGTTAGGGTTGGGATTAGGGGTGTGTTGGGGTTAGGGCTGGAGTTAGAATTGGGGAGTTTCCACTTTTTAGGCACATCAGGGGGTCTCCAAACGAAACATGGTGCCCGCCATCGATTCCAGCCAATTTTGCTTTCAAAAAGTCAGATGGTGCTCCCTCCCTTCTGATCTCTGCCATGCGCCCAAACAGTGGATTTCCCCACATACGGGGTATCGGCATACTCAGGAGAAATTGCACTACAAATTTTGTGGTCCAATTTCTCCTGATACCCTTGTGAAAATAAAGAAGTTTGGGTCTAAAATAATATTTTTTGTGAAAAAAGTTAAATGTTAATTTTTTCTTTCAACATTGCGTTAGTTCTCGTGAAGCACCTGAAGGATTAATAAACTTCTTGAATGTGGTTTTGCGCATATTGACCCCTTCAAAAATCACTTCAAATGTGATGTGGTCCCTATAAAATAGATTTTGTTGTAAAAATGAGAAATCGCTGGTCAACTTTTAACCCTTATAACGTCCTGACTAAAAAAAAAAAAATTATGTTTCCAAAATTGTGCTGATGTAAAGTAGACATGAGGGGGAAATGTTATTTATTAACTATTTTGCGTGACACCACTCTCTGATTTAAGTGCACAAAAATTAAACGTTTGAAAATTGCAAAATGTTCAAAATTTCATATCGAAGACATTTTACCACTAACATGAAGTACAATATGTCAAGAAAAAATAGTTTTAGAGTCAGTGGGATCCGTCGAAGCGTTCCAGAGCTATAAAATCATAAAGTGACAGTGGTCAGAATTGTAAAAATTGGCTCGGTCACTAAGGGGTTAATAAAGCCTGACTAAAATAACATAAATATTGATAGATACAAAAGAAAAACTAAGTTTTCCGCAGAGAAATTCTGTTTGTGGTTCCCCCAGAAAAAAATAAATCAAGTGTTCTAATAAATAAAAAGAATAAATTGATTTCTATAGCGCCAACATATTCTGCAGCACTTTACAATTAAGCAGGGAAGTGTACAGACAATAAATACAATACAAAGTAACACATGGTTCACCAGTTCCTGGAGGAGTGAGGGCCCTGCTCACAAGCTTACAGGCTATAAACACTTATTGCATCATGGAAAGCTGCACGCTTATCTTTCTGATTCTGTAGAAAAAGTTGTTGCCTCCTATTATAAACTTTTCGAACAAGAATTAAAGTGTTAAATTAACCACCAAAGTGCCGAGAGCCTATAGATTCATTGGCTACTGTCTTCTTCTCAGAAGCTTAGCCTTTGCCGGGAAATTCCATGAGTCTGTGGGCCAATCAGTGAGCAGGATAAGGCCTTGAGGGCAGGGGAGAGTGAGATCATCACACATGAGAAGAGGAGGAGGAGGAGGAGGAGGACTGAGCTGTGACTGAGGAAGGAGAAGAAGAAAAAACCTCAAACTGTGGTAGGGGGTGGGAAGTGGAGAGTATAGACTGGATGCATGCATACAGTGTGAAGAAGAGTCAAGTGTCAATCTCAAGGACATAAAAGACAAGCTGGTAAGAGCGGGTACAGGTCATGTATTGCCTAGGGGTGTGGAACCTGGGCAGAAGGTCTGGGTTTACGAGGAGACTTTGTACGGAGTAGGTGTGCGTGATTGAAAGCTCGGAAGAAAGTTTGTTCTAGTATGCGCCAACAAGCGAGAATGAAAGGAGTCCATTACAACGCTACGTACAGGATTGTCCGGAGTCTGTTACCGGAATAATGAGGCCGTTCTTACAGACTAGGTAATGCGCGACCTACGTGATCCGTGTGTTCACCCCGTAAAGATCACTTCTGCCTGTGCACGTCTAGGACTGGCGTGTGTATACCTGATCTCTACATACCAGTCACGTCTTTCCTACCCACATACAAGATCGATGGTTTTCTTGGCCACTTCTTGTTTTTCATGACTATGTTTTGTTTTCTTTTCCGATTTGTGCATGATACCCTTAGGCTATGTTCACACGTTGCGTTTTTGCTGTGTTTTTCTGCAGGCAATACCTGCCCTCTTGGCAGTAAAGAAACTGCTTACAAAAATCAGGTTTTGCTGCGTTTTTGTTGTCTCTTGTGCATGCTGATAAAAGTTTAGTGCCCCCCCCCCAAAAAAAATCATGAAGCAACTTCCTTAAGGTTTTTGCACCAAAAATGCTGCACAACCCGATACCTCTGTTTTTTTGCAGCAATATTGCACCTACTCCCTGTTTTCTATGGGTGAGAAAATGTTGCAAAAACGCTGAAAGAAGTGACATGCTGCGGTTTGCAAAAACGCAGCAGTTTTCCAAATCACTCAATAATAAAAAAAAAAATAATGTGCGTGCATGAGATTTCTGAAATCTCATCGTTTTTGCTAGTGCTGTAAAATGCAGCTCAAAATTTGCGTATAAAAAACACAGAGAAAAAAAACGCAACATGTGATCACAGCCTTATATGTGCAATTATACATGTAACAAAAAAACTGCATTTTTATATGGGCAAACTTACAACATTGGAACCTGCAGCAGAAGTAATATCTGAGGCTAGTAATGACAATGACGGATACATACGGCCATCAACATCAGCAGCTTCGTTTAGGGCAGAATGTATTATGACAGGAGGATACTGTAGCATCTTTGTTGTTCCTTTATGGCTTTAATGTATTTGATTAATGGATTGTATATTATAGGCTTACATGACGTACCCAATCCTTAAAGGGCTTCCTCGGGAAAAGAAAAAAATGGAAAATGTCATTATGGCTAAATTCCTAAATATCTTTAATTAGCATATCATATTTGTTTTGTGTCCGGAGGTAATCACTACAGTATATAAAAATGGCATACATTTACCTGCAACAGAAACCTGTTCTATAATGTTACTGGGCCTGGTGCCTGTGAGCATGTGCAGCCAGAATCACTGCTGCTGTGACCTGTACCAGGTACTTCCAGGTCACAGCAGTGAGGCCTAACGTGCACACGCTGTGGATTGGTCTGCGGATTGATCCGCGCGGATTTTGCAAAATCCGCAGGTAAATCCCAGGTCAAAAGACCTGCGGTTTATCTGCGGATTAGGATGCGGTTTTGCCCTGCGGTTTATCATCTCTACAATGGAGGAGATGGTAAACCGCAGCAGAATCCGCAGAAAGAATTGACATGTCATTTCTTTCTGCGGATTGAAAACCGCAGCAAAACCGCGTGGAAAAATCTGCACCGTCTGCACTGCGGTTTCCATTTCCTATAGGATATTATGGTACTGTACACCGCAGCAGAAAATGCTGCGGATCCGCAGGGCCAAAACCGCTGCGGATCTGCAGCAGAATCCGCAGCGTGTGCACACACCCTAATACTGCACATGCTTACAGATAACAGTCCTAACAGGTTGCCGTCTGTATACTGGTGACCAGAGACAGAAGAGGGCCCCTGTGCAAGAACATTATAAGGGCCCTTTGCTTCTCAATAGCTCACGTTAATGCATACTTCCACCTGCTTTAGAAGTGAAAGAGGGCCCCCTTACCTCTTGGGCCCCTGGTTGTACCAATGATATCTCCACTCCTGAGTCTGTGTAACAAGACATTGGCCACTTTAATATAATCCAGCGATTACCTCCCTAGACAAAACAAATGTGATTAGCTAATTAAGGATTTTTAGCAATTTCGTTATACTGACATTTTCTTTCTAACTTTTCCATAGAGAACCCTTAAAGTGATATCTGCTTCTGGCTTTTATATTCAGTAAATACCCCACAGTGGTTATCACCTTTCTCCTGTAGGGGTTATCACACTATAACCACATTAATAGGATAGGTGATAAGTTGCTGATTGCTGGCTGGGACCCTGAGAACATGGCTCTGAGTTCCCCATTTGAATGGAGGGTTGGTCCCCCATACACGCCACAGCTCCATTCATTGTATATGGTAGTAAAGCACCCAGCTGTCTTGTCAGTCTCATTGGCTGAAGCATTAAGGTGCATGCAGAACTGCTAAGGTACCGTCACATTTAGCGATGCACCAGCGATTCCGACATCGATACGACCCGGTCAGGATCGCTGGTGCATCGCTAAATGGTCGCTAGTGAGCTGCCAAACAAGCAGATCTCACCAGCGACATAGCAGCGGTCGGCAGTCGTTACTTACCTGTCAGACGCGGCGATGAAGACGTCTTCCCGCCCGCATCCACGCGTCGCTCGTCTGCGCCAGCAGGAAGGGGCCAGCGAGAAACGGCCAAGGACGTTCTCGTGCGATCAGCGATAATCAGCGGGGGAGCCGGTCAGAGGTAAGTATCACACACAGCGATATCCCTAGCAATATCGCTGCTGCGTCACAAAATCGGTGACGCTTTAGCAATATTGCTAGCTATCTCTCTTAGGCTAGTTTCACACTAGCTCTTTTGAGCGCAGCAACGGCCTGCGCACGGCCGCCGCTAAGCCCCGCCCCTGCCACGCCTCCGCCGGTAGCTCCGCCTACCGGCGCATGACGCTGCATGCGTCCTGCGTCCCCTATCTTTATCACTGGGGGCGCAGGCCGTGCGCAGTATGCGTTTGGCGGCGCATGCGCCTTTTTGACGGTGCGCCGACCTGTGCCAAACGCAACCTGCTGCAGTTTGGTTGCGCTCGGCGCACCATCAAAAAGGCGCATGCGCCGCCAAACGCATACTGCGCACGGCCTGCACCCCCAGTGATAAAGATAGGGGACGCAGGACGCATGCAGCGTCATGCGCCGGTAGGCGGAGCTACTGGCAGAGGCGTGGCAGGGGCGGGGCTTAGCGGCAGCCAAAAGCGCTAGTGTGAAACTAGCCTAAGTGTGACGGGGCCTTAAGTCCACTGAAACAAAGGACTTCAGAGCTCCCTTCTTGGAATCAGTGGCGATCCCAGAGGTCAGATCGGCAGCAATCGCCTGCCCTAATGAAGGCCCCGTCACACTAAGCAATATCACTAGCAATATCGCTAAAGCGTCACCGATTTTGTGACGCAGCAGCGATATTGCTAGCGATATCGCTATGTGTGATACTTACCTCCGACCGGCTCCCCCGCTGGTTATCGCTGATCGCGCGAGAACGTCCTGGGCCGTTTCTCGTCGGCCACTTCCTGCTGGCGCCGACGAGCGACGCATGGAAGCGGGCGGGAGGACGTCATCATCGCCGCGTCTGACAGGTAAGTAACGACCGCTGCTGCGTCACTACATCGCTGTGAGATCTGCCTGTGTGGCAGCTCACTAGCGACCACTTAGCGATGCGCCAGCGATCCTGACCGGGTCATATAGTTGTCGGGATCGCTGGTGCATCGCTTAGTGTGACGGGGCCTTAAAAAGTAGCAAGTTATGGTTTTCCAACTCATTAAAAAAATATAGATATATCCTGATCGGGATGGTAACTGTATTTCTGCATATTGAGGCAGATTTGTCCACAGAGACCAGTTGACATCTTACATTGGGCTGTAATGTTGGTCGTTTTGGTGGCCACCCAGTGTCCCTAGACATAGATGTAACTGAGACTGAATTCACATGATGTAGCCTTGTGGTAGGTAGCGATTCACAAGTCTCCCATCCGGCTGTTATGACCCGCTGTCGAGCCGTTCTGCCAATAGAATTGCTCATCTCTCCTCACATTCACCACTGAGCTGACCACATATCACCGATCCCATGGGCTCTTATAAATACTAACATTTGCTTCTTTGAGCAGACTACTTCCTTATTCTACTGTTTGTCTGTTTCTAAGGGTGTGTTCACATAAGGCAGGCTTATTGCTGACATTTTTGCGATTGATCCTTATATCTGAATGGGGAGTACATAAAGCCATACATCTGCTGCTGTAGTATCCCCGTTCACATGTATGAGACTAATAGCCATTATGTAACAAATCTGCTAAATGTGAACATACTCTTATATGGTGGAGCGTTTCCTTTTATTAGTAAGTGTGGATGGATCAGTTGTTTAATCCTGTAAAGTCACTGAACTTGTTTATTGACCGTTGTAAAAAAAGTTGCAATGGCACCTGCTTCCGTGTACATACCGCCAAACCAGACAAGCTATCAGCGATCATGATTACAGCAAACTGTAATTGTTCTTATCAAACAATGTTTCCAGAGAAGTCTGCAAAGTCTAAAGCTCTGTTCAAAATATCCTATATGCTATGTTAGTGGTACCTGTAGACGAGCCGTCATGAAAGCTACTAGGGTACACTTACAAAAAACAGGAGGCATAGAACTAGTACTATTACACATAGTGACCGATCAGAGTGCAGGTTTGAGTTTTCTTAAACTGGCTGATAAAGGAAAGTGGCAGAATGAGTGGCCGCAATAGATAAGAAATATGGGAAAATGTAAGAATCTAAGCGAGTTTGACAAGGACAAAAAAATTTGATAACTAGACAAATGGGTCATCGCCAAAACAACCGGCCTTGTGGGGTGTTTCCAGAACACAGTGGTTATATTAAAATAGTCCAAGGAAGGTTGTGTTCCCATTACCCAGTGGTCATTACCAGTGGGCTGGGAACAGGATCATGACTATCCAAGAATCATTCAGGCTCGTGGGAGCTAAGGCTGGTCCGATCCCAAAAAAGAAATACTACAGCACACATTTTTGTCAGTTGCTGTAAATGTTGGCATGGACGTCAAGGTGTTGATGCATTGCAGCTTACCTGCATACCTACAAAATGGTCAGAGTACTTATGTTGACCCCTGCCCACCACCGAAAACACAATATTCATGTGAGTCATCAGTACTGGATCATGGAGCAATGAAAGAGGGCAGTCTTTTTCACATATTGTGTATAGTCAGGAGCAAGTGCATCACAGATGGCACCAATATGAACTATAGAAAAAAGGAGGCTGAGACAGTGTGATGCTCAAGGGGATGCTCTGCTGAGAAATCTTGGGTCCTTCACGTGGATGGAATTTTGTACCACCTGCCTAAATGTTGCGGCATACCACTGCCCTACAGGAGTTTCCTAATGTCAGTGGCCTGTTTTAGCAGGATATTGACCTCTAACGCACTGCAAAAACTGTACAATAACGGTTTCTCGAAATATGACACAGATCTCAAGACGATGACTTGGCCTCCAAATTCATGAGATTTTAATTAAATTTAGTGTCTATGGTACGTGCTGGAAATTATAAGTCCCTGTAGGCCACAAATCAACACTTACAGGACTGAAAGGCTCTGCTTTGTGCCAGGTAACACATTTTCAGAGGTCTTGAGTGCATGGCGATTTTTTGGTAGCATGATAGGGACCTAGGCAATTTTAGGCAAGTGGTGCAAATGGTATGTCAGGTCAGTGTACATGTACAACATACAATAATAAGTTTCAGTGTATATACTAACCTGAAAAGCCTAGGAACCCAACATCACTGAGATTTATATTCTGGAGTCCTGTTACAGGGACATTACATTATTATTATGGCTTGCTTATATAGGGCCATCATATTCCTCAGCGTTTTACAGGCATTATTGGCACTGTCCCCAATGTGGCTCACAATCTAAATTCCCTATCAGTATGACTATGGAGTGTGTGAGGAAACCGGAGAACCTGGAGGAAATCCACACAACCACAGGGAGGACATACAAACTCTTTGTAGATGTTGTCCTTGGTAGGACTTGAATTCAGGACCCCAGCTCTGCAAAGCACCAGTGCTAACCACTGACCCACCATCCCATGGTTGCCATGCGGGTTTGGAGCGGTTTTCCTTGCGCTGCTATTGGACACACACGGACAAACTCAAGAGATGAAGGAGTTCAGGATACAATTATATTGAATGATTACAAGGTCAATGCATGTTGAAGTTATCCAACTTGTTCCTCAAGACATAACCATACCAAATGAAGAAGTTGTACAACTTCGACACACATTGACTCCTTCATCTCTTGAGTTCGTCCGCGTGTGTCCACCAACAGCGCAAGGAAATCTGCTCCAAATCTGGGCAGCATTCCTCTGGTCTGATGACCCGTGGTCTGCAGCAGCTGGTATGCGTAATGTTTCTTGAACTTGCATACTTTTTCATGCTTTTTGTGCAATCAGTTAAAACCCTATTTCTGCTCTCCTTCCTTCCCAGTCCTTTTCACCATCCCATGGTTATAAGACCATGCCTATAAGGACATCCAGTACCACATTTAATGGTCTATATTTTAGGTGAAAGAACTGTCAGTGGATTGCTTTGTAAAATATCAGAATACTGAGTGAAAGTTTGCAATTAACAGCCAGTATAATTTGCTTGTACAATCTTTCATATTATCAATGGTGTCCATAGCGGTGGTGACCTCAGTGATCAGACATTTAGCACCTAACTGGTGTCTTTCATGGAAAAATCCCTTTAATACCTACAGAATTTAATTAATACCTAACCTAAAGCAAATAGTATTTCTGTGGGAGGCAATGACCAGTCCACTCGTGATTACGTGAGGTCAAGGTGGCATTGGCCAATGTATCAAAGGACAACTTCATATGCATATTAGTCACCCCCCTCATCTTACATGGCACTGAGCATGACCCACAACCAACTCCTCTTGGCAACAACTAGTTGGATGGCAATGACTAATGTTCCAGAGGTGGTATATGATCTGTATGTGACAGGGTCACAATTCAAATTCAATTCAATCATCCATAATCATATTTCCTATACACCTACACATCCATCATCCATTTGTATTGCTTCAAAGGTATGGACATAATTAGTTAGAGGTAATTAATGTATGCAATCTAATTTGCATAAGAAACTCCTGGAGTTATCACTGCCCTCCTTGCAACTAGAGAAATCGTAAATGGAAGAAAATTCATACATGTAAAAAGGCGGTCGAGGACCATTAGGGCCGGCCCGAACGTATAGGCGAACTAGGCGGCCGCCTAGGGCGCCGACCCAAAGGAGGCGCCAGAGAAAAAATAGAAAAAATTATAAAAAATCTTTTCAAAAGGCAAAACGTTTTAGGGATGGAAAGAAAAGTGTACATAAATTTTTTTTACCATAAATTTAAAAGTTGTTGTGGTTTATTTTGCTCCTAAATTTATATCCCAAGTTTTCATCTACTGCCAGGAATAGTAGGGGCGCAACAAAATAGTTTCGCCTAGGGCGCCGTAATCTCTCGGGCCGGCCCTGAGGACCATGCAGAGGTCAGTCCCTGGCAGCTTCTCCTCTCCCTGCTCACATACAAAGCGAGAGACCTGTCAGTCAAGGGGAACAGGATGGGAGGAGTCACCTCAGGGACTAGTCACCCGGCCGGCTAAAATCTACTTGACTGAAATGGCGACGCCAGATTCTGATTCACGTGGATCAAACAGCATAAATTTGCTTTCAGGTTTACTTTGCTGTGGCTCACAGTAGAGACCCCTATCTATGATGTCCAGATACCCTACTATGGCCATGTGCCGATTTTGTCAAGATTTAACAACTAAGACATTTTTAGGTCTCTAAGGGCCCTAGTTCATCATTTAGGGGGACAAGGGGTGACTTTTCTTTTTTCTCTTGTCTGAAGTATTCGTTGCTGTTTTCTTGGGCCCAATTTTGTCAAGCTGGTTAGTGAATTTTACGCAGAGTCAAACATGCCTGTGTTTACGTTTTTAGTTCATTTTTAGAAGCAAATGCAGCCCTTAGAATGCATTAAAATGTCGCATGTTAGTCTTTAACCGAGCAGAAAGAAAATCAGACAGCTTTGGTACGGTAGTAGGGCACCGGAATTCAATTGCGCAAAAATTTTCAACATTTTCAAAAGCTGCAAATGATGAGACTAAAACACCTGGATATGAAAAAACACAACCATAATGTTGAACATGGAAAGAAACAGATGAAATCAAGTAACGTTACTTTAAAAAAGGCACAAATGAAGGCGCAAACATAAAAGTCACCACTAGAAGTGCGCAACTATAAGGATGAATTGGGGCATAAGGCCATGGTCACACTTTCAGTATTTGGTCAGTATTTTACCTCAGTATGTGTAAGCCAAAACCAGGAGAGGAACGTTCAGAGGAAAAGTACAATAGAAACACGTCACCTCTCCAGGTTTGGCCTTACAAATTCTGAGGTAAAACATTTACCAAATACTGATAGTGTGAACGGGGCCTAAGTCTCTAAAATGCTCCTATGACCCTTTTACTCAGTTTGTAAAGACGTACGAAATATTACACAATATCATGCTGTTACTTTTTCGATTTAATTTAACACTTCAAATGGCCATTAGAATAAAGGGTAGGGAATATGGGATCTGTTTTTCATTAAAAAGCCTCAATGAAAAAAAGACGGGTCAGTAAGGGGCCCAGGCATTCTGAGTTACTTACTCATATGAAACATATCCTGCTGTCTCGCTGACTAATCTCCGTACAACTTGGCAATGAGAAGAGATGGAGGAGGAGGGCTCCTGAATACAGTTACACCAGTACATGTACAGGGATACAAAACTAAATATCCAGCATTTTTTACCTGACACACAGCATTGGTTTAATATAGTTAGCTTGTGTCCATAGTTCCTCTACTGCAAAATCTGTCACCAAGTTTTTGCTACATAATCTGAGAGCAGCATGATGTAGGAGCAGAGATCACAATTCCGGCGATGTGTCACTTACTGGGCTGTTTAGTGTAGATTTGATCAAATCTGTTTTATCAGCAGGAGATTATTACTAGAGGATTGGAAAACCTGCTGCCATGAAGTACAAACAGACCCCCCCCTCCACTGATTGGCAACTTTCTGCCTATGCACATTGTACAAAGATATCTGCCAATCAGCATTGTTGGAGGGGTTATAGAGAGCTCTGCATTCAGAGAACTGCTAGATCTGAAGCAGAGAAAACAGTTATTAATCAAAACTGCAGCAACCAGTAAAGTGATGTGATGCTGGAATCAGGGTCTTTGCCCCTACAGATCTCAGATGAGGTATCACAAATTTGGTATAGAGTCCCTTTAAATGTAGCCCTTTGGGCGGTCCACTGTTAAGGGGAAATAGTTAGCATATGCAAATGTTGCCTAATTATGAGAATGCATGACTGTAATACTTGTAAGAGCAGGGTCCATCAGAGCATGAGTCACACTATGCTGAAGCTCTCCATCCTAACTGATGGGGCATATTTGCAGCTTATAGATCCAATCATCAGTGGTACAGTACCAACATCAAATTTACTGAGTTAGGCCGGTGTCACACTACGTTAAGGCAGTCCGTTTAACTGATTGCGTTACACCGTGGCATAACGCGATGTAACACAATCCGTTAACGCTGCCATTCACTCCCATTAGGAGCGCATCGCAAGCGTATGCCATAAATCGGCATGCGCTAGCGAGGTGCCATCGTTCTGCGACGGGCCCTCGGACGCGGGACGCAGCGTCCGGGGGTCCGTCACTGCTAGCGCAGATGAAGCATCTGAGCTAGCGGGCTCACATAATGTGAGTAGCGTTAATGCAGTCCGTCAATGCTATTCGTTGAATGGACTGCATTAACGCTATGTGAACCTAGCCTAAGAAAAATGGCGCCCTGATTCATCAAAGCAATTTTGCACAATTATGGGGTAATTTGCTTTGAAAAGTCACAAAATGTTGTCACAACTCTGAATTGCTCAAAAATGTGGCGACTTTTGGCATTTTCACTCTAGTTTCTCCCGGCTCCTCATACAAGGGGCGGAGCGGGGCACGGCATGGGCATGATGCTACAGCTTGTCTATTTCATGCTGAACTGTGGCGTGCCTTACGATAGAAATCTTACTCCAGTCGGGGACTTGAGAAAGATTTTTGGCGTAGAACATGGAGGCTCACGCCACTCGTCAGATGCCCCAGGTTCATGACTCCACCACGCCCCCTGATCCAGACCACTGAGAAAATCGCCGGCCTGAATGAATCGAGTCCAATAACTTCTCAATCTGGCTAAAAGTAGATACAGTTTCATGACGGTGTCTCCTGGGGTGAGAAAATCCGATTCAGGTGATGCCAGTGTACGCAGCGCTTCTCTGCCTCCTGCTTCCTGTTTATTACAGATACACTTTCCAGAATAGCTGAAAAACATTTTTTGTTCAAGAACTGCAGCTCTTAGCCTAGGAGGCAGAGAGAGGGGGCGGAAGGTAGTGAAAGGCGTAGTATATGCACGCACTTAACTTTTTCATGTCAACATTCCGGATGCTAAACCAAAACTGCATCTAGCTATATCTATCGCACTGTTCCGTTATTTAATCTGGACTTTTTGAAGCTTCAGATCTGATACCACTTTAAAAAATTAGGTTACAAAAACGGCAAAACAATGGATACTCCGTATAAAGAGGACACAATAGATACAAATATGGATTTTTGACTCTTTAGTCACGTCTTTAGCTTTTCCCGACACCAAGCAACCCTTCAATCCCACCTTGGACATACGAGCAAAACCCATCAATCATGCCGTGCAGGACCCCAACAATTCTGCCACAGACGGGTTCATGGCAATGCAGTGGTCTCCCTCAATGGCAGCATGCCATTAGTAATTTCATAATTTTCAGTCATCTTTCAGAGTTGCCCCTGTAGCCAAAGAAATGATTTCATAACCCAACGACACTTGTGGGATCTTTTACGTTCTTCACTTTAGCCTTTTCACTTTTTGTATGTAAATGGAGAAAATGTCAGACTTGCATTATAATATGCAAAAATACAGTATAATCTAAAAACAATTATGATAAGAAAAAAGCAGCAGAAGCAACTCAGCTAAATATAGGAGAACAGGATTGAGGGGTGGGAGCAAAAGGAGAGCCAGAAGAGTAAGGTGGGCTGAGGAGTAACAGGAAAAGAAGAGAGGTGCAGAAAAGGGGGGCTGGAGAGGAGGAGACAGGCCAGCATGGAAGAGGGAGGCCCTGTTACTGGCAGGCTTCAGTGACCCTCCTACAGAAACTGAAAGTACAGTAGTTGCTGTATAGTTCTTCAACTCTAGTTTCCAGCACATGGAATAAGCAGACAGCTGGGTGAGGAAGTGCATCTGTTCACATGTACTGTTAGTGGGCTTGGGACAGGTGTGGGTTTTTTTTTGTCGATAGGTGTTGATCCTAAACACTTATGAGAATCAGACGATAATATAGTTTCATGTTATATTGATACAATCAGAAAATGAAGTTATATAGCGAATAGGTTTGACCTCTGCAGCAGAGGGAAAAGGAGCACATAATATAATAATGTACATCCAACTTATTATGGGGTCTTCAGGAGATGGCATTATTATTTAAGCAGCCTGGTGTTGGAACAACCTTGGGGCACCTGCGACTGTAAGCACCTGAAGGTTCACGTTGTGCCAGGTACGTTGTAGGCAACAAAAACCTTCCCTGAAGTCCATGTCATGTGGACGGTCATCTATACGATAGACTCAATGGTAATAAAGAAAAATAATAAACCTTATGTGGCTGCTACCCACACACTAAATTGTTTAAATTGTTTAATCGTGATTCGTGAGCATTATCTACCTTTTTAAGATGCATGAGCGAAATGTATGTTGGGGTATAGAGAGCCTGTAGAGTTGGTTTTGTACATTTACTGATATATGCGCTTGTCTCTTTGTTGTTTTGTGGTTATATTCTCTATGCTTCGTGCATTTAGACAATGAGCAATTCATTATATTTATCCAATGCACTACGTTAACATTTCTGTCTCGTATGTTATTCCACCTTGATATGAGTTTGTTTTGTACAATTTTTTTATGAAGTTTCTTATCAAATTACTATTTTGTAGTGATCTAGTGTTCACAACTAGTGATGAGCGAACAGGTTTGGATAAGATGTTATCTGAGCATGCTCGTGTGCTAACCCAGTGACTTCGATGTGCTCGAAAAATATGTTTGAGTCCCCCTGGCTGCATGTCTCGCAGTTGTTAGACAGCCACAACACACGCAGGGGTTTCCTAACAAACAGGCAATCCCATACATGTGTTGTGGCTGTCGAACAGCCGCAAGACATGCAGACAGGGGGACTCTGACATATTTTTCGAGCACTCCGAAGATACTCGGTTAGCACCCGAGCATGCTCAGATAACACCTTATCCAAACATATTTGCTCATCACAATTCACAACGTCCAAACACAGACAGAAGGGGGCCCCCTTACTTTCTGGGCCCCTGTGCATCTGTACAGGCTGCACTAATGATATGTCCACGCCTAATGTATAGTATCTGTTCTTTCAGTGTAAAATATGAGACATTTTTGGGTTCTGTATCATTTACTACGAGACGCCAAGTTTTTCTTTGAAGGTTTTCCTATAACCTAACAAGCAGAACATTCTGTACATCGATGTATAAAATCTAAGCAGATCTACATCTGTGGGAAATTTTCTTCTGGACTGGAAAAAAATATATTTAAAGTATATGGCATCCTTTGAGATCTATGAGCTCATTTTGCACAGGGTTTGGCTTTTTCATCTGGAAAATGGTATACAAAATGTCCAAAGTGAAATGAGGGTTCCGACCAATGAATTTTGGCAAACCAGCAATGCAATTGTGGATACAAATGTGAGAATTTCCTATCAGGGTGGAATTGACTTTTAATCACAGGATACTTATGAATCATTCGTGAAAGAGGTGTAACGTAAGACGTGTAGAATCCATGATAAAATGAAATGCAGACCATCAGGGTGTTGCATTCAATTGAATGGTCATGTCAAGGCTTCCTGGGCAGAATCAAAGACCCCAAAAAATAAGAGATGCAACCAACTTGGTCTTTGCCCTCTCCTGGAGCGCCATAGCAGCCGCACTACTTGTCAAGCGACAAAATTATTTTTTAATATGAACTGAAGATTTAAAGAGGTAGAAAGGGCGTTCTTGACCCCAAAAGACATAATTCACTGTCATCCATGTCATGCAAGGAATAAGTCATACATTTATAGAAGCAGGGCCGGACTGGCCATCTGGCAAATGCCAGAAGGGCCTGTCTGATCGCGGGCCACCTTGTCTGCTACGTTAACAGAATCGGTGTTCTCAAGACACCCATACTGTTAAGAGTTGTGATGGAGGTATCATTAGAAATATTGATCTTCCTTTCCTCCATCCAGGGTAATATTAGTAATATATCCCATCTGGTGCTTGGGGATGGGAATAACATGGGCCTGTGTGATTTCTAATGCCAGGGCAGTCCATACATGATAGAATGGATCCTTGGTGACCTTGAAAGAAAGCTTTCCCATCCAAGTGAAGCAATATATGAGTTCTCTCCAGATTATGGGAATATTAGGATTAGTAAAAAGTATTTAAACTCTAAATGAGAAGAACTACACATTGAATCCTCCTTATGAATATGGAGAAGTGTGTCCTGCGCCACATGCTCCTTAATATCATGTTACAACAATAACATAAGGAAATGAAAATTAATTTTTGCAAAACCAGTCCATCCAGTTGTACCAGCTCCGGCCTGCCTTATTACTGGAAATATTTCCATTGCACCACAAGGGAGGAGCGTAAATCAGTTACCCATATGTGGAGCTGCTTTTAGCTTTTGGTACAGGTTTGCTTCAGGTTTATATGGCAACATAGTGAAAGAAAACAATGGATTCTAAACTGGAGACCAAAAATAAAGACATTTGTCCATATGAACACTGCATGTCTCATACTATCTTTTATCTTTAGTTTAAAGACAACAAACATGGCCATAGGTCAGCAACAGACGTCCACCAGGATCCCTGTGCACTCCCTCCAGGTTATGAAGCCTCTTGTGAGAGAAGTAAAAACAGAAGTAGAAGTAGGAATACCAAAATCTCATCTCCAGAATAATGATGGACACTGGGCCAAACTACTGCTGAAGGGAACCGCCACCGAGACGAAAGAGAGCTCTGCATTGGGAATCTCCATCATAGCACAACCTGAATGTGAGATATAGTCATATTATATGACAGATATTGCATCTACATTCACTTCATATCTTACATAACTTGTTCTTTTTTAATTCAAAGTCACAGCTTTATTTTTCAACTACTGTATCCATAACTATAGTATCCTAATTATTACTCCATATATCCTCCCTATATCTCCTCCTGTTACTGCATATAACCTCCCTATATCTCCCCCTATTACTCCATATAACCTCCCTATATCTCCCCCTATTACTCCATAGAACCTCCCTATATCTCCTCCTATTACTCCATATAACCTCCCTATATCTCCCCCTATTACTCCATATAACCTCCCTATATCTCCTCCTATTACTCTATATAACCTCCCTATATCTCCTCCTATTACTCCATATAATCTCCCTATATTTCCTCCTATTACTCCATATAACTTCCCCTGTATCTCCTCCTATTACTCCATATATCCTCCCTATATCTCCTATTACTCCATATAACCTCTCTATATCTCCTCCTATTACTCCATATAACCTACCTATACCTCCTCCTATTACTCCATATAGCCTCCCCTATATCTCCTTCTATTACTCCATATATCCTCCCTATATCTCCTATTACTCCATATAACCTCTCTATATCGCCTCCTATTACTCCATATAACCTCCCTATATCTCCTCCTATTACTCCATATATCCTCCCTATATCTCCTATTACTCCATATAACCTCTCTATATCGCCTCCTATTACTCCATATAACCTCCCTATATCTCCTCCTATTACTCCATATAACCTCCCTATATCTCCTCCTATTACTCCCTATATCCTCCCCTATATCTCCTCCTATTACTCCATATAACCTCCCCTATATCTCCTCCTATTACTCCATATAACCTCCCCTATGTCTCCTCCTATTACTCCATATAACCTCCCCTGTATCTCCTCCTATTACTCCATATATCCTCCCTATATCTCCCCCTATTACTCCATATAACCTCCCTATATCTCCTCCTATTACTCCATATATCCTCCCTATATCTCCTCCTATTAGTCCATATAACCTCCCTATATCTCCTCCTATTACTCCATATAACCTCCCTATATCTCCTCCTATTACTCCAAATAACCTCCCTATATCTCCTCCTATTACTCCATATAACCCCCTATATCTCCTCCTATTACTCCATATAACCTCCCCTATATCTCCTCCTATTACTCCATATAACCTCCCTATATCTCCTCCTATTACCCCATATAACCTCCCCTATATCTCCTCCTATTACTCCATATATCCTCCCTATATCTCCTATTACTCCATATAACCTCTCTATTTCTCCTCCTATTACTCCATATAACCTCCCTATATCTCCTCCTATTACTCCATATAATCTCCCCTATATCTCCTCCTATTACTCCATATAACCTCCCCTGTATCTCCTCCTATTACTCCATATATCCTCCCTATATCTCCCCCTATTACTCCATATAACCTCCCTATATCTCCTTCTATTACTCCATATAACCTCGCCTATATCTCCTCCTATTACTCCATATAACCTCCCTATATCTCCTCCTATTACTCCATATAACCTCCCTATATCTCCCCCTATTACTCCATATAACCTCCCTATATCTCCTATTACTCCCTATAACCTCCCTATATCTCCTCCTATTACTCCATATAACCTCCCTATATCTCCTCCTATTACTCCATATAACCTCCCTATATCTCCTCCTATTACTCCATATAACCTCCCTATATCTCCTCCTATTACTCCATATAACCTCCCCTGTATCTCCTCCTATTACTCCATATATCCTCCCTATATCTCCTCCTATTACTCCATATAACCCCCTATATCTCCTATTATTACTCCATATAACTTCCCTATATCTCCCCCTATTACTCTATATAACCTCCCTATATCTCCTCCTATTACTCCAAATAACCTCCCTATATCTCCTGCTATTACTCCATATAACCTCCCTATATCTTCTCCTATTGCTCCATATAACCTCCCTATATCTCCTCCTATTACTCCATATAACCTCCCTATATCTCCTCCTATTACTCCATATAACCTCCCTATATCTCCTCCTATTACTCCATATAACCTCCCCTGTATCTCCTCCTATTACTCCATATATCCTCCCTATATCTCCTCCTATTACTCCATATAACCCCCTATATCTCCTATTATTACTTCATATAACTTCCCTATATCTCCCCCTATTACTCTATATAACCTCCCTATATCTCCTCCTATTACTACAAATAACCTCCCTATATCTCCTGCTATTACTCCATATAACCTCCCTATATCTTCTCCTATTACTCCATATAACCTCCCTATATCTCCTGCTATTACTCCATATAACCTCCCCTATATCTCCTCCTATTACTCCATATAACCTCCCTATATCTCCTATTACTCCATATATCCTCCCTATATCTCCTCCTATTACTCCATATATTCTCCTCTATATCTCCTCCTATTGCTCCATATATCCTCCCTATATCTCCTCCTATTACTCCATATAACCTCCCTATATCTCCTCCTATTACTCCATATAACCTCCCTATATCGCCTCCTATTACTCCATATAACCTCCCCTATATCTCCTCCTATTACTCCATATATCCTCCCTATATCTCCTCCTATTACTCCATATAACCTCCCTATATCTCCTCCTATTACTCCATATAACCTCCCCTATATCTCCTCCTATTACTCCATATAACCTCCCTATATCTCCTCCTATTACTTCATGTAACCTCCCTATATCTCCTCCTATTACTCTATATAACCTCCCTATATCTCCTCCTATTACTCCATATAATCTCCCTATATTTCCTCCTATTACTCCATATAACTTCCCCTGTATCTCCTCCTATTACTCCATATATCCTCCCTATATCTCCTATTACTCCATATAACCTCTCTATATCTCCTCCTATTACTCCATATAACCTACCTATACCTCCTCCTATTACTCCATATAGCCTCCCCTATATCTCCTTCTATTACTCCATATATCCTCCCTATATCTCCTATTACTCCATATAACCTCTCTATATCGCCTCCTATTACTCCATATAACCTCCCTATATCTCCTCCTATTACTCCATATATCCTCCCTATATCTCCTATTACTCCATATAACCTCTCTATATCGCCTCCTATTACTCCATATAACCTCCCTATATCTCCTATTACTCCATATAACCTCCCTATATCTCCTCCTATTACTCCCTATATCCTCCCCTATATCTCCTCCTATTACTCCATATAACCTCCCCTATATCTCCTCCTATTACTCCATATAACCTCCCCTATGTCTCCTCCTATTACTCCATATAACCTCCCCTGTATCTCCTCCTATTACTCCATATATCCTCCCTATATCTCCCCCTATTACTCCATATAACCTCCCTATATCTCCTCCTATTACTCCATATATCCTCCCTATATCTCCTCCTATTAGTCCATATAACCTCCCTATATCTCCTCCTATTACTCCATATAACCTCCCTATATCTCCTCCTATTACTCCAAATAACCTCCCTATATCTCCTCCTATTACTCCATATAACCCCCTATATCTCCTCCTATTACTCCATATAACCTCCCCTATATCTCCTCCTATTACTCCATATAACCTCCCTATATCTCCTCCTATTACCCCATATAACCTCCCCTATATCTCCTCCTATTACTCCATATATCCTCCCTATATCTCCTATTACTCCATATAACCTCTCTATTTCTCCTCCTATTACTCCATATAACCTCCCTATATCTCCTCCTATTACTCCATATAATCTCCCCTATATCTCCTCCTATTACTCCATATAACCTCCCCTGTATCTCCTCCTATTACTCCATATATCCTCCCTATATCTCCCCCTATTACTCCATATAACCTCCCTATATCTCCTTCTATTACTCCATATAACCTCGCCTATATCTCCTCCTATTACTCCATATAACCTCCCTATATCTCCTCCTATTACTCCATATAACCTCCCTATATCTCCCCCTATTACTCCATATAACCTCCCTATATCTCCTATTACTCCCTATAACCTCCCTATATCTCCTCCTATTACTCCATATAACCTCCCTATATCTCCTCCTATTACTCCATATAACCTCCCTATATCTCCTCCTATTACTCCATATAACCTCCCTATATCTCCTCCTATTACTCCATATAACCTCCCCTGTATCTCCTCCTATTACTCCATATATCCTCCCTATATCTCCTCCTATTACTCCATATAACCCCCTATATCTCCTATTATTACTCCATATAACTTCCCTATATCTCCCCCTATTACTCTATATAACCTCCCTATATCTCCTCCTATTACTCCAAATAACCTCCCTATATCTTCTGCTATTACTCCATATAACCTCCCTATATCTTCTCCTATTGCTCCATATAACCTCCCTATATCTCCTCCTATTACTCCATATAACCTCCCTATATCTCCTCCTATTACTCCATATAACCTCCCTATATCTCCTCCTATTACTCCATATAACCTCCCCTGTATCTCCTCCTATTACTCCATATATCCTCCCTATATCTCCTCCTATTACTCCATATAACCCCCTATATCTCCTATTATTACTTCATATAACTTCCCTATATCTCCCCCTATTACTCTATATAACCTCCCTATATCTCCTCCTATTACTACAAATAACCTCCCTATATCTCCTGCTATTACTCCATATAACCTCCCTATATCTTCTCCTATTACTCCATATAACCTCCCTATATCTCCTGCTATTACTCGATATAACCTCCCCTATATCTCCTCCTATTACTCCATATAACCTCCCTATATCTCCTATTACTCCATATATCCTCCCTATATCTCCTCCTATTACTCCATATAACCTCCCTATATCTCCTCCTATTACTCCATATATTCTCCTCTATATCTCCTCCTATTACTCCATATATCCTCCCTATATCTCCTCCTATTACTCCATATAACCTCCCTATATCTCCTCCTATTACTCCATATAACCTCCCTATATCGCCTCCTATTACTCCATATAACCTCCCCTATATCTCCTCCTATTACTCCATATATCCTCCCTATATCTCCTCCTATTACTCCATATAACCTCCCTATATCTCCTCCTATTACTCCATATAACCTCCCCTATATCTCCTCCTATTACTCCATATAACCTCCCTATATCTCCTCCTATTACTTCATGTAACCTCCCTATATCTCCTCCTATTACTCCATATAACCTCCCTATATCTCCTCCTATTACTCCATATATCCTCCCCTATACCTCCTCCTATTACTCCATATAGCCTCCCTATATCTCCTCCTATTACTCCATATAACCTCCCTATATCTCCTCCTATTACTCCATATATCCTCCCTATATCTCCTCCTATTACTCCATATAACCCCCTATATCTCCTATTATTACTCCATATAACTTCCCTATATCTCCCCCTATTACTCTATATAACCTCCCTATATCTCCTCCTATTACTCCAAATAACCTCCCTATATCTCCTGCTATTACTCCATATAACCTCCCTATATCTTCTCCTATTACTCCATATAACCTCCCTATATCTCCTCCTATTACTCCATATAACCTCCCTATATCTCCTCCTATTACTCCATATAACCTCCCTATATCTCCTCCTATTACTCCATATAACCTCCCCTGTATCTCCTCCTATTACTCCATATATCCTCCCTATATCTCCTCCTATTACTCCATATAACCCCCTATATCTCCTATTATTACTCCATATAACTTCCCTATATCTCCCCCTATTACTCTATATAACCTCCCTATATCTCCTCCTATTACTACAAATAACCTCCCTATATCTCCTGCTATTACTCCATATAACCTCCCTATATCTTCTCCTATTACTCCATATAACCTCCCTATATCTCCTGCTATTACTCCATATAACCTCCCCTATATCTCCTCCTATTACTCCATATAACCTCCCTATATCTCCTATTACTCCATATATCCTCCCTATATCTCCTCCTATTACTCCATATAACCTCCCTATATCTCCTCCTATTACTCCATATATTCTCCTCTATATCTCCTCCTATTACTCCATATATCCTCCCTATATCTCCTCCTATTACTCCATATAACCTCCCTATATCTCCTCCTATTACTCCATATAACCTCCCTATATCGCCTCCTATTACTCCATATAACCTCCCCTATATCTCCTCCTATTACTCCATATATCCTCCCTATATCTCCTCCTATTACTCCATATAACCTCCCTATATCTCCTCCTATTACTCCATATAACCTCCCCTATATCTCCTCCTATTACTCCATATAACCTCCCTATATCTCCTCCTATTACTTCATGTAACCTCCCTATATCTCCTCCTATTACTCCATATAACCTCCCTATATCTCCTCCTATTACTCCATATATCCTCCCCTATACCTCCTCCTATTACTCCATATAGCCTCCCTATATCTCCTCCTATTACTCCATATAACCTCCCTATATCTCCTCCTATTACTCCATATAACCTCCCTATATCTCCTCCTATTACTCCATATATCCTCCCTATATCTCCTCCTATTACTCCATATAACCTCCCCTATATCTCCTCCTATTACTCCATATAACCTCCCTATATCTCCTCCTATTACTCCATATAACCTCCCTATATCTCCTCCTATTACTCCATATAACCTCCCCTATATCTCCTCCTATTACTCCATATAACCTCCCCTATATCTCCTCCTATTACTCCATATAACCTCCCTATATCTCCTCCTATTATTCCATATAACCTCCCTATATCTCCTATTACTCCATATAACCTCCCTATATCTCCTCCTATTACTCCATATATCCTCCCTATATCTCCTCCTATTACTCCATATAACCTCCCCTATATCTCCTCCTATTACTCCATATAACCTCCCCTATATCTCCTCCTATTACTCCATATAACCTCCCTATATCTCCTATTACTCCATATATCCTCCCTATATCTCCTCCTATTACTCCATATATCCTCCCTATATCTCCTCCTATTACTCCATATAACCTCCCTATATCTCCTCCTATTACTCCATATAACCTCCCTATATCTCCTCCTATTACTCCATATAACCTCCCCTATATCTCCTCCTATTACTCCATATAACCTCCCTATATCTCCTCCTATTACTCCATATAACCTCCCTATATCTCCTCCTATTACTCCATATATCCTCCCTATATCTCCTCCTATTATTCCATATAACCTCCCTATATCTCCTCCTATTACTCCATATAACCTCCCCTATATCTCCTCCTATTACTCCATATAATCTCCCTATATCTCCTCCTATTACTCCATATAACCTCCCTATATCTCCTCCTATTACTCCATATAACCTCCCTATATCTCCTCCTATTACTCCATATAACCTCCCTATATCTCCTCCTATTACTCCATATAACCTCCCCTATATCTCCTCCTATTACTCCATATAACCTCCCTATATCTCCTCCTATTACTCCATATAACCTCCCTATATCTCCTCCTATTACTCCATATAACCTCCCTATATCTCCTCCTATTACTCTATATAACCTCCCTATATCTCCTCCTATTACTCCATATAACCTCCCCATATCTCCTCCTATTACTCCATATAACCTCCCTGTATCTCCTCCTATTACTCCATATAACCTCCCTATATCTCCTCCTATTACTCCATATAACCTCCCTATATCTCTTCCTATTACTCCATATAACCTCCCTATATCTCTTCCTATTACTCCATATAACCTCCCCTATATCTCCTCCTATTACTCCATATAACCTCCCTATATCTCCTCCTATTACTCCATATAACCTCCCCTATATCTCCTCCTATTACTCCATATAACCTCCCTATATTTCCTCCTATTACTCCATATAACCTCCCTATATCTCCTCCTATTACTCCATATAACCTCCCTATATCTCCTCCTATTACTCCATATAACCTCCCCTATATCTCCTCCTATTACTCCATATAACCTCCTCTATATCTCCTCCTATTACTCCATATAACCTCCCTATATCTCCTCCTATTACTCCATATAACCTCCCTATATCTCCTCCTATTACTCCATATAACTTCCAAATACATTTCCTGGTGTTACTCCATTAAACCTCTTCCTAATAACTCTTCAATTACCCCATGTACGTTATCCCTGTGAGACCCTCCAGTCGTCCCCTCACTATATACAGCTTGTAAACAGAACTTTTCCGCATCACATTCCAGGTGAGAATAATCAGGAGATTTGCCCGACTTCACAGGAAGGTCCCTTGTACATCACCGAGTCCAAGCGCTACAGGTAATAAATGTGCATGTCCTCCTATTAATCAGAGAATGTTATAGTCTGATATTGTGTTTGACATTTTTTTTTTATTTCATCCTGATAATGGGAATAACGGATTTTTATTGCCTGAATGCTTTTTATTTCAAAGCACATCTTTTGTCCTTCTCCTGGATTCATCGGGCGTGTTCGGAAAGTGTGAATGACTATAAGGCCGGGATCACACTACCGTGTGTGATGCGAGAAACTCGCACGAGTCTCTTGCATCAGCACCTGGCGCTACCGCCGGCAGTCAGGTAAGACGAGAGAGACTTGTGTGAGTTTCTCGCATCACACACGGTAGTGTGATCCTGGCCTAAGGTCCAATATGGGCTAAAATCTGCGTGGCTTAGCCAGGCTACCAATCACTAAAGGGATGCCCAAACAGCAACCTACTTTTATCTAATCATATATATGGCTTGGTCACCTTTACTTTGTCCCTAAGATGATTACCGCTCGCGCTGACATTTTCACACTGCTCTTTATCATTTTGCAGCTTAGCAGAATGCAATGAGCATATTCCAAATAATGTGGTAAATGCAACGGAAGGCAAATTGGCAAAGCTACCTCCATTTCCAAAAATCAAGAAAAAGAAGCGGAAAAGAAGTGCTAAGAATAACAATGCCAAATCAGCCAGAAGAAGCCAGACCACTCCAGAACAGGAGACCCGAACACCCATACCCGTACAGGTAATGTCAGATGTTTAAGTCAGGTTTTAATTTATATTTATGATTTTTATTGTGAACTTAATTTTTTCAATAACAATTTGATATAAAAAAGACACACTAAGCAAATATTCCCATTGGCCACTAGGGCTATTCTTGAGTCATACTTCCTGTTCTTTCAGGAAATCCACAAATACAGTACATTAACAGCTATAGACTGACTTAGTCCCTATCTTTTGTATTGAAGCATCTAATGAGCGTGTGCAAAGGCCAACGTGACATAAAATGTCAAAAGTTTTGAAATTGAGAATGTTGAATTATTTTGCTAAATTTTAAATATTGTTTCTCTGGATTTCTGTAGGATGAAGATTCTCTGCATTCAAGTGATGTCCAGAATTACAACTCCATCCCTCAACCAGATAAAAACATTCAGTATCCCCCTGTGAACTCACAGCCCTTTGCTGATGACAATTATAAAGTGCGCCACAAGCTTATCAGTCCATCCCAGTGCATTTGCCACGTGGGTGCTGGAAAGCTTCAGCCACAAACCAATAATCTATTGGATGTGTCAGAGCAGCGAGATCGAGCATTAGACATCATTAGTGCATTGGGACATGACGATTATGAAGAAAAACATTTCTCGCAATATGGTTCCTCCAAGTTTACCAACTCCTGTATGGACTCAAAAACCCAATCTGTGGAAGAGGGGGTATTAATGGCTCTTAAGGATAGTGTGAGCTGTGGAGACGCCTACAACTTGTGCACATTAGCCAAATCCTGGAATAAACACGATGATCAGGATGAACTGGATGTGGACAATGAAGGGATCCTATTGAAAGAGGTATAACACACTGTTTATAAACACTGTCTTAAAGGGGTTGTCCAAATTTTGTTTTATAGTTAAAAGAGTCTCAACATTTTGAAAAAATGAATAAAGCGTTCTCAACTACCAATGCCCGCCATTCCTCTAATAATGGTACAAATGTCATTGACCGATAGCTTTGCTTCCTCAAGGATGTGCATGTTACCACTACAGTCAATCAATAGTTACAGAAGCAACCAATTGGTACCTACGTTGTGATCACATGCCTGTACAACCAAACATGGATGTACAAAGCTGGTCTCTGTAAATTCGATTCCCTAGATATCACTAAAAGCTTAAAGGGGTTGTCCACTACTTGGACAACCCTTCTCAATTACTATATTCCTCATGTAAAATAAAAACACCTTGTGCTATCATCTTTGGAACATCATTGAGTCTTCCAGGGCTCCCATAACATTATGTCACTTGAGCCCTGCAGCCAATCAGTGTGAGAGTGAAGAGTCCTATTAGCGGCTGCTGATTGGCTGCAAGGCTCTTGTGACATAACAATGTCCCAAAGTCAGCACCGTAGGTGAGTACAGTCTGTTTTTATTTTACATAGGGGAATATAGCCATTGAGAAGGGGTTGTCCAAGTATTGGACAACCTCTCTAAAGAGGTATTTTCATTTCCGTATACAATGGCATATCTCTAGAATATGCCATGATTTAATCATCACTGGAGGTCTGACATCTGGGATCTCCAAAGATCCCACTAATGAAGGGGGCATTGTTAAAGGGAATCTGTCACCCATATTTAGTGATATCATGTAAAGATATCACTAAATTGTGCATCCCATAAGGATTCTATTAGGGCTTTTGACTCCCCCTGACCCCGCACCTTTGAGTTATAAATACCTTTTTTAGCTTGTTGTGGATGCATGCAAATCGCCGCGGTCCGGTTTGATGGGCGTGGCTTAGGAGTCTTCTCCCCCCCACCTCCTCGGCTTGCTTCATGTAATCTTCGTCTGTAAATACCACAGACGCCGTTGGTTTCCGCGCTTGTGCAATGTGAAGGCCCCCGGCGCCTGCGCAGTATGCTTTGCCCAACTGTGGGCGAAGCATATAATCGCTACTGCGCAAGCGCCGGTATTTTCCAGCGCGGTCTATGCCCCGGAAGTCTTCACATGCAGGACACACTTCCGGGGCATAGACCGCGCTGGAAAATACCGGCGCTTGCGCAGTAGCGATTATATGTTTGCCCACAGTTGGGCAAAGCATACTCCACAGGCGCCGAGGCATTTACATTGCGCAAGCGCAGAAAACTACGGCGTCTGTGGTATTCACAGACGAAGATTACGTGAAGTAAGCCGAAGAGGTGGGGGGGGAGAAGACTCCTAAGCCACGCCCATCGGACCGGACCGCGGCGATTTGCATGCATCCACAACAAGCTAAAAAAGGTTTTTATGCCTCAAAGGTGCGGTATCGGGGGGGAGTCAAAAGCCCGAATAGAATCCTAATGGGACGCACAATTTAGTGATATCTTTACATGATATCACTAAATATGGGTGACAGATTCCCTTTAAGTATCCCATTCACACTACAGAAAGTCCTTCACTACATAACTTACATGATTTATTCTCTGTAGGAACTCAGAATGGAAGATTATGAGTACAGAACAAACATCCACTGGACAAAGAGCAAGGAAGTGCTGGCCAGTGGAAGTTTTGGAGATGTTTTCTTAGGAAAGGACAAGAAAACTGGATATCAATTTGCTGCTAAAATAGTAAGTATGATCTGCATATTAATTCTAAATGTTATATGCTTATAGAGCAGCGGCTGCAAAGAGCACTTTGGTGGACTCACAGCATCTCTTTATTAGGATAAGTTTCCATGATCAGTTTTTGGTGATGTATATTTTCATTGAGTAAAAAATGCAGAATTTTACAATTCCAGCAAAGTGGGTGGGATTTATAGAAATATCCTGCCCACTGTGCTTTTTCTTTTTTAAAGCTACCTAAACTGACTTGCGGTGCGTGTTTGAAATCTGCAGTATATCACTTTGTCTCGCCAAGTTTTGTGTGCTGATTCTCCATTTTTGCAATTCAAGATAAGCATGATTAGTCCATAGAGTACAATGTCCCACAGGCATATCACAAATCATAGACATAGTCATGTGGTCTGAACACTTGTCTTTGTGCTAATATGGAATAACAGGTTTCCATTTGTTTCACTTTCCATCTTCCTTTTTCCAGATTAATGTTAACAGTTTTCGACATGAGGAGCTGACATGCTGCCTGACTGTCAATTCTGAAAAAATAATCCCAGTGTATGGGGCAGTCCGAGAAGGACCCTGGATCACTGTGTTTCTGAAGCTTATGGATGGTAAGTTTCATTAAAGACAAACATCAATCTTCTTTATAAGCTAGACAAATGCCAAAATGCATAAGTCATTGCAGCAAATGTTGTCTGTTCTGGATGTTCCATAGCATGGAATAATGAAAAAAAAATACTTGTTTCAAGGGTTTTCTTCATCCATAGGCATGGCATATTGTATCTAGTAGAAAATGTGACCTTTACTAATAAGTAAGATGTAAAGCATACTGCCAGTAACAACTTCACAGTAGTCCTAAGGCCAGAACGTTTGAGAAGCCTTTTCGTGCAAAGTGATTTGTGCTGCTGACATCTCTTCCCCAGATTTACTAAAGATGTATCATTGTCTATCATGTTACAGATACAGAGGAGCTGCCACCCAGTCACAGCCAATATCTTGTTAACTTACATAACACTTAAACCTCCTGTTATATCCATGTCTGAAGATAGTATTGCAGATCCTGCCTTGATCACTAGGCGGCACTACACTAATATCACGGTTACAGCTGGATGTCCACAGTATGTGGCAGTTTAGGTTTTAGATTGCTTCGACTAGTTGTCGCTAGTGATGAGCGAGTGTACTCGTTGCTCAGGTGGTCTCCGAGCATTTTGGCGTGCTCGGAGATTTAGTTTTCGTCGTCTCAGCTGCACGATTTGCAGCTGCTGGCCAGGCTGAATACATGTGAGGAATGCCTGTTTGTTTGGCGTCTACGAACATTGAACCCTTAACAACTCCCCCCCCATTATTACACTCATACATCTTAATAGGAAGCTACCAAACAGTGCAGAACATTCAGCTTCTTTAAAGACAGACTAGAGACTTGAGATTGTAAACTGGATCACTGGATGTACACTCTAGTTCTTGGTTTAGACATATTGACCACAGCCGTTAAATGACCACTGATCGACCCCATGCAAGTAAATCAGTGGTCATTTACTGGTCTGCTTAGACAAGCTGACTGCACTCCCAAGCACTCTAAACAATGCTTAATATTTGATTATGGCCGCAAATCATCTGTTTACACAGGACTGAGTGCAACCGAAAATGATGATTCTTAAGCCAGCTTGAAGACATCGCCCCTGATGAATGAGCGTTTTGCTCATTTGTCAAGTGACTGCCGGTTTGTTTCAACAGGCCGATTATTCTCAGGAATGATCATTCACAATTATCGGTTTGTCTAAATGGGTCTCAAGCTTTAACGTTTGGCTCAGGAGTTTATGTACAGTAGAAGTAGATTACAAGACAGTACACAGGACTGTGAGTCAGGTTATTACTTCATACATGCATAGCTAAAATACTTGAGGATAGAATAAATATATACAGCATTTTAGTGACTGATCGCTCCCTATGATACAAAATACAATAAAAATTCATTAGGTACAGATAGAGCAATTTTGACATCCATGATTAAATATCAACAGTTTGTGACTAATAAATGGAGACAGCCCGATACACAATAATTTTTTTACTTTGGTAAAAAGAAGATGTGTGTGTGTGTGTGTATATATATATATATATATATATATATATATATATATATATATATATAAAATCTTTGTTCTGCCTGAATTGTAAAAAAAACCTGACTTCTTGTAGTGTCAGTTTCTCCTATGATCCAGACACAGATAAACACTTAGTAACTGGTTTATTATGTATTAACTGCTAGATAACAAAATGAGTCACTGGTGAAACCTACTGAGTCAGAAACCTTTATCAACTTTTATTAAAGGGACATTATCACAAAGAATCAGGTATATTTTCATGCAATAAGTGTTTCTTTTCATATTTATTAACTCTGTATCCTTGCAAAAAGAAATTATAAAATGGTGTTTTCACAAATGCTACCAGCATCTAGTGATTACAGGAATAGTATGACCACCACTCCATTGAATATTTCCATGCCTAAGGCGGTTTTAATTAAAGGGAATCTGTCAGTAGGATCAACTGTTGTAGGTCATAGGAAGCTGAATAACATGATACCTTGATATGTGCAATCTGATGTCTTATTCCAGAGAAATCAGTTTTTTTCTTATATTTGTAAATGAGCTCATCTATAGGCCGGACACTGACTTACATGAGAATCTGCCTCCAGAGATTATTATAAATGAAAGGAGGCGTTACCAGTATGAGACATGTAGATCATGAGAGCAGACTGACAGTCATTACATGTTTCACGCTGGTAACGCCATCTTTCATTTATTTAACTTCAAGATAATATCTAGCTGCAGTTTTTCTTTTTTTTCTTTGAAATTTTTTTTTTTTCAACACTGTAAAAAGGTTTGATGTTTGTATAGCAGGTGTATAGTACTGCCTAACCAAGACAGGTAGAAGGAGAAATGATCTGGCTCCCGGCATGCCGGATGTCAATAACACAAGTAAATTCTTTATTCTAATCGATTTAAAAGTAGGTAGGTATCCAGGAGATGTTCATAAGTGTAAACGCCATAATCCATAGTAGAGAAAAATGTGGCGCCCCTGAGGCTCAGTCGCCACAGAGGTACTGCACCTTCTCCTAAGGTGTAGTGCCCCACCACCTAGGTAAGTTGGGAACTCCTTTCCACACTCCAACACTCGCACCCCACACACAGGATAGTTCAGCACTGATCACATTGCGGCTCCATGCTTAAAGGATAGCAGAACACCTCTGGTGATTCCTTGCTTCGTAACACGAGATGTGCTGGGAGGTGGGTGGAGTTAGATATAAAAGAGTGGGAAAGCTTAGAATTAGAGGTCAGTCTGACAGAAGCTCAGAGGAGTAGGAAGTCACTCAGACAGGAGTGAGGATCCCTGGAAGAGGGATGGAGGAAGGAGTGCTGCAGCTGCCTCAGTGACCTGAGCCAGCTGGCAAGGGAAAGGAACAGAAGGAGAAAGACGTAGAACTGCAACCTAAGCTTCCATAAGAGAGAGAAGGAACAGCGCGGAATGAAGGAGTTGGAGAACAGAGAGGAGTTGTGGATTGGAAGAGGAATCCTGCCTATAGGTTCTCAGCGCAAGGCCGGGGCCCGGTCCCCGAGGTTGTATGGACACTTATGGTTCTGCAGCAGACACCGGTGGAGTAGTTGGCTGTAAATGCACTACTCCCATCTAAGACTTGGGACACAACAGCAACACGGATAGAGAGCCGGGATCCAGGAGGTCCCTGATCAGGCTACAGCTCTCTGTCATACAAGTAGTGTTGTTAGGAACATCTGACAGGAGGAACTTCAGAGTAACAACGGTACTGGAGCCCTTCACACTAAAAGGCGCAATAGAGGAGTCGTTCAGGAAAGGTACATGTTGGCGGAGTGTTGGAGAGGAGAAGCCTAACTTGCCCGGGAGGTTGATTGAGTCTCTGCCC
The DNA here is from genome assembly GCF_039654945.1 of Dendrobates tinctorius. NCBI lineage: Eukaryota > Metazoa > Chordata > Amphibia > Anura > Dendrobatidae > Dendrobates > Dendrobates tinctorius. The sequence continues at coordinate 295,026 of NW_027361739.1, read as the reverse complement.
CGGAGGACACGGCAAGGAAGCGGGCACCAGTGGTTGCCAAGAACTGTGAGTAAAGCGTTGAGACTACAAGCCCTGGTGTCTTCCAGTCATTGTGCGCCAACACCGTCAGCACCGCTACATCTGGGTATCATCCTTTACACTACCTGCGCCTACACACTGCCCTGGGGCTACAGCTTCACCTGTGGGGAGCTATACCATCTATGCTGCAACACACCATCAGCCCCAGAGGATCTGCACGCAGCGTTGGCTTAACATCTTGCTTGACAAACACCACAGGTGGCGTCACGAACTATTCTATTTCATTGACTACAAACCACCATTGACATTGGGCGCCCAGGGCCACGGACCGGGTCACTGCTGCTGTGACACATTCCTCTGACACCAGCCCGGTACCGAGTACCCCACAGCCCTGGGTGTGAGGGCGACCCAAAAAAGGTGTAACATGTGGAAATAATATAATCACCAGACGCGTTTTGATTAGCACATATTCTTAAAACTTGGTATGTTCGAAATGCGTCTGCTGATTATATTCTTTCCCCATCTTCCCCCTTTTTCTTCTACTATTGGTTATGGTGTATATACCTATAAACAGCTCCTGGATACCTACATACTTTAAAATTGATTGGAATAAGGAATTTACTTGTTTCATTGATATTCGGCTTGCCGGGAGCTGGATCATTTCTCCTTCTACCTTGTGTCGAGCGCCTACAGGAGCACTGGTCACGGACTCTCGGATTCTTCACAGCAGGTGGAAGGTGATCTGGTTTTCCTTCTATTTTCTAACCAAGGCAGGCAGTCTTCACTGTTGTCTAAGTTGTGGATTAGGTTAGTTTTGTATCGTGTGCTACAGTAAGATACTGAAAAACCTTGGAACAAATTTGTGTCAATGATGTTTTGTAGGTGGATCTTTGGGCCAGCTGATCAAAAGAAGTGGTTTCTTGGCAGAAGATTGGGCTCTATATTATGCGGGACAAGTACTGCAAGGCCTGAAACATCTTCATGCTTCCAATATACTCCATGGAGACATAAAAGGTCAGTACCTCATTTTAGTCTTGGTCCTTTGAAGTTTTTACGCTAATCTTTACTTTCCTCTGAGAGGTTAGAAGGCATTATTGTTGAGCTGAAATGTGTTGCTCCTTCAGCTAAAGGCCCCTTTACATTTAGCGATGCACCAGCGATCCGACCAGCGATCCACCCCGGTCAGGATCGCCGGTACATCGCTAAATGATCGCTAGTGAGCTGTCACACAGGCAGACCTCACAGCGATGCAGCAGCGACGCAGCGCACGATACTCACCTTTCACACTCAGCGATCCTAACGTCCTCCCACCAGCCTCCACGTGTCGCTCGTCGTCACAGCAGGAAGCCCAGCAGGAAGCTGACGACGAGAAATGGAGCCGGACATTCTCGCGCGATCAGCGATGGACAGCGGGGGAGCCGGTCGGAGGTAAGTATCACACATAGCGATATCGCTAGCAATATCGCTATAACGTCACAAAATCGGTGACGTTATAGCGATATCACTAGCGATATCGCTATGTGTAACGGGCCCTTTAAAAGGTGTCCAAACACAAGACATATTCAAGGAACTGTCTTCCGACTGCCTCTTAATCATACACAGCTTTCGAGGTTCATGTCTATACAATGGGGAGAGGGAAGAAAGCCACAGGCCACATTTCTCCCCCAATATCATCTGTCCCTGTACACATCAGAGAGATGACCGGTGTTATGGAAAACAGTGGTCACTTTGACCGACTTTACTCCAACTGTATTGGGGGCCCTTATACGATCTCCTGATGACAGTTCTCCGATGAAATGAATAGTGCTGTAGAGCACAGGTGAACTTGCAATTTTGCTCTGTCTTATATTCTCCTATTTCTGCCTAATTTCTTCTATCAAAACTTTCTATTTTCAGCGGACAATGTACTCCTGACTGATAATGGAAAAACAGCATATTTGTGTGACTTCGGGCACGCAGCACAATTGCCTCCTGGAGGTTGCAAGACACAGTTATTGACCGGTAGGTGACAGTGATAAAAGAAAATGGAAAATCACCAAATATAAAAAAAAATACTGAAACATGACGAGAAAACAAACCAGAAGAACCTCGCCAGTAAAAGAAAATGACGTAACTATTGAAATACGAGTTGACTACCATCCTTCCGACCTGCTAATAAACATGCATGCTTAGCCTGTACTATTACTTGAACAATTAAATGGAACCTGTCACTAGGTTTTAGCTACCCCATCAGAGAGCTGTGTGATATAGAGGCAGAGACCCTGATTTTAGTGGTGTCATTTAATGGACTGCTTGCCAGAGTTTTGATAAAACCACTGTTTTATCATCTACAGAGTTACCATTTCTCTGTATGCTGAGTTGTGTATAACCACGCCCACACCACTGATTCACAGCTCTGTGTATACTGTGCATAGGCAGAAAGCTGCCAATTGAAGGTGGTTGTTTTGGGTGAATATAGAGGACAACATGGCAGCGGGTTTACTGCTGATACAACAGTGATTTTACCAAAACTAGAGCAAACAATGGTCATGCTTGAGTGGCATAGAGCAGCTGTGGTCATGCTCGAGTGGCCTAGGGCGGCCGTGGTCATGCTTGAGTGGCATAGAGCGGCCGTGGTCATGCTTGAGTGGCATAGAGCGGCCGTGGTCATGCTTGAGTGGCATAGAGCGGCCGTGGTCATGCTCGGGTGGCATAGAGTGGCTATGGTCATGCTTGAGTGGCATAGAGCGGCCGTGGTCATGCTTGAGTGGCATAGAGTGGCCGTGGTCATGCTCGGGTGGCATAGAGTGGCTATGGTCATGCTTGATTGGCATAGAGCGGCCATGGTCATGTTTGAGTGCCAAAGAGGGTATGAGCACTGCTGTTCCATTCTAATCAAAATAAAGCTACTCGTGTCTGTTGATCGGTGGGGATCTCAGTAGGCGGACCCCCACCAATATACAAGTTATCACCTGTCTGGTAAATAGGCGTTAAGTTCTTTTCTGCTGCCAGATAAAATCTGATATCACATCACACAAGTATATGAAAATGGGCAGATTATTAGAAAGTACGGTATATTTTAATAGAGTAAAGAAACAATTATTACATGTTTGGCTAAATTAATTACATAATAATTGTACCTATTGTGTCCCATAGGTGACTATGTCCCAGGTACTGAAACACACATGGCCCCTGAACTTGTGCGTGGGGAACCTTGTGACACAAAAATGGATGTGTGGAGTACATGTTGCATGCTTCTTCACGTGTTGAATGGCTGGCATCCGTGGAGCCGTACCCACAAAGCACCCTTATGTCTGAAGGTAAGTACACGATATAAATATTGGACAATAAGTCATACTGAGCAATAAAGGCATTTTAACCATTTCATATTACAAAAAATCAAGTCTGAAAATAGACTGAATTACTTGCCTTGTGCAGATCCAGAATTACAGATTCTATTATACTCCAGAGCTACAATCACAATTCTGCGGGTTGTAATGGAATCCAGCTAACAAACTGACCCAACTCTAGCAGCTTAGCTGAACTTCTACATTGCAAAGGGACATTTTTGTAAATGATTTTATTTATAACTTATCCACATAATTGGTGAATGTGATAAATGTATAACTGATGGGCCTCTGCGACTTCCTGTGATCCCACAAGTGAGGGTCGGACCACCAGAGAACTTACACTTACCTTCTGTCCTGTGTATAGCTCATACATGTATTTAGGGGCACAAACCCTTTAAGGTAGATATATGTTTACACTGTTGTGTAAAGTAGCTCTCTATTCTTTCTCTGTCTTTAGATTGCTACGGAACCACCACCTTTACAAGAAATACCCCCAAGCTGTAACTATCTAACCCGCAGTCTCATAGTGGATGGACTACAGAAGGATCCTACTAACAGACCAGATGCGGTCGAACTCATCCAAAAAGTGGAAACTGCACTTCAAAAAAGTAAGCGCTGTACTAATGTTTCGTTGATATGAAAACAGGTAAACCATAGCATGAGACTACATGCTGTTAAATGGAATATGTCAGCAGATTTTAGCATGTAATCTGAGAGCAGCATGATGTAGGAGCAGAGACCCTGATTCCAGCGATGTGACACTTACTAGGCTGCGTGTTGCTGTTTCAATAAAATCAGTGTTGAAGATTATCACTACAGGACTAGGTGTCTTGTGCCTACTAGTCAACTGCTTTGTTTAACTCTACCCTAGCACTGATTAGCAGCTTTCTGCCTATACACAGTGTACACCTGCCAATCAGTGGTGTGGGTGGGATTATACAGAGCTCAGCATTCAGAGAACCGGTCGATCTACAATAGAGAAAATAGTGATTGTGTCAATGAAGCCCATTAAGTGATACATTCCTGGAATAAGAGTTTCAGCCCCAACATCACGCTGCTCTCAGATTACATCACAAAAACCTAGTGACAGATTCACTTTAATACGGATAAGTAACATTAATTATGCGAAATGAGTCTGTGTATTAAACATGCCACTGTCGTAAAGAATAAGACCTGCTTGCATAGACAACATACCAGACATAAGGCTTTTTTCTTCTAGTTGGAGGTCTGAAATCGTCATATAAAACAGAATACAAAGAACCTCGAATGTTCCCTCCTCACACCGTGACAGAGGTCCTGGAGGTCCCCACTTGTCAGCTCAAGACTTTTCATGAAGAAGCCATGACTGCTGAGAGCTACAGAACGCAGCAGATAACAGAAGATGCCTCCTTCACAAGTCACAAAAATCTGGAACAAGCCAGGATATCATGTGAATTGGAGATTGAGCGGCTAGAACTAGGTAACGCTCTGGACATGATGCTTTGCCCAAACTATGTCCCCTTCATTATTACTATTACACATGCTGTACTTGTAGTAGCATCCGTGCTTGGCATTGCTGTTTTGTCCCAAGTACCTCAATCGGATGAAGGCGAAATACCAAGATCTCCCACTACTCAAAGCTTAGCGTTTAGAGATCAGTATAAGCAATGTGGGGACGTAGCTGGTAAAGAGGGGGTGCAGAGAGTCAGACACCTATGATCTAATATTGATGGTCTGTTATGGGTATAGCTAGGGCACAACTTTTCTAAACTAAAAAAGGATATAAACACCAATATATACCTGTGTAACCATCAAAATGTTGCTGCTTGATGATGAACCCTATCACTTTATTCCTCTTTTCATAGATCTGTACATGGAGAACCTTTCTCAGCCTTACTCCCTTGAGGAACAAGAACACATGTTTCTGAGCGAGCCCAGCCTGGAGCCACTGCCCAGTCGCAAGGTACTTATTGAAAACTACTCTCTCGTAAATGTACAATTGACTACTGAGACACAGGCTTGAGATACAATCAAAAACGCTCATTAACCACCGATCATTATTTTTTCCTGATTATTGCAGGACTCACTGACAACTTTGGACACTAAAAGTTCTGGGATTCATTCATGGGACAGTCAGATCGAACCCTTGAGCTTACAAAGTGATTCACTCTTCAGCGGAGGAATCACAACTACTCCCAGCTGGTTCAATGGTAAGTTGAGAGATTTCTATTTCTGAGGGTAAAATGCATAAGGCCAGGGTCACACTGGCGAGGAATACGGCCGAGTGAGAGGTGCTAAAAGCACGCATTAGACACAGACCAATGATTCTCTATGGGGTCCCTCGCACCAGCCGTATATTTCTCATCCGTATTCTACGCTCCGTGCCAATCGCAGCATGCTGCGATTGTCAGCGTACTACGGCTGTAGTACGCCAATGCAAGTCTATGGGTGCGCAAAAAATACGGATTACACACGGACCACACATGTGACTTGCGAGAAATACGCACCAGGTGTCTTTTAGCAAAGCCGGCAATTCAGTGCGCTATACAGTAAACTCACACTGACAGTTTTAATAAAGAAACGAAAGAATAGATATAGACACATAGAATATATATATATCTATATATATATGCATTCTATGTGTCTATATCTATTCTTTGGTTTCTGTTAGAAACCCTGTCATAGGGCTCCATTATATGTCCATTTTGCAAGCCTGCGAGAAAATCTCGACATACGGATGCCATACGGATTACATACGGATGCTGACATGCTCAAAATACGCGACCACACCTTGATTACGGATGACATACGGAGCACTGTTTAGGGGCCATTCATCCGTATTACGCCTGTAAAATACTGACCGTATTTTGCGTCGGTTAGTGTGACCCCGGTCTTACACGAGGAGTTCAATGGACCCTAAAGAAGAGAATTTGTGGGCCATGCGCAGCCCCTGCATACAGTTGATGTATATTCTCATCTCAGATACTTGGCGATTTGTGGGACTTCATCTTTCACACATCCTCTGGATATGCTATAAATGTTCGAGAATATAGACATAAAATGATAATTTCTTGAGAAGGCAAAATGGCACTTACTGTACCACATTTATCCAAATGGCAATTTTGAGTTTTGGGCTCTAATAAATGCATGACAAAAAAACAATGGTGCTTTGACACTTGCACAAAACAAATGTTGCACTATTTTATTAATTTGGTACAGCCAAACTTAATAGTCCCATTTTATGTTTTAGGGACAAAAGTCCATCTGACAGTCTTCAATGGAGAGACACTTCATATCTGGGAGTCTGGGAGGACCAAATTGCGAGACCTGGCAGTTGGGATCAGCAGTCAGGTAAGCCATACAGTAGCATATGCCACCCACTGACCACCATGTTAAAAAAATCCACCCAGTATGCTGTTTTTGCCATAGTCCACTCTTTTGCCCTCGGTTGGGTAATTGGTGGAGTATGGATATGCTCTGTGCATGTTCTGGGAACATTCCTTGCGCAAGCACTGATGGTGTACACATAACCTGAACGGAGCTTAGTCTTGAAAGGGATAGATTGCTATGGAATAGTATTTTGTTTGGAAGGGTATGTTAACACATAGCAGAACTGCAGAGCAAAATTTCTGCAGCAATTTCGCAATAATCCACAGGGAAACTGCAGCTGAAAATTCCCACAAAAATATATGGATTTTGAGATGGAATTTGTTGCTGATTTCTTTGGAAAATTCCATAGAACTTGTAAGATAATAAAAAAAAATCTCTATACCTACCGTCCCTGGTGATTACATGACTTCCATGCATGGTCCCGTATTGGTCTTTATAATCCTATTATGAGACCTTATCCTAAATGACTGCTGCTGCTGATTATTGGTCACATGGGATGATACGTCATCTCAGGAGGCTGACCAGTACAGAGACCAGTGAGGGACCATAAAAGGGAGCCACGTAAGTGCCAGGTAGGGTAAGTATAGTGACTTGTTTTTAGACTTTGTGAAAACTGCACGTTTTTCAGGACTTGCAGATTTTGCTTCTGAGTGATGGGTAATCCACAGCATAATCTGCTATGTTGAATGGAAGGGGAAAAATCCCAACAAATCCACAGCGTTAATTCAATTGTCAAAAAGTTGGTTACCTTACATGCAAATCGTATGTATATGCTGCATGTGGATTAGACAGTGCCAAATCTCATAGCCTTTACAGCTGTTGTATTCCTCTACAAATTTTCTGCCCACAAATTTTGGTGAAAAATTCAAAGCATTTCCACTACAAGGGAAAATATAATGCACTATATACATATTCTGCAATTCCACTGAACTGGAGTACATTTTTTAACAAGTTCTTAAATTAATGAGGGGTTGTTCAGTTACAATATAATGAAGACCTATACTTAGGACAACAATATCAGAAAACTGGCACCTTCAATAATTAGCTGTTAGAGGCGCTGGTGGTGTGCAGGTCTTTGAATGTATAGTGGGTACGGAGAGTATTCAGACCCCTTTAAATTTTTCACTTTGTTTCATTGCAGCCATTTGGTAAATTCAAAAAGTTCATTTTTTTTCTCATTAATGTACACTCCGCACCCCATCTTGACTGAAAAAAATAGAAATGTAGAAATTTTGGCAAATGTATTAAAAATAAAAAACCGAAATATCACATGGTCATAAGTATTCAGACCCTTTGCTCAGTATTGAGTAGAAGCACCCTTTTGAGCTATAGTAAAGCCATGAGTCATCTTGAAGTCCACTCTGTCCGCATCTACTCTCCCTCCAACCTCCAAGTGGCCGTCATATACCGACCTCCAGGCCTGACCACTGCCTTCATTGACCAATTCTCTACCTGGCTTCTTCACTTTCTTTCAACTGACATCTCCACTGTCATCATGGGTGACTTCAACATCCCCACTGATACCCTTCAGTTAGCTGCCTCCAAACTCCTGTCCCTTACTTCATCCTTTGGACTTACTCAGTGGTCCTCCTTAGCCACCCACACAGACGGACACACATTAGACCTGGTCTTCACCCGCCTCTGCTCTCTTTCTAACTTCACCACCTCCCCTCTCCCTCTCTCTGACCACCATCTACTCACTTTCTCATCCCTTTCCTCCTCTCCTGGCACCCATGTCCAGCAACATGCGCACCCCCGCAGAAACCTTGCACACCTAGACACCCACGCGCTCTCTGACTCTATTCTACCACTGGCATCCATATCCTCACTCCAATACACAGACGGGGCCACTGCTTTCTACAATGGCAGTCTCGCATCAGCTATTGACACGGTCGCCCCTCTCGTTCATGGCAGAATGCGACGTACCAACAGACAACCCTGGCACAATAACACCACTAAAAAGCTCCGGCAAGTGTCCAGGGCTGCAGAGCGGCGTTGGAAGAAAACAAATTCACAAGATGACTTCACTGCATTCAAACAGGCAACACTCGCTTTCAAATCTGCCCTCACCTCTGCTAAACAGGCCTACTTCACAACCCTCATATCTTCCCTATCCTACAATCCCAAACAGTTATTCAAAACTTTCAACTCCCTCCTCCGCCCACCACTGCCCCCTCCAACCTCCCTCATCTCTGCTGAGGACTTTGCCACATACTTCAAATATAAGATCGACCAAACAAGGCAAATCTTCATTGTTCAACCACCACAACCCCTTTGTATACCAGACCAATGCCCAAACCCCATAACCTCCCTCTCCAACATCACTGAAGAGGAGCTTAATTGCCTCTTCTCCAAATCGTACCTCACAACCTGTGCACTTGACCACATCCCATCCCACCTCCTCCCCAACCTCACCACCACACTTATCCCATCCCTAACCCACCTCTTCAACCTATAGCTAATGTCCGGTACCTTCCCTTCTGCTTTTAAACATGCCACAATCACGCCTATCCTTAAAAAGCCAACCCTCGACCCAACGGCTATGTCCAGCTATCGCCCAATATCACTGCTCCCATTCACTTCCAAACTCCTGGAGCTGCACGTCCACGCTGAACTTTCCTCCCACCTCTCATCTAACTTGCTCTTTGACAATCTACAATCTGGTTTCCGCCCCCATCACTCCACTGAGACAGCCCTGACTAAAATTACTAACGACCTACTTACAGCCAAAGCAAACGGACAATACTCTATACTCTTGCTTCTAGACCTTTCCTCTGCATTCGACACAGTTGACCACTGCCTCCTACTACAGATCCTCTCTTCCTTTGGCATCACCCTCGCCCTATCCTGGATCTCCTCATACCTTTCAAACCGCACATTCAGCATCTCCCATTCCCACACCACCTCCTCATCCCACCCTCTCTGTTGGAGTCCCCCAAGGCTCTGTTCTAGGACCCCTACTCTTCTCATTTTATACCCTTGGCCTGGGTCAACTCATAAAGTTCCATGGATTCCAGTACCACGTTTATGCTGATGACACTCAGATCTACCTCTCTGGCCCAGACGTCACCTCTCTGCTGTCCAGAATTCCGGAGTGTCTATCAGCCATATCCTCCTTCTTCTCCTCCTCTTGCTTCCTCAAGCTCAATGTGGACAAATCTGAACTCATCATCTTTCCTCCATCTCACAGATCTTCCTTACCTGACCTATCTATCACAATTAATGACATCACGCTTTCCCCAGTACTGGAAGTCCACTGCCTCGGAGTAACCCTTGATTCTGCCCTGTCCTTCAAACCGCACATCCAAGCTCTTTCTACCTCCTGTCGCCTCCAGCTCAAAAATATTTCCAGAATCCGTCCTTTCCTCAACCCTCAATCTACTAAAATGCTTGTGCACGCCCTCATCATCTCCCACCTCGACTACTGCAACATCCTTTTCTGTGGTCTCCCTGCTAACACCCTCGCACCTCTCCAGTCCATCCTTAACTCTACTGCCAGACTAATTCATCTCTCTCCTCGCTACTCCTCCGCTTCTCCTCTCTGCAAATCTCTTCACTGGCTTCCATTCTCTCAGCGTATCCAGTTCAAATTACTAATACTGACCTACAAGGCCATCTATAACCTGTCTCCTCCATATGTCTCTGAACTAATCTCCCGATACCTTCCCTCACGTAATCTACCATCATCCCAAGACCTCCTTCTCTCCTCCACACTTATTCGCTCCTCACCCTACCGCCTCCAAGACTTCTCCCGAATAGCCCCCATCCTCTGGAATTCTTTGCCCCAACATGTCCGACTATCTACCACATTCGGATCCTTCAGACGGAACCTCAAAACCCACCTCTTCAAGAAAGCCTACAACCTGCAATAACCCCGCTACCTCCTCACCACTACTGGAGATATCACCTCAACCAATACCGTAACTGCTGCAACTTACCAGCCTACCGTCTCCTTCCCCACCATCCTGTAGCATGTAAGCCCAAAAGGGCAGGGTCCCCTCCCCTCTGTATCAGTCTGTCATTGTAAGTTTGGTAACTGTAAGTGATATCTGTAATTTGTATGTAACCCCTTCTTATGTACAGCACCATGGAATCAATGGTGCTATATAAATAACATAATAATAATAATAATAATAATAATAATAATAATCTTGGGAATGATGCAACAAGTTTTTCACACCTGGATTTGGAGATCTGCCATTCTTCCTTGCAGATCCTCCCCAGTGCCATCAGGATGGATGGTGAACGTTGAACGTTGGTGGACAGCCATTTTCAGGCCTCTCCACAGATGCTTAGTTGGGTTTAAGTCAGGGCTCTGGCTGGGCCTGTCAAGAATGGTCACAGAGTTGAAGCCACTCCTTTGTTATATTAGCTGTGTGCTTAGGGTCATTGTCTTGTTGGAAGGTGAACCTTCGGCCAAGTCTGAGGTCCAGAGCACTCGGGAAGAGGTTTTCATCCAGGATATCTCTGTACTTGGCCACATTCATGTTTCCAGTTGTCCTGTCCCTGCAGCTACACCCCCATAGCATGATGCTGCCACCACCATGTTTCACTGTTGGGATTGTATTAGGCAGGTGATGAGCAGTGCCTGGTTTTCTCCACACATAGCGCTTAGAATTATCACCAAAAAGTTCTATCTTCATCTCATCAGACCAGAGAATCTTATTTCTCATAGTCTAGGAGTCCTTCATGTGTTTTTTTAGCAAACTCTATGCAGGCTTTCATATGTCTTGCACTGAGGAGAGGTTTCCGTCGGGCCACTCTGCCATAAAGGTCCGACTGGTGGAGGGCTGCAGTGATAGTTGACTTTGTGGAACTTTGTCACATCTGTGGAGCTCAGCCACAGTGATCTTGGGATTCTTCTTTACCTCTCTCACCAAGGCTTTTCTCCCACGATTGCTCAGTTTGGCTGGACGGCCAGGTCTAGGAAGACTTCTGGTGGTCCCAAACTTCTTCCATTTAAGGATTATGAAGGCTACTGTGCTCTTAAGGCCCCATCACACACAGCGATCTCGCCAGCGAGATCGCTGTGTGTGACATGTATCAGCGACCGGCGCCCCCGCCGAGTGTTTCGCTGATCGCGCGCGAACGTCCTGGGCCATTTTTTGATTGTTGTTGGTCTCCCGCTGGCCAGCGCGCATCGCTGCGTGTGAGAGCGAGAGACCAACGATCAGCGACCCTGGGAGCTGGTTTCCAATGTAAACAGCGGGTATCTAAGAGCCGCGTGGCTCTTAGATACCCGCTGTTTACCTTGGATACCAGCTCGTTCGCTGGTCCTGATCACTGGTGGGTCTGTCTATGTGACAGCTCACCAGCGATCAGCTAACTATGTCCCAGCGATCCCATCCACGTCGGATTATTGGTGGGATCGCTGGGACATTGATGCGTGTAACGGGGCCTTTAGGAAGCTTGAGTACTGCAGAAATTCTTAAGTAATCTTGGCCAGATCTGTGCCACAATTCTGTCTCTGAGCTCCTTGGCCAGTTCCTTTCACCTCATGATTCTCATTTGGTCAGACATGCACTGTGAGGTCTTATATAGACAGGTGTGAGCCTTTACAAATCAAGTCCTATTAGTTTTATTAAACACAGCTGGACTCCAATGAAGGGGTAGAACCTTCTCAAGGAGGATCACAAGGAAATGGACAACATGTGACTTAAATATGAGTGTCTGAGCAAAGGGCTTGAATATTTATATACTGACCATGTGATATTTCAGTTTTTCTTTTTTAATAAATTTTCAAAAATTTCTACAGTTCTGATTTTTTTCAATCAAGATGGGGTGCAGAGTGTGCATTAATGAGAAAAAATGAACTTTTTTGAATTTACCAAATGGCTGCAATGAAACAGCGCTCATCCACAGCGACGGAGGTCGCACTCCACATATGCTGTTCTGCACACAGATCCCAGGACAACATCCAAGCATCTTGTCTCATTGAGGTGTCATTAAAGAAGGCGGAATATAGAACCGTTCTCTAAACCAGTTCTCATGAAGGTCCAATCTGGGACCGAAAATGTTTATCATAATTGTCACCTGGATGTTAATAAATGGAATCTTTTACTGCCAAAAAATTTTTTGAGTGCCAAGTTTTCTCTCTGCAGATAAGACGGGCTGGAAACCCTACTTGAGCACCAATACTTCATACTGTATGAGTGCCGTGTTTATCTATAGTGATCTGCAATGAAACAAAGAGTGAAAAATGTAAAGGGGTCTGAATAATTTCCGTACCCACTGTAGATGCACGGGACAGCTGCATAAAATGTGTACCGAGTACTGAAGAACTGCTCCAGCTGTCGGGTATTGCAAAACAGCACCTATCCCTTTGCATAAGAGCTGTTCTGCAGTACCTAGCAGCGGATACTACACATTGATCACAGCAGCACAATGCGATTTCATGCAATATTTACATCCAGCCACCAGTGGAGCCTTTAACAGATGATTCGAGATCTGACACTGCATAAGAATAGGTCATCAATATCTTGTGACTGGACAACCCCTTTAATATTACTTTCATTGAGAAGTCCTTGTTTAATACCTGTTACTAACACATCTATAACTTCTATCTATTCTACAGATTCTTATGAAATCCTTCACAATAGTGGACGCAAAGGGGACGCCAATCCCTTGGGACACAGATATCGCAGACTGTGGAACTGAACTACAGTGTTCTCTAACTCATGATCGGGGAAGCTGGTTGTGGCGAGTGAACAAAGGAAAGATAGAAGAAGGGCATACGCGGGAGGTATATACAGGCGGAGGGACGGATATCCTAACTTCTCCAACCCCAGAGTGAATCCATTGACTGAGGCGAAACCAAACTCCTTTCTGTCACCAACACATGTGCCTTATTAATTGTCCGGGGTCCTAGATCATGTACAGAATACACAAGATGATGTCACAAAATGTAGTAACTGAATTATCAAGAAGAAAGTGTATTTTCTTGTACAGTCATCCAGTGAAGCAACCAAGCAATCAACACATCAACTGGTTCTTCATGATGTTGGGAGGTCTGGTTATCATGTGGTAGCCCATGGATAGCACTTTTGTGGGGTTTGTACAGGCATTAATAGCACAATGCAGAACCCTCCCATTCAGAGTGCATTAATTCAAGTTTAATATTCATTCATTCTTCTCAGGGTGAGACCTTATCCCTGCACAAGACACTTTCTCTATGTGGCGAAGAGGGAAAGTGACATAGTGAGGTTACATTCAAAATAATGTTTTCCAGGTAGCCTAGTGTTATTGCCAGGTACTTTAAGAGAAGATACTTAGCTGTGGTCTTCTGGACGCCTTCATATTATGTACAAATGATTTGTGCCTTGTAAGATGTTGGTTATTTTCTTCATTGACACCATAGTGGTGTAAATAAAGTAGAGGGGCCCATATCAAAGATCAAACAGGCCTAACAAGACAAACATTGTATCTAGAGCACCAACTTTACGGTACTCAAACTCCACATCGGGAACTTCTACAAAGATAGACCTGGCTCTCATCTGGTTGAGTTTGCAGGATTGTTCCGTCAAAATCAGGACGGTTGGCAATTTTGAGAAAGGCTAGAAAATATCTGTAAGGTATATAAAGTGGATGAAATGGCAATGACTGGATGAATTATTGTAACTATATCTCTGTAAACCCTATGCTAAATAAAAATCACTCTGACCACTACTTTGCGTCTGACTTTTATGCATGCTAAAACATATTTGTTGTGTATTATTTAATATAAAGTATTTCATAGAAGGGGCAGAGAAGAGAAATAAAATGCAAGGAAACTCCTGCATTTTGGGTTTTGTTCACATGGTGCTGCTTTGATAAACCTTAGAGCTTGTGCAGATTTATATACCAACACCAATAAGAACCAGTGTAACAAGTCCAATGTAAAAATAAAATCACAATCTTTATTATAAACAGATGAGGCACAATACAGCTAAAAAGTGACACTACAGAAATGGCAATGTATAGTGAGCCACAAATGTATAAATAGTATATATATAGATAAAGTAACACGTTGGTATTGTGAACACCAGTGTTGCAAAGGCAAAGATAATATATGAAAATGCCATCAGAATGAAGGGAAAAAATCCCTGGCTAAACAATCAGGAGTGGAAATACTGCCTAAACATAAGTGGTAGAATCACATACCTAATGAGGAATGCAGCACAGTATACACAGCTTGTGCAGATTGTAGTGCAAAACTGCGTTCTGCTCAAGCCCTAAAGGTTATTGCCCCCAAATAATCAAATTATCCCCTATCCAATTGAATTCAGGGCTCCCGAACCCCAAAAACGGGTGCTGTGTGAGTACGCTTTAGAAGATGAAGAGGAAAGTACTTTACCATCTCCTCTGAACTGGAACTGGAGTATAAGTTGTGTAAGGCAATACTTACTGCATGTGTTGGGGGTCGCTCGCTTGGCAACGGGATGAAGGCACACAGGTACGTTTTTTTCTCACAAAACAGTCCATGTGGTTTATTATGCACTCATAAACCACTTGAGGCCATGTTATATATCACAGGCTTAACCCATAGTCCACAGCACTTCATAATTCACGACTTTAAGTCGAAGTCACTAAACACGCCGGACTTCTCCTTGTACAGTTGCCGTGGGCAACCGCATGCCGTACCAATGTCTCTCACAACTTTACTCCATGCCACATGACATTCGATTGCAGTCTCTAAACATGCTGGACCTCACCTCGTCCAGTTACCGTGGGTGACCACACAGTTCATAAACATTCATGGAACACAACAAGCACCAACAGTCTGTTCCAATGGTAGATACTCGTCTGCCCATAACCCCCTTGTCTGGAGTTACGTTACAGGAGCTCCTGCTCCACATGCTGACTCCTCATCAGTCCTCTTTCCCGGGGAAACTGCCTTACTGGGATCACTGTCTCATCAGATGCCTTGGGACAAGGGCACTCCTGACAGTTCAGACCTTCAGAAGGTCTGTAGCTTCCCCAACGCAGAGCCATCACAGACTGCACACACATGATTTCACCATGTGCTCTTCAGGAATCCCAGTCCCCTCGTGGGACCTTCCACACAGCGACCATCCCAGTCCACGGTCTCTCCATGTGCTATTCAGGAAGTCCGTCCACTCATAGGACCTTCCAACACACAGGCCTTCTGGTCCATGGCCTCACTATGTGCTCTTCAGGAATCCAGTCCACTCATAGGACCTTCCAACACAGGCCATCCAGGACCTTACACACTGACCATGTGACCCAAACCATGGTCACATTATGTAGCTGTAAGCACCCCCATAGGTGGGAGGTGTGTGTGGTTAGCCAGTCTCACCCAGCTCTCTGGGTAACCCTGTAAGCCCCACTTTATAAACAAAGCTCATAGAACTACAAGTCTCAGAGCAACATTACTGGCTTACAGAGCAGAGGACCTCCCCTCTGCGACACATACCAGCCATTTACCACAATGCCGGTCACTGTCTCACAGTTGGTATGCATGCAAAATGCAAAAAAGCCATCCCACCTGCTCGACCAGGGGCGGGACTACCGCGGTCGCAGCTGCGACGGGGTTCGGCGTCCTCAGGGCCCCGATCGCGGAGCTGCAGCCGCTCATTGGCTGTGCAGCTCTGTTCTTTGATTGGCTGCAACTGGCTGCTCTGTGCGCACAGGACCTGCAATGAGGTCACAGGAGGGGAGGAGTCGGGTCACATGATCAGGGGCCTCTGTTTGAGGCCCCTGATCATGTAACCACCTGACTCCTCCCCTCCTGTGACCTCATCACAGGTCCTGTGCACACAGCCCTCAGTATATGCAGGACTCGGCTGTGCTGGTTGTCATGGTGCACTGCTGGATGAGAGCAAGTGTATGTGTGGGGTGAGGGGTTTACAGGGTGGATGTAGCAGAGCCGTGTGTGCATGAGGTGTGGGGAGCCGTATGTGAACGAAGTGTATGGAGAGGAGCCATGTGTATGAAGTGTATGGAGCACAGCGGTGTGTGTACGAGGTGTACGGAGTGGAGCCGTGTGTACGAGGTGAGCAGAGCCGTGTGTGTACGAGGCATACAGAGCGGAGTCGTGTGTGTACAGAGAGCAGCCGTGTGTGTACGAAGTGTACGGAGCGGAGCCGTGTGTGTATGAGGTGTACGGAGCGCAGCCGTGTGTGTACGAGGTGAGCGGAGCGTGTACAAGGTGTACAGAGCGGAGATGTGCGTGTATTTTGGCATTGGGGGGGCCATTTGAAAGTTCGCACCGGGGCCCATAACTTTGTAGTTATGCCACTGTGCTCGACCCTTATTTACATTGATGTCACTTTCACACATGGTAAAGTTTTAATACTAGGAGGTTAGGACCATCCCGATTTGGATACACCTTGATGCTGGTGGGATGGATTTTACGCTTTTTTTTAAATCAAAAACTGTGTTTACTAATTACCCTGTTTTATTTATATGCACTATTGCTTTTACTTATTTCAATAAGCAAATATTGGTGGGATTGTCCAACTTTACTTAAACAAATGGTGTTGGGGGATATAAGGATTGGGCAGTTTGATTTTAAATTCCAAACCATTTTGCTATCGGGATGATAAGATGATGTCATAGGTGTTTGGAAGCAACTTTCTCTGCACTCTTCAATGAAAACACATGAACGTTTGGCTGAACTGAACACTCATGTTTATGTAGGAGTTGGAATGATAGCTGCCTGCAGAACACATGAATGTGATCGGTTTAAAGCCATCTACTTCATAAGTACCATGGGTGGACCATAATAACTACACAACAGGGTATGAGATGGAAGATGCATGAAAATCAGAGGGTGTATACCGTATATTCATGTGCATCAGGCATTATAGTCTTTTCTTTATACTTTATTATGCCATCAAACTTTTGTACACCACTAATGTCAAATTTACCGGACAGTACAGTAGTTACACGCACCCAATTTTTTATTCTGGCTACGTGCAGTCGCTGAGTTTTTCCAGGCAAAGCCACTTCAGTAAAACACCATCGGCTTATTCGGGGGTGTTGCTGTTATTCTTGCTGTGTGTGACGCTGCTTCACTTCTTATGGCCAAGCTGTGTGACGAGATAGCCAAGGAGTCTGAGGTCGAAAGCCAGGAGGGTACATCATAAACAGAAGTAAGAGAAAAAGGTGTGGTCAGGTAATGTTCCGAGGTCAGAATACCATGAGGATTGTGGATCAGAGCAGTAGGGATTAAACAGATGGATGTTCAGAATGAGGTCCAAGGTCAGGCAACGAAAGATCTACAATCAGAACACAAGGCACAGAGAGACAAACCACACATTAGCTGAGTGTACATCTGGCAGAGGTCTGGTAGTAACAGTTCAGCTAAGTAGCCTGGGGATCACCTGGGACAATGAACACTTGGTGACAGCCAGTGCCTCCCAGTCTCAGATTGGACACCCCTACACCACACTGGATGACTGAGCTGTCAGTCAAAGTACTGACAGCTTCAGCACACCTCTGTACCAGATTGGACAGCTGAACTGTCAGTAACTACATCCCAGTCAAACTGAGGGGTAAAACCGTGACAGTAACCCCTGTTCTATGGGGGCACCGAATCCCTAGGCTTCCCAGGAAATTTTACATGTAAAGCCCTGACTAACCAATCAGCTTTCACATCTCGAGCTGGGGTGGAACCGTGACACTGTGGCTCTGTCGCCAGTATTTTTTACTCTACACTATGAGCATGTCACTTTTCTAACCGCCTCTGGCTTTCCAAAGCGATGAAAAGAAGCGACATAGGACAGAAAATGTGCACAGTAATGTCGGGGCAGAATCCACCTGAAAAAGATGCAGTGTACACATAGCCTCAGCCATTCTCCAATCTTATCCCACAGTTCTTGTTACAAAAGTCTAAGGCTATGTTTACATTGATACTTGTGTACTTGTGAGGGGTTTTTTTAAGGCTATGTGCACACGCTGCGGATTCACCAGGAGATTTTTCCTGCAGATTGGCCAGCGGTTTTCCCCTGCAGTTTGACACCTGGACAATGGAATAGGTGGCAAACCGCAGCAGAATCCGCAGAAAGAATTGTCATGTCAATTCTTTCTGCGGATTTAAAATCGCAGCTTTTCCGCAGTGAAAAAAATGCAGCATGTGCACTGCGGATTGTAAATCCCATAGACTTACATGGTACTGTACACTGATGCGGAACTGCGGCGGATCCGCTGCAATGAACGCTTCAGGAAAAACTGTTCCAAAATCACTTCATTAAAAGTAAACCCTCACAAAAAAAGTATCCTTTCTTGAAGCAGTTTATGTTTGAAAAACTTGTGTTTTTTGACCACCTAGAAACAGGCAGTTACCCTAAGAAGATGAGATACAAGTGGTCTGAAAATTACTAAGCTGATCTTCCTCAATGCAAGTGGATGAATACCATCTGGCCCATGGGCTTTGTCAGTACTGACACCTACCCTAACCCCTCAAAACTGCCACCATGTATGTATAGCAATGTTTCACTGCATTCTAACAAGGCTTTTTGTGTAGTTTAGTGACTCCTGAATTAATATTACATGTGCTTGCGCTATGCAAATAAATGGTTGAGTAGTTGAGGAGGTGGTGATTATCCGGACTCATTACCCGGACTGACTACCAGGCTTATAATGAAGTATAATATGGGCTACGCCTTACAGCTACACTTTCCCCATGCCACCATTCACAGTGCTCAGTGAGAGTGATGACAGGAGGTGCAGGGATACGGCGAAAGCTGAGCAGAGGTACGGGATGAGATGAGGTTTGGTGGTGGTGATCAGCAGCTTAATACCATGATACAATTCCATGCTGCTGATTACCACTCAAAGCCGCAGTCACCGCAGTGACCAGAGAACGGCAGTGTAACAATCACACTGACTCAGCCATATACAGTGGAGAAAAAAGTATTTAGTCAGCCACCAATTGTGCACGTTCTACTTAAAAAGATGAAAGAGGCCTGTAACCGACATCATAGGTAGAGCACAACTGTGAGAGTCAAAAGGAGAAAACAAATGAAGAAAAATCACCTTGTCTGATTTGGCAAGATTTATTGAAACATAAAGTAGACTTAGCAGAAAGTCAGAAAATAGTTTTCAATAGACTGTATGCTCTTCTACGCCCAGAATCATTCACAATCTATCAGGTCACATTGAAGTTGGGTTAAAGGAGTTTTCCTGTAATTTTAATGATTTCATTCCTCTGGACCTTGTGTGATTGATCCCTTATCTGCTTGTGTTTTCTTTCCAGCTTATCCCAGCACAAAGGAGGAGCGAGAACAGCAACTTCTGATCTACTGCACCAGATTTCTGCTGTCACCCATCTTCAAGATGGTGGTCACTGATCATACCACATATTATGTCGTCCATGTTCTGTCCATACATGTAAAGGAACATCTCATTAGACAACTGACTGAATCTCTTCTTACCTTAGCGTCTCATGCCGACCAACCGAGAAGCTCAGAAGAAATATCTGCCATTTCCTTTGGATGAAGAAAAACTGAAGCCGAAATCAATGACGCCAGAGGAGCCAAAAGAAGAGGAGATGGAGATGCCCAGGTCAGGAGACAATGAAATATCGGGAGGTAAAAGAGATTGAAGACGATGAGGCAGAAGACACTGAGGAGGAAGAAGATGAGAAGGCATCAGAAGAGAAAAAAAGTTGTGCAGAAGAACAGCAAGTTGACAAAAATAGTTCAGAAGCAGCCGACACGAAGACAGAAGATCCGCCAGCAGTCCATCCTCCATTATGTGAACACCAGCCTCAGAGGAAGGAGGAATATCATCTGGACCATCCTCAAAGCAATGAGACGCTGATGGACGTCTGAAGCATCTACAGCTTCAAACATAATACTAATAAAAAGCATAGCCATAAAATAGTAATAATTCTATTAAAAAATATTAAACATGTAGTAAAAACATGATAAAACATTCTTGATATTACTAGGAGTAATAATATAGTGTATGTAATTTTAATAAGAGCAGTAACTATAGTATTAATCTAATATATAAAGCTCAATAAGATAAGATAATCCTTTAATCGTCCCACCATGGGGAAATTCAGAGCATTACAGCAGCAAGGCAGGAACAAGTACAGATACAGATGCATAAAGGCATTACATTGACAGTAGGTAGGTACATATACGGAAAAAAAAAATACATACACACAATGTGTGTGTGCATGTATGTGTGTATGTCTGGGATTGGCATCTGCACCGTCGTAGCTACAGCCACAAAATTTTGCACAGTCACACGTCTGGACCCCGAGAGCGTCATAGGCTATGTTGTGAGGCGAAATTTTAACCCCGCGCGTTCCAATTCACCAAACAATTTTGCCCCTATCTACATAATGGGGAAAAAGTGAAAGGTAAAGTGTTGGAGGCAAATTGACAGCTGCCAGATGTGAACAAGGGGGACTTAAAGAATGAGACCGATGGCGCCAAAGAGTATATACCCTACAGTTGCTAAGGTGGGGCACTGACATGGAATACTCACCACACACGGGGATATGAACACACACACAAAATGCGCCACACACTACCACGTGCTTCAACACATATACCACCCTCAGCACACATTTCACCACACATACACCAACCTCACCACATAAAAGTCAAAACACAAAAGTCGCCACGCTGTCCCAGAGCTGTTTAAAAGATGAAAAATGAGCTGTGATTGGTTGCTCTCAGCAACAGTTTTCTTTGTAGACAGTTGTGGTAACTGAGGCCTATTATTCTTATCATTTCTATGGTGTTATCGTCCTTCTGTAAAGCTGGAAATAACACAATTTATTACCGTGCCAACACAGACCACCCTCTGACACAGACTGCAGGGGGAGCCCAGTATCACACAGGATAGGATTAGATACACGGCTCAGCAGTCAGTATCACACAGGATAGGAATAGATACACTGCTCAGCAGTCAGTATCACACAGGATAGGATTAGATACACAGCTCAGCAGTCAGTATCACACAGGAGAGGATTAGACACATGGCTCAGCAGTCAGTATCACACAGGATAGGATTAGATTCATGGGTCAGCAGTCAGTATCACACAGAATAGGATTAGATTCATGGGTCAGCAGTCAGTATCACACAGAATAGGATTAGATACATAGCTCAGCAGTCAGTATCACACAGGAGAGGATTAGACACATGGCTCAGCAGTCAGTATCACACGGGAGGATTAGGTACACGGCTCAGCAGTCAGTATCACACGGGAGGAATAGGTACACGGCTCAGCAGTCAGTATCACACAGGATAGTATTAGATACACGGCTCAGCAGTCAGTATCACACAGAATAGGATTAGATACATATAGCTCAGCAGTCAGTATCACACAGGAGAGGATTAGACACATGGCTCAGCAGTCAGTATAACACAGGATAGGAATAGATACATGGCTCAGCAGACAGTATCACACAGGATAGGATTAGATACACAGCTCAGCACACAGTATCACACAGAATAGTATTAGCTACACGGCTCAGCAGACAGTATCACACAGAATAGGATTAGATACACGGCTCAGCAGTCAGTATCACACAGGATAGGATTAGATACACGGCTGAGCAGTCAGTAACACACATGATAGGATTAGGTACACGGCTCAGCAGTCAGTATCACACAGGAGAGGATTAGATACACGGCTCAGCAGTCAGTATCACACAGGATAGGGTTAGATACACGGCTCAGCAGACGGTATCACACAGGATAGGATTAGATACACGGCTGAGCAGTCAGTAACACACGATAGGATTAGATACACAGCTCAGCAGAAAGTATCACAGGAGAGGATTAGGTACACAGCTCAGCAGACATCACACAGGATAGGGTTAGATACACAGCTCAGAAACAGGATGTGCCAAAGGAGAGGACATTTTCATTCCAAGAACTCCACTCATTCCATCTGATTTGTGATTTGATTTTAAACGCCTCCAGTTTCCAGTGCAACTGCTATTTATTAACAATGTCCATTAACAATGCTCAGGGACAGTCCTTGAAAGTAGTAGGGATCGATTTGCAATCTCCATGCTTTTCTCATGGTCAACTTTACGTGATCTGTTCAAGAGTTGGAACTGCCAAAAATCTGTTCATCTTTGCACCAAAAGGAAAAACCAAACATGTTGTTTATCAAAAGGCTCTTGAATGAGTTGAAAATAAAATACTATCAATACTTGGGTAATCGTTTAGTTAATTTGTATTGCAAATCTGTAGTGTTGAATATATGAAGGGAAATGTTTTTATGTGCCATATAATCATTATAATTTGTTATAACTAACCACAGTTGGTTACTATGCCCGGGCAACGCCGGGCTCTTCAGCTAGTTGTATAATAATGATAGGAACATACAAATTACAGGTTTGATCCAGGGTTCTAGGAATGATCGCCTTTTCCCGGGGTCAAGAAGGAATTTTTCCCCTGAGTCACCAATTGGCTGAATGTGTCCAGGGGTTTTTGCCTTCTTCTGGATCAACACCTTTAGGAATAAGGACCTAGGTATTAGTAAGATTATAGTAGAATTAACACTAATGGAACAGTAATATAATATACACTGCTCCAAAAAATAAAGGGAACACTTAAACAACAGAATATAACTCTAAGTAAATCAAACTTCTGTGAAATCAAACTGTCCACTTAGGAAGCCACACTGATAGACAATCAATTTCACATGCTGTTGTGCAAATGGAATAGACAACAGATGGAAATGATTGGCAATTATCAAGACACCCTCAATAAAGGAGTGATCCTGCAGGTGGGGACCACAGACCACATCTCAGTACCAATGCTTTCTGGCTGATGTTTTGGTCACTTTTGAATGTTGGTTGTGCTTTCACACTTGTGGTAGCATGAGACAGACTGTTAGGCGTCAGGTTCCTGCAGCTGCACAGCAGGAAAACAGAGCCTTGCATTCAGCAGTCTCCCATTTTCCACCAACCACTCAGGAGCCTGCACAGCAATCCCGGCGTCTCAGACGCTCTGCTCAGACCAGCTCTGTGGGTCTCGCTGTTGCTGCCACCTCTGGGCCAGCAATAGCAGCGCAGGCTGCTCAGCAACGAGCCACTCCAGAGGCTAAGTCCTCCAGTCCCTGTACTGGGCATACTCACGAGACGATCTCCCATTGGAGATCGGGAGTCACATGCCCAGGTCCTTCTCATGATCTGATTGATCCATCTCAGGGATCTGGAAGCTTCCGGAAGGTCCTGGCTATAAAAGGTTTGCATGGCCGCTCGGCCATGCGCTAGTATAGTCTCTAGTTGCCTACTGTGTGAATGATGATGATGCATGAACCTGTGAATGACTCATTAAGATCCCCTCCCTCTGATATTACGAGCGTGTACAGGGACTTAGGCTTAGAGTCAGTGGCAAGCCACAGCAGCATCAACAGTGCTAGCGTCCGTCATTGCACCTGCTACCGGGCATTGTCGATTAGCGGTAGTCTGCAGCTCCCCTTGGCGTCCGCAGTAGGGACGCCGCACGCACGGTAGGTCTAGACAGACGCTGACCCTCTGCCTAGGGTTCAGCTCCTGTGACCAGATACCAGATACAGTGCACTTCTCTGAGACCTGTGGCATTAACAGACTCAGCCTTTTGTGTTTAACACATAGGCGTCTCTGTGAATTAACAGAGATCACTCAGCGCACCCGGGAGACGTTCAACCCGCGTGTGTCATACCGCAATATTGTATGTCCACCATTATCTAGCATCAGTGGTAACACCTTCTACACGGTGGACCCCAGGCGGCAAACGCACTTTACGTTATTTTCTATTTTGTGTATTCCGCCGTCCCTAACACGGACTCTACAACATACACAAGTGGCTCAGGTAGTGCAGCTCATCCAGGATGGCACATCAATGCGAGCTGTGGCAAGAAGGCTTGCTGTGTTTCTGTCAGCGTAGTGTCCAGAGGCTGGAGGCGCTATCAGGAGACAGGCCATTACACCAGGAGACATGGAGGGGGCCCTAGGAGGGCAACAACCCAGCAGCAGGACCGCTACCACAGCCTTTGTGCAAGGAGAAACAGGAGCAGGAGGAGCACTGCCAGAGCCCTGCAAAATTACCTCCAGCAGGCCACAAATGTGCATGTGTCTGCACAGACGGTTAGAAACCGTCTCCATGAGGATTGTCTGAGTGCCTGACATCCACAGAGCCTGCTCTGCTAATACATTAAGCCCCAGCTGGGACTTCTATTCCCTTTGTTCTGGTCTACTTCTTGCTCATCTCAGCTACTCCTCTTTTTACCTAAGTGAGGTTTGATAAAGACCTGTGTTCGGGTCGAAATGTTACCTTATTATATCGTCATGCCTTTCTGTGGTGAATTTAATAAATGTGTTCACTTACATTCAAGAAAATCCGTTTGAGTGCGGCTGTTTTTCTCTTATGACTATTTTCTGGACTAGTTCCAGGTTCAGCCAGAACCTTCCCTAATAGGCAGAGTGCGCGTCATTTCTTAAAATTTACCTGACACATGCCGTCATGTAACCATTGAATAAAATATATTACTGGTGGCCAATCAATCAGTAATTTTGAGCTATGGAAATGAATAATGAAATTGCACTCAATTGCATAAATTCTTATGGGCAGAGGGAAGCAGAGTACATTTATTACGGCTAATAGTGTCTGACCGTGTATCAGCTGTATGCAAACCAATTGGCGGATATTTAATAGCCTCTTTATACCAGCTGACCATCACACTTCCATGCGCACAGTATAGAGGTGATGGGACTAGTTTAGCAGGACCCGGTCCATCAGTCTTGTCAGCAGTCTCTGGCTAGAAGTACAGAAGTCCTGAGAACTGCCTTATAACTCTCGGAATATGCTGCTCTACTTCTGTTCCGCTAGCCAAGTACAACGTCATTGTTGCGGCGTGATGTACATATGACTTTGTGCCAAAATGGCAAATCAAAAGAAGAGCTGCAGATGGCGGGATGTAGATAGTGGTTTCTAGGGCTCCTGTCTGATGGCTGCAGAGTGCTGATTGGACTGTGTCCTGTAAAATCGATTTGCACTAATTTTCTCACTGAACAATCAATAGAGATGGGTGAAACTGAACAGTAAAATATGGGATCTGTACCGAACACCTACTGTTCGGGCACGGACACTGAACACGGACTTCACCAGTGAAGCCCGCAGCTGTGATCGGAGGTATAAAGTTTACCTCTGGTCACTGGTGTCGGGCTGATGGGACTACAGCTCCCATCAGTCGACACCTGCTGCAGCTAATAACAGCAATCGCAGGCTCAGCTGATGTGAGTATTCATTAAAAGGTGCCTGCGCTGTAACTAATTAAAAATAAACCCATTGTAGGTTCCCCTGTATTTTTGGTAACCAGCCAGGCAAAACTCACAGTTGGGAGCTGCAACTCTCAGCTGCCAGCTTCAGCAAGGCTGGTTATCCAGAATAAAGGGGTCCCCACTCTGATTTTTTTATTTATTTCAATAATTTAAAAAAAAACCATGTCTGACAACCAGCCAAGCTAAAACAGACAGCTAGGAGCTGGTATTCTCAGGCTAGTAAGGGACCATGGATATTGGCCAGTCCCAGCCTAAAAACAGCAGCCCGCAGCTGCCCAGAAAAGGTGCATCTATTAGATGCGCCGATTCTGGCGCTTTGCCCAGCATGTTCCACTTGCTGTCTAGCCGTGGAAAGCGGAGTTCATATTTTTGGGGTTGATGTCACCTTTGTATTGTTCAGTGACATCAAGTTCACAGATTAATAATGGAGAGGTATCTATAAGTCCTTTGTTCGAAATAAAACAAAACACACGTTTACTTTACTTAGAAATAAAAATCACAGTTATACTCACCTAACACCCGTTCCATTGAATCCCTCGTCTCCTGGAATAAAACAAAATTAAACAAAAAATATCCCTCACCTGTCTGTCGTTCTGTCCCACGCAATAATCCACGTCTGGGGGACAAACAGTTTTCAACCTGGATGGTGCCAAGATGCAACCGTCCAGGCTGAGAACCACTGGTCATGAGACTGCGTTCCCAGCCGGGTCAATTAACCGCGGTGAGTTAAAAGTATCTCACACAATCCTTATTGAAAAAATGACTAAGTATGGAATGGACAAGGCAACTGTTAGGTGGATTCATAACTGGCTTAGTGATTGGACCCAAAGAGTGGTCGCAAATGGCTGCACATCCAGTTGGAAGAATGTCTCAAGTGGGGTACCACAGGGATCTGTCCTGGGCCCTGTATTGCTCAACTTCTTTATGAATGATTTAGATGAAGGAATTGAGGGTAAACTGATTAAATTTGCTGATGACACAAAGCTAGGAGGGATAGCTAATACTAGAGAAGAGAGAGAGAGGATTCAAAAAGATATAAATAAATTGGAGCAGTGGGCAGCAACTAACAGAATTGTTTTTAACAGGGAAAAATGCAAAGTACTACATCTGGGCAATAAAAGCGAAAAAAGCATATACAGAATGGGAGGAATAGGGCTAAGCAACAGCACCTGTGAAAAAGACTTGGGTATACTAATAGATCACAGACTGAATATGAGTCAACAGTGTGATGCAGCAGCAAAAAAGGCAAATGCAATTCTAGGATGTACTAACAGAAGCATACAGTCTAGATCACGTGAAGTCATTATTGCCCTCTACTCCTCTTTGGTCAGACCTCATCTGGAATACTGTGTCCAGTTTTGGGTGCCACATTTTAAAAAAGACATCAACAAACTGGAGCAAATTCAGAAAAGAGCGACCAGAATGGTGACCGGTCTGCAAATCCTGTCTTATGAGGAAAGGTTGCAGGATTTGGGAATGTTTAGCTTGCAAAAGAGAAGACTGAGAGGAGACTTAATAGCTGTCTACAAATATCTCAAGGGCTGTCACATTGTAGAGGGATCATCTTTATTCACATTTGCACAAGGAAAGACTAGAAGCAATGGGATGAAACTGAATGGGAGGAGACACAGATTAGATATTAGAAAAAACTTTTTGACAGTTAGAGTGATCAATGAGTGGAACAGGCTGCCACGAGAGGTGGTGAGTTCTCCTTCAATAGAAGTCTTCAAACAGAGGCTGGACAGACATCTGTCTGGGATGATTTACCGAATCCTGCTTTGAGCAGGGGGTTGGACTAGATGGCCCAGGAGGTCCCTTCCAACGCTACGATTCTATGGTTCTATGACCTTGGTGAGATTACCGCTAGCACAGTGAGAAAAAGTCTCACAGTGCAGAGGTGAGTTCACAGCAGTTCAAATTCACGGCAGTGAAATTCTCCCGGTGAACTCGCTTCTTCACTGTGAGACTTTCTCATTGTGCTAGTGGTAATTTCACCGAGATCACCGCATTTCAGTGGCCTGGCTGGGAATGCAGTCTCAGTGACCAGCGGTAGCCTTGATGTCGTCACCGCTAGTCAATGATGCTGCAATTGCTCATTCATCAGTGGTTCTCAGCTTGGACAGTCGAATCTTGTCACAATCCAGGTTGAAAACTGTTTGCGCCGGACATGGATTACGGCGTGAGACAGAGCGACGGACAGGTGAGGGATATTGTTGGGGTTTTTTTGTTTTATTAAAGAAGACGAGGGATTCAATGGAATGGGCGTTGACGTGCGTATGGTTTAATTTACAATCATTAAAGAAGTCTGTGTCATTCTTTCAATTAAAAGACTTTATTCTGGCTGTGTTTATTTACAATATAACTATAGGATTAGTATATATACACTTCTCCAATAATAATCCATGAGCTGTTCATTTCCCAGGCTGGGAACGCAGCTTCAGTGACCTGCAGGAACCTCGATGATGTCACAGCTCATGCCCCAGTGATTCTCAGCCTGGGCAGTTGCATCTTGGAACAGTCGAGGTTGAAAATGGTTTATCCCCAGACATGGATTACGGCATGGGACAGAACGACTGACAGGTGAGTGATATTGCTATATTTTATTTTCCTTTCATTACAGGAGACGAGGGATTCAATGAAATGGGTGCTAGGTGAGTATAACGGGGTTTGTTATTTTTAAATAAAAAAAAGTGTATTTTGTTTTATTTCAAATAAAATACTTTATACTGGCTGTGTATTTACTATAGGATTAGTAATGGATAGGTGATTTATAGATGCCTCGCCATTACTAATCTGTGGGCTTGATGTCACCATACAATATAAAGGTGACATCAACCCCACAAATTTGAACCCCACTTGCCACCACTACAGGGCAAGTGGGAAGAGCTGGGCAAAGTGCCGGAACTGTCACATCCAAAAAATGCGCCTTTTCTGGTTGGCTGCAAGCTGCTATTCTTAGGGTGGGTGGGGGGCAATATCCCTGGCCCCTTACTAACCTGAGAATACCAGCCTCCAACTGTATGCTTTAGCCAGGCTGGTTGTCAAAAATGGGGGGGAGCCCAAATCGTTTTTTAACCCCTTTCTGACATTGGACGTAATGATCTGTCCATGTGCCCTGAGCCTATTTGACCAGGGACGGATCATTACGTGACGCAGGGTCTAGATCGTTGCCATGTGACACGGGGTCTCGATCATTGCCATAGTGACCGGATGTCGTCATGATGATATTCGGGTCACCAGACCTAGGAAACTTGCATGATCAACTCTCCCTGTCATTGCAGAGCTGACAGTTTCTATAGCATGGGGATGCTGCTTCATCTCCATGCTACGCAAGCGATCAGCCTGCAAAAAATGGTAGTCCCATAGTGGGACAAAGTAAACAAGTTAGAAAAAAGAAAAAAAAATGTTTTAAATTACTGTAAAAATATTTTAAAAATAATAAAAAAATCTAAATATATTCTAGCTCTAAATAAACATTTGAAAAAAAATCTAAAAAAAATAAAAGTACACATATTTGGTATTGCTGCGTCCGCAACGACCCGACCTATAAAAATGTCCCACTAGATAAACCCTTTAGTGAACACCATAACAAAAAAATAACAAGGCAAAAAACAATGCTTTATCATTATACCGCCGAACAAAAAGTGGAATAAAACGCGATCAAAAAGACAGATATAAATCAACATGGTACCGCTGAAAACGTCATCTTGTCCCGCAAAAAATGAGCCGCCATACAGCTCCAGCGGAAAAATAAAGTTATAGCTCTCAAAATAAAGCGATGCAAAAATAATTATTTTTGTCTACAAAATAGTTTTTATTGTACAAACGCAAAACATATGAACTTAAATTTACCATTACCATAAATTACGATGTATCACGAAAAAACATTTTCAAAATCACTGGGACATAATCATTCCAGAGTTATACCTACATAAAATGACAAGATTTTTTTTTTTTTTTAAAATGTCCCGGTCACTAAGGGGTTAAAAGCACAAAAAACCCTGTGGAACAAGCCCTGTGCTACATTCATGCTGGGAATTAACCTAGATGACATCCAGAAGGTATCCACCGCCTCTATTCGTCTGTACATTTACAAAAGAGCCCTTTGGGCATATGCTGGGCTAGCATGCCTTGGGGAGACATTTTTCTCTTGTCCTTGATAGTCACACTCCCCAATACAAAGGGGCACTGTACTGTGTATGTGTTCATATGGCAGCCACCTAATGCATGGCAGCACAGGCCAGGCTATGGCTGGTACTTATAAGGTAACTAGTCAGCTTGGTGGCAGTGGCTGGCATGCCGGGTCACTGAGCGCTGGACGCTGCTGTGTTATCAGTATTGTACCCAGAGTAGCGGCGCTGCCTGATGACGTCACACGGCTCGCTGTAGCCGCGGCGGGGACAATGTCACGTGATCAGGAAGTACGCCGTCTCCTGCCGTACGCCATCTCCTGCCAGCAGGGGCGCTGTGAGCTGCTGAAATTATAAGGCAGCGCGATACAGTGAGTCGTTCTGTCATCCGTTGCTGGGCAACAAGCGTGTCAGGCCGCAGAACTCCCCGGACTCCACCACACAACAGCGGGGATAAAACTGGCAGCAGCGGCTCAGGTGTGACACATGCGGCCCATAGTTCCCTCTAATTTGTGCATGTTTCATTAGGTAGAATTTTTCATCTCTGTCCCAAAATTGTTTATGTTCACAGGACACAATTTTCAGTCAGATTTTGGGGCTGAAATCCTCGTATAAAACTGATTCCAATTATTTTTAACAAAATTCTGTAGCTTTCAATTTTTTTATAAAATCAAATTGCATAAAAAAAAGTGACGTTGCTCGAAGGTGCAGTTTGCTCTCACATTCCTTGTAGGCGGCCCGAAGTGAATCAGCTCCATGGCCAAACTGTAGGTCTGATGCAGACAAGGGTCATCTTCATGTGTCTGCTGCCATGGAGAACGCACTTTCACCACTGTTACTGTCACGCCCTCCCAGTAAGGCCCCCGTTCCTCCAGAAGCCCCTGCTCTCCCAGTAACACCTCCGTCCGCCCTCGCTCTCCCAGTAACACCTCCGTCCGCCCTCGCTCTCCCAGTAACACCTCCGTCCGCCCTCGCTCTCCCAGTAACACCTCCGTCCGCCCTCGCTCTCCCAGTAACACCTCCGTCCGCCCTCGCTCTCCCAGTAACACCTCCGTCCGCCCTCGCTCTCCCAGTAACACCTCCGTCCGCCGTCGCTCTCCCAGTAACACCTCCGTCCGCCCTCGCTCTCCCAGTAACACCTCCGTCCGCCCTCGCTCTCCCAGTAACACCTCCGTCCGCCCTCGCTCTCCCAGTAACGCCTCCATCCGCCCTCGCTCTCCCAGTAACACCTCCGTCCGCTCTCGCTCTCCCAGTAACACCTCCTTCTGCCCTCGCTCTCCCAGTAACACTTCCGTCCGCCCTCGCTCTCCCAGTAACACTTCCGTCCGCCCTCGCTCTCCCAGTAACACCTCCGTCCGCCCTCACTCTCCCAGTAAAACCTCCGTCCACACTCACTCTCCCAGTAACACCTCCATCCGCCCTCGTTCTCCCAGTAACGCCTCCATCCGCCCTCGTTCTCCCAGTAACGCCTCCATCCGCCCTCGCTCTCCCAGTAACACCTCCGTCTGCTCTCACTCTACCAGTAACACCTCCTTCTGCCCTCGCTCTACCAGTAGCACCTCCGTCCGCCCTCGCTCTCCCAGTAACACCTCTGTCTACCCTCGCTCTTCCAGTAACACCTCCATCCGCCCTCGCTCTCCCAGTAACACCTCCGTCCGCCCTCGCTCTCCCAGTAACACCTCCGTCCGCCCTCGCTCTCCCAGTAACACCTCCGTCCGCCCTCGCTCTCCCAGTAACACCTCCGTCCGCCCTCGCTCTCCCAGTAACACCTCCGTTCGCCCTCGCTCTCTCAGTAACATCTTCGTCCTCGCTCTCTCAGTAAGGCCTCCATCCACACTCCCCGTTCTTCCAGAAGCCCCTGCTCTCCCAGTAACACCTCCGTCCGCCCTCGCTCTCCCAGTAACACCTCCGTCCGCCCTCGCTCTCCCAGTAACACCTCCGTCCGCCCTCGCTCTCCCAGTAACACCTCCGTCCGCCCTCGCTCTCCCAGTAACACCTCCGTCCGCCCTCGCTCTCCCAGTAACACCTCCGTCCGCCGTCGCTCTCCCAGTAACACCTCCGTCCGCCCGCGCTCTCCCAGTAACACCTCCGTCCGCCCTCGCTCTCCCAGTAACGCCTCCGTCCGCCCTCGCTCTCCCAGTAACGCCTCCGTCCGCCCTCGCTCTCCCAGTAACGCCTCCATCCGCCCTCGCTCTCCCAGTAACACTTCCGTCCGCCCTCGCTCTCCCAGTAACACCTCCGTCCGCCCTCGCTCTCCCAGTAAAACCTCCTTCCACCCTCACTCTCCCAGTAACACCTCCATCCGCCCTCACTCTCCCAGTAACATCTCCGTCCTCGCTCTCTCAGTAAGGCCTCCATCCACAATCCCCGTTCTTCCAGAAGCCCCTGCTCTTCCAGTACACCTCTGTCCGCCCTCTCTCTTCCAGTAACACCTCCGTCCGCCCTCGCTCTCCCAGTAACACCTCCATCCGCCCTTGCTCTCCCAGTAACGTGTCCGTCCGCCCTCGCTCTCCCAGTAACACCTCCGTCCGCTCTCACTCTACCAGTAAAACCTCCTTCTGCCCTCGCTCTCCCAGTAACACCTCCGTCCGCCCTCGCTCTTCCAATAACACCTCCATCCGCCCTCGCACTCCCAGTAACACCTCCGTCCGCCCTCGCTCTCCCAGTAACACCTCCATCCACCCTCGCTCTCTCAGTAACACCTTCATCGGCCCTCGCTCTCCCAGTAACACCTCCGTCCACCCTCACTCTCCCAGTAACACCTTCATCGGCCCTCGCTCTCCCAGTAACACCTCCGTCCACCCTCACTCTCCCAGTAACACCTTCATCGGCCCTCGCTCTCCCAGTAACACCTCCGTCCACCCTCACTCTCCCAGTAACACCTTCATCGGCCCTCACTCTCCCAGTAACACCTACATCCGCCCTCGCTCTCCCAGTAACACCTCCGTCCGCCCTCGCTCTCTCAGTAACACCTCCGTCCACCCTCGCTTTCCCAGTAACACCTCCGTCCGCCCTCGCTCTTCCAGTAACACCTCCATCCGCCCTCGCACTCCCAGTAACACCTCCATCCGCCCTCGCTCTCCCAGTAAAACCTCCATCCGCCCTCGCTCTCCCAGTAACACCTTCATCGGCCCTCGCTCTCCCAGTAACACCTCCATCCGCCCTCGCTCTCCCAGTAACACCTCCGTCCACCCTCACTTTCCCAGTAACACCTCCGTCCACCCTCACTTTCCCAGTAACACTTCTGTCTGCCCTCGTTCTTCCAGTAACACCTCCATCCGCCCTCGCTCTCCCAGTAACGCCTCCGTCCGTCCTCGCTCTCCCAGTAACACCTCCGTCCGCTCTCGCTCTACCAGTAACACCTCCTTCTGCCCTCGCTTTTCCAGTAGCGCCTCCGTCCTCACTCGCTCTCCCGGTAAGGCCTCCATCCACAATCCCCGTTCTTCCAGAAGCCCCTGCTCTCCCAGTAACACCTCCGTCCGGCCTCGCTATCCCAGTAACACCTCCGTCCGCCCTCGCTCTCCCAGTAACGCCTCCGTCCGCCTTCACTCTCCCAGTAACACTTCCGTCCGCCTTCGCTCTTCCAGTAACACCTCCGTCCGCCCTCGCTCTCCCAGTAACACCTCCATCAACCCTCGCTCTCCCAGTAAACCTCCGTCCGCCCTCGCTCTCCCAGTAACACCTCCGTCCACCCTCGCTCTCCCAGTAACACCTTCATCGTCCCTCGTTCTCCCAGTAACACCTCCATCCGCCCTCGCTCTCCCAGTAGCACCTCCATCAGTCCTCACTTTCCCAGTAACATTTCCATCCACCCTCGCCCTTCCAGTAACAATTTCGTCCACCCTCGCTGTCTCAGTAACACCTTCGTCCACCCTCGCTCTCCCAGTAACACATCCATCCACCTTCACTCTCCCAGTAACACCTCCGTCCACCCTCGCTCTCCCAGTAATGTTAGGAACGGTGGAACGCACTAAATAAAAATATAAATAAAGTGCGATCGCCGCTCGGGGTCCACCGTGCAGTAGGTGAAATAACCGCTGCTAAGTGGTGGCAGGAGCAATATGGCGGAATTGCACACGGGGTTAAACTCCACCCAGGTGTGCAGAGCAATCTCAGTTAAACTCACGGAGATGCCAAAACTACAAACACAAATAACTGAACCTGTTGTAGTCACAGAACTCAGTAAAAAACGCACACAAGGTATACGGGCACAGGAGTAGCCCAAGACGGCAGCACTACGTCCGTCTAGACCTACCGTGTGCGCGGCGTTGCAACTGCAAACGCAAAGGAGGCTGCTACTGCAGAGCGGCATGAACACTGCCGCCAAACGACAAAGGCAAGGCGCAAGCGCAATGTCAGATGCTAGCAGCTGTGCGAGTTGAAGCAGAGGAGCGCTGGCGCTGAAATTAACTCAGTCCCTATTCACATGTGTAATAGAGGGAAGGGGTTTCAAATGAGTCAGTCACCAGAATCATGCATCCGTCCTCATACACACAGCAGCAAGTATGACTATACTAAAGCATGGCCGAACGGTCATGCGCGCTTTTTATAGCCGTGCAGGACCTTCCAGATCTCAGAGATGGACCAATGAGATCTGGAACAGGACCTGGGCACATGACTCCCGATTATTATTATTATTATTATTATTATTAATAGCTATTTATATAGCGCCATTGATTCCATGGTGCTGTACATGAGAAGGGGTTACATACAAATTACAGATATCACTTACAGTAAACAAACTAACAATCACAGACTGATATAGAGGGGAGAGAGGACCCTGCCCTTTCGGGCTTACATTCTACAGGATGGTGGAGAAGGAGACAGTAGGTTGGGGGGTTGCAGCAGCTCCAGTAGTGGTGAGGAGGTAGCGGGGTCATTGCAGGCTGTAGGCTTTCTTGAAGAGATGGGTTTTCAGGTTCCGTCTGAAGGGTCCGAGTGGGATCTCCAATGGGAGATCGTCTCATGAGCATGCCCAGTAGAAGCACAGAGGGACTTAGTCTCTGGAGTGGTCTGCTGCAAAGTAATCTCCTCTGCAGTAGAAAGTCAGCAGGAGACCGCAGAATGTGAGGCTCTGGATTCCTGCAGAGCAGAAGCAAAAACCTGACGCCTAACAAGTAACACCTTCATCGGCCCTCACTCTCCCAGTAACACCTCCATCCGCCCTCGCTCTCCCAGTAACACCTCCGTCCACCCTCACTTTCCCAGTAACACTTCCGTCCGCCGTCGCTCTTCCAGTAACACCTCCGTCTGCCCTCGCTCTCCCAGTAACACCTCCGTCCACCCTCACTTTCCCAGTAACACTTCTGTCCGCCCTCGTTCTCCCAGTAACACCTCCGTCCGCCCTCGCTCTCCCAGTAACAGCTCCGTCTTCGCTCGCTCTCCCAGTAAGGCCTCCATCCACAATCCCTGTTCCTCCAGAAGCCCCTGCTCTTCCAGTAACACCTCCGTCCGCCCTTGCTCTCCCAGTAACACCTCCATCCACCCTTACTCTCCCAGTAACAACTTCATCGGCCCTCGCTCTCCCGGTAACACCTCCATCCTCCCTCGCTCTCCCAGTAACACCTCTATCCGCCCTCACTTTCTGTTAAAGATGGCGGAACGCACCAAATTATAAAATAATAGTAGGTGCATTCGCAGCCCGGGGTCCACCGTGCAGAGGTGGTACACTGCTGCTAAGTAAAGGCGGAAGTATTAATCAGTGTGGGAAGGTCACACATGGGTTAACGTCACCCAGTGTGAACAGCAGCGACTCTGTTAACTCACAGAGCCGCACGACCACTGAACATAAACAGCGGAACCTGTTTAACTCACAGAGCCCGGCCAAGGAGCGCACAGAAAGCGGTCACAGAACCCTGCCCCAAGGACACGGGGTCAGAGTCCCTCTAGACCTTTTGAGCGCGCGGCGTCGCAACTGCGGATGCCGGTATAGACGCTGACTTCAGTGTGTAGAGCACGTGCACTGTGGCGTGCTGAGCCACTGGTGGAGACCAATGCCTGTCACTGACTCTGACCTACCTACACCTAAGCCTGGGTGCTTAACAGGCTAGGCTGCACAACACATGCATACCAAGGGTTAGGGGTTCTTAATGAGTCATTCACCAGAGACATTCATACATGCATACGACACACACTCTTGATAGTCAGCTAATGCAGTCTATACTAGCGCATGGCCAAGCGGCCATGTGAACCTTTTATAGCCGCATGCTTCCGGTACCTTCCTGGCCTTTTGGATGGACCAATCCTAGCTGGAGAAGGACCTGAGCACGTGACATGCTCAGTGGACTACAAGGAGGACTTAGTCCCTGGAGATACTCACTGCTGGCCAGCCTGCGTTGCTAAAGGTGGACCAGAGGTGGCAGCAGCAAGCAAGCCCACAGTGCTGGTCTGAGCAGAGCGCTGGGAACGACGAGTCTGCTGAGCAGGCTCCTCTGCGGCTGAAGGAGAATGGGAGACCACTGAGTGCAAGGCTCGGGACTCCTGCTGTGCAGCTGCAGAAACCCGATGCCTAACATTACCCCCCCTCCTAGGGCCCCCTCCCCTCTGAGCCTTGCTACGCTCAAATGTCGCAATAAGGAGTGGAGTGTTATGATTGAGTCACCGAGGAGGAAAAAACAAAAATTCAAGCTCAGCCCAGAAAATCAGAGAGGTTGGAAACTAGCGGATTGCAGACCCCTAATCCTATCACACAATTAGCAGTAGCCGTGGAGTGTTCCTACAGTGATCCTAGACACCTCGTCACAGCGGGAGATCTAAAAAAGCCTAAAGAGAGAAAAGGGAAAAACTGACTGCCCCAGAGCAGACCCCAAAGCAATAGGCAGCCCCCAACATATAATGACGGTGAAGCAAGATGAAAACACTAACACAGATAGAAAGATAGGATGAGCAAACGATGGGGCCCAAGCTAACTAAAAAGGACAGGACAGAAAAGCTGCTGTCTGCAATCCGAGAAAACCCTGCTAAAAATATTACCAACACAACTGATAAGCAAAAAGGACCCTGATGTCACTAGACTTCAAACCCTATATCAGCACTCAGAATATTCTGAAAGCAGAGCAAAAGAGAACACTGATCAAGGAATAAGAATCCAGCACACCCCCAGCCGGGGATGGCTGAACTCCAAAACAAGGTAAACAAAACCAAAACTAATAAGTTCAATAGCAGAGCAAAAACTTATCTTTGGGAAGCAGGAATCAGACTGGTCTCCAAGAATCCAGCAGAGAAATCACCAGCCACTCAGAAGGGCGTCGGCTGCCTTATGTCCAGTCTGAAGTTCCTGTTACCCAGTCACAATCCACCTGATCAGGTGTTTGGTTTCTTTCATCCAAAACAGCCTCACTACCTTCCTTCACCAGATGAGGGAGCTCCTCGGACACAAAAGGTGAATGAACAGCTGAGCTCACAACAGTACCTCCCCCTTGAGGAGGGGTCACCGAACCCTCATCCAAGCCACCAGGCCGATCAGGATGAGCCCGATGAAAAGCACGAACCAATCTTTCGGCATGAATATCAGAGGCAGAGACCCAGGAATTATCCTCCTGACCATAACCCTTCCACTTAACCAAATACTGGAGTCTCCGTCTAGCCAGACGGGAATCCAGTATCTTCTCTACCTCATATTCCATGTTACCTTCAACCAACACAGGGTCAGGAGGTGCCGCCATAGGAACCACTGGTTCAACAAACCTCTTCAACAAGGAGTTATGAAACACATTATGAATCTTAAATGTGACAGGAAGAGCCAACCGAAAAGTGACCGGATTAATAATCTCCAAAATCTTGTAAGGTCCAATAAATCTAGGTTTAAACTTTGGAGAAGCCACCTTCATAGAGATATTCTTTGATGACAACCAGACCATATCACCCACCTTAAACCGGGGACCAATGGTCCTATGCCGGTTAGAATACCGCTGGGCCTTTTCCTGGGAAAGAGACAACTTATCCACCACTTGGTCCCAAATCTGCTGCATTCTTTCCACCACAGTGTCAACCCCTGGACAGGCAGAAGACTCCACCTGCCCTGAAGAAAATCGAGGATGAAACCCAAAGGTACAGAAAAAGGGTGACATCAAAGTGGCAGAACTAGCTCTATTATTTAAAGCAAATTCGGCCAAGGGTAAAAATGAGACCCAATCATCCTGATCAGCAGATATAAAACATCTCAAATAAGCCTCCAAAGTCTTTTTTGTTCTCTCCGTCTGCCCATTGGTCTGAGGGTGAAATGCAAAGGAGAAGGACAACTGAATTCCCCACTTGGAACAAAAGGTCCTCCAGAATCTAGAGACAAACTGAACTCCTCTGTCTGATACAGTGTTCTCAGGAATCCCGTGCAAGCGAACCACCTGTTGCAAAAACAAGGGCACCAACTCTGAGGAAGATGGCAACTTAGGGAGTGGTACAAGATGGCCCATCTTAGAGAATCTATCACAAATCACCCAGGTAACAGTCATCCTCTGAGAGACAGGCAGATCAGAAATAAAATCCAGCACACCCCCAGCTGGGGATGGCTGAACTCCAAAACAAGGTAAACAAAACCAAAACTAATAAGTTCAATAGCAGAGCAAAAACTTATCTTTGGGAAGCAGGAATCAGACTGGTCTCCAAGAATCCAGCAGAGAAATCACCAGCCACTCAGAAGGGCGTCGGCTGCCTTATATCCAGTCTGAAGTTCCTGTTACCCAGTCACAATCCACCTGATCAGGTGTTTGGTTTCTTTCATCCAAATCAGCCTCACTACCTTCCTTCACCAGAAGAGGGAGATCCTCGGACACAAAAGGTGAATGAACAGATGAGCTCACAACAGTGGAGGGTGGATGTTCTCCACTGGCTCCCAGGTCCGAGCCTCTGGACCATGACCCTTCCAGTCCACCAAATAAAACTTTTTACCACGCACCACCCTGCGTCCTGTTGTGAGTTCATTCTCTGGTTCACCAGTTGTGAGTTCTCCTTCCAGACTCCCTCTGGTGGTGACAGGAGGTAGTGAGGCTGATTTGATCGGTGGAGATCTGCCACCTGAGAATGAGGATGATGATTGGACCTCAGGAGTCTCAGATTGGATTTAAGACAGCCGACGCCCTATTCAGTTGCTGGTGATTCCTTCTGGCTTGTCAGCTCTTGGTTTTCAGCTCTGGTCCAGTCATCTAAAGCTAAGTTTTTCTGCTAATGTTCACACTTGATTTTGTTGGTCTATTCAGTTTTTTGTGTGGTCAGCCAGCCCCGGCTGGGGACTGTGCTGAATTTCCACTCTTATTTATCACTATTTTGCCAATTTGCTTTTTGTCCCTTACTAGTTTGGTCTCTTTTTGCTCTGTCTCAGAATATTTCAGAGTGCTGATATTGTGGGAGAAGTCTAGTGATTTCCGGGTTAATTTTGCTATCAGAAGTGTTGGACATTATTTTTGTAGGGTTTTTTGCAAGTTGCAGACAGTGTCTTTCCTTTCCTTTCTAGTTAGTTTGGGCCCCATCGTTTGCTCAGCCTATTTTCCTGCCTGTGTTTGTGCCTTCATCATGTTTCACCGTCAATACATGTGTGGGGGCTATCTATTCCTTTGGGGTCTGCTCTGGGGCAGTTACTTTTCCCCTTTTCATGCTTCAGGCTTATTTAGTCCTCCGGCTGTGACGAAGCGTCTAGGAACATCGTAGGTACGCTCCACGGCTGCTGCTAGTTGTGTGGTAGGATCAGGGATCTGCAATCTGCATAGTTACCAACCTCTCTGGTTTTCTGTGACTTAGCTTGTTTTGCTTTTTTCTCCTCGGTGACCCATTCATAACAGCGTCCCACAATGGCATTGACCTCAAACTCGTCGGAAGACAGGTCTGATGTCCCGGCAGATGACTCGGAGAACCGGGACATGTGAACAGGTTTAAGGAGGGACACGTGGAAGGCGTCAGAGATAGCCAAGTGCAGTGGAAGGGCCAGACGATAGACCACAGAGCTGATCCGCTCGAGGACTTTAAAGGGCCCAATGTAGCGAGGAGCAAACTTAGTGGACTCTACTCTACTGATGTTACGGGCGGAGAGCCACACTAAGTCGCCAGGAGAGAAGGTTGGAGCAGGACGCCGATGTGCATCCGCGGAGGACCTCATTCTCTCCTTAGAGGCCCGAATGGCATCCTGGATGCGGTCCCAAATATCACGCGCCTCCACCGCCCAGTCTGCCACCCTAGAGTCGGACGACACGGGCATGGGCACAGGGACACGAGGATGTTGGCCGTAGTTAAGGAGGAATGGAGTCTGGCCGGTGGAATCGGCCACAGTGTTATTCAAGGCGAACTGCCCACGGCAACAAAGATGCCCAGTCATCTTGCCTGGCCGAGACAGTAACACCTCCGTCCGCCCTCGCTCTCTCAGTAACACCTCCGTCCACCCTCGCTCTCCCAGTAACACCTCCGTCCACCCTCGCTCTCCCAGTAACACCTCCGTCCACCCTCGCTCTCCCAGTAACACCTCCGTCCACCCTCGCTCTCCCAGTAACACCTCCGTCCACCCTCGCTCTCCCAGTAACACCTCCGTCCACCCTCGCTCTCCCAGTAACACCTCCGTCCACCCTTACTCTCCCAGTAACACCTTCATCGTCCCTCACTCTCCCAGTAACACCTACATCCGCCCTCGCTGTCCCAGTAACACCTTCATCCACCTTCACTTTCCCAGTAACACTTCCGTCCGCCCTTGCTCTTCCAGTAACACCGCCGTCTGCCCTCGCTCTCCCAGTAACACCTCCGTCCACCCTCACTTTCCCAGTAACACTTCTGTCCGCCCTTGCTCTTCCAGTAGCACCTTCGTCCGCCCTTGCTCTCCCAGTAACACCTCCTTCCGCCCTCGCTCTCCCAGTAACGACTCCGTCTGCCCTCGCTCTCCCAGTAACACCTCCGTCCGCTCTCACTCTACCAGTAACACCTCCTTCTGCCCTCGCTCTACCAGTAGCACCTCCATTCTCCCTCGCTCTCCCAGTAACTCCTCCATCCGCCCTCGCTCTTCCAGTAACACTTCCGTCTGCCCTCGCACTCCCAGTAACACCTCCGTCTGCTCTCGCTCTACCAGTAACACCTCCTTCTGCCCTCGCTCTACCAGTAGCACCTCCATCCACCCTCGCTCTCCCAGTAAAACCTCAATCCACCCTCGCTTTCATAGTAACACCTCCGTCCGCCCTCGCTTTCCCAGTAAAATCTCCGTCCTCGCTCACTCTCCCAGTAAGGCCTCCATCCACAATCCCCGTTCCTCCAGAAGCCCCTGCTCTCGCAGTAACACCTTCGTCCACCCTCGCTCTCCCAGTAACACCTCCATCTGCCCTCGCTCTCCCAGTAACACCTCCATCTGCCCTCGCTCTCTCAGTAACACCTCCGTCCACCCTCGCTCTCCCAGTAACACCTCCGTCCACCCTCGCTCTCCCAGTAACACCTACATCCGCCCTCGCTCTCCCAGTAACACCTCCATCCACCCTCACTTTCCCAGTAACACTTCCGTCTGCCCTCGCTCTTCCAGTAACACCTCCATCCGGGATCAGGGATCTGCAATCTGCAAAGTTACCAACCTCCGTCCGCCCTCGCTTTCCCAGTAAAATCTCCGTCCTCGCTCACTCTCCCAGTAAGGCCTCCATCCACAATCCCCGTTCCTCCAGAAGCCCCTGCTCTCCCAGTAACACCTTCATCCACCCTTGCTCTCCCAGTAACACCTCCATCTGCCCTCGCTCTCTCAGTAACACCTCCGTCCACCCTCGCTCTCCCAGTAACACCTCCGTCCACCCTCGCTCTCCCAGTAACACCTCCATCCACCCTCGCTCTCGCAGTAACACCTTCATCTGCCCTCACTCTCCCAGTAACACCTACATCCGCCCTCGCTCTCCCAGTAACACCTCCATCCACCCTCACTTTCCCAGTAACACTTCCGTCTGCCCTCGCTCTTCCAGTAACACCTACATCCGCCCTCGCTCTCCTAGTAACACCTCCGTCCACCCTCGCTTTCCCAGTAACACCTCCGTCCGCTCTTGCTGTACCAGTAACACCTCCGTCCGCCCTCGCTCTAACAGTAGCACCGCCGTCTGCCCTTGCTCTTCCAGTAACACCTCCGTCCGCCCTCGCTCTTCCAGGAACACCTCCGTCCACCCTTGCACTCCCAGTAACACCTCCGTCTGCCCTCGCTCTCCCAATAAAACCCATCCGCCCTCGCTCTCCCAGTAACACCTCCGTCCGCCCTCACTCTCCCAGTAACACCTCCGTCCACCGTCGCTCTCCCAGTAACACCTTCATCAGCCCTCGCTCTCCCAGTAACACATTCATTGGCCCTCGCTCTCCCAGTAACACCTCCATCCGCCCTCGCTCTCCCAGTAACACCTCCATCTGCCCTCGCTCTCCCAGTAACACCTCCATCCACCCTCGCTCTCCCAGTAGCACCTCCATCCGCCCTCGCTCTCCCAGTAACACCTCCATCCGCCCTCACTTTCCCAGTAACACTTCCATCCGCCCTCGCTCTCCCAGTAACACCTCCGTCCGCCCTCACTCTCCCAGTAACACCTCCGTCCACCCTCGCTGTCCCAGTAACACCTTCATCAGCCCTCGCTCTCCCAGTAACACATTCATTGGCCCTCGCTCTCCCAGTAACACCTCCATCCGCCCTCGCTCTCCCAGTAACACCTCCATCTGCCCTCGCTCTCCCAGTAACACCTCCATCCACCCTCGCTCTCCCAGTAGCACCTCCATCCGCCCTCGCTCTCCCAGTAACACCTCCATCCGCCCTCACTTTCCCAGTAACACTTCCGTCCGCCCTCGCTCTCTCAGTAACACCTCTGTCCACCCTCGCTCTCCCAGTAACACCTCCGTCCACCCTCACTCTCCCAGTAACACCTTCATCGGCCCTCACACTCCCAGTAACACCTACATCCGCCCTCGCTCTTCCAGTAACACCTCCGTCCGCCCTCGCTCTCTCAGTAACACCTCCGTCCACCCTTGCACTCCCAGTAACACCTCCATCCGCCCTCTCTTTCCCAGTAACACTTCCATCCGCCCTCGCTCTTCCAGTAACACATCCGTCCGCCCTCGCTCTCTCAGTAACACCTGTGTCCACGCTTGCTCTCCCAGTAACACCTCTGTCCACCCTTGCTCTCCCAGTAACACCTCCGTCCACCCTCACTCTCCCAGTAACACCTTCATCGGCCCTCACTCTCCCAGTAACACCTACATCCGCCCTCGCTCTCCCATTAACACCTCCATCCGCCCTCACTTTCCCAGTAACACTTCCATCCGCCCTCGCTCTTCCAGTAACACCTCCGTCCGCCCTCGCTCTCCCAGTAACACCTCCGTCCACCCTCGCTCTCCCAGTAACACCTCCGTCCACCCTCGCTCTCCCAGTAACACCTCTGTCCACCCTCACTCTCCCAGTAACACCTTCATCGTCCCTCACTCTCCCGGTAACACCTCCATCCGCTCTCGCTCTCCCAGTAACACCTCCATTCACCCTCACTTTCCCAGTAACACTTCCGTCCGCCCTCACTCTCCCAGTAACACCTCCTTCCACCCTCACTTTCCCAGTAACACTTGCA
Source organism: Dendrobates tinctorius (assembly GCF_039654945.1). Classification (NCBI taxonomy): domain Eukaryota; kingdom Metazoa; phylum Chordata; class Amphibia; order Anura; family Dendrobatidae; genus Dendrobates; species Dendrobates tinctorius. The sequence continues at coordinate 251,404 of NW_027361739.1, read as the reverse complement.
TTCGCCCTCGCTCTTCCAGTAACACCTCCGTCCGCACTTGCTCTCCTAGCAACACCTCCATCCGCCCTCGCTCTCCCAGTAGCACCTCCGTCCACCCTCGCTCTCCCAGTAACACCTTAATCGGCCCTCGCTCTCCCAGTAACACCTCCATCCGCCCTCACTCTCCCAGTAATGCCGCCGTCCGCCCTTGCTCTACCAGTAACAGCTCCGTCTGCCCTCGCTCTACCAGTAACACCTCCATCCGCTCTCGCTCTCCCAGTAACACCTCCGTCCGCCCTCACTCTCCCAGTAACACCTCCGTCCGCCCTCACTCTCCCAGTAACACCTCCATCTGCCCTTGCTCTACCAGTAACACCTCCGTCTGCCCTCGCTCTACCAGTAACACCTCTGTCCGCCCTCGCTCTCCCAGTAACACCTCCCTTGTAAAGGAATTACAGAAACCATTCAGTAATCGAAGTCTTCAGCCAAGTCCTACTAAGCAAAACCCCTTTCATTGAACCAGGGGTCAATATGAATTACCGTCATCGTATCCTAAAAAGTTGTGTAAAGATTCTCATCACTTACATCATTTCTTGTTAACCCAGCCTATTCAGAAAGTATAAATACACACTTGTGCCGTTATCAGAAGTCACATAACCTATGAATATGCAAAGAAACCAGGGTACCCATAGAAAAACCTTGTTATAGCAGGGAAACCCTACAGCTCAATCAATGTAGATTGTATTTTGTTAGCTTTGAATCTGGGACCCTGGCTCTTCAAGGCAACAATCAATTGTGATTGAAGGATAGAGGGTCCAAGAAATGAACTGGGTTTTCCTGTGTAACCTGTATGTTTCCTTTCAGGTATCTGAAAACATCTAAATTCCTGTAACTTTATCTTGGATAAAAAGAACTTTCCAGAAGAGTAAGTAGTAGTATGTTTAGAGTTATAGTCACATGCAATATTTAGTAAAACAGTATGATTTGCATATCACTCATAGAGCACAGTATGTTGGAGTATATCATTTCTCCACAAAACACAGCAGTATTATCGCTCTCATGGTAGACATTAGAAAAAATCAACTGTACTTATCTTATATGCCATACTCCTTTACAGCATTTTCTTGTGATACGCTCATAGCGGAAGGAATACAAGGTTTAGCATAGTTGTATGCCCAGAAGAGTAGCCCTGTTCCCCACATCTGTCACCCAACGCGTTTCATCTAATATAGAATCATCAGGGGTGTCCTGACATTTTGTCCTGAGGCGTAGTAGTCAATACAGTATGAGTATTTATTGGTACATACTGTATAAGGAGAATTAAGTGTTTTCAGTGGTTATTATTAGAGTTGAGCGACTTTTGGTTTTTTATGGTCGAGTTTCGTTTCGTGAAACCCGACTTTTCCAAAAGTCGGGTCGAGCAAGATCTGCCGATTATAGGGAAAAGTCGGGGTCGTCCCGAAACACGAAACCCAATGTAAGTCAATGGGGAATAAAAGTCGGCAGTGAGAGGAGGACAGGAAACACACCTACAGTGCTCATTTGAATGCCAAAAGCATCAATTCTTCTTACTTAAGCTGGTCAACCTTAATTAACTTCATAATACAAGTTACGCCCTGAAAAATGGGGGTTATTTGGCTAAAGTTGTGGGGGGTAGGGCTGGCTCCAGGTTTTCATGTGCCCTGGGCGAAAGAGCGCCCCTTTAACACATACCACAACTCATCATTCTCCGATACGGCAGAGAAATAGCAGTATAGTACAATGAAAAATACTTCACTTTTTACATCTCATGACGAGGCCCATCTATTTCTCCATACAGAATCATTGGTCCCATATAATGTTTGAAACAGTATATGATGCGCTCCACATAATGCTACAGTATATGTTGGTCCCCATGGATGAAGCTCCACTGTCTTATGGGCCCAAATAATGCTCCAAACATAATGGGCCCCATTTCTAATGCTCTAGTGTATAATGGGCCCTGTAAATGCTGCTCCAGTGTCTGATGTCCACCTTTGGAATGTTCCAGTGTATGGTGGGCCCCATCTATCATTCTCCAGAGTATAGTGCTCCCCAAAAATTGCTGTCCCAACATTGAAAACAATCAAATAAGTCTCCTCGCTAGGGAATCCCTGTACTAGTCTGGACTCCTCGTCGTCCCCATCTTCCATCTCACTGCACAGTATTTCAACCTTGCAAGTGCTGTGATCCTGAGCAAGCAGGGGGGCCCACTCGTTGGCGACGGCACTGGCACAGGGCCCCTGATAGTACGGTGGTGTGTCTGATGGGGGGTGGGCCGAACCTGCACTTTCATCTGCAGCTTCCTCTTTGTCACCGTGTAAGATGGAACTGTATATGGGAAGGGTAACCTGAGTTTCATCAGGGTCAGATTCAGGCCGGGTAGCGTGAGAGGGGAATGTAGTGGTCTGGGTCAATGTACCAGCAGATTCATCGAGCAGTGGCTGGGCATCAGTGCACTTGTGTCGCCCCCAGGAGTACGGTCGCCACAGTGGCATTACCTTCCTCCTAGGGAGTGTGATGTCATGCTTGGAAGCAACGAAGGATCTCTCTAGCAGGTTAACTGATTGGGCGGCGTTATTCCCACGAGTCATGACCCTCCAAACAGCGTTCATGAAGGCAAAGTGTTTGTTTTACGTGGGCAGTATGGTTGCAAAGCTGAACCTTAAAGGAATGTCCAGAAGGGCACCACCAGGAGTGGAGCCTACGGCGTAATTTGACTCAACACGGGCAACCTCAACCATGCCAGCTACAGAACAGATGCACACATTGCAAGCTTAATTCCGTTAACGAACGAGACTCCGTCATGCCCCGCGGTCCGAGTCCGGCTTACTAGAGGGACACGTGAGGCTCTGGCACATGAGATTGGCCAATAACTGGTGTGTCATGCCCTTACATGTCCGTGGCTGCATGTGCGCTACACTGAAAAGGCCAGCGTTTGTCGCTTACAGGTGCAGATAACCCGCTGAACAACGTTAGTGATGGGGATCACTGATTACAATTATTACTCGCGAACGATGATTTCCCAGTAAGTGCAGGTCAACCGCAGTTCCGGAATTAGGCCTAACCGTCATTCCTGAAAAAATGAAAAACTTAGGCCTCTTTCACACATCAGGTTTTCGCCGTCAGGCGCGATCCGGCGCTTTTGACAGAAACCGGATCCGGCGAAATGCAATGCCGGATCCGGTTTCCCCCCCATTGACTTGCATTTGCGCCGGATCGCGCCGGATGGCCATGCTTTTCATCCGGATCCGGTTTTTTTGGTCTGAGCATGCTCAGTAGCTCTGCCCACAAGACATATATAAAAGCAAGACAGTGGGACCCACAGCCACACCCAACATGCCACCCAAGAAAGCAACCAAGCGCAGCAGGAGAAGGCAGGAGACCACTGCAGCACCATCAGCACCACCACCACCCCAAATGGAGCAGCAAATGGAACATGCTGAGGAGGGGAGGCCAGCAGCAGATGAGAGACGGTAATTATCAAATCCCCCATTCCTCCAAACTAGGGCTATTGAATATCAAGATATTCATTGGCCCTTTGTTTCTCTTTATTCAACAGCCGCCCAATAGATGCAGCAGCAGCAGCAATGGCAGCAGGTGGAACACCACCCACAGGCATGGAGTGTGGCCACCAGGAAGACAGCACATCATCTTCTGGGAGCCCTCCCTCGCATCGTCAGCGTTTGACGGTAAGTTTTTATTTCCAAAATCCATCATCTCTGTAATATATGTCTATTCATTGCCTTTTATTTCAAAACAGGATTCACAAGATGAAGAGGAGCTCCCAGAAGAAGAAGGAAGGGGTGGACAGACACTTGGAGTGGGCTCACAATTGGTAAGTTTTTTGCATCAAACGCAGAAACACAACATCACACTACACACAACACATAGAAAACAATGTTCTGCAGACCACACACAGCAAACAAATGCCTACATCCAAAGACATAACATTTTTTGTTTTCTTCTCTAGTCTTCCCAATCTGGTGCTCGGCCAAGAGGTCCTCGCAGTGCCTCCCAGGGTCGTCGGCGACAGCAACGCGTCGGTCACCAGCGTGTAAGTATAAATATTTTTGCTTTGTTTTTTTGCACTTTTTTTTTCATTTCTTTTGTGGAGGCTAATTATGTTATTTTTGTCTTTTTCTTTAACAGCCTTCACAGCGTGCTCCCGACTCTGACGGTGAGGATGGAGGACTCGATGGGGACCACCTCATCGATCTCGTCAGAGAAAGGGAGCCGCTCTGGAATATGGCTGACCGCCGCCACGCTGACCTTATCGTTACCCGACGACTCTGGGAGGAAATCTGTTCGCTCCTTGTGGGCCGCTGGGAGGACCTCGATGTTCGGGCCCAGATTAAAGAGCGCAAGTATATACAGTACCGGTTGCTTGATGTAAACCAGTGTTTCCCGAACTCCAGTCCTCGTGGTCCCCACGGATCATGTGTTCAGGATTTCTATTTACTATGGAAATCCTGAAAACATGACCCCTGGGGACCATGAGGACTGGAGTTTGGGAAACACTGATGTTGTATACTAACCACTTTGTACTTTCTCGTTTCAGTGAACAGAATTGTGAATCGGTGGCGGTCTGTGAGGGATCGTTTCAAGAAGGAGTTCAATAAAGAGATGCGGGCCCCGAGTGGATCTGGAGGACGCAGGAGCAAGTACAAGTACGCAGAAGCCCTGTCGTTCCTCCGGGAAACAATGGTCACTAGAAGGTAAATATTACACACCACATGTGAAAAAAAATGTTAGATGTAAATTTTTTTTTTCAGCCAGGGCCATACCATGTCAGTATTTTAATTGTTTTTTTTTCTCTTTATTCCACAGCACGGTGAGCAGCACTCGGGAGCCTGCACGATTGGACCCTTCTGAGGCGATCCCTGAGGAGACCGGCACCGAGGGACACTTCGACCGCCCCGGTACATCTGCACCTTCCCAGCCTTCCCACACATTCGACCCATCTGTCCCATCCACCAGCACAGGAGCATCGTGGCCGCCTACATTACATGAAGCTGCTGGTGAGGAGATCGCTTTCCCTTTACCCCACCCTTCTGCTCCTGCCACCTCTAGTACACCTGCGGGTACTGGGCGGCAGCGGCAGAGGGGTCAGGAAAAGACTTATGCGCCAGAGTTCTTGCATCTGAATGCATCTTTCCAGAACTGTCTAAAAGTCTTGTCAGAGCAAATCTCTGCAGGCTATCAGCAGATCAACTCCAGCATTCTGGAGGTGAAGACACTTCTGCAAACCATGCATTCAGAAGCAAGAGCTTCGCCAAACCACACCTTTTTCAGGTCTGTTGTGGAGCGCATGGAAACGCTCTCTCCTGCCCAGCAGATGCATGTAATGCATTCATGCCACGCTGCTCTCCAGCAAGTTACCTCCCAACCTCCTCCTCCCACCACAGTAGTTCCTCCACCTGCACCCCCTCCAGCCACTTTCCATCCTCCCCCTCCTATTACATCTACACCCCCTCCAGCCACTTTCCATCCTCCCCCTCCTATTACATACCATCCACCTCCCCAGCACCATCCACCTCCCCAGCACCATCAACCTCCCCAGCACCATCAACCTCCCCAGCACCATCAACCTCCACAGCACCATCAACCTCCACAGCACCATCAACCTCCACAGCACCAGCAACCTCCACAGCACCAGCAACCTCCCCAGTACCAGCAACCTCCCCAGTACCAGCAACCTCCCAGTACCTGCAAACTCCCCAGTACCAGCAACCTCCCCAGTACCAGACATCTCCCCACTTCCAGCAACCTGCCCCGTACCAGACATCTCCCCACTTCCAGCAACCTGCCCCGTACCAGACATCTCCCCACTTCCAGCAACCTGCCCCGTACCAGACATCTCCCCACTTCCAGCAACCTGCCCCGTACCAAACTCCTTCCCCATACAACTTGCCATCAACATCATCTGCTCCTACAGTCCCTGCCCAACCCTCCACTCCACCACCCACCACCTCTTCTGCTTCCCACATGTCCACCCATTCTGTAGTTTTTTCCACACCTTCACCTCTAACTGTTCCTTCCCCACCACGATCCCAGTCCTCTCTCCACACTCCCAGTGTCGAAGTGTCCCGCAGCCCCTCCAGCAGTATTTCCACCACACACTACACTGATTTATAATGTGTGTATTTAAATAAAAATGACCAGTTTCATGGTTTCAAAGCTTTATTAAACAAGTTTATTAAAATTTTAAAAAAGTTTACTAAAAAAAACATTTTTCAATAAAAGTTAAATTATTTTACACTGGTTGTCTGTCATTTCTTTCTGCGGCGAAAAAGGTTAAATACAGGGTATTTAAAAGGTGAAATGGTATTCAAAACTAGGTATATAACTGTGGGTAAATTTTAGCTTTTTGCCACAGTTGTGTTCCTGGTTGTGTTTGAAGCAAAGTATTTCACCTAAAAAGTTGTGTTTATTGTTGGTGATTTCCTAACAATGTACATAACTTTTGTTAAAAGGTGAAATACTTTGCATAAAACACAACCAGGTACACACCTGTGGCCTAAAGCTAAAAATAGTAAGACCATGACAAGATAGCCAACTTTGGTTGGCAAAGGTATATACTGTTGGTCCAGAAGGTACACAAGTTTGGTTAGGGCACAAATCTTTCACACTCTGTCATCCTGCCAGTGTACTCTGCCTTGAGGTGACATAAAGTATATTGCAAAATTGTCCCTCATTACTGAAACCGTCACAGAACTTCTAGTGGTAATGTCATGGTAATCTTGCAAGGTGGTTTCTTCAGAGGTGTCCTCAATGGAAATGGGTTCCTTGCAGATAACAAAATTGTGGAGTACCACGCACGCTTTGATCACCTCGTCCACAGTTTCTGTCTTGAGGTTGATCGCAGTCAATAGGACCCGCCATTTGGCTGTCAGAATACCAAAGGTACATTCAACCATTCTTCTTGCTCTTGTGAGGCGGTAATTAAAAATGCGTTTTGGTCTTGTCAATCCTCTGCTAGAGTACGGTTTCAAAAGGTGTTCTGACAGCTGGAAGGCTTCATCCCCTACACAGACAAATGGCATAGGTGGACCAGATGTTTGCGGCAGCGGTTTAGGTGATGGGAACTGGAAGGTGTTTCCATACAGTTTACGCCCCATGGCAGACAGTTTGAAAACTTGAGAGTCATTGGAGCGGCCATAGGTCCCAATATCAACCGCAATAAATTTGTATTCCGCGTCAGCGATGGCCATGAGGACAATTGAAAAATATTTCTTGTAATTGAAATATTCCGATCCCGATCCAGCTGGCTTTACAATGCGGATATGTTTCCCGTCCACAGCGCCCAAGCAGTTTGGAAACTGACATATCTGTTGAAACTTGTCAGCAATTTCAATCCACCTCTCTGTTGTGGGCTCTGGTAAAAACTCTTCAGCTAAGGAGTCCCACAGTGCACGGCATGTGTACTTCACAATTCCAGATATGGTGGAAATCCCGAGTCTGTACTGGAAATGCAGTGACGAAAGGGATTCTCCAGTTGCAAGAAATCTGTGGGGAATTAAAAAACAATAAATTAGTTTTAAATCACAGCATTACATACCAAAACTGACCTATAACACTTGGAGATACAAACTACCACCAACAAGATTGCAGTGAAAGTGTGCTCTGATACGAGCATATCCAATAAATGTGGCTTACCTTAAAGTCACCATCAGACGCTCTGCGGGTGAAACAGAGAAGCGGCAATAGGTGTCCGCTTTTCTTATGAGGTGTGCAATGCGCTCCACCAAGTAATCAAAATTCTCCATTTTCATCCTAACATATCCAAAAAATGTATCCGGGTTTCGTCGAAGGTCCATGCAGAGTGTAGAATAGACCCCATGCGTCATTCTCTTGGCTGTGATGGGGTGGATCCACAAACGTCGTCTACGATGCCTGATGCGCTGCTGTCTCGCTCTCTCCTTCTCCAGAACAATCACCCTCAAACGATTCGCCTCCGCTATAAAATCCGCCAAATTCTTCAAAATATTTCCAATGACAACATCCATCTTCGCCAGTAACTTGCTCTTCTCTCCAACCTGCACTTTCTCCTCTACAACCTGTCAAAGAAGGGCTGTAGGAACATGCTATATATAGTTTTCCAGTAGCCAATCCCGTTCGGAAGGCCACAAGGGTCAATTTTAAAAACCGGATCCGGCGTAATCCGTCGAAAAACGGATAGAAAAACGGATGAACCGGATGAGACGGATCCGGTTTTGTCTGTCAAGAAAAAGACGGATCCGGCAGAAAACCGGATCCGTCACATCCGGTTTTACGAAACATTTGCCGGATCCGGCGTTCCGGCACGACGCCGGATCGCGCCTGACGCCGAAAACCTGATGTGTGAAAGTAGCCTTACGTGTGCAAACCACAGGTGCTGTAGCTTGCTTAACAGCTCGCCAGCCGTTCTCACGCCCAGTATGGATTACACGTGATTGCACAAAGGTGAGAAAGGGTACCGTATCCCCAGATAACATGTATGGATAGCGTACACATTCAAAAGATATGTCTATACATCAGGAGGCAGGCTCAGACGGTGTTAGGCCCAGTATGGCTTGCAAGTGATTGCACAAAGGTGAGAAAGGGTACCGTATCCCCGGATAACATGTATGGATAGCGTACACATTCAAAAGATATGTCTATACATCAGGAGGCAGGCTCAGACAGTGTAAGGCCCAGTATGGCTTGCAAGTGATTGCACAAAGGTGAGAAAGGGTACTGTATCCCCGGATAACATGTATGGATAGCGTACACATTCAAAAGATATGTCTATACATCAGGAGGCAGGCTCAGACGGTGTTAGGCCCAGTATGGCTTGCAAGTGATTGCACAAAGGTGAGAAAGGGTACCGTATCCCCGGATAACATGTATGGATAGCGTACACATTCAAAAGATATGTCTATACATCAGGAGGCAGGCTCAGACGGTGTCAGGCACAGTATGGATTTGACGGCCCAGACTACACAGCGGAGGAGCAGGGAGAGGTAAAGATTGCAAATGCTGGGGCCCTGCCCAAGCAAGGGGGGCCCACTCGTGGGCGTCAGTACTGGCACTGGGCCCCTCATAGTACGGCGGTGTGTCTGACGGCGGGTGTGCACCACCACCGTCAGAGACACTTGATTGCACTATGAGGGACCCTGTGCCAGTGCCCGCGCCCAAGAGTCAGCCTACCTACTTGTCCAGGGCAACGGCACTCGCACGGTGTCGTGCGCTAGGTGGTGACCCCGGCCATGGGGGGGGGGGGGGGGAGGCAGCACAGTTGGGAGTTTTAGAAAGTGGCATATGTTGATGTTGGACATTCAGCTGATGCAAAAGGCGAAATAGGTCAAGTCCCAGGAAGAGGTGGACCAAAGCAAGCCATTTTTCTGTCACCCTATGTGTCATCAGGGGAAGGTGGGACAAAATCCTTGGAAACCCATGCATGGTTCATTTTAATGAAGGTTAGATCATCCACATTTTGGGTTGACAGACGGGTCCTTTTTTCTGTCAGGATTGATCCAGCTGCACTGAAGACTCTTTCCGATAGCACACTTGCAGCTGGGCAAGCGAGCTCCTGTAAGGCATATTGTGCCAATTCAGGCCAGGTGTCCAGTTTAGCGGCCCAATAGTCAAAGGGGAATGACCTGTGTGGGAGAACATCGATATGGGAGGAAAAGTAGTTTGTAACCATAGTTGACAACTGCTGTCTCCTGTCACTTTCCATCGATGCTGTATTACCAGTTGTGTGAGCGGTACTTGAAAAATCAGTCCACAACATTGTCATAAAACCCCTGTCTCCAACGCCACTTCTGCTGTGTGCACCATGAACACCTCTGCCAAGCTGCCCCCGGCCCGTACGGCTCGTGTGAGAACCATCACCGCTGCTGTGTGCTGGGAATGCCTAAAGCAACCGATTTACCAGAGTTGCTTGTTTATTAGCCAATATTAGGTCAAGGTTCTCCTGAGGCATGATGTTTTGTAATTTGCCTTTATAGCGTGGATCCAGGATGCTGGCCAACCAGTAGTCGTCATAGTTCATCATTTTGGCAATGCGGGGGTCCCTTTTTAGGATCCGCAAGGCATAATCTGACATGTGGGCCAATGTTCCCGGTGTCAATGATGCACTGCGAGTGCTGGTTGGAGGAGCACTTTCTGGCAAATCCACATCCCTCCAGTCACGCACAAACCCTGTACCAGACCTTGCCACGCCAACATTTTCACTTGCCCCACGAGATGCATCCTCCTCCCCTAAGTAATCATCCCCATCATCATCCTCCTCCTCCTCTTCTTCCTCCAACTCGTCCAGGAGAGGTCCCTGAGCAGACAAAGGCTGAATGTCATCAAGGATTCCCTCCACCTCTTCCTCCTCGTCAACATTGGCTGCAGACGCCTGCTCCTTAAGGTGCGTCAAAGTTTGCATGAGCAGACGCATAAGTGGGATGCTCATGCTTAGGATGGCGTCGTCTGCGCTTACCAGCCGTGTGCATTCCTCAAAACACTGAAGGACTTTACAGAGGTCTTTCGGCTTCGACCACTGCACACCTGTCAACTCCATGTCTGCTCTCAAAGTGCCTGGCCGTGTATCCTCCCACAAATGCATTATGGCCTGCCTCTGCTCGCACAGCCGCTCCACCATGTGCAGGGTGGAGTTCCACCTTGTTGCAATGTCGATAATGAGGCGGTGGTTGGGAAGGTGGAGCAATCGCTGCAGCTTCTGCATACGAACGGAGTGTACAGGCGACCGGCGGATGTGCGCGCACAGTCTTCGCACCTTATGGAGCAGGGCTGTTAACGCCGGATAATTTTTGAGGAAGCACTGCACCACCAGGTTCAAGGTGTGAGCCAAGCAAGGTATGTGGCTGAGTTTTGAAAGGGCTATGGCTGCCACAAAATTACGGCCGTTATCACTAACTACCTTGCCTGCCTCAAGATGTACACTGCCCAGCCATGACTCAGTTTGTCGCTTCAAGTACTCGGCCAGCACCTCGGCGGTGTGTCTGTCGCCCAAACACATCATCTGCAACACAGCCTGCTGATGCTTTCCACTAGCTGCTCGATAGGGGGACACCTCATGTGCAACAGTGGCAGCTGCAGATGGAGTGCTCGTACGACTGCGCTCTGTGGACGAGCTTTCGCTTCTGGAGGAGGAGGAGGGTGGAACGCCTACAGCCAACTGTTTCCTATACCGTGGGCTAGGCAGCACTGTCCCACCACCGCTGTCCCCTGTGGACCCTGCATCCACCACATTAAACCAGTGCGCAGTGATGGACACGTAACGGCCCTGGCCATGCCGACTGGACCATGCATCAGTTGTGAGGTGCACCTTTCCACTCACTGACTGCTTGAGTGCATGGACAATGCGGTCTTTCACATGATGGTGGAGGGCTGGGATGGCTTTGCGAGAGAAGAAGTGGCGACTGGGTAGGTCATAGCATGGTACTGCATAGGCCATGAGTTCGCGGAAAGCTGCGCTTTCCACCAACCGATAGGGCATCATCTCAAACGAGATTAGTTTGGCAATGTGGGCGTTCAGACCCAGTGTACGCGGATGAGAGACTGAGTACTTTCTTGACCTACTCATAGTGTCTGGGAGGGTGAGCTGGACTTGAGAGCTGCATATGGTGGAAGTAGCGGTGGACAGGGCGGACTGAGAGAGGGTTGATGATGGTGATGGAGTTGGTGTTCTTTCTGATGGCCTAGATTCAGTATTTCATTGATATAACAGTGGGATTCCCTGACTGCTGTGGCCTTGCAACGACACCTCAACATTTGCTGCTGTGCTAACCGGTGGGCTTACAGTGGGGGAAACAATGTAGCGTTGCTGACTACCTTCTTTGTGATCAGTTGCACATGTGGCACTTGAGGTTTGGTGTTGTGTCCACGCTTGCAAGTGCATGCTGGTTAAATGTCTAAGCATGCAACTGGTGTTCAAATTTTTCAGATTTTTCCCTCGGCTAAAGGTCTTTGTGCACTTCTTACAGATAACCTTGGCCTGATCATGAGGATTTTGTTCAAAAAAGTGCCACACTGCACTCTTCCTACTTTGGCAGACATTTTGCGGCCTAGCACGCTGTGATGTTTTGACCCTCTGGACAAGCTGTCCAGCAACTCTTTTGATTTTTGGAACCTGTCTTTGGAGTGCTCCGGGCCTGCCAGATAACAGCTGTTGCGATGTTGATGTCTGCTGTGGATGATCCTCATCTGAGCTATTGAAAGCAGCACCCTCTTCCCCCAATGGATGCCAATCTGGGTCAACAACTGGGTCATCCATCACCTCCTCTTCAATGTCATGTGCACCTTCCTCTGTGTCACCGTGTATGGTGGTATAGTGTGCGGGAAGGGGCACCTGAGTCTCATCAGGGTCAGAATCTGGCTCTGTACACTGCGAGGACAATGTAGTGCTCTGAGTGAATGTACCAGCAGAATCATCTATCAGCGGCTGTGCATCAGTGCACTCCATGTCAGATTCATCTTGGCCTGGGTAATTCACCATTTCACTTGATAATCCAGGCATGGTATGTGAAAACAGCTCCATGGAGTAATCAGTAGTATGGCCTGCGTCATCCTTCAATCTTGGTTGGGGTGAAGGACACAAGGAAAGGTGTGGTTCATGAACATGAGCCTCCAATGACGACTCAGTGCTTTTACTTTTTACAACTTCAGAAGAGGAGGCGATAGAGCTGGAGGCTGAGTCAGCAATGTAAGACAAAACTTTTTCCTGATGCTCTGGCGTTAAAAGCGGTTTGCCAACTCCTAGAAAACTAAGCCTTCGAAGCCTTATGGAGCCAGACGATGACGCAGGCTCAACACCTCCTGCATTCGGTCCTATTTTGCTTTTGCCACTACCATCAGATCCACCACCAACACCATCATTACCAGCTGCCAACCCCCGCCCAATTCCACGGCCTCTTCCACTAGCGTTCCTCATTTTTGGTAGAAATGTAGACAAAATCCTACAAACTATATAGTAATGTAAAACAAGGTACAAGGTGTCTATAGGACAGGGGAGATTTAGATTTTCTGCAGACACTTGTGGACACTGGACACTTGGATTGTGTGAGGCCCACTGAATATCACAGCGCTATGTCACAGGCTCGATGGCACAGGTGTGAAAAAAGTGACTACAGGATAAGGGAGATTTTGAAGTTCTGCAGACACTTGTGGACACTGGACACTTGGATTGTGTGATGCCCACTGAATATCAGAGCGCTATGTCACAGGCTCAATGCAGCAGGTGTGAAAAAAGTGACTACAGGATAAGGGAGATTTTGAATTTCTGCAGACACTTGTGGACACTGGACACTTGGATTGTGTGAGGCCCACTGTATATCACAGCGCTATGTCACAGGCTCGATGGCACAGGTGTGAAAAAAGTGACTACAGGATAAGGGAGATTTTGAATTTCTGCAGACACTTGTGGACACTGGACACTTGGATTGTGTGAAGCCCACTGAATATCAGAGCGCTATGTCACAGGCTCGATGGCACAGGTGTGAAAAAAGTGACTACAGGATAAGGGAGATTTTGAATTTCTGCAGACACTTGTGGACACTGGACACTTTTGGATTGTGTGAGGCCCACTGAATATCAGAGCGCTATGTCACAGGCTCGATGGCACAGGTGTGAAAAAAGTGACTACAGGATAATGGAGATTTTGAATTTCTGTAGACACTTGTGAACACTGGACACTTTTGGATTGTGTGAGGCCCACTGAATATCAGAGCGCTATGTCACAGGCTCGAGGGCACAGGTGTGAAAAAAGTGACTACAGGATAAGGGAGATTTTGAATTTCTGCAGACACTTGTGGACACTGGACACTTTTGGATTGTGTGAGGCCCACTGAATATCACAGCGCTATGTCACAGGCTCGATGGCACAGGTGTGAAAAAAGTGACTACAGGATAAGGGAGATTTTGAATTTCTGCAGACACTTGTGAACACTGGACACTTTTGGATTGTGTGAGGCCCACTGAATATCAGAGCGCTATGTCACAGGCTCAATGGCACAGGTGTGAAAAAAGTGAATTGTAGAATTGGGCAGAATAGGAATCTCCCTAGAGTGTAGGTCTGTAAGAACGGAACAAGTCCTCCACTTATCCTTCCACAGTGACACACAGATAGCAGTGAAGCTGTGATAACAGCCGTTACACGGTACTGTGTGAGGAGCGTACACCGCTGTATGGTGTGAATAAATGCACGCTCAGTACCTTAGCAGGACAAAAAAAAAAAAATTGGGATTGCTTTTAAAAAAGCAGTTTGCAGAGCAGTGGGTAAACAGCAATGCAGCTGTCAGGAAGCCTTAGAAGGCAGCCTAACAACCAACACCGCTGATCCACCACAATATAGCCTCCCCTTGCACTGCACACACAGTGACTGGTGTGTTGCACAGGCAAAATCGCTAGCAGCAGAAGCAGTTTTTTTGTCTTCTTCCCTGCCTAACGCTCTCCCTACAGAATCAGCAACCTCTCCCTATGCTAAGATCGGCAGAAGTAAGATGGCGGTCGGCGTGCACGCCCTTTTATGACCCCTGTGACGCCCACCAAAGCAAGCCAATCACTTGCATGCCCTTCTGAAAGATGGTGGTGACCCCTGCCTATGTCATCACGTTGCCCACAGTGTCCGTGGATCCTGATTGGCTGAAAAAGAGCGCTAAACAAACTTTTGAAACGCGACTTTGGCGCGTAAGTCGCCGACCTCGTGGCCGACCTCATCCTAGGGTCGGGTTTCATGAAACCTGACTTTGCCAAAAGTCGTCGACTTTTGAAATTGTTCGACCCGTTTCGCTCAACTCTAGTTATTATATTTACTGTACGATATATTACAGCCTGTTCTTACCCTTCATCATAAACAAGAGTTATTGTGCAAAGAAATAAAGCGGTTGACTTCTATTTTCATTCCTACGACTGGACGGGCACGGCATGGCCATGTTTATGTTGTATATATGTGACCAACACTTTTGGACATGACTGTGTGTGTTTATATGACTATATTGTAGAGGTTTGCACTCACTCAGCTGTGGTTGAAGTAGGCACAGGAAACAGTTTTGTTAAAATGTCCAGGCAGGTTTATTAAGACTGCATAAACCGCTAAGGAAACCAAACAAAAGAACAGCCTTTTCTGACACAAAGTGAAAACACAAATTGAAAAGTCCATACAATATTGCAGGTTCGCCCGCTCAGGATAGTGTCCAGGGCCGGACCGAGAGATTACGGCGCCCTAGGCGAAACTATTTTGTTGCGCCCCTACTATTCTTGGCAGTAGATGAAAACTTGGGATATAAATTTAGGAGCAAAATAAACCACAACAACAATGATTAATTAACTCTCTCCTAACTCTTTAATCTTCTGAGAAGTTGTATAGGACAAATATATACAAAGTAATCAATAACACAAAACAAAAACGACCATAGGTAATTAAAATTTTTGTTTCCTTGCCTTCTTTTTTGAAAAGTCTGACACTAAGTCACCGAGATTAATTTGTTTAGCAACTACAGATTCTATCGAAATTGTTGCCAACCCAACCAACCTCTCTTGCGTCATATTTGCCCTTAAATATGTACACTTTTCTTTCCATCCCTAAAACTTTTTGCCTTTTGAAAAGATTTTTTATAATTTTTTCTATTTTTTCTCTGGCGCCCCCTTTGGGTCGGTGCCCTAGGCGGCCGCCTAGTTCGCCTATACGTTCGGGCCGGCCCTGATAGTGTCCAGTTCTTAAGGTCTTAACACAGACCAAGACACATGAGATCCACACATCTCCAGACACTGAATGAGACACTTGGCCTCAATTTTATCTGCCAAGTCATGCAACCAGGGTGGGGATATGTGAGCAGTCATTCCTGCCCATCTCTTTTGACTGCTCATAAAACCTGGCCCTAAAATGCTGTATTAACTCTCTCAGCACTATGCAAACTGGAGCATGCTTTTCCGAGCTTACATCACCGAAGCTACCAACCTCGATGCAATCAAGAAAGGAATATCCCACTAACAAAGGACTAAAGAAAATCTCGGAGTAACATAGCTTCTGATTAAAAATTGCCTTTATTTATGTGGCTGGCAAATAGTAGTACAAGATTTAAAAACAAGTGCCTGTGCTCGGGAAAAAAAAAAAATATATAAATATAAATGAATTAAATACTATAGTTAATATATGAATATATATATATATATATATATATATATATATATATATATATATGTGACGGACCAATAGAGATAAATGATAATCAATTCATGATATTATATAATCTAGGTAAAATATCCAAGTAAAAAATCAAAGTAAAAAAATCCCAATTGAATCAAGGGTGAATTAAAAAATATAAGCACAATAATTTATAACAGTGAAAAAAATTATATTGATTGCATATATAAGTGCAGTTATTGAAAAAAATCCCATCAACATGGAGAAAACAGTTTAAAGTGTCTTAGTGCAAATAGAAAACATAAAGTGACACTGTGCAAAAAGGGACGAAGGAAGTAATTCCTAAACGTGCGTCGGGCAGTGCGCTGTGCCGGCCATTAGACGGACTTTAAAGATATACCACTGTAATTTACCGCACCATTGAATCCCTTTTTGCACAGTGTCACTTTGCAAAGTCCAGATAA
The DNA here is from genome assembly GCF_039654945.1 of Dendrobates tinctorius. Classification (NCBI taxonomy): domain Eukaryota; kingdom Metazoa; phylum Chordata; class Amphibia; order Anura; family Dendrobatidae; genus Dendrobates; species Dendrobates tinctorius. Next base: position 234,826 of record NW_027361739.1, on the reverse strand, counting down.
ACCACATTAGCCGCATTACCAATATTCAGATATGCACATACCTATTCATAGAAGCCCAATATGTTAGTTAGACATGACTTATTCTTCACGAATCCACGCTGGTTGGCAGTTATATTATTATCTACAATATATAGTCATTGCCCCCTAAACCTAATAACTGGTTGAGTCACGCATAGCAGCAACAACTTCCATTAAGCGTTTGCGTTAACTGGCAATAAGTCTTTTACAGTGCTCTGTAGGAATTTTGTCCCACTCATCTGTGCAGAATTGTTGTAATTCAGCCACAGTGGAGGGTTTCCGAGCATGAACCGCCTTTATAAGTTCATGCCACAGCATGTTAGTTATAATAATAACTTTTATTTCTATAGCGCCGACATAGTCCGCAGCACTTTACATTTCAGAGGGGACTTGTACAGACGATAGACATTACAGCATAACAATAATCACATAGATCATAACAGATACCAAGAGGAATAAGGGCCCTGCTCGCAAGCTTACAATCTATGAGGAAAAAGGTAGACACGAAAGGTGGGTGGTAACAATTGCCCTGATTGTTTGGACCAGCCATAATGTTAAGTGTGTAACAGTACGGACACAGAGGGCTAATAGATGCATAAAGCATGTGGGAACATGATGCGGGGAGCCTGGTTATGGTAAAACTTTTGACTGTGCCACACAGGGATAGATTAGGTTAATGTGTTGAGGCGGTAGGCCAGTCTGAATAAATGCGTTTTCAGGGCACGCTTAAAATTGTAGGGATTGAGGACTAATCGTATTGACCTGGGAAGTGCATTCCAAAGAATTGGCGCAGCACATGTATATTCTTGGAGACGGGAGTGGGAGGTTCTGATTATTGAGGATGCTAACCTCAGGTCATCAGCAGAACGGAGGGCGCGGGTAGGGTGGATCAGTTGGATCAAGGTCAGGAATTTGACTAGGCCACTCCAAAGTCTTAATTTTGTTTTTTTTGAACCATTCAGAGGTGGACTTTCTGGTGTGTTTTGAATCATTGACCTGCTGCATAACCAAAGTGCTCTTCAGCTTGAGGTTATGACCAGATGGATGGACATTTTCCTTCAGGATTTTTTGGTTGACAGGAGAATTCATGGTTTCATTTTCCACAGCAAGTCTTGCAATTCCTGAAGCAGAAAAACAGCTTTAGACAATCACACTACCACCACCATATTTTACTGTTGGTATGATGTTCCTTTTCTGAAATGCAATCTTAATTCTATGCCAGATGTAATGGCACATACACCTTCCAAAAAGTTCAACTTTTGTCTTGTCAGTCCACAGAGTATTCTCCCAAAAGTCTTGCTGATCACCAAGATGTTTTCTGGCAAAACTGAAACGAGCCTTTATGTTCTTATTGCTCAGGAGTGGTTTTTGTTTTGGAACTCTGCCATGCAGGCCATTTTTGCCTAGTCTCTTTCTTATAGTGAAGTCACTGATCTTAACTGAAGCAAGTGAAGCCTATGGTTCTTTAGATGTTGTTGTGGGGTCTTTTGTGACCTCTTGGATGAGTCGTCGCAGTGCTCTTGGGGTAAATTTAGTCGACTTGCAACTCCTTGGAAGGTTCACTACTGTTCCATGTTTTCTCCATTTGTTTATAATGGCTCTCACTGTGGTTCGCTGGAGTCCCAAAGCTTTAGAAATGGCTTTATTATATTTTCCAGACTGATAGATCTTAATTAGTTTGTTTCTCATTTATTCGAGAATTTCTTTGAATCGTAGCATGATGTCTAGCTTTTCAGGAAATTTTGGTCTACTTCTCCTTGTCAAGCAGGTCCTAGTTAAGTGATTTCTTGATTGAGAACAGGTGTGGCAGTAATCAGGCCTGGGTGTGTCTAGGGAATTTGAACGCAGCTTCCCAAAGATGTGATCAACCACAGTTAATTTATCAGGAAGAGGGGCAAATACTTTTTAATAAGCTATTATCCTAAATGTTTAATTATCTGTTTGAACACAATTTAAATGTATGTCTCAGCTGATGAGGTGGATTCTCAAGAAGTCTGGCTTCTTGAAGATCGGTGGCTGTAGAGGTGGGACAACGACGATAGGAATATTGAGGACAAGATAATGGGCTCCACACAACTCATCAATAAAAGAAGTAAAGACCTTAGTGTATAATAAGGGACATTAAATTCGAGCAGAACAACTCAAATTCAAATTTTCCAGGAAAAATGAACAAACAATCGATTTCAAATTTTGCCTGATGCACTCACCATTATTGGTAATCAATGCATGGTCTAAGGTGTCCATATTTTTTATATTAAAAAAGAATATTGCCCCTGCCCATGAATTAGATTTTTGGATGAAGCTCCTCTCCATATTTTCCTTGATATAAGGTGACAAGGCTTCAATTTCTGGAAAAGACAAAGGATACACTCTTCCATAGGAAGTTTTAGATCCTGGTAAAAGAGGAATACTTCAATCGAATGGCTGATGAGGAGAAAAGGTCTTTTCATTTCTAAAACAAATTTGTAACGTTATGGTATAGAAGTGGTATATTATATTCCAAAGAAGCAAAGCAGAAATGCATTGCAGATTAGATATATTTTTTGATGAAATGCAGAAAATTAGGACTCCATTGGGTAATCTAGTTTGTGGATCATACAAAAATAATAAAATGCTAAATGTCCTCCAAATGAAAAATTCCAACTTGGAGTATCATCTTCTCAGTGTAGAAACAAACTTAGCCAAAAGCAAGATTTACAGTGATGATCCTCAGTGGTGATTTAAGAAGATGTAAAAGAATAATCGGCTGTCTAGCCAAGGAATAATGAAGAAAATTTTCTGCAGCTGAATAATTAGAAGGGAAGACCAAAACATTTATCAATGATGTAGGGACAAAGAAGTGAGCCCCAGATGCACAGGTTCAGTGACTTGCTACATAAGTGAAGGCTTGATAGACGCTCTTGGTAGCCCGTGATTCTGGTCCTTCTCTTTCCATCCCTCTTAGAAGCAAAGATCCACACAAGAAACAGAAGTCACCAGATTCTCAAAGGAAGTAGACAGATTACTACTGGCCAGTTCATCAATAATCTAGCTTGAGAGTCTGGCATAGAAGACTTCTGATAAAGCTTCATCATTCGAAACAAGTTCAGAGGCAGGAATCTTAAATTTAATGGCATATTGTCCTACCGAATAATTCCATGTCTAAAGCAAAGAAGTGCATCAGCCACTGATAAACCTGATTAGGTTCATTGAACACTTTACAAAAAACTGAAAGGAAGGATACAAGTAAGAACATCATATGATAGCCCCGTACGTATGTTGCCTATCGCCAGAAAGCAAAGCGAATATAAAGGCTTCTTTTGTTTTATCAGTGACACATATGGACAAAGTTCAAAGTGCACATTTTAGATTGCTAAATCCCTGGCAGGCCTTCGAATTCCCATTGACTCCTGCTGGTATTGATAAATGTAGGAAAGGTTGTATACTGTAGGTGAAGATACTATTGGCTGTACTCTGGCATCCATCAAAATGGAGAGAACAGGCACTACTTGGACTAAGTCCTATTGACATATATTGGCCCAAATTACTTGTCAAGCAAATTTCTCAAATCTGACAAAGATGTTGTTTCCACTTCACCTTTGGGATCCTTTGGCTTGTAGGGTTTTAACAGAGCTATGTTTTTCAGGAGACTTAGCTTAGTGAGTGTAACAGAGTCCAGCAGTTGTAGCATAGCTGGATTTCTCAGGAGACTCACAGGATGAATATAGCAGAGTCCAATGAAGCAGTGTTGGGTCTATCGGGACACTCATTTAAAAGACCTTAGTAAGACCTTAGACCGTAACATCGGAGGTGTGTGCCAGATTAACAAAGAAACCTAAAGCACACAGGAGCAGAGGGTACACAGCAAGACGATGATGAAGAGCACAACGCTGGAGGTAGGATTTTTTAGTTAAATTTCAGTTATAATAGTTGACTTTAAGAATAAAAGCTCCTGTTGTGAGTTCATTTTCTGGTCCACCAGTTGTGAGTTCTCCTGCCAGGCTCCCTCTGGTGGTAACAGGAGGTAGTGAGGCTGATTTAATCAGTAGAGATCTGCCACCTGATAATGAGGATGATGATTGGACCTCAGGAATCTCAGACTGGATTTAAGACAGCCGACTCCCTATTCTGGTGCTGGTGATTCCTTCTGGCTTGTCAGGTCTTGGTTTTCAGCTCTGTTCCAGTCATCTAAAGCTAAGTTTTTCTGCTAATGTTCACACTTGATTTTGTTGGTCTATTCAGTTTTTTGTGTGGTCAGCCAGCCCCGGCTGGGGCTGTGCTGAATTTCCACTCTTATTTACCTGTATTTGCCAATTTGCTTTTTGTCCCTTATTAGATTGGCCTCTTTTTGCGTCTAGGATTATCGTAGGTACGCTCCACGGCTGCTGCTAGTTGTGTGGTTAGGATCAGGGATCTGCAATCTGCATAGTTAACAACCTCTCTGGTTTTCTGTGACTTAGCTTGTTTTGTTTTTTTCTCCTCGGTGACCCATTCATAACAGAATCACCAGCCATACCGCAGATTCTAGGGTACTCAAAAGCAGGAAAAAGTTGTTAAAAAAAAAAAAAGTGTCAGAATTTTTTTAATATATTTTTTCCTCTTTTTCTCTGGGGCCGTAGGAGGATTTTTTTTTTCCTAATGGAGATTAAGCAATTGTCTGATCGTGTGGAGCAACTTGCTACTGAAGTACAGGGAATTTCCACCTACCTCATTCAGTCACATGCTGTTCAACCTAAGATCCCTACTCCTGATGTGTTTTCTGGGGATCGGTCTAAATTTCTGAATTTTAAGAATAATTGTAAATTATTTCTTGCCTTGAAACCTAACTCATCGGGGAGCTCTGTGCAGCAGGTTAAAATTGTCATCTCCTTGCTCCGCGGCGATCCCCAGGATTGGGCTTTTTCTCTGACACCTGAAAATCCTATTCTGACTAATGTGAAAGCATTTTTTCAAGCCTTGGGGTTGTTGTATGATGAACCTAATGCTGTTGATCAAGCTGAGAGAACCCTGTTGGCATTAAACCAGGGTCAGGATTCTGCAGTTATACTGTCAAAAATTCCAAAAGTGGGCGGTCCTTACTACTTGGAATGATAGTTCATTGGCAGCTCTCTTTCGGAAGGGTTTATCAGAGACTGTAAAAGATGTTATGGTGGGATTTCCTGTTCCCTCTGGTCTGGATGATTCTATGTCATTAGCCATTCAAATTGATCGGCGTTTACGTGAACGTGAAACTACACGGGAGGCGCTGCCACCTTTTGAACAAACGTCTGAACCTATGCAATGTGATGGGGTTTTGTCTAGGGCGCAACGTCAGGAGTTTAGAAGGCATAATAAGCTGTGTTTTTTCTGTGGAGACGCCTCTCATACTATTTCTGTCTGCCCTAAACGAGAGAAACGTTTTGCACACACATTTGCTGTGGGCAGTATACAGCCTATGTTTCTTTTGGCAATTACACTGATCTGCTCCTTATCCTCGTTTTCCACGAAGGCTTTTGTGGATTCAGGAGCAGCGTTGAATCTGACGGATATGGACTTTGCTAAAACGTTGTGGTTTTTCCATGACGCCTCTGCGGACGCCTATTCCTTTGAGGGGTATTGATGCTACTCCTTTGGCGGAGAATAAACCTCAGTTTTGGACCCAGGTGACAATGCGAGTTGCCCCAGACCACCAAGAAAATTGTAAATTTTTGGTGCTGCATAATTTGCATGATACTATTGTTCTGGGTTTTCCTTGGTTGCAAACTCATAATCCAGTTTTGGATTGGAAATCTGGGTCTGTGGTGAGTTGGGGTTGTCAGTGTGTTCTTAGGGACGCTCCTGTTTTCTCCACCTCTCCTCAGTCTCATGATATTCCTGATTATCTAGCCGATTTTTCTAATGTATTTAGTGAGAGCAAGTCTGCGTCTTTGCCTCCTCATAGGAGTTATGACTGTGTAATTGAGTTGATGCCTGAGTGTAAATTTCCCAAGGGTCGGCTTTTCAACTTATCAGTACCCGAACATGATGCTATGCGATCCTAGATTAAGGAGTCATTGGAGAAGGGTCATATTAGACCATCCTCGTCACCTTTAGGTGCTGGGTTTTTTTGTGGCCAAGAAAGATGGTTAATTAAGACCGTGTATTGATTATCGTTCCCTTAACAAGATGACGGTTAAATATCAGTACCCGTTACCTCTGATGTCTTATTTATTCTCCAGAGTTAAGAGTGCCTGCTGGTTTACTAAACTTGACCTCAGGGGGGCGTATAATCTTATTCGCATCAATCACGGGGATGAATGGAAGACGGCGTTTAATACTCTGGAGGGACATTTTGAGTACCTGGTGATGCCTTTTGGGCTCACTAATGCTCCTTCTGTCTTCCAGTCCTTTATGAATGATATTTTCCGTGACTTTGTGGATAAGTTTTTGATCATCTATCTGGATGATATTTTGATCTTTTCTAGTGATTGGGATTCTCATGTGGAACACGTCCGGACTGTGTTCCGGATTTTGAGGGAGAATTCCCTGTTTGTTAAGGGATCGAAATGCCTCTTTGGTGTACAGAGGATTTCATTTTTGGGATTTAACTTGTCTCCATCGACTATTGAAATGGATCCGGCCAAGGTACAGGCCTTTTATGATTGGGTTCAGCCTACCTCTATGAAGGCCCTCCAGAAGTTTTTGGTTTTGCTAATTTCTATCGTAAATTTATAGGTAATTTTTCTGGTATTGTCAAACCACTGACTGATCTGACCAAGAAGGGCGCTGATGTGCTGAATTGGTCTCCTGAGGCTGTCTCAGCATTTCAGGAGCTTAAGCAGAGATTTACTTCAGCTCCAGTTTTACGGCAACCTGATGTCTCACTTCCATTTCAGGTGGAGGTAGATGCTTCTGAGATTGGTGCAGGAGCTGTTTTGTCCCAAAAAGACCCTGTGACTTCTAAGATGAATCCCTGTGCCTTCTTTTCTCGAAAGTTCTCCCCATCTGAACGCAACTATGACGTGGGGAATCGGGAATTGTTGGCCATGAAATGGGCATTTGAGGAGTGGAGACATTGTTTGGAGGGAGCTACACATCAAGTTGTGGTCCTCACCGATCACAAGAATTTGATTTATCTGGAATCGGCCAAACGCTTGAATCCTAGACAGGCTAGATGGGACTTGTTTTACACGCGTTTTAATTTTGTGGTCTCTTTTCTTCCAGGCACTAAGAATGTTAAGGCAGACGCCCTTTCTAGGAGTTTCTTTGCCGATTCCCTTAGTGTGACCGAACCTACTACCATCCTAGGTGAGGGGGTAGTTCTTTCTGCCATTTCGCCCGATTTGAGACGCGCCCTGGAGGAATTTCAGGAGGATAAACCTGAGCGTTGCCCTATGGGAAAATTGTATGTTCCTGACCAGTGGAGAAAGAGAGTGATGTCTGAAATTCATTGCTCCGCATTGGCTGGTTATCCAGGTATTTTTGGTACCAGAGATTTGGTGAGTCGGTCTTTTTGGTGGCCTGCCTTATCTCGTGACGTCAGGAATTTTGTACAGTCCTGTGGGACTTGTTCTCGGTCTAAACCCTGTTCTCGTTCTAGTGGGTTGCTGATGCCCCTGCCGGTGCCCAAGAGGCCATGGACCCATATCTCAATGGATTTTATTTCTGATCTTCCTGTCTCTCAGAGGATGACTGTTATCTGGGTGATTTGTGATAGATTTTCAAAGATGGTCCATCTTGTACCACTCCCAAAGTTGCCATCTTCCGCTGAGTTGATGCCCTTGTTTTTACAACAGGTGGTTCGGTTACATGGGATTCTTGACAACATTGTGTCCGACAGAGGAGTCCAGTTTGTTTCCAGATTCTGGAAAGCCTTTTGTTCCAATCTAGGAATTCAGTTATCCTTCTCCCCTGCGTTTCATCCCCAGACCAATGGACAGACTGAGAGAACAAACCAGACCTTGGAGTGTCATTTGAGATGTTTTATATCTGCTGATCAGGGTGATTGAGTCTCATTTTTGCCCTTGGCCGAATTCGCACTGAACAATAGAGCTAGTTCTGCCACTTTGATGTCACCCTTTTTCAATAATTTTGGGTTTCATTCTCGATTCTCTTCAGGGCAAGTGGAATCTTCATCCTGCCCAGGTGTGGACACTGTGGTTGAGAGAATGCAGCAGATATGGGACCAAGTGGTGGATGAGTTGTCACTCTCTCAGTAAAAGGCCCAGCGATTTTCCAACCGGCATAGGACCATTGGTCCCCGATTTAAAGTGGGTGATATGGTTTGGTTGTCGACTAAGAATATTCCTATGAAGGTTGCATCTCCAAAACTTAAGCCAAGATTTATTGGATCATATAAGATTTTGGAGATTCTTAATCCTGTTTCTTTTCGATTGGCTTTTCCAGTTACGTTCAAGATCCATAACGTATTTCACAAATCTCTGTTGAAGAGGTTTGTTGAGCCAGTGGTGCCTATGGCAGCACCTCCTGACCCTGTGTTGGTTGAAGGCAATGTGGAATATGAGGTGGAGAAAATATTAGATTCTCGTTTGGTTAGACAGAGACTCCAGTATTTGGTCAAATGGAAGGGTTATAGCCAGGAGGATAATTCTTGGGTCTCTGCCTCTGATATTCATGCCAATAGATTGGTTCGTGCTTTTCACCGGGCCCATCCTGATCGGCCTGGTGGCGTGGATGAGGGTTCGGTAACCCCTCCTCAAGGGGGGGTACTGTTGTGAGTTCATTTTCTGGTCCACCAGTTGTGAGTTCTCCTGCCAGGCTCCCTGTGGTGGTAACAGGAGGTAGTGAGGCTGATTTAATCAGTAGAGATCTGCCACCTGATAATGAGGATGACGATTGGACCTCAGGAATCTCAGACTGGATTTAAGACAGCCGACTCCCTATTCTGGTGCTGGTGATTCCTTCTGGCTTGTCAGGTCTTGGTTTTCAGCTCTGTTCCAGTCATCTAAAGCTAAGTTTTTCTGCTAATGTTCACACTTGATTTTGCTGGTCTATTCAGTTTTTTGTGTGGTCAGCCAGCCCCGGCTGGGGATGTGCTGAATTTCCACTCTTATTTACCTGTGTTTGCCAATTTGCTTTTTGTCCCTTATTAGATTGGCCTCTTTTTGCTCTGTCTCAGAATATTTCAGAGTGCTGATATAGTGGGAGAAGTCTAGTGACTTCAGGGTTAATTTTGCTATCAGAAGTGTTGGACATTATTTTTGTAGGGTTTTTTGCAGATTGCAGACAGTGTCTTTCCTTTCCTATCCTTTCTAGTTAGTTTGGGCCCCATCGTTTGCTCAGCCTATTTTCTTGCCTGTGTTTGTGCTTTCATCTTGTTTCACCGTCAATACATGTGTGGGGGCTGTCTTTCCATTTGGGTCTGCTCTGGGGCAGTTAGTTTTCCCCTTTTCTTGCTTCAGGCTTATGTAGTTCTCCGGCTGTGACGAAGCATCTAGGTTCATCGTAGGTATGCTCCACGGCTGCTGCTAGTTGTGTGGTTAGGATCAGGGATCTGCAATCTGCATAGTTACCAACCTCTCTGGTTTTCTGTGACTTAGCTTGTTTTGTTTTTTTCTCATCGGTGACCCATTCATAACAAGCTCCACTGTTAGGTAACAAAACATGATTTTTAGGTTTGTAATTCTGTGCCGATTATTTTTTTAATATCGAACAAATTCAGTAAAATAAATTGCATTTATGAAATACAGTAGAGCCAATTTAGATTTAAGAATAGAACCCTGGGTAGTCCTTTAGTGAAATCAAATAGCTATCACTTCACCACTAAAATCTATTAATGCATCTGACCAAATCAGTTTCAGGCCTTCTTAAAGGGAATCTGTCACCCCTTTTTTGAGATATCATATAATGATATCATTCAATTGTGTGTCACATAAGGATTCTCTTAGTACTTTTGCTTCCCCCTGACCCCGCATCTTTCATGCATAAATACCTTTTATATATCGGTCCAGATGTATGTAAACTGCCGCTGTCTGGTCCGCTGGGCGGGGCTTATTCAACTGCTCCCCCCCCGTCTTGCTCTACGCATTTCTTCTTGTGTAGAGCAAGACAGGGAGGGGGGAGCAGTTGAATAAGCCCCGCCCATTGGACCGGACCGTGGCAGGTTACATACATCTGAACCGCTATAAAAAAGGTATGTAAACTGCCACGGTCCGGTCCAATGGGTGGGGCTTATTCAACTGCTCCCCCCCTCCCTGTCTTGCTCTACACAAGAAGAAATGCGTAGAGCAAGACGGGGGGGGAGCAGTTGAATAAGCCCCGCCCAGCGGACCAGATAGCGGCAGTTTACATACATCTGGACCGATATATAAAAGGTATTTATGCATGAAAGATGCGGGGTCAGGGGGAAGCAAAAGTACTAAGAGAATCCTTATGTGACACACAATTGAATGATATCATTATATGATATCTCAAAAAAGGGGTGACAGATTCCCTTTATCACATCTGTATCAAGTAAGTACGTGAAAAACCGGTACTGGTGTCTTCATTGTTTTCCATCAGTGTGTCATCTGAGTGTCCGTGTTTATTATCAGTGTGTCATCATTGTTTTTCTGGTATGGCTAAAGGAAGAAGTAAATTGCAAAACTTTTCCTATATTTTGCAATGTTAAACAAGGATGGCACATGGATGCCATCCATGTGCAGTATGTGTTTTACATGAACCCATAGCCTGGTATTGGCCCCTGTTATACATGCTGCTGGAAAAATATGGACATGTCTGCGTGTGTTTTAGGCTAGTTTCACATTAGCGTTTACGGCCGCAGCGTCAGGCTGCGCACGGCCGCTGCTAAGCCCCGCCCCCTGTCGCGCCTCCGCCGGTAGCTCCGCCTATGGACGCATGACGCTGCATGCGTCCCCTATCTTTAGCACTGGGGACGCAAGCCGTTCGCAGTATGCGTTTGGCAGCGCATGCGTCCTTTTGACGCTGCGCCGACCAGCGCCAAACGCAACAGGTTGCAATTTGGTGCGCTCGGCGCAGCGTCAAAAGGACGCATGCACCGCCAAACGCATACTGCGCACGGCCTGCGTCCCCAGTGCTAAAGATAGGGGACGCAGGACGCATGCAGACATGTGCATAGCACGATAGGTTATAATAGTTACGTGTGGTATCCATGAAAAAAAACGGAAAGCACACGTACTGGAAACACGAAGGTGTGAAGGAGGCCTCAGTTTGAGAAGTTACAATCCCAATCTCACAATTTAGATGCAAATAAATTAAAACCAAAAGTTCTCCTCAAAGTTGTTTTCCAAGACTTTTCAAAAGATGCAATAGAGTAGGGAATGTGATAAATAGCCATTACTAACCCCTTGACTCCCCTACTGCTCCAGAGCTGCTGTCCTAGCAATACCTTGCAGTTCTAGAAGTAAGGACTTACCATGCTTCAGTCACATGATCATTGAACATAAAATCTGACCATACTGCCGAGGCAAGTGATTGGTTGCAGCAGTCACTTTCGGTCTACTAAGATCTCCAGAGCATCTTGCCATAGATCTCACGGTTGCTATTGCCCAGAGTATGTAAGGCCTCTTTCACACTTCAGTTTTTTGTGTCAGTTAAAATCCGCCAAAAAGGCGGATCCGTACCTAACAGATGTGAACGGATGCCACAGGATACGATATTTGACGGATCCGCCGAATGAAGAATTTTAAAGGAACCGCTGGCCGGGAAAAAAGAGAGAGAGATTTCAGGGTTAAATTTCTGCCTGACTTCCTTTCTTCGGGCATGCGCACTGTAAAATGCGGATCCTACAGCAAAAAAAGTTTCAGGGTCCGTCCAGGCATGCCGGCGGACGCAAAAAATTTGGCGGATCCGCAAAAAAACAGATCCAACAGATAGCCATCCGTCAAGAGTCTCCAGTAATGCAACTCAATAGGTTAAAAAACGGATCCGCCAAAAAAAATGGCGGATCCGTTTTTTCACAAACTGGCGGATTTTGACTGATGGTCAAAAACGGAAGTGTGAAAGAGGCCTAAGCAGTTTAGATTGGAGACCAACTTTTTGAAAAAACTGATCTGTGTCTGATGCCCAAAGCTGTTTGTTAACCACAGCCTAAACATTGGGTGTCTACAGCGCAAGGAACTACAATCTTCTTTTGGATCAAAGCCATCAAAAGACAGTTCATGAAAAGATGTCCCTTAAATGAGAAGCTTTAAAAGCATGAAAATTGTTAAGAAGTAAAAAAGTATTTAAAAATGAGTATATTGGCTTTCTCTTTATCTGTTTTGTAGTATATTAAAGTATATTAACTCTTATCCTTATTTCGTAGTCAATGCAGATTGATTGATTGCTTTTGGTTACACAGGTATTCATCATTTATACATCTCAAGCAGCTAGGACCACGTGTGGAAAACAAGAACAAATAAGATTGAAAAAAAAGTAATTCAGCAAAGCAAAAAATGAGCAAAATAATACAGTGCTGCTATAGAATTTGTAACAGAAAGAAAGCTAAATCATCAAAAGAGGCTCTACATATTGAGAGCAAAAAAGACAACTCAGTGCAGCTACATCACGATGAGAAGACCAGAAAAGCTTTGTCAGGAGGAGCACTAGAGGAATATAAGGAGGCTGTAGAGGACACCACAGCTGAGATCATAGATACACCTATATTGAAACATGAAACAGTGAAAACTATAATCGTGGACAAGAAACAAGTCGTATATTTCCACGATAGAAAAAGTGAGCTGGAAGCTACGGAAGATAAGTTAATAGGAATCTTAAAATGCAAAGTCCAACCTGCAGATGTAAAGCCACCATTATTGATTGCCCAAGAACAAGCTGTGGAAATAAAGCACAAGCCAACAGAATCACAGAATGAACAGATTTCACGTGATAACTTACTACTAAAGACTGTAGGCCAAGACGCAGAGACACAACTTCACCAGGTATTATCTCAAATAGATTTTTGACTAATACACAATTTAGAGTAAAAGCATAACACTTAAAGCGAATCTGTCATCTGTTTTGGCTCTATAAGATGCGGCCACTGCCTTTCGGGGGCTATCTACAACATTCTATAATGCTGTAGGTAAGCCCCCGATCCGACCTGCAAGAGAAGAAAAATAAGTTTTATTATACTCACCCGGGGGGCGGTCCGGTGCGGTCCGGTTGGATGGGTGTCGCTGGTCCGGGTCCGGCGCCTTGCATCTTCTTGTGATCATGCCCTCCTGTTGCTTCATCGCTCCCCGGCATTGCGTTCCTGCGCAGGCGTACTTATCTGCCATGTTGAGGACAGAGTAAAGTACTGCAGTGCGCAGGTGCAGGGCCTCTCTGACCTTTCCCAATCTATGCAAGTCAGAAGAACTTAACATACTTTATAACATTCTGTATTACAAAGAGATTGCATCAAAGAGAGATTTTGAAATCTCACAAAGTGAATGCAACGTATCATACAGAATCATCAGGTCTATGCAAAAGCCAGTGCAGTACTGAGCAATATTGAAAAATATAAACTACAAGCCATAACATGAATGTTCTGAAAAAGTATTTAATGGGTTATTCCAGTGATCCAGTCAGCAGGTTTTTGCTATGTAATCCGAAGACAGCATGAGTTAGGGGTTAAAACACAGAATTCAACTATGTGTCACATGTCAAGCTGCGTGCTGTTATTTACTTACACTGAAGGTTTTACCACCTGGTGAGTATCATTGCTGTCACCAGTTGATGCGCAGGCGCTCGTCTGACTCTTCTCCCCCTTGTGATAAGCACCTCACTGTCAAAAGACAATATACATACAGAGCCCGGTATAGGTTGGGTTAGCTTTCTGTGCTCTACTGCATTGCTAAATCTAAAAAATCTGATTATGTCAGCACAGCTGCATCCAGTAAACTAGGTGATACATTGTTGGATTCAAGGTTTCTTTGACTACATAACACTGCCGTCAGATTAGGTATCACAAACCTTTGGGCTGTGTGCCCACGATGCGATTTTTCAGCGCGAAAACGCTGCGAAAAAGTTTTAAAAACTCGTACAGAACGCCCCCCATGCATTCCTATGGCATTCCGCACATGCTGTGCTAATGCTGCGCTTTTTTCCGTGGCGGAATCGCATCGCGGAAAAAAACGCAGCATGCTAATTCTTTTTGCGGAATCGCAAAGAATTGCCTCGATTCCGCACCCATAGGAATGCATGAGAACCGCTTACTTCCCGCACGTGGCTATGAGGAGAGGTGTGGAGGAGAGGAGACTGTCCTCCAGGCCCTGGGTACCATACCCCTGTAAAAAAAAAATAAATAAATAAAAAATCGGGGTATATTTACCTTCCAGCGTCACGTGCAGCCTTCCCGGGCCTCAGCGTTCCCAGTAATGCCTTGCGGCAAGGACCTGTGATGACGTAGTCTCGCGTTACTCTAGCGATCTCGTGAGATCGCTATAGCAACGTGAGACCAACGTCATCACAGGTCTCGCAAGGCATCGCTGGGAACGGGAGCGTCGCTGAAGCTGCGCGGGACGTCGGAAGGTAAATATACCCCGATTTTTTATTTTTTTATCATTTTTACCATTCTATCTTTTACTATTGATGCCGCATAGGCAGCCTCAATAGTAAAAAGCTGGTCACACTTGTCAAACACTATGTTTGATGAGTGTGACCAACCTGTCAATCACTTTCCAAGCGATGCTTCAAATCGCTTGGAAAGTGCTTGAATTCCGCACGCGAAAATCGCTGCAAAAACGCGAACATAATCGCGGTAAAATCGCGCAGAATAAAAACGCGCGTTTTCTGGGAAGGAGTCCGGTTTAAAATGCTACGTGGGCACATAGCCCTAACCTCATCGTGACCACCCACATTAGATATACGTCGGCACTAGCTGGGCTTTGTGCAGCGCCGACGTTTGTCTACGGTCATTGGTCTCGCAGCGCTCAGGACCCCCAGGGTCCTTCCTGCACACGTTGCGAGTCATGTGTAGAGCTGTTGCTCTGACAGGTGACATTAGATCAGGTCACAATGATGTTAACCCTTTGCTATCTTCTAGATACCACAATCGCGGCATTTAGAAGACAGCAGGAGGAGACCCCTGCTATACTCACCTCTCCGACGCCCCCCGTGATGAGATCAGCATTGTCCCGGCAGTCGGAGGTCATGTGATGTCCTCCGAATCTGTCAGCTACGGTGGCTTGTTAGGCTTGCAGCTGAGTCTAACAAGCGATCTGCCTGTGCAACACTGACAGGTCTCTTGCAATGCAATACATATGTATTTCATTGTAAGAGATCAGTGATCCGACAAATAAAAATTGAAGTCCTATACAGGGACTAAGTAAAAAAAAATAAAAAAAAAAATGTTTTAAAACTAAAAAAAAAAAAAAAAATTACAAAATAAATAAAAAGAAAAAATATTAAACCAATAAAAACATATATATGTTTTTAAAAACAAAAAAAGTGCACATATTTGGTATTGCCGTGTCCGGAACAAGCCAGCCTATGAAACGGTCACACTTGTTCACTCATTCGGTGCACATCGTAAAAAGAAAAAAAAAAAGGAGGAAAAACCTTTGCTTTTCCATCATGTCGCCACACAAAAAGTAGAATACAACACGATCAAAAAGTGATATCAAAATAAAAATGGTAACAATGAAAACATCATCTTGTCCCGCAAAAACCAAGCTGCCATACAGCTCCAATTGTGGAAAAGTAAAAAAGTTATAGCTTTCAGAATAAAGCGCTGCAAAAACAATTATTTTTTCTATAAAATAGTTTTTATTGTGAAAAAGTGGCAAAACATAAAAAAAAAATAATAGAAATGTAGTATCACGCTAATCATACTGACCTGAAGAATAGAGCTGCTTGCTGCTTATTAATTTTACTACACACAGAATGTCATTAAAAAAAAAAAAAAAAAAAATTAAAAACAATTCCTGGTGTTTGATCATTCTGTCTCCCAAAAATTGGAATAGAAAGCGATCAAAAATTTTCATGTGCCCAAAAATTGTACCAATAAAAACGTCAGCTCGTCCCGCAAAAAACAAGCTGTAACATGACTCTGTCGGCCGAAATATGGAAAAATTATAGCTCTCAAAATATAGTGATGCAAAATCTTGTTTTTGCAATAAAAAGCATCATTTAGTGTGTGACAGCTGCCAAACATAAAAACCCGATATAAATCTGGTATTGCTGTAATCGCAACGACTTGAAGAATAAAGTCACCTAATTACTTATACCGCAAGAGAAATGGCGTAAAAAATAAATAAACCAATTCTACACATGCTGTTGGTTTTTCCATTCTGCCTCCCAAAGATCACAGTAAGGATTGGCGCACATTTATCCTGCGCTCTGTGCTGAGCGCTTACACCAGGGTTTCTTTGTAAATCTCTGAAATAGGTGATTGAGACGGAACCCCTGGCGGAAGATTCCCTATAATGAGGCAGATGGAGACACTGTGGACGCCATAAGACCTGTGATCCAGTGGTGTCAGTCTTTTTAGTCATACAAAAAGGCGCAGTCAGACAGTTTTGTGCACCTCTGATAAGAAGGACACCGCTGAACAGAGGCCAGATGGAGTCTAGAGTAACTTTGCTGCCTCATTATAGTGAATGGATCGGGGGTTTCATTTGTCACGTCACTCAGAGATTTAGATAGAAACCCCAAAGTAAGTGCTCAGCGTAGAGCGCCGGATAAATGTGATCCCAAACGTTATGTAAAATGTTCCCAATAAAAGCTTCAACTCATTCCACAAAAAAAGCAAGTCCTCACTCAGGTCCATCAACTGAAATATAGGGGGCTTCCACACTAATGGTAGCACAAAGGCTCTGGAAAAGCTAAATGGCTTCTCCCCTGCCAAAAGAAATTCTGCCCTGACAAATTCAAATGCCCCCTTCCCTTCTGAGCCCCACAGTGTACCTAAACCACATTTATCATCCACGTTATGGGTGCATATATCCAGAAGCACGGGCTGGGCATAACATACTGGTGACTGCAACGTATTGGTCACTACAACAGCAGTTTGCATTTTTACTCCGCAACATCCACTGCTGCTGGTTTCTGGAAAACATTTATGGAGTCAAAATCATCACTACACTTGTAGATAAATTCCTAAAGGGGTGTAATTTCCAAACTGGGGTCACTTGAGGGGGAATTCTGCTTTTCTGGCATTTAGGGGCGCTTTATATAGTCTGAAAACTAATTTGTTCTCCAAGAGTCAAATAGTGCTCCGCCCCTCCAGAGTCTTGCTGTATGGCTAAGCAGTACTGTACAGCCACATATGGGGTATTGCCAAGATCAGAAGAATTGTGTAACACATTTTGGCACCATTTTAACCCATTTCCCAATGCAAAAATGTAAAATCTGGGGCTAAAACAATTTTTTTGTGGTAAAAATGTAATTATTTTTTTCTTCACTGCCCAATGGTATCAAATTCTGTGACACACTTGTGGTTTCAATATGATCACTGCACCCCTTTGATCACTTACAGGGGTTTCTGCTGTTCTGGCAACTCAGGGGCTCTGCCAATGTGACATGGCACCTTCAAACCAATGCAGCAAAACCTGCAGTGTAATATGGAGCTCTATCCCTTTCATGGCCTGCCATGCTCCCAGACAGTAGTTTTCCACCACATACTGGTTATTGGCATACTCAGGAGAAATTCCACAACAAATTTTGGGGTCCATTTTTCTTGCTACCTTTATGAAAATAAAATAGTGGGGGCTAAAATAGCATTTTTGTGGTAAAAATGTTTTTTTTTTATTTTGACAGCTCAATATTATAAAATTCTTTGAAGTCCCTGGAGGTTCAAGGTGCTCACCAGACATCTAGATAAATTCCTTGAGGGGTCTAGTTTCCAAAATGGGGTCATTTGTTGGGGGTTTCCACTGTTTAGGCACGTTAGGGGCTCTCCAAACGCAACATGGCGTCCACTATTGATTCCAGCCAATTTTGCATTCAAAAAGTCAAATGACGCTCCTTCCCTTGCGAGCCTTGCCATGCGCCCAAACAGTAGTACTCCCCCACATATGGGGTATCGGCGTGCTCAGGAGAAATTGCACATCAAATTGTATGGAGCAATTTCACCTTTTACGCTTATGAAAATGCAAAATATGGAGCTAAAAAGATTTATTTGGGAAAAACGTTATTTTTTTTTATTTCTATGGCTCTACGCTATAAACTTCTGTGAAGCACCTGTGGATTCAAGTTGTTCAATACACATCTAGTTAAGTTCCCAAAGGGGTCTAGTTTCCAAAATGGTGTCACTTGTTGGGGGTTTCCACTGTTTAGGCACATCAGGGGCTCTCCAAGCGCAACATGGCGTCCGCTAATTATTCCAGCATATTTTACATTCAAAAAGTCAAATGGCGCTGCTTCCCTTCCGAGCCCTGCTGTGTGCCCAAACAGTAGTATTCCCCCACATATGGGGTATCGGCGTGCTCAGGAGAAATTGCACAACAAATTGTATGGAGCAATTTCACCTTTTACCCTTATGAAAATGCAAAATATAGAGCTAAAAAGATTTATTTGGGAAAAACGTTTTTTTTTTTTTATTTCGACGGCTCTACGCTATAAACTTCTGTGAAGCACCTGTGGATTCAAGGTGCTCAATACACATCCAGATAAGTTCCCTAAGGGGCCTACTTTCCAAAATGGTGTCACTTGTGGGGGATTTCCAGTATTTAGGCACATCAGGGGCTCTCCAAACGCAACATGGCGTCCGCTAATTATTCCAGCATATTTTACATTCAGAAAGTCAAATGGCGCTCCTTTCCTTCCGAGCCCTGCCGTGTGCCCAAACAGTAGATTTCCCCCACATATGGGGTATTGGCATGTTCGAGAGTAATTGCAAAACAAAATGTATTGTCCATTTTCTCCTGTTACCTTTGCAAAAGTAAAAAAAATAGGTCTAAAGGAAATGTTTTGTGAAAGTAAAGTAAATGTTTATTTTTTCCTTCCACATTCCATTAATTCCTGTGAAGCATCTGAAGGGTTAATAAACTTCTTGAATGTGGTTTTGAGCACCTTGAGGGGTGCAGTTTTTTTTTTTAGAATGGTGTCACTTTTGGATATTTTCTGTCATATTGACCCCTCAAAGTGACTTCAAATGTGATGTAGTCCCTAAAAAAATGGTTTTGTAAATTTTGTTGGAAAAATGAGAAATCACTGGTCAGCTTTAAACCCTTATAACTTCCTAACAAAAAAAAGTTTCCAAAATTGTGCAGATGTAATATAGACATGTGGGAAATGTTACTTATTAACTATTTTGTGCGATATGACTCTCTGATTTTAAAAATTATAAGTATGAAAATTGCGAAATTTTCAAAATTTTCGCCAAATTTCCATTTTTTTAACAAATAAACGCAAGTCATACGGAAGAAATTTCACAACTATCATGAAGTACAATATGTCACGATAAAACTGTCTCAGAATCACCAAGATCCGTTGAAGCGTTCTAGAGTTATGACCTCAAAGTGACACTGGTGAGAATTGAAAAAATTGGCCTGGTCACGAAGGCAAAATCAGGCTCTGGCCCGAAAGGGTTAAGGTGCATCTGTCAGCGAATTTTGCTCAGTAATCTAAAAGCAGCGTAATGTAGTGACAGAAATCCTGATTCCAGCTATGCGTCACCTAATGGGGTCTGCAAGCTGTCAGTTTGATCTGTTTTCTCTGCTGCAGATTGAGCTCTGAATGCTGAGCGATGTATAACCCCACCCACACCACTGATTGGCAGTTTTCTGTGTACACTGGATACTGACAGAACTGATAATCAGTGTTGGGGATGGGATTACACAGAGCATTCAACTAGAAGGCCTGTAGTGATAATCTTTTAATACACTGATTTATTTTTATTATTTTATTGAAACAGCAAAACAAAGCCTAGTAAGTAACACATCACTGGAATCAGGATGTTTCAGCCCCTACATCATCATGCTACACTCAATTACATAAAAAATTTGCTGAGATATTCCCTTTGATGAGTTAACACCTAGCCAAAGGATAGGTGATAACTAGCAGTTTAGTGGGAGATTGACCGTTGGTACCCCAATAATCCTGAGAATTAGGCTCTGAAATGCAAGCATTCATGCTATTGTTCCATTCATTCTTTATGAGACTGCCAGAGATATCTAAGTGCTATGCTCAACTATCTCGAAAGTATCATAGAAAATGAATGCGAGGATGGCGCATTAGCAGCCACCACTTTTTTTCATCAGGGCACTTCAGAGCCCACTCACTGAATTGGTGGGGGCCCAAGTAGTTACATTGCCACTAATCTGCAAGTTATCACCTATCATTGGTGATAAAGTGATAACTTTTTATGATGGGGTTAACTTTGCAAGCCTGAGATTGCCCATCTTTAACCCCTTCATGACATCCACTGTACATGCAGTGGGAGATGCGTTTTCACAAACTGCTATATATACCGTATACAGCGCGATGAGTGTGTGTCAGCGCTATATGAAAGCTGACACCCTGTGGCAACGTCCAAAATCAGTCCTAGTGCCTCTGTTTAACCAATTCACAACGATGAAAAAAATCGGTCCGTTTTTGACGGACCTCAATCGCACAAATGTTTCATGAACAGTGATCCGTATGTCATCCGATCTTCATGCGAGGATGCGATTTTGTGGCATCTAAGCATCCGTTTGACATCTGTCTGCCGAGATTTTGTCGTCGGCTTGCAAAATGGACATATAATGGAGCTCAATGTAAGGTTAAAACACAAACGAAAGAGGAGATATATACACTTAGAATACATATATTATATATATATATATATATATATATATATATATACACATGTGATTGAGACATATATATATATATATATATTGTGAGAATCATGTGGGATTAGTGGATGAGGGCAGGTATATCCAGTGGCGGATCTTAATAGGGGCGGATGGGGCGGTCGCCCTGGGCCCAAGGTTTTTTGGGGGCCCAGGGCAGGGGCCAATCCGGTCGGCATCTGTGTGAGCCGCCGCCGCCCAGTGGCGTAGGAAGGGGGTTGCGGGGGGGGGCGGGCCGCCCCAGGCGGCACGTGTGTGGGGGCGGCGCAGCAAGGCAGGAGCAGAAATTCCTCCTCTCTGTGCTGTGGGACTCGGGAGAGAAGCGTGGAGACGGCCGGCCGAGGCACAGTGAGGAGAGAAGAGGACTGAGTATTAGCAGGAGATTTTGGCAGCGGCTAGCGCAGGTGGGTCACAGGTCACTCACCATTTGGGAGGAGGATGCTCTGCCTCTCCCCAGCCTCCCTCCATGCTCAGTCAGCTGCTGAGCTCTCCCTGCGGGCGGCTTCCTTCCTCAGTGTCACACAGAGTCACTCACACTCACACACACAGCAGCCAGGCAGTCGCAGGCAGCCTGTGTAAGGCTGTGTGCACACACTGCGGATTTTGCTGCGGTTCCGCAGCGGTTTTTGACATGTCAATTCTTTCTGCGGATTCTCCTGCGGTTTGCCATCTCCTCTATTGAGGAGATGAAAAACCGCAGGGCAAAACCGCAGAGCAATCCGCAGGTAAAACCGCAGGTATTTTGACCTGCGGTTTCACCTGCGGATTTTACAAAATCCACGCGGATGAATCCGCACCTAATCCGTAGCGTGTGCACACAGCCTAAGTGTAACTTATATGTTAACACAAAAAAATGGAGTGAAAGTCCAAAATATTTTAGAAACGTAAGAAATTTATTTGAGGAACAACCCCGTTATCCCGTGCTAAAGTGCTTACCCATCATGTGCTCCAGGACAAGTGCAGCGCCGCCACCAGCGCAAGTGCAGCGTGGCGGTGCTGCACTTGTCCTGGAGGCTGGAGCACATGATGGGTAAGCACTTTAGCATGGGATAACGGGGTTGTTCCTCAGGGTGCGCACCTGGGTTCTTCCCTACACTTTGTGTCCCGGTTTTATGGCCCATCATTACAAGAAGCACTTGGCTCCTTTTCACTTAATATTATATGGACAGGACAATTAGCAGCTGATATTACCCGATTCCTTCATTGTAGATGTTGTTTATAATTGTCAGTACGATTTTTATGTATAATAAATTTCTTACGTTTCTAAAATATTTTGGACTTTCACTCCATTTTTTTGTGTTAACATGTTATGTGGGAGTGTCCATTATCGATCCCCTTTGAGTCATAATTTTACAAATGGTGACTCGCCTGGGGTACATTGCGAATTGTTCCATTTGGTATTGTTTTATATATATATACACTCACTGGCCACTTTATTAGGTACACCTGTCCAACTGTGTGTTAAGACTTAATTTCTAATCAGCCAATCACATGGCGGCAACTCAGTGCATTTAGGCATGTAGACATGGTCAAGACAATCTCCTGCAGTTCAAACTGAGCATCAGTATGGGGAAGAAAGGTGATTTGAGTGCCTTTGAACGTGGCATGATTGTTGGTGCCAGAAGGGCTGGTCTGAGTATTTCAGAAACTGCTGATCTACTGGGATTTTCACGCACAACCATCTCTAGGGTTTACAGAGAATGGTCCGAAAAAGAAAAAAAATCCAGTGAGCGGCAGTTCTGTGGCCGGAAATGCCTTGTTGATGCCAGAGGTCAGAGGAGAATGGGCATACTGGTTCGAGCTGATAGAAAGGCAACAGTGACTCAAATTGCCACCCGTTACAACCAAGGTAGGCAGAAGAGCATCTCTGAACGCACAGTGCGTCGAACTTTGAGGCAGATGGGCTACAGCAGCAGAAGACCACACTGGGTACCACTCCTCTCAGCTAAGAACAGGCATCTGATGGCTACTTTCAGCAGGATAATGCGCCATGTCATAAAGCTCGAATCATCTCAGATTGGTTTCTTGAACATGACAATGAGTTCACTGTACTCAAATGGCCTCCTCAGTCACCAGATCTCAATCCAATAGAGCATCTTTGGGATGTGGTGGAACGGGAGATTCGCATCAGGGATGTGCAGCCGACAAATCTGCGCCAACTGTGTGATGCCATCATGTCAATATGGTCCAAAATCTCTGAGGAATGCTTCCAGCACCTTGTTGAATCTCTGCCACGAAGAATTGAGGCAGTTCTGAAGGCAAAAGGGGGTCCAACCCGTTACTAGCATGGTGTACCTAATAAAGTGGCCAGTGAGTGT
Organism: Dendrobates tinctorius; assembly: GCF_039654945.1. Classification (NCBI taxonomy): domain Eukaryota; kingdom Metazoa; phylum Chordata; class Amphibia; order Anura; family Dendrobatidae; genus Dendrobates; species Dendrobates tinctorius. Next base: position 211,833 of record NW_027361739.1, on the reverse strand, counting down.
ATATATAAGTGTAACTTATACTGTGGCCAGGGGCAGAGGAGGCGGAGCTGAGCCTGCACATTACTGTCTGTGCTGCCTGGGAGCACTGTCGCAGGCAGTGTGTCAGAAATGAATGTCTGTATGTGACTGTGTGATTAATCATTAACATCCCTAACCAGTAGCCGGCCAGGCCGGTACCCCCTCCAGCGCGGCCATTTTATTCCTTTCCAGACCCCGCATCCGAGCAGGCCATTCACCGCCCGGGGGGGGCGCCAAATTCGGGAACAGCCGATTTAATATTATTTATATTGTTTGACCATACAATACAATTTCTTGTGAGAAAAAAGTAATTTTTCTTTGTTTTTATGGTCTAATAAATGTTACAATTTGTATACCTAAAAATCAGCATATGCAGTGTTTTTGTGAGAAGAGCCACAAAATTTTGACAGAAAATGTTTTCCTGGGAAGTGGGGTACAGGGGCCCAGGTTTTATGAACAGCCCCGGGCCCATAGTCCACTTAATCCGCCACTGGGTATATCTCGCCCAGATTCCTTTCCTATGTGGCCTAGTCTGGTCAGTATATCACCTGGTTACTAATGAATAATGGGAGGCGGATATAAAAGGATGCCAGGTGGTTGTGTGAGTGTCTCAGCCTGGGGACACAGAGAGCCTGTCTGTGTGAGAGGCACACGTGAGTGAAAGCAGTGCCCACTGTAACTGTGGTTTGGCTGGATGGGAGAAGCCCACCAGTTGGTAGTTAGGTCGGATCTTGTTTAGTTAGTGCCGGACAGGCAAGGATTTGTTTTATGTTTTATTTCCTTTATGCATTGCTCTCATCTTTAATAAACCTGACCCAGTGTCAGTTATACCCGGACCCTGGCTTGTGCGCCTGAGTTTCATGCTAAACGCATTTGACCTTTGACCCCAGCAAAGGCGATCCCGGAGTGTTTTATCACAATATATATATATTTCATATAGTTCTACGTAGCAGAATAGCTGCTAATTGAATTGCCGGCTTCTGTCAAATCATTCCAAAACCCGACATGAAATGACACATGGTTTACATACAGTAAACCATTTCATTTCATGTATTTTTTATATGTCCCTGACTAATAATTAGATGAGGGTTTGTGTGCAAAATTTGGGACATGTAGGTGTTAAATTAAGGGGTTAATTCGTTGAAAAAAATTGCGTGGGATCCCGCTGCAATTTCTCACCAAGAGAGGTAAAGCCAATGAGTGAAGGCAGATTTTAATAGCCTTGAGAAGGACCATTGTTTTTGCCCCCCGGCTACAAAAATCTGCCCCCAGACACCCCAGAAAAGGCGCATCTATAAGATGTGCCTTTTCTGGCACTTATCCTCTCTCACCCCACTCCCGTGTAGTGGTGGGATATGGGGTAATAAAGGGTTAATGTCACCTTGCAATTGGAAGGTGACATTAAGCTGGATTAATAATGGAGAGGTGTCAATAAGACACCGATCCATTATTAACCTTAGACTAATAAAGGGTTAAAAAACACACACAGACATTAATTAAAAAATCTTTTAATGAAATACACTCACTGGCCACTTTATTAGGTACACCTGTCCAACTGTGTGTTAAGACTTAATTTCTAATCAGCCAATCACATGGCGGCAACTCAGTGCATTTAGGCATGTAGACATGGTCAAGACAATCTCCTGCAGTTCAAACCGAGCATCAGTATGGGGAAGAAAGGTGATTTGAGTGCCTTTGAACGTGGCATGATTGTTGGTGCCAGAAGGGCTGGTCTGAGTATTTCAGAAACTGCTGATCTACTGGGATTTCCACGCACAACCATCTCTAGGGTTTACAGAGAATGGTCCGAAAAAGAAAAAAAATCCAGTGAGCGGCAGTTCTGTGGCCGGAAATGCCTTGTTGATGCCAGAGGTCAGAGGAGAATGGGCAGACTGGTTCGAGCTGATAGAAAGGCAACAGTGACTCAAATTGCCACCCGTTACAACCAAGGTAGGCAGAAGAGCATCTCTGAACGCACAGTGCGTCGAACTTTGAGGCAGATGGGCTACAGCAGCAGAAGACCACACTGGGTACCACTCCTCTCAGCTAAGAACAGGAAACTGAGGCTACAATTTGCACAAGCTCATCGAAATTGGACAGTAGAAGATTGGAAAAACATTGCCTGGTCTGATGAGTCTCGATTTCTGCTGCGACATTCGGATGGTAGGGTCAGAATTTGGCGTAAACAACATGAAAGCATGGATCCATCCTGCCTTGTATCAACGGTTCAGGCTGGTGGTGGTGGTGTCATGGTGTGGGGAATTTTTTCTTGGCACTCTTTGGGCCCCTTGGTACCAATTGAGCATCGTTGCAACGCCACAGCCTACCTGAGTATTGTTGCTGACCATGTCCATCCCTTTATGACCACAATGTACCCAACATCTGATGGCTACTTTCAGCAGGATAATGCGGCATGTCATAAAGCTCGAATCATCTCAGATTGGTTTCTTGAACATGACAATGAGTTCACTGTACTCAAATGGCCTCCTCAGTCACCAGATCTCAATCCAATAGAGCATCTTTGGGATGTGGTGGAACGGGAGATTCGCATCAGGGATGTGCAGCCGACAAATCTGCGCCAACTGTGTGATGCCATCATGTCAATATGGTCCAAAATCTCTGAGGAATGCTTCCAGCACCTTGTTGAATCTCTGCCACGAAGAATTGAGGCAGTTCTGAAGGCAAAAGGGGGTCCAACCCCTTACTAGCATGGTGTACCTAATAAAGTGGCCAGTGACTGTAAAGACACCAAGTTTTTAACAAGATTTATTCCTCTGCTAATCCAAAAAAAAACCCTGCTGGCATCACTGCATGGCCTCCCATCCCCCGCACACCAACTTACTTTCTGCTTCAAGCCATGCTGTGAAATCTGTCTGTTGCCAGTCCTGTGCTCCGTGCTTCTGCTCTCCATGTTTCCGGACTGTGTGTATAGGGGGGCGGTGCCAGAACACTCTGGTTCTTATGCAGTCAGGGTGCACCTGCCTAATCTGTCCCTGACCAATCACCTAGAGCCCTTGACTATTTAGTTCCGCCATACCCACTGAAACATTGCCTGTGCAATGTCTAAACTCAGCTCCTTGCTGCTGAGCTAGCCAGGCCCTGTCCTATGTCTTGCCTTCTCTGAAGGCTCTTATTGCGTATTCCTGTGTCTTGGTACCTTGCCTAGTACTTCTCTGTCCGCCTGCCAGGAGGCAGAATATCCTGGTCCTTGTGTCTTTGTCTCTGTGTCTCTGTCTGAATTCAGTCTTACCTCTGGCTGTCAGTCTCCTTGTCTGTCGTTCCTTCTCTGCTGTGTCTTTCCTTGTGTCCTCCCTATCTGAGGCTCTGCTCCCTTGCCGCTCTGCCTGCTCGGCTCCCTAGCCTCTTTGCCTGCTCGGCTCCCTAGCCGCTCTGCCTGCTCCGCACTCCTGCGGCTCCGCCTACTCCGCACTCCTGCGGCTCTATTCCTAACCTGTTCCAACATATTCAACTCCTTCCTGCCTGTATCCATATCTGCACCTCCTGTGTGAACAGGTCCAAACCTGTTCCTTCATATTTCACTCCTTCCTGCCTGTATCCATATCTGCACCTCCTATGTGAACAGGTCCAAACCTGTTCCTTCATACACCACACCTGCTTGCCCTGTGTCTCCAAGCCGTGCCTGCTTGCCCTGTGTCTCCAAGCCGTGCCTGCTTGCCCTGTGTCTCCAAGCCGTGCCTGCTTGCTCTGTGTCTCAGCCGTGCCTGCTTGCCCTGTGTCTCAGCCTGCCTGTTAGTCACACCTGTCCAAGTGACTTGTCCCCGAGTGGGATCAGCAGCCACAGCCAGACACCACCCTGGAGTGGCACCCGACAGCTACCTGCTGCACAAGCCTGACCTCACCATCAGAGGCTCCAGTGAAGACCGAGGTAGCTGTCGTAGTCACGCACCTTCCAGGGTAGTCTGGTTTGTGGCACAGTGGGGCCACAACCCCCCGGCTCGCGCCATTCAGCCATGAGCGTGACAGTTTGCACAGGCCATGGTCCCTGCTGAGTCCCATGTCCTTCCGCTCACAGAGCATGATGAACTTTCTCCCTGCAAGTGTGAGCCACCGGAAGAGTTTGTTCCGCCTTGCGTGGTTTCAATTGTTGAGACTTCTGAACCACTCATAGTCTCCAAGGCCATCTATGAGCAGCTCCTGGCCTATGAAGAGCACGACCCATCAGACCCGCCTAGGTTCTATGGGGACCCCAAAGAGTGCCAAGGGTTCCTGAAAAAGTGCCTGCACTACATCCTGCAGAATGCAGCTTGTTTCCCCTCTGACCAGGTCAAGGTGGGATACATCATGTCCTACCTAGCTGGTGATGCCTTGATGTGGATCTGTCCCCTTTGGGAAGCAGGGGACCCTGTCGTCTTGAGCCTGGGGGCCTTCCTGGTGGCCTTTCGTAAAGTGTTCGACATGCCTCGTCCCGCTGCTCCTGAAAAGTCTTCCCCTCCAAGCTTCCAGAGACAGACTAGACAAGAGGAACCTGTGGGTGAAACATCTCAACCACCTATGACCGTCCAGCCATCACCTGTTCCACAGTCTGCCGATGCTGCCTCCCGTGCAAGATCCAAGAGGTCAAAAAAGAAGAAGCGGGCCAAGTTGCAGCCGGAATCTGGCCTCTGCCCTGTGAAGTCTGTACTCCAGAACCCTGGGCCAGTAGGAGAGGCTGCCCCTGGCAAGAGTACTCCCTCTCCATTAAACTCTTTGACTGTTTCTCTGCCTTCAGGGAGCTTTGGTGTGTTTAAGTCGCCAGTCATACAGAGTCAGTGTGTGGTCTCTGTCATACAGCTCCCGAAGCCGGCGTGGGCGTTGTCTCGAGGTGGCCGAGCACTACTTGAGAACAGTCTAGTCCTGCATGGACAACTACAGCTCCAGGTCGGAGCCTTTTACATGAGGAAGTTCATCTTCCACTTGCTGACTGGTATGCCCATGGGTCACTCTGTTCCAGAGATTCTAGTACCCGTTTATGTCTGGAAACCTAGCAGGGCACCACGCTTGAAACAATCTAGTGACAAGAGGTGTCGGTTCCCTTGCGTCAGAGTCGGTCAGCAAGGTCGCCTTCTTCATCTGGTCTGCTAGTCGAGTCAAGGGGTGATGACATCTCCGAAGAAGGGGAAGCGGTGTCAGTCTCCTCACATGTCTCCAGCGACTATACCAGTGATCTGCTCCCATGAGCATCCCTGTCTCTTGATTGTCCTCTCCTGGATTACGGGCTGAAGATGGGTCCTAAGTATTTGCCCTCAACCCCCGTGTGGCCAGTGAGTGAAGATACTGAGACAGAGATTTTCTGACCCTCTAACCTGGAAGAGGAGGACCAGTTTTTTCAGGGTAACAGGCTGAAGTGGCTCCCTGTATGTATGCCTCCAGCTTCCATTTGGCAGGTGGGTGAAGAGGTTGGAACAGTGACCTACGTTTCTCCGTTTCTCACCAACCGGGAGGAGGAGGTCCAATTTTTCTGGCATGTCGGGCTGAAGTCGGACTCAGTGAAGGTGTCTTCTGTTTCTAGCTGGCCGGCTGATGTAGGGGTCAAGTCTGAAGCTTCCAGGTCCCTGCCTTCTGCCAATCAGGAGGAAGAAGTCCTTGTACCTTCTGTGTTGGAAGCTGTTGGGCACCAAGAAACTTGGCACTCGGTGATTCCGGATGGCACACCTACTTCGTCTCATCAGAAGGATGCCCTGTCAGCCTGGATTGTATGTGGTCCCGTACTCCTTCTTTTGGTCATTCTGGCAGGCTTGAGGAAGAGGCCATGCTGTGAAATCTGTCTGTTGCCAGTCCTGTGCTCCGTGCTTCTGCTCTCCATGTTTCCTGTGTGTATAGGGGGGCGGCGCCAGAACTCTCTGGTTCTTATGCAGTCAGGGTGCACCTGCCTAATCTGTCCCTGACCAATCACCTAGAGCCCTTGACTATTTAGTTCCGCCACACCCACTGAAATATTGCCTGTGCAATGTCTAAACTCAGCTCCTTGCTGCTGAGCTAGCCAGGCCCTGTCCTATGTCTTGCCTTCTCTGAAGGCTCTTATTGCGTATTCCTGTGTCTTGGTACCTTGCCTAGTACTTCTCTGTCCGCCTGCCAGGAGGCACAATATCCTGGTCCTTGTGTCTTTGTCCCTGTGTCTCTGTCTGAACTCAGTCTTACCTCTGTCTGTCAGTCTCCTTGTCTGTGGTTCCTTCTCTGCTGTGTCTTTCCTTGTGTCCTCCCTATCTGAGGCTCTGCACCCTTGCCACTCTGCCTGCTCGGCTCCCTAGCCGCTCTGCTTGCTCGGCTCCCTAGCCGCCCAGCCTACGCTGCACTCCTGCGGCTCCGCCTACTCCGCACTCCTGCGGCTCAGTTCCTAACCTGTTCCAACATATTCCACTTCTTCCTGCCTGTATCCATATCTGCACCTCCTGTGTGAACAGGTCCAAACCTGTTCCTTCATATTTCACTCCTTCCTGCCTGTATCCATACCTGCACCTCCTGTGTGAACAGGTCCAAACCTGTTCCTTCATACACCACACCTGCTTGCCCTGTGTCTCCAAGCCGTGCCTGCTTGCCTTGTGTCTCCAAGCCGTGCCTGCTTGCCCTGTGTCTCCAAGCCGTGCCTGCTTGCCCTGTGTCTCCAAGCCGTGCCTGCTTTCCCTGTGTCTCCAAGCCGTGCCTGCTTGCCCTGTGTCTCTAAGCCGTGCCTGCTTGCCCTGTGTCTCAGCCATGCCTGCTTGCCCAGTGTCTCAGCCTGCCTGTTAGTCACACCTGTCCAAGTGACTTGTCCCCGAGTGGGATCAGCAGCCACAGCCAGACACCACACTGGAGTGGCACCCGACAGCTACCTGCTGCATAAGCCTGACCTCACCATCAGAGGCTCCAGTGAAGACCGAGGTAGCTGTCGTAGTCACGCCCCTTCCAGGGTAGTCTGGTTTGTGGCACAGAGGGGCCACAACCCCCCGGCTCGCGCCATTCAGCCAAGGCGCGAGCGTGACACATATCTTTACCTCTCCGCTGCTCAGTCATGTCCCCTGCTGCAATCCATCAGAAGGGGTTAAGTGGTTTAGATCGGGACGGGTGCTAATGCGACCAGCCCACTCTAAAGCACTGCCAGACTGAATTAGTTTCTCTCTGCGCAGCCTCCCTGGCTGCCCGAAGATGAACTAATGAGCGTGGGAAAGTTTCTGCATTTTTTCCCATGCTGTCAGTTCACCTCCGGTTAGCCAGGGGACTCCACGCAGCCTCACTGACGTCACTGGCTGACCTGAGGTGAACTTATGAGCGTGGGAAAGTTTGTGCATTTTTTCCCACGCATTTTTTTCACAAATAAACCCAAGTCATGTTTAACAAATTTTGCCACTATCATGAACTACAATATGTCACAAAAAATAATCTCAGAATAAGTGAGATCCATTGAAGAGTTTCAGAGTTACTCCTATAAATTAACCATGGTCAGAATTGTAAAATTTGGCCTGGTCAGAGAGGTGAAAACAGGCTTGGGAGGTAAAGGGATTAACCTCTCTGAAGCCACTGTCAATGGTAATAGTGACATCAATTGTGTTGCAGAGGGAGGAATCGCCCTCTCTGCCTCAATCAGCAGAACATGATTACGATTGTGTTGTGCCGATGGTCTCCACGGTGACCCTGTGCCAAAAGATGGAGTCACCCAGTTATTGTGGCCTGTAAGTTCCTGCTCAGAGCAGGAGCTGACACACCTCCTCCATGTGTGCCATGCGCTGTGCTAATCCCCTGCAATGCAAAAGATTAGGAAAAGTTGAAGTCCCATACTTGGGACAAGGTAAAAAGTAAAAAAAAAAAATAGTAAAAATATTAAGAAATAAAATTACAAAATAAAGACAAAAAAGCAAAATATTAATCCAATAAATTCATTTATTTATGTAAAACATAAATAAAGTACACATATTTGGTATCGCTGCATCCAAAACAACCAGACCTACAAAAATTTTCAAATTAGTTAATCCCTTCAGTAAGCACCGTAAAAAAATGAAAATAAAAATTGAGGCAAATAATTATGCTTTTTTAATCATGCTGCCTAACAAAAAGTGGAATAAATCACAATCAAAAATTCAAATGTAAATAAAAATGGTATAGTTGAAAATGTCATCTTGTCCTGCAAAAAACAAGTCACCATACACTCCATCAGCAGAAAAATAAAAAAAGCTATAGTTCTAAGTATAGCGATGCAAAAACAATTCATTTTTTCTAAAATTGTTTTTATTGTGCAAAAGCGGCAAAACATAAAAAAAGATGTAATTGTGGTATCAGTGTAATCATACTGACCCAAAGACTAAAGTTGAGTAATCGCTTTTCCCACATGGTGAATGGCATATAAAGGCCTTCCCCCCCAAAGAATAACTCCTGAATTGCTGATTTTTGTTAATTTTGCCAAAAATCGCAATAGAAAGCTATCAAAAAAATTTATTTGATCAAACTGGTACCAATTTGCCATATGACTCTGTTGGCAGAAGTCTAGTAAATGTATAGTTCTCAAAATATGGTAATGCAAATAGTTTGATTTGCAAATACAAGCATTTTTTTTTAGTGTGTGATGCTAGTCAAACGTAAAAAAAGCAATATAAATCTGGTATTGCTGTAATTGCCAGGGCTGTGGAGTCAGTAAGCCAAATAGACTCCTCAATTTCCGACTCCATGACTCTGACTCCACGACCTCGACTCCACAGCACTGACTCACTACTGAGCATGTACACAAATGTTCAGCACAGATTAATTCCAACTAAAAGCCTAGATCCTTGGATCAAAAATAAAACAGACATTTACCGTATTTTTAGCTTTATAAGACGCACCTGATTATAAGACGCACCCCCAAATTTGGTGAAGAAAAAGAGAAAAAAATGTTTTTTTTTATGTTAAATGGAGGTGTGTCTTATAATGCCAGTGTCCATCTTACAAATCATATATATGTCCCTCATCCTGGTATCTATATAACCCCCATCCTGGCACATGGCCCCATTGTGCTGGCATATAGCCCCCCCATCCTATCTTGGATATGGCCCCCCCGGTCACTATATGCTAAAATAATAAACAGTTAACTCACCTACTGATGATCGCTCCTGTTCCCAGCTCCCCCGTGGCTTACCTGTGTCTGTGCTGAGTCTGCTGTCATCCTCCTCCTGCAGGGCGCACACAGCTGCTGCTCATTCAGGCAGCTCACTGTAGCTACAGGACCATCCATGATGTGACCAATAGGAGCTGCTCAGCTGCAGTCATGTGACTCGCAGTGCACACTGGGAGTCATGTGACCGCAGGTCCTATTGGTCACATCATGCAAAGTCCTGAAGCGATGAGCTGCCTGAATGAGCTGCTGCTGCCGCTCGCCCTGCAGGAAGAGGATGATAGCAGACTCGACACAGGAAAGCCACGGGGGAGCTGGGAGCAGGAGTGATCATCAGTAGGTGTCTATAGTGACTGGGGGTGTGTGCAGGCACATGTAATATGCACCGCTCCCCTGTCTACCAACTCGGCGCTGTTTCAGCACCAAGGTGATGGACAGCGGGTGCAGTGAATATTACATGAGCCTAATGAGCGGGAGCACAGGACCTCCCACTGTCTCTGCAGCCCCCATCCAGCCCCCTGACTCCATGCCAGAGCCGCCCCCCACTCTATAGCAGAGCAGCACACAGATTTGCTTTATAAGACACACCCCCCACTTTCCCCCAAAATTTGGGGGAACAAAAGTGCGTCTTATAAGGCAAAAAATACGGTATATGACATTTCATAACTTTCCCAAATTCTTATGAAAAATTTTACAGCACATACTGCATTAAACTACTGTTCCCTACGTATTATATGTTTTAAGTGTATGATAAAGTCATCTATTCACTGCACGAGGAACTTTGTAAAAAATAAATAAAAACAATTCTTGACCGCTGTTGATTTGTTCATTCTACCTCACAGAGAGCGCAGCTCATATTTATTCTGTGCTCTACGTTGAGCGCTTACAAGCGGGTTTCAGAGTAAATCTCTGAAATACATGATCCAGATGGAACCCCTGCCAGAAGATTTCCTATAATGAGGCAGATGAACACACTTTGAACTTTATGTTAGGGCCTGCGGAACACACCAAATAATATAAAAGGAGATATGAGGTGCATTCGCAGCCCGGGGTCCACCGTGCAGAGATGGAGCCTGCTGCTGAGTAATGGCGGAACTAGATGGTGGGTGAATGCTTGCTCACACGTGGGTTAACTTCACCAAGTGTGAATGGAAGCGAACTCTGTTGCTCCACAGAGCCGTTAAAACAAACGTCGGAGCCTGTTGAACTCACAGAGCTCGGCTGAGTGAGCGCTAATTAGAGGTCACAGAGCCAGTCCCAGTGGCACAGGACTAGAGCTCCTCTAGACCGTCAGCACTCGGCGCCGCGGCTGTGGTGCCAACCAAAGGAGAAGATATATATAATCGCGCCAAGTGCACACAGTACCGCTTCGGCGGACGCCACTAACCACCCGGGGTGGGGAGGAAAGCGCTAGAGGTGCGCACGACGTTGCACTGGCGGTTACTGCTACCTGGCACGGTACGACAATGCCCTGAGCAGGGAGGCACAGTCGGACGCTAGATAGTGCAGAGGACTAGGATGCACTGTGGCGTATAGCTTAGCCACTGACAGGCGCTGACTCTAACCACTAAGCCCTAACAACAGTCACAACCAAGGGTAGGGGTTTCATAATGAGTCATTCACATTCACAAACATCCGCCACCATACACACAATAAACCACAAGAGTCTATACTAGCGCATGGCCTAGCGGCCATGTGACTCTTTATAGCGGCGTCCTTCCGGGACCTTCCCAGTAGTGGACCAATCAGAGTAGTAACGGGACTTGTGCATGTGACCTCCGACCTCCAATGAGAAGTCATCCCACGGGTATGCTCAGTAGGCAAAATACAGGACTTAGTCCCTGGAGCATCTGCTTGCTGCAGATTTAAGTATGGTGTTACAGCAGAGCCTGAAGGAGCAACCAGACGCCTAGCATTAGCCTGGGCAAGATGCCTGGACCGACATCTCTGCTGAGCAGGAATCTCTGCGGCCGCAGAGGACATGGCTTGAGATTCCCCCTGTGCAGTGGGGGAAACTCGATGCCTAACACTCTGTCTGGCTTATAATCTGGTGGTGTCCTTTTTTTAAACATGCATAAAAGCGCGGTCAGCAACAGTTTTGTGCACCTCTAAAAAGTACACAGCTGAACAGAGGTCAAAAGGAGTCCAGGGTGACTCTGCAGCCTCATAATGAATTGATCCCTTGGGGGTTTCATCTGAATCGTGTCATGTCATGAGCTTTAGATAGAAACCTCGATGAAAGTGCTCAGAGAAGAGCACAGGATAAATGTGATCCACAATTTTTTGTAAAATGTTCCCAATAAAATCTTCAACAGAATCCACACAAAAAGCAAGTCCCAACTCTGGTCCATCATCCGTCAATGGAAATATAGGGGGCTTCCATGTTACTGGTAACACAAAGGCTCTGGAAACACAAGGACTCTGGAAAAGCGCTATGGTTCCTCATCCCCCAAAACAAAAACAGCAAATTCTGTGCTTACAAATATCCCCTTCCCTTCTGAACCCCACGGTGTGCCTAAATCACAGTTAGGCATCTCTGTAGTGATGAAAGCCTGCTTAGCTTATTGGGTACATGTCTCCAGAAACACAAGCTGGGCACAATGGGTACTACAGTGGCAGATTTGTAATTTTCACTCCGCAACATTCACTGCTGCTTGTTTCTGGCAAAATGTCCCTGAAGTCAAAATCGTCACCACACATGTAGGAGAGGGGGATTTTGCTCTTGTGGCACTTGGGGATCTATATATGGATTCCGCAGCTATTCAAGTATTATTTTTTTCTCCAAGAGTCAAATAGCACTCCTTCCGTTCTGAGTCTCACTAAGTGACTTAGCAGTAAATGTTTAGTTTCCAAAATGGGGTCACTTGTGGGGATTTCTACTGTTTTAGCATGTGGGGCTCTTTATTTGTGGCATGGCATTCACAATCTCTTCCAGCCAAAATTCAAATGCCGCTCCTTCCCTTCTGAGACCTGCCGTAAAACAGTAGTTTTCCACAACATATGGGGCATTGATGGACTCAGGACAGATTACACAACAAATTGTATGGTCCGTTTTCTCCTGTTACTCTTGTGAAAATGAAACTTTTGAGCAGAAGAACAATTTTTGCAGGAAAAATCTGTGAGTTCAAGGTGCTCACTACACATTGAGTAAAGTTATTTGAGGAATGTAGTTTCCAAAATGGGGTCACTTGTGGGGGTTTTCCACTGTTTAGGTACATCCGGAGCTCTCACATTGGACCCCTCAAAACCACTTCAAACGTGATGTGGTCCCTAAAAGGAATGGTGTTATTAATTTTGTTGGAAAAATGATAAACCGCTGATCTACTTTTAAATTTTCTAACTTCCTAACTAAAAAAATTATGTTTAAAAAATTACGCTGATGTAAAGCAGAAATATGGGAAATGTTATATATAAATTATTTGCTCAGTATGACTAACTGGTTTAAGGATATAAAAATTGAAAAGTTTAAAATTGCGAAATTTTCAAAATGTTCACTAAAAGTCTGATATTTTCACAAACAAAAAATTTTTCAACCTAAATTTACTACTAACATAAGGTACATTGAGTCACAAAAAAACTGTCTCAAAATCATTGGGATTCGATGAAGCATTCCAGAGTGACAACCTCATAAAGTGACACTGATCAGAATCGTAAAATAGGCTTGGGTGAAGGGGTTAAACCAGAGTCCTTACAGTTTCAGGTGGACGGCTGCAATTTAGTATGAAGTATTAGTGGCCTAAACGGGTTTTCCCAATAAGTATATTTATAGTCTGTACACAGATTAGGTTATAAATGTATAATCGATTCCCCGTGGGTTTTAATTTTGGAAGCCCCTATGTGAATGAATCAACAGTGCAATTCACTTCTATTGGACTGATGTAGATAGCCATTCTAGCAGTTTTTTAGTAGCGATTGTGCATGCTCACTTTAGCTACATTCACACAGGGGACTGATAAACCCCTACTCGTGAATTCCTGTGATCATTTTCTTTGTATATTCTTATTGTCTCCAAATCTCCTTTCACTGTTCTGAAGCTTGTTCTTTCAAAACTCAACATTGAATATGACACATAAGACATTTAATTGTATAAAAACTTGGTTATTTTTTTATACATTTCTGCATTTGTTATTAGTAGTATTTTCTATTTTGGTGAAGAGAACATGTATTATAAATGTAATTTTGTACACTTTTATTATGACATGGTTAATGACATCATTATGAAGACTGGAAAAATTGCTTCAGTGATATCAACAAACAGCACACAAGACCCTGACAACCTTTTAGGAGAAAAAGAAAGGACACCAGTGGAGCAAATAAAAGCAATGTAAGTTATAAGAAAAAAAGTATTTTCAAGCTGATTATAAAAAGCATAACTTAAAAATCTAAGAATTAATGCACCCGATCATACTACGGATCTGTGCTGTGTAGATTCTGGTATACTGTGCCCATGCATTGTGGATTCACACTATAGCTCTCCAATGCAAAATTGGCAATATGGACCTCTACCTACTAAGGAGCATTAATAGTATTGGCATCTTAGGCAGCAGGGCTTTAGCTGTGATACAGCAGCAGATTATCTATAGCACTTAAAATCTTGCTCCAATTTTCAATACCATTATTTTTTCCAGGAAAACCACATCATCCAAGTCTCCTGATAACACCCTTTCAGAACAAAGAATTTGTTACAGAAAGGCTTCAGCCAAACGTGGCTTTTTGAATAATTCAACTAGAGAGGGGAAGTGGTGGGGAGAGTCAGAGGCGAAAAACTACAGGTTTACAGGCCACAAAGTGCCAGGAGAACAAATCATTCTTGTACAGTCACCCCCTGAATTGTTACAGATAACGAAAAACATACAGCATGATGTGTCACCGGAGATGCTGAATTTCAGCGAGATAGTTCCAGACGTATACCTTAATTCTCACTTACTAGAAGGTAAACATTTTGCTTTCATAGTGGTAGGACTACCAATTAAGAATTATGTTATGCTCTTTGTTTATATGAAGCCATTGCTAGAGTAAGCTAACTACAAATGCATACATTAAAGGAGTTGTCCACTACTAGGCCAACCCCTGCTTTAACTGAATGTTCAACCCTGATAAAATAATAAAGCCTGTACTCACCTCCTGCTGTATTGGCACTCGCTTTTCCGGGGATGTGATGCAGTGTTGTGACACGTGACGCCGGTGCCCAATCAGCGCTGTCATCACTGTCCCCGCCTTCGGACAAACTGAACATGAAGAGGAAGTCCGGGCTACAGCTAATCCTTGGCTTCCTCTGAATGTTCTGTTCATACAACGGCAGAGACAGTGATGCCAGCACTGATTGGGTGGCGCCGGCACTGGAGGCGAGTATAGGCTTTATTTTTTTATTGGGGCCAAACATTAGTTTAAGAAGTGGTTGTTCTAGTAGTGGACAACCCCTTTAACTTTACAACTGAATTAAACTGGGAACCTTAAAAAATTGTAAGCTGGGGTCGATACCTAGTGGCAGTTGCATTTTACCACTATGACCATGTCAACAGAATCACGGTTTTTGAAAGCTATTAAAAAGGGTTTTGTGATGCTCAAAAGAGGTCCAGAGTCAGATATCAAGAGAACTCATTTTAAAATAAGGAGAAAGACAGAAGTGTAGTCAGGTTATATTCTGAGATCAGAATTCCAGGAAGGTAGCATATCAAAACATAGGGTCTAGGAAAATGGATGGTCAAAGGCAAATCCAAGGGTAACAAAGATCAGAATACAATAACTAAGAGCACAGAGCAAACACACACCACTTGAGCTCAGATACAACTGGACATAATTGGAGGTAGAGAGCCAGCTAAATAGCCAGGTAATCACTTTGAACAGGAGACACATCTAGGAAACCCCACACGCCCCAGCACTGATCAGGCAGCTGGACTGGCACTCAAAACTAGGGCCGGACTGGACATTTGGCAATTCTGGCAAATGCCAAAAGGGCCTGTTTGGTCTTGGGCTGCTTTGGCTGCTACCTTGTTAACAGAATTGGTGTTCTCAAGAGATCCATACTGTTAAGAGTTGTGATGGAGCACAAAGTCACAAAAAATCCATCATTTATCCCAGCAGATCACGGGAATCATTAATAATATTGGTAATGCAGTAAATCTTGCTTTACTTCATCCAAGGTAATATTAATAATATATTTAATCTGGTGCCTGGGTATGGAAATAACATTGGCCTGTGTAATTTCAAATGCCAGGGCTGAATTTCAGTCCCAGTCTGTACCTGCTCAAAACACTGACAACTCAGCACGTCCAGCCTTCGATTAGATGCCTATGCTGTCCATTACCATATTGACACCTCCGCATGCTCCGTCCCTAGATTGGATGGCAGATCTGTCACTCTTTGTGGTTCATTTTTCATTATGTTGACCAGCTTTGTAACATAGTAACATAGGTATTAAGGTTGAAGGAAGACTTTAAGTCCATCTAGTTCAACCCATATCCTATCCTAACCTGCCCTAACATGTTGATCCAGAGGAAGACAAAAAAAACTATGTTTCAAACAGTAAGCTTCACATTGGGGAAAAAAATTCCTTCCTGACTCCACATACGGCAATCACACTAGCTCCTTGGATCAACGCAATATCAAGGAAACTAGTGTATATACCCTGTAATATTATACTTTTCAAGAAAGTTATCCAGGCTTAAACCTTCTTTCCTCCAGATGTAGAGGATGCCCTCTTGTCCCCATCACAGGTCTAAGAGTAAAAAGATCATTAGAAAGGTCTTTGTACTGTCCCATTGTGCTCTACTTGATGCTGACAGTGCCTGTAGTCGGTTGGATTACCATTTATTACAAGGAGTAACGTACAGTAGTGCAGGGTTCCCCAACTCCAGTTTCAAGGCCCATCAACAGATCATGTTTTCAGGATTTCCTTAGTATTGCTCAAGTGATAATTGCTTCACCTGTGCAATACAAAGGAAATCCTGGAAACATGAT
The DNA here is from genome assembly GCF_039654945.1 of Dendrobates tinctorius. Taxonomy (NCBI): domain Eukaryota; kingdom Metazoa; phylum Chordata; class Amphibia; order Anura; family Dendrobatidae; genus Dendrobates; species Dendrobates tinctorius. Next base: position 195,797 of record NW_027361739.1, on the reverse strand, counting down.
CTGTAGGTGGGCCTTGAGGACTGGAGTTAGGGAACCCTGGTGTAGTGCTATAATTACTGTCTTCACTCAACAGAAATCATCTAGAAATCCTGCACTAGATCCCACTGGAGACAGGGAGGAGTGACATCAGGGAGCATGTGATGCACAGAGAGGGAGACAGGGGAGAAACCCACATGTTCAGATTGTCTGACCTCACATAAATAGGCCATAAACCTCAGGGATACGATCATGCACCTTTTCCTGACGCTGGTTTACAGATGCATTTTTTCTATGGACATTACATAGGCTGAAATCTTACAGATTGTAAACGGATTGCACATCATTTTTAAGAATTCTTTTAGTGTTGCAACCTCCACCATAGGTTCTTTAGCAGTTGTATGCCCTACATTTATTGTACATCCCCAATTCCAAAAAAGTTGGAGTGCTGTGTAAAATGTAAAGAAAACAAGAATGCAAAGATTTAAAAATCTCTTATAACCATATTTTTCTCATCTCCAAAAAAATTGGAAGAGGTTTAGTGAAAGGCTGGCAAAGTAAGTGGTACTAAGGAAGAACAGCTGGTGGCTTAATTTTCAAGTCATCAGACTGTATATAAAAAGCATGTTAAAGAGACAGAGTCTTAGGCTGGAGTCACACACAACGTTTTAAAAATCGGTCCGATTTTAACGGTACGAAATGGCACAAAGGTTTCTTGTCCAGGGATCCGTCTGTCATCCCATTTTCCGGTGATGAACCGATTTTATTCGCATCTAAGCATCAAATTGACATCCAATGCCAATGCCTGATGCTCTTTCCTGTTGACCTGGAGAAGTCTTGCAATTTAATGTGGTGCGTTTTCAATGCGATTTTTAATCGCATCCATAGACTTGCATTGGCGAATCCGATCCGAAAATCGGTGACAATCGCAGCATCCTGCGATTGTCTCGGTCCGAGGAACGGATCCGATAAAAAAACGCATGATGGGAGCAGCACCATTGAATAACATTGGGACGAATTCAATGCGATTTTTCATCGCATTGCATTCGTCCGATTTAATCGCTAGTGTGACCCCGGCCTTAGAAGAAAAGTTGGTTGGACATTCACCACTGTGAACAACTACATTACCTGAAACGCAGTGTCGTACATCACGATGAACGCTGACAATTGTGCGTCTGACGTCGCCGGCATATGACGTCACTGTCATTCGCCGCCTGAGATGACCGTAGTCATGTTAGCTGCCGGCCTATGCTAGGTTTGCGGCCATTTTAACACGAGCACGCCAGATCTATAGGAGGATGCCGCACGGTGTCGGGAGCACAGGCATCTAAGTGTAATCTTTTTTTTTCCTTTCTCTTCTGTGGATGCAGCATGGTATGGAAGCCAGGATGGATATATTAGGAGGGGACCAGGATGAAAATATGGGGAGGGCCAGAATGCACATATGGGAGCCAGAATGGATGGATATATGGGGAGGCAGTATAAACATATGGCGGACAGGATGGATATATGGAGAGGGGGCAGGATGGAAGTATGGGGGCCATGAAAAGAGACATATGGGGGCCAGGATGGAAATATGGAGACCAGTACAAGGGACATATGAAGGCCAGGTCAAAAGATATATACGGTTTGTGGTTTGGTCACGGTGTGGCAGTATTTACCCCTTGTATGTGGTATTATTTGATCACTATGTGGTCCGGTCATTGTGATTGTATTCCTCCTTTGTACAGTATGTGGTATTATTTTGTCACTATGTGTTGGAATATGTAGTCTAGTAATGGTGTGGAGGTATTTCTCCCTTGCATATGGTATTATTTTGTTGCTCTAGGCTGGTAATATGGCCTGGCCATGGTGTGGTGGTATTTGTTCCTTGTATGTGGTATTATTCAGTCAGTATGTGATGGTAATATGTGATCTGGTCATGGTGTGATGGTATTTATCCCATGTATGTGGTATTATTTGGTCACTATGTGGTGGTAATATGTGGTATGAGGAAGGTGTTGCAGTACTTGTTCCTTTATGAGGTATTATTCGGTCACTTTGTGGTGGTAATGTGGTCTGGTCATGGTGTTGTGCTATTTGTTCCTTGTATGTTGTATTATTTGGTCACTATGAGATGGTAATATGCGATCTGGTCAGGGTGTGATGGTATTTATCCCCTGTATGTGGTATTATTTGGTCACTTTGTGGTGGTAATATGTGGTTGCTAGTTGCTTTAAATATGTGGTTTGATCATGGTGTGGTGTTTGTCCCTTGTATGTGGTATTATTGGTCTTGGTATAGTGGATTGTGTTGTGTATGCCAGTTATTTGTTCTCTCTGATATAAATTAGGAGAAGATTCTTTGTTTCCATGAGAGATTATATACTTGGAACACAGCAGCAGAGATGCACTTATAGGGGTTCTCAGGTGGAAAAAAGTAATCACCTCTCTACAGGACAAGTGATAACTAGTTATGTGTAAAACCCTGAATTTTCGGGTCCGACGAGAGTTCAGCCGAACAGTTAAAAAAAGTTCAGTTCGGGTACGAGAACAGTACCCGGACCCCAATCACATGAACATCCAGTGTTTGCCACCCACTGGCATAACTGCCTCTGATCGGTGGTAAGATTAATACAGCCGATAAGAGATCCGCGGCTGTCACACTGTCAGATGACAGCATGAGCCCCCAGCAGTGACCGGAGATAAATAGTTTACCACCGATCACAGGCGTCGACTGATGGGACTAATACTCCCATGAGGCTACTAATAACAGTGAGAGCAGGAGATGGCTGATGGGAGTATTCATCAGCTGGTGCCTGCAAAATAAATAAATAAATAACATGGGTTCCCCTGTATTTTTGATAAACAGCGAGGCAAAATTGACAGCTGCGGGCTGCAACACTCAGCTGTCAGCTTTAGCATGGCGGGTTATCAAGAATAGAGGGGTCCCCATGCATTTTTTTAAAAAGTATTTAAATAAATAATTTAAAAAGACGGTGTAGGGTCCACCCCATTTTTGACAACCGGCTAAAGCAAACAACTGGTGGCTGGTATTCTCAGGCTGGTAAGGGCCATGAATATTGGTCCCCCCAGCTTAAAAATAGCAGCCCAACCGCCCCAGAAAATGTGCATCTATTAGATGCGCCAATTCTGGCATTTTTCCCGGCTCTTCCCACTTGCCCTTTAGTGGTGGCAAGTGTGGTTCATATTTGTGTGGTTTATATCACCTTTGTATTGTCCGTTGACATCAAGTCCACGGCTTAGTAATGGAGAAGTGGCAATAAGACGCCCATCCATTAGTAATCCTATAGCTACCAGTGTGGCAGCCGCAGCGCTCTGACTGGTGGTAATGATCTTAATGCTGATCAGAGCTGCCTGTGTTTCTTGTGCTGTCATGCAGATGACTGCGTGGTAAACACCTGGTGTTCGGGGGGCCGAACCCGAATAGTAACACGGACTTCCTGGTGAAGTCCGTGTTCAGGGTTCCTGCTCGAACAGCAGGTGTTCAGTACAGACCCCAAACTTTACTGTTCAGGCTATCCCATCTCTAGTGATCACATATTGATTGGTGGGGGTCTGACTGCTATGACTGCTAGCAGCTCAATCACCAGTGGTTCTCATCCTGGACTTTTGCATCTTGGCACTTGAAAACTGTTTATTCCCCAGACATGGATTACGGCATGGGACAGAACGACGAAGAGGTGAGGGATATTGTTGTTTTTTATTTTAGTTTTATTACAGGAGAACAAGAGCTTCGGTGGAATTAGGTAAGTATAAATGTGTTTGTTATTTTTAAATAAAAATGGAAAGTGTGTTTTGTTTAATTTCTAATAAAAGACTTTATTCTGGCTGTGTCTTTATTTACCATACAACTATAGGATTAGCAATGGATAGGTGTCTTATAGATGCTTCTGCATTACTAAGCCATGGGCTTCATGTCACGTGACAATACAAAGGTGACATCTACCCAACAAATATGAACCCCACTTGCCACCGCTACAAGGCAAGTGGGAAGAGCTGGACAAGGTGTCAGAATTGGCGCATCTAATAGATGCGCCATTTCTGGGCAGCTGCAGGCTGCTATTTTTAGGCTGGGGGGGCAATATCCATGGCCCCTTACCAGCCTGAGAATATCAGCCCCCAGCTGTCTGCTTTAGCAAGCCTGATTGTCAAAAATGGGTGGACACCACGCTGTTTTGTTAAATTATTTATTTGCAGCCTCCAGCTGTGAGTTTTGCCTGGCTGGTTATCAAAAATACAAGAGAAAATACAGTGCAAAGAGGCCTTTGCAAGTGCTCTGGTGCTGCATTACCCCAATCCCCACAAGCAGTTTCTCTTTGAGGTAGATGCCTCATCTATCGGTGCTGGTGCAGTGCTCCTACATAGAAATTATTCTGAATTCTTCTGAGAAGTTTGTCTCATGCTTTTTTTTCCAAACTGTTTTTGCCAGCTGAATGAAATTATACTTTTCGGGATCGTGAACTTCTGGCTTTCAAGATGGCACTTGACGAATGGCGACATTGACTGGATGGTGCCAGCTGTCTGGTAATAATATACACGGACCATAAAAATGTGACCTTCCTGCAGTCCACCCAGCGGTTGAATCTTCTTCAAGCCAGGTGGGCACTCTTCTTTGCTCGTTTTAATTTCAAATTACACTTATGTCCTGCAGATACTATTTCTCAATCCTTTGAGGTGACCGATTTCCTGGAGGAGCCTCAGCACATCATTGACCCGGCCAGGCTTATTGAAGTAGCCCCAGTCCTTTTAAGAGACATTCCTCCTGGCAAGCTTTTGTCCCTATTGCTTTGAGGAGGAGAATTATGTCTTGGGATTACAATTCCAAGTTGGCTGGCTGTATAGACATACGCAAGTCTACTGAGCTGATTGCTCACTGATCCTGGAGGCCCTCACTGGTAAATGATACCCTGAACTTTGTAACCGCCTGCACACAGCGGACCAGGAACAAGTCCTCAAGCGACAAGCATGTTGGTCGTCTTCTGCCATTGCCGGTTCCTTCCACTTCCTGGCAACACATAGCCATGGATTTCTTCACAGACCTGCATCTCTCTGAGGGTTGCAACACCATTGGGTCATGATGGTTTTGCAAAATGGCTAATTTTATTCCTCTAGCGGTCTTCCTTCGCTCCTAAGTTTGCCACACAGGTCTTCCAGCATGTTTTTTTTATCTCCATGGCCTTCCTCTCCACATAGTCTCAAATCGTGGCGTTCAGTTCACTTCTAAATACGGGAGAGCTCTTTGCAAGTTGCTGAATATACAGCTGGATTTTTCCTCTTTATACCATCTGTTGACCAGTGTTAAACTGGAACGGGTAAATCAGATTCTCCAGAATCACCTTTGCCACTTCATCGCTGCCTGTCATGATGACTGGGTGCAACTACTCCTCTAGGCTGAGTTTTCCTACAACAGTAACGTTGGGGAGTCTTCCGGAGCAGACTTTTGTAAAATGAAGAAGGGATGCTTTATAATGGTAAACATGGCCCTGTCCCAAATTTGTTCACGTGTTGCTGCCATCGATTTCTAAATAAGCTACTTTTCATCTCGTGATCTGTGTTCTGTTCTCTGTTCTGAATATAATACAACTATAAGAGATTTACACAGTGTCCATACTATTTTGTAATTGGGGTTATAATACATCAATTGGGCTGTGGCCACCTCTAATTCTCCACTTATTATTTTTTATAAAAACACCCTCATCAAAACAACCAATCAAGTAACATTAATGGATTAATGGAAAGTAGAATAAAAAGTACTGGAAATAGCAACTTGTATATATTTGGTGAAACAATGGGAAGGAATTGTTATCTCATGTTACATCAGTTTTTTGCATATTTACTCTAGAATGAATAGTTTTCAAACTGAGCCCCTAATTCATAAAGGTATGTAACACAACGGTTCAAGTAGGACCAGTTGCTGCCATATTCAACCTGTATGTGCTATGTAGAGGCACATAATGTATACCCCACATTACGAGTCTACGCTACAATTTTTGTATGGAGTTCTACCAACTGGCCCAGATGATGTTGGGGTATACAAGGATGTGGCATGTTGAGCATTCCTATGCATTGGGGAGTCAGGAGGCATAGCTGTCAGCCGAACAATCGCTCAGCCGAAATTTACATAATGTTTATGGCCTGCTTTAATAATGTTGATCTGCCCTAGTGACCAACTTGCTAAGAAACATTACATTACATAAATCAAAGGACCTGATGTCATTCAGGTCTTCAAGAAAATGTAAGAAAAAGCCAACATAGCCATGACACGAGTAGACAGTTGATCCAATATCACAACTTGTAGGTCTCTTGACAGTTTGGGTTATGTGACTTTCCTATTGTTTGGCACACTGAATACGATACGTCATCTCTGTTTTTTCATTTGTAAATTGTTGCGCCATGCAAGAAAGATCACCAGTCCCTGTTGTAGTTTTTTTATTTCTTATCTTGCCATTTATAGCTTTCCAAGATGCCTTTCAGTTTTTTCGTAAGGATAAAACTAACCGTGCGGATTTGAATGACCTGCAATTCTCATTAAGCACTATGGGGCTTTATTTAACTCATCAAGATGCTTTTGAGGCCTTGAAAAGTGCTGATATTGATGGTAAGTACGTACTCACACTGGTATTCTATATGCCATCTCATTTGTAGAAAACTTAGTAATACAGTAACAGCAGAATAGAGCTGGATAAATGAATTTTACACATTGATTAAATGATTGAAACTAATAATAAATGAACCTGTTAGTGCATTTTTACATATAGAAATAGCATTATGGCTGTGTAGGAGCTTGCCCCCAATAAAAACTACGGTATACCTTTTTTTGTAGATATGCATTGTGCCAGTCATGAGAAATATAGTTTAGAATTGTGTCAATGCTCCCAGAGCACTTACAGCCTGATTTGCACATATAATTTTTACTCTAGATATCTCATGACTGGCACATCAGATGTCTACAAAAAAGCATATCTTTTATTGCAGGACAAGCATCTATGCAGCCATATAACTTTTTTTGTTTGTTTCCCACAAATGGACATACCGGTATGTCATAGGGATCGTGCGAGTATAGGAGCTGTGCCCGCATGATCCCTGCCTGGAGTTCGGGTTAAGTGATAGCAGCCCCCCATATTCCATAATCCCCGTGCACTGTATTTGGCAGAATAAAAAGATTTTTTTACTTCACTCAAGTTTTGATGCTGTCCTTATATTCTACTGATGAATAATTTATCCAAGTGAGCTCCTTGTAGATTGGGATGCTGCATCTGTATGGGTATGATTACCTGGTTCCTAGACGTCGTTATAGAGTGTTGCGGTTAACTTTCTACGTTCAGCTGATCCTTGGCTGTCACAGCTAGGCCATTTAACCACCTAAATGTCGCAATCAATAGCAATTGCAGCATTTAGAAGGCTGGGAGAGGGAGGGGCTCCCTCTCCCTTCAGATCGGCACCCCCACGACGTACTGTAAACGCAAACCTCCGGGTCTGCCAGCTATGGTATCATTTTTAGACCATGCCAAGTGCACGTGTAAGAAGCTTCTGTCAGTCTAACAATGTCGGGTATAATGCAGTGCTGATGCATTTCACTGCATCATACCAGTGATCAGAGTAATAAAAGATAAAGTCTCATAGAAGGACTACGGTAAAATAAAAAAAAGTGTTTAAAAATTGTAAAAATATAAAATAACAAAATAAAGAACAAAAAAAAATGAAAAAATAATATACTAAAAAAACAAATATGTGTAAAAAAAAACAAACAAACAAAAGTACACATATTTGCTATCACCATGTCTGGAACGACCCAATCTATAAAACTGGTCACACTGTTTAACCCCTTCAGTGCATACTGTAAAAAAAAGAAGTGTGAAAAAATAAGCTTTTTCATCATACTACAAAAAAGTGTAATAAAATGTGGTCAAAAAGGTAAATGTAAATAAAAATGGTATAGCTGAATATATTATTTTGTCTCACTGTAATCTTACTGACCCGAAGAATAAAGCTGAGTTATCACTTTTACCAGACTGTGAAAGTCATAAAAAAAACAATTTCTGAATTTTTGCTCATTCTGCCTCCCGAAAATCAGAATTGAAAGCTATCAAAAAATGTTATGTGCCAGAAAATGGTACCAATAAAAACATCAACTTGTCCCACAAAATACAAGCTCTCATTTGACTCTCTCCGCAGAAACATGGAAAAATGACAGCTCTCAAAATGTGTCAAAGAAAAAACTTTTTTTTGCAACAAAAAAGTTTTTTTAATGTGTGATAGTAGCCAAACATAAAAACCGTATATGAACCTGGTATTGCTGTAATTGCACAGACCCAAAGTACTGCACTAGGAACGGCGTAAAGAATAAATAAAACTAATTTACAACTTGCTGTTGATTTGTTTATTCTGGCGAGTAAGGCTTGGCTCACATATGTCCTGTGATCTACGATGAGCACCCACACCCAGGTTGCCTTTTAAATATCTGAAATACGAGATTCAAACGGAACTCCTGGAGGATGATTGCCTATAATGAGGCAGATGGAGACACTGTGAAAGCTGTATGGACTATGATCCTTCAGTGTGCCACGGAGTGACTGACCAGTGCGACACGACCTAACGATTGGTCGGTCACCAAACAGCAAAACAAACAAAGGAACACCAGGGACACAATTACAACGGTGTGCCCTGCGATAGGGAATGGGGAATGGACACCTCCTGCACTCTCCTAAGGATCTGCCCTGATCTCCCTGACATCCCTATACAGGTCTTTTCAACCTGTCGCCGAGCAGGATACCTTGGCCCTCGCTTGCCCTGCATCTATCCCTAAGTAGGGAATTGGCAAGTGAGGACACTGGTCCCATCGCTGCATTAATACAACACAAGGTAAGGATAGACAGACAGCAAAAGGAAAAGGGTTACAACACTTAGCTTTCTGCTGTAAAGCACAGCAGGATCACAACAGCAGATACACCATCAACAGCTGAGGCACTACTGCTCCCAGCAAGCTCCTTCCTCCAGTAAGGTCACTGTAGCATGTACTCTAACACCGCCGGTCAGCTGATGCCTCATGTGACCTTTTAAAGGACGGTGGAAGTGGTCACCACCTGCATCAGCAAACTCAGCATGTAATTACACCAGCGGTCACCGGGGGGGGGGGGGAAACAGACATTAACCTCCGATGGCCTGAAAAGAAAAAAGTTTATATGTGAGAATCCAGATCTGCCACATATCCAAAAATGGATCGTGACAGTACATCTCCCTCAATGAGGGGCCTCTGAACCCTCAACACCGGACCTCACCTGAAAGCAACCTACGGTGAGGACACCTTGATCCACCAGAGTTGTTCACCTTGGCAATCACCTGACTCTCAGGTTTATGGCAAACACGGACTGATGGTAGTGACAGTAACGTATGCTCCGGAGGTGCCACAAATCTCCAGAGCGCCGACCTGGGGAATGAGTTGTGTACGGGCATTACTGGGGGTAACTCCAGCTGGTAAGTCCCCGGGCCTGGTCGACACCCTATACGGCCCGATCACCTGAGAACTCCAGGCCCCAGCAGCACACTTCCACTGGATGTTTTTGGTGGACACCCATACATACTCGTTCACACACAGGTCCGGACCTGAACGTTTATTGCCACGCACACGTTTGCGACAAGATTGTGAACTCTTTACAGAACCGACAACAAAGGCGTCCCCCTGTGTCGTCACACTCACACCCCCACAATGCTCAGAAGGAACCACCACCCTCCTCCGACCCCTCCTCCTAAGAGACTTGCCCACCGTGACGGACTCATCTCCTGCTGAGCCGATTTTTTGAGTGGACCCTCTGGGTCGAGGCACCCACCCACCGAGGGCGAGTGTCATGGAATGCCTAGGTTACTTTAGGCAAAAACCCCGGGACCCCTGTGATGTCCCTCAGACTAGGGGAACCCTGTCTGTCCCTCTACCCAGGGTTTACACTGAAGGTGTGCCTGCCTGAGCCTCCACCCTGTCCCTGTCTCCTGTCCAGCCCTAAGCTGAACCCACCTCCCTCCACCCAGTGAGGGGACCAGACACCAGACCCCACAAATACGTATGGACAGGGGTAAAAGAAAACACCACACAGTAAATACACAAGGGAATACAATAATGTGCAAGGGCAACCAAATATATATATAACAGATTGGAGAAAGAACCACTGAGGGATATACTGCACCAGATATCAGACGCTCCAACACCACCACTGCTGACCGGTATTGCTAGCACTAGGCTAAAGCTATAGTCGGCGACGCCCATAGTCAGGACGAACTATTTAAAGACCTAGGGCGTGGCCCAGCCCTCAGCCAGCATGACAACCTGGTTAACCCTATCCCGACTGGAACAGAATACCCAACAGGGTATTACCGCTGTCTGCCGGACACCCTGGTGTGAACAGTGTCCGACATGACAGTACCCCGCCTTCTACGAGGGACCTCCGGAACCTCACCATGTCGAGGACCTGGCTTGTCCGGATGGCGACGATGGAACATAGTAACCAGTCGATCAGCATGAATGTCAGAGGCCGGCACCCATGTCCTCTCCTCAGGACCATAGCCACGCCAGTGGACCAGGTACTGTAGAGTGCGACGCACAACCCTAGAGTCCACCACTTTGGACACCTCAAATTCCAACGCGCCATCCACCAAGACGGGAGGTGGTGGCCCGGGGGAACCATCCACCAAACCCACGACCTTCTTTAGCAATGCTTTGTGAAATACATTATGAATCTTATACACAGCCGGCAACTCCAAACGAAATGCCACGGGGTTGATCACTGCGGAGATTCTAAATGGGCCAATGAACCTGGGACCCAACTTAAGTGACGGTATCTTGAGCTTAATGTTCCTAGTAGATAACCACACCCAATCACCCACACACAGGTCCGGACCTGGCACACGTCTGCAGTCAGCCACCCGTTTGTACCTGGAACCCACCTTCAACAAGCGCTGCTTGACTCTCCTCCAAACAGACGACAATTGAGCTCCCAACTGGTCCTCCTCAGGGACGCCAACTGAGCACCCCTGACGCAAGGTGCAAAATTGAGGATGTTGACCATACACACAAAAAAAAGGAGATTCCCCAGGCGATTCCTGGCAATGGTTGTTTATTGCGAATTCTGCCAGAGGAAGAAACGCTGACCACTCTTCCTGATTGTCGGAAATAAAGCAGCGCAAGTATTGCTCCAGGTTTTGGTTCATCCGCTCAGTCTGTCCATTCGACTGAGGGTGGAAAGCCGATGAATGAGATAATTTGATTCCAAGGCGAGAACAAAAAGCTCTCCAAAACTTTGCCACAAACTGCGTACCTCGATCAGACACAATGTCAGACGGGACACCATGAAGTCTGACCACCTCGCGATTAAATATCTGAGCAAGAGTCTTAGCATTGGGCAAAGACGGTAAAGCAACGAAATGTGACATTTTGGAGAACCTATCAACAATTACCAAAATGACCGAGTTCCCTGCAGAGGCGGGCAAGTCAGTAATAAAATCCATGGAAATCTCAGTCCATGGCTTACTGGGCACCCCGAGAGGCTGCAAGCTACCAGCGGGACGGGAACGAGGAGTCTTGGCCCGTGCGCACGTGTTACAGGCAGCCACATATGAGGCCACATCCTGCCGGATTTTAGGCCACCAAAAACGACGCGATACCAGTTCCAGAGTGCTCTTAACCCCTGGATGACCTGCCAGTACCGTGTCGTGATGTTCGCCCAACACTCTAGAGCGTAGATGTAGCGGCACAAAAGATTTATTAGCAGGCAACCCCGGCGGTACCACCTCCTGAGCCTCCGCAATCTCTGCCTCAATCTCTGTCGTGATGGCAGATACCACCACACCCTTTTGGAGAATAGGCACCGGCTCTTCACATAACTCTCCACCAGGAAAACACCTGGATAAAGCGTCTGCCTTAACAATTCTTCGACCCAGGGCGATAGGTAACAATGAAGTTGAACCGGGTGAAGAATAATGCCCAGCGAGCCTGTCTGGAGGACAGGCGCTTAGCAGATTCTAAATAAAGCAAATTCTTATGGTCGGTTATCACAGTAATCTGATGAACAGCCCCCTCCAAGAAGTGTCGCCACTCCTCAAATGCCAATTTGATGGCCAATAGTTCCCTGTTGCCAATATCATAATTACGCTCCGCAGGCGACAGCTTCTTGGAGAAGAAGGCACACGGATGCAACTTGGCCCAAGAAGGGCCCTGAGACAGTACAGCCCCCACTCCAACCTCCGACGCATCCACCTCCACGACAAACGGTAAGGAGACATCGGGCTGCACCAGAATGGGCGCTGAGGCAAAACTATTCTTGAGGAATTCAAACGCCTGTACCGCAGGCTCAGACCAGTCAGAAAAGTCGGTACCCTTCTTAGTCATGTCAGTCAGTGGTTTGGCAATCATAGAGAAGTTCTTAATAAATTTCCTATAGTAATTGGAGAAGCCAAGAAATCGCTGAAGCGCCTTAAGATTATCAGGCCGATCCCAATGTAGTACCGCCTGCACCTTTGCGGTGTCCATCTTAAAACCTGAGGCGGAGATTATATAACCCAAGAACGGTAGCTCCTGTACGAAAAACACACATTTTTCAAGCTTGACATAGAGCCTGTTCTCTCTGAGCAACTGCAGAACCTGTCTAACATGCTCTATATGTGTATCATGGTCGCGTGAGAAAATGAGGATGTCGTCAAGATAAATTATAACGAACCTCCCCAACAACTGAGAGAAGACATCAATAATGAAGTGTTGAAAGACCGCCGGTGCCATAGTCAACCCAAACGGCATTACCAAACTCTCAAAGTGACCCTCAGGGGTATTGAACGCTGTCTTCCACTCATCCCCCTGACGGACTCTTATAAGATTGTACGCCCCCCTGAGGTCCAGTTTGGAGAACCACCTGGCACCAACCACTTGGTTGAATAAATCGGGTATAAGTGGCATAGGGTAAGGATGACGGACCGTAATCTGGTTGAATTCTCTGAAATCCAGACACGGGCGTAAACCGCCATCCTTCTTTTTAACAAAGAAGAAGCCAGCAGCCAGAGGAGAAGAGGAAGGTCTAATATGACCCTTGCTCAGGCTATCCGCAATGTATTCCTTGAGAGCTAGCCTCTCGGGACCTGAGATATTAAACATTCTAGCTTTAGGTAACTTGGCCCCTGGTTTCAACCTAATAGCACAGTCATAGGGGCGATGCGGTGGTAGTTCCGAACAACCCTTCTCAGAAAATACATCCGCATAATCCAGCAACGGCTCCGGGATACTGGGGGTCAAAGTGGAAATACATGTAGCCAGGCACCTCTCCTGACACTCCCTGCTCCACTGAATTATGTCCTGGGTCTTCCAATCAATAACAGGATTATGCATTGACAACCATGGAAAGCCCAGAACCATCTGAGCCGGTAAGTTACTAAGCACCTTACAAGTTACCCGCTCTGAGTGTAATACTCCGATGTGGAGTTGTATATCCAACACACACTCTGTGATCTCCCCTTGAGACAACGGGGAAGCATTGATGGTAACCACCCGGATGGGGTTCGGCAATTTCTCCACCGGAAATCCCGCTGTATGCGCGAACCTCTCGTCAATGAGATTGGCAGCTGAGCCACTATCAATAAATACTGTAATAGAGAGCATTTTCCCCCCAAGTACCACCCTAGCAGGGAGCATACACTGGGAAACCATGACGGAGGATACACAAAAGCTCAGACTAGACTCCTCCAAACCCTCTGAGCCTATCAGTTTTCCGCCGGCGCGCGGAAAAGGGGGCAAGCGTTAATAAAATGTCCTCCTTTGCCACAAAAAAAAACAGAGCCCCTGCCTTCTGTGCCAAGGACGTTTAGGCTTGTTACTCGGTGACTGTGCTATACCAGCGATCTGCATGGGTTCCACGGATTCACCCGCGGCAACCTCACCGACCACTCCCCCACCTCCCGGAGGCAACGAAACCAGCGCCCCCTGACGGAGACGTCGGTCTATGCGTACTACAAGTGCCATCGCAGCCTCCAGAGAGGCGGGAGTCTCGTACATTAGGAGAGTCTGTTTAACCCTTCCAGAAACCCCATGCAAAAATTGACTTCTAAGCGCAGGGTCATTCCACTGCGTGTCCACCGCCCAGCGCCGGAATTCCGTGCAGTAATCCTCAGCTGGTCGATCACCCTGTAGCAGTGAGCGTATCTTAGACTCTGCTAAGTTTAATCTATCTGGATCGTCATAGATCAAACCCAGAGCAGAGAAAAAAAAATCTACAGATTCAAATGCCGGTGAGTCTGAAGGGAGTGAAAAGGCCCAGGCCTGTGGGTCACCACTCAGCAAAGAAATCACCAAGCCCACGCGTTGAGCCTCATTACCTGAGGAATGTGGACGCATACGGAAATACAATTTGCATGATTCACAAAACACCGTGAACTTACCACGATCACCAGCAAATCGTTCAGGAAGGGGAAACTTGGGCTCAGCTGCCCTGGCTGCAGCCTCAGCAGGTACTGCAGGAGCTGACAGGCCTTGTTGCTGGACCGCCCCCCTGAGTTCAGTGACCTGTATGGATAGAGCCTCCAGCTGCTTGGTTAGGGAAAGTATAGGATCCATAGTAAGTAACCCCTATATTCCCCTTTTTTTTTTTTTTTTCACTTTATTATTTGGGCCGACTATAATGTCATGGAATGCCTAGGTTACTTTAGGCAAAAACCCCGGGACCCCTGTGATGTCCCTCAGACTAGGGGAACCCTGTCTGTCCCTCTACCCAGCGTTTACACTGAAGGTGTGCCTGCCTGAGCCTCCACCCTGTCCCTGTCTCCTGTCCAGCCCTAAGCTGAACCCACCTCCCTCCACCCAGTGAGGGGACCAGACACCAGACCCCACAAATACGTATGGACAGGGGTAAAAGAAAACACCACACAGTAAATACACAAGGGAATACAATAATGTGCAAGGGCAACCAAATATATATATATAACAGATTGGAGAAAGAACCACTGAGGGATATACTGCACCAGATATCAGACGCTCCAACACCACCACTGCTGACCGGTATTGCTAGCACTAGGCTAAAGCTATAGTCGGCGACGCCCATAGTCAGGACGAACTATTTAAAGACCTAGGGCGTGGCCCAGCCCTCAGCCAGCATGACAACCTGGTTAACCCTATCCCGACTGGAACAGAATACCCAACAGGGTATTACCGCTGTCTGCCGGACACCCTGGTGTGAACAGTGTCCGACATGACAGCGAGCTTACCTTGTGAGAAACCACCCCCTATACAGGGAGCGTCAGGGGCAAGACCAAGGGGGTGAGCCACCACGACTGCTGGGACCAGACGGCCAGCTCAGGGGAACACTATGTGCAAGTGTCTGACGACAAGGACGAGCAGGAAGCAAGACAAGAGGTAAGTTCAAGGTATCTTCATTAAGAACTTCAGGATAACATTCAGTGCGAACGTGAAAACAAGCAGCACAGCAGGGTGCATGCGTGGGCACGCCAAGGTCCATAGCATGGTACGGGCCAGGAGGCACGCCTGGGTACAGGTAAAGGCACAATGGCAACGGACTCTGGACAGCTGGCAATGATCGACACGATCAGGGCATCTGGCTGCGGACATCAGCTCCGGACATCAGGCCGCAGTCATCAGGCCTACGATCTCTGGCAGCAATTGGCAGATTCCGGGCATCCGGCAGGCAAACCAGGATTCAGGCAAGGAGGCATGACAGATCTCCAAGCATGGTGCGTGTTAGGGAACACGCCGAGGTCCAAGGCAGGATTCCAGGCAGGATGCGTGCTAGGGGCACACCAGGGTTCAGGGTAAGGTGCAAGGCTAGGTGCGTGTAGGGGACACGCCAGGGTACAAAGCAAGGTGCAAGTCAAAGTGCGTGTGTAGGGGACACGCTAGGGTTCAAGGCTTAACAAAAGAGACAGGGCGCATGTGTAGAGACACGCCAAGGCACAAGGTACAAGACAGAAGGGTTCAAACAAACAAGACAGGGTGCATGTGTAGAGACACGCCAAAGTACAAGAAACAAAGTAGGATCCTGCGTGTGCAAAGAGACACGCCAGGGTCAGGGTTTAAGGGAGAGTCCTGTGCGTGCAGAGGGCATGCCAGGGTTAGGGTTCAAGGCAGAGTGCGTGCTAGGAGCCACGCCAGGGTTCAAGGCAGGGTGCGTGCTAGGAGCCACACCAGGGTTCAAGGCAGGGTGCGTGCTAGGAGCCACGCCAGGGTTCAAGGCAGGGTGCGTGCTAGGAGCCACGCCAAGGTTCAAGGCAGGGTGCGTGCTAGGAGCCACGCCAGGGTTCAAGGCAGGGTGCATGCTAGGAGCCACACCAAGGTTCAAGGCAGGGTGCGTGCTAGGAGCCACGCCAGGGTTCAAGGCAGGGTGCGTGCTAGGAGCCACGCCAGGGTTCAAGGCAGGGTGCGTGCTAGGAGCCACGCCAAGGGTCAAGGCAGGGTGCATGCTAGGAGCCACGCCAGGGTTCAAGGCAGGGTCCATACTAGGAACCATGCCAAGGTTCAAGGCAGGGTGCGTGCTAGGAGCCACACCAGGGTTCAAGGCAGGGTGCGTGCTAGGAGCCACGCCAGGGTTCAAGGCAGGGTGCGTGCTATTAGCCACGCAGGAGGCACACCTCACTGGCCAGTGCACATGGCTGTACATAAACACGAGGCACGACCAAGGCACAGGAGGTGGAGGGGGAACCCACGCCGGGGTTCAGGGAAGGCAAGACAGGGAGCAAGGCAAGGCAAGGCAGGGAGCAGAACACGGAGAGGAACATAGACAGAAACACAGATTCAGATCAGAGAGAGAACAGAGCTAGCAGCGGAGCGTAGGCCGAAGCCCAGAGCCGGGCCAAGGCAGAGCCTTGGGACTAGCGTGGAAATGTGCAAGAGAGCACGATAGGACAGAGCCTAGCAGTGGAGCGTAGGCCGAAGCCCAGAGCCGGGGCAAGGCAGAGCATTGGGACTAGCGTGGAAATGTGCAAGAGAGCACGATAGGACAGAGTCTAGCAGCGGAGCGTAGGCCGAAGCACAGAGCCGGGCCAAGGCAGAGCAGAGGACAAAGAAGCGAAACGCGCGTTGGGGCGACAGGGAAGCCAGTGCCACACACTTTAACTATGTAAGTGCCTTTTTGGAAACATCCTTTTATTTACTAAACTTTATTTGGGTTCATACTGTAATGCTATATGGTCGAGGTACTTAGTAATAGCTGAGTAGTACAAGATGTATACCTAGAATCCATTTGAACTTGTTGATTGGTTATGCCTGTTTCCACTGTGGAAAGTTCTTTTCAGTTCAGATGCATTTTTATGGATGTAACCTTTGTTTAGCATATGTATGATGTCTTCATGCACTTATTCAACTAGTACATACTGTTTTGGGCAATTGTGCAATATAGGCTCCCTATTTGGATAGCAGTGTCCTTATTTTATCTATGTTCTTTATTGAGTAATGTATATTATGCTATTGCATTTAATAAAATTTGTACAGTTGGCAATTTAGACTCATGTCTTGTGGTGTATGAATTGAATTTTGAGTTTTTGCCTTAATTATATTTATTGGGTTTTGTTGGTTATCATGCAGAGATGTTTGCAGAACCAGACAGTACTGGAACCTAGGAAAGTTCACATGATCAGGGGTTCCAGACATGCAGAGATGATTGCAGAACCAGACAGCGCTGGAGCCTAGGAAAGATCACATGATCAGGGGTTCCAGACATGCAGAGATGATTGCAGAATCAGACAGCGCTGGAGCCTAGGAAGGACACATGATCAGGGGTTCTTGGAACACAGAGATGATCACAGAAGGCAGAGCAGAAACGCAGGCATCTTGCAGCACAACAGTCATGAGGTGAGTGTGCACACTGCTCTAGGGAACATGCAGGATAGCAGACATGAGCTGCGCGTGCACACCGCTCCAGGGGTCATGAAGCAAAACAGACATGGAGGACGTGGCGGACTTGACAGTATCCCCCTCCTTAGGCCCCCTCTTACCGGGGCTGGAAAGAAGAAAAAAAAATTAATTATTCGGCAGAAACCAGAGTTTAGCACAAACACTCCAAACAACGTTGATCCGGCATCTGAAACGAGCACCTGCACCGGTCAAGATACAGGAGCCGCAGACGAGACATGGAGATCCAGTGGAGGAGGACTGTGGGTAGACAGGAAAGTCTTCTTACTCTGGCTGCCATCATTTCCAAACGAGTTCAGAGGACAAGGGCCGGGTCTGATTCACATCAGAAGAGTGGCCAGGGTACCGCCATTTTCTAAGCGAGTTCAGAGGACATGGGCCGGGTCTGATTCACATCAGAAGAGTGGCCGGGGTACCGCCATTTTCCAAGCGAGTTCAGAGGACATAGACCAGGTCAGATTCTTCATCAGAAGAATAGCCGAGGTACCAGCGGAGTCCATGGCCTGATTAACTGTGACGGACTCAGCTTCTGCTGAGCCGATTTTTTGAGTGGACCCTTTGGGTCGAGGCACCCACCCACCGAGGGCTAGCTTACCTTGTGAGAAACCACCCCCTATACAGGGAGCGTCAGTTGCAAGACCAAGAGAGTGAGCCATCACGACTGCTGGGACCAGACGGCCAGCTCAGGGGAACACTATGTGCAAGTGTCTGATGACAAGGACGAGCAGGAAGCAAGACAAGACAAGAGGTAAGTTCAAGGTATCTTCATTAAGAACTTCAGGATAACATTCAGTGCGAATGTGAAAAGAAGCAGCACGGCAGGGTGCATGCGTGGGCACACCAAGGTCCACAGCGTAGTACGGGCCAGGAGGCATGCCTGGGTACAGGTAAAGGCACAATGACATCAGACTCAGGACAGCTGGCAACTATCGACACGATCAGGGCATCAGGCTGTGGACATCAGCTTCGGACATCAGGCCGCAGTCATCAGGCCTACGATCTCTGGCAGCAATCGGCAGGTTCCGGGCATCCGGCAGGCAAACCAGGGTTCAGGCAAGGAGGCATGACAGATCTCCAGGCATGGTGCGTGTTAGGGAACACGCCGAGGTCCAAGGCAGGATTCCAGGCAGGATGCGTGCTAGGGGCACACCAGGGTCCAGGGTAAGGTGCAAGGCTAGGTGCGTGTGTAGGGGACACGCCAGGGTACAAAACAAGGTGCAAGGCAAGGCGCGTGTGTAGGGGACACGCCAGGGTTCAATGCTTAACAAACGAGACAGGGCGCATGTGTGGAGACATGCCAAGGCACAAGGTAGAAGACAGAAGGGTTCAAAGTACAACAAACAAGACAGGGTGCATGTGTAGAGACACGCCAAAGTACAAGAAACAAAGTAGGATCCTACGTGTGCAAAGAGACACGCCAGGGTCAGGGTTCAAGGGAGAGTCCTGTGCGTGCAGAGGGCACGCCAGGGTTAGGGTTCAAGGCAGGGTGCGTGCTAGGAGCCACGCCAGGGTTCAAGGCAGGGTGCGTGCTAGGAGCCACACCAGGGTTCAAGGCAGGGTGCGTGCTAGGAGCCACGCCAAGGTTCAAGGCAGGGTGCGTGCTAGGAGCCACGCCAGGGTTCAAGGCAGGGTGCATGCTAGGAGCCACGCCAGGGTTCAAGGCAGGGTGTGTGCTAGGAGCCACGCAGGAGGCACGCCTCACTGGCCAGTGCACATGGCTGTACACAAACACGAGGCATGACCAAGGCACAGGAGGCGGCGGGGGAACCCACGCCGGGGTTCAGGGAAGGCAAGACAGGGAGCAAGGCAAGGCAGGGAGCAGAACACGGAGAGGAACAGAGACAGAAACACAGAGTGAGATCAGAGAGAGAACAGAGCTAGCAGCGGAGCGTAGGCCGAAGCCCAGAGCCGGGCCAAGGCAGAGCCTTGGGACTAGCGTGGAAATGTGCAAGAGAGCACAATAGGACAGAGTCTAGCAGCGGAGGGTAGGCTGAAGCCCAGAGCCGGGCCAAGGCAGAGCCTTGGGACTAGACAGGAAATGAGACATAGAACTAGCAGCGGAGCGTAGGCTGAAGCCCAGAGCCGGGCCGAGGCAGAGCCTTGGGACTAGCGTGGAAATGTGCAAGAGAGCACGATAGGACAGACAGAGTCTAGCAGCGGAGCGTAGGCCGAAGCCCAGAGCCGCTCCAAGGCAGAGCCTTGGGACTAGACATAGAAATGTGCAAGAGAGCACCAATGGGCAGAGTGCGGAAAACCAGGCAGAGACAAAGAACGTGGAAGTACTACAAGACTCAGAATAGCAAAGACCAGACATGGCGAACCAGGCAAGGCAGAGAACAGAGGAAGGACTACAAGTTAAAGAATAGCTAAGGCGAGACATAGCAAAACAGGCTAAGGCAGAGAACAGCGGAAGTACTACAAGGCAAAGAAAGGCAAGGACAAACACGGCACGAGAGACAACACAAGACATGGCACGAGTCAAGAAGCAGAGTACAAGCACAGAGCGTGTGCAGAGACGCACGACAGGGCAGAGTGCAGGGGCACAGAATACAGGGAGCGACCGACCAGACCAAGCAGCCATGCAGGGAAGCAAAACAATAATCAGGCCCTGACCATAGGGAGGGGCGGCCTGATATAGCACCATAGCACCAGTACTTCTGGGTCAAGACCAGGGGAGAACTTCCAGTTCAAATCCTCCAGGATCACAGAGCAGTCACATGACCAGGGATTCCAGACATGCAGAGATGATTGCTGAACCAGACAGTACTGGAACCTAGGAAAGTTCACATGATCAGGGGTTCCAGACATGCAGAGATGATTGCAGAACCAGACAGCGCTGGAGCCTAGGAAGGACACATGATCAGGGGTTCTTGGAACACAGAGATGATCACAGAAGGCAGAGCAGAAACACAGGCATCTTGCAGCCCAACAGTCATGAGGTGAGTGTGCACACTGCTCTAGGGAACATGCAGGATAGCAAACATGAGCTGCGCGTGCACATCGCTCCAGGGGTCATGAGGCAAAACAGACATGGAGGACGTGGCGGACGTGACACCCCTATTCCCTGTCAGCACCTCTGCTGCCCCCACTGGAGAAGAAGGGGAAAATTGTAGAAAGGTGGCAGAGACAGTAGCCCCCGTGAGTAGCCCTCACATGACTGATCCCAGCTGACTACTTCCCTGGACCGCCAATCTATGACCGGTTTGTGTCTTTTCAACCAAGGGAGGCCTAAAACGATAGGTGATGGCATTCCTCCCAAAACGTAGCACGACAGGGACTTTCATGATGAGTCCCTATACGCACATATATAATATCCACGACTTGGATTAACCTCCCCTGACTAAGTGGGACAGAGTCAATGGCCTGGACGCTTAGGGGTGTGGCTAGCGTCCTACACCTCAGGCCATGGGTCTGGACAAAGTGAGCATCCACCAGACTGACACCTGCTCCACTGTCCACAAGCAGTGGTATACCCTCAGTTACCCCGCCAACCACCAACTCAGCAGACAAGGTACACTGAGGGGAAAAAATGGAGGGAATATACACTCCCTGGTCGCCTCCCTCCACACGACCAGGGGGACGCGGCTTCTTAGATGGTACAGATAATTTGTGGTGCGCTGGGCAGTCCCCGATAAAATGCCCTGTCTGCCCACAGTAAAAACATGCCCCCACACCATGACGAACCGCAGGCAACACCGTTTGAGAACCTACTCCCACCTGCATGGGCTCGTCCGTCTGCATCGGTGTGTCCTCCTCCCTAACAAGGACCAGGTGTACAGTATGTCCCTCCCTCAAGTGTCTATCCACCCGGATGGCAAGGGACATGGCAGCTTCCAACGACCTGGGGGCGACATACTGCACCAGAGTATCCTGCAACCTTGGAGACAGACCCTGCATAAAATGACTCCTAAGGACAGGGTCATTCCACCGCATGTCAGTGGCCCACCTCCTGAATTCTGAGCAGTACTCCTCAGCCGGCCCACCTGCTTGATCTTACAGAGTAGAGATTCTGCCAGGGAGACGCCATCAAGATCTCCAAGCGCCAAAGCTGCGAAAAACTAGTCCACTGACCGTAGAGATGGTGAATCGGCCGGCAGGGAGAAGGCCCAGGATTGGGGATCACCCTTTAGAAGGGAGACTATAATCCCCACATGCTGTTCCTCACTCCCTGATGAACAAGGATGGAGCCTGAAGTATAATTTGCAGGCCTCCTTAAATACCAAAACTGTATCTCTCCCTCCAGAGAACCTGTCAGGGAAAGATATCTTGGGAAATATTACCTCACAGCTCAAGAACATAATAGGTTAAGCCTACAGCCCGCGGCCAGCATGACGGTGTGGTGTGTGGAACAACCCCACGCATATCGCCACTAAAAAGCGTGGCTTCCTCAGGGGAAAGTGGCTTTTTTAACTGTTTTTATTGCTGTTTGTTCAAACTAGTGTGTTGTCTTTGTAAAATAAAATTTGTATTTGGTACATATTGCCATTATTTGTTTGTTATTTCTGGTTGATCATGACTTCCATACACACTGCTTTTTTCCTTATTTGATCCTTGTTCCCACTGTGTGTTGTCATAGATCCCCTCAACTTATTCTGGAGTGCCCTCTGACCTCCCTTTTTCCAGGGAAAGGGGAATGGACACCTCCTGCACTCTCCTAAGAATCTGCCCTGATCTCCCTGACGTCCCTATATGGGTTTTTTCAACCTGTCGCCGAGCAGGATACCTTAGCCCTCGCTTGCCCTGCACCTATCCCTAAGTAGGGAATTGGCAAGTGAGGACACTGGTCCCACCGCTGCACTAATACAACACAAGGTAAGGATAGACAGACAGCAAAAGGAAAAGGGTAACAAAAATACCACACTTAGCTTTCTGCTGTAAAGCACATCAACAGCTGAGGCACCACTGTGCCCTGCAAGCTTCTTCCTCCAGTAAGGTCACTGTAGCATGAACTCTAACACCGACGGTCAGCTGATGCATCAGGTGACCTTTTAAAGGATGGTGGGAGTGGTCACCACCTGCATCTGCAAACTCCGCAGCAATGTAATTACACCAGCGGCCACCAGGGGGGAAAAACAGGCATTAACCCCTGATGGCCTGAAAGGAAAAAAAGTTTATATGTGAGAATCCAGATCTGCCACAGATCCAAAAATGGATCTTGACACAGTGTCCGTCTTTTTAAGTGTGCATAAGAGTGCGGTCAGCCCCAGGTTTGTGCACTTCTGATAAGAAGGACATCACTGAATAGAGCCCAGATGGAGTCCAGAGTAACTCTGCTGCCTCATTATAGTGAATGTATCCCTCTGGGATTTCATCTGAATCACGTCAGCTAGCAGTATAGATGGAAACCCCAATGTAAGTGCTCAGAGTAAAATGCAGGATAAATGTGATCCTAAATGTTGTGTAAAATCTTCCCGATAAAAGCGGTAACTCAATCTACAAAAACAAGTCCCCACTCAGGTCCGTTATTTGTCAATGGAAATATAGGGGGCTTCTATGTCACTGGTAGCACAAAGGCTCTGGAAAAGTGATGTGATTGATTTTTTGGTTTTTATTCTTAAATTCTGTCTCTCACAGCTGAAGTGTACCTATGATACAAATTACAGACCTTTACATTCTTTGTAGGTGGGAAAACTTGCAAAATCGTCAGTGTATCAAATACTTATTTTCCCCACTGTATTTTGGGTATTGACGCACTCAGGAGAAATTGCACAATAAACTGTGAAGTCCATTTTTTTCTTATTAGCTTTTATAAAAATTAAAAATTTGGGGCAAAAACATTTTAGTGGTACAAATGTAATTATTCTTTCTTCACCACTCAATGGTATAAAATTCTGTGAGGCACATGTGTCAACATGCTGACTGCACCCCTGGATGATTTAATTGGGGGAAGTAGTTTGTAATATAGTTTCACTAATAAGGGGTTTCCACTGTTCTAGCACCTCAGGGGCTCTGCCAATGTGACATTGAACCCTCAAAACTATTCCAACAAAGTGTGAACTCCAATATGGCGCTTATTCTTTTCTGAGATTTGTACTGTGCCACATATGGGGTTTTGGCACCCTCAGAGAAATTTTGTAACAAATTATACCATTCATTTTCTTCTATTATCCCTCTTGAAAACTGAAAACTTGGGGCCAAAGCAACATTTTAGTAGAAAAAATTGTAATTTTCCATTTACTCAGCCCAATGTTATACAATTCTGTGAATTGCCTGAGGGTTAAAAGTGCTCACTACACCCCTATATGAATTCTTCAAGAGGTGTAGTTTCCAAAATGGGGTCGCTTGTTGGGTTTTCTGCTGTTTTGGCATGTCAGAGGCTCTTCAAATGTGACATGACATCCGCAATCTATTTCAGCCAAAATTGCTCTCCAGAATTCAATTGACATTCCTTCCCTTCCAAGTCGTGCTGTGTGCCCAAACAGTAGTTTTCCTTCTCATATGGGGTATCAGTGTACTCAGAAGAAATTGCATGGTCAAACTGTATGGTCCATTTTCTTCTGTTAACCTTGTGAAAATTAAAAATTTGGGGGCTGAAGAAACATTTTTGGAGGAAAAATGTATTTTCTCATTTTCGCATCTCAACATTATAAAATTCTGTGAAGCACCTGGGGGATTCAAGCTGCTCACCACATATCTAGATAAGTTCCTTGAGGGGTGTAGTTTCCAAAATGGGGTCACTTGTTGGGGGTTTCCACTGCTTAGGCACATCAGGGGCTCTGCAAACACAACATGGCGTCTGCTATCTATTCCAGCCAATGTTGGGCTCCAAAAGTCAAATAATGCTCCTTCCCTTGCAAACACTTCCGCTCAACACTAATGATGACATATTCAATCTGACGACCTATTGTTATCAAATTCTGTGTTGTACATGTGGGTTCAAAATACTCACTATACCCCCTGAGGAGTGTAGCTTCCAAAATGGGGTAACTTGTTGGGGGCTTTCGCTGGTATTTAATATTTCTGAACTATTTTGAGCCAGACTACAATTATTTTTTCTGTTAAAAAGAAAACCTCCACTTACCGCCAGATAATTTTCATTAGATTTTTTTAAGCCTGAACTATAAGACGCTGCCTAATGTGCCAGGAACGGATAATCAAATTTGATAGAATTTTATGTTTCCATTTAGGTGATGGGAAAGTGAGTTTTTCTGATTTCCTTGCAGTTTTGACAGACAACCAGCGATTTTTGATAACTATTGGTAAGTTCAGTTTTATACAGTATGTGTGAATAAGACAAAATAAGGAATATATGGGTCCTGTTAAATCCAGTAATGAGACTGAGTAAACAATATAATTTATTTTGGGCATTGAATTTCAACACAAAACTAGATGTGTATTTCCTGAAGGAAGTATAGATAGTGCTTTGAAATGGTGCCCGGGCTGCCCCTTTAAGAGAGACTTGCCTGCTGCCCCTGCAAGACTTTCAACTCAGGATCCGTTTTAACTGTGGGTGCCTCTCAGGGGCCACTTTGGCCTGTGGGGCCCCTCAGGGTCCGATTTGGTGGGCGGGGCCCCTCAGGGTCCAATTTGGTGGATGGGGCCCCTCAGGGTCCGATTTGGTGGGCGGGCCACTCTGTGTCCGATTTGGTGGGCGGGGCCACTCTGGGTCCGATTTGGAGGCCAGGGTGGCTCAGCCTCCGATTTGTAGGCCAAGGTCGATCAGCCTCCGATTTGGAGACTGGGGTCACTCAGCTTTCGATTTGGCGCGCCAGCCCTTTAAGGGTGTGTGCACACGCTGTGGATTTCGCCGCTGCGGAACCGCAGCAGTTTTTGCTGCGGTGTACAGCACCATAATATCCTATTGATATTGAAATCCGCAGTGCAGACGGTGCAGATTTTTCCGCGCAGTTTTCCTGCGGTTTCTAAACCGCAGAAAGAATTGACATGTCAATTCTTTCTGCGGATTCCGCTGCGGTTTGCCATCTCCTCCATTGTGGAGATGAAAAACCGCAGGCTAATCTGCAGGTAAAATCACAGGTCTTTTACCTGCAGATTTACCTGCGGATTTTACAAGATCCGCGTGGCCAAATCCGCACCCCAATCCGCAGCGTGTGCACATACACTAAGACTCATTTTGGTGTGCCGGCCCTTTAAGAATCACAGGCGCGTCGGCCGTTTAAGAGCCAGTTTGGCTCACTGGGCTTCTAAATCCACTTTGGCGCACATTCTCTCTCAGGAGCATGCGTCATGTGATGAAGCTAGATTTGCATTTGTGCTGTGGGTTTCGCTTTAAGAGCTGATATTATCTGCCAGAAACTCTGACCTGGGGGGGGTCATGAAAAGTTTGTAGGCGTTGGCATAGTAACTGGGTGTGCCTGCGCATATCAATGAGTTTAACTGCCATTTGAATCGCCTCAGGGCATGTTTTCCCTATGGCAACATTTTCCCATTGAAATGCATAGAGGAAAATGTTTTTTCAAACGCAAATTGCGCAAAAACTACAAATCCGATCGACACGAAAATTACTTAGCACACCAATCGTGGACGCTGGCTTCAAAACGACACCTTAACGGAGTCTGTGCGTGTAGCGGTTCGGGCCGCATTAATTGCGGAAAATCAACTGAATAATAATAATAAAACTAGTTGTGTATTTCCTGAAGGAAGTACAGATAGTGGTTTGAAATGGAGACCGGGCTGCCCCTTTAAGAGAGACTTGCCTGCTGCCCCTGCAAGACTCTCAACTCAGGATCCGTATTAAATGTGGGTGCCTCTCAGGGGCCACTTTGGCCTGTGGGGCCCCTCAGGGTCTGATTTGGTGGGCGGGGCCCCTCAGGGTCCGATTTGGTGGGTGGGGCCCCTCAGGGTTCGATTTGGTGAGCGGGGCCCCTCAGGGTCCGATTTGATGGGTTGGGCCCCTCAGGGTCCAATTTGGTGGATGGGGCCCCTCAGGGTCCGATTTGGAGGCTGGGGCCACTCTGGGTCCGAATTGGTGGGCTGAGCCTCTCAGAGTCTGATTTGGTGGGCGGGGCCCTTCAGGGTCCGATTTGGTGAGCAGGGCCACTCTGGGTCCGATTTGGTGGGCGGGGCCCCTCGGGGTCCGATTCAGCGGCCTGGGCTCCGCAGGGTTTGAATTGCTGGGCGGGGCCCCTCAGGGTCCGATTTGGTGGGTGGGCCGCTCTGGGTCTAATTTGGTGGGCGGGGCCCTTGAGGGTCTGATTTGGTGGGCGGGGCCACTCTAGGTCTGTTCCTCTGGGTCCAATTTGGTGGGCGGGGCCCTTCAGGGTCCGATTTGGTGGGCGGGGCCCCTCAGGGTCTGATTTGGTGGGCGGGGCCCCTCAGGGTCCGATTTGGTGGGCTGGGCCTCTCAGGGTCTGATTTGGTGGGCGGGGCCCCTCAGGGTTCAATTTGGTGGGCGGGGCCACTCTGGGTTCGATTTTGTGGGCGAGGCCCCTCAAGGTCTGATTTGGTGAGTTGGGCCCCTCAGGGTGCGATTTGGTGGGCGGGGCACCTCAGGGTCCGATTTGGTGGGCGGGGCCACTCTGGGTCCGATTTTGAGGGTGGGGCCACTCATGGTCCGATTTTGTTGGAGGGGCCCCTCAGGGTCCGATTTTGTGGCCGGGGCCCCTCAGGGTCCGATTTTGTGGCCGGGCCCCTCAGGGTCTGATTTGGTGGGTGGGGCCCCTCAGGGTCCGATTTGGTGGGCGGGGCCCCTCAGGGTCTGATTTGGAGAGCGGGGCCACTCTGGGTCCGAATTGGTGGGCTGAGCCTCTCAGGGTCCGATTTGGTGGGCGGGGCCCTTCAAGGGTCCGATTTGGTGGGCGGGGCCACTCTGGGTCCGATTTGGTGGGCGGGGCCCCTCATGGTCCGATTCAGCGGCCTGGGCTCCTCAGGGTTTGAATTGCTGGGCGGGGCCCCTCAAAGTCTGATTTGGTTGGTGGGCCGCTCTGGGTGTAATTTGGTGGGTGGGGCCCTTGAGGGTCTGATTTGGTGGGCGGGGCCACTCTAGGTCTGATTTGGTGGGCGGGGCCCCTCAGGGTCCGACTTGGTGGGCGGGGCCACTCTGGGTCCGATTTGGTGGGCGGGGCCCCTCAGGGTCCGATTTGGTGGGCAGGGCCCCTCAGGGTCTGATTTGGTGGGCGGGGCCTCTCAGGGTCTGATTTGGTGGGCGGGGCCCCTCAGGGTTCAATTTGGTGGCGGGTCCACTCTGGGTTTGATTTTGTGGGCGAGGCCCCTCAAGGTCTGATTTGGTGAGTGGGGCCCCTCAGGGTGCGATTTGGTGGGCGGGGCACCTCAGGGTCTGATTTGGTGGGCGGGGCCACTCTGGGTCCGATTTGGTGGGCGGGGCCCCTCAGGGTCCGATTTGGTGGGCAGGGCCCCTCAGGGTCCGATTTGGTGGGCTGGGCCTCTCAGGGTCTGATTTGGTGGGCGGGGCCCCTCAGGGTTCAATTTGGTGGCGGGGCCACTCTGGGTTTGATTTTGTGGGCGAGGCCCCTCAAGGTCTGATTTGGTGAGTGGGGCCCCTCAGGGTGCGATTTGGTGGGCGGGGCCACTCTGGGTTTGATTTTGTGGGCGAGGCCCTTCAAGGTCTGATTTGGTGAGTGGGGCCCCTCAGGGTGCGATTTGGTGGGCGGGGCACCTCAGGGTCTGATTTGGTGGGCGGGGCCCCTCAGGGTCCGACTTGGTGGGCGGGGCCACTCTGGGTCCGATTTGGTGGGCGGGGCCCCTCAGGGTTCGATTTGGTGGGCAGGGCCCCTCAGGGTCCGATTTGGTGGGCGGGGCACCTCAGGGTCTGATTTGGTGGGCGGGGCCCCTCAGGGTCCGACTTGGTGGGCGGGGCCACTCTGGGTCCGATTTGGTGGGCGGGGCCCCTCAGGGTCCGATTTGGTGGGCAGGGCCCCTCAGGGTCCGATTTGGTGGGCTGGGCCTCTCAGGGTCTGATTTGGTGGGCGGGGCCCCTCAGGGTTCAATTTGGTGGCGGGGCCACTCTGGGTTTGATTTTGTGGGCGAGGCCCCTCAAGGTCTGATTTGGTGAGTGGGGCCACTCTGGGTCCGATTTTGAGGTTGGGGCCCCTCATGGTCCGATTTTGTTGGAGGGGCCCCTCAGGGTCCGATTTTGTGGCCGGGGCCCCTCAGGATCCGATTTTGTGGCCGGGGCCCCTCAGGGTCCGATTTTGTGGCTGGGGCCCCTCAGGGTCCGATTTTGTGGCCGGGCCCCTCAGGGTCTGATTTGGTGGGTGGGGCCCCTCAGGGTCCGATTTGGTGGGCGGGGCCTCTCGGTCTGATTTGCTGGGAGGGGCCCCTCAGGGTCCTATTTGGTGGGCGGGGCCCCTCAGGGTCGGATTTGATGGGCGGGACCCCTCAGGGTCCGATTTGGTGGGCGGGGCCCCTCAGGGGTCGATTTGGAGGCCAGGATGGCTCAGCCCCTGATTTGTAGGCCAGAGTCGATCAGCCTCCGATTTGGAGCCTGGGGTCACTCAACTTTCGATTTGGTGCGCCAGCCCTTTAAGACTCATGTCGGTGCGCCAGCCCTTTAAGAATCACTTTGGCGCGCCGGCCCTTTAAGAGCTAGCTTTGCCCACTGGGCTTCTAAATCCACTTTGGCGCACATTTTCTCTCAGGGGCATGCGTCATGTGATGAAGCTAGATTTGCATTTGTGCTTTGGTTTTAAGAGCTGATATTATCTGCTAGAAACCGTGTCCTGGAGAGGTCACGTGACGTTCATAGGCGTTGGCATAGTAACTGGGTCTGCCTGAGCATATCAATGAGCATAGCTGCCATTTCAATCGCCTTAGGGCATGTTTTAACTGTAGCAACATTTTCCCATTGAAACATTTTCAAACGCAAATTGCGCAAAAACTACAAATCCAATTGACACGAAAAATACTTAGCACACCACTCATGGACGCTGGCTTCGAAACGACACCTCAGCGGAGTCTGTGCGTGTAGCGGTTCGGGCCGCATTAATTGCGGAACTCAACTGAATAATAGAAGAATAAGTTAGCAGCGTTCGGATTATAATAAAGTGTTTTTTTCAAACCACTATAACTAGATGTGTATTTCCTGAAGGAAGTACAGATAGTGCTTTGAAATGGTGCCCGGGCTGCCCCTTTAAGAGAGACTTGCCTGCTGCCCCTGCAAGACTTTCAACTCAGGATCCGTTTTAACTGTGGGTGCCTCTCAGGGGCCACTTTGGCCTCAGGGTCTGATTTGGTGGGCGGGGCCCCTCAGGGTCCGATTTGATGGGCGGGGCCACACAGGGTCCGATTTTGTGGGCGGGGCCCCTCAGGGTCCGATTTGGTGGGCGTGGCCCCTCAGGGTTCAATTTGATGGGTGGGGCCCCTCAGGGTCCAATTTGGTGGGCGGGGCCCCTCTGGGTCTGATTTGGTGGGCGGAGCCCCTCAGGGGTCGATTTGGAGGCCAGGGTGGCTCAGCCTCTGATTTGTAGGCCTGGGTCGATCATCCTCCGATTTGGAGGCCGTGGTGGCTCAGCCTCCGATTTGGAGCCTGGGGTCACTCAGCTTTCGATGTGGCGCGCCGGCCCTTTAAGACTCATTTTGGTGCGCCAGCCCTTTAAGAATCATTTTGGCGTGCCGGCCCTTTAAGAATCACTTTGGCGCGTCTGCCCTTTAAGAGCTAGTTTTGCCCACTGGGCTTCTAAATCCACTTTGGCGCACATTCTCAGGGGCATGCGTCATGTGATGAAGCTAGATTTGCATTTGTGCTGTGGGTTTCGCTTTAAGAGCTGATATTATCAGCTAGAAACTGTGTCCTGGAGAGGTCATGTGACGTTAGTAGGTGTTGGCATAGTAACTGGGTGTGCCTGCGCATATCAATGAGCTTAACTGCCATTTCAATCGCCTCAGGGCATGTTTTGACTGTGGCAACATTTTCCCATTGAAAGCATTGAGACAGTGCATTCCAATGATGGGAAAAAAAAGTTCAAACGCAAATTGCGCAAAAACTACAAATCCGATCGACACGAAAAATACTTAGCACACCACTCATGGACGCTGGATTCGAAACGACACCTCAACGGAGTCTGTGCGTGTAGCGGTTCGGGCCGCATTAATTGCGGAAATCAACTGAATAATAATAAGAAGAAGTTAGCAGCGTTCAGATTACAATATAGTGTTTTTTTCAAACCACTATAACTAGATGTGTATTTCCTGAAGGAAGTACAGATAGTGCTTTGAAATGGTGCCCGGGCTGCCCCTTTAAGAGAGGCTTGCCTGCTGCCCCTGCAAGACTTTCAACTCAGGATCCGTTTTAACTGTGGGTGCCTCTCAGGGACCACTTTGGCCTCAGGGTCTGATTTGGTGGGTGGGGCCCCTCAGGATCCGATTCGGTTGCCGAGGCTCCTCAGGGCTTGAATTGGTGGCCAGGGTCCCTCAGGGTCTGATTTTGTGGGTGTGGCCCCTCAGGGTCTGATTTTGTGGGTGGGGCCCCTCAGGGTCCGATTTTGTGGGTGGGGCCACCTAGGGTCCGATTTTGTGGCCGGGGTCCCTCAGGGTCCGATTTTGTGTTATTTTGTGGGTGGGGCCCCTCAGAGTCCGATTTTGTGGCCGAGGCGCCTCAGGGTCCGATTTTGTGGGTGGGGCCCCTCAGGGTCTGATTTTGTGGCCGGGGCCCCTCAGGGTCCAATTTTGTGGTTGGGGCCCCTCAGGGTCCGATTTTGTGGGTGGGGCCCCTCAGGGTCCGATTATGTGGGTGGGACCCCTCAGGGTCTGATTTTGTGGCCGGGGCCCCTCAGGGTCCGATTTTGTGGCCAGGGCCCCTCAGGGTCCGTTTTTGTGGCCAGGGCCCCTCGGTCCGATTTGGTGGCCGGGGCCCCTCAGCATCCGATTTTGTGGCCGGGGCCCCTCAGGATCTGTTTTGGTGGGCGGGGCCCCTCAGGGTCCGATTTGGTGGCCAGGGTCTATCAGCCTTCGATTTGGAGCCTGGGCTCACTCAGCTTTCGATTTGGCGCGCCGGCCCTTTAAGACTCATTTCGGTGCGCTGGCCCTTTTAGAATCACTTTGGCGCGTCGGCCCTTCAAGAGCCAGTTTGGCTCACTGGGCTTCTAAATCCACTTTGGCGCACATTCTCTCTCAGGGGCATGCGTCATGTGCTGTGGGTTTCGCTTTAAGAGCTGAAATTATCTGACAGAAACTGTGTCCTGGGGGTGTCATGTGAAGTTCGTAGGCGTTGGCATAGTAACTGGGTGTGCCTGCGCATATCAATGAGCTTAACTGCCATTTGAATCGCCTCAGGGCATGTTTTCCCTATGGCAACATTTTCCCATTGAAATGCATTGAGACAGTGCATTCCAATGACGGGAAAAACATTTTCAAATGCAAATTGCGCAAAAACTACAAATCCGATTGACACGAAAAATACTTAGCACACCTCTCGTGGACGCTGCCTTCGAAACGACACCTCAACGGAGTCTGTGCGTGTAGCGGTTCGGGCCGCATTAATTGCGGAAATCAACTGAATAATAATAAGAAGAAGAAGTTAGCAGCGTTCGGATTACATATAGTGTTTTTTTCAAACCACTATAATAAGAAGAAGAAGCAGAAGAAGAATAAGTTAGCAGCGTTCGGATTACAAGATAGTGCTTTCTTCAAGCACTATAATTACTGTTTTCATCAGTATATTGATGGGATGAGGGATCCGTCCCATCCGTCCTGACATCACGCCAGCCTTTCTAGAAAACACCGGCGATTGTCTAAACGCTGTGTCTAACATCATGTCCTCACTATATCTGAAACTGAACCTGTCAAAGACGGAACTCCTTGTGTTTCCTCCCTCAACTAATGCACCTATACCCGACACTGCCATTTCCGTGTGTGGTTCCACTATTACTCCCCATCAACATGCCCGCTGTCTTGGGGTCATACTTGACTCCGAGCTTTCAGTCACCCCCCACATCCAATCACTGGCTTGCTCTTGTTATCTGCATCTCAAAAACATTTCTAGAATTCGACCTTTTCTTACCTTTGACTCTGCAAAAATTCTTACTGTTTCTCTCATTCATTCTCGTCTGGACTACTGTAACTCTCTTCGAATCGGTCTCCCTCTGACCAAACTTTCCTCCCTCCAATCTGTCTTGAATGCTGCAGCCAGGATCATATTCCTCGCCAATCGTTACACCGATGCCTCTACCTTGTGCCAGTCCTTACACTGGCTACCCATCCACTCCAGAATCCAGTACAAACTTATTGCCCTCACCCACAAAGCTCTCCATGGCTCGGCACCACCCTACATCTCCTCCCTTGTTTCAGTCTACCACCCTACCCATGCCCTCCGTTCTGCTGATGACGTGAGGCTAGCATCCTCGATAATCAGAACCTCCTACTCCCGTCTCCAAGACTATACACGTGCTGCGCCAATTCTTTGGAATGCACTTCCCAGGTCAATACGAGTAGTCCCCAATCCCTACAATTTTAAGTGTGCCCTGAAAAGTCATTTATTCAGACTGGCCTACTGCCTCAACACATTAACCTAATCTATCCCTGTGTGGCACAGTGAAACGTTTTACCATAACCAGGTTCCCCGTATCATGTTCCCACATGCTTTTTGCATCCATTAGCCCTCTGTGTCTGTACTGTTACCCACTTAACATTATGGCTGGTCCAAACAATCAGGGCAATTGTTACCACCCACCTTTTGTGTGTCCCCTTTTTCCCTCATAGATTGTAAGCTTGCGAGCAGGGCCCTCATTCCTCTTGGTATCTGTTATAATCTATGTGATTACTGTTATGCTGTAATGTCTATCGTCAGTACAAGTCCCCTCTGAAATGTAAAGTGCTGCGGAATATGTCGGCGCTATAGAAATAAAATTTATTATTATTATTATTATGAGGGGGAAGCATTCAGTGCTGAATGATATTTTCACATCTTCACGATCTTAACTTTATCCCCAAGTAAAGGGCAGTGCATATTTGTACTATTTATTTGTATTGTGTGCAGAGGTAAGTTTGAGGATTTCCTTTTGATACAGGATTTGATACAGGATTTCCTTTTAGCATTAATTTTATTTCCTATTGTTTACAGACAATATCTAGAGATTTTC
Source organism: Dendrobates tinctorius (assembly GCF_039654945.1). Classification (NCBI taxonomy): domain Eukaryota; kingdom Metazoa; phylum Chordata; class Amphibia; order Anura; family Dendrobatidae; genus Dendrobates; species Dendrobates tinctorius. The sequence goes on along the minus strand of NW_027361739.1, from coordinate 161,937 downwards.
TGCACCAAAAATGCCTCATATGCTACAAAACCCTTACTGTCTATGAGATTAAAAAAGAGCTATTATCACAGGTGGGAATATGTGACCATGCTTAGAACCACATATTACCCTGCAGTTCACACTTGTTTCTGTGAATAGTTTAGTATTTGTTGTTTTTTTTTCCATATTCCATGATTCTATGGCTTGTGTTGCAGAGAGAAAACTGCTTTTGCCAGTATTTGAACAGGAGTATTTGGATACGGTTTTATTTGATGCCATCTCCAGAATGTTACAAAAATCTTGTCTTCCTGCAAGATCCACAGCTGAAATAGCAAAGTGAGTAGAAATTTGACTTTTAGCAATTGTAGATTTCATTTAAAAACTAGATGTGTATTTCCTGAAGGAAGTACAGATAGTGCTTTGAAATGGTGCCCGGGCTGCCCCTGCAAGACTTTCAACTCAGGATCCGTTTTAACTGTGGGTGCCTCTCAGGGGCCACTTTAGCCTGTGGGGCCCCTCAGGGTCCGATTTGGTGGGCGGGGCCCCTCAGAGTCCGATTTGGTGGGCGGGGCCCCTCAGGGTCTGATTTGGTGGGTGGGGCCCCTCAGGGTTCGATTTGGTGGGCGGGGCCCCTCAGGGTCCGATTTGGTGGCCGGGGCCACTCTGTGTCCGATTTGGAGGCCAGGGTGGCTCAGCCTCTGATTTGTAGGCCAGGGTCGATCAGCCTCCGATTTGGAGCCTGGGGTCACTCAGCTTTCGATTTGGCGCGCCGGCTCTTTAAGCCTCATTTTGCTGCGCCGGCACTTTAAGAATCACTTAGGCGCGTCGGCCGTTTAATAGCCAGTTTGGCTCACTGGGCTTCTAAATCCACTTTGGCGCACATTCTCTCTCAGGGGCATGCGTCATGTGATGAAGCTGGATTTGCATTTGTGCTGTGGGTTTCGCTTTAAGAGCTGATATTATCTGCCAGAAACTCTGTCCTGGAGGGGTCATGAAAAGTTCATAGGTGTTGGCATAGTAACTGGGTGTGCCTGCGCATATCAATGAGCTTAACTGCCATTTGAATCGCCTCAGGGCATGTTTTCCCTATGGCAAAATTTTCCCTTTGAAATGCATTGAGGAAAATGTTTTTTCAGACGCAAATTGCGCAAAAACTACAAATCCGATCGACACAAAAATTACTTAGCACACCCCTCGTGGACGCTGGCTTCGAAACGACACCTCAACGGAGTCTGTGCGTGTAGCGGTTCGGGCCGCATTAATTGCGGAAAATCAACTGAATAATAACTAGATGTGTATTTCCTGAAGGAAGTACAGATAGTGGTTTGAAATGGTGCCCGGGCTGCCCCTTTAAGAGAGACTTGCCTGCTGCCCCTGCAAGACTTTCAACTCAGGATCAGTTTTAACTGTGGGTGCCTCTCAGGGGCCACTTTGGCCTCAGGGTCAGATTTTGTGGGTGGGGCCCCTCAGGGCCCGATTTTGTGGGTGGGGCCCCTCAGGGTCCGATTTTGTGGCCGGGGCACCTCAGGGTCCGATTTGGTAGGTGGGGCCCCTCAGGGTCCGATTTGGTGGCCAGGGCCCCTCAGGGGCTGATTTGGTGGGTGGGGCCCCTCAGGGTCCGATTTTGTGGCCGGGGCCCCTCAGGGTCCGATTTGGTGGTTGGGGCCCCTCAGGGTCCGATTTTGTGGGTGGGGCCCCTCAGGGTCCGATTTTGTGGCCGGGGCCCCTCAGGGTCCGATTTGGTGGGTGGGGCCCCTCAGGGTCCGATTTTGTGGCCGGGGACCCTCAGGGTCTGATTTTGTGGGTGGGGCCCCTCAGGGTCCGATTTTGTGGCCGGGGCCCCTCAGGGTCCAATTTTGTGGTCGGGGCCCCTCAGGGTCCGATTTGGTGGCCGGAGCCCCTCAGGGTCCGATTTTGTGGGTGGGACCCCCTGGGTCTGATTTGGTGGGCGGGGCCACTCTGGGTCCAATTTGGTGGGGGGCCCCTCAGGGTCCGATTTGGTGGGCGGGGCCCCTCAGGGTACGATTTGGTGGGCGGGGCCCCTTAAGGTCCGATTTGGTGGGTGGGGCCCCTCAGGGTCCGATTTGGTGGGCGGGGCCACTCAGAATCCGATTTTGTGGGTGGGGCCCCTCAGGGTCCGATTTGGTGGGCTGGGCCACTCTGGGTTTGATTTTGTGGTTGGGGCCCCTCGGGGTCTCATTTTATGGGTGGGGCCCCTTAGGGTCCGATTTGGTGGCCGGAGCCCCTCAGGGTCCGATTTTGTGGGTGGGACCCCCTGGGTCTGATTTGGTGGGCGGGGCCACTCTGGGTCCAATTTGGTGGGGGGCCCCTCAGGGTCCGATTTGGTGGGTGGGGCCACTCAGAATCCGTTTTTGTGGGTGGGGCCCCTCAGGGTCCGATTTGGTGGGCTGGGCCACTCTGGGTTTGATTTTGTGTCCGGGGCCCCTCAGGGTCCGATTTTGTGGTTGGGGCCTTTCAGAATCCGATTTGGTGGGCGGGGCCGCTCAGGGTCCGATTTGGTGAGCGGGGCCCCTCAGAGTTCAATTTGGTGAGCAGGGCCCCTCAGGGTCCGATTTGGTGAGCGGGCCCCCTCAGGGTCCGATTTGGTGGGCGGGGCCCCTCAGGGTCTGATTTGGTGGGCGGGATCTCTCAGAGTCCGATTTGGTGGGCGGGGCCCCACAGGGTCTGATTTGGCGGGCGGGGCCCCTCAGGGTCCAATTTTGTGGTCGGGGCCCCTCAGGGTCCGATTTGGTGGCCGGAGCCCCTCAGGGTCCGATTTTGTGGGTGGGACCCCCTGGGTCTGATTTGGTGGGCGGGGCCACTCTGGGTCCAATTTGGTGGGGGGCCCCTCAGGGTCCGATTTGGTGGGCGGGGCCCCTCAGGGTACGATTTGGTGGGCGGGGCCCCTTAGGGTCCGATTTGGTGGGTGGGGCCCCTCAGGGTCCGATTTGGTGGCCGGGGCCACTCAGAATCCGATTTTGTGGGTGGGGCCCCTCAGGGTCCGATTTGGTGGGCTGGGCCACTCTGGGTTTGATTTTGTGGTTGGGGCCCCTCGGGGTCCGATTTTATGGGTGGGGCCCCTTAGGGTCCGATTTTGTGTCCGGGGCCCCTCAGGGTCCGATTTTATGGTTGGGGCCTTTCAGAATCTGATTTGGTGGGCGGGGCCGCTCAGGGTCCGATTTGGTGAGCGGGGCCCCTCAGAGTTCAATTTGGTGAGCAGGGCCCCTCAGGGTCCGATTTGGTGAGCGGGGCCCCTCAGGGTCCGATTTGGTGGGCGGGGCCCCTCAGGGTCTGATTTGGTGGGCGGGATCTCTCAGAGTCCGATTTGGTGGGCGGGGCCCCACAGGGTCCGATTTGGCGGGCGGGGCCCCTCAGGGTCCGATTTCGCAGGCGGGGCCCTCAGGGTCCAATTTGGTGGGCGGGGCCCCTCAGGGTCTGATTTGGTGGACGGGGCACCTCGGGGTCCGATTTGGTGGGCGGAATCCCTCAGGGTCCGATTTGGTGGGCGGAATCTTTCAGGGGTTGATTTGGTGGACGGGGCCCCTCAGGGTCCGATTTGGTGGGCAGGGACCCTCAGGGTCTGATTTGGTGGGCGGGGCCCATTAGGGCCCAATTTGGTGGGCGGGGCCCCTCAGGGTCCGATTTGGTGGGTGGGGCCCATCAGCGTCCGATTTGGTGGGTGGGGCCCCTCAGGGTCCAATTTGGTGGGCGGGGCCCCTCAGGGTCCGATTTGCTGGGCGGGGTCCCTCAGGGTCCTATTTGGTGGTGGGGCCCCTCAGGATCCGATTTGGTGGGCGGGGCCCCTCAGGATCTGATTTGCTGGGTGGGGCCACTCAGGGTCCTATTTGGTGGGCGGGGCCCCTCAGGGTCGGATTTGGTGGGCAGGGCCCGTCAGGGTCCGATTTGGTGGGCGGGACCCCTTAGGGTCCGATTTGGTGGTTGGGGCCTTTCAGAATCCGATTTGGTGGGCGAGGCCCCTTAGGGTCCGATTTGGTGAGCGGGGCCCCTCAGAGTTCAATTTGGTGAGCAGGGCCCCTCAGGGTCCGATTTGGTGGGCGGGATCTCTCAGAGTCCGATTTGGTGGGCGGGGTCCCTCAGGGTCCGATTTGGTGGGCGGGGCCCCTCAGGGTCCGATTTGGTGGGCGCGGCCCCTCAGGGTCCGATTTGGTGGGCGGGGGCGCACTTTGGCGCACATTCTCTCTCAGGGGCATGCGTCATGTGATGAAGCTAGATTTGCATTTGTGCTGTGGGTTTCGCTTTAAGAGCTGATATTATGTGGCAGAAGCTCTGTCCTGGGGGTGTCATGTGACGTTCGTAGGCGTTGGCATAGTAACTGGGTGTGCCTGCGCATATCAATGAGCTTTACTGCCATTTCAATCGCCTCAGGGCACGTTTTAAGTTTCCCATTCAAATGCATTGAGACAGTGCATTCCAATGACGGGAAAAAAAATTTTCAAACGCAAATTGCGCAAAAACTACAAATCCGATCAACACGAAAAATACTTAGCACACCTCTCATGGACGCTGGCTTCGAAACGACACCTCAACGGAGTCTGTGCGTGTAGCGGTTCGGGCCGTATTAATTGTGGAAATCACCTTAATAATAATAAGAACTAGATGTGTATTTCCTGAAGGAAGTACAGATAGTGGTTTGAAATGGTGCCCGGGCTGCCCCTTTAAGAGAGACTTACCTGCTGCCTCTGCAAGACTTTCAACTCAGGATTCGTTTTAACTGTGGGTGCCTCTCAGGGGCCACTTTGGCCTCAGGGTCTGATTTGGAGGGTGGGGCCCCTCAGGATCTGATTCAATGGCCTGGGCTCCTCAGGGCTTGAATTGCTGGCCGGGATCCCTCAGGGTCCGATTTTGTGGGTGGGGCCCCTCAGGGTCCGATTTTGTGGCCGGGGTCCCTCAGGGTCCGATTTTGTGACCGGGGCCCCTCAGGGTCCGATTTTTTTTGGTGAGGCCCCTCAGGATCCGATTTTGTGGCCGGGGCCCCTCAGGGTCCGATTTTCTGAGTGGGGCCCCTCAGGATCCGATTTTGTGGCCGGGGCCCCTCAGGGTCCAATTTTGTGGGTGTGCCCCTCGGTCCGATTTTGTGGCCGGGGCCCCTCAGGGTCCGATTTTGTGGCCGGGGCTCCTCAGCGTCCGATTTTGTGGGTGGGCCCCTCAGGGTCCGATTTTGTGGCCGGGGCCCCTCGGGGTCCGATTTTGTGGGTGGGTCACCTCAGGGTCTGATTTTGTGGGTGGGTCCCCTCAGGGTCCGATTTTGCGGGTGGGGCCTCTCAGGGTCCGATTTTGTGGGTGGGGCCCCTCAGGGTCTGATTTTGTGGCCGGGGCCCCTCAGGGTCCGATTTTGTGGTTGGGGCCCCTCAGGGTCCAATTTTGTGGGTGGGGCCCCTCAGGGTCCGATTTTGTGGGTGGGGCCCCTCAGGGTCCGATTTTGTGGCCGGGGCTCCTCAGGGTCCGATTTTGTGGCGGGGCCCCTTAGGGTCTGATTTTGTGGGCGCAGCCCCTCTGTGTCCAATTTGGTGGGCGGGGTCACTGTGGGTCCGATTTGGTGGACGGGGCCACTCTGGGTCCGATTTGGAGGCCAGGGTGGCTCAGCCTCCTTTTTGTAGGCCAGGGTCGATCAGCCTCCGATTTGGAGCCTGGGGTCACGCAGCTTTCGATTTGGCGCGCAGGCCCTTTAAGACTCCGTTTGGTGCGCCGGCCCTTTAAGAATCACTTAGGCGCATGGGCCCTTTAAGACCTAGTTTGGCTCACTGGGCTTCTAAATCCACTTTGGCGCACATTCTCTCTCAGGGGCATGCGTCATGTGATGAAGCTAGATTTGCATTTGTGCTGTGGGTTTCGCTTTAAGAGCTGATATTATGTGCCAGAAACTGTGTCCTGGGGGCGTCATGTGACGTTCGTAGGCGATGGCATAGTAACTGGGTGTGCCTGCGCTTATCAATGAGCTTAACTGCCATTTGAATCGCCTCAGGGCATGTTTTACCTTCCTATTGAAAAGCATTGAGACAGTACATTCCAATGACGGGAAAAAAAATTTTCAAGCGCAAATTGCACAAAAACTAAAAATCCGATTGACATGAAAAATACTTAGCACACCTCTCGTGGACGCTGGCTTCGAAACGACACCTCATCGGAGTCTGTGCGTGTAGCGGTTCGGGCCGCATTAATTGCGGAAATCAACTGAATAATAATAAGAAGAAAAAGAATAAGTTAGCAGCGTTCGGATTACAATATAGTGTTTTTTTCAAACCACTATAATAAGAAGAAGAATAAGTTAGCAGCGTTCGGATTACAATATAGTGCTTTTTTCAAAAGCACTATAATTAGCAGGATTCTGGCCCATCAGCCATGTTGATAGTTCACAGATCTGAACAGGCGATGAGCACTAACGGGCAGATATCCCATGGGCCACTGTCACAATTGACCACCTGGCTGATTTCTGTGTAGCCCCGCCACACTACGTTGAGAAGCTGGCAGGACACATAAGGTGCAGCGTTTGGAAGCTTAAATATTTATGTTTCGAGAAGCTTCAATAATGATGTTGTGTCTACCTGATAGAAAATATAATTATTGTGTCCAGCAGGAAGCATGTGTAGTGCAAAAAAGTCCCCAAGCCACCTTGATATAGAGGAGAAAAGCATTTAGTGCTTATAATAGCATGTATATAGTTTATATAAGTGTGTATGTAGTATAGTTAGGGCTGGCTCCAGGTTTTCGTGTGCCCCGGGCGAAAGAGTGTCAGTGGGCCCCTTTAACACATACCACAATTCATGATGCTCCGATACGGCAGAGAAATATTGGTATAGTGCAAGGACAGATACTTCACTTCTTACATTACATGACTGATATCTATTTTAAATTCTACAATAGCTCAAAAACCGGACAGTATATTCCTCCATACAGTATTATGGCCACCACATAGTGCGCCATACAGAATAATGAGTCCCATATATTTCTCCATACAGAATAATTGGTCCCATATAATGTTCCATACAGTATATGATGAGCGCCACATAATGCTACAGTATATGATGGTCCCCATATAATGTGCCATACAGTATAGGACGGTCCCCATAGAGTAGAATGAGCCCTACATGTTGCTCCATACAGTATGAGTCGCATATAAAGCTCCATACAGTATATGATGGGCCCCATATATTGCTCCATAGAGATTGGGCTCCATATAATGCTCCATACAGAATAGGCCCTATATGTGCTCCATATAATGCTCCATACCCTATATGATGCCCCATAAATAATGAACCCCATCTGATGCTCCAGTATATGATGGGTCCCATGGATGATGCTCCATTGTATGATGGGCCTATATAATGCTCCATATATAATGGGCCCCATATGATGTTCTAGTATATGATGGGCCCCATGGATGATGCTTCATTGTATGATGGGCCTATATAATGCTCCTTATATAATGGGCCCCTAATGATGCTCTGGTATATGATGGGCCCCACTTGATGCTCCAGTATATGATGGGCCCCATGGATGATGCTCCAGTGTATGATGGGCCTATACACTGTGTGCAGAATTATAAGGCAAATGAGTATTTTGATCACATCATCCTTTTTATACATGTTGTCCTACTCCAAGCTGCATGGGCTTGAAAGCCAACTGCCAATTATGTAAATCAGGTGATTTGCATCTCTGTAATGAGGAGGGGTGTGGTCTAATGACATCAACACCCTATATAAGGTGTGTTTAATTATTAGGTAACTTCCTTTCCTTTGGCAAAATGGGTCAGAAGAGAGATTTGACGGACTTTGAAAAGTCAAAAATTGTGAGAAGTCTTGCAGAGGGATGCAGTAGTCTTGAAATTGCCAAATTTTTGAAGCGTGATCAATAAACAATCAAGCGGTTTATGGCAAATAGCCGACAGGGTCGCAAGAAAAGTGTTGCTAAATAAAGCCTCAAAATAACTGCCCATGAATTGAGGAAAATCAAGTGTGAAGCTGCCAAGATGCCATTTGCAACCAGTTTTGCCATATTTCAGAGCTGCAACGTTACTGGAGTATCAAAAAGAACAAGGTGTGCCATACTCGGGGACATGGCGAAGGTAAGGAAGGCTGAAAAATGACCATCTTTGAACAAGAAACATAAGATAAAACGTCAAGACTGGGCCAAGAAATATCTTAAGACCGATTTTTCTAAGGTTTTATGGACTGATGAAATAAGAGTGACTCTTGATGGGCCAGATGGATGGGCCCGAGGCTGGATCAGTAAAGGCCAGAGAGCTCCACTCTGACTCAGACACCAGCAAGGTGGAGGTGGGGTACTGGTATGGGCTGGTATCATCAAAGATGAACTTGTGGGACCTTTCCGGGTTGAGGATGGAGTGAAGCTCAACTCCCAGACCTAGTGCCAGTTTCTGGAAGACACCTTCTTCAAGCAGTGGTACAGGAAGAAGTTGGTATTGTTCAAGAAAAACATGATTTTCATGCAGGACAATGCTCCATCACATGCATCCAAATACTCCACAGCGTGGCTGCCCAGTAAAGGTCTAAAAGAAAAAAAATAATGATATGGCCCCCTTGTTCACCTGATCATAGAGAACCTGTGGTCCCTCATAAAATGTGAGATCTACAGGTAGTGAAAACATTACACCTCTCGGAACAGTGTCAGGGAGGCTTTGGTGGCTGCTGCACGCAATGTTGATCGCAAACAGATCAAGCAACTGACAATGTATGGATGGAAGGCTTTTGAGTGTCATCGTAAAGAAAGGTGGCTATGCTGGTCCTTTTTTTTTTGTTTGGAATCTCAGAAATGTTTATTTCTACATTTTGTGTTGTTATATTGGTTTACCTGGTGAAAATAAACAAGTGAGATGCATATATATTTGGTTTTTATTAAGTTGCCTGATAATTCTGCAGAGTAATAGTTATCTCCACAAACAGAAATCCTCCTAAGATAGCCAAATCGAAAAAAAACCCACTCCAACTTCCAAAAATTTTAAGCTTTGATATTTATGAGTCTTTTCGGTTGATTGAGAACATATTTGTTGTTCAATAATAAGAAGAATCCTCTCAAATACAACTTGCCTAATAATAATTATGCAAACAGTGCATAATGCTCCATATATAATGTGCCCCATTTATAATGCTCCAGTGTATAATGAGCCCCGTATATGATGCTCCAGTGTATGATGGGCCCCATTTATAATGCTCCAGTGTATGATGGGCCCATATAATGCTCCATATAAAATGGTCCCCATATGATGCTCCAGTGTATAATGGGCCCTGTCTATGATGCTCAAGTGTATGATGGGCCCCATATATAATTCTCCAGTGTATAATGCTCCCCATATGTTGCTCCAATCATTATAAAAAATGAAATACCTCTCCTCGCTGGGCACTTCTCCACTCTAGACTCCTCAGCGTCACCATATTCAAGCTCTCTGCACTTGGACTGTTCAGGCAGAGGGCATACAGACGTGACGTCAGCGCACTCTCTGGCCTGAATGTCACTGTCAGGAAACGCGGAAGAGGTCACAGCGGTGGAGCTGGGAGAGATAAGTATTGCAAGTGCTGGTGCCCTGAGCAAGCAGGGGGGCCCACTCGTGGGCGACAGCACTGGCACAGGGTCCCTCATAGTATGACGGTGTCTGTGACGGTGAGTGGGCCTCCCCACCATCAGAGACACCTGGTACAGTGAGGGGCCCTGTGCCAGTGCCGTTGCCCACGAGTGGGCCCCCCCACCTGCTCAGGGCCCCGGCACTTGCCCGGGTGCGCCAGGTGCTGACGCCGGCCCTGATTATAGTGTATATAGTAGCATGTATATAGTGTATGTAGTATATATATAAGTGTCTAAGTAATGTAGTATATAATGCATAGAATGGCATGTATATAGTGTACAGTCATGTCCGAAAGGGTGGGCACCCTTGAAATTGCAGAAAATGAAGTATTTCTCCCAGAAAATGATTGAAATTATAAGCTTTGTTATACACATGTTTATTACTTTGTGTGTAATGGAACAAAAAAAAGAGGAAAAAAAGACAAACTGGACATAATTTCACACAAAGCCCAAAGCATGGGCTGTACAAAATTGTTGACACATTTCCACAATTGTGGGCAAACAACTTTGTTTCAAGCATGTGATGCTCTTTCAAACTGACCCATGGCAAGTAACAGGTGTCAGCAATATGAAAATCACACCTGAAAACAGATAAAAAGGGGAGAATTGACTCAATCAATGGAGAACAGAAAGAAGAGACGAGAACTGTCTAAGGGTGTGTGCACACGCTGCGGATTCTGCTGCAGATCCGCAGCGGATTTGGCCCTGCGGCTCCGCAGCAGTTTCTGCTGCGTTGTACAGTACCTTTATTTTCAATGCAAAATGAAAACCGCAGTGCAGATGCTGAGGAATTTTCCGCGCGGTTTTGCTGCGGTTTCAAAACCGCAGAAAGAATTGACATGTCAATTCTTTCTGCGGATTCCACTGCGGTTTACCATCTGCTCCATTGTAGAGATGATAAACCGCAGGGCAAAACTGCAGGGTAATCCGCAGATAAACCGCAGGTCTTCTGACCTGCAGATTTGCCTGCGGATTTTACTAAATCCGCGCGGACAAATCCGCAGAGCATTCCGCAGCGTGTGCACACACCCTCAGGACATGAGAACCAAAATTGTTAAGAAATATCAACAGTCTTAAGGTGTAAGAAACTTGTTGATGGTTATAGGAAGCGATTGATTGCAGTTATTTATTCCAAAGGACGTGCAACCAAATATTAAGTTGAGGATGCCAACAATTTTGTGAGGCCCATTTTTGGGGTTTTGTGTGATATGTCCAATTTGCCTCTTTTTTCTGTTTATTTTGTTTTGTTCCAATACACAACAAAGGAAATACATGTGTATACAGTGGGGCAAAAAAGTATTTCGTCAGTCAGCAATAGTGCAAGTTCCACCACTTAAAAAGATGAGAGGCGTCTGTAATTTACATCATAGGTAGACCTCAACTATGGGAGACAAACTGAGAAAAAAAAATCCAGAAAATCACATTGTCTGTTTTTTTTTCATTTTATTTGCATATTATGGTGGAAAATAAGTATTTGGTCAGAAACAAAATTTCATCTCAATACTTTGTGATATATCCTTTGTTGGCAATGACAGAGGTCAAATGTTTTCTGTAAGTCTTCACAAGGTTGCCACACACTGTTGTTGGTATGTTGGCCCATTCCTCCATGCAGATCTCCTCTAGAGCAGTGATGTTTTTGGCTTTTCGCTTGGCAACACGGACTTTCAACTCCCTCCAAAGGTTTTCTATAGGGTTGAGATCTGGAGACTGGCTAGGCCACTCCAGGACCTTGAAATGCTTCTTACGAAGCCACTCCTTCGTTGCCCTGGCGGTGTGCTTTGGATCATTGTCATGTTGAAAGACCCAGCCACGTTTCATCTTCAATGCCCTTGCTGATGGAAGGAGGTTTGCACTCAAAATCTCACGATACATGGCCCCATTCATTCTTTCATGTACCCGGATCAGTCGTCCTGGCCCCTTTGCAGAGAAACAGCCCCAAAGCATGATGTTTCCACCACCATGCTTTACAGTAGGTATGGTGTTTGATGGATGCAACTCAGTATTCTTTTTCCTCCAAACACGACAAGTTGTGTTTCTACCAAACAGTTCCAGTTTGGTTTCATCAGACCATAGGACATTCTCCCAAAACTCCTCTGGATCATCCAAATGCTCTCTAGCAAACTTCAGACGGGCCCGGACATGTACAGGCTTAAGCAGTGGGACACGTCTGGCACTGCAGGATCTGAGTCCATGGTGGCGTAGTGTGTTACTTATGGTAGGCCTTGTTACATTGGTCCCAGCTCTCTGCAGTTCATTCACTAGGTCCCCCCGCGTGGTTCTGGGATTTTTGCTCACCGTTCTTGTGATCATTCTGACCCCACGGGGTGGGATTTTGCGTGGAGCACCAGATCGAGGGAGATTATCAGTGGTCTTGTATGTCTTCCATTTTCTAATTATTGCTCCCACAGTTGATTTCTTCACTCCAAGCTGGTTGGCTATTGCAGATTCAGTCTTCCAAGCCTGGTGCAGGGCTACAATTTTGTTTCTGGTGTCCTTTGACAGCTCTTTGGTCTTCACCATAGTGGAGTTTGGAGTCAGACTGTTTGAGGGTGTGCACAGGTGTCTTTTTATACTGATAACAAGTTTAAACAGGTGCCATTACTACAGGTAATGAGTGGAGGAAAGAGGAGACTCTTAAAGAAGAAGTTACAGGTCTGTGAGAGCCAGAAATCTTGATTGCTTGTTTCTGACCAAATACTTATTTTCCACCATAATATGCAAATAAAATGAAAAAAAAACAGACAATGTGATTTTCTGGATTTTTTTTTCTCAGTTTGTCTCCCATAGTTGAGGTCTACCTATGATGTAAATTACAGACGCCTCTCATCTTTTTAAGTGGTGGAACTTGCACTATTGCTGACTGACTAAATACTTTTTTGCCCCACTGTACCAAAACATGTGAAATTGCAATAATTTTCTGGGAGAAATCCTTCATTTTCTGGAACAATTTCAAGGGTGCCACCTCAGTCGGCCATGACTGTATATAAGTGTTTATGTAGAATATAGTGTATATATTGTATATCATAGAATCATAGAATCGTAGAGTTAGTAGGGACCTCCTGCGCCTTCTGGTCCAACCCCCTGCTCAAAGCAGGATTCGCTAAATAATCCCAGACAGATGTCTGTCCAGCCTCTGTTTGAAGACTTCTATTGAAGGAGAACTCACCACCTCTTGTGGCAGCCTGTTCCACTCATTGATCACTCTAACTGTCAAAAAGTTTTTCTAATATCTAATCTATGTCTCCTCCTATTCAGTTTCATCCCATTGCTTCTAGTCTTTCCTTGTGCAGATGAGAATAAAGATGATCCTTCTACAATGTGAGAGCCCTTGAGATATTTGTAGACAGCTATTAAGTCTCCTCTCAGTCTTCTCTTCTGCAAGCTAAACATTCCCAAATCCTGCAACCTTTCCTCATAAGACAGGGTTTGCAGACCGGTCACCATTCTGGTCGCTTTTTTCTGAACTTGCTCCAGTTTGTTGATGTCTTTTTTAAAATGTGGTGCCCAAAACTGGACACAATATTCCAGATGAGGTCTGACCAAAGAGGAGTAGAGGGAAATAATGACTTCACGTGATCTAGACTGTATGCTTCTGTTAATACATCCTAGAATTGCATTTGCCTTTTTTGCTGCTGCATCACACTGTTGACTCATATTCAGTCTGTGATCTATTAGTATACCCAAGTCTTTTTCACATGTGCTGTCACTTAGCCCTATTCCTCCCATTCTGTATATGCTTTTTTCATTTTTATTGCCCAGATGTAGTACTTTGCATTTTTCCCTGTTAAAAACCATTCTGTTAGTTGCTGCCGACTGCTCCAGTTTATTTATAACTTTTTGAATCCTCTCTCTCTCTTCTCTAGTATTAGCTATCCCTCCAAGTTTTGTGTCATCAGCAAATTTAATCAGTTTACCCTCAATTCCTTCATCTAAATCGTTGATAAAGATGTTGAACAATACAGGGCCCAGGACAGAGCCCTGTGGTACCCCACTTGAGACATTCTTCCAACTGGATGTGCAGCCATTTACGACCACTCTTTGGGTCCGATCACTAAGCCAGTTATGAATCCACCTAACAGTTGCCTTGTCCATTCCATACTTAGCCATTTGTTCAATAAGGATTGTATGAGATACTTTGTCAAATGCTTTGCTGAAGTCAAGATATACTATATCTACAGCATTTCCCTAATCCACCCAATCAGTGATTCTGTCATAGAAGGAAATTAAGTTAGACTGACATGACTTATTAGCTACAAACCCATGCTGACTCTGTTTAATCACTTAATTCTTATCCAGGTACTTACATACATGTTGTTTAATAATTTGTTCAAAGATCTTTCCTGGTATAGAAGTCAGACTCACCGGCCTATAGTTGCCTGGGTCCACCTTCTTCCCCTTTTTGAAGATAGAAACAACATTTGCTCTTCTCCAGTCTTCTGGGACTTCTCCTGTTCTCCAAGAATTTTCAAAGATTATGGAGAGGAGTTCAAAAATTTCTTCTGCTATCTCCTTCAGTACTCTGGGGTGTAATTCATCTGGACCTGGAGACTTGAATTCATTTAGGTTAGCTAAGTGTTTCCTCACTATCTTTCTGTTTATAGATATCCTGGATTCTTCTATTCCCTTAATAGGACTGTGAAGAACAGTTGATGTTACATTTCCTTTCTGAGAGAAAACAGATTCAAAATAGGAATTTAAAAGTTCGGCCTTCTCAACATCCTGTCTTACCATTTCATCATTTTCATCCTGTAAAAATCCTATAGCATCTTTGACTTTTCTTTTACTTTTGACATATCCCCAAAATCCTTTATTATTGCTTTTGATGTGTCTTGCAAGCCTCAATTCATTGTCAGCTTAAGATAATCTGATTTGTGCCCTGCAAGTTCTGCAGACAGCATTATATTCTTCTTTAGATATGCCTTCCTCTTTCCATTTTATAAACATTTCTTTCTTCCTTTTTAGCATGTGCTTAAGTTCTGTGTTCATCCATCCTGGTTTCCTTAAATGCTTCCTATTCTTCCCTCTTTTCGGAATTGTTAACAATTGTGCTTTGAGAATTTGATTTTTCAAGATTTCCCATCCTTCCTGGACATTTATGTCCTTAAGGATGTCCAGCCATTAGATCCCTCCAATTCTCTTTCTGAATCCCTTAAAATCTGCTTTTCTGAAATCTAACCTTGATGTCTGAGTCTTCACAGGTCTTCCTCCTCTAGTTATCCAAAATTCTAAAATAGCATGGTCGCTACCTCCTAAGGTCCCAGCCACTTTTACCTCCTCAACCATTTCCTCCCTGTTTATAAGGATTAGAACCAAGGTAGCAGATCCCCTTGTTTTCTCCCCTACCTTTTAGAAGATAAAGTTGTCAGCAGGGGAGGATAAGAATTTCCTTGACCTGTTAGTTTTGCCTCAGAGAGATTCCCAACAAATGTCAGGGTAGTTGAAATCTCCCATGACAACTATGTCATATTTTTTGGAGAACTTGGCCATTTGATGCATAAAGAGTTCATCCATATCTTCAGCTTGCACGGGCGGCCTGTAGTAAATGTCTACAATGGTGTCCTTTCCATTGTTCTGTCCTTGTATTCTTACCCAAACAGTTTCCACAGAACTCCCAGTCTCTGAAGCTTCAATCTCTGTGCAGATATACGTGTTTCTAACATACAATGCAACACCTCCTCCTCGTTTATCAAGTCTGTTTCTAGCAAATAAGTTGTATCCTTCTAGCCTTGTATTCCAATCATGTGTATTGTCCCACCAAGTTTCAGTGATTCCAATGACATCATATTTCTTTTCCTGCGTTAGTAGTTCCAATTCTCCTTGTTTGTTGCCCATGCTTTGTGCATTAGTATAGAAACATTTTAGATTGTGATTGGTTTCTCTTTCTCCAATATTTTTATTACTTAGATTCTTTTGTCTTTGTTCTTACTTTCCACTTCTAATAGCAGAGTTCTTAATAGCATATGTCAGGTGTATGGCTTCTCCTGGCCTTTTGCTTCCCTTCCCACATTGTTCTAGTTCATAGCTCTCCTGATGAGTGTAGCAAATCGACTTCCAAATATACATGTTTTCCAGTCTTCGTAAGGTGCACCCCATCTCTAGCAAGTAGTCCATCGTATAGGTAATTCACTCCATGATCCAGAAATCCAAATCCTTGCTAACTGCACCATCGGCGTAGCCAGTTGTTCACCTGCAGAATCTTATTCCACCTCCTTGCTCCATGGCCATCCACTGGGAGGATGGAAGAGAAGACCACCTGCACTCCCAGTTCTTTCACTTTCTTGCCTAAGTTTTCAAAGTCACTGCAGATGGTTTCCAGGTAATTTCTTACTCTGTCATTTGTCCCCACATGTATTAGCAGGAATGGGTAGTCATCTGTAGGTTTGAAGAGTCCTGATATCCTGTCAGACACATCTTTAATTTTTGAACCTGGAAGACAGCACATTTCTCTTGAGGTTATATCCGGTCTGCAGATAGCGGCCTCTGTTCCTCTCAACAGGGAATCCCCCATGACCACCACTCTCCGTTTCTTCCTCACAACATTTTTCTTTCTCCATCCAGGAGGATTCTGAAGGTGTACAAGGTTGCTATTTGTGGGCAAAGTCTTATCCTGATGTATTTCTTCATCGTTCTCCTGCGTGAGAGCCTGGTACTGGTTCCTTAGCAGTATGGGCGCTGACTGCCTCCCGATCCTCCTGCTTCTCTGGGTCACATTCTTCCATTCCTCTGTTTCTTCAGGTTCACTTCGAATTTCTTCTCTTTCTGTAACATTAAGAGATAATTCTGCTCTGTCTAAGAACTCTTCACCTTCCTTAATGATCTTCAACGTAGCTAACCTCTCATCGAGATTTTGCAACTTTTCCTCCAGCAGGGACACAAGCTTGCATTTGTGGCATGTGAAGTTTGGCTTTTCCACTGGTAAGTCTGTGAACATGTAGCAAGAAATGCAGCTCACCAAATTGCTCCTGGCCTCTTCCATATTGTTATTGTCAAAGAGATTTCAAAGTGATGAATAATGAGCCAAAATTGAGCTCGTGGAGACTCTTCACTTATCCCAGAAGGCACTGGGAATATGCAAATTCTCTCCTCAGGGCTCTTCCCCTGGTTTACCGATTTCCTCTTTTCAGCTGCAACGGCCAAAATCCAGTGATCGTTGAGCTCGCGGATATAAGTATATATGTAATGTTGTATGGCTTTGTCATTAAGGTCAAAATTGTCTTGGTCACTAAAGGGTTAAGATTCTGTCGCAGAGCTCATACTCACATGCTAGAAACTCGGACAAGTCTCTCACGTCAATACCCGGCACTACCGCCGGCACTCGGATTAGAGTGTGCGGCTGCATGTATTTCTATGCAGCCGAGAGCGCCGCTCCGAGTTTCAGCAGCAGTGCCGGGTATTGACGTGCGAGACTCGTCAGAGTTTCTCGCATGTGAGTATGAGCCCCCACAGTTGTGTTGTTCCTACGATAAAAATTACAGACCTCTCCATTTTTTGTGGGTTAGGAAAACTTGCAAAATCAGCAGTGTATCAAAAACTTAATTTCCCCACTGTAATAGCATGTATATAGTGTATATGTCTGTATGTAATATATAGTAGCATGTATATAGTGTGTATGGGCACTGCTAACCACGGGCCAGCCTCTTTGGACAAGCAGCTCCCTGGACTGGACGGATTATTACGCGGTTTCTCTCCTAGTATGCCCACAATGGACGGGTCCATCTAACCAATGACCGCCATCTTGTTGTTGGTGCTCAGCGCCTTCTTTGTTTTCACTGTATCTTTCCCTTCATCTGTCAAGTTTTCTTCGTGCATGGATCAATCCTGCCAACTACGCCAAATGTTCAGTGTCTGAGACTGGTAGTCGCGACTGGGTTACTGTCCAGTTGTGCCTTGGCACGTTACAGACAAGTGGTATCCCAGTCCCAATGTGCTATAGAGTGTGGGGTACATCACACTCACTTGTAGGCTTGCGGCCTCCGCTGCCTCCTGACTTCCATCTTCGGGAGCCACCGCACACAATGCATGGGACACCAAGTTCTTTGTAAGGCCGGGGTCACACTTGCGAGTGGAATGCGAGAAACTCACGCAAGTCTCTCGCATCAATACCCGGCACTGCCGCTGGCACTCAGGTACGGAGTGTGCGGCTGCATGTCTTTATATGCAGCTGAACTTTCCAGTCCGAACCGCCGGCGGCAGTGCCGGGTATTGAGGCGAGTTTCTCGCGCGAGTTTCTCGCATTGCAGTTGTAAGTGTGACCACGGCCTAACAGTCAAACTATGACTAAACAGTCCAAGTTCATCAAGTGGGCACAAGTGTGATAGGGTACAGCAATTCGCATTTCCTTCATCCTTAGTACGCCTCTTCTGTCTTGCCACCTGTTCATTCTGTAATACTCCCTAGCCCGCTGTCTTCATCAGCCTCAGGGATTTGTTGTCCACTCCAGCAGTGCACCCAGGACCGACCACCTGCCCCCACGTAATTCCACGTCCACCGACCTCATGATGTCAAAAGACCAGGCCCTCTCCAAGGTACCTGGCTCAAGCCCTAGGCTCCAGACACTGTTGGAATGTCCATCAGGGAACTCCATTTCACCTCCCACTGCCTTGAACGGTTGGCCCATGCTACCACTAGCAAGCCACCCACCTGAACTTGGCCTTCACTAACTGACACTGATCTCCCTCTAACCAGGAGGTGGCCCCCTTTTTATCTGCACTAGTTCCCACCCACTGGGCTAATCCTAACCTTAACCATTTCCTACCTTACATGCTAACCTATTATCCTTATGCTATATCCTATGCTGTCCTAAGCTTATGGGTCGCCCTCCCAGGGCCGTGGGGTACTCGGTACCGGGCCGGTATCAGTGGGATGTGTCACAGCAGCGGTGACCAGGACCGTGGCCCTGGGCGCCCAAGTAATAGGAAGATGTGAATGGTGGAATGTGGTTAATGGAATAGTTTGTGACGCCACCTGCGGTGTTCGGCAAGGGAGGTGTTAAGCCGACGCTGCATACAGATCCTCCGGGACAGATGGTGTGGTGCAGCAATGATGTTATAGCCATCCACAGGCAGGGCTGTTGTCCCAGGGCAGGATAGGTGAAGAGACACTTAGATGGTGTAGTGTTTGGCGCAGGGGATGTAGCAGTGCCAGGCGGATGGACGCAGGAAGGAATGGAGGACACCAGGGCATGTAGTTCCAAAGCTTTACTCACAGTCTGTAGTGCCCGCTTCTGTGCCGTGTCCTCCGGGTCAGGGACTCAGTCAACCTCCAGGCAAGATGAATGCTCCCTTCCAACACTCCGCCAACTTATGTGCCTTTTCTAAACGTCTCCTCTATAGCGCCTTTAAGTGTGAAGCTCTCCTAGTACTGAGTTACACTGGAGTTCCTCCTGACAGATGTTCCCAAAAACTCTACTTGTACGGCAGACAGCTGTAGCCTGCTTCGGGGACTCTCTACTCCTGAGTCCCGGCTCTCTATCCAAATTGCTGTTGTGCCTCCCCCACTACTCCACCGGTGTCTGCTGCAGAACCATTAGTGTCCATACAACCTCGGGGACCGGGCCCCGGACTTGCGCTTAGAACTTCTAGGCAGGGTTCTTCCTCTAACCCACGTCCTCTATGCTCCCTTTCACTCCTATGTTCCGTACTTGTCTTTCCCTCCTATGGAAGCTCAGGCTTCGGTTCAATGTCTTTCTCCTTCTTTCCTTTCCCGTGCCAGCTGGCTCAGATCACTGAGGCAGCTGCAGCACTCCTTCCTCCATCCCTCTTCCAGGGATCCCCACTCCTCTCCGAGTGGCTTCCTCTCTTAGACTCCCCGTCTGACTGACTGACCTCTATCCTAAAACCTTCCCGCTCTTTTATGTGTATTCTCAACTCCACCCACCTCCCAGCACATTTAGTGTTCCAAGCAGGGAACCACCAAAGGTGCTCTGCTTCTCTCTAAGCAAGGAGCCGCAATGTGGTTTTGCTGAAGTACTCTATTGTGTGGGGTGAGTGTTGGAGCATGGTCAGGAGCCTCCAACTTACCTGGATGGTGGGGAACCACACCTTAGGAGAAGGTGCAGTACCTCTGTGGCGACTGAGCCTCAGAGGTGCCACATACCCCCCCATTAAACACAGCACGCCCGCGGGCTGCAAGGTAAACAAATTTGACAATACAGGAACTTACAAATTTTTTTGTAATGCTGAATAAACATTTCTTATACTAAGCTTCCCAATGTGAGAGGCACTCATTCTTGAACGTTGCAAACAATTCTTAATTAACTATCTAAAATCCTAAGTCAAAAGTGCAATTTTCTATACAATACTTAATTCAAAGTGCTATTGTCTGTTACTCACTACCACTTCAGTATTCTTCATCAACACATTTCTTTTCTCTTAACTCTGAGTGACAACCGTGGTGCCTGGTTCATCATCTACATTTTCAATTCTTTATAATTCTCTATCCAAATCTCTTATCTCTTTTTTTAAACATTCTATATATAAAAGCCATTTACTCTCATAAGACACATCATTATCAAATACTTCACATTAAACTTTTCAATAATTCTTGTTAGTGCTGGACACTGCTCCCTGCCGGGATCTCTTGCAGTGTCCTTTGATTGGAGTCATGCTCCAAATGAGGTAGACTGTTGTGAGTTCATTCTCTGGTTCACCAGTTGTGAGTTCTCCTTCCAGACTCCCTCTGGTGGTAACAGGAGGTAGTGAGGCTGATTTGATCGGTGGAGATCTGCCACCTGAGAATGAGGATGACGATTGGACATCAGGAGTCTCAGATTGGATTTAAGACAGCCGACGCCCTATTCAGTTGCTGGTGATTCCCTCTGGCTTGTCAGCTCTTGGTTTTCAGCTCTGTTCCAGTCATCTAAAGCTAAGTTTTTCTGCTAATGTTCACACTTGATTTTGTTGGTCTCTTCAGTTTTTTGTGTAGTCAGCCAGCCCCGACTGGGGCTGTGCTGAGTTTCCACTCTTATTTATCAGTATTTTGCCAATTTGCTTTTTGTCCCTTACTAGTTTGGTCTCTTTTTGCTCTGTCTCAGAATATTTCAGAGTGCTGATATAGTGGGAGAAGTCTAGTGACTTCAGGGTTAATTTTGCTATCAGAAGTGTGGGACATTATTTTTGTAGGGTTTTCTGCAGGTTGCAGACAGTGTCTTTCCTTTCCTCTCTAGTTAGTTTGGGCCCCATCGTTTGCTCAGCCTATTTTCCTGCCTGTGTGTGCCTTCATCTTGTTTCACCGTCAATACATGTGTGGGGGCTATCTATTCCTTTGGGTTCTGCTCTGGCGCCGTAGGAGGATTTTTTTTTCTTTTTCGTAATGGAGATTAAGCAATTGTCTGATCGTGTGGATGCATTTTTTCAAGCCCTGGGGTTGTTGTATGATGAACCTAATGCTGTTGTGACTTCATTTTCCCCTTCACCATTGAGGTCTGATGAACTCCCTCTTCTGGTGAAGGAAGGTAGTGAGGCTGATTACTAAGCACCTGAGCAGGATGATGATGACTGGGTGACTGGAACTGCTGACTGGATATAAGGCAGCCGACGCCCTTCTGCCTTACTGGTGATCTCTCTGAGGGCTTCTAGGAGACCAGTCTGATTCCTGCTCCTCAAAAGCTAAGTTTTCTGCTCTGCTTTTTGCATTTGTGTTTTGGTTTTGTTTTGCCTTGTTTTTCTGGATTTCTGCCATTCCCTGCTGGGGTGAGCTGAATTCCTTTTTGCTCTGTCTTCAGAAAATACCTGAGTACTGATATAGTCTTTTTGAAGCCTAGCGTCTTCAGGGCTTTTTTCCCTATCAGTCTGTTGGCTCTTGTTTTGATAGGGTTTTGGCGGATTGCAGAGAGCAGCTTTTCTGTCCTTTCCTATTTAGTTAGCTTGGGCCCCATCATTTGCTCAGCCTATCTTTCTATCTGTGTGAGTGTTTTTCATCTTGCTTCACCGTCATGATATGTTGGGGGCTGCTTATTGCTTTGGGGTCTGCTCTGGGGCAGTTTAGATTTCCCTTTCTGTCTTTAGGCTATTTAGAAAGATAGCGTGCACTCGAGTCTTAGTAATGAGGTGCAGGTGTAATGGACCAATAGGTCCTATTACCAATAATAATATAGATTCACCGCACACTCAGAGGAATATAATGCCAACAAGTGTTCATTTTATTATGTACAAAACATGTGGGAGCCAAAAAAGAAAATAGAGCACTAGATGGAAGCGATATACATATAACGACGTTTCGGCTCAACCCGAGCCTTTATCAGTTTATCGCTGAATCCGGTTTCAGATCTTTGAATAGATAGGAAGAGAAGTCCCAAGAGAATAGCCCAAGTAAAACGGCTGTAGCTGTAGTGCTGTAAAGCGGCGCTCCCGCGCCTGGCTGCAATGGCGTCCATTGCAGCCAGGCGCGGGAGCGCCGCTTTACAGCACTACAGCTACAGCCGTTTTACTTGGGCTATTCTCTTGGGAGTTCTCTTCCTATCTATTCAAAGATCTGAAACCGGATTCAGCGATAAACTGATAAAGGCTCGGGCTGAGCCGAAACGTCGTTATATGTATATCGCTTCCATCTAGTGCTCTATATTCTTTTTTGGCTCCCACATGTTTTGTACATAATAAAATGAACACTTGTTGGCATTATATTCCTCTGAGTGTGCGGTGAATCTATATTATTTTAGGCTATTTAGTTCTCCGTCTGTGATCGAGGGGTCTAGGGCACCGTAGGAACCCCCCACGGCTACTGCTAGTTGTTGTTGATAGGTTCAGGGGTCTGCAATCCGATAGCTGCCAACTTCTCTGGTTTTCTGGACTTAGCTAGTATTTCTGTTTTTGCCTCCTACGGTGACTCATTCATAACATAATGCTGTTGATCAAGCTGAGAGAACCCTGTTGGCATTAAACCAGGGTCAGGATTCTGCAGAGTTATACTGTCAAAAACTCCGAAAGTGGGCGGTCCTTACTACATGGAATGATAGTGCATTGGCAGCTCTCTTTCGGAAGGGTTTATCAGAGACCGTAAAAGATGTTATGGTGGGATTTCCTGTTCCCTCTGGTCTGGATGATTCTTTGTCATTAGCCATTCAAGTTGATCGGCGTTTACGTGAACGTAAAACTACACGGGAGGCGCTGCCACCTTTTGAACAAACGTCTGAACCTATGCAATGTGATGGGGTTTTGTCTAGGGTGCAACGTCAGGAGCCATACCGCAGATCCTAGGGTACTCAATAGCAGGAAAGAATTGTAAAAAAAAAAGTGTGTATATTCTTTCCTCTATATCTCTGAGGCCGTGCGGGGAATTTTTTTTTCTCTCAATGGAGATAAAGCAATTGTCTGATCGTGTGGAGCAGCTCGCTGCGGAAGTGCGGGGAATTTCCGCCTACCTTGCTCATTCACATGCTGCTGAACCAAAGATCCCTACTCCTGATGTGTTTTTTGGGGATCGGTCTAAATTTTTGAATTTCAAAAATAATTGTAAATTATTTTTTGCCTTGAAGCCTAACTCGTCAGGGAGCTCCGCGCTGCAGGTTAAAATTGTCATCTCTTTGCTGCGTGGCGATCCCCAGGATTGGGCGTTTTCTTTGAAACCAGATGATCCTATTCTGACTAATGTGAACACATTTTTTCAAGCCTTGGGGTTGTATGACGAACCTAATGCTATTGATCAGGCTGAAAAGACCCTGTTGGCATTGAGCCAGGGTCGAGATTCTGCAGAATTGTACTGTCAAAAATTCCGAAAGTGGGCGGTCCTTACTACCTGGAATGATAATGCCTTGGCAGCTCTCTTTCGGAAGGGTTTGTCAGAAGCCATAAAAGATACTATGGTGGGATTTCCTGTTCCCTCTGGTCTTGACGATTCTATGTCATTAGCCATTCAGGTTGATCGGCGTTTACGTGAACGCAGGACTGCACGAGAGGTGTTGCCACCTGTTGAACAAGTGTCTGAACCTATGCAATGTGATAGAGTTTTGTCCAGGGAGCAACGTCAGGAGTTCAGAAGGCGTAATAAGCTGTGTTTTTTTTGTGGAGATGCCTCTCATATTATTTCTGTCTGTCCTAAACGAGAGAAACGTTTTGCACACACGTTTTCTGTGGGTGGTGTTCAACCTAAGTTTCTTCTGGCAATTACTCTGATCTGCTCCCTGTCCACATTTTCCGCCAAGGCTTTTGTGGATTCGGGAGCAGCCCTGAACCTAATGGACTTGGATTTTGCTAAACGTGGATTTCCGATGACACCTCTGCGGACGCCTATCCCGTTGAGGGGGATTGATGCTACTCCTTTGGCGAAAAATAAACCTCAGTTTTGGACCCAGGTGGTAATGCGGGTCGCCCCAGACCATCAAGAAAATTGTAGATTTTTGGTGTTGCATAATTTGCATGATACCATTGTTCTGGGGTTTCCCTGGTTGCAAATTCATAATCCAGTTTTGGATTGGAAATCTGTGTCTGTGGTGAGTTGGGGTTGTCGGTGTGCCCTTAGTGAGGCTCCGTTTTTTTCCACCTCTCTTCAGTCGCATGATGTTCCTGACTATTTGGCGGACTTTTATGATGTATTTAGTGAGAATGAGTCTGCGTCTTTGCCTCCTCATAGGAGTTATGACTGTGCAATTGAACTGAGCCCGGGGTGTAAATTTCCCAAGGGTCGGCTCTTCAATTTGTCTGTACCCGAGCACGAGGCTAAGCGATCCTATATTAAGGAGGCGTTGGAGAAGGGTCATATTAGACCATCCTCTTCACCCTTAGGTGCCGGTTTTTCTTTTAGTGGCCAAAAAGATGGTTCATTAAGGCCTTGTATTGATTATCGTGCCCTGAACAAAATTACTATTAAATATCAGTATCCGTTACCCCTGATTTCGGATCTATTCTCCAGAGTTAAAGGTGCTTGCTGGTTTACTAAGCTTGACCTCAGGGGGGCGTATAATCTTATCCGCATTAAGCATGGGGATGAATGGAAGATGGCGTTTAATACTCCGGAGGGACATTTTGAGTACCTGGTGATGCCTTTTGGGCTCAGTAATGCCCCTTCTGTCTTCCAGTGCTTCATGAACGACATTTTCCGAAACTTTGTGGATAAATTTTTGATTATCTATCTGGATGATATTTTGATCTTCTCCAAGGATTGGGATTCTCATGTGGAACATGTTCGGACTGTGTTCAGGATCTTGAGGGAGAATTCCCTGTATGTCAAAGGATCGAAATGCCTTTTTGGGGTACAGAGGATTTCATTTTTGGGATTTATTTTGTCTCCGTCAACTATTGAAATGGACCCGGCCAAGGTACAGGCCATTTATGATTGGGTTCAGCCCACTTCTTTGAAGGCCCTCCAGAAGTTTTTGGGTTTTGCTAATTTTTATCGGAAATTTATAGCAAAATTTTCTAGTATTGCCAAGCCATTGACTGATCTGACTAAGAAGGGTGCTGATGTGTTGAATTGGTCTCCGGAGGCTGTTTCTTCCTTTCAGGAGCTGAAGCGAAGATTCACTTCTGCCCCGGTTTTGCGGCAACCTGATGTCTCACTCTCGTTCCAGGTAGAGGTGGACGCTTCTGAGATTGGTGCAGGAGCTGTTTTGTCCCAAAAGGATCCTGTAACATCTAAAATGAATCCCTGTGCTTTCTTTTCCCGAAAGTTCTCTCCATCTGAACGTAACTATGATGTGGGGAATCGGGAACTGTAAGCCATGAAATGGGCATTTGAGGAGTGGAGACATTGGTTGGAAGGAGCTAAACATCAAGTCGTGGTCCTCACTGACCACAAGAATTTGATTTACCTGGAGTCGGCCAAACGCTTGAACCCTAGACAGGCTAGGTGGGCCTTGTTTTTTACACGTTTTGATATTGTGGTCTCTTTTCTTCCTGGCACTAAGAATGTCAAGGCTGACGCTCTCTCTAGGAGCTTCTTTGCAGATTCTCCTGTGGTGACCAAGCCTGCTACCATCTTAGGCGAAGGGGTAGTTCTTTCTGCCATCTCGCCCAATTTGAGACATGCTCTGGAAGAGTTCCAGGAGGACAAACCTGAGCGTTGTCCCAGTGGAAAGTTGTATGTTCCTGACCAGTGGAAGAAGAGAGTGATGTCTGAAGTTCATTGCTCTGCATTGGCTGGTCATCCAGGTATTTTTGGTACTAGAGATCTGTTGAGTCGGTCTTTTTGGTGGCCCGCCTTGTCTCGTGATGTCAGGAATTTTGTGCAGTCCTGTGGGACTTGCTCCCGGTCTAAACCTTGTTCTCACTCTAGTGGGTTGTTGATGCCTTTGCCGGTCCCCAGGAGGCCATGGACCCATATTTCAATGGATTTCATCTCTGATATGCCCGTCTCTCAGAGAAT
Organism: Dendrobates tinctorius; assembly: GCF_039654945.1. Classification (NCBI taxonomy): domain Eukaryota; kingdom Metazoa; phylum Chordata; class Amphibia; order Anura; family Dendrobatidae; genus Dendrobates; species Dendrobates tinctorius. The sequence continues at coordinate 136,065 of NW_027361739.1, read as the reverse complement.
GACTGTTATTTGGGTGATTTGTGATAGGTTCTCTAAGATGGTTCATCTTGTACCACTCCCTAAGTTGCCATCTTCCTCTGAGTTGGTGCCCCTGTTTTTGCAACAGGTGGTTCGCTTGCACGGGATTCCTGAGAACACTGTATCTGACAGGAGTTCACTTTGTGTCTAGATTTTGGAGGATTTTCTGTTCCAAGCTGGGAATTCAGTTGTCCTTCTCCTCTGCTTTTCACCCTCAGACCAATGGGCAGACGGAGAGAACAAACCAGACCTTGGAGTCGTATTTGAGATGTTTTATTTCCGCTGATCAGGATGATTGGGTTTCATTTTTGCCCTTGGCTGAACTTGCTTTAAATAATAGAGCTAGTTCTGCCACTTTGATGTCACCTTTTTTTGTAACTTTGGGTTTCATCCTCGATTTTCTTCAGGGCAGGTGGAGCCTTCGGCCTGCCCAGGTGTTGACACTGTGGTGGAGAGAATGCACAAGATCTGGGACCAAGTGGTGGATAAGTTATCTCTCTCCCAGGAAAAGGCCCAGCGGTTTTCCAACCGACATAGGACCATTGGTCCCCAGTTTAAGGTTGGTGATATGGTTTGGTTATCATCAAAAAATATCGCTATGAAGGTGGCTTCTCCTAAGTTTAAGCCTAGATTTATTGGACCTTACAAGATTTTGGAGATTATTAATCCGGTCTCTTTTCGTTTGGCTCTTCCTGTCACATTTAAAATCCATAATGTGTTTCATAAGTCCTTGTTGAAGAGGTTTGTTGAACCAGTTGTTCCTGGGGTGGCACCTCCGGACCCTGTATTGGTTGAAGGTAACATGGAATATGAGGTAGAGAAGATACTGGATTCCCGTCTGGCTAGATGGAGACTCCAGTATTTGGTTAAGTGGAAGGGTTATGGTCAGGAGGATAATTCCTGGGTCTCTGCCTCTGATATTCATGCCAAAAGATTGGTGCGTGCCTTTCATCGGGCTCACCCTGATCGCCCTGGTGGCGTGGATGAGGGTTCGGTGACCCCTCCTCAAGGGGGAGGTACTGTTGTGAGTTCATTTTCCCCTTCACCATTGAGGTCTGATGCACTCCCTCTTCTGGTGAAGGAAGGTAGTGAGGCTGATTACCAAGCACCTGAGCAGGATGATGATGACTGGGTGACTGGAATTGCTGACTGGATATAAGGCAGCCGACGCCCTTCTGCCTTGCTGGTGATCCCTCTGAGCGATTCTAGGAGACCAGTCTGATTCCTGCTCCTCAAAAGCTAAGTTTTCTGCTCTGCTTTTTGCATTTGTGTTTTGGTTTTGTTTTGCCTTGTTTTTCTGGATTTCTGCCATTCCCTGCTGGGGTGAGCTGAATTCCTTTTTGCTCTGTCTTCAGAAAATACCTGAGTACTGATATAGTCTTTTTGAAGCCTAGCGTCTTCAGGGCTTTTTTCCCTATCAGTCTGTTGGCTCTTGTTTTGATAGGGTTTTGGCGGATTGCAGAGAGCAGCTTTTCTGTCCTTTCCTATTTAGTTAGCTTGGGCCCCATCATTTGCTCAGCCTATCTTTCTATCTGTGTGAGTGTTTTTCATCTTGCTTCACCGTCATGATATGTTGGGGGCTGCTTATTGCTTTGGGGTCTGCTCTGGGGCAGTTTAGATTTCCCTTTCTGTCTTTAGGCTATTTAGTTCTCCGGCTGTGATCGAGGGGTCTAGGGCACCGTAGGAACCCCCCACGGCTACTGCTAGTTGTTGTTGATAGGTTCAGGGGTCTGCAATCCGATAGCTGCCAACTTCTCTGGTTTTCTGGACTTAGCTAGTATTTCTGTTTTTGCCTCCTACGGTGACTCATTCATAACATAATGCTGTTGATCAAGCTGAGAGAACCCTGTTGGCATTAAACAAGGGTCAGGATTCTGCAGAGTTATACTGTCAAAAACTCCGAAAGTGGGCGGTCCTTACTACATGGAATGATAGTGCATTGGCAGCTCTCTTTCGGAAGGGTTTATCAGAGACCGTAAAAGATGTTATGGTGGGATTTCCTGTTCCCTCTGGTCTGGATGATTCTTTGTCATTAGCCATTCAAGTTGATCGGCGTTTACTTGAACGTAAAACTACACGGGAGGCGCTGCCACCTTTTGAACAAACGTCTGAACCTATGCAATGTGATGGGGTTTTGTCTAGGGCGCAACATCAGGAGTTTAGAAGGCATAATAAGCTGTGTTTTTTCTGTGTCGATGTCTCTCATACTATTTCTGTCTGCCCAAAACGAGAGAAACGTTTTGCACACACATTTGCTGTGGGCAGTATACAACCTAAGTTTCTTTTAGCAATTACTCTGATCTGCTCCTTATCCACGTTTTCCACGAAGGCTTTTGTGGATTCAGGAGCAGCATTGAATCTGATGCATTTGGACTTTGCTAAATGTTGTGGTTTTTCCATGACGCCTCTGCGGACACCTATTCCTTTGAGGGGTATTGATGCTACTCTTTTGGCGGAGAATAAACCTCAGGTTTGGACCCAGGTAACAATGCGAGTTGCCCCAGACCACAAAGAAAATTGTAAATTTTTGGTGCTGCATAATTTGCATGATACTATTGTTCTGGGTTTTCCTTGGTTGCAAACTTATAATCCAGTTTTGGATTGGAAATCTGGGTCTGTGGTGAGTTGGGGTTGTCAGTGTGTTCTTAGGGACGCTTCTGTTTTCTCCACCTCTCCTCAGTCTCATGATATTCCTGATTATCTAGCCAATTTTTCTGATGTATTTAGTGAGAGCAAGTCTGCGTCTTTGCCTCTTCATAGGAGTTATGACTGTGCAATTGAATTGATACCTGGGTGTAAATTTCCCAAGGGTCGGCTTTTCAACTTATCAGTACCCAAACATGATGCTATGCGATCCTATATTAAGGAGTCATTGGAGAAGGGTCATATTAGACCGTCCTCGTCACCTTTAGGTGCTGGGGTTTTTTTGTGGCCAAGACAGATGTTTCATTAAGACCGTGTATTGATTATCGTTCCCTTAACAAGATGACGGTTAAATATCAGTACCCGTTACCTCTAATGTCTTATTTATTCTCCAGAGTTAAGAGTGCCTGCTGGTTTACTAAGCTTGACCTCAGGGGGGCGTATAATCTTATTCGCATCAAGCACGGGGATGAATGGAAGATGGCGTTTAATACTCCGGAGGGACATTTTGAGTACCTGGAGATGCCTTTTGGGCTCACTAATGCCCCTTCTGTCTTCCAGTCCTTTATGAATGATATTTTCCGTGACCTTGTGGATAAGTTTTTGATCATCTATCTGGATGATATTTTGATCTTTTCTAGTGATTGGGATTCTCATGTGGAACACGTCCGGACTGTGTTCTGGATTTTGAGGGAGAATTCCCTGTTTGTTAAGGGATCGAAATGCCTCTTTGGTGTACAGAGGATTTCATTTTTGGGATTTATCTTATCTCCATCGATTATTGAAATGGACCCGGCCAAGGTACAGGCCATTTATGATTGGGTTCAGCCTACTTCTTTGAAGGCCCTCCATAAGTTTTTGGGTTTTGCTAATTTCTATCATAAATTTATAGGTAATTTTTCTAGTATTGTCAAACCACTGACTGATCTGACCAAGAAGGGCGATGATGTGCTGAATTGGTCTCCTGAGGCTATCTCAGCATTTCAGGAGCTTAAGCAGAGATTTACTTCAGCTCCAGTTTTACGGCAACCTGATGTCTCACTTCCATTTCAGGTGGAGGTAGATGCTTCTGAGATTGGTGCAGGAGCTGTTTTGTCCCAAAAAGACCCTGTGACTTCTAAGATGAATCCCTGTGCCTTCTTTTCTCGAAAGTTCTCCCCATCTGAACGCAACTATGATGTGGGAAATCGGGAATTGCTGGCCATGAAGTGGGCATTTAAGGAGTGGAGACATTGGTTGGAGGGAGCTAGACATCAAGTTGTGGTCCTCACCGATCACAAGAATTTGATTTATCTGGAGTCGGCCAAACACTTGAATCCTAGACAGGCTAGATGGGCCTTGTTTTTCACGCATTTTAATTTTGTGGTCTCTTTTCTTCCGGGCACTAAGAATGTTAAGGCAGACACCCTTTCTAGTAGTTTCTTTGCAGATTCTCTTAGTGTGACCGAGCCTACTACCATCCTAGGTGAGGGGGTAGTTCTTTCTGCCATTTCACCCGATTTGAGACGCGCCCTGGAGGAATTTCAGGAGGATAAACCTGAGAGTTGCCTTATGGGAAAATTGTATGTTCCTGACCAGTGGAGAAAGAGAGTGATGTCTGAAATTCATTGCTCCGCATTGGCTGGTCATCCAGGTATGTTTGGTACCAGAGATTTGGTGAGTCAGTCTTTTTGGTGGCCTGCCTTATCTCGTGACGTCAGGAATTTTGTACAGTCCTGTGGGACTTGTTCTCGGTCTAAACCCTGTTCTCGTTCTAGTGGGTTGCTGATGCCCTTGCCGGTGCCCAAGAGGCCATGGACCCATATCTCAATGGATTTTATTTCTGATCTTCCTGTCTCTCAGAGAATGACTGTTATCTGGGTGATTTGTGATAGATTTTCAAAGATGGTCCATCTTGTACCACTCCCAAAGTTGCCATCTTCCGCTGAGTTGGTGCCCTTGTTTTTACAACAGGTGGTTCGGTTACATGGGATTCCTGAGAACATTGTGTCCGACAGGGGAGTCCAGTTTGTTTCCAGATTCTGGAAAGCCTTTTGTTCCAATCTGGGAATTCAGTTATCCTTCTCCTCCGCGTTTCATCCCCAGACCAATGGACAGACTGAGAGAACAAACCAGACCATGGAGTCTTATTTGAGATGTTTTATATCTGCTGATCAGGATGATTGGGTCTGATTTTTGCCCTTGGCCGAATTCGCACTGAACAATAGAGCTAGTTCTGCCACTTTGATGTCACCCTTTTTCTGTAATTTTGGGTTTCATCCTCGATTCTCTTCAGGGCAAGTGGAATCTTCGTCCTGCCCAGGTGTGGACACTCTGGTTAAGAGAATGCAGCAGATATGGGACCAAGTGGTGGATAAGTTGTCACTCTCTCAGGAAAAGGCCCAGCGATTTTCCAACCGGCATAGGACCATTGGTCCCCGGTTTAAAGTGGGTGATATCGTTTGGTTGTCGTCTAAGAATATTCCTATGAAGGTTGCATCTCCTAAATTTAAGCCAAGATTTATTGGTCCTTATAAGATTTTGGAAATTCTTAATCCTGTTTCGTTTCGATTGGCTCTTCCAGTTACGTTCAAGATCCATAACGTATTTCACAAATCTCTGTTGAAGAGGTTTGTTGAGCCAGTGGTTCCTATGGCAGCACCTCCTGACCCTGTGTTGGTTGAAGGCAATGTGGAATATGAGGTAGAGAAAATATTGGATTCTCGTTTGGTTAGATGAAGACTCCAGTATTTGGTCAAATGGAAGGGTTATGGTCAGGAGGATAATTCTTGGGTCTCTGCCTCCGATATTCATGCCAATAGATTGGTTCGTGCTTTTCACCGGGCCCATCCTGATCGGCCTGGTGGCGTGGATGAGGGTTCGGTGACCCCTCCTCAAGGTGGGGTACTGTTGTGAGTTCATTCTCTGGTTCACCAGTTGTGAGTTCTCCTTCCAGACTCCCTCTGGTGGTAACAGGAGGTAGTGAGGCTGATTTGATCGGTGGAGATCTGCCACCTGAGAATGAGGATGATGATTGGACCTCAGGAGTCTCAGATTGGATTTAAGACAGCCAACGCCCTATTCAGTTGCTGGTGATTCCTTCTGGCTTGTCAGCTCTTGGTTTTCAGCTCCGTTCCAGTCATCTAAAGCTAAGTTTTTCTGCTAATGTTCACACTTGATTTTGTTGGTCTCTTCAGTTTTTTGTGTGGTCAGCCAGACCCGGCTTGGGCTGTACTGAGTTTCCACTCTTATTTATCAGTATTTTGCCAATTTGCTTTTTGTCCCTTACTAGTTTGGTCTCTTTTTGCTCTGTCTCAGAATATTTCAGAGTGCTGATATAGTGGGAGAAGTCTAGTGACTTCAGGGTTAATTTTGCTATCAGAAGTATTGGACATTATTTTTGTAGGGTTTTTTGCAGGTTGCAGACAGTGTCTTTCCTTTCCTTTCCTCTCTAGTTAGTTTGGGCCCCATCGTTTGCTCAGCCTATTTTCCTGCCTGTGTTTGTGCCTTCATCTTGTTTCACCGTCAATACATGTGTGGGGGCTATCTATTCCTTTGGGGTTTGCTCTGGGGCAGTTAGTTTTCCCCTTTTCATGCTTCAGACTTATTTAGTCCTCCGGCTGTGACGAAGCATCTAGGAACATCGTAGGTACGCTCCACGGCTGCTGCTAGTTGTGTGGTAGGATCAGGGATCTGCAATCTGCATAGTTACCAACCTCTCTGGTTTTCCGTGACTTAGCTTGTTTTGCTTTTTTCTCCTCGGTGACCCATTCATAACAGTAGACGTTATCTTCGCAAAGTGTTCTATGTAAAACCAAGAGAGGGCACCTAAAGAGGTGCAACTATTTACAACTGCAGTTCTGGACCATTCAGCGTTCATGATCTCCTTAGTTCAATGGAAAGGCTGCCAACAAAAAAGGGCAACACTGGAAAAATAAACTAGGGCATGATAACCAAAAATTTGGGTGTCTTCATCCTGTTGCTGGTTGCTTGCTAGTTCCGGTGCTCTGGTGCGTGGCCTAGCACCGAGGGATGCCGCAGCTTGTTGGCGCTGATAGGCGACTACATGGGGACTCGGCAGCCAAGGGATCCCGAGGTCACTATCCCAAAGCGACCTAGACTCCTCCAATCCCCGAAGATGCCGAATCATGTGCGCCTGTTCCAGCCGTACCCTTCTCAGTAGGGACCTCTTCCACCTCCCCATTTCCGACAGTCTAGTGCCCCCAGCTGACTCTTCCAACTGCCCCATTTCGAGTTCCCGCAAACCAGCCTCTGACAATGTAAAGTCGGGGGTGCGGTCTCTGCTCCGGTGCAGGCGTAGTGGCAGTGGGCGCTGCCCGGTGGGACACCGGGGACGGCGGTGGAGCTAACGGCGGCTCCGGGTCCGCGGGGATCTCTGTAGGGACCTGCGCAGCCGCGTCAGATCCGGACGGGGGCTTCTCTTCCCCCGCTTCAGCTCCCTGTGCTGTGTACAACTCCTCCGGTAGTAGCAGCAGAGAGGGAACAAGGTACGCTGCCGGTGGCATGGCAGCAGTTTCAGGCTCCACAGGGTCTGCCTGGAAGAGGTCCGGTGCAGCAGCGGCGGGTACCGGTTGCAGGCGGCGCGTCAGCTGGGCAATTTCGGCCTCCAGCTGCTGGCGGTTCATCTCAATTACTGGGTTGGAGCCTTCAACCATGGCGCCAGGGAGATTCAGCATAATCTCCTTGCGCTCCACAGGCCTCCTCCCGTCTCTCTCCAAGATGGCGTTCTGGCGTTCTTCTCCCTCCTCTCTCGGCCCCTTTCCCGCCACTGGCTTCTGCCCCTCCTTCTTGGGGCGGCGTCTTCTTCCAGTGCCTCCATACCAAGCCAGTATACGAACCCCTCGGGGGGGTGGGCCATGTTGCTGTCACACAGTAATTCAGGCAGGGGAGGCCCAAGACTGTTCGCGGTCTTTTCCTAGGACCTCTGTTGTGAGTTCATTTTCCCCTCCGTCACTGAGGCCTGATGAACTCCCTATTCTAGTGAAGGAAGGTAGTGAGCCTGATTATCAAGCACCTGGGACTAATGAAGACGATTGGCTGAGTGGAGTCACTGACTGGATTTAAGGCAGCCTACGCCCTTTCTGCCCTGCGGGTGATTTCTCTGTGGACTTTTGGACACCAGTCTGATTCCTGCTCTCCTAAAGCTAAGTTTTCTGTTTTGCCTTTTTGCATTTAAGATTTGTTTTTGTTTTTCTTGCTTTTTGGATTCTGCCACTCCCTGCTGGAGTGTGCAGTGTTCCGTTAGCTCTGTCTTCAGAAAGTACCTGAGTGCTGATTTAGTTTTTGAAGCTTAGTTGCTTCAGGGCCATTTTTATATCAGCTTGTTGGCTTTTGTCTCTGATAGGGTTTTGGCAGATTGCAGACAGCAGCCTTCCTATCCGTTCCTATCTAGGTAGTTTTTGGGCCCCGTCTTTGCTCAGTCTGTCTTTCTGTCTGTGTAAGTGTTTTCATCTTGCTTCACCGTCATTATATGTGGGGGGCTGCCTATTGCTTTGGGGTCTGCTCTTGGGCAGTTAGATTTCCCCTTTCCTTCTTTAGGCCTATGTATCTCTCCGGCTGTGATCGAGGGGTCTAGGTCATCGTAGGAACCCCCCACGGCTACTGCTAGTTGTGTTGATAGGTTCAGGGGTCTGCAATCTGATAGTTGCCAATTTCTCTGGTTTTCTGGACTTAGCTAGCATTTCTGTTTTTGCCTCCTACGGTGACTCAATCATAACAGACCTCCCATCTCGTCACGCCCTTCTTCTCCACGCCAACGGCCTTTTTTAATGTTCATTTTACAGTCTATTAAATTGGGTCTTCTGCAGACATATCCTCCGGGACAGATGGTGTGGTGCAGCAATGATGTTATAGCCATCCACAGGCAGGGCTGTTGTCCCAGGGCAGGATAGGTGAAGAGACACTTAGATGGTGTAGTGTTTGGCGCAGGGGATGTAGCAGTGCCAGGCGGACGGACGCAGGAAGGAATGGAGGACACCAGGGCATGTAGTTCAAAAGCTTTACTCACAGTCTGTAGTGCCCGCTTCTGTGCCGTGTCCTCCGGGTCAGGGACTCAGTCATCCTCCAGGCAGGATGGAATGCTCCCTTCCAACACTCCGCCATCTTATGTGCCTTTTCTAAACGTCTCCTCTATAGCACCTTTAAGTGTGAAGATCTCCTAGTACTGAGTTACACTGGAGTGCCTCCTGACAGATGTTCCCAAAAACTCTACTTGTACGGCAGACAGCTGTAGCCTGCTTCGGGGACTCTCTACTCCTGAGTCCCGGCTCTCTATCCAATTTGCTGTTGTGCCCCCAAGCCTTAGATGGGAGTAGTGCATTTACAGGCCACTACTCCACCGGTGTCTGCTGCAGAACCATTAGTGTCCATACAACCTCGGGGACCGGGCCTCGGCCTTGCACTTCTAGGCAGGGTTCTTCCTCTTACCCACGTCCTCTGTGTTCCCTTTCACTCCTACGTTCCGTACTTGTCTTTCCCTCCTATGGAAGCTCAGGCTTCGGTTCAATGTCTTTCTCCTTCTTTCCTTTCCCGTGCCAGCTGGCTCAGATCACTGAGGCAGCTGCAGCACTTCTTCCTCCATCCCTCTTCCAGGGATCCCCACTCCTCTCCGAGTGGCTTCCTCTCTCAGACTCCCCGTCTGACTGACTGACCTCTATCCTAAAACCTTCCCGCTCTTTTATGTGTATTCTCAACTCCACCCACCTCCCAGCACATTTAGTGTTCCAAGCAGGGAACCACCAAAGGTGCTCTGCTTCTCTCTAAGCAAGGAGCCACAATGTGGTTTTGCTGAAGTACTCTATTGTGTGGGGTGCGAGTGTTGGAGTGTGGTCAGGAGCCTCCAACTTACCTGGATGGTGGGGCACCACACCTTAGGAGAAGGTGCAGTACCTCTGTGGCGACTGAGCCTCAGGGGAGGGGCGCCACACTTATCCTATGCTATACTCACATTATGCATTAACACCTTATATTGAACATCACCATAATACATTACATTACATTACATTAGACACATGTCCTCTGCAGCGTGTCCACATCGGACATTACCTGTCTGAATCCTGCTCATATAGGTACTATACACATGACCAGGTTTTTAAATACATCAGTTAGGGACTGCTCTGATATGGGTTACCTTGATGTTTGGTAGAGCGGCTTAGTATACATTTTTTGCAAAAAAAAGTATCAACAAAATACCCTGTTTTTTTTCATCCTTTTACTAGCACTTGCTGTTTACTGTTACTTCTTTACAACAGAGTATTTTTATACGTTTGTTTTACTGTGCTTTTCTATGTTTCAGTCTTTTGGTGGTTTGAACTGTCCTACAGACTTGTTCACTGTGTGCATGGCCCATGTGTTTGTATTTAATTGGTTTCTTGTTTTTGCAAGATTAGACAGGTTTTCCACCCCTCCCTTGTGGGCCATGCACATAAAGACCGTCCTGTGCAGCGTGTCCACATCGGACATTACCTTTCTGAATCCTGCTCATATAGGTACTATACACATGACCAGGTTTTTAAATACATCAGTTAGAGACTGCTCTGATACGGGTTACCTTGACGTTTGGTAGAGCGGCTTAGGATACACTTTGTGCCGAATTATTAGGCAAATGAGTGTTTTGATCACATCATCCTTTTTATATATGTTGTCCTACTCAGAGCTGTATAGGCTTGAAAGCCAACTGCCAATTATGTAAATCAGGTGATTTGCATCTCTGTAATGAGGAGGGGTGTGGTCTAATGACATCAACACCCTGTATAGGGTGTGCTTAATTATTAGGCAACTTCCTTTCCTTTGGCAAAATGGGTCTGAAGAAAGATTTGACGGACTCTGAAAAGTCAAAAATCGTGAGATGTCTTGCAGAGGGATGCAGCAGTCTTGAAATTGCCAAACTTTTGAAGCGTGATCACCGAACAATCAAGCGTTTCATGGCAAATAGCCAGCAGGGTCGCAAGAAGTGTGTTGATAAAAAAAGGCGCAAAATAACTGCCCATGAATTGAGGAAAATCAAGCGTCAAGCTGCCAAGATGCCATTTGCCACCAGTTTTGCCATATTTCAGAGCTGCAACGTTACTGGAGTATCAAAAAGCACAAGGTGTGCCATACTCATGGACATAGCCAATGTAAGGAAGGTTGAAAAATGACCACCTTTGAACAAGAAACATAAGATAAAACGTCAAGACTGGGCCAAGAAATATCTTAAGACTGATTTTTCTAAGGTTTTATGGACTGATGAAATGAGAGCGACTGTTGATGGGCCAGATGGATGGGCTCGAGGCTGGATCAGTAAAGGAAGCAAACAAAAGGAAAAAGGGGGGAAAATACAGCAACTAAACAGATTATTCTCTCAGACCAAGTGGTATATGTTCAGTCGAGATCCCCACAGACTATATAATACTTCTTTAGGACAGTCAAAAAACTGAACAAAGCATACCACAAAAAACATCTGACCATAAGTCCTATTATGAAATTGTATATTTTATTAATAATTAATAAAAACAAAGTTTTTATAAAAAGCAAAGCTGCAATGTCAACATAATGTTATAATCGCTACATAAACAGAGGGGGCAGTGCTGTCCACTAATAATGGACAATGCCTAATACAATGAACACTTTGCTGGAAATAAAGTGCAACACAGGTGTGTATAATATTAAGAGTGAAAAAAATTAAATAATTATTGCCACAAAAAATATTTGCCACATATATACAAAAAAGATTATTTACTTATAAAAAAGTTAAAAATCTGAGCTGATAAAGTGCAATTATAAGTGCAGTAATCATCAAAGACCAGCAGGTGTCTCAGTATGGGGTATATCAATGAAACTACCCGCAAACAGCAATCCGTATACATGTATAGGCAGGACCTATCTGGGCTCAGGATTAGTATAAAAACCCACAGCATAAAATTCAGAGCATCATTAATATATAGAGTTATAACTTACAGGTTGTAAAACTCCTGGACGCCTGGGATAGCTGCCCCGGCAAATATAAGTGGCAAATATTTTTTGTGGCAATAATTATTTAATTTTTTTCACTCTTAATATTATACACACCTGTGTTGCACTTTATTTCCAGCAAAGTGTTCATTGTATTAGGCATGGTCCATTATTATTATTATTATTATACATTGCTTTTTATAAAAACTTTGTTTTTATTAATTATTAATAAAATATACAATTTCATAATAGGACTTGGGCCGGGGTCACACTGGCGAGGAATACGGCCGAGTGAGAGGTGCTAAAAGCACGCATTAGACACGGACCAATGATTCTCTATGGGGTCCCTCGCACCAGGCATATATTTCTCATCCGTATTCTACGCTCCGTGCCAATCGCAGTATGCTGCGATTGTCAGCGTACTACGCCCGTAATACGCCAATGCAAGTCTATGGGTGCGCAAAAAATACGCATTACACACGGACCACACATGTGACTTGCGAGAAATACGCACCAGGTGTCTTTTAGCAAAGCCGGCAATTCAGTGCGCTATACAGTAAACTCACACTGACAGTTTTAATAAACGAAAGAATAGATATATACACATAGAATACATATAAATATATATATATATATCTATATATATGCATTCTATGTGTCTATATCTATTCTTTGGTTTCTGTTTAGAAACCCTGTCATAGGGCTCCATTATATGTCCATTTTGCAAGCCTGCGAGAAAATCTCTCCATACGGATTACATACGGATGCTTACATGCGCAAAATACGCGACCACACCTTGATTACGGATGACATACGGATCACTGTTTAGGGGCCATTCATCCGTATTACGCATGTAAAATACTGACCGTATTTTGCGTCGGTTAGTGTGACCCCGGCCTTATGGTCATATGTTTTTTGTGGTATGCTTTGGATCAGTAAAGGGCAGAGAGCTCCACTCCGACTCAGACGCCAGCAAGGTGGAGGTGGGGTACTGGTATGGGCTGGTATCATCAAAGATGAACTTGTGGGACCTTTCCGGGTTGAGGATGGAGTGAAGCTCAACTCCCAGACCTAGTGCCAGTTTCTGGAAGACACCTTCAAGCAGTGGTACAGGAAGAAGTCGGTATCGTTCAAGAAAAACATGATTTTCATGCAGGACATTGCTCCATCACATGCATCCAAATACTCCACAGCGTGGCTGGCCAGTAAAGGTCTAAAAGAAAAAATAATGACATGGCCCCCTTGTTCACCTGATCTGAACCCCATAGAGAACCAGTGGTCCCTCATAAAATGTGAGCTCTACAAGGAAGTGTGGCGCCCCTGAGGCTCATTCGCCACAGAGGTACAGCACCTTCTCCTAAGGTGTAGTGCCCCACCATCCAGGTAAGGTGGGAACTCCTTTCCACGCTCCAACACTCGCACCCCACACAACAGGGTAGTTCTGCACAACCACATTGCGGCTCAGTGCTTGGAGAGTAGCAGAGCACCTCTGGTGGTTCCCTGCTTGGAACACTGGATGTGCTGGGAGGTGGGTGGAGTTGAGATATATAAAAGAGTGGGAAAGTGTAGGATTACAGGTTCAGTCTGGCAGAAGGTCAGGCGGGTAAGAAGTCACTCAGACAGGAGTGAGGATCCCTGGAAGAAGGGATGGAGGAAGGAGTGCTGCAGCTGCCTCAGTGATCTGAGCCAGTTGGCACGGGAAAGGGAAAGGAGAAAGATGTAGAACTGCAACCTAAGCTTCCATAAGAGAGAGATCAGTACGGAACGAAGGAGTAAGGAGAACAGAGACGACGTGGGTTGGAAGAGGAACCCTGCCTATAAGTTCTCAGCGCAAGGCCGGGGCCCAGTCCCCGAGGTTGTATGGACACTTATGGTTCTGCAGCAGACACCGGTGGAGTAGTAGGCTGTAAATGCCCTACTCCCATCTAAGACTTGGGGCAAACAGCAACTGATTAGAGAGCCGGCACTCAGGAGAAGGGAGTCCCCGAAGTAGGCTACAGCTGTCTGCCATACGAGTAGAGTTCTTGGGAACATCTAACAGGAGAAACTCCAAGGTACCACGGTACTGGAGATCTTCACACTTTAAGGCGCAATAGAGGAGTCGTTCAGGAAAGGTACATGTTGGCGGAGTTTTCGAGAGGAGCTTTCCATCTGGCCTGGAGGTTGGCTGAGTCTCTGACCCGGAGGACACGGCCCGGAGGCAGGCACCCTTGTGTACCGCAGACTATGAGTAAAGCTTTGGAGCTGCAAGCCTCGGTGTCCTCCATTCATTCTTGCGCCAACCCACTCAGCACCGCTACATCTGGGTACCATCCTTTACACTGCCTGCGCCTTTCCACAACCAATACAACTACACTGCCCTGGGACATCAGCCCTGCCTGTGGAGGGCTATACTATCACTGCTGCATCATACCATCAGTCCCAGTGGATCTGTCTGCAGCGTCGGCTTAACATCTCCCTTGCCGAGCACCACAGGTGGCGTCACGAACTATTCCATTCCATTAACTACCTTCCCCCATTACTTGGGCGCCCAGGGCCACGGACCGGGTCACCGCTACTGTGACACATTCCCCCTGACACCGGCCCGGTACCGAGTACCCCACAGCCCTGGGAGGGCGACCCAGAAGGAAAACAGTACACCTCTCGGAACAGTGTCTGGGAGGCTGTGGTGGCTGCTGCACACAATGTTGATCGTAAACAGATCAAGCAACTGACAGAATCTATGGATGGAAGGCTTTTGAGTGTCATCGTAAAGAAAGGTGGCTATATTGGTCACTGATTTTTTGTAGTTGTTTTTGAATGTCAGAAATGTTTATTTCTAAATTTTGTGTTGTTATATTGGTTTACCTGGTGAAAATAAACAAGTGAGATGGGTATATATTTGGTTTTTATTAAGTTGCCTAATAATTCTGCGCAGTAATAGTTCCCCTTTAAAAACAGATATCCTCCTAAGATAGCCAAATCTAAAAAAACCCCACTTCAACTTCCAAAAATATTAAGCTTTGATATTTATGAGTCTTTTGGGTTGATTGAGAACATATTTGTTGTTCAGTAATAAAAAGAATCCTCTCAAATACAACTTTCCTAATAATTTTGCACGCAATGTACATTTTTTGTAAAAAATGTATCAACCAAATACCGTTTTTTTATCATCTTTTTTACTAGCACTTGCTGTTTTCTGTTACTTCTTTACAACTGAGCATTTTTATACGTTTGTTTTACTGTGCTTTTCTATGTTTCAGTCTTTTGGTGGTATGAACACTCTCCTACAGACTTGTTCACTGTGTGCATGGCCCATGTGTTTGTATTATATTACATTAGAAACACGTTACTTTTACATATAAAACCGCACTACGGTATTCACATAGCGCATTTGTTGTCTTCGGGGCAGTAACAGGGTAAGAGAGTCCACATCCCTATACATACATGAATGAAACGTTAGGACCAGTGTATCACCTGTCATGTTCCCTGTAAACCTTTGTAAGGTTTAGCTATATTTTTTTTTTTTCACATTTTGCCATAGACCTCCTTAAAAGACTTAAAGGGGTTTTCTACTAATATGATATTGATGACCTATCATGAAGGTATTATTACTATTATCAGAGAATTGGCGCTGACATTTTTGGCAATGACCACTACATAGTGTACATAGTTGCGCACAGAGCTGTGTGCTCTCAGCTTTGCACACTTTTACATCTGGCTACCTGTCACCCAACTTAATAACAACTGTTCGGACTTGGCAAATGTTGGGCCCTAACTAATATCATATTGATGATCTATCCTAGGGATATTCATGTATTAAATACATGGATAATCACTTTAAAATACTTGAAAACAAAATACTTGCAGTGAAGTAACTATTATAAAGGGCACTCATTATTCAGTAGCTTTGCATTGATATTTATATTATGTATAATCATTCTAATAATGAGAAACTAGTCCACACACGTATTTACAATATAAGGTTTCATGATGAGTCTATATCCACTTATTCATAAACACTTGACGTGTCTTTATAGCTTAGGCCTGTTTCACACTTTTTCCTGTGCGTTGGCAGCCGCTAAAATGGCGGATAACGGATCCGTGGGCGATGAAACACCAACGGGAGCCACCGGACCGTTAGTGCGCCGGGATCCACCGAAATGTGAATTTTAAAGGAACCGCGTGTGGAAAAAAAAATTAATACAGGCGATGTAGCGGTATCCGGGAGCCGGCATCTCACGGGGATTAGAGGAGAGATCCCGTGGCGACTGGGCATTGGCGCGGGAATTGGAGGAAGTCGCGGGGAGAGATCTGTCGCGGGAAATGGAGGAAGTCGCGGGGACAGATCGCGGGAATTGGAGGATGACGCGGGGAGAGAATATGTCGCGGGAAGAGATCATGCGGGGACTGGGTGATGTCGCGAGGAGAGATGTCGTTGTCGGGTAATGTCGTGGGAGATTTGTGGCTGCGGTAAGGAGAGAGAGAGAGAGAGATTTTTTCCAGCAGCCGGACAGGATTTAGGGTTAAATATGTAGCGATCCAGCAACAAAAAAACGTTGCATTGTCTGTCCGGTGATGCCAGCGGACGCAACAATTTTGGCGGATCCGCAAAAATACGGATGCAACAGACGACCATCAGTCAAAATCCGCCGATAATGCAAGTCAATGGGGAAAAAACGGATCCGCCAAGAAAAATGGCGGATCCGTTTTTTTTGCAAAACGGCGGATTTTGACTGATGGTGAAAAACGGATGTGTGAAACGGGCCTTAGGCCTGTTTCACACATCCGTTTTTCTGCTTAGTCTAAATACGCTAAAATGGTGGAAAACGGATCCGCAGGCGGATTGAAAGAAACGGGTGGCACCGGACGAGAGAGAGAGTTTAGGGTTAAATTTCTGCCAATGGTAATTCTTCCAGCCATGCGCAGTGAAAAATGTGGATCCGGCCACGCTAAAAAACGTTTCATGGTCCGTCCAGTCATGTCAGCGGACGCTAAAATTTTGGCGGATCCCTAAAAAACCGGTTCCAACGGATGACCATCCGTCAAGATCCGCCGATAATGCAAGTCAATGGGTAAAAAAACTGAATGGAACTAGATTAGATGGACATGACATTCAACTAGTGCATCCTAAAAATTTCTTGTGCAAACACTATTAGATGATATATGAAGCAAATAATATCCATGAAAGTGCATGTAGTATATACAGTTGTGGCCAAAAGTATTGACACCACTGCAATTCTGTCAGATAATACTCAGTTTCTTCCTGAAAATGATTGCAAACACAAATTCTTTGGTATTATTATCTTCATTTAATTTGTCTTAAATGAAAAAACACAAAAGAGAATGAAGCAAAAAGCAAAACATTGATCATTTCACACAAAACTCCAAAAATGGGCCAGACAAAAGTATTGGCACCCTCAGCCTAATACTTGGTTGCACAACTTTAGCCAAAATAACTGCGACCAACCGCTTCCGGTAACCATCAATGAGTTTCTTACAATGCTCTGCTGGAATTTTAGACCATTCTTCTTTGGCAAACTGCTCCAGGTCCCTGATATTTGAAGGGTGCCTTCTCCAAACTGCCATTTTTAGATCTCTCCACAGGTGTTCTATGGGATTCAGGTCTGGACTCATTGCTGGCCACCTTAGAAGTCTCCAATGCTTTCTCTCAAACCATTTTCTAGTGCTTTTTGAAGTGTGTTTTGGGTCATTGTCCTGCTGGAAGACCCATGACCTCTGAGGGAGACCCAGCTTTCTCACACTGGGCCCTACATTATGCAAAATTTGTTGGTAGTCTTCAGATTTCATAATGCCATGCACACGGTCAAGCAGTCCAGTGCCAGAGGCAGCAAAGCAACCCCAAAACATCAGGGAACCTCCGCCATGTTTGACTGTAGGGACCGTGTTCTTTTCTTTGAATGCCTCTTTTTTTCTCCTGTAAACTCTATGTTGATGCCTTTGCCCAAAAAGCTCTACTTTTGTCTCATCTGACCAGAGAACATTCTTCCAAAACGTTTTAGGCTTTATCAGGTAAGTTTTGGCAAACTCCAGCTGGCTTTTTTATGTCTCAGGGTAAGAAGTGGGGACTTCCTGGGTTTCCTACCATACAGTCCCTTTTCATTCAGACGCCAACGGATAGTATGGGTTGACACTGTTGTACCCTCGGACTGCAGGGCAGCTTGAACTTGTTTGGATGTTAGTCGAGGTTCTTTATCCAACATCCGCACAATCTTGCATTGAAATCTCTTGTCAATTTTTCTTTTCCGTCCACATCTAGGGAGGTTAGCCACAGTGCCATGGGCTTTAAACTTCTTGATGACACTGTACACGGTAGACACAGGAACATTCAGGTCTTTGGAGATGGACTTGTAGCCTTGAGATTGCTCATGCTTCCTCACAATTTGGTTTCTCAAGTCCTCAGACAGTTCTTTGGTCTTCTTTCTTTTCTCCATGCTCAATGTGGTACACACAAGGACACAGGACAGGTTGAGTCAACTTTAATCCATGTCAACTGGCTGCAAGTGTGATTTAGTTATTGCCAACACCTGTTAGGTGCCACAGGTAAGTTACAGGTGCTGTTAATTACACAAATTAGAGAAGCATCACATGATTTTTCGAACAGTGCCAATACTTTTGTCCACCCTCTTTTTTTATGTTTGGTGTGGAATTATATCCAATTTGGCTTTAGGACAATTCTTTTTGTGTTTTTTCATTTAAGACAAATTAAATGAAGATAATAATACCAAAGAATTTGTGTTTGCAATCATTTTCAGAAAGAAACTGAGTATTATCTGACAGAATTGCAGGGGTGTCAATACTTCTGGCCACAACTGTACACTGTGGGCCATTTATATGGATACACCTAAATGAAATGGGAATCGTTGGTGATATCAACTTCCTGTTTGTGGCACATTAGTATATGGGAGGGGGGAAACTTTTCAAGAAGGGTGGTGACCATGGCGGCCATTTTGAAGTTGGCCGTTTTGGATCCAACTTTATTTTTTCCAATGGGAAGAGGGTCATGTGACACATCAAACTTATTGAGAATTTCACAAGAAAACAATGGTGTGCTTGGTTTTAATGTAACTTTATAATTTCATGAGTTATTTACAAGTTTATGACCACTTATAAAATGTGTTCAAAGTGCTGCCCATTGTGTTGGATTGTCGATGCAACCCTCTTCTTCCACTCTTGACACACTGATAGCAACACCGCAGAAGAAATTCTAGTCTAAGGGGGTCACATTCCTTGTAGGAATGCTCGGACCTGATACCGATAATGTGGTGGTGTACCATCTTGCTTGAAAAGCTAAGGGGATGTGCCATCTTCAGTGCATTAAGAGGGCAACATATCATCATAATAACACCAGAGAAAAAGGAGTCCACCGTGGAACGAGAATTTATCAAGTTTTTAAATTTTATTATAAGTACAAAAATACATGTAAAGAGTATCGCAAAATCAAGTGACAATAGTGCACCAAGGAACATGCAGGCAAAAAGGACTACACCTCTGACAACAAAACCTCCCATATAATAGTAAGCGCGCTGTCAGGAACACCGCACTGCACTTGCTCGCTGTGCCAGTGCGGGTGTCCTGAGTACAAAGACAGTACTCACAGATACCTGTGGAGCAGGGCAGCAGCGGTGACGATGCGTGCTTCAGCGTATCAGGACCTGAAGCACATGACTGCTGGGGGCGTGGCCTAAGCTCCACAGATCTAGGAGCTGCAGGGAAACTCCTAGAAAGGTAACTACGGGGCAATGTTACCAAGGGGCATAGACAGAGACAGAAACCAGACAAAGCCAGGGTCAAAGCACCAGATAGCAATACAGTACCACGGGGTTTAGACAGAAAGGATAGTCAGGACGTAGCAATAGGTCAGAAAACCAGAACGGGCAATAGACGGTACAATAGGGACAAACTGTAACGGAGTAACGATAGCCAAGCCAGGAGGTCAGAACCGGAGAAGACAGTAGTACCAAAGCGAGAGACGGAGTACAGAGTGAGGGAACATGCCGGGTCATACACGGGAAGCAAACAAGCAACGCAGCATACACGCACACCAGGGGTCAGACACACCAGAACAACAGTATAGCTGACAGAGAGCCCTGGTAAAGAGTGAGTATAAATACCCCTCCCAGATCCAGAAAGAGGCCACGAACACTTAACCCTGTGAGTGCAGGGCAAGAACCCTGTTCAAACCATGACAGTACCCCCCTCTTAATGGGGGGCCACTGGACCCCCAGGCTTGTCTGGGTATCTGGCGTGGAAAGCCCGCACCAGACGATCGGCATGCACCGAACTGGCCGGAACCCATGACCGATCCTCCAGAGAGTACCCCTTCCAGTGTATCAGATACTAGAGTCTCCGGCGCACCCACCGGGAGTCAACAATGCGCCCTACTTCATACTCCAGCTGCCCCTCTACCAGCACTGGTGGAGCATTTGATGAGGGATCCTCTCTCACTGTCCCCACAGGCTTTAACAGGGACCTGTGGAAGACATTAGAAATTTTAAAGGAGGTGGGCAGCTGCAGTCGGTAGGCTACTGGGTTAACAACCTCCACAACTTTGTATGGGCCAATAAACTTGGGGCCCAGCTTTATAGAAGGTATCTTAAGCTTGATATTGCGGGTGGATAGCCACACCTTCTCCCCTACTGCAAATGCTGGACCTGGCCCCCTCCTCCTGTCAGCAAACCGCTTATAGTTTTCCTGGGCCTTGGAAATATTCCTCTGAACCTCCCTCCAAAGAATTCTAAGACGTTGTGTCACATCCTCAGCACCAGGACAACCTGAATCCATACGGGAAAACTCTCCAAAATGTGGGTTAAAGCCATAGTTGACCTGAAAAGGAGACTTCCCAGTAGACTGACTCACACGACCGTTGAATGCAAACTCTGCCATGGGCAATACCTCACACCAGTCCTCCTGCCTGGAAGAGGCCAAGCATCTCAGAATCTGCTCCAACGATTGGTTCGTGCGCTCCGTCTGTCCATTAGACTCTAAGTGGTAGGCAGAGGAGAAGGACAACGAAATCCCCAGCTTTTTGCAAAAAGCCCTCCAGAACCTGGCTACAAACTGTACCCCTCTGTCTGATACCACATTCATAGGCACTCCATGTAACCTAATTATATGCTGCATAAATAAGCGGGCCAGGGTTTCGGCAGATGGTAAAGCGGGGAGAGGTACAAAGTGAGCTTGTTTTGAAAACCTATCCACCACCACCCATATCACCGAGTTGCCCCTGGAAGGAGGAAGATTTGTGATAAAATCCATGGACAAATGTGTCCATGGTCTATCCGGAATTGGCAAAGGCACCAATTCCCCGGCCGGCCGGACCTGAGAACTTTTAGAATGAGCGCACCCCCACATGCAGTCACAAACTTTTTAATATCTGTTACCATAGAGGGCCACCAGAAATCCCTTGCAATTGCCCCCCGGGTAGCTGCAATCCCAGGATGAGCACTCAACACAGAATCATGAAATTCCTGCATAAGTCCGAGACGGAAACGTTCCGGTACAAACAAATTACCCGGGGGTTTACCACCAGGAGCCCGAGCCTGGGCCTCCAAAATCCCTCTCTGTAACTCAGATGAGATTTCGGCCACCACTACTCCTGGCTGAAGAATGGAGGAGGGAGGTTCTGGAGGGGACACCGAATCAAAGCTTCGGGATAAGGCATCAGCCTTGATGTTTTTAGATCCCGGGCGGAATGTGATGGTAAACTGAAAACGAGAAAAAAAAAAGCGCCCACCGAGCCTGTCTGGGGGTCAATCTCTTGGCAGACTCGATATAGGCCAAATTTTTGTGATCAGTGATGACTGTAATGGGATGAACAGACCCCTCCAGGAAATGCCTCCATTCTTCAAAAGCCAACTTTACCGCCAACAACTCTCTATTGCCAACATCGTAATTTCTCTCGGCAGAGGAAAATTTTTTAGAGAAGAAGGCGCAAGGCCTCAGGTTAGTAAGGGTAGGAGGGCCCTGAGACAAAACTGCCCCCACCCCCACTTCCGAGGCGTCAACCTCCACGACAAAAGGTCTTGACGGGTCGGGTTGTACCAATACAGGGGCTGAAGAAAAGCACTTTTTTAATGTCATGAAAGAGTTTTTTGCAGCTACAGACCAATTTTTTACATCAGCTCCCTTGAGAGTGAGGTCTGTTAGAGTCTTTACCACCTGCGAAAAGCCCTTAATAAATTTCCTATAAAAGTTGGCAAAACCCAAAAATCGTTGCAACCCTTTCAAGTCATGAGGTTGCACCCACTCCGTAACAGCCTGGACTTTCTTAGGATCCATGCGGAACCCCTCCCCTGACACAATCAACCCCAGAAAGGATACTTCTTGCATGAAAAATGAGCATTTTTCCAGCTTGGCATACAAATGATTCTCCCTCAGTCTCATGAGAACCATCCGCAAATGGTGCAAGTGAGATTGACTGTCCACCGAGTACACCAGAATGTCATCCAAATAGATAACCACAAAACGACCGATTAAATCAGAGAAAATTACATTAATAAAATTCTGAAAAACAGCAGGAGCGTTGGTGAGACCAAAGGGCATAACCAAGTTTTCGAACAGCCCTTCAGTCGTCAGGAATGCTGTTTTCCATTCGTCCCCTTCACGGACTCTTATAAGGTTATATGCCCCACGTAAATCCA
Source organism: Dendrobates tinctorius (assembly GCF_039654945.1). NCBI lineage: Eukaryota > Metazoa > Chordata > Amphibia > Anura > Dendrobatidae > Dendrobates > Dendrobates tinctorius. The sequence goes on along the minus strand of NW_027361739.1, from coordinate 113,830 downwards.
GTTTAAAGAACCACTTGGCCCCGGTGAGTTGGTTACATAGATCAGGAATTAGGGGGAGAGGGTATGTATTTTTCACAGTAATTTTGTTTAATTCCCAAAAGTCGAGACACGGCCGCAAACCACCATCATTTTTCTTAACAAAAAAGAAGCCCGCTGCCACAGGTGAAACAGAAGGCCTAATATGCCCTTTGCGGAGACTCTCAGTAATGTACTCCTTCATGGCTAGACGTTCGGGCCCGGACAAATTGAACAGGCGAGCCTTGGGTAACTTGGCTCCAGGGACTAGATTAATGGCACAATCAAAGGGTCTATGTGGTGGTAGCGCCTCAGCCTCACTTTCAGAAAATACGTCTTCAAAATCTTTCAGGCACTCCGGAATACCTTCCAGATCGACAGACGACACTGACACAGATTTTACTGGGGTGACAAGAGTTGTCAAGTTACAACATAGACCGTTAGCCATACAACCCCACTGAATGATCTCCCCTGTGACCCAGTCAATAGTAGGATTGTGACGTTGAAGCCAAGGCATACCCAGTATCAGTCCAGCCGGCAGATTATTTATGACAAAACATCTTAATTTTTCCACGTGAGTGGAACCCACTTTCAGGGAAAAGGTATCAGTCATGAAACAAATTCCCTCCTGGGTGATAGGAGAAGAATCAATTGCCACGATTTTAACAGGATCTTTTAACCTGACTGTCCCTATCTTATGAAAAGTCACAACTTTGGCATCGATCAGATTAATAGAAGAACCACAGTCAACAAAGGCGGTAGTCCCAACCGGACCGCCTGTAAGTTCCAGTTCCACCGGAAGCAGAATTTTAGTAAGCGAGTAAAAGGGTACCTGGGAGTCTGGGCAACCTCCTCGATTGTTACCCAGACTCAGTCGTTTTCCTGACGGCTTCACTGAAGAAGGGCAAGAAGGACAGTTCCTTCTCCAATGTCCAGCGGATCCACAGTAAAAGCACAATTGGTTGTTTCTTCGGTGTCGCCTCTCTTTTTCCTCCAATGATGTGGCACCAACCTCCATGGGCTCAGGACTAGATGCAGAGTCTCTCAGATTGGAGAATAAAGGGGTCTCCTGCAGCATGACCCCTCTTGCCCGCAGCCTACGGTCCATGCGGACAGCCTGGATCATAGCATCCTCCAAAGAATCCGGTGGAGGATGAAGGGCTAGGGCATCTTTCAAACGTTCTGACAGGCCTCTGCAGAACAAACCCCGGAGGGCAGCGTCATCCCAGGAGACTTCCGCTGCCCAGCGTCTGAACTCAGAGCAGAACCATTCAGCAGAGTTCCTTCCCTGTGTCACATTCATCACCATATCCTCTGCCAGACGCACTCTATCAGGCTCATCATAAATGTGCCCCAGAGCCTCAAAGAACAAATTCACAGACATGCGTTCAGGAGCAGAGGAAGAGAGAGAGAAAGCCCATGCCTGTGGAGCCCCCCGAAGTAGGGAAATGACGACCCCCACCCTCTGGAACTCATCCCCGGAAGAGCGGGGTCTCAGAGAAAAAAAAAGCTTGCATCCTTCTCTGAACGACCTGAACTCCTTTTTATCGCCTGAGAAAAGGTCTGGCAATTTGACCGGAGATTCTGGGAATGCCAATGACACATCTCTATCCCCAGCACAAGAATCCCCTGTAGCGGCAGCCCCCTGTACTGTATCCACCAACTGTTGCTGGGTCTGGGCCATCGTGCGCTGTTCCACATTAAGTTTGTGGAACATTTGGGTCAGGTGCTTGACCTGATCAGCCAAAGCTTGTATGGGATCCATGAGGATAACACACTTTTTTTTTTTTTTCCTCAGAGGGGGAAAAAAAAACCGAAAAGGTCAGCTATAATGTCAGGAACACCGCACTGCACTTGCTCACTGTGCCAGTGCGGGTGTCCTGAGTACAAAGACAGTACTCACAGATACCTGTGGAGCAGGGCAGCAGCGGTGACGATGCGTGCTTCAGAGTATCAGGACCTGAAGCACATGACTGCTGGGGGCGTGGCCTAAGCTCCACAGATCTAGGAGCTGCAGGGAAACTCCTAGAAAGGTAACTACGGGGCAATGTTACCAAGGGGCATAGACAGAGACAGAAACCAGACAAAGCCAGGGTCAAAGCACCAGATAGCAATACAGTACCACGGGGTTTAGACAGAAAGGATAGTCAGGACGTAGCAATAGGTCAGAAAACCAGAACGGGCAATAGACGGTACAATAGGGACAAACTGTAATGGAGTAACGATAGCCAAGCCAGGAGGTCAGAACCGGAGAAGACAGTAGTACCAAAGCGAGAGACGGAGTACAGAGTGAGGGAACAGGCCGGGTCATACACGGGAAGCAAACAAGCAACGCAGCATACACGCACACCAGGGGTCAGATACACCAGAACAACAGTATAGCTGACAGAGAGCCCTGGTAAAGAGTGAGTATAAATACCCCTCCCAGGTCCAGAAAGAGGCCACGAACACTTAACCCTGTGAGTGCAGGGCAAGAACCCTGTTCAAACCATGACAGGCGCTAGTCAAGTGACTCAAAAGGATAAAGTATGTTAAACTGCCCGGTGGGAAATATATACACCAATATCGACAGCTGAGCTTACCGGGAAGAGATGAATGCCAGAGAGGTGCCCCACAGCCAGACGTCCACCACCGACGTGCGTTTCGCAGGCACTGATGCCGCTTTCTCAAGGGGATAGTAAGTAGTGAGGAATAGGACCTTAAAATAGCCCATGTGATGTGTCACGTGGGGCTCAGGAACCAATAGGAGCGGTTCATAACGGCGCATGCGCGGTGTGCGCGCCAGGTCCTCCACATCGCCCGGGCGTCATGTCATCATGTCCACAAACAGGATAGAAAATCCCGGTGTGCACAGAGACATAGAGGCGCCCCGCAGCCAGAGAACTCAGGCGCACAACACCGCGGACGCGCACATCCGCCATGGTTCATCCATAATATCACAAAGGAACGTTATTGTGACATCGGCGGCCGTGCCCGCCGATGCCCCTTCAGCGGCGGTGCCCGCCGCACCTTCCTCTCACCTGCGTCCCCCTGTCCGCGCGCTCTTCCGCGCTGCTCACCGCTCTGCTACGGGTAACCGCGCCGGCCTTAGGCCGCGCACGCGCGTTCCCCCGGCCTCTTCTGTTGGTAGGGGGCGTCGCTAAGGGGAGGGTCTGTAGGGCGCACTTCCGGTCTCCGCATATATCAGGCGTCCGCTCTATTCTGAGGGCGCCTGGTGATTGTTTGTGACTTTCAGCACCCATCGGCCATACCTTTTCTAGTGTACCCTGCCTATCCTTGCTGTTCTCATTGTCTGCCCTTTTCCTGGTCCATTTCCGTCTGTCTGTCTCCTCCCCGTGGTCCCCGCTGAACCTTTCCTGTAGTCTCCTAGCCATTACCTTCCGCCTTTCCACCCCGCTATTCCTGCTCTGTCTGCCTGTCCTCCGAGTCGTCCCTGCTGGCTCCGGCTGTCGCGGTTCCGCCCCCTGCGGTCCTGCCCCTAACGATCCCTGTACAGGGGTCGGTCTTCACCAGGTGCGCTCGGCCCAGGGGCTCCGGATCCGCGACCCAGAGGGTCCACTCTTGGACGTATTAGCCAGAGGCGTCACAGTATCACCAGGCCATGGATCCCGCCGGTGCCGCAGCCGCCACACAAAAGGAATTGCTTTTTCTTCGTGAAAATCAGACCCGGATAATGTCCTTTATGAAGTCTATGGACACCCGGTTGTCCGCCCTGCAGACCTCTGACCCCGGGCACGCTCCCCTCTTAGTCAGCCTCCAGCAGGAGCTCGCGCAGCAGCGCGACGCTCAATCCCACATCTTAGGTTACATGGCATCCGTGGATGATCGATTGCTTGCTCTGCAATCCTCTGCTGCCGCTGCAACTTCCTCCCCGGACGTAGTCTCTACTCCGGCTCCCCGTCTGGGTAAACCCCCCAGGTACAGCGGAGACCCCAAGTTATGCCGGGGTTTTCTAAATCAATGCAGGCTACATTTTGAGCTTGCCCCCCTTCAGTACCCCACTGACCGCGCCAAGGTGGCGTTCATTGTGTCCCATCTCGAGGGTGAGGCCCTGTCCTGGGTGAACCCCTTGTGGGAGAGAGATGACCCCGTAGTGTTAAGTATACAGACCTTCTTGGAAACCTTTCGCAAGGTATTCGATGAACCGGGTCGCTTAGCATCCTCCACAGAGGCCCTTTTTAACCTCCGCCAGGGTTCCCTCACAGTGGGGCAATACGCCATCCGCTTCCGGACCCTCTCTTCAGAGTTGGGGTGGAACAATGAGGCTCTTGTGGGAGCCTTTTGGAGAAGCCTCTCCAGTAAGATCAAGGATGAGCTTGCCGGGCGAGACACCCCCACCACTCTGGAGGACCTTATTTCGCTGGCCACTCGCATTGATCTACGCTTTCAGGAGCGCGCTCGAGAGGCAGTCGGAGAGAGAAGGTCCTTTAGGCTGTATCAGGCTCCTGTCCCCCGTTTCCCTGTATCTCCTGTTAGTACCGCTCCTGAGCCTATGCAGATTGATCGTGTCAGACTGTCCGAGCAACGCCGCAGGGAGAGGATGACCAAGGGTCTCTGCCTGTACTGTGGAGGTGCCAACCATTTTGTGCGTTCTTGTCCGGAGAAGCCAGAGAGGTCGGGAAATGCCTCCACCTAGGTCAGGTAAGAGAGGACCCCCTAGGTGATCAAAATTCCTCTCTTCCCCTTACCCTTTCAGCTTTGCTAATTACAGGTCGGGAGCGTGGATCTGTGGAGGCGTATGTGGACTCGGGTGCTGCCGGTAATTTCATCCGCCAGGAGGAGGTTGACAAACTCCAGATTCCGGTGTTGGTATTGAAGAACCCTCGCGCTATTTCCTCCGTTGATGGTAAACCTTTACCCGGACTCATCACCATGGTTACCGTCGAAGTAGACCTCCAAATCGGAGCTCTCCACCTCGAAAAGATAGCCTTTTATGTCCTGCCACAACTAGCCCATGCTGTTCTTCTAGGGCTACCCTGGCTCAGACGGCACGAGCCGGTGATTGACTGGTGCTCTGGGGAAGTTCTCCGTTGGGGGCACTCCTGCCAGGAGCACTGCCTACGGGCTCTCACTCGTCCCCGTCCATGCTCGAAGCCTGCCGACCTTCCGGGCCTACCCGCACCCTATCACACGTTTGCCGATGTGTTCAGCAAAAAGGAGGCGGACTCCTTACCCCCTCATCGCTCCTATGACTGCCCTATCGACCTGGTTCCCGGAGCCACTCCTCCCAGAGGGAGAACTTATCCTTTGTCCCCAGCAGAGACCTCGGCTATGTCGGAATATATACAGGAGAATCTGGCCAAGGGGTTCATCCGGAAGTCCTCGTCCCCTGCGGGCGCAGGTTTCTTCTTCGTCCGGAAGAAAGATGGGTCCCTGCGACCCTGTATTGATTACCGGGGCCTGAACAACATCACTGTTAAAAACCGGTACCCGCTCCCGCTGATTCCTGAACTCTTCGACCGGCTGAGGGGGGCCAGAATCTTCACGAAGTTGGATCTGCGGGGAGCTTACAACTTAATCCGAATCCGAGCGGGGGACGAGTGGAAGACGGCCTTCAATACCCGGGACGGCCATTATGAATACTTGGTCATGCCGTTCGGTCTCTGCAATGCTCCAGCGGTGTTTCAGGAATTCGTAAATGAGGTGTTCCGGGACCTACTCTATTCCTGCGTGGTGGTGTATTTGGATGATATCCTCGTTTTCTCGACCGACCTCTCCTCCCATCGGAGAAGTGTACGCATGGTCCTGCAGCGCCTTCGAGAAAATCGTCTTTACGCCAAGATCGAGAAGTGCCTCTTCGAGCAAACAGCGTTGCCCTTCTTGGGGTATATCATCACGGATTCCGGTCTTAAGATGGATCCGGAGAAGCTGTCCGCGGTACTCCAGTGGCCTCGTCCAGTTGGCATAAAGGCCATCCAGCGTTTCCTCGGCTTCGCTAACTATTACCGACAGTTTGTACCCCACTTCTCTACAGTCACCAAGCCCATCACGGTCCTGACCCGTAAGGGGACGAAGTCTAACGTCTGGTCTTCCGAAGCCGAGGACGCCTTTCTTGCCCTGAAACGCTCGTTTGCCTCTGCTCCGATCTTACACCGTCCAGTGGCTAGTAGGCCCTTCATCCTGGAAGTTGATGCCTCCTCCACTGGAGCTGGGGCGGTTCTCTCCCAACAGGCTCCATCTGGACGTCTAGTCCCCTGCGGGTTCTTCTCCAAATCCTTTTCTCCGGCAGAGTGCAACTACTCCATTGGGGACCGGGAATTATTGGCCATTAAGATGGCGCTGGAGGAATGGCGATATCTGCTCGAGGGGGCAGTGCATCCCTTTACTATCTTTACGGACCACAAGAACCTGGCCTACCTGCAATCTGCCCAAAGACTCAACTCCAGACAAGCCAGGTGGGCTCTGTATTTTTCCCGTTTTGAGTTTAAGCTCCACTTCCGGCCCGGCAGTAAGAACATCAAAGCTGATGCGCTTTCCAGGTCTTTGCAGCCACCGGAGAAGGAGGAGGATCCATCATATATTATCGAGCCGGCTAAAGTTATCTCCGTGGCCCCCGTGAGATTCTCTACCCTCCCGCCTGGCAAGACCTTCGTCCCTTCAAACAAACGTCTGGAAGTACTGCGCTGGGGACATTCTTCCAAGGTTGCTGGGCACGTTGGGATTAAGAAGACTCTTTTGCTTCTTTCCCGGTATTACTGGTGGCCCTCTCTCCACCAGGATGCTAAGGACTTTGTAGCCTCCTGCAGGACTTGTGCTCAGAACAAGGTTCCAAGGACTCTGCCCTCCGGTCTCCTTCATCCGTTGCCTGTGCCAGAGGCCCCTTGGCAGCAAATCGCCATGGATTTCGTGACTGATCTGCCTCGCTCTGCTGGATGTACTACCACCTTAGTCGTCGCAGACCGCTTTTCCAAGATGGCCCACTTTATTCCCTTGGTCGGACTGCCATCTGCTCCAAAGTTGGCCGAGATCTTTATCCACCACGTGTTCAGGCTACATGGTCTTCCTCTGCGAATCGTGACCGATCGAGGGGTCCAGTTTACTTCCCGATTCTGGAGGGCCCTCTGTCGGCTCCTGGGCACGTCTCTCGACTTCTCCTCAGCGTATCATCCTCAAACCAACGGCCAAGTGGAACGGATTAACCAAATTCTGACCACCTACTTACGCCACTTTTCTAACGCCCATCAGGATAATTGGGTCTCTCTTCTACCTTGGGCGGAATTCGCTCATAATAATCATTCCAGCGAATCAACGTCCAAGACACCGTTCTTTGTGGTAACTGGGCTAAATCCTGGGGTTCCATTGCCCTTTTCCGCATCGTCTGGAGTTCCTGCAGCAGACACTCTCGCCAAGGAGTTTTCGCAAATTTGGAAGGAGACCAGAGAGGCGCTCGAGCTAGCCAACATCCGAATTAAGAAACACGCGGACAAGAGACGAAGGGATCTACCCCCGTACCATCCCGGGGACAAAGTCTGGCTTTCTACCAAACATATCCGCCTGAAAGTCCCTGCTTACAAATTAAGTCCTCGGTACATCGGGCCTTTTGAAGTACTTGGGCGCATTAACAAGGTAGCCTACAAATTGAGGTTGCCGGCATCACTCCGGGTCCCTAACGCCTTCCATATCTCGCTCCTTAAACCTGTGGTCTTGAATCGGTTCCAACCAACCTCCATGTCCCCTCCCTCGCCAATTTGTTCTAACAATGTCTTTGAAGTAAAGGACATTCTGGCTATGAAAAGGGTCAAGGGTAAGACTCTTTTTCTTATCGACTGGAAGGGTTTTGGCCCAGAGGAGAGGTCCTGGGAGCCCCGAGAGAATGTCGATGCCCCCCTTATCATGAAAAGATTTCTGACCAACCTCAGAAGGAGAGGACATATGGGAGGGGGTACTGTGACATCGGCGGCCGTGCCCGCCGATGCCCCTTCAGCGGCGGTGCCCGCCGCACCTTCCTCTCACCTGCGTCCCCCTGTCCGCGCGCTCTTCCGCGCTGCTCACCGCTCTGCTACGGGTAACCGCGCCGGCCTTAGGCCGCGCACGCGCGTTCCCCCGGCCTCTTCTGTTGGTAGGGGGCGTCGCTAAGGGGAGGGTCTGTAGGGCGCACTTCCGGTCTCCGCATATATCAGGCGTCCGCTCTATTCTGAGGGCGCCTGGTGATTGTTTGTGACTTTCAGCACCCATCGGCCATACCTTTTCTAGTGTACCCTGCCTATCCTTGCTGTTCTCATTGTCTGCCCTTTTCCTCGTCCATTTCCATCTGTCTGTCTCCTCCCCGTGGTCCCCGCTGAACCTTTCCTGTAGTCTCCTAGCCATTACCTTCCGCCTTTCCACCCCGCTATTCCTGCTCTGTCTGCCTGTCCTCCGAGTCGTCCCTGCTGGCTCCGGCTGTCGCGGTTCCGCCCCCTGCGGTCCTGCCCCTAACGATCCCTGTACAGGGGTCGGTCTTCACCAGGTGCGCTCGGCCCAGGGGCTCCGGATCCGCGACCCAGAGGGTCCACTCTTGGACGTATTAGCCAGAGGCGTCACAGTTATAATGGATACAGAGAGCCCTAAAGTGCATGGTGCATATTCACAGTACTACCTAAAAAGTTTTCCTACAATAACAATGTATAAAAATAAGGGAGGTATAATAGTGAAACTTGATGTAGCACAAAAGGCAAATAGATTGGCAAGGATATAATAATATGTCAAAGTAACCATAACCTATATGATAAGCGGGTATAGTAGAAATAGCCCCCACAATGACAACATAACAATAGGTGAAACAAATTTACAAGTCACAAATAATCACAGTAGACACATGATACAAAAACGGAGATATAAATAATCAATTCAGACCACAGAAATCAGAATATAAACAAATAGTACGTCCCAGTAGATCCGTCGTCAAGACCTTTTTCTGAATTTCTGCGGCCATTTCGGATATAAGGACCCTAGTACATCAGAAGAAAATGGCCTATAACCACACAAAAAAATGAAAAAAGTAAGAAAAGAAAAAATTAAAAACATAAAATAATTTTTTTTTTTATTAAAAACAAGGACATCTGCTGGTAATGGAACCAACCAAAAAACAACAAGCCAATAAGATATCAAGGACTACATCTCACAATAAAGGGGCAAAGCTAAGATGTTCATGTAGGCCTCTAGGGGCCATGGTGTCAAGTAAAACAATCCAACGGGTCTCCATCTGGGTCAGGATCTTCTTATTATTGCCCCCTCTGATACCAAGATGGAGGATATCGATACCATGTATTTTAAGTGATCCAGCGTCACAATTGTGATGGGTTTTAAAATGCCGAGGGATTGTTTTAAGTTCCAAAGGGTCCAGAACTGCTTTAGCAGCGGCAATGTCACGGACGTGTTCGCGCACCCGTATACGAAGTTCTCTGGTGGTCAAGCCAACGTATATCCTGGGGCAGCCGCAGGTAGCATAATAAACGACATTAGTGCTGCCACAGGATATATGCTGGCGGATATCAAAGGTGCGCAAGCCATCCGAAGCAGTAAAATTGGTACTCCGCTGGACATTGGCGCATGCAAGGCAGTGTCCACAGGGCACAAAACCAGGGGTTGGACCACGAGAACCAAAGACATTGCGGATGGTAGGGACATAATGACTTTTGACCAGTAGGTCTCCCAAATTTTTAGAACGTCGAGACGTCATGGCAGGAAGGTCACCCAAAGTAGATTCCAAAACAGGATCGGCCTTCAAAATACCCCAATGTTTAATAAGGATCTGACGCATATTCGTCCACTGGTGGTTAAAGGTGGTAATAAAACGAATAGGACTGTCAGATTCAATATCTCGTTTGCCCTTCTTGCTATGCAGTAAGGTGTTACGCGGGGTTCTCCTTGCTCGATCATACCCATGTCTGATGCTCCTACCACTGTAACCCCGGGCCCGAAAACGTTGTTTAAGGTCAGTGGCCTGGGCCTCAAATAGAGCATCAGAGGAGCAGATGCGTCTCATTCTAAGGAACTGTCCGACCGGGACAGCCCTAATGGTGGCCGGATGATGTGCAGATTCCGCATGAATCAACGAATTAACAGAAGTGGGCTTCCTAAATACATCCGTTCTAACCCGACGTAGGGAGTCAACCTCCAGGGAAACATCCAGGAAGTCCACTTTAGTATCACTATAGTGATAAGTTAGCCGAATGTTTAAAGGATTAAGGTTAAGTTGATTCATGAAAACCTCGAGCTGATGCACCATCCCGTCCCACAACACTAGGATGTCATCAATATAACGAAGCCAGCACAGCACATGGGAGGTGGCCGGCGCGCCCATGTCGCCAAAAATGGATCTCTCCCTGGAACCCAGGAAGAGATTGGCGTACGCGGGTGCACAGGCCGCGCCCATGGCCGTGCCTCGCCTCTGAAGATGAAAAGTATCTTTGAACACAAAGAAGTTGTGGGACAAGACAGTGCAGCAGCTCGAGGATTAGCTCACACAGAGGGCCATCCAGGCCGAAGGCTCCCAAGAAGAGGCGCACTGCATCCAAACCATGGGCATGATCGATGCAAGTGTAAAGAGATTCCACATCTGCAACTACAAACATGGCCTCCTGTTCCACAAGGATACCGTCAACCCGCGCCAGTACATCCATCGTGTCCCGGACAAAGGATGGCAGGGTCTCTACAATGGGTTTCAAATAAAAGTCAATAAACTTACAAACTACGTCCCACAAGCCACCGATCCCTGACACGATAGGGCGCCCTGGGGGGGTTGAGGGCATCCTTGTTGATTTTGGGTAAGAGGTAAAACGTTGACACCTTAGGGCAAAGAGTAACCAGGCCATCAAGGACCTTTTTTGAAATAATATTAGATTCATAAGCCCTATGTAGAATATTTTGAAATTCGATCGAGAAGGAAGCCATAGGATTTGATGTTAATTTGGTGTAGGTATTCGAATCTCTGAGCTGCCGAAGGGCTTCTCGTTCGTACATTTCACATGGCCAGATAACAATGTTCCCTCCCTTGTCTGCTGATTTAAAAACAATGTCAGGGAAAGCCTGCAATTGCTGGATTGCCTGACGTTGTTTCTAAGTTAGATTGTTAAATCTCTTTTTAGTGGATAATTTCTTGACGAGTTTGGTGAAAATCTCTATAGCTGGACTCAGAGACAAGGGAGGGAACTTGGCTGATCTGGGCAATATTGCTACAGGGAACCTACTTGTCTGAGGTGCTGCCTGTTCCTCAAGTAGATCTTCAAGGTTATGCAAGGCTTCCATCTCGAGTTCGCTTAAAGGTGTCAACACTTGACCACGATGTTGTAATTTTCTAAGCAAGAGTTTTCGGGAAAACAATTGTAAATCTTTCAAAACTGTAAAAAAATTATATTGATTAGTTGATGAAAATGAAAGACCTCTGCTGAGTACATCAACCTGTGCCTCAGTCAGGACATGTTAGGAGAGGTTCAATACCTGTAAATTACTATGGTATCCAGTTTGGGTAGACCTTCCGCCCGACGTCTTGTTCTTTGTAGATTGACGTGTGGCAATGCGATGGTTTGGGAGGTCACTAATTGATGATCCCTCATTAGAAGCAGGTTTAGATGAAGATTCACCCTCAAACGATTTATTTGAGCGCATAGAGGTGGACCTAAATCTAGAAAAAGACGTATTCCTATATCTTGATCTTGAGTGTTCACTTCCATTATGCCAGTGGTAAACTCGAAACAACTGTTTATCCAAGACGTCACGTTTAAATTTCTTAGATTTAGTTGTTTGTATATCATGGGCCCACTTCTGCAATTCAGTGTCAACATCCTCATTTAATTTTTTGAGAGAGTCACTTTACACTTGCATCGATCATGCCCATGGTTTGGATGCAGTGCGCCTCTTCTTGGGAGCATCCGGCCTGAATGGCCCTCTGTGTGAGCTAATCCTCGAGCTGCTGCACTATGTCTTGTCCCACAACTTCTTTGTGTTCAAAGATACTTTTTATCTTCAGAAGCGGGGCACGGCCATGGGCGCGCGGCCTGTGCACCCACGTACGCCAATCTCTTCCTGGGTCCTGGGAGAGATCCATTTTTGGCGACGCGGGCACGCTAGCCGCCTCCCATGTGCTCTGCTGGCTTCGTTATATTGATGACATCCTAGTGTTGTGGGACGGGACGGTGCATCAGCTCGAGGATTTCATTAATCAACTTAACCTTAATCCTTTAAACATTCGGCTAACTTATCACTATAGTGATACTTAAGTGGACTTCCTGGATGTTTCCCTGGAGGTTGACTCCCTACGTCGGGTTAGAATGGATGTATTTAGGAAGCCCACTTCTGTTAATTCGTTGATTCATGCGGAATCTGCACATCATCCGGCCACCATTAGGGCTGTCCCGGTCGGACAGTTCCTTAGAATGAGACGCATCTGCTCCTCTGATGCTCTATTTGAGGCCCAGGCCACTGACCTTAAACAACGTTTTCGGGCCCGGGGTTACAGTGGTAGGAGCATCAGACATGGGTATGATCGAGCAAGGAGAACCCCGCGTAACACTTTACTGCATAGCAAGAAGGGCAAACGAGATATTGAATCTGACGGTCCTAATCGTTTTATTACCACCTTTAACCACCAGTGGACGAATGTTATGATGAGTCACCGAAGGAGGAAAAAACAAAATACCAGCTAAGTCCAGAAAAACCAGAGAGGTTGGCAGCTATCGGATTGCAGACCCCTGAACCTATCCACAACTAGCAGTAGCCGTGGGGGGTTCCTACGGTGCCCTTGACCCCTCGATCACAGCCGGAGAACTATATAGCCTAAAGACAGAAAGGGGAAAAACTAAACTGCCCCAGAGCAGACCCCAAAGCAATAGGCAGCCCCCAACATATAATGACGGTGAAGCAAGATGAAAACACTAACACAGATAGAAAGATAGGTTGAGCAAATGATGGGGCCCAAGCTAACTACATAGGACAGGATAGGAAAGCTGCTGTCTGCCATCCGCAAAAACCCTATCAAAATGAGCCAACCGACTGATAGGAAAACAGGCCCTGAAGTCGCTAGGCTTCAAAAGACTATATCAGCACTCAGGTATATTCTGAAGACAGAGCAAAATATCAACAGATCAGAGACAAAAATGAAATTCAGCTCACCCCTGGCCGGGGATGGCAGAACTCCCAAAAAACAAGGCAAAACAAAAACAAAACTGAAGAGTACAAAGCAGAGCAGAAAAACTTAGCTTTGAGATGCAGGAATCAGACTGGTCTCCAAGAATCCAGCAGGAAAATCACCAGCCAGGAAGAAGGGCGTCAGCAGCCTTATATCCAGTCCTCAATTCCAGCCACCCAGTCATCATCTAGCTGCCCAGGTGTTTGGCAATCAGTCTCACTACCTTCCTTCACTAGAGGAGGGAGTTCATCAGACCTCAATGGTGAAGGGAAAAATGAACTCACAACAGTACCTCCCCCTTGAGGAGGGGTCACCGAACCCTCATCCATGCCACCAGGGCGATCCGGGTGAGCCCGATGAAAGGCACGCACCAATCTTTCGGCATGAATATCAGAGGCAGAGACCCAGGAATTATCCTCCTGACCATAACCCTTCCACTTAACCAAATACTGGAGTCTCCGTCTAGCCAGACGGGAATCCAGTATCTTCTCTACCTCATATTCCATGTTACCTTCAACCAATATAGGGTCAGGAGGTGCCACCACAGGAACTACTGGTTCAACAAACCTCTTCAACAAGGACTTATGAAACACATTATGAATTTTAAATGTGACAGGAAGAGCCAACCGAAAAGAGACCGGATTAATAATCTCCAAAATCTTGTAAGGTCCAATAAATCTAGGCTTAAACTTAGGAGAAGCCACCTTCATAGCGATATTTTTTGATGACAACCAAACCATATCACCCACCTTAAACTGGGGACCAACGGTCCTACGCCGGTTGGAAAACCACTGGGCCTTTTCCTGGGAGAGAGACAACTTATCCACCACTTGGTCCCAGATCTGGTGCAGTCTCTCCACGACAGTGTCAACACCTGGGCAGGCAGAAGGCTCCACCTGTCCTGAAGAAAATCGAGGGTGAAAACCAAAGTTACAAAAAAAAGGTGACATCAAAGTGGCAGAACTAGCTCTATTATTTAAAGCAAATTCGGCCAAGGACAAAAATGAAACCCAATCATCCTGATCGGCAGAAATAAAACATCTCAAATACGACTCCAAAGTCTGGTTTGTTCTCTCCGTCTGCCCATTGGTCTGAGGGTGAAACGCAGAGGATAAGGACAACTGAATTCCCAGCTTGGAACAGAAAGTCCTCCAAAATCTAGACACAAACTGAACTCCTCTGTCAGATACAATGTTCTCAGGAATCCCGTGCAAGCGAACCACCTGTTGCAAAAACAAGGGCACCATCTCAGAGGAAGATGGCAACTTAGGGAGTGGTACAAGATGGACCATCTTAGAGAACCTATCACAAATCACCCAAATAACAGTCATTCTCTGAGAGACAGGCATATCAGAGATAAAATCCATTGAAATATGGGTCCATGGCCTCCTGGGCACAGGCAAAGGCATCAACAAGCCACTAGAGTGAGAACAAGGTTTAGACCGGGAGCAAGTCCCACAGGACTGCACAAAATTCCTGACATCACGAGACAAGGCGGGCCACCAAAAAGATCAACTCACCAGATCTCTAGTACCAAAAATACCTGGATGACCAGCCAATGTAGAGCACAATGAACTTCAGACATCACTCTCTTCCTCCACTGGTCAGGAACATACAACTTTCCACTGGGACAACACTCAGGTTTGTCCTCCTGAAACTCTTCCAGAGCACTTCTCAAATCGGGCGAGATGGCAGAAAGAACTACCCCCTCGCCTAAGATGGTAGCAGGCTTAGCCACAACAGGAGAATCAGCAAGGAAACTCCTAGAGAGGGCGTCTGCCTTGACATTCTTAGTGCCCGGAAGAAAAGAGACCACAAAATTAAAACGTGTGAAAAACAAGGCCCACCTAGCCTGTCTAGGATTCAAGCGCTTGGCAGACTCCAGGTAAATCAAATTCTTGTGGTCAGTAAGGACCACGACTTGGTGTTTGGCTCCCTCCAACCAATGTCTCCACTCCTCAAATGCCCATTTCATGACCAACAGTTCCCGATTCCCCACATCATAGTTACGTTTGGATGGGGAGAACTTTCAGGAAAAGAAAGCACAAGGATTAATTTTAGATGTCACAGGATCTTTTTGGGACAACACCGCTCCTGCACCAATCTCAGAAGCGTCCACCTCCACCTGAAACGGGAGTGAGACATCAGGTTGCCGCAAAACCGGAGCAGAAGTGAATCTTCGCTTCAGCTCCTGAAAGGAAGAAACAGCCTCCGGAGACCAATTCAGCACATCAGCACCCTTCCTAGTCAAATCCGTCAATGGCTTGGCAATACCAGAAAAATTAGCTATAAATTTCCGATAAAAATTAGCAAAACCCAAAAACTTCTGGAGGGCCTTCAAAGAAGTGGGCTGAACCCAATCATAAATGGCCTGTACCTTGGCCGGGTCCATTTCAATAGTTGACGGAGACAAAATAAATCCCAAAAATGAAATCCTCTGTACCCCAAAAAGGCATTTCGATCCCTTGACATACAGGGAATTCTCCCTCAAAATCCGGAACACAGTCCGAACATGTTCCACATGAGAGTCCCAATTCTTGGAGAAGATCAAAATATCATCCAGATAGATAATCAAAAATGTATCCACAAAGTCTCGGAATATATCGTTCATGAAGCACTGGAAGACAGAAGGGGCATTAGTGAGCCCAAAAGGCATCACCAGGTACTCAAAATGTCCCTCCGGAGTATTAAACGCCATCTTCCATTCATCCCCATGCTTAATGCGAATAAGATTATACGCCCCCCTGAGGTCAAGCTTGGTAAACCAGCAAGCACCTTTAACTCTGGAGAATAGATCAGAAATCAGGGGTAACGGATACTGATATTTAACAGTAATTTTGTTGAGGGCACGATAGTAAATACAAGGCCTTAATGGACCATCCTTTGTAGCCACGAAAAAAAACCCAGCACCTAAGGGTGAAGAGGATGGTCTAATATGACCCTTCTCCAACGACTCCTTAATATAGGATCGCATAGCCTCGTGCTCGGGTACAGATAAATTGAAAAGCCGACCCTTGGGGAATTTACACCCCGGGTTCAGCTCAATAGCACAGTCATAACTCCTATGAGGAGGCAAAGGCGCAGACTCATTCTCACTAAATACATCATAAAAGTCAGCCAAATAGTCAGGAACATCATGTGACTGGGGAGAGGTGGAGAAAACAGGAGCATCACTAAGGGCACACCGACAACCCCAACTCACCACAGACAAAGATTTCCAATCCAGAACTGGATTATGGATTTGCAACCAGGGAAACCCCAGAACAATGGTATCATGCAAATTATGCAACACCAAAAATCTGCAATTTTCTTGATGGTCTGGGGCGACCCGCATTACCACCTGGGTTCAAAACTGAGGTTTATTCTTCGCCAAAGGAGTAGCATCAATACCCCTCAAAGGGATAGGCGTCCGCAGAGGTGTCATAGGAAATCCACAACGTTTTGCAAAATCCAAGTCCATCAGGTTCAGAGCTGCTCCTGAATCCACAAAAGCCTTGGCGGAAAATGTGGACAGGGAGCAGATCAGAGTAATTGCCAGAAGAAACTTAGGTTGAACACCACCCACAGAAAACGTGTGTTCACAACGTTTCTCTCGTTTAGGGCAGACAGAAATAATATGCGAGGCATCTCCACAAAAAAAACACAGCTTATTACGCCTTCTGAACTCCTGACGTTGCGTCCTAGACAAAACTCTATCACATTGCATAGGTTCAGACATTTGTTCAACAGGTGGTAACATCTCTCGTGTAGTTTTGCGTTCACGTAAACGCCGATCTACCTGAATGGCTAATGACATAGAATCGTCAAGACCAGAGGGAACAGTAAATCCCACCATAGTATCTTTTACAGTTTCTGACAAACCCTTCCGAAAGAGGGCTGCCAAGGCACCATCATTCCAGGTAGTAAGGACCGCCCACTTTCGGAATTTTTGACAGTACAACTCTGCCGAATCCCGACCCTGGCTTAATGCCAACAGGGTCTTTTCAGCCTGATCAATAGCATTAGGTTCATGATACAACAACCCCAAGGCTTGAAAAAATGCGTTCACATTATTCAGAATAGGATCATCAGGTTTCAAAGAAAACGCCCAATCCTGGGGATTGCCGCGCAGCAAAGAGATGACAATTTTAACCTGCTGCGCGGAGTTCCCCGACGAGTTAGGCTTCAAGGCAAAAAATAATTTACAATTATTCTTGAAATTCAAGAATTTAGACCGATCCCCCAAAAATACATCAGGAGTAGGAATCTTTGGTTCAGCAGCATGTGAATGAGCAAGATAGGTGGAAATTCCCCGCACTTCAGCAGCGAGCTGCTCCATACGAACAGACAATTGCTTCATCTCCATGAGAGAAAAATTCCCCCTACGGCCTCAGAGATATAGAGGAAAAAATATGCACACAAAAAAAAAAAATTCTGACACCTTTTTTTTTTTTTTTTCTTACAATTCTCTCCTGCTATTGAGTACCCTAGGATCTGCGGTATGGCTGGTAATTCTGTTATGATGAGTCACCGAAGGAGGAAAAAACAAAATACCAGCTAAGTCCAGAAAAACCAGAGAGGTTGGCAGCTATCGGATTGCAGACCCCTGAACCTATCCACAACTAGCAGTAGCTGTGGGGGGTTCCTACGGTTCCCTAGACCCCTCGATCACAGCCAGAGAACTATATAGCCTAAAGACAGAAAGGGGAAAAACTAAACTGCCCCAGAGCAGACCCAAAACAATAGGCAGCCCACAACATATAATGACGGTGAAGCAAGATGAAAACACTAACACAGATAGAAAGATAGGTTGAGCAAATGATGGGACCCAAGCTAACTACATAGGACAGGATAGGAAAGCTGCTGTCTGCCATCCGCAAAAACCCTATCAAAATGAGCCAACCGACTGATAGGAAAAACAGGCCCTGAAGTCGCTAGGCTTCAAAAGACTATATCAGCACTCAGTTATATTCTGAAGACAGAGCAAAATATCAACAGATCAGAGACAAAAATGAAATTCAGCTCACCCCCGGCCGGGGATGGCAGAACTCCCAAAAAACAAGGCAAAACAAAAACAAAACTGAAGAGTACAAAGCAGAACAGAAAAACTTAGCTTTGAGATGCAGGAATCAGACTGGTCTCCAAGAATCCAGCAGGAAAATCACCAGCCAGGAAGAAGGGCGTCGGCAGCCTTATATCCAGTCCTCAATTCCAGCCACCCAGTCATCATCTAGCTGCCCAGGTGTTTGGCAATCAGTCTCACTACCTTCCTTCACTAGAGGAGGGAGTTCATCAGACCTCAATGGTGAAGGGAAAAATGAACTCACAACAGACGAATATGCATCAGATCCTTATTAAATATTGGGGTATTTTGAAGGCCGATCCTGTTTTGGAATCTACTTTGGGTGACCTTCCTGCCATGACGTCTCGACGTTCTAAAAATTTGGGAGACCTACTGGTCAAAAGTCACTATGTCCCTACCATCCGCAATGTCTTTGGTTCTCGTGGTCCAACCCCTGGTTTTGTGCCCTGTGGACACTGCCTCGCATGCGCCAATGTCCAGCGGAGTACCAATTTTACTGCTTCAGATGGCTTGCGCACCTTTGATATCCACCAGCGTATATCCTGTGGCAGCACTAATGTCGTTTATTATGCTACCTGCAGCAGCCCCAGGATATACGTTGGCTTGACCACCAGAGAACTCCGTATACGGGTGCGCGAACACGTCTGTGACATTGCCGCTGCTAAAGCAGTTCTGGACCCTTTGGAACTTAAAACAATCCCTCGGCATTTTTAAACCCATCACAATTGTGACGCTGGATCACTTAAAATACGTGGTATCGATATCCTCCATCTTGGTATCAGAGGGGTCAATAATAAGAAGATCCTGGCCCAGATGGAGACCCGTTGGATTGTTTTACTTGACACCATGGCCCCTAGAGGCCTAAATGAACATCTTAGCTTTGCCCCTTGAGATGTAGTCCTTGATATCTTATTGGCTTGTTGTTTTTTGGTTGGTTCCATTACCAGCAGATGTCCTTGTTTTTAACTAAAAAAAAAAATTATTTTATGTTTTTAATTTTTTCTTACTTTTTTCATTTTTTGTGCGGTTATAGGACATTTTCTTTCTTCTGATGTACTAGGGTCCTTATATCCGAAATGGCCGCAGAAATTCAGAAAAAGGTCTTGACGACGGATCTTCTGGACGTACTATTTGTTTGTATTCTGATTTCTGTGGTCTGAATTGATTATTTATATCTCCGTTTTTGTATCATGTGTCTATTGTGATTATTTGTGACTTGTAAATTTGTTTCACCTATTGTTATGTTGTCATTGTGGGGGCTATTTCTACTATACCCGCTTATCATATAGGTTATGGTTACTTAGACATATTATTATATCCTTGCCAATCTATTTGGCTTTTGTGCTACATCAAGTTTCACTATTATACCTCCCTTATTTTATACATTGTTATTGTAGGAAAACTTTTTAGGTAGTACTGTGAATATGCACCATGTACTTTAGGGCTATCTGTATCCATTATAACGTTCCATTGTGATATTATGGGTGAACCATGGCGGATGTGCACGTCCGCGTTGTTGTGTGCCTGAGATCTCTGGCTGCGGGGCGTCTCTATGTCTCTGTGCACACCGGGATTTTCTATCCTGTTTGTGGACATGATGACATGACGCCCGGGCGATGTGGAGGACCTGGCGCGCACACCGCTATGAACTGCTCCTGTTGGTTCCTGAGCCCCACGTGACACATCACATGGGCTATTTTAAGGTCCTATTCCTCACTACTTACTATCCCCTTGAGAAAGCGGCATCAGTGCCTGCGAAACGTGCGTCGGGGGTGGACGTCTGGCTGTGGGGCACCTCTCTGGCATTCATCTCTTCCCGATAAGCTCAGCTGTCGATATTGGTGTATATATTTCCCTCCGGGCAGTTTAACATACTTTATCCTTTTGAGTCATTTGACTAGAGCACTTACTATTATTTGGGAGGTTTTGTTGTCAGAGGTGTAGTCCTTTTTGCCTGCATGTTCCTTGGTGCACTATTGTCACTTGATTTTGCGATACTCTTTACATGTATTTTTGTACTTATAATAAAATTTAAAAACTTGATAAATTCTCTTTCCACCGTGGACTCCTTTTTCTCTGTTGTTATTACAATGTAATTGGAGTTGGTGTAGTCTTGTTGCAGGGAGGCTTGCCAGGTGGCGATGTTCTCCCGTGCTTAATTATGCAGCTGGTTCTGTTCCCAACACATCATCATGTAGCAATTTCAGATATCCAGTGGCATTGCGGTTTCCATTGATGAAGAATGGCCCCACTATCTTTGTACCCCATATACAGGGGTGGAATAAGGGTAGCCAGGGCCCCGGGCTGTTCAGACTCTGTGGGCCCCCCGGTCATGTGACGGGGTCGGGAAGTCACTAGTTTTCATGACGCATGCAGTGCGTCAAGGGGCGGGAAGGGGTTAAATACTGAGGTAAAAAGACTCTGCAAATACGCAACGTGTGCACGAGGCCTCACAAATACTGAGGTAAAAAACACCAAATGCTCAATGTGTCCATGAGGCTTTACAAATACTGAGTGAAAAACTCACCAAATACTCAGCGTGTGCACGAGGCCTTATAAATACTGAGGTAAAACTCACCAAATACTCAGCGTGTGCACGAGGCCTTACAAATACTGGAAGGCTTCAACCCAACATCTACTCCTGACTCACCTGTTCCTAACATCGAAACCAGCTAATAGTCTGAAATCACCTGCTGACCTGGACCCATGACCTGTCAGACAAGTTACTTTACATGAGTCACACAGAGGCTTCTGCTTCATGAACTTCCCCAGATAGAAGAAGCAGCCTCCAATGTGCAGCCTGTGGCCAGATACACAGGAAGAGACGCTCCTCGTCACAGGCCGTGCCCAACATGTCAGCAGAGGGGTTAACGCCAGAGACAAGTTGCCATCTCCTCACACACTGGACACAACTCTGCATGTGGCGACGAACAAGCACACATTGCGCAATGTTAGTCATGTCCCAGATGTTCAGCATGTGGAGGACCAAGGGGGGACCAAAAAAGACCCTAGGATTGGAATAGGAGCATGGGAAAGTGGACGGCGGTCGGAGGGGCAGGGTTTATATAGGGGTTGGAGTAAGAAAATCTATATATTAACTTTCAACTGGTCAAAACATTTCTCTCAGTAGGCCAAGAAAGAAATGTGGCAGGAACAAAGTACACCTCATAGGTACTTATGTGTGAGGCAGAGGTGACAAGACCTGCCATCTCATGCCCACCTTACTAGAAGTGCCCACTGCCTACATATAACAAAGTTGATGGAAACAGATGACTTCCACTATGATGATTGGTTATCGGCCGCCCGACCACACCCATTTCACAACTAGTCACACCCATGTCCACACCCCAGCCACACCCATTTAGCACTGCTGATCACAATGACTGGTACTGAGGGCACAGTGGCTGGTACTGTGGACACACTGACTGGTACTGAGGAAAAGAAAGAAAGAACAGAGAAAAAGAAAGAAGGGACAGAAAAAAAGAACAGAGAAAAAAAGAAAGAGGGGAAAGAAAGAATGAAAGAACAGAGAGGGAGAGAGAAAGAAAGAGGGGAAAGAAAGAACAGAGAGCGAAAAAAGACAGGAAGGGGAAGGAAAGAAAGAAAGAACAGAGAGGGAGAGAGAAAGAGAGGGGAAAAAAGGAACAAAGAGAGATAGAAAGAGAAAGAAAGAAAGAGGTGAAAGAAAGAACAGAGATGAAGAGAGAAAAAAAGAAAGTGTCATGGTCCAGTCCGGAGTTTATTTTCTGCTGTCTTCACTCCGGACTGGTCATTCGGGAGTTAATCTCAGCCTCGTTCTGGAGCTAGCTGGGCTATTTCAGTCTCTCGCAGCCTGCTGACCATTGTTAGTATTAGCTCAAGCTTCCAGTTTAGAGCCTCTGACCCTTGTACCTTGGTGATCCTCCTGACTTTGACTGATATTCATGTGTATGACCAGACTGATTTCTGACCCCGTCTCTTGGTATTCGTCTCTGCTGTTACGTTCCCTCTCTGGCATCTGACTCCCCGGCTTGTACCCCGACCACGTATTTCGTCTCACGTTTTGTACCCCGTGCTCATGTTCTGGCTTTCTGACTCGGCTTGGTATTTTGACTACGTGTATTGCTGCTCCTTCTGGTACGTCTGCTCCTGCTAGTTTCTGACTTGGTTCTCTCTCGTTACCTGTGGCACCTGTGCTGTTGCTCAGGGTTGCTGCTCTTAGTGTGTAACCTCTCTTCCCTCACCAGCTCCCCCTGGTGGAGGTTTCACTACAGAAAGAAAGGTGAAAGAAAGAACAGAGATGGAGAGAGAAAGAAAGAGGGGAAAGAAAGAACAGAAAGTGAAAGAAAGAAAGAACAGAGAAAGAAAGAAAGAAAGAAAGACAAGGAAAGAGGGGAAAGAAAGAAAGATTCTATAAAGATACTATACCAGCCCGGCTCACATTGTAGTGCCCACCTGAGCCTCCTAGTGCAGGACATATCATGATCCACTCACATGGCGGACATCCCCGAGTCCAAGGCGATCCCGCTGTCCGTGCTGTCGGAGGAGGACATGGTGATGATCTGAAGCATTCCCTGAAGTGCCTCCATGGTTCTGTCACAATCTCCTCCGGTCAGCTTTCAGCACGTCACTTCCGATGGAATGTCACGTGCGCGTTTTCAATTGCTCCTCTGGGCTCCACCATATACTCCTGTGTTCGCAGGAAAAGTAAGCTCCTGGTCGGGGCAGTGGGGCAGACTCTCAAAATCTGGGACGGTTGGGAGGTATGAATGCTCCACATCATACACCTTGTACACGCATGGTTCCGCACACCTTATACACACACGGTTCCGCTTTTTATGCCTCGTACACACGGCTTCGCTCCGTACACCTCACACACACACGGATCCACTCAGTACACACATTGCTCCACTCCGTAAACCTCGTACACATGCAGCTCTGCTCCGTACACCTTGCACACACGCAGCCATGCTCTGTACACCTTGTACACACATGGCTCTGCTCCGTAAACCTTGTACGGCTTTGCTCCATACACCTCGTACACACTCAGCTCTGCTTCGTAAACCCACGGCTCAGTTCTGTACACACAGGGCTCCGTTCCGTATACCTCGTACACACGCGGCTCCGCTCCGTACACCACGTACACACACGTGGCTTCTCTCCGTACACCTCATACACACATGCGGCTTCGCTCCGTACACCTCGTACACACATGCAGCTTCGCTCCATACATCTCACACGCGCGCAGCTCCGCTACATAAACACACGGCTCAGCTCTGTACACTTTGTACACAGAGGGCTCCGTTCCGTACACCTCGTACACATGCGGCTCCACTCCGTACACCTCGTACACACACGTGGCTTCGCTCCGTACACACACACGGCTTCGCTCCGTACACCTCGTACACCCACACGGCTCCGCTCCGTACACGCGTGGCTCCGCTCCTTACACCTCGCACGAGCCCAGCTCCGCTCACCTCGCACGCGCGCAGTTCCACTCCGTACACCTCGCCCATTCGCGGCTCTGCTCCATACACCTTGCACATTTGCAGCTCTGCTCCGTACACCTCACACGTTCGCGGCTCTGCTCCGTACACCTCGCACACGCGGCTCTGCTGTGTAGACCTCGCACACACACGCAGCTACATCCACCCTGTAAACCCCTCCTGACCCCACACATAATTCCCTTATCCAGTACCATGACAACCAGCACAGCAGAGTCCCGCATACAATACATTGAGGGCTGTGTGCACAGGACCTGTGATGAGGTCACAGGAGGGGAGGAGTCAGGTGTCATATGATCAGGGGCCTCCGACTGAAGCCCATGATCATGTAACCCCTGACTCCTCCCTGTCCTGTGCGCACAGAGCAGGGATATATCAGTGAGGGGCTGGCGCCGCGGTGGTCGGTGGGTCTAGGAGGGGTAGGAAGGGGTCAGTACATGGAGGGGCATGGTGCTATGGTGGCGGATTATAATGGGGCAATTTTCCTTGGGCTGGTGGGCCCCCCCCACACCACTGGGCCCTGGGCTACCACCCAGATTGACCTCATTATAATCCGCCACTGCCCATATACCACACCATACCATCAATTATGGGTGTCAGGTCTGATGATTCCTACATGAACAGTTTCCTGGAAAGTGGATTGGTCCTCGTGGGCCAGTTGAATGACCACCAAGGTCTCTGGATCTGACCCCCTTAGACTTTTATCTTTGGGGTCATCTGAAAGCAATTGTCTATGCTGTGAAGATACGAGATGTGCAGCATCTGAAACAACGGATACTGGAAGCCTATGCTTCTTTAAAGTGCTAAATCCTGCTGACAGGTTCTCTCAAAACTGCTGGAGCTACACAGTATTGTAGTTATTACATACAACAGAACAACAGTGCTCATACAGGATTCGATACAATGGACCACCAGCACAATACCACAAAGGATTAGGTATATGGGGACACTCAACTTCACAGAAAAGTTGACAAGATGAAAGAGGAGTAAAAAGGGTCAATCCTGATAAAACGGTGGAAATTCAGCATTCAACCTCTACTTTGGTCAGCCACGCTGCATGTATATTTGTACAGCTAATGCTAACAAGGAGAGCTGTAAAAATGTGTATGTTATGAGTTCCCCCTAGTGGTGACTGCAGGCAACTGATGTGTAAAGGGAAGTCAATCAGTGCTGAACACTATTGCAGCGGATGGGCCTGATTGTATGGAAGCTACAACATTGAGGTTAACTTCATTTAAAACCCTTCAAATGGTGGAGTGTGAGCCCAGATCCTAACCCATTTCTCTTAGATCATGCAAGGTGAGGACCCCAAGAACCTCAGCTTCCTGAAAACTGATGAGTGGGATATTGGGGTAATTCTGTCATTTTAAGCTAGATTTTAATGAATACTACTGTAGATTGTTCTGTGCAAAGACTCTGACTCACAAAAAAACTCTGGTCTACATCCTTACGATTTACTTTAACAGATACTACCAGGAAAAATTTGAAGCCATTCCACAATTCTCCAAGAAAAAGAGGTCAAAATCCCATGTAAAAGTGAACTTAGCCAGAGACGCACGCATCATGGGCATGACAGACAAACAACTAGTACACTACCTTAAGGAGATCAAGACAAATAAAGGTCAGTACATGGAGAAATGCAGGTAGCATGATGTATGTATAATTTTAGGTGTGCAGATGAACTACCTAATATTCTACGGTTTCATGTATAGGTTCATGTGCTAGTAGTCCCTATGGTGTGATACCAGTTGTTCCCCTGAGCTCAAGGAAGGAAAAGAAACTATCTGGACCCCCACAACTCCACAGGCTGATGCAGAAAACCATCTATAAAAGACATAAAGAAATCTCAGACGTGGACATGCAGACTGATGTCAGGGGTAGAAAGCACCGTGGAATTCAGGTTTGTCACCTTAAGGCTTGATGCTGATTTTGGCAAAGTCAGCTTTTGTTACATGGAAAGGTTAAAACACATTGATCTATTCCACCTATTATTTCCATGTAATTCTTTTTGTAAAAAGCACAAAAAAAGATCCTGGTCTGTAGATACAAATTTGTAATTATGTAAAGTAAAGTGTCCTTTCAGACTTCAGAATAAAACTAGAGTTGAGCAAAAAGATTTGCAGGACCCTGGTCCATCAATCACGCTGGTAGTCCATGACAGTTGGACCAGATCCCTGGAAACCTCCCCTTACCTGCTAACATTCCCAGCTCCTTTTCTGATTAGTAAGCCTAGCTCGATATCGTCTTCACAGTGAGTATGACTTTGCACGAGACCTACTAATCAGAAGAGGCACCGGGAATGATGGCAGGTCGGAGGAAATTCGCAGGGTTTTTCTGATCCGGCAGCTATTGATTACTGACATGGTCAGTGGACCATGGTTTTGCAAATCTTTTTGATTAGCCTTAAATAAAACCCTTGATTTTCTTTACAGAAGCAGGACCACACTTGTCCATTGGTTTTGTCTGTAGTTCAAGCCTAGTGACTTGTCAGTTGGTGACTTTCTATGTCAGACATAGTCTATTTGTAAGAGTAAAACTGTTTCTGGGAAAAAAAATAAAAGGCCTTTTATTTTTTTATTTATTAGAAAATCACCGACAAACTTTTAAAAACACTGGATAATACGAAGAATATGAATGATTGATGTCTTTTCATCTTCATCCCTTTTTAGGTTGACATCTATATTCCAGGATGTAAGCATAAAACAAATCTCATTCCAATTGATCGGAGATTACCTACAAATAAGATACAAAAGCTGGACATGAGTGACCATGACTTGGACCGACACCAGGTGAGTCTCATCTGTGCATGTGACTGGCATTGCATCTCAACCATATTCAGGTGAATGAGACTGAGGTGTAACACCAGACAGAGCCCTGGGCATCATTATGGCACAACAGATATACCAATATATCGTCTTTATTTTCACTATTTGTCATATTTTAGCTCAGGTCGATCTAAAGTCACTATTGTTTGCCATACCCGATAATCTTTCCTTGATTGAGTGTAGGTGGACCTGGGAAAAAAATGTTTCTTGGAAAGAGCTGTTCGAAGAAAGCAATCCACTACTCTCCATTTATGGGACAGGATTCAGGGAGAACAGATTGAACAGGAAACCAGAAACCCAATGTTCTCTACCTACTCTTGGTCTTGGGATACCCACCATGAGCTTTTAGAAAGGAAGAAACTGTATCAGAGGAAGACAAAGAAACAGTGGGAGACAGCCTCCGCACCCCTTGGCCCTGGCATACCACAGAGCCACATGGACACGAATGCTGAGCATCGAATATGGGAGAAGAGTGATGAGCGGCGCACAGACATCCTTAGTAAATTGTCCCCGGACTTTCTCGAGAATCTAAATGTGATTGAGAAGCCTGAAAAAAAAAGACGTACAAGAATGAACAAACCACCGTCATGTGTGCCCACAGCTTAAATTCAATAAAGAGTGTGTCCAGCATCCTAAACTTTGGTTGAGGTTTGTTCTGCAGTGAGATGCTAGAAGAAACTTATGAAAAACTAATTATTACTGCAAGTTCAGAAACCAATACATGCAAAGTGCACCGTGGCTGTACAGAGGTGCTCTGAGTCCCGTATGACTTCGTACTACAGGGCCGCAGTGACTATGTGCCATCATGTTATTGTCTACTGGGTGTCGAATGTACAAAGCTATTCTTTGCTAAAAGCAATACACCATATCCAATGGATTGAACAAAAAAAAAAAAACACAACAGAAAATACAGCCTGAAACCTATCAAAACACATGCAAAAGAATGATGAACATAATATAGATGTCTATAAAAAAAAAACCCCTACATTGCTGTGCACGAGTTCAATCTTTTGTTGCTTCTTTTATTCGCTTCAGTGTTCGGAAACTCTGGAGTGGTTCAAAGAAGTATCTTGTTCATTTTTCGAGTGACTTCTGGAAAGAAACCATCTGCTCTGCTCTTTAAATAGAATGTATAGTAAAAAAGCTGCCGGCAGTGAAGACTGCAGCAAAACCTCCAGCGGATCTGCCTCAGGAAGAAGCCACCAGGTTTTTCCTGAAGCAACTTTGTAAAATTGCGGCAGCTGCGACCGACATCTATAAAACGCAATGTGCATATAGCCCATGTATGTGTCATGATCTGACAGTTTTAAATTGCCCTGGGTGAAGTTTTTTTACTTTGGAAAGTTCCAAGGTGTTTTGACTGTCCCCGGTGGTGGTTAGTGGTATTGCACTTTAGGTTTTTTGTGCACGTAATCATGTATCAGGTGTGACACCCTATAAAGGTGTGCTAGGGGTGTGCAATCACTGCCTGTGATATTGTGAGATTGTGTTCACTCTGAGTTTGAGAGCCTGGTGGAAGGATGGAGCTGGAGAGGAGTCCTGCGCAGCTTAGCCAGGGGGGACGTGTTGCAGCTATGGTGTCTGGACAAAGGCCTGGCGTGGTGGGGTCGCAATGATGGTGTCGGCGGGAAGTGTCTGCATGGACTGGTGGAGTGGCGACTATGGAGAGTGGCACTCACCATGTGGGACTTGGCTGCTGAGCTGGACTCAAGCATGCTTGACTTCATGACAGAAGCTGAACTCATCCTTGGGACTCTGTTACTAAGCAGCAGCAACTGGTGGTGGACTCTGCTCCAAGGCTGCACTATAAGGATCCTGTTATGGTGATGGATCCGGGTGGAGGAGAAGACGCACGCAGGTGGAGGGCTCTGTTGCAGGAGCAGAAGCACAGAGCATAAAGCTAAGTGGTGTTTCCCCTGTATTGTCTTCTTTCCTCATGTGTGTTGTTAGTGCAGTGGTGGGATTAGTCTCCGCACCGACCTATTCCCTAGTGAGGGTTTAGGGTCAGGGTGAGCAAGGGTTTTAAGGTACGCGTGCAGCGACAGGTGCGGAGCCTGGATAGGGAACGTAAGGAGTGCAGGGACACTGGCTCAGGGGAGCTTAGGAGGTCTCCACGTCCCCCATTCCCTATCGCAGGGCCCACCATTGTTAAAGTTTCCCAGGTTCCCCCTTTATTATTTAAATTCGCCTTACTGGAGGCGGGGTTTCCAGAACTATTGTATAACGTGTAATACCTAAATTCGCCAGGTGGAGGCGGCGTATCCACCTGCACGTTTTATTATTTAAATGCGCCCCACTGGAGGCGGTGTATCCAGGGTCACGTGTGTTATGGGTTCACCTTGCGGTAACCGCTGTGTGCCCAGAGACACGTGACCATGACATTATCACAGGCCCTACAGTTTTTTGGTTTTTTTTCTGGTGAGCCTTGGCCATGTGGAGACCTATGGTATTTGCTGCCGGGCCTCACTGAGGTGTGGGGAGCGGCAAGGTGTGTTAGTGCCGCTGCAGCAGCAGTTATCAGGGTCTGGGGCCTCTGCTCAGCTAACCAGAAAATCAAAAAAAAAATGGCGGCTGCGGTCTGGCTAAAAGCCCCTAGAGTCGCTGCTGGGGAGCGGGACTGGTTCATGCATGCGGGCGCACCCAGGCAGGTGGGAGGAATGGTGCCCCACGGAGCTGCCTGGTATTCCCCGAGGTGAAGGGGTACGCCCCTGTGGTGAGCTGACTGGTGTGATAGTCCGCGGGGTTTACGCCAAATCTTCAATACCACCGAGGAAGCCGCCCCTCCTGGTCATGTGGAGGCGACCAGTGAGTGTATATTTCCTCCATATCCGGTCCCTCTCCTCCTGGTGTGAGCAGCAGGTGTGCTGCGGGGGAGTAGGGACAAATCTCAACCCTCGCCATTAACCAACCCTGGGAGGCGCAGACCTCATGGTGAAGAGGGTTGGAGGGTGGTGTCCCTTGGTGAATGGTGGGGGTGTGAGTGTGGTGACACAGGAGGACGCCCTTGTTGTCAAGTCCAGAATGAGTTCACTAATTATGACAAACGAATGTGTGCAATAAACGTTCAGGTCCGGACCTGTGTGTGAACGAGCGTGTATGGGTGGCCACCAAAAAACATCTTGTGGAAGTGTGTTGTGGAGTCTGATCAGCTCTTAGCAAACATACACATACATTAACTCGTTCCCCAGGTCGGCGCTGTGGAGATGAGTGGTGCCTCCAAAATGAACTTTATTGCCAATACCAGCGGTGTGTTTGTCATAAACCTGAAGTGTCAGGTAATGGTGGGGTGAACTCAGGGTCTGGGCGTCCCCGCTGTAGGTGTTTCCCTAATGAGGGGTGGTCTTGAGGGTCCAGAGGCCCCTCATTAAGGAGGGGGTACTGTCATGATCTGACAGTTTTAAATTGCACTGGGTGAACTTTTTTTACTTTGGAAAGTTCCAAGGTGTTTTGACTGTCCCCGGTGGTGGTTAGTGGTATTGCACTTTAGGTTTTTTGTGCACGTAATCATGTATCAGGTGTGACACCCTATAAAGGTGTGCTAGGGGTGTGCAATCACTGCCTGTGATATTGTGAGATTGTGTTCACTCTGAGTTTGAGAGCCTGGTGGAAGGATGGAGCTGGAGAGGAGTCCTGCACAGCTTAGCCAGGGGGGACGTGTTGCAGCTATGGTGTCTGGACAAAGGGCTGGCATGGCGTGGTGGGGTCGCAGTGATGGTGTCGGCGGGAAGTGTCTGCATGGACTGGTGGAGTGGCGACTATGGAGAGTGGCACTCACCATGTGGGACTTGGCTGCTGAGCTGGACTCAAGCATGCTTGACTTCGTGGCAGAAGCTGGACTCATCTTGGGGACTCTGTTACTAAGCAGCAGCAACTGGTGGTGGACTCTGCTCCAAGGCTGCACTAAGGTGAAGGATCCTGTTATGGTGATGGATCCAGGTGGAGGAGAAGATGCACGCAGGTGGTGGGCTCTGTTGCTAGGAGCGTACGCAACAGAGCAAAGCTAAGTGGTGTTTCCCCTGTATTGTCTTCTTTCCTCATGTGTGTTGTTAGTGCAGTGGTGGGATTAGTCTCCGCACCGACCTATTCCCTAGTGAGGGTTTAGGGTCAGGGTGAGCAAGGGTTTTAAGGTACGCGTGCGGCGACAGGTGCGGAGCCTGGATAGGGAACGTAAGGAGTGCAGGGACACTGGCTCAGGGGAGCTTAGGAGGTCTCCACGTCCCCCATTCCCTATCGCAGGGCCCACTATTGTTAAAGTTTCCCAGGTTCCCCCTTTATTATTTAAATTCGCCTTACTGGAGGCGGGGTTTCCAGAATTATTGTATAACGTGTAATACCTAAATTCGCCAGGTGGAGGCGGCGTATCCACCTGCACGTTTTATTATTTAAATGCGCCCCACTGGAGGCGGTGTATCCAGGGTCACGTGTGTTATGGGTTCACCTTGCGGTAACCGCTGTGTGCCCAGAGACACGTGACCATGACAGTATGGTTCCATAATAAATTGGAAGCACACAGTTGCACATTAAGACCACATGCACTTGTATGTACACAAATGTATACAGCCGTGCGCATAAAAGCTTAGGGGTAGTGATATAGAATCAAGGAATCGTAGAGTTGGAAGGGACCTCCATATACCGATGCCTCTACCTTGTGCCAGTCATTACACTGGCTACCCATCCACTCCCGAATTCAGTATAAACTTATTACCCTCACCCACAAAGCCCTCCATGGCTCAGAACCACCCTACATCTCCTCCCTTGTTTCAGTATTCCACCCTACCCGCTCCCTCCATTCTGCTGATGACCTGAGGTTAGCATCCTCAATAATCAGAACCTCCCACTCCCGTCTCCAAGACTTTACACATGCTGTGCCAATTCTTTGGAATGCACTTCCCAGGTCAATACGATTAGTCCCCATCCCCACAATTTTAAGCGTGCCCTGAAAATGCATTTATTCAGACTGGCCTATCGCCTCAACACATTAACCTAATCTATCACTGTGTGGCACAGCCAAAAGTTTTACAATAGCCAGGCTCTCCGCATCATGTTCCCACATGCTTTATGCATCCATTAGCCCTCTGCGTCTGTACTGTTACACACTTAACATTATGGCTGGTCCATACAATCAGGGCAACTGTTACCACCCACTGTGACATCGGCGGCCGTGCCCGCTGATGCCCCTTCTGCGTCGGCGCCCGCCGCGGTCGCCCCTCACCTGCGCGCCCCCGTCCGTCCACGCTTCCGTCCTGTGGTCCCTCCGGCTGCTGGCACCCACGCCGGTCTTAGGTCGTGGGCGCGTGCCCGCCCCTTCTCTTCGTCTGTCCGTGGGCGTCACTGAGGGGCAGGGATGGGGACGCACTTCCTGCTCCTAAGGTATTTCAGGCGTCTTCCCTATGAGGAAGACGCCTGGTGATCGTGTGGTATTCCGCTCTACTCTGGCCTGCATTCCTAGCGCTACTATCCGGCGTCTCCCTGTCCCTGTGCTGTGTCCTGCCCTTCCAGTCTGCCTCCGTCCCTCCTGTCTGTACATTCCCCTCCGTACTCTGCTAGCCTGCTGTCTGCCTTTCGTACCCCTGTTTCCTGCCTTCTTGGTTCCTCTGTCTTATGCCCATATACATCTGTACATATCTCTCCCTGGGGTCTCCCGTCTGCACTCCCTCGGCTTCTGTACCTTTCCCTGCCGTCCCTACGGGTATAGCTGCCTGGTTCCTTCCCTCTCGGATATCCTCTGTTCAGGTACCCTAGCTTCTGTTCGTTATCCTGGTTCTGTCTCTTGCCTTACTTGTCCTTCGAGCCGTCCCTCCTGGTACCGGCTGTCGCGGCCCTGACCTCTGTGGTCTTGCCCCTAACGATCCCTGTATAGGGGTCGGTCATCACCTGGTGCGCTCGGCCCGGGGGCTCCAGAGCCGCGACCCAGAGGGTCCACTCTCGGGCGTAGTCAGCTCCTGAGCATCACAATATCACCAGGCCGCTACGCAGAAGGAACTACTTTTTTTACGAGAGAATCAGACCCGAATCATGTCCTTCATGAAATTTATGGACACCCGGCTTTCCGCCCTGCAGACCTCTGACCCAGGACATGCTTCCCTCTTAGCCAGCCTCCAGCAGGAACTCGCGCAGCAGCGCGATGCTCAGTCCCACATCTTGGGTTACATGGCGTCCGTGGATGATCGACTGCTTGCTCTGCAGTCCTCTGCGGCCGCCTCAACCCAACCTCGGGACGCAGTTCCGACCCCGCCTCCTCGTCTGGGAAAGCCGCCCAGATATGGCGGGGATCCTAAGTTATAAAGGGGTTTTTTAAATCAGTGCAGATTGCACTTTGAGCTTGCACCCCAGCAGTACCCCACTGACCATGCCAAGGTGGCGTTCATAGTATCCCACCTTGAGGGCGAGGCGCTGGCCTGGGTGAATCCTTTGTGGGAGAGGGACGACCCCGTAGTCTTTAGTATCCAGAATTTTCTGGAGGTATTCCGCAGGGTGTTTGATGAGCCCGGGCGCTTAGCGTCCACTACGGAGGCCCTTTTTAACCTCCGCCAGGGTTCCCTTACTGTGGGTCAATACGCCATCCGCTTTCGGACCCTGTCTTCAGAGCTGGGATGGAACAACGAGGCACTTGTGGGTGCTTTTTGGAGGGGTCTCTCAAGTAAAATCAAGGACGAGCTTGCCGGGCGAGACACTCCCACCAGCCTTGAAGATCTCATTTCCCTGGCCACTCGTATAGATCTGCGTTTTTTGGAACGCGCTCGAGAGTCGGCTAGGGAGAGAAGGTCCTTTAGGCTGTATCAAGCTCCCATTCCGCGTTCCTCTGCTTCCCCAAGTAGCACTGTTCCCGAGCCCATGCAAATAGATTGTATCCGGCTGTTCGAGCAGCGGCGCAGGGAGAGGATGACAAATGGACTCTGTCTGTACTGCGGTGGGGCCAACCACTTTGTGCGCAACTGCCCTGAGAAATTGGGAAACGCCTCCACCTAGGGCAGGTAAGAGAGGACCCCCTAGGTGATCATAATTCCTCTCTGCACCTCATCCTTTCAGCTTTAATTATTGCAGGTCGGGAGCGTGGATCTGTGGAGGCGTATGTGGACTCAGGTGCGGCTGGTAATTTCATTCGCCAAGAAGAGGTTGATAAACTCCAGATTCCGGTGGTCATCCTAAGAAACCCGTGTGCGATTTCCTCCGTCGATGGCAAACCACTACCCGAGCTCATCACCACAGTCACTGCCGAAGTAGACCTCCAAAGTGGAGCTCTCCACCTTGAAAGGATAGCCTTTTACGTCCTGCCTCAATTGTCCCATGCTGTTCTCCTAGGATTGCCCTGGCTCAGGCTGCACGAGCCGGTTGTCGACTGGCGCTCTGGGGAGATTCTGCGTTGGGGTCACTCCTGCCATGAACGCTGTCTGCGGCCCCTCGTTCGGCCTCGTTCTCTGCCTAGGCCAGTTGATCTTCCGGGCCTTCCTGCGCCGTATCACGCATATGCTGATGTTTTCAGCAAGAAGGAAGTGGACTCTCTACCACCGCATCGGTCTTATGACTGCCCTATCGATCTGATCCCTGGAGCCACCCCTCCCAGAGGGAGAACGTATCCTCTATCCCCAGCAGAGACCACGGCAATGACAGAATACATACAGGAGAACCTGGCCAAGGGGTTCATTCGGAAATCCTCATCCCCGGCGGGCGTGGGTTTCTTCTTTGTTAGGAAGAAAGATGGATCACTGCGGCCATGTATTGACTACCGGGGCCTGAACAACATCACCGTTAAGAATCGGTACCCGCTTCCGCTGATTCCAGAACTCTTCGACCGGCTGAGGGGGGCCAGGATCTTCACGAAGTTGGATCTGCGGGGAACTTACAATCTAATCCGGATCCGTACAGGAGATGAGTGGAAGATGGCCTTCAATACCCGTGATGGTCATTATGAATATTTAGTCATTCCGTTTGGTCTCTGCAATGCTCCAGCTGTGTTTCAGGAGTTCGTTAACAAGGTATTTCGGGATCTCCTCTACTCCTGCGTGGTGGTGTACTTAGATGATATTCTCATCTTCTCTCCCGATCTGTCCTCTCATCGGAGAAGCGTACGCATGGACCTGCATCGCCTGCGAGAAAATCATCTCTACGCCAAAATTGAGAAATGCCTCTTTGAGCAAACATCATTACCCTTCTTGGGATATATCATCACAGATTCCGGTCTGAAGATGGATCCAGAGAAACTTTCTGCGGTACTCAAGTGGCCCCGTCCCGTTGGTGTAAAAGCCATCCAACGCTTCCTCGGATTCGCTAACTACTACCGACAATTTGTGCCTCTTTTTCCACTGTTACCAAGCCCATCACGGCCCTGACCCAGAAAGGAACTAAGTCAAACAGCTGGTCTCCCGAAGCTGAAGACTCCTTCCTCTCTCTGAAACACTCTTTTGCCTCTGCTCCGATCTTACATCGCCCGGTGGTCAGTAGGCCCTTTGTCTTAGAGGTGGATGCCTCCTCCACCGGAGCCGGGGCGGTTCTTTCCCAGCAAGCCCCATCCGGACGTCTGGTTCCCTGCGGCTTTTTCTCCAAATCTTTCTCGCCTGCGGAGTGCAATTACTCCATTGGGGACCAGGAATTGCTGGCCATTAAGATGGCCCTGGAGGAGTGGCGATACCTGCTCGAAGGGGCAGTACACCCCTTTACTATCTTCACGGACCACAAGAATTTGGCCTATCTGCAATCCGCTCAAAGACTCAATTCCAGACAGGTCAGATGGGCCCTGTATTTTTCTCGTTTTGATTTTAAGCTCCACTTCCAACCTGGCAGTAAGAACATCAAAGCGGATGCCCTTTCCAGGTCTTTGAAGTCGCCTGAGGGGGAGGAGGATCCATCGTATATTATAGAGCCTGCTAAGGTGATTACAGTAGCTCCTGTAAATTTCTCTACTCCTCCGCCAGGCAAAACCTTCGTTCCTCAGAACAAGCGTTCAGAGGTGCTGCGCTGGGGGCATTCCTCCAAGGTTGCAGGGCACGTTGGGATTAAGAAAACCCTCTTGCTTCTCTCCCGTTACTATTGGTGGCCCTCCCTTCGCCGAGAAGTGGTGGACTATGTAGCCTCTTGCACGATCTGTGCTCAGAACAAGGTTTCGCGGACCCTGCCCTGCCTGTTCCGGAGGTTCCTTGGCAGCAAATCGCAATGGATTTCGTGACTAATCTGCCCTGCTCAGCTGGATGTACTACTATCTTGGTCGTAGCCGATCGCTTCTCCAAGATGGCCCACTTCATCCCCTTGCCTGGACTGCCGTCGGCTCCGAGGTTGGCTGAGATCTTCATCCACCAGATCTTCAGGCTGCATGGCCTTCCTCAGCGGATTGTGTCTGATCGGGGGGTGCAGTTTACCTCTCGATTCTGGAGGGCTTTCTGTCGGCTTATGGGCACATCTCTCGACTTCTCTTCTGCTTATCACCCGCAGACCAACGGTCAAGTGGAACGGATTAATCAAGTTCTGACAACCTACTTACGTCACTTTTCCAACGCTCATCAGGACAATTGGGTCTCTCTCCTACCCTGGGCAGAATTTGCTCATAATAATCATCCCAGCGAATCAACCGCCAAGTCGCCGTTCCTTGTGGTAACAGGTCTGAATCCCGGTGTTCCCCTGCTCTTTTCCACTTCGTCCGGAGTTACCGCAGCAGATACTCTCGCCAAGGATTTTTCGCAGGTCTGGAGACCAGGGAAGCGCTCGAGAGGGCCAATGCCCGAATTAAAAAACACGTGGACAAGACGGAAGGATCCACCCCCGTACCATCCTGGTGACAAAGTCTGGCTTTCGACCAGGCATATCCGCCTGAAAGTTCCTTCTTACAAATTAAGTCCCCGATACATCGGGCCTTTTGAAGTGCTTGGGTGCATTAATGAGGTGGCGTACAAACTGAGGTTGCCGGCTTCACTCCGAGTCCCTAACGCCTTTGATGTCTCGCTCCTGAAACCTGTGGTTCTTAATCGATTCCAACCAGCTGCCATTTCCCCTCCTTCACCAATTGGCTCGGGTGACGTCTTTGAAGTAAAAGACATTTTGGCCATGAAAAGAGCTAAGGGGAAGACTCTTTTTCTTATTGATTGGAAGGGATTTGGTCCCGAGGAGAGGTCGTGGGAGCCTCCAGAGAATGTTAATGCCCCTCTTATCCTGAAAAAGTTTCTGGCCAATGTCAGAAGGGGAGGATGTAAGGAGGGGGGTACTGTGACATCGGCGGCCGTGCCCGCCGATGCCCCTTCTGCGGCGGCGCCCGCCGCGGTCGCCCCTCACCTGCACGCCCCCGTCCGTCCACGCTTCCGTCCTGTGGTCCCTCCGGCTGCTGGCACCCGTGCCGGTCTTAGGTCGCGGGCGCGCGCCTGCCCCTTCTCTTCGTCTGTCCGTGGGCGTCACTGAGGGGCAGGGCTGGGGACGCACTTCCTGCTCCTAAGGTATTTCAGGCGTCTTCCCTATGAGGAAGACGCCTGGTTATCGTGTGGTATCCCGCACTACTCTGGCCTGCATTCCTAGCGCTACTATCCGGCGTCTCCCTGTCCCTGTGCTGTTTCCTGCCCTTCCAGTCTGCCTCCGTCCCTCCTGTCTGTACATTCCCCTCCGTACTCCGCTAGCCTGCTGTCTGCGTTTCGTACCCGTTTCCTGCACTCCCTCGGCTTCTGTACCTTTCCCTGCCGTCCCTACGGGTATAGCTGCCTGGTTCCTTCCCTCTCGGATATCCTCTGTTCAGGTACCCTTGCTTCTGTTCGTTATCCTGGCTCTGTCTCTTGCCTTACTCGTCCTTCGAGCCGTCCCTCCTGGTACCGGCTGTCGCGGCCCTGACCTCTGTGGTCTTGCCCCTAACAATCCCTGTATAGGGGTCGGTCATCACCTGGTGCGCTCGGCCCGGGGGCTCCAGAGCCGCGACCCAGAGGGTCCATTCTCGGGCGTTGTCAGCTCCTGAGCATCACACCCACCTTTCGTGTCTACCTCTTTCCTCATAGACTAAGCTTGCGAGCAGGGCCCTCATTCCTCTTGGTATTTCTTATAATCTATCTGATTATTGTTATGCTGTAATGTCTATTGTCTGTACAAATCCCCTCTGAAATGTAAAGTGCTGCGGAATATGTCGGCACTATAGAAATAAAATTTATTATATATATCCATATAATTACAGTTTCATTAAAGGGAACCTGTCACCCCCCCCTGGCGCTTTTAACTAAAAGAGCCACCTTCAGCAGCACTAAGGCTGCATTCTGTGAAGGTGGCTCTTCTGTTTCTGACCCCCATGAACGCCAAGATATAGAATTTTATAAATCGTTCCTCATACCTGCATTCTGTCACAGAGGTATGGAGTGTCGCCACCTCCCAGCTATCCATCAACCCCCCTCTACAGCGTCCCTGCACCGCCTCCTTCTTTTGTATTTGCCGCCGTTACATGCGCTGTGACAACAGTTCTCGGGCATGCGCAGTGCGTGTTTCTGTGTCCCAAGATTCCCAGCCCCGCAGTGTGAATTCTTCATAACACATAATGTGGACCTAGCCTAACGAGTGCAGCAATTGTTGGGAAAAATAAAACACTTTTTTTTTCCTACACCCATACACTGACATAGGGAAAGACAGAACAGAAGCCTATCTTTAGCAAGTTAATATCCCATTTGCACACATTTACCCTAAGGCTAAGTGCACACGTTGCAGAAAATTTCTGCTCAAAAACCTGAATCCCTTCCCAGAAACTGCACCTATTTTTCCGCAGCGTTTTTTGCGCGGTTTTGATGTGTTTTTGATGCGTTTTTTTCCGCAGCGTTTTCTAAAAGCATGGGAGAAGCCTAAACCGCGGAAAAATCCGCAAAATTAATGTGCATGTTGCATTTTTTACCGCGATGCGTTTTTTTCGCGGTAAAAAACGCATCAATGTGCACAAAAAGTGCAAAATGCATAGAAATTACTGTGCAGCTTATTTTTAGCGGTTTTATAGCAGTTTTATAGTAAAAACCACTAAAAAAACGCTGTGTGTGAACACAGCCTAAAGGATATAAACAACTTCCAAGCAGTTTTAATTTATGCAAGTTATTTTTGGCTAAAAATAATTTTTAAATGGGATTCATTATAAATATTGGACTGTTTGGCTTTTACAGCATCTGTGTATCATAGTACATAACATACTGCAGAATTAGTTAATAGTCAAATCTGTCAGGTCTCCTTAGAGCAGAGCCTGCAATGTTAACCTTCTCTTCTCATGAACCACTGTCGAAGCTGATTTATGGCCAGTTAAGAGTTGATCTTTGATGCTGTCATAAATAAGCTTAGAAGATGGCTCAGGAGAAGAGAGAGAATTATTGATCCTAGTGCCACATTAAGCATTCTGGTAACTTATTTTACAGTCTGTTACTTGCAAAACTGAAAACTGGCCACAGTAGGAAGGGGTCAAAGATCCTGATTGCTAGCAAATAGAAAACTGTTCAATAGGTTCACATAGAAATCTGATGTCTGGTTTTACTCCTTTGTTCACTTAATAAGCATTTTTTTATATTGCAATTCCCCTTTTCAGTGGCTAACTTGAGTTTTATGGGGCCAGTGCAGTATTTGGTCCTGGGCCCCCACTAGCATGTTGGGTAAATGTACGGGTCCATGTGATTATGTCTCCCATCCTGGCCCCTATCCTGTAATAATGACCCTAGTCCTGGCCCCTGTTCTGTAATAATGTCCTCTTTCCTGGTCCTGTCATGTAATAATGTCCAACATCCTAACCCCTTCCTGTAATAATGTCCTTTGATCTAATCCTTTCCTGTAATAATGTCACCTGTCTTGGGCACCCGTTATATAATAATGTCCCATGTCCTGCACCCACATTCTGTAATAATGTACACCTTAGGCTATGTGCACACGCTGTGTTTTTTCTGCGGTTCCGCTGCGGTTTTGGCCGCAGCAGTTCTGCAGACAGTGTACAGTAGCATGTTATCCTATGGGATTTACATTCTGCTGTGCACATGCTGCGGTTTTTTAACTGCGGAAAAGCTGCGGTTTTGAATCCGCAGAAAGAAATGGCATGTCAATTGTTTCTGCGGATTCTGCTGCGGTTTGCCATCTATTCCATTGTCCAGGTGATCAACCGCAGGCAAAACCGCAGGCCAATCCACAGGTCATTTTACCTGCGGTTCCGCAGATAAGATTCCGCAGACCAATCCGCAGTGTGTGCACATAGCCTTCCTGGGCACCCCATTCTATAATAATGTAGCCATTCCTGGGCACCCCATTCTGTAATAAGTCCTCTGTTCTAGCCCTTTCCTGTAATAATGTATCTGTCCAGTGCACCCATTCTGTAAAATTGTCTCCCATCCTGGTGCTCTCATCCAACACATTTTAGGGAAAAAAAAAAAAAAGATTTTTCTCATCTTACTCCACTCCCACAGCAAGCAGTGTCCTCTTCCTGCTCCATAGCTGGTGAAGGGGAACAGACAGCGCATTACAGTGACATCATGTACAGCCAGCAATGGCCACACCAGCGTCAGCTGTCAGCACCTGGTTAGCCGGTGGCATATATAGCTATTGCGGTGACCACCCCCGGGTTAGCCCCCCCTTAGTGAGAATTTGGGTAAAAAATGACTACATTTGTTAGATCTTTGTTAGATCCGGTTTGATCAACCAAAACTAACGTTAGATCACCCCTACAAAATGAGATATTTACGATCTTTTCCAGGGGGGGCTAACCCGTAGCTAGCCCCCCCAACTATGAAATTTGCCGTTTTTTGGATGGATTCTGATAGATATTCGTTAGATCCGGTTTGATCAGCAAAAATTAGCGTTAGATCTCCTTTCGTTTCCGAGATATTGGGGGGGGGGCGGTGGGGGGTTAGCCCCCCCTAATTTGAAATTTGCCATTTTTTGGATGGATTCTGATAGATATTCGTTAGATCCGGTTTGATCAGCAAAAATTAACGTTAGATCTCCTTTCGTTCCCGAGATATTGGGGGTGTCAGGTGGGGGGTTAGGTACGGGTTAGCCCCCCCTAATTTGAAATTTGCCGTTTTTTGGATGGATTCTGATAGATATTCGTTAGATCCGGTTTGATCAGCAAAAATTAACGTTAGATCTCCTTTCGTTCCCGACATATTGGGGGTGTCAGGTGTGGGGTTAGGTACGGGTTAGCCCCCCCTAATTTGAAATTTGCCGTTTTTTGGATGGATTCTGATAGATATTCGTTAGATCCGGTTTGATCAGCAAAAATTAACGTTAGATCTCCTTTCGTTCCCGAGATATTGGGGGTGTCAGGTGGGGGGTTAGGTACGGGTTAGCCCCCCCTAATTTGAAATTTGCCGTTTTTTGGATGGATTCTGATAGATATTCGTTAGATCCGGTTTGATCAGCAAAAATTAACGTTAGATCTCCTTTCGTTCCCGAGATATTGGGGGTGTCAGGTGGGGGGTTAGGTACGGGTTAGCCCCCCCTAATTTGAAATTTGCCGTTTTTTGGATGGATTCTGATAGATATTCGTTAGATCCGGTTTGATCAGCAAAAATTAACGTTAGATCTCCTTTCGTTCCCGAGATATTGGGGGTGTCAGGTGGGGGGTTAGGTACGGGTTAGCCCCCCCTAATTTGAAATTTGCCGTTTTTTGGATGGATTCTGATAGATATTCGTTAGATCCGGTTTGATCAGCAAAAATTAA
This sequence comes from Dendrobates tinctorius, assembly GCF_039654945.1. NCBI lineage: Eukaryota > Metazoa > Chordata > Amphibia > Anura > Dendrobatidae > Dendrobates > Dendrobates tinctorius. The sequence goes on along the minus strand of NW_027361739.1, from coordinate 72,711 downwards.
CGTTAGATCTCCTTTCGTTCCCGAGATATTGGGGGTGTCAGGTGGGGGGTTAGGTACGGGTTAGCCCCCCCTAATTTGAAATTTGCCGTTTTTTGGATGGATTCTGATAGATATTCGTTAGATCCGGTTTGATCAGCAAAAATTAACGTTAGATCTCCTTTCGTTCCCGAGATATTGGGGGTGTCAGGTGGGGGGTTAGGTACGGGTTAGCCCCCCCTAATTTGAAATTTGCCGTTTTTTGGATGGATTCTGATAGATATTCGTTAGATCCGGTTTGATCAGCAAAAATTAACGTTAGATCTCCTTTCGTTCCCGAGATATTGGGGGTGTCAGGTGGGGGGTTAGGTACGGGTTAGCCCCCCCTAATTTGAAATTTGCCGTTTTTTGGATGGATTCTGATAGATATTCGTTAGATCCGGTTTGATCAGCAAAAATTAACGTTAGATCTCCTTTCGTTCCCGAGATATTGGGGGTGTCAGGTGGGGGGTTAGGTACGGGTTAGCCCCCCCTAATTTGAAATTTGCCGTTTTTTGGATGGATTCTGATAGATATTCGTTAGATCCGGTTTGATCAGCAAAAATTAACGTTAGATCTCCTTTCGTTCCCGAGATATTGGGGGTGTCAGGTGGGGGGTTAGGTACGGGTTAGCCCCCCCAATTTGAAATTTGCCGTTTTTTGGATGGATTCTGATAGATATTCGTTAGATCCGGTTTGATCAGCAAAAATTAACGTTAGATCTCCTTTCGTTCCCGAGATATTGGGGGTGTCAGGTGGGGGGTTAGGTACGGGTTAGCCCCCCCTAATTTGAAATTTGCCGTTTTTTGGATGGATTCTGATAGATATTCGTTAGATCCAGTTTGATCAGCAAAAATTAACGTTAGATCTCCTTTCGTTCCCGAGATATTGGGGGTGTCAGGTGGGGGGTTAGGTACGGGTTAGCCCCCCCTAATTTGAAATTTGCCGTTTTTTGGATGGATTCTGATAGATATTCGTTAGATCCGGTTTGATCAGCAAAAATTAACGTTAGATCTCCTTTCGTTCCCGAGATATTGGGGGTGTCAGGTGGGGGGTTAGGTACGGCTTAGCCCCCCCTAATTTGAAATTTGCCGTTTTTTGGATGGATTCTGATAGATATTCGTTAGATCCGGTTTGATCAGCAAAAATTAACGTTAGATCTCCTTTCGTTCCCGAGATATTGGGGGTGTCAGGTGGGGGGTTAGGTACGGGTTAGCCCCCCTAATTTGAAATTTGCCGTTTTTTGGATGGATTCTGATAGATATTCGTTAGATCCGGTTTGATCAGCAAAAATTAACGTTAGATCTCCTTTCATTCCCGAGATATTGGGGGTGTCAGGTGGGGGGTTAGGTACGGGTTAGCCCCCCCTAATTTGAAATTTGCCGTTTTTTGGATGGATTCTGATAGATATTCGTTAGATCCGGTTTGATCAGCAAAAATTAACGTTAGATCTCCTTTCGTTCCCGAGATATTGGGGGTGTCAGGTGGGGGGTTAGGTACGGGTTAGCCCCCCCTAATTTGAAATTTGCCGTTTTTTGGATGGATTCTGATAGATATTCGTTAGATCCGGTTTGATCAGCAAAAATTAACGTTAGATCTCCATTCGTTCCCGAGATATTGGGGGTGTCAGGTGGGGGGTTAGGTACGGGTTAGCCCCCCCTAATTTGAAATTTGCTGTTTTTTGGATGGATTCTGATAGATATTCGTTAGATCCGGTTTGATCAGCAAAAATTAACGTTAGATCTCCTTTCGTTCCCGAGATATTGAGGGTGTCAGGTGGGGGGTTAGGTACGGGTTAGCCCCCCTAATTTGAAATTTGCCGTTTTTTGGATGGATTCTGATAGATATTCGTTAGATCCGGTTTGATCAGCAAAAATTAACGTTAGATCTCCTTTCGTTCCCGAGATATTGGGGTGTCAGGTGGGGGGTTAGGTACGGGTTAGCCCCCCTAATTTGAAATTTGCCGTTTTTGAATGGATTATGATAGATATTCATTAGATCCGGTTTGATCAGCAAAAATTAACGTTAGATCTCCTTTCGTTCCCGGGATATTGGGGTGTCAGGTGGGGGGTTAGGTACGGGTTAGCCCCTCCCCAATTTGAAATTTGCAGTTTTTTGGATGGATTCTGATAGATATTCGTTAGATCTGGTTCAGCAGCGGTCCCGAGGTGTAGATGGAGAAGAGGAGGGGTCCAATTGGGGGAGACCAACAGAGAGAGAGTGAAGTGAGGAGGTGGTGAGTGAGTGGGACAATCTGAAAGTTCGGTCAGTGAGTCATTTTCGTCCCCCATGATGCCTACAGGCCGCCTCTTCACAATCATCGCAGCACACTCCCCCCCCCTTCCTCGCCGCGACACATCGCCAGTGAAGTCCTGATGCTGCCCACAACTGGCCCCCGCCGAAGTCGCCGCTGCTCAAACGGATCTAACGAATATCTATCAGAATCCATTTAAAAAACGGCAAAGTACAGGGGGGCCTGTTTTTTGCATAGCTAGCAAGTTGTATTTTTCCTTGGCACCACTTTGGAGTGCATATAATGTTTTGTATAACTTTTATTTATTTTTTAGGATGGAGAAAATTTTAAAAAAATTAATTGCGCTAATGTTTTTTGAGTTTTATTTTTAGTTAGTTTCCTGTGCGGTAAAAATAGCAGAATAACTTTGTTCTCCGTGTCAGGTCAGACACACCGAAACCAAATTTATGTAATTTTTTTTTTTTTTTACTACTTTTAAAAAGTAAAACGTTTTTTTTTTAAATAATGAGAGAGGATTTGGTCTCACCGCATGCGCAGCCCCGTAGAGCTTTTATTTGTCTGACTACGGAGCTGTGGGATGCCTCATTTTTTGCGGGAAGAGTTGTAGCTTTTATTCGGACCATTTTGGGGTATATCCGATTTTTTTAATTACGTTTTATGCCTTTTTTTGTGACTCAAACAGTGAAAAAAATAGAAATTATGGCTTTTTTTTATTTTTTATGGCGTTTACCGTGTGGAATAAATATTAAAATATTTAATTTTTGGGGGTTAGGATCCCAGCTGACGGTAGGACAGCTGGGTTCCTGCGATTGCCGACGGGGCAAGCTGGGGCTGCCATTCCCCGCCCGACGTGAAAACTCTATGGCGGAGGAATAAGGCCCGGCTGGCCCCGTCGGCAAAAGTCAATGGGCGGTCGTCAAGGGGTTAAAAAAGCCTGTACATAGACTAAACAAAAACTCCTCATGTGGTCTCATTTTTAATCAATTTAATTATCAAACAAATACAGTGGGGGAAAAAAAGTATTCAGTCAGTCAGCAATAGTGCAAGTTCCACCACTTAAAAAGATGAGAGGCGTCTGTAATTTACATCATTGGTAGACCTCAACTATGGGAGACAAACTGAGAAAAAAAAATCCAGAAAATCACATTGTCTGGTTTTTTTTTCATTTTATTTGCATATTATGGTGGAAAATAAGTATTTGGTCAGAAACAAAATTTCATCTCAATACTTTGTGATATATCCTTTGTTGGCAATGACAGAGGTCAAACGTTTTCTGTAAGTCTTCACAAGGTTGCCACACACTGTTGTTGGTATGTTGGCCCATTCCTCCATGCAGATCTCCTCTAGAGCAGTGATGTTTTTGGCTTTTCGCTTGGCAACACGGACTTTCAACTCCCTCCAAAGGTTTTCTATAGGGTTGAGATCTGGAGACTGGCTAGGCCACTCCAGGACCTTGAAATGCTTCTTACGAAGCCACTCCTTCGTTGCCCTGGCGGTGTGCTTCGGATCATTGTCATGTTGAAAGACCCAGCCACGTTTCATCTTCAATGCCCTTGCTGATGGAAGGAGGTTTGCACTCAAAATCTCACGATACATGGCCCCATTCATTCTTTCATGTACCCGGATCAGTCGTCCTGGCCCCTTTGCAGATAAACAGCCCCAAAGCATGATGTTTCCACCACCATGCTTTACAGTAGGTATGGTGTTTGATGGATGCAACTCAGTATTCTTTTTCCTCCAAACACGACAAGTTGTGTTTCTACCAAACAGTTCCAGTTTGGTTTCATCAGACCATAGGACATTCTCCCAAAACTCCTCTGGATCATCCAAATGCTCACTAGCAAACTTCAGACGGGCCCGGACATGTACAGGGTTAAGCAGTGGGACACGTCTGGCACTGCAGGATCTGAGTCCATGGTGGCGTAGTGTGTTACTTATGGTAGGCCTTGTTACATTGGTCCCAGCTCTCTGCAGTTCATTCACTAGGTCCCCCCGCGTGGTTCTGGGATTTTTGCTCACCGTTCTTGTGATCATTCTGACCCCACGGGGTGGGATTTTGCGTGGAGCACCAGATCGAGGGAGATTATCAGTGGTCTTGTATGTCTTCCATTTTCTAATTATTGCTCCCACAGTTGATTTCTTCACTCCAAGCTGGTTGGCTATTGCAGATTCAGTCTTCCCAGCCTGGTGCAGGGCTACAATTTTGTTTCTGGTGTCCTTTGACAGCTCTTTGGTCTTCACCATAGTGGAGTTTGGAGTCAGACTGTTTGAGGGTGTGCACAGGTGTCTTTTTATACTGATAACAAGTTTAAACAGGTGCCATTACTACAGGTAATGAGTGGAGGAAAGAGGAGACTCTTAAAGAAGAAGTTACAGGTCTGTGAGAGCCAGAAATCTTGATTGCTTGTTTCTGACCAAATACTTATTTTCCACCATAATATGCAAATAAAATGAAAAAAAAAACAGACAATGTGATTTTCTGGATTTTTTTTTCTCAGTTTGTCTCCCATAGTTGAGGTCTACCTATGATGTAAATTACAGACGCCTCTCATCTTTTTAAGTGGTGGAACTTGCACTATTGCTGACTGACTAAATACTTTTTTTCCCCACTGTAAATCTTATTAGTACAGTGAAAAACACAAGTAAAAGTAATACCTTACAGAAATAGATATTTAACAGTGAAAACCTGAAAGTTTAGGACTGCAAATCCCTGTAATATAAATAGAACACCTACATTTTAACATCTAGACGGAGTTCCTGAGTTATCGGTGTTTGACTTACACAAAAAACAAAGAAAATTACTAATGTGACTCGATATAAATTTATTGAAATGTTTAATCTCATAGAATACCAATAATAATTTACAATAAATATTCATGAAAGATGTAGGCTGTATCTGAAGAAGAGAAGGACTGGAAATTCCCATGAGTGCAAAGTAACTCAAACAAAACAAAGAAGAACACCAACACCCCAACACCGGGGCATTCCTGTTCTTCTTCTTCTTTCCTTTGAGTTACTTTGCACTCATGGGAATTTTCAGTCCTTCTATTCTTCAGATACAGCCTACATCTTTCGTGAATATTTATTGTAAATTATTATTGGTATTCTATGAGATTAAACATTTCAATAAATTTATCTCCATTTCCCTTTTAGTTTTTCTTCACTCATACAAAAACCCTACTTCGGAATGGAGGAACCGTCTTTGGATAGAAAGAAGTGTGTGGCGGTCGGGGCGCTCCTCCGAGGCCGGCTTAGCTCCTAGTAGAGGCTGTAGCTGTGCTCAGCCTGTGAGGAGCTTGGCAAGCGCTGCTGTGTGTCACTGCCTCCTAAGCGTCCTGACCCAGCCTGCAGATGTCGGATCAGCTCAGACAGCAGCAGCCCTCGTGTAGGTGAGCGGGATGATGAGCTCCATGCAGCCACTTGCTCCTGCTGCCATGTAAGCCATATTGCTGTGCAGCAGGTGGTGAGGAGTGGGACTAGGGACACACAGGAGAGCAAAGCGAAGGCAACATTACTGACTTTGGGGGCATTATTGCTTAAGATGGGGGTATGTGAGGGTTGTTACTTGTATTACATGTATTGTCTGTAAACATTACTGCATGTAACATGGAAAGTGATCCTACTTAATCGCCAATACACCATGGACATCTCAGTGTTTTGGTTGGAATTTCATTTGTAAAGTTGAACTGTCATCAAAAAATAGATTTTGTTTAAAGGGTACCGCAACGTTTTTTTTATTTATTTATTTTTAATTCTGTCATGCTGTGGCTGCTGGCCACAGCATGACAGTAAGTTATGTGCGGCAGTGCGGCGGGACATCTGTCCACCAATGCCGCTGCACCGGTCGGGGGACCCCCTACCCCCGCCGAATCTGGTGAGTGGAAACCTTCAATGACCTGGTGATGAACCAGGTCATTAGGCATAACGCCCACCGCCGCTGAAGCCCGCCCACCCACAGCCATTGAATGGGCCAAGAGTCGACGTCACGTGACGCAGCAGACTGCTGCATCATGTGATGTTGCAGGGGGTGTGGCCTTCATTCCAGGAAGTGGCCGCATCGCAGCCACTCCTGGCCTGCCCCCGGCGCGAGGACCTTGACTCATTTAGCATTTTGCCAGATCAGTCAAGCGATTTCTGGCTCTGGCGGTGGGAGGAGGGCTGCAGGAGGTCAGGAGCACAGCTGCAGCTGCACACAGTTTTCTGTCATGCTGTGGGCATCAGCCACAGCATGACAGAATGCAGAGTAAAGGTTCAGGTACTCTTTAAGGCTTTGTCCATGCTCACAATTTTTCCCCATCAATGACTGCCATCATGGCAGGAAAGAAAAAAAGGTGAGGTGATAGTCCGATTCAAAGTGAATGGGACCATCATTACAATTTTTTGTCTCCCCACTACTTCACCGTCCCGTCATGTCATCATAAGACTGGGTGGGAAAGTAGTGGGGAGAAAATGCTGCTAGCAGCCTTATTCTTGCCGTCATTCACTGACGGTCAGAGCCCTGCCTGTCGTCTGCCCCTCAGAGAATTAATAATTTTCAATGCAGTTTCAGGCCGCCAACTCTCATTTCTCTGGCACCTCCTCTGGTTCATGAGCTGGAGGTGGTCGGATCGCTGACGTCTGGCACACTCTCGTGTACTTGCAATCTGCACATCAGCCTGCATGGAAGTGAACAGTGCCAGCAGGGGAGTTCCTCAAGTATACTGGATGATGTCCGCCATCTGAACACAGAAGCTGGAGGAGGAGACAGATAAGATAATTAGCTGCCTCAGACGGCATGCCTCTGCACACCCATCAGGCTGGGAATGCCTCTTTAGTGGGTATCATGCTTCTTTCTCTTTTGGATTTATATATGTTGGTGTGCTTAAAGGGAATCTTCCACCTAATGCTGCCCTATGCAGCTGGCAGCAGGCCTGTATTGTCCTGCAGACACACAGAATAATGACACCAGTGGCGCTCCACTCCGAGGTGCCGTCTGGGTGCTGCAGCGCCCAGAACTAGGCGCATGCCAGCTATCTAATAGCACGACTAGGCCGGTCATGTGGTCACTAGCCCAGCTCTGCTGCCAGTTCTCAGCATTTCAGTGAAGCATTCTACACTCGTGTGAATGACTAATATCCTATATATGAATAAATTGGCCAACACAAATAACGTAATGGGGAGGCTTGAAGTAAAGGACGGGTTTGCAGCTACTTGGCACATTTTCCTATTGTGCACTTATGTGCTTAAAGTGGGATTAAATTTCCTAACACACAGCTATGTACATCCATTCTCCTGCCGCCATCCATATCTGCACACACTGACCAGCAGATCCATACACACACTCATGCACGGATTACACACAGCAGATCAGACCTTCCTGCATAGAAATATGCCATACATAGGAAATCAATACCAACCTTCACATTTAGTGATCACACTTATACGAGGATGTGTTTCTCTGCCTGCTCTTATGACTAAAGTGAAGCTGAACATCCAAAGAAAAGGGTCACACACAGGGTCAAACAGAGGGCGGGATCAAAATCACTCAAAAGTGGAGACATGGTGTTGATAAAACTACATGCAAATGTAAAAGGAGCTAAGTGGGTTTTCAAGCCATTGCCCCACCTGGTTTTTCCACATGTGGTTTTCAATGGCATCATGCAGTGCTTAGGGAGCGGATGAGCATGTGATCGGCTCCATCATGCTGCACTCCTCTGTTCCACCGCTATGCCACCTGTTGCATTTCCTGCCCTGTATTTAGCTTTCAGGTAACTTTTGATAAGTCATAGAGGCATATCAACGTTTATCTGCTGACGTAGGCTAAGTTCACACTGCTTAAATATGACACCTGTTTTGTCTGAGCCGAAATTAAACTCTGAATGTGGTACTGCAGGGGTTCCTTGGTGTCTCCTGCTGGCGGGGTGACATCGCCCCTCCAGTGTCCTATGCCGGGGAAATGCCAGGGAACCACAGGCAAGCCCTGCAGTACAAGACCCACAGGTAGCCGACAGCAAGGGAGGCCATGAGTACCCGTGCCGCTGCAGCGGAGCACTGCTCACAGGCGTCCCTCTGTTGTGGCACTGTAAGGATTCCCTGAGCTTTCCCGCTGGCAGGGTGACGTCACCCCACCAGCGTTCTGCAGCCTGGGAAAATCCCGGGGAACCCCTTCAGCACCAAACATCACATGCTCACATTGGATTACAGATCAGCTACTACCAGGGGTCAAGTTCTGGGAAAAAAATGTGGGAACTCACCCAAGATTTCCTACTTGCCCCCACTCTGATGAGAGTTACACCAACGTAGTAATGAAATAATACTGCCATACTGTGACTGAATAAAACACCATGCAAAGACCAATATTACTCCTATACAGTGACCATAGATAGGCAGAAACTAGCTACACAGGCGCTCTGCAGACCGCACTAGTGGTTATGTTACTTTTAGGCTTCTTTCACATGATCATATGCGTATTGCGCGCGTTAAAAATGCAGCGTTGTCACTGCACATTTCCCGTCATATTTCACGCAGCCCAGTGATTTGTATTAATGGGCTAATCGTGTAATATGCTACAGAATAGAACATCCTGTAATTGTTTTGGGTTTTTTTACACACATTTGCGTATGCGTGAAAATAACGCATATGAGAATAAACGCATCGGTTTCAATGGGTACATTTCATCGTGAAATACACATGCGTGAAAAACAGCGTATTACACGACAAAACTAAGATCATGTGAAAGAGGCCTTATATCCAGTGGTCACATGCGACGTTTGCTGTTACTGGGGTCATTTGCTTTGCCTATTTCTAGTCCAGACCGCCACAATGAATTTTCCAAGCCGCTACTTGTCTCTGTAGGATTTTGCATTCAGACAGCTACGGGTTAGCCCCCCCCCCCCCAGAAAAAGATCGGAACTATCTCGGGAACAACAGGAGATCTAACGTTAATTTTTGCTGATCAAACCGGATCTAACGAATATCTATCAGAATCCATCCAAAAAACTGCAAATTTCAAATTAGGGGGGGCTAACCCCCCACCGCCCCCCCCCCAATATCTCGGGAACGAAAGGAGATCTAACGTTAATTTTTGCTGATCAAACCTGATCTAACGAATATCTATCAGAATCCATCCAAAAAACAGCAAATTTCAAAGTTGGGGGGGCTAACCCGTACCTAACCCCCCACCTGACACCCCCAATATCTCGGGAACAAAAGGAGATGTAACGTTAATTTTTGCTGATCAAACCGGATCTAACGAATATCTATCAGAATCCATCCAAAAAATGGCAAATTTCAAATTAGGGGGGGCTAACCCGTACCTAACCCCCCACCTGACACCCCCAATATGTCGGGAACGAAAGGAGATCTAACGTTAATTTTTGCTGATCAAACCGGATCTAACGAATATCTATCAGAATCCATCCAAAAAACAGCAAATTTCAAAGTTGGGGGGGCTAACCCGTACCTAACCCCCCACCTGACACCCCCAATATCTCGGGAACGAAAGGAGATCTAACGTTAATTTTTGCTGATCAAACCGGATCTAACGAATATCTATCAGAATCCATCCAAAAAACTGCAAATTTCAAATTAGGGGGGCTAACCCCCCACCGCCCCCCCCCAATATCTCGGGAACGAAAGGAGATCTAACGTTAATTTTTGCTGATCAAACCGGATCTAACGAATATCTATCAGAATCCATCCAAAAAACAGCAAATTTCAAAGTTGGGGGGGCTAACCCGTACCTAACCCCCCACCTGACACCCCCAATATCTCGGGAACAAAAGGAGATCTAACGTTAATTTTTGCTGATCAAACCGGATCTAACGAATATCTATCAGAATCCATGCAAAAAACGGCAAATTTCAAATTAGGGGGGGCTAACCCGTACCTAACCCCCCACCTGACACCCCCAATATCTCGGGAACAAAAGGAGATCTAACGTTAATTTTTGCTGATCAAACCGGATCTAACGAATATCTATCAGAATCCATCCAAAAAATGGCAAATTTCAAATTAGGGGGGGCTAACCCGTACCTAACCCCCACCTGACACCCCCAATATCTCGGGAAAGAAAGGAGATCTAACGTTAATTTTTGCTGATCAAACCGGATCTAACGAATATCTATCAGAATCCATCCAAAAAACAGCAAATTTCAAAGTTGGGGGGGCTAACCCGTACCTAACCCCCCACCTGACACCCCCAATATCTCGGGAACGAAAGGAGATCTAACGTTAATTTTTGCTGATCAAACCGGATCTAACGAATATCTATCAGAATCCATCCAAAAAACTGCAAATTTCAAATTAGGGGGGGCTAACCCCCACCGCCCCCCCCCAATATCTCGGGAACGAAAGGAGATCTAACGTTAATTTTTGCTGATCAAACCGGATCTAACGAATATCTATCAGAATCCATCCAAAAAACTGCAAATTTCAAATTAGGGGGGGCTAACCCCCCACCGCCCCCCCCCCCAATATCTCGGGAACGAAAGGAGATCTAACGTTAATTTTTGCTGATCAAACCGGATCTAACGAATATCTATCAGAATCCATCCAAAAAACAGCAAATTTCAAAGTTGGGGGGGCTAACCCGTACCTAACCCCCCACCTGACACCCCCAATATCTCGGGAGCAAAAGGAGATCTAACGTTAATTTTTGCTGATCAAACCGGATCTAACGAATATCTATCAGAATCCATGCAAAAAACGGCAAATTTCAAATTAGGGGGGGCTAACCCGTACCTAACCCCCCACCTGACACCCCCAATATCTCGGGAACAAAAGGAGATCTAACGTTAATTTTTGCTGATCAAACCGGATCTAACGAATATCTATCAGAATCCATCCAAAAAATGGCAAATTTCAAATTAGGGGGGGCTAACCCGTACCTAACCCCCCACCTGACACCCCCAATATCTCGGGAACGAAAGGAGATCTAACGTTAATTTTTGCTGATCAAACCGGATCTAACGAATATCTATCAGAATCCATCCAAAAAACGGCAAATTTCATAGTTGGGGGGGCTAGCTACGGGTTAGCCCCCCCTGGAAAAGATCGTAAATATCTCATTTTGTAGGGGTGATCTAACGTTAGTTTTGGTTGATCAAACCGGATCTAACAAAGATCTAACGAATGTAGTCATTTTTTACCCAAATTCTCACTAAGGGGGGGCTAACCCGGGGGTGGTATTGCGGTGCAGGGCGCTGGTGGCTCTGCACCGCAATACCTTAATCTTGGGACACACATTCATCTGAAGAAGGCACTGGTGTCAGCAGGTTCCCTCACTCCACAAGTACGTTTGTGTTCACACCCTCTGCGACTGCGATCACTACCCTTCCTCTTTCTATTACTACAGTGATGTGCTGCAGGGTTAAAGCCAGGGGGCATCCTTATTCCACAGGCAGCGTGAATGAACCACAAGGTATTCAGCTTTTATAATCAAAAAGAATATGGGAGTAGAACTCCATAGAAGTCTATGGTCAGTGTAATATGGTTCTGTGCAACACAGAAGTTGTCTGAAAAGTTCTTGAATGGATCTATATGCAACAGTGGGTTTTGAATAAGGTTGAAGTCACACATTAATGAAACACGGTGGGAGTACGGACTGTGATTGACTGCTGGTCTCCTGACCCCCAACACGTCAGTCTAAGGGTGTGTGCACACGCTGCGGATTCTTCTGCGGATTTGTCCGTGCGGATTTAGCAAAATCTGCAGGTAAATTTCAGGTCAAAAGACCTGCGGTTTATCTGCGGTTTTGCTCTGCGGTTTATCACCTCTACAGTGGAGGAGATGGTAAACCGCAGCGGAATCCGCAGAAATAATTGACATGTCAATTCTTTCTGCGGTTTAGAAACCGCAGCAAATCCGCACCATCTGCACTGCGGTTTCCATTTCCCATAGGATATTATGGTACTGTACAACGCAGCAGAAACTGCTGTGGATCCGCAGCATGTGCACACACGTTAATAAGCCATGTGTCACACATGTCTGAATTGGACCTAAATCTCCTTCACAGCCTATAGTGTAAATTAACTGATGCGGTGGATTTGCCATTATATTGCAGATATTTTTCAGTATATCTGCAACGGAATACAGAGTAAAATTTAATGCAGATGTTGCCACTGCGTAAATTCTGTAGTAAATATGTTCCAGACCTTAATGTTATGTCACATGTGGTATTTTTGCAGCGTTTTTCGTTTATGCAGCATATTTTCTGCGCAAATTACAGTACGCAGCGTTTCACAGTACCAGCATAATCAATGCGATTTCTGAAATCTCGTGCACATGCTGAGCTTGTTTTCCTTTTGAGCTCTACTGCATTCTTGCACCATTCCAATTCTTTCAGCCTTTCTGCAGTGCTTTTTCCACTTGAATTGGGGGGAAAAAATGCATGTAAAAATGCGCGTATTGTACACAGTGTTTATCCATCCACCACTCACATTTTTACTGCACAAAAAAATGCAACATGTGAACATACCCTAGGCTTTGTGCCCACAATGAATTTTGGCGGAGCTTTTGAGGCTGCATATTTTTGCTGCATCAAAAACGAGGCATCTTAACAGATCGAGCAAAGTGGATGGGATTTGTAGAAATCTCATGCCCACTGTGCTTTTTTTTTTTTTAACTCATTGTAAACTGGCCGGTGGTGCAAGTTTCAAATCCACATGACTATTTCTCTTATGGGTACGCTGAGTTTCATATGCAGATTTCTCCAATAGACTTGCATTCGATGCGGAATGTCTGCAGGTAAATTACGCACGTGTTAGGGTGGTTTCACATTAGCGCTTTTTAAGCGCACGCACGGCCGGGGGTAGCTCCGCCCCCGAGCCGGCTCTCTGCCCGGCGTGCCCGCCCCTTGCTTGTAGCGCCGCCTCCTAGCGCACAGCGGCGCCTGCGATCGGCGCACCCTATCTTTAGCATAGGGTGCGCAGATCGTGCGCAGGCCGTGCGCTAGTTGCGCTTTGACCTGCGCTGCGCACTTTTGACGGTGCGCCGTGCGCGCCAAAATCCGAAAAGTTTGATTTTGGCGCGCACGGCGCACCGTCAAAAGTGCGCAGCGCAGGTCAAAGCGCAACTAGCGCACGGCCTGCGCACGATCTGCGCACCCTATGCTAAAGATAGGGTGCGCCGATCGCAGGCGCCGCTGTGCGCTAGGAGGCGGCGCTACAAGCAAGGGGCGGGCACGCCGGGCAGAGAGCCGGCTCGGGGCGGAGCTACCCCCGGCCGTGCGTGCGCTTAAAAAGCGCTAATGTGAAACCACCCTTATTAGTGCTTTTCTGCGTAATTTCCCTTGGCGAGTTTAGTTACACATTGATACAACACTACATACACACATTTATTTAAAAAATACTCATAGGAGGACTGCTTTAAGGCCACGTTCACACTTTCAGTAATTTGGTGAGTTTTTTACCTCAGTATTTGTAGGCCAAAACCAGGAGTGGAACAATCAGGCTGCGTTCACACCGTCAGTATTTTACCTCAGTATTTGTAAGCCAAAACCAGGAGTGGAACAGTCAGGCTGCGTTCACACAGTCAGTATTTTACCTCAGTATTTGGTCAGTATTTTACCTCAGTATGTGTAAGCCAAAACCAGGAGTGGAACATTCGGAGGAAAAGAATAATAGAAACCAGTCACCACTTCTGGATTCATCACCCTCTCCTGGTTTTGCCCTACAAATACTGAGGTAAAATACTGACCAAATGCTGAGGTAAAATACTGACCAAATACTAACAGTGTGAACGAGGCCTCATATGAATTTTTTATTCAGATTAAATTTATTTCCTGTGGATTGAAAAATCCACAAAACAAATATAACACAAAATATATGTACATTGTTTGGGTTTTTTTTTTTAGCTATCACATTGCAGAAAATTGTATGTGTAAAATTAACTTAAATGTGGTATTTCGCAATTTAGGCGTAAAGCATTAAAGAAAATTTTTGAACCCAAATAAAATTTATATATATTGCTATAGAGGAAGATGGAATTTTGGAATGAAAATAAATAATATAGATTGATGCCTGCAGGACAGCATTAGAGGTTATAATAACGGGTGGTATCGCATTGCACCTTATCACATCACAGGAGCGGAGATAACCATCTGACATGGCACTCCTCACTGCTGCAAGTTTAGGTATTTAGGCTCTGTTTAGGGTTAAGATCCCCACCTTCCAACGACAGGTGTGCAATAAATACCAAAGATACCATGCAGGAGCTGTCGCTATATGGTAGGAGAGAGGTGAGCATGTCTGTCATAGGAATAGAATCAAAAGCAATTCATGAATGTTCCCATTATCTCCGTTTCTAGTGTTCTTCCATTAGATTTATGCCAATAAGGCGCTTTTCCACTTGCCGTGTTTTTGTGGCCCCAATAGATTTCTACGGGGCTGCAAAAACGGCCCGCAAAAATAAATCGGAGCGGTGTGTGCCATATGGCCGTGAGGGCTGTATATATGGCCGTGAAGAAATGTCGAGCTTGTTTGATATTTATCACGGCACACGGATACAGCCTCCATTTAAAACAATGTTACAGGAAAAACGGTAGCTTGTTTTTGCGGATCGACATTTTTTTCCCTGCAATTTGTTACAACAGGGAAAAATGGCGATCCGAGAAGGTTTTTTGCGGCCCGTCTTTGCGGGAGACTGCAAAAAAACACGGCAATACTGCCCATAAAAATGGGCCGCAAAAAACCCGGCATATGTAAAAGTAACCTTAGTCTCTGTGTGCACATAGCCTTTCTGATGAGTTTTAGGAACAAGAAACTTAGCTAATTAGGTTTCTAAATTACTTTTTTTTTTTTTTATTGTGGCTTTTAGCACGTTTTGCATTTACCTGTGTTTTTTAGCACATTTTTTTACACTGCTTGTATTTCGTCTTTTTTTTTTTTTATTTTTGGTTTGTCAATTCCTAAATAAAACTACTCCTTGTTTTGGAAACTTTCCATGCTGCGTTAATTAGCTTGGATAAAACTTTATCAATAAGTCTATGTGCGGATTACATGCATTTCCAGTCTCAAAATGTTCTAAGAACGCATATGCAAACAAAATTCATATTAAGGGGTCGTTCATATGTCCGTTTCTCTTGTACATACAAAGGTCAATAGAGCTGTTCACATGGCTGTGATTTTTTTTTTTTTGATTGAAGGTCTGTGCAAAATGGCAGAGACATGGCTGATCTTGAGCAGATTGACGTATCAAAATTGCACATCTGTGGTGGGTTAGCATGCTGTCCATATTAAAAATGGATGAGAGAGGTGTGACTGTAGCCTCTGATAACATGTAGAGGCTTTTCTTGGATTACATATGTACAAGGATAATGTCTAAGCAATTCATCTTTGTGCGTAGAAAGCCGTATGGCTTCAAATGGCGGTTATGTAATTCAGTACTTAGGAGCCATATGACTTCATACAGGCTGAGGGAAGAGTCAGATGGCCGTATAACTTGGGCGTGGATCGCAACGCTCCGACTAGCCGGATCAACTGCGTAGAAATACATGCTGTGACGCTTGGGAGAGCGACTGCCATTCTGCGTTCCGAGTTGTTGTTCAGCCACCTGACTCTTAGCTAGGCGCACCATTTTTATCTCTTGCTGGACCTCAAATAGGTTTTAAAAAGTGATATTTCTTCAGTTGTTGTGCAACTACAACCCTCAGCGTTCGCCGACATTGAATCATCACAAGTAACCCATGCCGATGTGTTTGGTGTTATCTTTATGCCATCCGCGCTCTGATGATCAATGAAGCCTAATTATAAAAGGCATCAGCCTGAAAAAACAAATATACTCCAAATCCACTGAGGGCTCTGACAGGTGACTACACCTGCACAGAATAACAAACCCAGCCCCTGCTTTATGTATAGGCATGACCCTGGCCTGTGGGCATGATATACTGCTGATATCACTTACTCCTACACATGGAGACACAATGTGTGATTTGTGCTATGGATCTGAGGTAACCTGAGCAGTACTGCTGTGTCTGTACTAATGACTTTATGGTAGCAACTAATCAAATGAGGAGTCCTCTCAGAGCACCCATGATTTCCAGAATGTTAGGGCTCTATAGAAGGCACAGACCAGTAAAAAAAAGTCCAAATTTCCTCAGTATTTTGGATCAAATTTTATTCACATTGGTCCGTGTTAGTTTTATCAATCAGATTTAGACCTCCTTCACCCATTTATATAACATAGATGAGAAAAACTGGTACCTGTGTCATAAGTGTTTTCACCATCACAGTGTGATTTTGTTTTATTTTTCTGGTGTGGATAAAAGAAATTTATTACAAAGCTTGTCTTACTTTGTGATGTTAAACGAGTACAGCACACGGACTGTACGAAGACCTCATCCATGTGTTGTAGGTGCTTTTCACTGACCCATTAACTTGAATTGGCCCTTGTCCTCCGTGCTGCTGGGAAAAAAACGGACATGGTTTGCATAGACATACAGATATTTGTGTGTGTGAAGAGTAAGGTACCACGTGAATGTGTGATGGAGGTCTCAGGGTGCCTGTAGACAAGTATATGAAAAATCATCTGGGTTTCATCCAGAAAACTCAGATTTACTATGAAGCTTCTTCTTTGAGGACAAACTCTTTAAAAATGAACATGTCACTTCTTTTAAACACTAGGCATCTTTGAAAGACTGAAGTGTGTGTAGATAGATGGATAGATATGGGATGGATAGAGATCATTCAAAACGCCTGCACAAGATCAAGTCATTTTCTCATACCAGTTGATAAGACCATTGTTGTGTTCATTTTGTTAACGATCTTTCTGTCTTTTTTTTTTTTTTTAGGTTCGCTACACACAAATTCAAGTTTTTACCTGTTTTTTACAATTATTGGTAACTTTTTGAAAGTTTGGCAGGGCTTAGCAGTATAATATTAGGTGCCTATTTTCGGCTAATATATTTATTACTTTTGTAAGAAATGTGACCTTTTGATGCAGACAAGTCTGAGATTAATTTTTTGTCACATTGATGGACAAAAGTGCGCAAAAGTTAAAGAAGGTGCATCCTAGGCCAGGTACACATAGCGCTAACAGCAGTCCATTCAACGCATAGCGCTGACGGACTGCATTAAGGCTACTCCCATAATGTGATCGCGTTATGTCCTCCCGCTAGGGCAGATGCTTCATCTGCGCTAGCAGTGACTGCGCCTCAGACGCTGCAGCCTGCGTCCGAGGCTCCGTCACAAAATGACGGCATATCGCGAACGCATGCCGATTATGACATGCGTTAGCGATGCGCTCGTCTATAGCTGTAGATGGGTGCGTTAACGCATCTGTTACATAGCGTTAATGCCTCTATGCACCAGATGCGTTAATGGCAGCCCACTAACGCTATGTGAACCCAGCCTTTCTCCAGTCAGTTTGATTTAATTGCTTGATGCTCAAAAATGCCAGTCTTAAAATCTCATTGGTCTCTCCAAAAAATGATGGAAAAAATGCAATGCAACCACTGTGTGTGGATGTGCCCAGACAGGTTGTGGACATGACTGACTAATTTTGTTTAAAAGGGTAGCCAACGGCCCACTCGCCACCCCAACCATCATTCATCTGGGATGCCTGTTTGTCTCTTTTTGCCTCATAATGCTGTTTGATAATTTATTTTAAGTTTGACAACCCCGCTTGTATATTATTTCTGCTGAAACCCTATGTGCAAATTGCCTCTTCAGAGAGGAAGATGACTTGATGGACTCTATAGCGCCATCTGTTGGAAGCAGCAATCCTACAAGTGACTGTTGACCTTTTATCCAGCCTTAAAAATGTGACTTGGAAAAAAGCCAAACCAGAATCTCCAATTTGTAGATATGGGGTTTCAGGGAATTGCCCCTCATCAGCGCAAAGTATGAGAACTGATTTGGCTAGGTGAGAGGATTTTGAAGCCCTAGTACTCCAAACAGAGATGGTGCACTAGTAGGGATCCAGCCCTTGTATACTATAAATCCAAAGATGTAGGAAATGTATTTGCAATCCAATATTGAGTATACGTTTGTCATTTGATTCTGAACTGACCTTCATCAGGTACACAGATAGTATTTGCAGAAAGCAAGTTTGTGTTATTGGTGATAAACGCGTTGTGGCCGCTTCATATAATGCCCCACACTGACATTCTGAGATACGTGCACTCTGCACAAGCAAAATCCCTGTTTTTTTTTTTTTTGTTTGTTTGTTTTTTTTTGTTTTGTTTTATGTTTTTATAGAACTTGCTTTCTAGTCATATTATGTTTGATATTGAATGAGTCACAAGAGAATTTACAAAAATATACAAATCACCAGACAGGTGCTACATGGTGCCAAAAGATGTCCTTGTACCAAATCTGTCCTCTATGCCCCAGTATAGTTGAGATATTCATGCACATGCCTGAATCGTGTCCTGAAAGCCACAAGTAATTAACAACTGTTAGCTTAAACCTGTGTAACGCTCAGATGCGTGTGTCTCTGGATAAGCCTAATATTCCATGTATGACCTGCAACACAAGGTCTTTACATCCTACTCACGGTGCGAGTTACGGTATATAAGGCACCACAAATCCTGTACAAAGGAATTAAAAACCGTATTGGCTGTTTCAGTAATTGTATGTATTCCTGCTGGAGCATCAGTTTCTAGCAATGCACTGTGTATTATGTTGTCTGTTAGTCTTCTTGGAATTGTATAAATACACTGACTACTAAGAATATTATTCCTTTTGTCGACGGGACTTCAAAGTGCAGATCCTGACTCTATGCAATAGTTCAACATTTTTTATTCACCTACAATCCCTTGTAGCAAAAACCTGATATTTGTGCAAATCTCACCAAATAAGTCACAGAATGCGTAAAGGTGTGCCTCTGAAGGCAACAGTGGTGCGGTGAATAGTGTCGTGAGGTTTTACAGTTCACGCTACACATAACACCTATGTCCTGTGGTTTCTTGGTGTATATTGTGTAGTACCGGGGCAGACACTGACAACTTGGGGCCCCTGCGCAAGAAATGTGTCTCTGCCCCCCTTCCTTTATGGCGACAAACCTACAGGTTATACAGCCAAACACATATCTTCCATAGTCTCCTTTATTATCTATAACTAGAGACAGCACTATACATAAGTGAGTACACTATACACTAAAGGACTGTGCTATATATAATAAGCCTACATTTCTCTGTGTGCAGTGTCGGTGTGTTGCGAGCTTTTACAGTTGCGAGCTTTTACACTTTTACAGACGTATTGAGCATGTCCTACTCTGATCAGAACGGGGCATTCTCTGACCCTCACAGATCTCATTTTCAGATCCATGATTTTCACGGATTTGTGAATGGACCTATAAAGCTTTCCGAGTTTGTGAGCCACCTGATTAAAAAAAAAAAAAAAAAAAAAAAATCTGGCAGCTCTTGGACATTTCACACAAATTTGAGAATGTGAACTAAGGGATTTTATAGATAACATTATCACTCCACCTCACACAGAAAAGATACAGAATAATATTTACATCCAGGTACTTGCTGCTGTCTCATGATTAGTCCTATATTTTTTTTTTTTTTTTTTTTTTGTTCTCCATCTGGTCAGACACTCATGTCGACATCTTCCAGTCACGGCTCGTTTTGTTACGATTGTTGCAGGCCTAAGAATAACAAGCTCTCATACGTTGCATGCATACATATGTCGCCCCTGCATGCCCCACCATTAATATACTATTAGCCATGTACCAATCAAAATATAAAGTGCTAAGCAGCCCCCCCCATTAACTATAATCCCTGACTCCCTATAATAGTGGTCCCCAACCTTTCTGACCTTGAAAGCCACATTCAGCTTAGAGAGAGGGTCGTGAGCCACATTCAGTTCCCACCCCCTTCAATGTAGTGTCAACCAAAGCCGTCATTACCGGTATAATGATAACCAAAACTTTTCCACAGAAATCACTCCAAAGCAGTACACTGAGATCCAGGGGTTCCACAACACCCCCATTCAGTATTCTTCCATCAAGGACACCCAACGCACTGTCACATCCAGCTTTGAGCATCTCTAACAGGTAGTATCATACTCCAGCGTACCATACCTAAACCATCTCTATACCCCTAAGACCAGTGTATGTGCATCCAGATCTGCTCTTCTGTGCAGGGCTAATCACAAAATTCACCATTTTGAGATGTGTTCCTGGGTCGCCCTCCCAGGGCTGTGGGGTACTTGGTACCGGGCCGGTGTCAGGGGGATGTGTCACAGCAGCGGTGACCCAGACCGTGGCCCTGGGCGCCCAAGTCAATGGCGGAATGTATATGTAGTGAATGTAATGGAATAGTTCGTGACGCCACCTGTGGTGCTCGGCAAGGGAGGTATTAAGCCGACGCTGCAGACAGATCCTCTGGAACAGATGGTAGGATGCATCAGTGATGGTATAGCCCTCCACAGGCAGGGCTGATGTCCCAGGGCAGTGTAGTTGTAATGGTTGTGGAAAGGCGCAGGCAGTGTAAAGAATGGTACCCAGATGTAGCGGTGCTGAGCAGGTTGGCGCAGGAATGAATGGAGGACACTGAGGCTTGCAGTTCCAAAGCTTTACTCACAGTCTGCGGTACACAAGGGTGCCTGCCTCTGGGCCGTGTCCTCCGGGTCAGAGACTCAGCCAACCTCCAGGCCAGATGGGAAGCTTCTCTTCAACACTCCGCCAACATGTACCTTTCCTGAACGACTCCTCTATTGCGCCTTAAAGTGTGAAGATCTCCAATACCGTTGTACTCTGAAGTTCCTCCTGTCAGATGTTCCTAACAATTCTACTCGTATGGCAGACAGCTGTAGCCTCTCTGGGATCCCTTTCTCCGGAGTCCTGGCTCTCTATTCAATTGCTGTTGTGCCCCAAGTCTTAGTTAGGAGTAGTGCATTTACAGCCAACTAGTCCACTGGTGTCTGCTGCAGAACCATAAGTGTCCATACAACCTCGGGGACCGGGCCCCGGCCTTGCGCTGAGAACCTATAGGCAGGGTTCCTCTTCCAACCCACGTCTCCTCTCTGTTCTCCTACGCCTCGTTCCGTACTGATCCTTCTCTCTCTTATGGAAGCTTAGGTTGCAGTTCTACGTCTTTCTCCTTCTGTTCCTTTCCTGTGCCAGCTGGCTCAGATCACTGAGGCAGCTGCAGCACTCCTTCCTCCATCCCTTCTTCCAGGGATCCCCACTCCTCCCGAGTGGCCACCTTCCTCACTGACCTTCTGTCAGACTGAACCTCCAGACTGAACCTCTAATCCTACACTTTCCCACTCTTTTATATATCTATAAACTCCACCCACCTCCCAGCACATCCAGTGTTCAATGCAGGGAACCACCAGAGGTGCTCTGCTACTCTGTAAGGACTGAGCCACAATGTGGTTGTGCAGAACTACCCTGGTGTGTTGGAGTGTGGAAAGGAGTTCCCACCTTACCTGGATGGTGGGGCACTACACCTTAGGAGAAGGTGCAGTACCTCTGTGGCGACTGAGCCTCAGGGGCGCCACATTCCTCATACGTGTTTGCTAGACCTGGACCTAGTGCACCAAGCTGGCAGACAGTCGTGAGTCACAATTCATAGGACCGCAAGGCACGTGTGCCTCCCGAGCTACAGGTTGGGGACCCCTGCCCTATAATATAAACTATTCAGTCTGTGACTCTCCCCAATTACCTATAAGACTATGTGCGCATGGAAAATATGCAAGGTTGTACAGTACAAGTGAAGTGAATGAGATCCCTGAAGTCTCATGCACACTCTGCTTATTTTTTATTTTCTTGAAGATTTGCAGCAGATTCAAATCTGCATAATGTCAATTCTTGCAGCATATATCACCCATACTAATGGGGGCAAATGTGAAACAAGCAAGGCAAAAATGAAGGAAAAAATTAATGTATTTTATGCAGTGTTCTTCCTGCCAACACATAAGGATATGCAGAATTTATCTCCTGCAAAACCTGATCGTGTGCACATAGCCTTAGTCCCTGTCCTGTGTTCCTCAATTCATTAGAAGTCCATGATTGCATCCTAATGAATTTGGGGGTGAGAGAAGACATTATCAGGTACTAAACATCCTCCACCACCTACCAATTCATTACAAGTCCCTGATAGCGCCTTCTCCCACCTTACAACTCATTATAATGAGTCCTATGCACCTTGCCCCCTCCTCTCCCAGTCCCCCATAAATTTTAAATCCCTGATGGTGTCCTCCCCATCTTACAATTCATTATGACACGATCAGGGACCTGGCACCCTCCACCACACAATCAATTTATTTTACATCCATATCTAACGTCTTCCTTCTCCTCCTCCCCCTGTTCATAAGTCCATCATAAGCCCTCCTTACTCCCTTCCCTATTCCTCACCACCCTCATTGTCCTCTCCTCCACCCATTGTTGTTCGCCGGCAGCTTTTTCTCTGACACAGGCTCGCTCTGCTTGCTGATGTCATCAAGCCGGACGCACCTTTGTCAGGAAAAAAGCGCTGGACAGGACGCAGAGGACGGATCCCTGCAGCTCCGCTGCCATTTTCTCCTGTAGGTAGCGGAGCCCTCCGCACATGAGGGCAATCTGGCCATGTTGCCACAGAGCCTTTAAGTTCTGAGAAACTGGCAAGATTGCTTTCAGTACTAGCTGCCCTGCAGTGGCATCGGGGGCCCCCCCCCCCCTGTACCTCGAGACCTGGTGCAGCTGCACCGGCGGTATGTCCGCCTCTGGTGTAGTAAGTGATACAATGTGAATTGCCATGTATTATGGTAATGCATAGTGAAGGGTAAGCAAAGGATAAGACGGTGTAATATGCTTAGTGCATACTGTTAGAAGATGGTAACTGTAGTTGAGTAGTGATATTAGAATGTAGGTGAAAGGTTAAGTCTACCAAGCAACAGACCGCATGACAGATAGTTAATATTTGGGAGTCGCCTATAGAGAGAGGGTGCTGGTAAAGAAGATTACTTCCTGATAATAGATCAGATAGCGATAGTGAGTTTTAGTGACAGTTACAAAGTGAAGTGCAAGGGACTGAAGTAATGACTATTACATATTGTTCAGGCAATATGAGGGCTTACAAGACTCCCTGCATACATTCCTGCAACGTCCGGAGTGTATGTCTTCATACAGGTGCTATAGAGCACACCATAACTCCTTCTGTACAGCAGAAGTTGGACATGGAACCATGTGAGGGAAAGGTAACGGATCTCTGATATATTGTGGTACTGAACGGGAATACCTGGGGCTGACAAAAGCAGTGGATGTAGGGATAGTTCAGGAAGAATGAAAAGTAAAGCTGGGTATGTACTGTATTACTGAAATAAGAAATGTAGGGTGTTGTGCACAGAGTAATACAATCTGATGTACTTGAACTGTCCAGTAAACTTTTGTGTTGAAACTAATTGGGTGTCCCCTGAGTTGCGTGCGGCTGTTCCTGAATGTGGAGAATTGAAGACAATGGAGGCCTGGGGCTTACAAGTAAGTGTAATGCACCCTACATGAGACTGCACACTGAGACTGGGACACCATTTTCCTGTAAAGTGCCAGGATCTTATGGAGTAGCAGCTCAACCATGGCTAAAGCCCTCTGGCACCTTACAAATGTACTTAGGTTTTTTTGCAAGTCTTGCTCAGATAAATAGGACATTAACAAATTTCTTCAAGTCTGCTACATGTGACTATCAATAAAAGGGTTTCCCACAAGTGATCTCTATAACCTATCCAAAATGTCTGATTGTTGGAAGAAGACTGAGAACCAAGGGCATGGCTATTTTTGTAAGCTCCTTAGCCTGGGTTCACGTAGCTTTTGCTATTAGTCAGTGACTCCATAACTGTTTACATCACAACCACCGCATATGTGCCGACAGGACCATTGACTGATGATGGAGCCACTGTGTTGTTTCATGCATAATATTTGGCTGAATACACCTGTAGGGGAAGTGGACTGACCTATGGACGTGTCTGCAGCAGGAAGGTACTGTAACTGTACAATGTGCTTGACGTGGACTGCTGTATGTGAATGTGGGAGACAGCTGGAGATAGTAAGGGATGGTGGAGTACTAAGTTTGGCCACTAGGGGGAGACCAGGGACAGCAGAAACAGAAGGTGTAGTACTGTAGTTTGGCCACAAGATGGCAGCAGAGCAGTGAGGAAAGGGCTTATCAGCTTAAGGCTATGAAACCGCAGAGTCATGGGGGGGGCGGTGTTACAGGAGCTCTAGAAGGGAATTCCCAGAGAGAGGGATATAAGAAGGGGTAGAGAATGCCAGAAGGGAGCCAGTCCAGGGAGAGGAGCTTAGGAGAAGAGACTGAAAGGAGGAGGCGGACAGAGAAGAAGCTCCAGCAGGGACTGAGGAGGAAGATGGGGGGGGGGGGGGGGGGGGGGAATGGCCCTGACAGAAGAGCCACAGGACAGAGAAGGTCCGGGGGTACCGGACGGACTCGGACGGGTGAAGCGCTGTGGTGGTAGGCCTAGGGAAGCCACAGTGAAAGAGCCGCGAGGGATGTCAATTAGGAAAAGGAAGAAAATGAAGGTACCCGAGCCTGTGTGCGAAAGTTGTCGTTCAGCTGCTGTGTGGTTCTGCAGTCGAGAGGACGGCCAATAAAGAGGACCTGTTGAACGCACATCGGTGTCTGTCTCAAGTCTGTTCGCGGCGGGAAAAAGGACCACCCCCCCCTAGTTGGTTCACATACCTACACACCTACTGGAGACTGGCAGCAAGATGTAATAAACTACATTTTTCTGCCCACCTCATCTAGGCATATATGGCTGAAAACTGAGGCTGGGAGCAATACTTGTCTACCCCGTGCTGCCTACCTGCCTCCGATAGGCGTAAATGGCTGAAAATGATGCATGGCAGATCATATTATGTTTGTCTGCATAATCGCAGTCAATGGCCCATCGTCGTATACACTAATTCCCGTTTTGTGGGGATTCGGACTTAAGCCCTGATGCAGCCATTGAGTGTAGTGGCAAAAGCTATGCGAGTCCGATCTTAGACACTGAATGGAGCAGCAGTCATCATCTATAACCATGCTGCTCCATTCAATTGTAATTACAGTTGGGAAGGATTGGGACCTGGGACACCTTTCTAGTGATCACTGCAGACTAGGGCCATCTATCGGAAAACATAATTTCCAGTAGCAGCAAACACAAAAAGTGAATATAAATGTATCTGTGCAGCAATGTAGAGAGCAGTTGATCACGTCCAGTCTGCCATGAGTGCCACTCTAGAAACGCCAACCATGGCTGCGTGTCTCTGCTGGTCTCTTCCAGGCTCCCTGTGTAAGTCATAGTGGTTTAATAGAAAAAGTGTAGCCCATATAAATAAAATATGGCCAAGGCTTTATTCATGAACCTTTTAAAATCCAAACCAACTGAGGCAGCACCCATTAACGCTTTTTAGTCACATGTAGTGCACATAGTCCTAATGAAGCAAATCGATGTGCACTTACGTGGGGGTTATAAGCCGCCAATAAGCAATCTACATGGCAAAAATACAATAATACCCAAAACTCATTGAAACCCCTTGCATGTGTGGTAGGTGCAGTCTGAGCAGAATCTTGGAAGTAATCTGGAGATCTTCATTAGTTATGTGGTTCAGAGATGGCTGTCCAAGAGCTACATGTGCATCCTATGTGTGTATTGTCATTGTTAACACAGCCATAGAAGTGCCACCAGAAAATAATTACACCCCTACCTCTATACTATGGCCAAGGAAATAATATGAATGTCCACTGAGGGATTGCTGTAGGTGTTTTTGGTGTGTGGGGGCAGGAGAGACATTGTCCCTCCTGCCAGAGCTTCTCTTTTGAGGTATTTTAAAGGCCTTTGGGCAGACTGGTATTTGATTCTTTTAATGACTACAGTTAAAGGGGATGTAGCTGTTATCACTGTGACAATAGCTACTGTGGAATTTCCTTTTTTTTGCTTCCCTACCGTATAAAAGTCACTGCTACTGAATATATAGTAATGCACCATTCTTCAGTCATTGCGAGAAGTCGGGGGGGCTTCCGACCCTTAGTTTGGTTTACTTAATAACAGTCCACCCTTTGTCCAAGACTATGGTCACATAACCAGCACTGTGGCTCAGTGATTAGAACTGTTGCTTTGCAGTTCTGGGTTCAAATCCCACCAAAGACAACATCTGCAGGGAGTTTGTATGTTCTCCCCACGTTTGCGTAGGTTTCCTCCGGGTACTTCGGTTTCGTCCCACACTCCAAAGACATACTGATCGGGAATTTAGCCTCAATAAGGACAGTGT
Organism: Dendrobates tinctorius; assembly: GCF_039654945.1. Taxonomy (NCBI): domain Eukaryota; kingdom Metazoa; phylum Chordata; class Amphibia; order Anura; family Dendrobatidae; genus Dendrobates; species Dendrobates tinctorius. Next base: position 46,271 of record NW_027361739.1, on the reverse strand, counting down.
TAAATGCTGCAGAATTAATGGTGCTATATACAGTGAGTATGGAAAGTATTCAGACCCCTTTAAACTTTTCACTCTTTTTTGAATTTACCAAATGGCTGCAATTAAACAAAGTTCATTTTTCTCATTAATGTACACTCTGCACCCCATCTTGACTGAAAAAAAAACAAATGTTGAAATTTTTGCAAATTTTATTTAAAAAGAAAAACTGAAATTTCACATGGTCATAAGTATTCAGACCCTTTGTTCAGACACTCATTTAAGTCACATTCTGTCAATTTCCTTGTGATCCTCCTTAAGATGGTTGTACTCCTTCATTCGAGTCCAGCTGTGTTTTAATTAAACTGATAGGACTTGATTTGTAAAGGCACACACCTGTCTATGTAAGACCTCTAGGTCCCTTATGATATGGGTGGACCAGTTAGAGAAACAGCTGTGAGATGAGGTACCCAGAAACAAGGTACTGGAGTCCATTCCCTTGGTACAGAGGGCAGCTGCTTTCTTAGCTGATTCTTCGGCTGACTCACAGGGTAACATCCAAGTCTGCAGCTCTCTAATGCAGCTCATAGAGCACTTGGGCTGCAAATCTCCCAGCCAGCATTTGAGCCAAAGTTAAAACTATGTTCAATCCCATGTGAAGGAGCGTTTTTGTTTGAGGGGAACATTAGACGACATCCCTCTTTAGAAGGCAGGGGATAAGCAAGAAGGTTCCCTAACCTGGCCACCCCCACAATTAAACAGGTGTTTTAGAGTAGAAAATTCTTCTGTAGAAGGCCCCCAAGGGAGCAGAGTAGTGAGGGGGAAGAGGAAAGACAAGCGTTTCCTCTTCGGAAATTTCTCTCATGATAGGAAATCCTCAAAGTGACAGTTTTTTTTTTTTTTTTTTCCTGGTTGGGGGGTAGAGAGACTATCCCAGTTCCTTCTGGCCTGGGACAAGGTCTCAAAACAACCCCTCAATAATTAATCTGGTAGGGAAGGGCCTTCAGATAGACTTCCATTCCCTCCCTCCCCAGAACTTTATCGTGACTCCCTTTTGTTCCTCTCCAGAGGAACAAGAGTCACAGGAATGCAAAGTTTTGAACCTGGCAAGCAGAGCAGTTCTTCCTCCCCTGCCCCAATAAAGGAGTTTCTGATGAACAAGCTAGATGCATCTTACTGGACGATCATAAACTTGCAGAAACTGAACTGCTATGTATGGACTCAAAAATTCAAGATGAAGTCAACAGTCGTCCGTCAAAATACTGTTTCCAAATTGTTTTATGACATTCCTGGATCTCAGTGATGCTTACTACCATGTCCCGATTCACAAAGACTCTGAGGTTCCTCAGATTAGCGGTCTCCATAAAAGGAAGATAAGGTATTGCTAATACAAAGCCCTTCCCTTCAGGTAATCAATAACCCCTCGAGTATTTACCAAATTAGTGGCGGAGGCAATGGCGCACCTGAGAGAACAGGACATTTTGATAGTCCCTTATTTGGATGACTTTTTGATAACTGGCAACTTGGCTCAACTCTGCAGAGAGCAGCTAAACAGAGTGATGACTACCCTAGTAAACCTGGGCTGGCTCCTAAACCTGAAGGTCAAGGCTCGAGCCAACCATGGTGCAGGAGTTCCTAGGGTTAATATTAGACTCTCGGAAGCAGGAATGCCATCTCCTGTGGAGAAAAAGGGAAAGCCTCACAGAACCCTTCCATGACTTTGGGGAAGGCCATGTCCCGGATGGGTTACCTTTCTGCTTGTTTACCAGCAGTTCAGTGGGCACAGCTACACACCAGGGACCTCCAGTGGGACATTCTAAAAAAAAAAAAAAAAAAAATGGAGCACTTCCAGAATCGGTTTTGTTAGGCTGGTTTCACATTTGCGTTTTTTTTCGCGGTAATTTAGCGCTAAATAGCGCATGCGTTTTTTTTCCTATACTTTGCATGGGATGCGCTTATGTGCGCATACACATGCGTTTGTACGCGTTTTACCGCGCATGCGTTTTTTTGCGGTATGCGCTCGGGCGCACAAAATGCAACTTGTTGCATTTTTTGTGCGTCCGATTTGCCTCAAAAAAACGCATACGCGCGCAATGCGTTTTTTTTACAGCAAGACACCCATTATAAGTCTATGGTGAGCATATGTGCGCATTGGCATGCTTATGTATGCGTTTTTTTGCACATGCGTTTTTTTTTTTACCATTAGTTTAGACAATGGAATTTATGGGTTTGGGTAAAGTTAGGGTTAGTTAAGGGGGTTTAGGGTTAGGGTCAGGGTTAGGGTTAAGTATGGTTTGGTTAAGGGTTAGGGTCAGGGTTAGGGTTTGGGTTAGGGTTAAGTATGGTTTGGTTAAGGGTTAGGGTCAGGGTTAGGGTTAGTAAAGTCATGGTTTGGGTTAGTGTGAGGGGCCACCTAATGTTGGAAAAAAACGCAAACGCGGTAAAAACGCACTAAAAACGCATACAAACGCTGCGTTTTTTTCATGCATGCTCATAAAAATGCTTGAAAAAAACGCAGCAGTTGTATGCTTTTGTATGCGTTTTTCAATGCGTTTTTTTGCGGGAAAAACGCGCTGCAAAAAAAAGCAAGTGTGAAACAGGCCTTAAACAATCACTTTCAGGTATGGGAAAACCCTTCTTAACTCATGCGAGCGAGCCCTTGCAATACGAGAAAACATCATATTGCACTCTGACCGATGTTTTACAATGATTCAGTGCTCATCTGAAAATATTTTATTTTTTTTTTTTTTCTCCGCTCGAATTGGACAGAGAAAAAAGTATCATGCTGCGATTGTATGCAAGAATCAGATTGCACTGGCTAATGGAAGTGAATTGGTGTGAGAGAAATTGCACGGCACACAGACCATGCGTATGCCTCCCGATAAACACATCTCAAAGGAAACCGACATTAAGGCTGTGTGCCCATGGTGCGTTTTGTTAAGCGTTTCCGCAGCGTTTGAGCCGGATCAGACGCTGCAGAAATGCTTAAAAGATGCATCAAATTAATTAGCATGCGTTTTGGCTTTTTGTGCCAATGCATGCGTTTTTAACGGCTCAGGAATCGCTTAGCGGCTAAAAACGCAGCATGCTCACTAATTCCCGCGTTGCTCAGCGTTTTTAGCCATCCCCAATGTTCCCAGAAATCGCGTGTCAAAAAAAATGCGTCAAACGCGCGGAAAAAGACACGCGTTTTCTGGGAAAGGGGATCCTTTTCCTGAGCGTTTAAAACCGCTAGCGTGGGCGCACAGCCTAAATCAGCCAAGTACAGTAAATTCACAGCCCCAGAATAGATAGAAATGTCAGAGATACATAATTGGTGCTTTGCTTGTGTAGTTTTTTGTACTTGTATTTAGCGAATAAATTAAAAAAAGGCACAGGGTCACGCTTATTTTTACTAACCAGATGAGCGAAAGCAGACAGCTATGAGCTGGTTTAGTTCTGTTTCACCCACAGCTTAGTCAGGGGGCCATTGGACCAGGTTACACACATCTTATGCCTCCACCCTTTCCTGTGCACATCACTTGAAATAAGTGCAACCTACCTTTTATAGGTATTGCTAGGTTCCCTATGGACTGTCTTAGCATTTAGCCTTTAAGACTAGGGGATTCACTATACTTCTACATCTATATTTACATCCATTTAGTTATCATACACCAGGTATGTACTGGACCAATTTGTAGGAACACTCTGACCCCTTTTTTTGTATGTTAATTTTATCTTTAATACAAAGATGTTAATTTTATGAGACTTTTTTGCACTACTTTTCCTTGTTGGTTGTATTGTTTATCTTAGGTGTGTCTCCATGGAAAAAAAAAATATATATATATATATATATATATATATATATATATATATAATTTTTATTTATTTATTTTTTTTTGTATCTCTGCTCATTGTTGTGTGGCTTTTCATTATGTAATGGGAGATGGTGACCGGTGTAACCTGGAGGTGGTCACTGTTTATTCTCCCTAGGATGTTCAAGGAGGCGTATGAGGGCCATAGGATTGCATGGCAGTCACGGGCGTAGCTGTGACTGCAATGCAGACTGGAAATAATAAAAGTGTTAATCTTGGACATGCTATGGTCCAAGACAGATGTAGGGAAAACCTGCTCTGGAATGGGTGTTTTGAAACTCTGCAGTATGACAGTGGTGCAGTCCGTTTCATTTCCAGTCCTGGTTTTCTATGTGGTTGAAGACCACAGATTTCTATGTTAAAAGCACTGCAGGAAAGGGTTTGAGTGAGTCTGAGTATCTCAGGTGTGTCAGGGCCAGAGTGAGGCCTGGCACCCCACAGCATACACAGCGGTGCTGCCGTCCATGGTGACTGGTCTCTGATGTGGACAGGTCTTGTGCCTGGAGGTGAACCGGAGGTTAGACTGTCCTTTGCCCAAAGTAGGACTGGCATGTGTAATGGCTACAAACAGGAGTACATGGTTCCCAGCAGTAATTTGGAGAATCTGTGCTCTTGTCCACGGTAACTAGTCAGAGGAGGGCTGGCATGTGTGACAATTGCAAACAGGAGGAGATCATTGACTGTGTACAGCTGTGTGCGTAAAGGGAACTTTAACACAGAGGTGTGGTCACACACTGAAACTGGACGAAGTGAGGTCCGGCGTGTTTAGAGATTGCAATCTTATGTCGTGTATTATGGAGTAAGAGACGTTGGAATGACATACAGTCGCCCACGGAAACAGGACACAGGGAAATCAGGCGTGTTAAGGGACTGATTTAAAGCCTGTGTAGTGCTATGAACTGGTTAATTGAACACGAAGGAGATGCACTCGTGTGAATTGGAACTTTAATCCTGTGAATATAACACATTAAATTAAAGAGACTTTTGTGTTTGAATTTTGTGGGTCACTGCCTCATCACTCTGTACGGTGCTACTGCAGCACGAAATATGGCTGGAGAATGCGGGGCAGTGTGAACTGAGGCATACCCCAAAATGTGCTGCATATCTGTGAGCAAGCTGGCATTTGCAACAGCTCAAGCTTGCTGGAAAATGAAAGACCTTTTGGAGAAGTTGGTCCTCAGTCAGCAGCAGCACGAGATGCAGGAGCTGCAGTTCCAGTAGCATCAGCAAGAGGTGCTGCAGTGGAAGCTACCAGTGATACAGCAGTGTCAAGAAGAGACCACAAATGTAAGGGGTGATCAGAAGGTGTACCGGTGGTCCTTTGGAGAATCTCATCCCGCCAGGTCTCAGGCAAATGATTTATTGCAGTTGGTGGAGGAGTGGCTCCAGCCTGAGTGTGTATTCTCCCCCCCAATCAAGATGATGGAGAGAGTTGTGGTTGATCGGATGGTGCGGGCTCTTCCGGTTGCCATGCAGCGTTGATTCGGGCAAAAGGACCTGGGCAACTTGGACCTGCTGATAGGATTCATTGAGCGGTGTAAACCCACCCAGGACATTGTACCAGATTCTGGGCTCCGGTACAATCAACTGTTCTGTGACATCTGAGCCCATGGACTGTAGGAATACGCACCATGAATCTATGTATGCCCGGCCAGACTGTACCACCACTCTGGGCATTGCTGGCAGCGAACCGCAATTGTGCCAGGTACTCGTGAACAGGTACCAAACAAAGGCTCTCCTGGACATGGGGAGCAAAGTAACTTTGGTCCATAGGTCCCTTGTTGCCGGGGACAACCCCAAGAGACAAAGTGAAGGTGATGGGAAAATCCATAAATATCCAATGGCGGAGGTTAAATTTTCCACACCATGTGGGGACTTTAAACTTGTGGTGGGAGTGGCGAAGATCCTTCCATATGGGACTGTGTTGGGGAGTGACTTGCCCGTTTTGGTCCCTGTGGGAGACCAGGGACAACCTTCTCACAATAAAGGTGGTGTCGGGCGTAGAACCCAAAGATGTTGAAATACCTGCCATAGGGTCACCAAGCTATGGACAGAGTGTAATTTCGATCAGCTCCCCCGTAAAGGTATTGGCAGGAGAGACTGAAAATGTTTTGGGCGCAGAACCCGAAGATGTCAAGTCAGAGATAATCTGCCACAGGGGTCGCCAACTTAGGGACAGGGCGTAACCCCGATAGGCTTCCTCTAGAGGTTGTGGCAGTAGAGGTCATAGAGACCCCATTGATCCCCGAACTGGAAGTGTTCCCTGGTAAGTTCAGGACAGCTCAGTTCCAGGGTCCCACGCAGAGATGCAGAAATAAAAAACGCAGGTATGAGAAGAACGCAGAGAAGACCCGGGTGTGTGTGGTCGCAGAGGCGACTGGAGACATATGCATGAGGAACCCTCTGGCACCAGCCAAGGATGTGGTCAGGGTAAAATACAGCACTCGCTAGAAAGCGGGGTCGGGAGGCTAAGGCTCGGGTGCGACGTAATAAAGATGGATGCTCGGAGTTGCCAGGGTGGACTGCGGTGTTTCAGCGTGATAGTCACCGAGGTGAAGCAATGGCTGGGGGACCACCAAAATGCAGGGAGACTACGGTACACAAGATGAGGTGCAAGCAACAAAGGGTTAACTTATTTACGGGCAAGGAATGCAGTGTTAGGAAAGTGTAAACTGTGGTATGCAATGACATAAAACAATTTACAAAAGTGATATTCTCTAGCTGGGCCATACAAATGGCACGGAGCACCAACTATTACAGATCAGTGTATTTTGCAAAAGGCAAAACGATACAATAAAGTACACTGTGCTGCTACTCTATAGCCTGACTAGCTACTCCAGCCCCACGGCTACCGTGCTCTATTACAGCCTATCCTAAGCCCTAAACATGCACGCACACGGGGTTAACACTCACAGTAGTCGGTATCTCAGGCCATTCGGGGGCCCCTGAAGCTTTGCAAGATGGTTCGCACTTCTTCCTGGAAGCTCTCTTTTCCTTGTGTGCATGTTCAATGATGCTCCTAGGAACGATGGATTCCTCCTCTGGGTTCCTTTCTTGTCCTTTCTTCGTGGCTTCTCACGGCAAGACAGGAAAGCCACCTTTTACTCCCCAGAATAGTTTACAAAGTCACAGTTGCAGACTAAACGTTCTTTTACTCACAGCTCAAGCAGGCACACATGCTTCCTGCAGCAATCTCGGGTCTGTTCTACACACAGAAAAGCAGCCCCTCCCCTCTGTAGTCTGGCAGATGAAACCAAACAGCCTTTACAACAGGGAAGCGCAGAATGTCCCACTGCTCTAACCAAGGGGGTGCTGTCTCTTAAAGGGGCAGCTTGTCTCTGTCCATAGCACTGCCACCCGCTTACATGCCTCCCTACTTAAAGATGGTCATCCTCGACCATCACAGCATCAAGGTTGCAGTGGAATAGAGACACTTGCAATGCGGAACAGCACCTATAGGGGAGAAAACACAAGCGGAGAAACAGACAGAGAAAACTGTTCTATGTATCGGGCTGGTGGAACCCCTGCAGTAGACCTCTGGGATCTCTGAATGTCTTGACTATCCTCCAGAGGAATACTTGCTGCAGGAGTTGTAGCAGGCTCTTGTCTGGACTCGTCACGTGGCGGCAGTGGTACCTCCAGAAGATTACCATCTCTGTCCGGCTGAGGGCCGCCCACAGTGTCAGGGCCGATCCACCATTCATCATTGATTTCACCAGCAGGCAAGACAGGTTCAGGAGGTGGAGCATCACCCTCAAGCGGCACTGGTACAGGATGAGCCTAGGACTGGCATGGCTGTAGCATATTCCTGTGGAGCACTCTATGGGCGGACGACCCATTCTCAACCTGCACCTTGTAGACCAGACCATCAGCATACACTCGCTCGATGGAGCAGTTGGAGTCCGTGGTAGAAGAGGTTTACCGGCGATGTTTGTAAGGCTGTACTTCCCATCTCTCACTTAGTTTACCTTTGGGGTGTTTCTCTCTGACTAATACTCGGTCCCCAGGCCGGAGTGGTATCTCTTGAATCTGTTTACGGCCCGTATGTTTACGGCCCGTATGTTCTTTCTCCTGTAGCTGCTGACCCACCAACTGCCGTATTGTTTGCAGTCGTTTCCGTTCTTTCACCCATGAAGTGACGTTTCGCTCTATCAGCTCCTCTGGCTGTTCCAACTTCAATGATCTCTCGTCCAGCTCTTCCAAACAGCAGCAGATAGGGGGTGTAACCCGTGGTGGAATGGACCCGATTGTTGTAGGTCCAGACCAACTCTGGCAGGAAATCTGGCCAGCATGCCTTCTTATCCTCTTCCAACATCCTTAGCATTTGAAGTAAGGTACGGTTGAAGCGTTCACATGCTCCGTTGACTTGAGGATGGTAAGGGGTGGTCCGGGACCGCTCGATGCCATACAAACGGTACAGTTCTTGCATCACCTTGCTTTGGAAACATGCACCTTGGTCAGTTGATGCGCTTTGGGCACCCATACACTCGGATGAAGACTTGACAGATGGCCCGTGCCGCCGACTCAGCAGTCTGATCTCTAGTGGGGGTTACTACCGCGAACTTGGAGAAATGGTCGGTCATCACCAAACAGTACTGTGGCCCCCGGGCTGAGTGTCCCACGAGGATAGTCGATCATCAGGACTTCTAGCGGTTCCTTAGTATGTATGGTCTGGATAGATGCCCTTTGTTCCGTACTCTTAATGAGGTCGCATTCCCGACATTGCCGGTAAACCTCTTCTACCACGGACTCCAACCGGGGGCAGTACACGTGCAGCTGTAACCACTGGTAGGTCTTTGTGGACCCGAAGTGGGCTCTGAATTCATGGGCATCTTTAGCCACTTCTTGGCCATTCCTCTTGGGATGGCCACCTTACTTCAGTATCTTTCGTCTGTTGCCTCTTGCGATTTATAGCGCCAATTCTCGCACCTCCAGCCTATCCCACTGGTGTAAGACACTCTTCATCTCAGATCTCAGCGCCCAGACTATCTCTCTTGTTTGCCTGGCTTCTGCGCTACCCAGCATTTCATCTGTCTCAGCCCTCCATCTTCATCTTGAACATTTCCCCACTCTTCATTGGTTCTCCACAGAGATCGGGGTAGTGCGCAGGCCTCCCTACTCGTCTGAACCGCAACCACTGGGGTCTTGAACTTACGGAAGTCTGGGGTTTCTTCCTCTTCGAGTTGTTCATCGAGATCACCCACTGGAGTTTCCACTGTCACTCGTGACAAGCCATCGGCATTTTGCTTTTTCAGTAGCAGAGCGATAACGGATGGTAAAGTCAAACTTGGCCAGGCGAGCCACCCACCATTGTTCTAAGGCCCCCAATTTAGCATTCTCAAGGTGGGCCAGGGGATTATTGTCCGTTCAAACTTGAATCTTGGTCCCTTGAACTTGAATATGGTCTTCGAACGAGGCAGAGAACACAATGTCATCCAGGTAGATCAAGGTAGCCTCAAAGTTTGTCTCCCAAACACTTTTCCATCAGCCGTTGAAACGTGCACGAAGCATTGGAGAGCCTGAAGGGCATCCAGTTAAACTCGAACAATCCCATAGGGAGGATGAAGGCAGTTTTTTCCTTGTCTTTCTCGGCCACTTGTCAGTATCTGCTTGCTAGGTCCAAGGTGAAGTACTTGGCTTTCCTCAATGCTGTCAAGGATTCCTCGATGCGGGGTAACGGATGAGTCTCGCACAGTGCAGGAATTGAGTTTCCTGTAATCTACACAGAACCGGATGGTCCCATCCTTCTTGACTAGCACCACAGGTGCCGCCCAAGGGCTCTTACTACTCTGCACTACTCCTGAATCCAGCATCTGCCTCAGTAATGTCTTCACCTCTTGGTACATCTTGGGTGGGATTTGCTGGTATCGTTCTCTAATTGGGCGAGCATCCCCGGTCGGTATCTCGTGTGTGTGTGTGTGTGTGTGTGTGTGTGTGTGTGTGTGATCACTTTAGTACAGCCAAAATCTTCGACGTGACAGGCGAATGCAGCCTGATTTTCCCACAGAATAGCTTCTGTGGCCCACACACGCTCGGGGCCAAGAGTCTTCACATCCACTTCCATTTGGTCAAGGATGATTAGCCCATTCCACTCCGGGGATGGCATCTCTTCGGGCCCCGCAGCGACTGCCAGGGTCCACCCCACACCTTCGATTGGCAATAAAGACTTCTTTTTCTGACTCACCACTTCGCCCTTGTGTAGGTACACCCAGGCCAGATCTGTCCCCCGTGGCAAGGTGACTTCCCCGGGGCCCACGTTCAAAGCTCTTATGGGGACGTGTCCTCGCTGGACCACAGCTATCGTACGAGCTATCATGACTTCTTGGTCCGCTCCTCTGCCCACCACAGGCTGAACTATCACCTCCAGCCCGTCAAGGTTGCGATGAGTCCCCACTGGAAGATGTAATATACTTTCTCGCTCGGGAGGCAGGATTACAGACTCCTTCCCAGGGACCCTGATGACCCCTACCGCCTGATAAGATGGTTCTCTTCTGCGTCCCACAGATGCGGATCAATCGCTGAAGGGTTTCTTGAGTAGGCTTGTGGGTAACATAGTAACATAGTTAACTTTGAAGGGAGACTTTAAGTCCATCTAGTTCAACCCATATCCTATCCTAACTTGCCCTAACATGTTGATCCAGAGGAAGGCAAAAAAAACCCATGTGGCAAACGGTAAGCTCCACATTGGGGAAGAAAATTCCTTCCCAACTTCACATACGGCAATCAGACTAGCTCCCTGGATCAACGCAATATTATGGAAACTAGTGTATATACCCTGTAATATTATACTTTTCAAGAAAGGCATCCAGTCCCTTCTTAAATTTTAGTAGGGAATCACTCATTACAACATCATATGGCAGAGAGTTCCATAGTCTCACTGCTCTTACAGTAAAGAATCTGCGTCTGTGAGTATGCTTAAACCTTCTTTCCTCCAGACGTAGAGGATGCCCCCTTGTCCCAGTCACAGGTCTGAGTAAAAAGATCATTAGGTCTTTTTACTGTCCCCGCATATATTTATACATTATAATAAGATCACCCCTAAGCCTTCGATTCTCCAAACTAAATAACCTCAAGTGTAATAACCTGTCTTAGTATTGCAGACCCCCTAGTTCCCTAATAACCTTGGTCGCTCTTCTCTGCACCCGCTCCAGTTCAGCTATGTCTTTCTTATACACCGGAGACCAGAACTGTGCACTGTATTCTAAGTGTGGTCGCACTAGTGACTTGTATAGAGGTAAAATTATGTTCTCCTCATGATCATCTATGCCTCTTTTAATGCATCCCATTATTTTATTTGACTTTGCAGCAGCTGCCTGACACTGGCCACTAAATGTGAGTTTGTCATCCACCCATACACCCAGGTCTTTTTCAGTGACTGTTTTGCCCAGTGTTTTACAATTAAGCACATAATTATACATCTTATTCGTTCTACCAAAGTGCATGACCTTACATTTATCCCCATTAAAGCTCATTTGCCATTTATCAGCCCAAGCTTCTAGTTTACGTAAATCCTCATGTAATATAAAATTGTCCTCCTCTGTATTGATTACCCTGCAGAGTTTAGTGTCATCTGCAAATATTGAAATTCTACTCTCTATGCCCTCTACAAGGTCATTAATAAATATGTTAAAAAGAAGCGGGCCCAAAACTGACCCCTGTGGTACCCCACTGCTAACCGTGACCCAGTCCGAGTGTGCTCCATTAATAACCACCCTTTGTTTCCTATCCCTGAGCCAGCTCTTAACCCACCTACACATATTTTCCCCTATCCCCATTGTTCTCATTTTATGTATCAACTTTTTGTGTCGCACCGTATCAAAAGCTTTTGAAAAGTCCATATACACCACGTCCACTGCATTCCCTTGGTCCAGTCCGGAACTTACCTCTTCATATAAGCTTATCAGATTAGTCTGACAGGAATGGTCCCTTATAAACCAATGTTGATATTGGGTCATGAGGTTATTCTTTTCAGGATACTCCAGTATAGTATCTCTTAGAAAACCCTCCAGGATTTTACCCACAGTTGAGGTTAAACTTACTGGCCTATAATTTCTAAGTTCAGTTTTTTGTCCCCTTTTTGAATATTGGCACCACGCTTGCTATACGCCAGTCCTGTGGTACAGACCCTGTTATTATGAAATCTTTAAAGATTAAAAATAATGGTCTATCTATAACTGTGCTTAATTCCTGCAGTACTCGGGGGTGTATCCCATCCGGGCCGGGGGATTTGTCAATTTTAGTGATTTTTAGAAGCCGCCGTACTTCCTGCTGGGTTAAGCAGGTGACATTTAATGGAGAATTTTTATCCCTGATCATGTTATCCATCATGGGATTTTCTTGTGTAAATACTGTTGTAAAAAGTCATTTAGCATATTGGCTTTTTCCTCATCCACCATTTCACCCAGACTATTTTTAAGGGGACCAACACTATCATTTTTTTAGTTTCTTACTATTTATGTAGTTAAAGAATATTTTGGGATTATTTTTACTTTCTCTGGCAATGAGTCTCTCTGTCTCAATCTTTGCTGTCTTGATTTGCTTTTTACAGAATTTATTTAATCTTCTGTATTTAGTTAATGCCTCATCACTACCTACTTGCTTTAATTCTCTAAATGCTCTATTTTTATCTCATTGCACCCCTTACAGCTCTATTTAGCCATAGTGGTTTCCTCCTATTTCTCGCATGTTTATTCCCATACGGTATATATTGTGCACATGTCCTATTCAGGATGCTAATAAACATCTCCCATTTTCTTTGTGTATTTTTGTCTCAGGATGTCGTCCCAGTTAATTGCACCAAGATCATCTCTCATCCGTTGGAAATTTGCTTTCCTGAAGCTTAGTGTCCTTGTAACCCCTCTACTACACATCTTATTAAAGGATACATGAAAACTTATTAATTTGTGATCACTATTACCCAAGTGACCCCCAATCCTTGCATTTGATATGCGGTGAGGCAGCCTTCTTCCAGTAACTGGGTCCCAGTTTGGTGAACATTATCTGATCGAGTTCTCATAGGATATTCATTCCCCGTACTACTGTACAGGCACATCTTCTTTGATGGGCTCAGGGACTAACAGGATCCCTTTCTTTCCTACTTCTTGCCCACAGATTAGAATATTAATCCACACAACCCATGACCGGGATCAGCTGTTGATTGGCAGAAAACAACCGAATCAATGTCGCCTTCCTTGGCTAGGGCCTGAAAATGCTGTTTGAAATATGATTCTGGCATTCTTTTCACTTGTGAACTGGTATCTATCAAGCAATCCACTAAAACGCCCTCAAATTCAGCACTCAGGATGGGACTCCCAGCAATCAAGTGTTCATTATGATAAGGAGCAGCCTCTCTTCTTGCTTCCTCCACAGAGTACCACGTTACTGCGTGGGTTAGTAGTTTAACGGCAGCTGTTGCTGGCTTTGAGCATAATTCCGGCAGTCCCTGGCAAGGTGCCCTTGTCCTCCACATTCCCAGTATTTGATGCCTCCTCTTCACCGAGGGGCACCCCAAGCCTGTCTTCGTGCCTCTGATGCCTGGTGCGGGGGAGCTTGCACCCACTGACCCCTTAAAGGTCGGGCCGAAGGATGGTTATATGAGTGCATTGAGTCATACTGTTGTTCTCCCATTCTTTGCTCCTTCTGGGTTAATTCATCTTGCATACTGACAAGAGACTGCTGCAAGTCGTGCACTACCTCGACCAGCGCTTCCTGATGATTTGGGTCCCCTCTGGCATTGGCATCCTGGCCACGCATCACACCAGACGCGTAGCTGTCTTCTTTGCTTCGGGCCACTGTTTCTGCCAGGATTTGATGAAATGAGAGCCGGATCTGCACCGACCCGTTCTGACAGTGCTCTCCTCAAGGATGTGCTATGCAGTCCCAGAATGAATTGATCCTGGCGTATCCAGTCTTTGGAGCCCATGCCACCGAGCCCATCTGTCTTTCCTCTGCACTTCTGTCAACATTTCTTGCAGTGCTGTCACATACTGAGAGATCCCTTCTTCCTGCTGCAGTCTAGAGAAAAATTTGGCGTGGAGGTGTCCCGTGCTAGCAGTCTCGCCATAGATCTCTTCCAGGAATTTCATTAACTCTTTCAGGGTACTACGGGTGATTTCTGGCTGTAGACAGATGTTATTATGGGCCTCTCCTTCCAAGGCAGTCAAAGCAATGTCCACTTCAAGGTCTGTGCTGATGTCATCAATCTTCAGGGTGCTTTGCAGCCGGGACACCCAATCAGACAGGGGCATATTATTGCCGTCAAATTTTGGAAGCACACAAAATATGGTGCCCATAGGGAGTGTCCTTGCAGGGGTTCCACTGATGCCCACAGCATCCCCACTAACACTAGCATTCTCGCCGTTGCCACCTTCTGCCTGCATCTTGGTGATAGTCACCCTGCTCGCAGCGCCACTTGAAGCGATTGCCAGGGGGACCACCACAATGCATGGAGACTATGGTACACAAGATGAGGTGCAAGCAACAAAGGGTTAATTTATTTACGGGAAAAGAATGCAGTGTTAGGAAAGTGTAGGGGTATGCAATGACATAAAACAATTTACAAAAGTGATACTCTAGCTGGGCCATACAAATGGCACGGAGCACCAACTATTACAGATCAGTGTATTTTGCAAAAGGCAAAACAATACAATAAAGTACACTGTGCTGCTACTCTATAGCCTGACTAGCTACTCCAGTCGCACGGCTACCATGCTCTGTCTATTGCAGCCTATCCTAAGCCCTAAACATGCGCGCACACGGGGTTAACACTCACAGTAGTCGGTATCTCAGTCCATTTGGGGGCCCCTGAAGCTTTGCAAGATGGTGCGCACTTCTTCCTGGAAGCTCTGTTTTCTTTGTGTGCAAGTTCAATGATGCACCTAGGAACGATGGATTCCTCCTCTGGGTTCCTTTCTTGTCCTTTGTGGCTTCTCACGGCAAGAGAGAATAGTTTACAATGTCACAGTCGCAGACTAAACGTTCTTTTCCTCACTGCTCAGGCAGGCACACATGCTTCCTGCAGAAATCTCGGGTCTGTTCTACGCACAGAAAAGCAGCCCCTCCCCTCTGTAGTCTGGCAGATGAAACCAAACAGCCTTTACAGCAGGGAAGCGCAGAATGTCCCACTGCTCTAACCAAGGGGGTGCTGTCTCTTAAAGGGGCAGCTTGTCTATACTGTCCATAGCACTGCCACCCCCTTACAGAGGCACAGGTAAGGGTATAAAGGAAACTGTACCAGGAGCCCGAAGGCGAGCACTTGGGTGACAAGATGAGATGCTGGGTTACAAACCCAAAATAAACAAGGTCAAGAATAGTTAGTCAAAGAATAAAGAAACATTCGGCACTGTCCCTGAGGAAGAAATACCCGCAAAACCACTTATAACCGCTACCAGTGTGACACCTGTAACCCTTGCTGAACGGGTGCTCTATCCATGTGAAGAAAAAACATGAACTATCATAGTAGAAAAAGACAGCAGGATGGCACTCGCCGTTCTCTAGAAATGATTCACTTTATTTCATGTTAATAAAGCAGAGGCAATGGCACGGGAGAAATGCAAAAAGACGGACGACAGCCATTTCGTGCACAATGCACTTCAACAGGTCCTATGCTCGGG
Source organism: Dendrobates tinctorius (assembly GCF_039654945.1). Classification (NCBI taxonomy): domain Eukaryota; kingdom Metazoa; phylum Chordata; class Amphibia; order Anura; family Dendrobatidae; genus Dendrobates; species Dendrobates tinctorius. Next base: position 30,829 of record NW_027361739.1, on the reverse strand, counting down.
CTCAAGGAAACACTAATTTATACCACGTGTGAACAAAAGAAACTCCACCCTTTACCTGAACGTGTCTTAAAAAACCCCAAGATAAAAATAAAAACAAGCATAATTTACATACACCATATGCAATGAAACTAGCAATCATAACCGCTTCGGAGAAATACGGACATATCCACTTTTTCATTTAGACCCAAAGGACCTGTGGCTTTTGTACGGAGGATCCATTTAGCCTCTATTTGTAAAAGATGTTTTTTATGGTTCCCTCCATGCTGCGGTGCAGATACCCTTTCAATGCCAGTAAACCGTAATGCTTCCGCATCCCCCCCCCCCCCACCATGTATCTTCCTCATGTGTTCTATTAGTCTAGGGACACCCTTTCCTGTGCTGATGGAATTGAAATGTTCCGTGAATCTTACACAGGGGCCGGATAGTTTTCCCAATGTAGAAAAAAACACATGGGCAAAACAATGCATACACTACAAAGGAGGTCCTGCAAGTAATGAATTCCGTGACTTCGTGAAATATAGGTCCCATTTTTACAGTTTTGCCACTTAATTTAAATGGACAACAAGAGCAGTTTTTACATATATAATTTCCCTTTGGGGCACTAGATTCCAACCAATTATTTCGTTTGTTTTGAAATCTGTTCTTGACTAATAAATCTCGAAGGTTAGTACTTCTTTTACTCGCAAATAAAGGACCCCTACTGACCACATCTGTGAGGTCTGTCACTTTCGAATAGGTGCCAATTCTGTCTGATGACTGTTCTAATGTGTCTATCCATAGAATTATCTGTAAAACTAAAAACAAACCGTTTCTCTTTTCCTTTTTTGATCTGCCCGTTAATAACTGGTTCACTATTAACCCTCTGTAAGGCGGAATCTAGAACAGAATCAGGATATCCTTTTTTTTTTTAATCTGTTACGCAATTCATTCGCTTGTCTCTGAAAACCTTCATTATGACTATTAAATTTCTTTAGTCTCAAAAATTGGCCATAAGGCAAGGAATTCTTTACATAATGGGGGTGTGCACTATTATAATGTAAGAGGGTGTTTGTGGATGAAGATTTACGAAAAATTTCTGTATACAAAACTCCATTGGTTAACTTTAATCTGACATCCAAAAAATCTATTTCTGAGCCTCCAAATTGCAAAGTAAACTTCATATTCATATTATGTGAATTAAGAAACTCCACAAATAAATTGAAATCCTCTTTTGACCCGTCCCACACAATGAAAATGTCATCCACATAGCGAATAAATAATTTTATATACTTCAAAAAGGGATTGGTGACCGCATAAACTACTTTCTCCTCCAAAACTGCCAAAAAACAGGTTAGCGAGGGTGCACGCGATGGGCGTACCCATCGCTGTACCCTCCGATTGCCTATACCAGACATTGTCAAATTGGAACGCGTTATGCGTAAGAATAAAATCAAGACCATCTATGATGAAATTGATGGTTCCCAGATCTCTATCAGAACTCAAAAGCACTTGTCTAATTGCGTCTACTCCACCCTCATGTGGAATTCTAGTGTATAGATTTTCCACATCTATGGATGTCATCTGGAAATTATCCTGCCAATCAATTTCTTTCAGAACTGTCACAAAATCTTTCGAATCTTTTATGTACGAAGGAATCTCCTTGAGCAGAGGACACAGAAGCCAGTCTATGTACTGGGATTGTGGCTCCGTGAGAGACCCTATCCCAGACACTATAGGGCGGCCTGGAGGATTATTAATGGACTTGTGTATTTTAGGTATATGATACCAATGAGGCTCTCTCGGAAATTCTGGAAACAATTTCTCAGCTTTACGTTTTGAAAGTACATTATTCTGGACCTGTTGTCTTAAAAGAGATGGCAATTCTTCTTTGTATCTATTGGTGGGATCACATTTTAAGACACAGTAAGTTGAAGAAACGGATAACTGCCTATTCGCCTCAGCAACATAACTGTCCTTATTTAGTAGAACCACGTTACCTCCTTTATCTGCTGAACGCAGGATTACAACTGACCAGCCCTGAATTTCTTTAATGGCCTGTCTTTCCTCCAAAGTTAGATTTGCGGTCTGTTTTGAATATATCAATGCCTCTAAATCCTTCACTACCTTTGTTCCAAACACATCTACCACATTTCCAGGGGAAATGGGAGGCATGTATGAGGAACTACAACCTCCCAAAAAAGGAACATAATTATGTGCGGTGGTTATATTAGACTGAGTAACAGGATCAATATCCATCAGAATTAATGCGTCATCTCTAATATCCGCTAGCGATCCATGTCCAGCCATAAACCCCAAAGGGCCAATGGTGCATGGAATCTCTCCAGGGTAACTACTGATTTCAGAGGAAGCATTATTAGATGCAAAAGATTTATGCAAATGGATTTTTCTCAGTGCTTTGAAAAGATCTATTTGGAAATCAACCATATTAAAGTCCTGAGGAATGCAATAATTAAGACCCTTGGACAATACATCTAAATGTCTCTTTTCCAGGACATGGTCTGTTAAATTGATGACCAAATTTTGCATGGAATCAGTCTCCTCTGTTTTCCAAGACACCTGTTTCCTTTTTCGTAAATTGCCGCTTGGGCCTCCTCTTTCCTCTGCGGATTCTATGTCTAAAGGGAATGACGTAGACTCTGCGATATTCTTCCTATCACCTGGACATGCAGACGGAATAATGTCTGAATCAGTAGTCAAATAATCCCTTATATTGTGTCGTGATTTTGTGTTCTCCCTTTTGAAATTTCTTCTCTTAAAACGAGGGTTTGACTGTAAATTTTTATTTTTGTTCCATGAAAAAATTTGATTAGTGTCAAAATCATGTTTGTCCCGGATAAATTTCTTTTTTTCTTTGCTTGATCTCCGTCTGTAAAACCACCAGTTTGCTATCCAATTTTTTTTAAGGGTTAACCATTGCTGTTCTGTGAGTCTTGTTTTTAACTCTTCTTTTGTTTTATTAAGATCCATTTTCACTTGCTCATAATAAGCACATTCTGTTGTAAAACCAAATTCAAAAGATCCTGTGAACATTTTAGCAGGATTTTATTCCATTCCTCAGAAAATCTTGCATTATCCTGGAACTGTGCCATCGGTTTGAACACTCTTAACCCACGAGGTACTCTGCCACAGTCCTTGTATGATTGTAAAGAGTTATTTGTCCAAAAAAGGTTTATTTCTCTTTCTGCCGCTTCTTGCAGTTTAAATTCCAGTGTCTTGGTGCTGTATGATAAAATGCTGTTTGACTTCTCACAATCTGTGAAATAGGAGTCTACATTCTCCCGGCCTGCCAATATGCTACTAGATAAAGGGAAGGTGCTCGTTTCTTTTTTTCTTTGACTGACTATTGTTGAACACTGCTTTATTCCGGAGCACATCCTGTGATTTACCCAGCAGCAAAAAAATGTGCATGGTGTATGCAGTTTTTTCTCCGCAATAATGGAGACTAGCACCTTCCCTTTATCTAATAGCATATTGGCAGGCCGGGAGAATGTAGACTCCTATTTCACAGATTGTGAGAAGTCAGACAGCATTTTATCATACAGCACCAAGAATCCGCAGAGGAAAGAGGAGGCCCAAGCGGCAATTTACGAAAAAGGAAACAGGTGTCTTGGAAAACATAGAGGAGACTGATTCCATGCAAAATTTGGTCATCAATTTAACAGACCGTGTCCTGGAAAAGAGACATTTAGATGTATTGTCCAAAGGTCTTAATTATTGCATTCCTCAGGACTTTAATATGGTTGATTTCCAAATTAGATATTTTCAAAGCACTGAGAAATCCATTTGCATCTAATAATGCTTCCTCTGAAATCAGTAGTTACCCTGGAGAGATTCCATGCACCATTGGCCCTTTGGGGTTTATGGCTGGACATGGATCGCTAGCAGATATTAGAGATGACGCATTAATTCTGATGGATATTGATCCTGTTACTCAGTCTAATGTAACCACCGCACATAATTATGTTCCTTTTTTGGGAGGTTGTAGTTCCTCATACATGCCTCCCATTTCCCCTGGAAATGTGGTAGATGTGTTTGGAACAAAGGTAGTGAAGGATTTAGAGGCATTGATATATTCAAAACAGACTGCAAATCTAACTTTGGAGGAAAGACAGGCCATTAAAGAAATTCAGGGCTGGTCAGATGTAATCCTGCGTTCAGCAGATAAAGGAGGTAACGTGGTTCTACTAAATAAGGACAGATATGTTGCTGAGGAGAATAGGCAGTTATCCGTTTCTTCAACTTACTGTGTCTTAAAAAGTGATCCCACCAATAGATACAAAGAAGAATTGCCGTCTCTTTTAAGACAACAGGTCCAGAATAATGTACTTTCAAAACGTAAAGCTGAGAAATTGTTTCCAGAATTTCCGAGAGAGCCTCATTGGTATCATATACCTAAAATACACAAGTCCATTAATAATCCTCCAGGCCGCCCTATAGTGTCTGGGATAGGGTCTCTCACGGAGCCCCTATCCCAGTACATAGACTGGCTTCTGCGTCCTCTGCTCAAGGAGACTCCTTCGTACATAAAAGATTTGAAAGATTTTGTGACAGTTCTGAAAGAAATTGATTGGCAGGATAATTTCCAGATGACATCCATAGATGTGGAAAATCTATACACTAGAATTCCACATGAGGGTGGAGTAGACGCAATTAGACAAGTGCTTTTGAGTTCTGATAGAGATCTGGGAACCATCAATTTCATCATAGATGGTCTTGATTTTATTCTTACGCATAACGCGTTCCAATTTGACAATGTCTGGTATAGGCAAATGGAGGGTACAGCGATGGGTACGCCCATCGCGTGCACCCTCGCTAACCTGTTTTTTGGCAGTTTTGGAGGAGAAAGTAGTTTATGCGGTCACCAATCCCTTTTTGAAGTATATAAAATTATTTATTCACTATGTGGATGACATTTTCATTGTGTGGGACGGGTCAAAAGAGGATTTCAATTTATTTGTGGAGTTTCTTAATACACATAATATGAATATGAAGTTTACTTTGCAATTTGGAGGCTCAGAAATAGATTTTTTGGATGTCAGATTAAAGTTAACCAATGGAGTTTTGTATACAGAAATTTTTCGTAAATCTTCATCCACAAACTCCCTCTTACATTATAATAGTGCACACCCCCATTATGTAAAGAATTCCTTGCCTTATGGCCAATTTTTGAGATTAAAGAAATTTAATAGTCATAATGAAGGTTTTCAGAGACAAGCGAATGAATTGCGTAGCAGATTAAAAAAAAAGAGGATATCCTGATTCTGTTCTAGATTCCGCCTTACAGAGGGTTAATAGTGAACCAGTTATTAACGGGCAGATCAAAAAAGGAAAAGAGAAACGGTTTGTTTTTAGTTTTACAGATAATTCTATGGATAGACACATTAGAACAGTCATCAGACAGAATTGGCACCTACTCGAAAGTGACAGAGACCTCACAGATGTGGTCAGCAGGGGTCCTTTATTTGCGAGTAAAAGAAGTACTAACCTTCGAGATTTATTAGTCAAGAACAGATTTCAAAACAAACGAAATAATTGGTTGGAATCCAGTGCCCCAAAGGGAAATTATATATGTAAAAACTGTTCTTGGTGTCCATTTAAATGAAGTGGCAAAACTGTAAAAATGGGACCTATATTTCACGAAGTCACGGAATTCATTACTTGCAGGACCTCCTTTGTAGTGTATGCATTGTTTTGCCCATGTGGTTTTTTCTACATTGGGAAAACTATCCGGCCCCTCTGTGTAAGATTCAGGGAACATTTCAATTCCATGAGCACAGGAAAGGGTGTCCCTAGACTAATAGAACACATGAGGAAGGTACATGGGGGGGATGCGGAAGCATTACGGTTTACTGGCATTGAAAGGGTGTCTGCACCGCAGCATGGAGAGAACCATAAAAAACATCTTTTATAAATAGAGGCTAAATGGATCCTCCGTACAAAAGCCACAGGTCCTTTGGGTCTAAATGAAAAAGTGGATATGTCCGTATTTCTCTGAAGCGGTTATGATTGCTAGTTTCATTGCATATGGTGTATGTAAATTATGCTTGTTTTTATTTTTATCTTGGGGTTTTTTTAAGACACGTTCAGGTAAAGGGTGGAGTTTCTTTTGTTCACACGTGGTATAAATTAGTGTTTCCTTGAGCCTGAGCATAGGACCTGTTGAACGGCTGTCGTCCGTCTTTTTGCATTTCTCCCGTGCCATTGCCTATGCTTTTGTTAACATGAAATAAAATGAATCATTTCTAGAGAACGGTGAGTGCCATCCTGCTGTCTTTTTCTACTATAAACAAGGTAAAGACCACCTAAAATCGGCCCAAATCTATGGTTAAACATGGAAGTGAGCGTGGCGTCTGCCACGGAGAACGGCGAGGTGGGTAGTCCCGTAATGAAGTATGGAGGAAAAAGGTAAAGGGGAGGGATTCATACACCAATCGATGGTTCTGGACCCTACTTTGGTTTCTTAGTGCAGTATCGGGCAGGTATGTCACGGGGCATGCGGATGCCCTGTCTCGCGCCCATGTGGGGGTGACAAGTGTTCAATCCCACAGGTTTGAACAGGGGAGGTGGATATTTGAGACAGTGGCTAGTGTTACCTGTAGGGGTCACTGTTTATTCTCCCCAGGATGTGCATGGAGGCGTATGAAGGCCATAGGAGTGCATGGCAGTTATGGACGTAGCTGTGACTGCAATGCAGACTGGAAATAATAAAAGTAAGGCCGGGGTCATACTTAAAAGAAACTAACGAGTCTCGCACATCCATACCCGGCAGCTGAATGCTCCAATCCAAGTGCCGGCGGCTGTGCTGGGTATTGACGTGTGAGACTCGTCCGAGTTTCTCGCAAGTCTGACCCCGGCCTAAGTGTTAATCTTGGACATGCTATGGTCCAAGACAGATGTAGGGAAAACCTGCTCCGGAGTGGGTGTTTTGAAAGTGACTGCAGTAGGTCAGTGGTGCAATCTGTTTCATTTACGGTCCTGGTTTTCCATGTAGTTGGAGACCAAAGGTTTCTATGTTTAAAACCCTGCAGGAAAGGGTTTCAGTGAGTCTGAGTGTCTCAGGTGTGTCAAGGCCAGAGTGAGGTCCGGCACCCCACAGCATACACAGCAATGCTGCTGTCCACGGTGACTAGTCTTAGATGTGGACAGGTCTTGTGCCCAGAGATGAACCGGAGGTTAGACTGTCCTGTGTCAGAAGGAGGACTGGCATGTGTAACGGCTACAAACAGGAGGAGATGGTTCCCGGCGGTGATCCGGAGGATCGGTGCTGAAGTCCACGTTAACTAGTTAGAGGAGGACTGGCGTGTGTTACAATTGAAAACAGGAGGAGATCATGGACTGTGTACGGCTATTTACGTGAGTAAAGAAACCTTAACACATAGGTGCGGTCACCAACGGTAACTGGTCAAAGTGAGGTCCAGTGTGTTTAGACACTGCAACCTTATGCCGTGTATTATGGAGTAAGATGTTGGCATGGCGTGCAGTCGCCCACAGAAACTGGACACAGGGAAGTCCGGCGTGTTTAGATGCTGTAATTTAAAGCCGGATACTATGTAGTGCTGTGAATTGGAACTTTAATGCTGTGAAGATAACACATTATAGAGACTTTTGTTTGAATTTTGTGGGTCACTGCCTCATCGCTGTACAGTGCTTCTGCAGCACTACAGTACATAGTTGTGGGGCAGGTAGGGGCAGCTTTCTCAGCTGTGCTACATGCTGCATCTAAGAACTTCTCTTGATTTGTGTGAGAACTGCTGCACCCAGTAATCTAAGTGACACATCGTTGGATTCAGGCTCTCTTTACCTACATTGTGCTGCTCCCAGGCTCTCGTTAAAGTGAATCTGTTAGCAGTTTTTGGCTACTGCATATGCAGTCAGGATTTTATACCCCAAACTGACATGTATGTAAGGGTGCTTTAATGATGCGTAAATCCTTACCTCTTACTTTTATCCAAAACTTTTGCATTTGTCCATTTTGGAATTTCCAAATTATACTAGATGAAAATGTGTATGTATGTGTGTAAAAAAAAAAAAAAAAAAAAAAATTATATATATATATATAAAAATTAGAGTCCACTGCAGTTTTATAAAAATCAGCTTCTCTACATGTCTGACAGAGTACACCTCATTCTACTTAATGTGCTTCTGATTAGGTGATCACCTGATCCAAATCTTATTTAATGAAGGAAAGTATAAATAAAAAAAAAAGCTGTGGTGTTTATAATCCTCTAGCAATAACTGAATGGCAAAACAAGTGCTAGTAATATCCCAAAAATAATAGGAATTAAAAAATAACTTTTAACCATGCCAGAGGAGTTGAGGGGAAAAGTATATCTCAATTCTGGCTTTATTAGCAGAGTCTATTACAAGAAGGTCAAGCAGCAGACATTGACAACAAAGCTACAGACTGGCAGAGGGCAAAACCAACTCTCCATTGACCGGGATGACCGTCGTCTTATTTGAATGTCACTCAGCAACCGCAGGATGATTTCAAGTGACCTACAAAAGGAATGGCAAATCGCAGCTGGGGTGAAGTGCATGGCAAGAACCATTCGTAATGAACTGCTAAAAGCAGGGCTCAAGTTATGTAAAGCTAGGAAAAAGCCTTTCATCAATGAGTAGCAAAGGAGAGCTAGGCTGAAGTTTGCCAAAGACCATAAGGATTGGACAATAGGTCTGCAATAAGGTAATCTTCTCTGAGTCTAATTTTCAGCTTTGCCCAACACCTGGTCGTCTAATGGTTATACAGAGACCTGGAGAGGCGTACAAGCCACAGTGTCTTGCACCCACTGTGAAATTTGGTGGAGGATCGGTGATTATCTGGGGATGCTTCAATGTAAGAAGATGAGCCAAAAACAGAGTCAGCGGTTCTCTATGCACGTTGGGGCTGGAACTATCGGGACTATTGCCGGGGGACGATTTATCTGAGTGGAAAGGACCTTTGCACTGGACAGTAGGTGGCGTGGGGAAGATGAAAAGGTCTGAGCATGGGAACAGGTGAGATTTGGCGAGAAGGCGACATGAGAACAGGTTGACTCCTTCCCCACTGCTCTGACGGCGAACGCCACATACTTGAGTTCTCTGCAGTTTGACTTGCCCTCGGAGAGCGTCCTGACTGGGCTGCCCTTGAATGTTCCCATACCAGCTTGGTCCTTATTGCTCGCAATGAAGATTACTTTTACTCGCCCTGAACATAGTGAGCCCGATGGAGGTCCGCACGCTGCTGTGGCCTGTGAGCCTGTGTGCTGCTCGTGTTTTGAGACATCCCAGAGGAATCAACAAGAGACTGTACCCACATAACGTACTCGAGTCAAGCAAGCCCGGATACATCGTCATGGTCGGGGGAGAGTGCATTTCGTTCTGCCGCAACAGAGCCAGAGACATTGTCCACGGACTATGACGCAAAAAGAAAATTCAAGCGATATGTTGCCTCTTTCGTACACACCCCCTCTAAATATTGTTTTTTGTGCATATCCTGTTGCGCTCAGTGTTCCTGTGCCATTTCGTTGTTTATTTCATCTCCCTGTGCGGAGTATCCCTAGTACTCATATCCTATTTAAAGTAAACAGTTAACCCCTTCTCTGCCTCCTGCTCTTCACTGCATCCAACGAACCTCTCTTCCATTATCTCTTACATCAGCAAGGCTGGAATTGGGCAGGTTAATCTTCGCGATGAACGTGTAAATCAAGACACACATATAAAGTTATCCTGGAAAAACAGTTGATTCCTCCTGCTCAGGCAATGTTCCCCAACTTGGAGTACTGGTTTTTCCAGCAGGACAATGCGCCATGCCACACAGCTAGGTCAATCAATGTGTGGATGAAGGACCACCACATCAAATCTCTGACAGGGCCAGCCCAATCTCCAGACCTGAACCCCATTGAAAACCTCTGGAATGTAATCAAGAGGAACATGGATGTTCACAAGCTATCAAACAAAGAACTGCTTACATTTTTGTACCAGGAGAGGCATAAGGTCACCCAAAAGCAGTGTGAAAGACTGGTGGAAAGCATGCCAAGACGCATGAAAGCTGTGATTAACAATCATGGTTGTTCCACAAACTATTGATTTCTGAACTCATCCTGAGTTAATACATTAGTATTGTTTATAAATGATTAGGAACTTGGTGTTTTTTTGTTTTTTTTTGTTTTTTTTTTGACCATTTCTCATTTTCTGGAAACAAATACAAAATTTAGTGCTTGGAAATTCGAAGACATGTCAGTTTATAGAATAAAAGGGCAATTTACATTTTTACTCAAACTATCTATATAATTGCCTTGCAATGTTTTCATTTCCTGTTCTGTCCAGATGTCACCGTATCCCAAAATTCCAAGAGGAGGAGGTTCACTGACCGCCATATTGGGACACCCAAGTGATGGGTGTTTCAATATGGACACTGCTGCTGGTACCAACCCAATGCGCGATACCACCAGCGGAACACCATCACACAACACGCGCTCTCTTGCGCGCTCACTCTCGCGCTCTCTCTCTCGGTACCACTAGCGGAACACTGTCGCACTGCGCCTGAATCATTCAGCTGATCCCGGCGATAGATGTGCAACGTGTCTACAGGCAGAGGAAGCCGGTCACATTAAAGGGGTTTTCCCTATAAGGCTAAGTGCACACGTACCGGGACTCTCGCGGAAATTACCGCGAGAATTCCGGAATTCCATTCCGCGGGAAAATCGCATTTTAAATTCCCGCGATTTACCCGCGGAAAAACTAGCATTTTGCAAGCGTATTTAGCTTGCAAAATGCTAGCGTTCTCCAAGCGATCTGTAGCATCGCTTGGAGAACTGATTGACAGGTTGGTCACACTCGTCAAACATAGTGTTTGACGAGTGTGACCAACTTTTTACTACTGAGGCCGCCTATGCAGCATCAGTAGTAAAAGATAGAATGTAAAATAAAAAATGGTGTTATTCTTACCCTCCGACGTCCCGCGCATCCGTTCCCAGTAATCCTTTGCGAAAATGCCCGCGATGACGTCTGTTCTCGCGGGATCGCGACGTCTCGCGGTAATTCGCGATGGCGTCGCGCGAATGAGCGAGACTTTGCGATCCCGCGAGAACGGACGCCATCGCGGGCATTTTCGCAAAGGATTACTGGGAACGCATGCGTGGAAAGAAGCGGGAATGCTGCGCGGGACGACGGAAGGTGAGAATAACAATATTTTTTTATTTTAAATTCTATTTTTTACAGGGATATGGTACCCAAAGCCCGGAGGACAGTCTCCTCTCCTCCGGACCGTGGGTACCATCCGCAAATGTTCTGCTTACTTTCCGCATGGTGTGCACAGCCACATGCGGGAAGTAAGCGGAACAATGCATTCCTATGGGTGCGGGATCGACGCGATTCCGCAAATTAATGAGCATGCTGCGTTTTTTACCGCGAAGCGATTCCGCCGCGGTAAAAACCGCAGCATTAGCACAGCATTGCGGAATCCCATAGGAATGCATGGGATGCTTATTTTTCGCGGCAAAATCGCGCGGTTAAAACCGCCGCGGAAACGCGAAAAAAACGCCACGTGTGAACTCGGCCTAAAGAGAAAAATCAGGCAAACTGAAAACTTTGCAGTGGTCTCTTAATTTTTGCCAGAGTTGTATATCTAATTATTAATTTTTGCCTACAATGCAAAGGAAATGCGTCCTCTTAACATTTGGGCCTTTTAGAGATCATTTGATCTTCAATTTACTTAACGGTTCACAATAACAGTAACTTTTACTAGGGGTGCCCAAACTTTTGCATGCCACTGTACATGCCATTAGCTTGACGTATAAAATCTTGATGACAGGTTTTTTTCTTAACAGGGCCTGTGGACGGACGTATGAATTTTTATTTTTTTTTATTTTTTTTTTTTCCCCCCTTCTCAGACTGAGGGGAAAAAAAAATCCATATGAACAGCACTATTGAATTACATGGGTGAGTGTTTTGTATTAAAAATTGGATAGCACACATCGGATTTGTGCTCATCTGCATGTGTAACATGGTGTGGGGATGTAGCTGTGGCTGAAGAACTCGCTTCTTGCGCTTCGGCACGTTAAATAAAAGCGGAGGTCCTGGCTGGGTGTGTGGACTTTTGCTACGCCTGGGCAGGCCACTTGTAACCGATGTTACTGGTTTGCCGGGACCAGATGCTCCACAGTTCAATTAAGGAAACCACCATGAAAAAATAAACTCTTTGCTGAACTGCAAGTTGGGAAAGGTTATAAACAAAGAATAGCCGGTACAAAGGCTTCCTTCTGTTGTAGTCAGTATTGTCCTCAATGGCCACTGTTTTCTCACTACTTCATTGGAACCCAGCTTTACCAATACAGTACTGATTAACAAGTGTCATTTACCTGCTTTGTGATTCCACTTTCCGGGAATGGTGACGCTGTAGAACTCCTGCCCGGGACATTTTGGTTATCCCACGTATTCGGTCCTGTTTTAGGCCCATTACCTTCTAGTGTTATAATCTCAGGGCCCTCACAGCTAGGCATCCTCTCCTAGCACCTTTTCCAGAAGGTCATTCTGCCTCTTGGTAACTATGCACCGGATCTCGCTATACCTTCTCTTCAGTCTCCTCTTAGTCACCAAAGAATGCAGCACTGCTCACCTTGGACCTTTTGGTCCACTCACTATGCACTCCTGGCCCTATCTGACCTTCTGACAGGAAACTGTCACTTTCCCTGTAACTTGGCCCCTCCCACTCTGGGCTAGTTCAAAATATTAACTCTAACTATCCCTATGGTCAAATTACACACATTGATAATTCACATTAGAATTCACATTACCTTTATATATTCTATACATGACATTATTTCACATTACACCACATAACAACACATTTTAATAATAAAACGTGTTTCTTCGGAGGGAAATGTGGGCAGCGTGTCCATACCCTTACACGTGAGCCCAAAGGGGTGTTTATTGTTAGGATATGCAATGCATTTCCAAAAGAATGCTGGAGCCCCATGTACATATCTCAAGAACCGAGCTCTAATGCATTCTGTTAAGAAAGGAGAGGTGGGTGCGCATGCAACAATTCTTGGAACTGCCAAATAAACAGGAACTGAGAGTTGGCAGCACAAATGCAGACCACCTCATTCTGACTTAAGACAGGGCCCAGTGCTCGAAATATGAGGATGTCAGCAGTGGACCCTCATCTCTCGAACACTTATGACATTTCTGGCATATTGACAGGATATACCAGAAGTCTGGATAACCAGTTTTAAAACGGTGAAGTGTACCGAGTTTGGCTCTGCTCATACTTGTGTTGAAGACTTTGATATTGACAGGCTAAGACTACTGGGCACAACGGTAAAGCACGCTGTGCTATTCTGTCTGGCAATATGCACAGATTCCCATGGTGGTCCATGGGGTCGGCTTGGCACCCCCCGTATCTGTCAAGCTGATCATCTGGCACTTTATTTCTATATTCTGTACCTATAGTGACACAAGTCTGGAAACGGGAATGCAGCTGTGAATCAAGTCTACACCCTTTAGGCAGGTGCTGCTGATATATTGCAGAATAATGCAGACCTTTTCTCCTTGCTTGTAACCCCCATTCACCGGATTTTGGACAGCTTGCTTGTTAATGCAAGCGAATGGAGTAACCTATGCAGCAGTGGCTTACGGGTTGTTGGTTTTTGTTTTTTTTTTTTTTTTTCCGCATGACCTGTCTTGGCCGAAGTCTCCATCTAATCCCAGTGTGAAGGATATGGGGAGATATAATGGAAGCTAACAATCCCCCTTCAGCTTGTGTAGCTGTAACAGGACACCTGGATCACAGCTGGTCCAGCCACACCAGCTAGTGTCCAAGATCATATAAGATGACCACCTGTGGAGCCCATGCTGTGTAACTGCTTTGTCTAGTCAGATACGATTTCATAAAGAACTCCATATTATCCTTAAATCTATCGTACATCCTAGTCACATACTGGTTACGGGCTGAACGCATTCCAGGGTCTTAATCCGTTCTAGTACGCCCAGGAGTGGCGATGCACAGAACAGATTGAAGCCTGGTAGCGAAGCAGTATTTGGTCTCCAAGTGTATAGGGGGCCTGGCTTGATCGGATTGTATCAAAACCACCCCCATATGACCTTCTCATAGAGAAGCCATAATTGGTGATGGGCTACACCACACACACACACACACACACACACACACCCACCCATCGGGATCAGCAGGTTCGCCCGCCTTTTTTTGTAAAATTTGAGCTCGGGGCCGGTGATGACGCGGACTTGCGTCTGAACCCCAAACTTGGACTTTACAGATATGGGATTGGGCGGCGAGGGGGGGCCTCTAAAACAAAGCATAAAATTAATATTAAACATTAAAATTATACTTGCCTGTCCAGCGACGCTGTCTCCCGGCCGCATCTGATTCCGAGGCCGTTCATTAACTTCCGGCAGTATTCACTCTATTCGTCAGTCTTCGGCTTTTTCCGGCAGTGTTCGTGCGGTGACATCAGGGTTCACCCCAGTTCATGGCCCGAGCTTGACGTCACCGCATGAACACTGCCGGAAAAAGCCGAAGAGTGACGTGCAGTGAATACTGCTGGAAGTTAATGAGCGGCGCCGGAAGCAGATGCGGCCAGTAGACGGGAGGACGCATCGATGGACAGGTAAGTGTAATTATAATGTTCATTATTTTATGCTTTGTTTTACAGGCCCCGGACCTGAACTGTAACACTGTTTTCCCATGGAAACTGTGTTCGGGACCTTGTGACTGAGCACTGTGTTCGGTACAGGTCCAGAACTTTACAGTTCTGGTTCGCCCATCCCTAGTTATAATCCATCATTCATAGGTTTTGGCGTTTCAGCTACTAGAGAAAGTGGGAGGGAGAGTAGGATCAGCCCGGGGGCGGAGAAGGTAGTGACTGACCAATAGGTGTGACAATTTGGGCCTTTTTGTGGTGGGCCACTGGGGAGGCGCCAGATGTTGCAGAAGATCCAGCTGTGGCATGTAGTTCTACTGGCAGCAGATAATGTCGTCGTGGTGGCTTCCCTCATGTCCACAACAATTGTCAACAGTGGGAAGTGACACTTGTGGATGGTATAGGTTCCCCCAGGGGCACTCCTGTAGCGGTGGTGTCTGGGTGCAGGTTTTGGAGCGCCCATGGTGTTTGTGCAATCTCAAGCAGTCAGAAATTATAACAATTTTACTGAAAGAGGTAACTGGGTACAGTCTCTCTCTTAAAGGCAAAGTTCACAGTATATTGTGCATTTGAAAGTAATGATTCTCTCCTCATGAGTCAGTCAAGGTTATGGCCTCTCAGGGCAGCTGGAGCAGAGTTCTCTTCACTTGCTATTAGAGGAAGTGCTATGTGCAGTCCAAAAAATATTACACTGATGGCCCTTCACAGATTGGCTCTCCATCAAAACACACTAAAGTGCGGAAGTACTCAGTTTTGAGCCAACCATTCCCTTTCGCAAGGGGTAGGTTAGTCAAAGCAGTGGCATGGCAGCCACGTGGGTCTAGTCATGTCTAGAAGCAAACAGGATAACCAACGTGCAGGAGAGCACATGTGCAGCTTTCTCTCCTGACAGGAGGAGAATTCACTCCATCTGGAGGAGATTATGTGGAGAAAGATTTCCCCTCAGTGTGGACTCGCATGGAAAACTATGATGTGAGCAGTAGTGTTTGCCCTCTCAGGCAGCTTGAACTGTCCAGAACTCGAAGTTGCCTCAGGAGCTGTGAGAGTCCTGAGTTGGGAATTACCTCAGGAAGTCTGTGTGAGCCCTGAGCTGGGAAGCTCCTACCAGCCATTTCTATGGCAGCTTGTTGTGAGGAGAATCATCACTTAACTTTCATATACACATTAAATATATACTTTAACCTTGGGCTGCTCTTTTTTATCTCAATCCACACACATGTACTTGGTTTTAACTTTGCATGCTACCGGGACTGGTTTCTGGGCTGATATAAACACAGTCTGTTAGGATTATATCTAATGAGGAATTGGTGGCATTACCGGTCTGTTTCACTGGTGCTGGTGAAAGGGGCCTGTCAGGGTTGTGAGCGAGTGTGGTGTCACGTCAGCAACTGCATGAGCCACATCCTCTCACTGCCTGTGCCTCTCTGGGCCCATGTGGACAGTGGGTGTCTGTGTAAATCTGTGCTAAGCTGACATTGCGTGACCCCAGGGGGGTGCAGAACGTCCCCTTGGTGCAGGTGAGGAAACCATATTACGTGATCCCTCTGACATGATGGTGACATCAGGCGAAGTGCGGGTTCCTCACACCAGCCTTGTGGTTATCTTTACAGCATATAGGAAGGACATGCTGTAGATTTGTCCGTGTCATTCCCTGGATATCAATGCTTGTTTTATTTGTTTTTTGTTTTTTTTTGTTTTGTGCTTTTGAGGCTGAAATATATACTATACAGATCATTTACTGTAATGATCATCATTCTACAGTGAATGCAGCTGATGTCTTCATATCAGAAATAAGGGCTGTAGACGTGAATCACTTATCATAATAGTGTATAAAGGATTATCATTGTCCATACAGAATTTTTGTGATTCATTGGCAACCAAGATACAGAGTCCATGATGAGCCTAAGGGTAGGTTCACATTGCGTTAGGGCAATCTGTTTAACGGATCCGCTTGTAAGCAACGCAATGTAACGGACATGTTAATGCACTCATAGACTTCCATTAGTGTAACTGATCCTAATGCATGTCAAAATCGGCATGCGTTTGCAATGGTCCGTTAGCTTGTGATGCACCTTCCAACAAGGACTACCACTGTTTCGGGTCCGGTGCGGCGAACGCACTGTGAACAGAAGCGTTCGTTCTGCCATAGAACTCTATTGCAGACGCAAATGACCTAACACAGCCACATGCGTTAACGCGATGGCCAAAATACACCACAAAAAGACAATTTTGGGCTCATTTTTAGTGCATCCATTTAATGGATTGCCCCAACGCAATGTGAACCAAGCCTAATGCACATGCTGTCCTATTACAATGGTGGTCCGGGCGTTGCAGTCCTGTCGGCTTATACCCATGTGAAGCCAGCAGCTTTTTCTTGGAAATTGTATTACAATGTTGGCAACCGGGCCAACTATAAATGAGCGTAATCTGTCCCTAGTTTCCTGGCACTCGGGTGTACAAGGTCTAATCTGATCTTCGTGCCGATTGCCTTGCACAAAGCCATGGAATATGATGGTGTATGTCTTCTATGACAACATGTGTAGGGCTGCCCCTGGGGATGAAGCTTCTGCTTGGCTCAGCCCTGTCTCATCTGCTGTGTTCAGTGATTGGTGGTGAGAATGTTCCCAGCCACTGTGCCCTCATAACTAGCTCCTCAGAGAGTAGTGGTGACACCAGACAGCCTGCATGAGCCAGGCGAGAAGACAGGAGCCTGCGGGACCATGAGCTACACATCCACCCTGAGGATCCAGCTGGGGAACCCCTCCTTGAAGGGCAGCAAAGAGGGGCAACCCAAACTTTCACAGGCAGGCTGCAGAGATCTACAGCACATAGGTGAGTACTAGAGACATGCTGATGGAGCAGACTTTAGTGCAGTAAATCCCCCCCCCTTTTTTTTTTTTTTTTTTTTTTTTTCCCTCTTGGCAAACTACATACTAACCGAAAACCATAAAGCCATTTACTTCTCCATCTGGGCCAGCTCAGTGAGGGGATTTATAGGGCATTGTTCACATGTGGGACTTAGACGAAGTCTTTGCGGCTGCCAGATGTGCTTGTCGGTGAAGCAGTTTAGCCCCATTCATTTGTTGCATTTCTTTTTCTGCTGTTTTTGCTTTAGTTTTATTAGCAGCATGTTTTACCTCATGCATGTAGACCAGTCGTATGACATGAACTGGGAATATTTGTAGGTGCATACAGACCACGAAGAGGTGAATGGCAGAGATCACACCTGCTCCTCTTTTCTTTTTTTTTTTTTTCCCTTCCATTTTATGAGTTGAAACCCAATTCACGCCAGGAATAAGTCTGGTACATAACGGATGTAGCCGCATCAGAAGGATCCCGTAGACTATAATGGGGTCCGTCTAGATTCGTTTATGGTGTCCATAATCTATAAAATGCATTAGTTCTTCCAATAAAATGGCAAAAACTAGACAGATTTCGTTCTAGTCACTGAGGTCTGTCTGGTGCTGTTTTCATCCACTGTATATATCCATCCTTCTCATAAATTCTGTTTTTTGCTCCACAAAGAAATGTTTCTTATATTGGGCGCACCTCACTAAATATTTGCACTTGTAAATGAGCGCATTAATATGGCCTTTATGGTTAGTTACATCTCAATCAGCATTTTTAGCTTCTGCATATCACATTTGGGAAAAGCTGTGTCTTTAGGGATATGTGCACACTGCATTTTATAGATGGCAGCAGTTTGTTTTCTAGATGGCACTGAGTTTTTGCTTTAGGCCGGAGTCACACTGGCGAGGAATACGGGAGAGTGAGAGGCGCAAAAAGCACGCATTAGACACGGACCAATGATTCTCTATGGGGTCACTCGCACCAGGCGTATATTTCTCCTCCGTATCCTACGCTCCGTGCCACTCGCAGCATGCTGCGATTGTCAGCGTACTACGCCCGTAATACGCCAATGCAAGTCTATGGGTGCGCAAAAAATACGGATTACACACGGACCACACATGTGACTTGCAAGAAATACGCACCAGGTGTCTTTTAGAAACCCTGTCATTGGGCTCCATTATATGTCCATTTTGCAAGCCTGCGAGAAAATCTCGCCATATGGATTACATACGGATGCTGACATGCGCAAAATACGCGACCACACCTTGATTACGGATGACATACGGAGCACTATTTAGGGGTCTGTCATCCGTATTACGCATGTAAAATACTGACCGTATTTTGCGCAGGTTAGTGTGACTCCAGCCTTAGAAGACGCCTCAGGAAACTGCGGCTAAAAAGAAGTGACCTGACTATTCCAACCTTCTACCCATTTTAAATTTAAAGGGAGGGAATCTGTCAACAAGTTTTTGCTATCCCATATGAGAGCAGCATAATGTAGGGGCAGAGACCCTGATTCCAGCGGTCTTACTCGGCTGCTTGGTGCAGTTTTTATAAAATCACTGTTTTCTCTGCTGCAAATCTAGCAGTTCTCTGTACTGAGCCCTGTATAACTCTGCCCACACCACTAACTGGCAGCTTTCTGTGTACACTGTGCATAGGCAGTAAGATGACAATCCGTAGTGGCTGTGTGGTTATACAAGCTCCTGAATAAGGAGGGCTACATGGAAGAGGTTTACTAGTCCTCTATCTGATGGAGACCGGTCCCTTTTTTTTTTTTTTTTTTTTTTTTTTTTATTTGTCCGCCTTCCGAAGCTTTTTTTTTTTTTTTTCCTTTAACCTTTTTGCTTTCTTCTCATTGTGTGATGCCGGGTGCGTGTTTACGTTTTCCTGTTTGGAAAGGAACCATGTCCCATAACCAGTATTTCAAAGGTCTGTGGCCATGGGGGCTGCATTTATCCGGTTTGTATCAGATTTTCTAGCTTCTAGCCCTCTGGCTGTGGTGGCGCTCCCCCATGTGTGCATCATGGCCAGATGTGATAGGGAGGACCTGAAATCTGAGACGTTTGATATGGAAGGGCTTTCTTGTGCTGTGTACCCATAATAATAATCTTTATTTATATAGCGCCAACATATTCCGCAGCGCTTTTACAGTTTAACAGTTTCAAAACACAAGTCATAAGTAACAACGTTAACAATACAGTAATTAAAGTAAAATAAGACGACCCTGCTAGTGAGAGCTTACAATCTACAATGAGGTGTGGGAGATACAAAGTACAGGGGTGTATTTACAATGATGTATTTACAATGATGGTCCAGCCATCTTGAGAAGGTGGGGGACAGAGATAGTGAATGGGCTACACACTCACACTTGCACATAAAATGACTGATTAGTGAACATGATAGGCTGCTCTGAATAGATGTGTTTTGAGAGAACGCCTAAAACTGTGCAAATTGTGGATAGTCCTAATTTTTTGGGGTAGAGCATTCCAGAGGATTGGCGCAGCGCGGGAGAAGTCTTGGAGTCGGGAGTGGGAGGTGCGGATTAGTGCAGAGGTTAGTCGAAAGTCTTTTGCAGAGCGCAGCGGTCGGCTAGGCCGCGGGAGTGGATCAATGCGACAGTGAGGGTTTTTGTTTCCATGGTGAAAAAAGGGCGAATTCTGGAGATGTTCTTTAGGTGTAGGCGGCAAGAGCGGGCAAGACATTGTATATGGGATGTGAAGGAGAGGTTGGTGTCAAACATAACACCCAGACAGCGCTCCTGCTGCCGGGGTGTTATTATGGTGCCACCCACGGAGAGGGAAATGTCAGATTTAGGGAGGTTAGTAGATGGCGGGAGCAGAAGAAGTTCAGTTTTTGAGAGGTTAAGTTTCAGATAGAGAGCGGACATGATGTTGGAGACTGCGGAAGACAGTCACTGGCGTTCTGTAGTACAGAGGGGGTAAGGTCATGGGATTACGTATATAGTTGTGTATCATCAGCATAATGATGTGCAACGATGTGCAGACCCTCTGTCAACATTGGCCAAAATTAATTCTGCGTTTAAAAATGTCAATTTTTCTTGACTAAGCATGCAGGTTCTTTATGGAAGGGGTCTCTGGTGAGATTTATCTATGGTTTAACGACAACTAGTCCGGAGTTCTTTCAATCCACTGTTGCCATATTAAGGGAAGGACGGCAGAGCCTGTAGTTGCCCTTGAATGTGCATATGGAAAAAATATTACATGACTGCCCAAAACACCTGTTGGCTGTATACAGAAATGTGCCATTCACTATCGCGCTGTAATTATCTACCTGGAACAAAATCTTCTGAATTTTTCTGTATGCATGGTTGAGTGCCGTAATTTAATTTCCTCTACATTAGTGTGAGTATCATGCCAGTGGATGAGGTAACATGTTAGTGAGAAGTGCTGATATGTTAGAATTTCCCTCTTTTACACTTCAAAAATTACAAAAAGGAGAATGGGCCAATGCAAAAGACAGAGCACCCTTGGAGATTTGTTTGCTCAGGTAGCTTTGACCAAGGTTTCAGACCTTAATGGGCCTGTTTAGGGTTATGACTTGTTTACGATCATAGGAAAGTCAAGGTGATGCAGATCTCCCAGCTTTATGAAACCCAGCTTCCTCTAGCCTTGTGCCAAAAAACAGCAGTCTTGGGTTCTTCTAAGTGGCTGTTCATCACTCTGAAAATGGTGGAGGCCCACAAAGCAGGAGAAGACTATAAGATGGCAAAGCATTTTCAAGTTCCCCTTTCTTCAGTTTGAAATTATATTAAGAAATGGCAGTTAACAGGAACAGTGGAGGTCACAATAAGGTCTGGAAGACCAAGCAAAATTTCAGTGAGAGCTGCTCGTAGAATTGCAAGAAAGGCAAATCAGAATCCCCACTTGACTGCAAATGACCTTCAGAAAGATGTAAGCACACTGTTCTGAGATACCTGCACAAATATGGCCTTCATAGAAGAGTCATCAAAAGAAAACATCTCCCGCTTCCTCACCATAAAATTCAGCATCAGAAGTATGCAAAAGAACATCTAAACAAGCCTGATGCATTTTGTAAACCAGTCCTGTGGATTGATGAGGTTAAAATAGAACTCTTTGTCCAGGGGCGGACACTGACAGCTTTGGGGCCCCTGTGCAAGAAATGTCTGTGCCCCCTTCCTTTTATGGCGACAAAGTGTGTGTGTATAAAATATATATATATATATATATATATATATATCTCCTTTATTATGTATATTGCCGTCCCTTATACAGTGCCCTCTCATGTACAGTACTGTCCCTTACATACTGGATTATATAGAGCCCTGTTTTTTATTACATACCGTCCTATCTTGTTAACTGTATAATGCAATGATGGCTGATGGAGCATGGGAGAGCTTCCTTTCTAATGGAGGAGCTGATGGACTGGTAGTCTGGTCACCGACTCCTCCATCAGCATTCATTTTATATCTAAAAAGAGAGGGGACTATGTAATAAAAGAGAGCGCTGTGAATAACAAAATTTAACAAAAATACACTATAGAACTAAAAGTAAAAAATAAACTGCAAATAATGCATAAAGGTAATAATAAGGGTAGTTAGTAAAACATAATTTTGATCAAAATAATGTACAAGCCATCCTGCCACGGCAACCCTTGTGGGACAGTCCCTACTCTAGTATTTAAAACTTTTTCACTTGCCAAGTGATGTGAATGTGAACAAGGATCGAGCGGCTGAACCACTAGTAAAAGCTTAGGCCAGACAGGATGGTTTTCCCAGCTCAGAAAGAGGGCGGTCGCACCCATATATGCACTGAATGCACAATGATCCTTGTTCACATTCATGTCACTTGGCAAGTGAAAAGGTTTTAAATACTAGAGTAGGGACTATCCCACAAGGGTTGCCGTGACGTGGCGGGATGGCTTGTACATTATTTTGATCCAAAATTATGTTTACTAAATACCCTTATTACCTTTATGCATTATTTGCAGTTTATTTTTTACTTTTTAGTTCAGGATATTTGTGTGTTTTCTGTTTTCTCTGGTAATGGTCATGTGTTAATATGCACTTACATTGTGCATACACTAACTTACTTTTCTCAGTTCAGATTTGTTTTTATTCAAGAATACCCTATGTAAGAGAGAGAGCACTACTTTATACATAACAGAGGAAGCTACATAATAAGGGACTGCACCATATAGAACTAGAGCGGATGGTATGTAATAAGGGACGGTGTTATACATGATAAAAGATGACACTATGTAACTAAGGATGGTGTTATACAGAATTAGTGAGCACACTATTTACTAAGGGACGGTGTTGGACATAATAAGCGATGATGTCCTCCTCCACCTCCCCCTGTTCCTAAGTCCATTATAAGTCCCCCTTCCTCCCACCCCATTATTGCTCTCTTCACCACCTCCATCATTGCCTTCTCCCCCACCACTATCATTGCTTTCTCCCCTGCCACCCCATCATTGCCCATTCCACCACCTCCATTACCTTCTCCCCCACCCCCATCCTCCCCCATCATCGCTTTTCCCTCACCTTTTTCCCTACCACTCCCATTATTGCCCATCCCACAACCTCCATTGCCTTCTCCCCCACCCCCATTATTGCCCATTCCACCACCATCCCCATTGCCTTCTCCTCATCACCCCCATTATTGCTTTCTCCCCATCACCCCATCGTTGCTTTCTCCACCTACACGCGTCATTTCTCTGCACATTCCCCTGCAGCTCTATGCATGTATGCACATCCACACACCACCACTCATCTCTCTCCCTGTCCCTCTTCCTCTCTTCTCTTCTCTCCATGTATAACTATACACACAAATGCGCGTGCGCACACACAGCACCTCTCACCTGTCCCGCAGTATCACCGCCTCCAGCTGCTTCCTCTCTCTGGCACAGGCGGCCGCTGAATGATGACGCCATCCAGCGGCGCCGCAGTCTGTGTCAGAGATGGAAGCGCTGGGCAGGAAGCAGGACGGATCCATGCAGCTCCGCTGTTATTTTCCCTTGTAGGCAGCGGAGCTGCTGGGATCGCTCCCTGCCTGCCGCACATGAGGGCAATCTGGCCAGGAGCCACCCGGAGTCTCGGGCCCAGAGAAACAGGCCAGATTGCCCTCATTATTAGCCACCGTGCAGGGGCTCCCTGGACCCTCTGGGCCCCGGTACAGCCGCATCGGTTGAACTGGCGTTATGTCCGCCCATGTCTTTGGCCACAAAGATCAAAGGTATATGTGGATTGAAAGGCACAGAATGAAAAAGAACATCTTGCCAACTAGTAAGCATGTAAGTGAATCAATCATGCTTCCGAGTTGTGCTGCAGCCAATGCCATGGAGAACATTTCACAGGTAGAGGGAAGAATGCATCAAAAATGTGTTGAAATTTTATTGAATCCAAGCATAAACATCTGTAAAAAAAAAAATAAAAAAAAAGTGATGTTGAAAAGGGGATGGTTTCTTCAAATGGATAATAATCCTAAACACATGTCAAAATCCAGTACAGACTACCTCAAATAACGGAAGTTGAAGGATTTATAATGGCACTCACAGGCCCCTGATCTGAACATCATTGAAAATCTGTGGTTAGACCTCAAAATAGTGGTGCATGTAAGTGACGCTCCCCAGAGGCCATGGGATACTCGGTACCGAGCCTATTAACTTCAATGGGAAATGTCACAGTGGCAGTGACCCGGTCCGTGCCCTCAGGCGGTCATGTAAAAGGGGAGTATTGATTAGGTTTAAAGTTTATGTAGTGATTCGTGACGCCAGTTGGAGTGTTCCACTGTAGTATAGCTGGCACTGCAGATGATCCCGGGGGAGTAGATGGTGATGGCAGTGCAGATGTTAAACCCTCTCCAACCAGGGCTGACCCCCAGAGATTGTGATGGAAGTAGAAGGCGCGGAGTAATAAGGCAGGAGACAAGAAAAGTCACTTTATCATATACTGTAGTTCAGGTGCAGTTCAGAGGAGATATTACAACTCTCACCTGGTTATAATCTGCTCTGGAAAATGGGAGTTATCCTTCCTCTGCTGTGACTCGGCGTAAGATTCCTGCTATTCTAATCCCTTCTGGGACCAAGGCTTCCCGCAGTTTAGAACTTCAAATATTGCCTCTACTCACTGTGTATTTCTCCTTCAGCAACTTGCAGCTTGAATCCTTTGTGAAGCAGCTCAAGTTCCCACTTGCACTATCCTTCACTGATCCTAGGTTGTTGCAGTATTTCCGAGGGAAATCACTTTACTGCTGGTTGTATAATCCCACAGTCTCTGAGCTTACCTCTCTGCTCTGAAAGCATGGATGGTCTAGGGGCTGGCTCACTGATGCTTCTTTAGCTGTACTCTTGGATCGAGCACATGTCTTAACATGGCTTCCAAGACGTTCTTCCTCCTTCACTGAAACAACAACTTGGCTTCTCCCCCTCCCAGTTAGGGTATGTCTGCAAAGCTCTAAGCTTCAGACAAGTAAGGGAGTGAGGTAAATTGTGTGTTGTGGTCTCTAGCAGAGAAAGCATAACTCCTGTTGCTCACAAAACACACAAAAAACAGTACATATTTAACTCTTTTGTGGCGGTAAAGACGCAGGACACCACATAAGACGACCCAGGAAGCTCACAGAAATGGAAGAATGGATGAAAAATCCCTCAAACAAGAATTGTAAGACTCTTGTCTAGCTACAAAAAAAGTTTACAAGCTGTGATACTTGCAAAAGGGGGTGCTACTAGGTACTAAACTTGCAGGGTGCACAAACCTTTGCATTGGCCCATCTTTCCTTTTTTTAAATTTTTAAAATATAAAAGTTTTAAATATTTCTTGCCTAAAATACAAAGGAAATGTGTCAACTTTAATTTTAGGCATTTTCAAGATCATTTCATATTTAACTTGCTTGTTAATAAGAGTAATTTTGTTCAGGGGTGCCCAAAAGTTTACACACCACTGTATGTATTAAGGACTGGGGAAGATTTATATAATACAAAGAACAAATACAGAAAACCTGTTTGACAGAGTCTTCCCCCCACTTGCATAGCTTTGGTCTGTAATTAAGGGGTTTTCTGTTCCTTAAAATTATTTAGGAACGCAATAGTAACCTGTCATTTACCGTGATTGAGATCTGGAGTCTTGTTTTCTTAGGTTTGTTTATGTGCAATTTAGAGGCTGCAATAAAACAAATAACAAAAGTGATGTGCCATTCCATACATTGTGTTAATCTGCTTATAGAAATATGACTTTTATTGATAGGGCAGAAAACTACAGTATCATGTTGTGATGAGTGGGCATTCTCTGGACCCTTTACTGGTCACCTGTCCATCTGGGCACACGGAGGTTTATCTGGTGTACCAGGCACAGCGTGTACAGAAGAGTCAATGTGCCAGAATAGACAATGATGAACCTATGGCATCTCTTATTCTGTTGGGTGGGGTTATGCAATTTGGGAATTTCCGTGAATATTTGCTTCCCAGAAAACCTCTTTAAACTATCATGAATATGTCAACATTTCTGGCCAGTTTAATGGCTAAGGGTCATGGTTTTGCAGGTTCCCTGTCAATGACTGCCATCAAAAGAAATCAGTTGATGACTCTCCTGTGTACCTCCAACCTAAAAGGGACATCACTAATCCTGCCATGTCTTTATTACATTTTTGCATTTAAAAAAAAAAAAAATGGAATCCATTTCTGTAACTTATTCCTGCTCTTTTTCAGTTATTCCTAGTAGAAATTTATTAATTTGATAACTGCGGGTTACTAGTTGGCGGAGGGGTCTCACAATCTAACACTATTCAATCAGTGCTGCCCTTGTCGGTGGATATTTAACCATAAATATTTTTGGAATTATAGCAACATGACTTGAGAAAAGATGCTCTATAATTCTTATTTCATGACAATGCAAGTGGTTACTAAACCAGACATGTTGGAAGTCATGACAGGTCCTAATTGCCCTATATGGTGTTTAAGTGTAGTTATGAGTTCTACAAATCAAAAGCTGGGGGCTTTGGATCACTGCCTTCACCTTTTGCTGTAAACGGGTAATTGAAGCGAGTTAGCTGATGAAGAGCAGACATGGAGTGAGTACACAGGGTAAATAACAGGCAGGTGTCAGTGTTGGGGGGGCCATCTGGGCCAGCAGATGTCCCTATATGCCTCTAACTAGCACATGGGTATTAAATGCAGGGGTGTAGATGCTTTGACTTTGTGTAGTCGCCCCCATCTGTACTGCACACTTTATGCATGCATCCGTGAATTATGGAATTATAACTAATCTGTTCACATCTCTGGATGAAATGGCAAGTTTTGGGTAGCTTGCAACCCATAGGAGCGCAATATCTCCCTGATTTATGGGTATATCATATTGATGTATGTTATGTATAGAATACTTGAAGGATGTTTAGGAAGAGGCTGGCCATATTGTATCTTTAAAATCTAAAGCGGTGAACTGGAATATAAGTTGGTATGCATGCAACAAGTAGGCGCATGTTCACACTGGCCACTAAAAGGACAAAACCTAAGGTGAAAACAAAATGAACAAATGCCCTGCTGCAAAGTAAAGCATTTGTTTGTTTTTTTTTATCTTGGGTTTATATTGTTTCTTGGGTAAAATGACCCCGAGCAGAAATGAGGGCTAAAACTGGAATAGAATTGAATCTAGTCAGCCATCCTCCACTTACCTCAGCAGAGGGATCAAACTTTATCCTTCTGTTTGCAGCCGGATCATCCATAACAGTCCGTATCAAATTTGTTGCCGTGGGCGACTGCACCGTCGTATCACTTGTGGGTACATCAATGGCTTTGCTTTCTCTGGCCTGTGTTCAGTCTCACACAGACCTGACATGCATAGAGCCTCCTGCTCTGGTGTTTTCAAACCAAATACACCCAAATCTTAACTGAAAATTAATGTGAATCATGGACATGGGCCAATCCCAAGACATGGAGTGGCGGGAGAGATCCACCCAACTACCATCCTGCAGATATCTGCTAAAATAAAAGCCCAGGTCAAGTTTTCCTAAATCTGACTTGGTCAAATAGCTTGACCAAGTCCAGACGATCTTCTTTATTTTTGCAATGTAACCACAGTTGTGGCTGTAATTACAATGCTCTACAGCGGGTTTAGTATGCTTCTTTGCATATCCTGGGGGAAGCACAACAACCCTCGTATAGGACTCGCTTCACTGCCTCACAACATCTATAGCAGTTATGGAAACATTGGAGGCTGCCGCCTTGTCACCTGGAACTACGAATATGCCATAAATGTAGGAGATTAGATGAGTCCTTTAACGTTTACTGGCGACTTGGCGGAAAATGCTCCTAAAAGAAATGATTTGTTCTGTTTTTTCTTTTGTGTTTCTTGTTTCTGAGTCATATCTTGGTGTGAAAATCCTGTCCACTGATAAGGCATTCCAGGAAAATGTATTTTTCCTTTTTTTAAAGTCCACTGTGAGAGAGGGGGGGAAATATCAAGTTAGAACTTCCTTAAAATCAGTGCACAAATCTGAAATTCTTTGAAGTTTGAAACATTCCATGCTGTACAAAGGGAGAACAAAAACATCTCTTTTAAAATGGCAGAAAAAAGCGTAAGGGCAATGTAAAAAGCCTGTGCATCGGCCGTGAAATTGCAGGCTTGAGTGATGGACAGCCCAAACGGAGTTAATCGTGGATTAATAAAGATAAAGTCTGAAATTTCCTATTTTGAAAAGCCAACGCAATTACTGTAAAAAAAAAAAAAAAAAAAAAAAAAAAAAAAAAAGTTGAGTGTGATATACGGCTCACTGGCATACTTTTAGTTAGTGGCATGCTAGGCCATCACTTCCTGGAATGTCTTCTCCTTTTAAAATAATACTTTTACTTTCATGGTTTTCTC